>NC_140409.1:13588131-14968240 GCF_056956725.1 Heliconius melpomene rosina
TGCAACACCAGGGGAGCTCCCGGTACATTGCCGGTCTTTAAGGTGGAGATAGACACGCTTTTTGAAGGTACCCAGGTGATATGGATCTGGCAACACTGCAGGTCATTCCACAGTTGTGTGGCGCATGGAAGGAAGTTCCTACGAAACCGCACAGTAGTGGAGTGCCACGTATCCAGGTGGTGTGGATGATATTTAAGTCTGTGACGTACTGTGCGGTTAGAAAATTCGGCGGCAGGTAACAGGTCAAACAGTTCTTCAGAACACTCCCCATGCTAAATGCGGTAGAGCACACACAGCGAGGAAACGTCTCTACGCGAAGCCAAAGTGTCAAGCCTTTCAAAGATAGCCCACTTTATTAATTCCCACTATAAAGCTGATTGCTTATAAGGATAAATGTTTGTTCCACTTTGACATGAGAACTACTGAGCAGATTTAGATGAAACTTACTGACTTTACTGAAATATAGCTTATACATTAGAATAACACAAATGCTACAATTTATGTAAAGATTTTGTGTAATTAAAAATACAAAACCTATAATATTACAATAAACTAATACTAATATTATAAATGTAAAAGATTGTGAAAATGGATGTTTGTAAGCTATGTAGGCAATAGCATTAGATATTTTTTAATTTAAGAGATTAATTCCGTTTCGTTTCGTTCTCCCTTCCCGTTAAGACACTTCCGTTCCCCTTTTGCTTATTGAGTGGCGAAAATCAACGCCACACTTTGACTCCTTAGCAAAGCGGGAAAAAGAAAATATTCATTTCATTCCCCCGAGTGGAAATCGAAGTCAGAACCATCGTATTCACAAACGCACGCTTAGCCCTGCGCCTTGACGGCCTCATTATTCATTATAATTAATACAAAGGAGAATTCCATTTAAGGCATTGACCTAAATATAGATCTTCGAAAGCTTAATTTTGATTCTACGATCGTTATCAGTCTTATCAACTACGTGAGTTAATCTTCTATTAGATGGGGAGCATTTTGGGTGTATGCCTGTTGCTCATAATAAATGGGTGTTTGAGAAATTATAATCTACAGGTATACTAGGTATTGTATTGGATTTAAATTAAACTTGTTTTGTATTTAAAATATATATTTATTAGATAGAGGCCTCCGTGGCGCAGCGGAACAGTGTTTGGCTGTAAATACGACGGTTCTGTTCGACTCCCATTCGGGGGAATACGTTATTTTCATTTCTTTGTTTTGGTAGACGAAACGGTGGTAATTTTGGTAATTTTGGCGGAAATTGGGAACGAATTCTTAATACTGGGTTCCCTATGTCTACTATAGTATAGTATTTTTGTATTTTGAACGTATTATTAGTAATTAAAGGTCTTTGGCTGTACTGAACCGTACTAGCTGGTTTTAATACCATTAAATTATAGATATTCTGAAGATCCAATAAATGAAAAAAAACTAGTTCCCACCATTTTTCAATTCTTTTTCAAGCAACCAAAAAGAACGTATGTGACGAAATAATTCGGTACATTTTAAAGTTTTATTACAAACTTATACTTTCAAAATTACCCAAGATCCCAAATTCCACCGCTTTTACCGTCAGACATTTTCCGTTGTGCTACAATGGTGTCACAAACATATATTTTCTTGTTAGCCATTTCTCCGGGAAGTTTAGATATCCCTTGAGCGTTCAGCAAATATCTTCCGGTTTAAACCTGGACGATCTACTAAATAATTGGCAGAAATAAAGCTGTCAAGGTTCTGCTGGGAATTATCTGGTCGCGAGATGGGTATAGATTGAATTTTTAGTTACTTAATGGAAAATTAAAGAGAAAAAAAAACCACTACGCATGAAAATTTTATGTAATTAAACATTCAATCATTTTATAATATCTCAATTGAAATATATTTCTATTAAGACGAATTCTGGAGGGAGTGCCGGCCTGCCAATTTTGGTACATTTTTTTCAAAACTCCAGTTACGGTTTTTGGTTTGATTCCATTTACTGGGAGCTAATTATTTTCATTTCCTCAATCTAGTAATAAGACAAAAAGCGTAATCGTTACACGAAAGTGTCTAGTGTTAAGCGCTATATGAGAATATACTGCTGCTTTCACTATTATAAGCGGGATACAACGTAAAGCCAAAAAGGTGATACATAAATATTATGTACTTATAAATATATTACACTAGCGACCTCCTTGCGGCTTCGACCGCTTTTTCTACTGGTTTATTCATATAATGTATGTTTGCAAAGCACTTAAGATAATGTGAAAATTAATTAAACTCTAATGCAACCCGCATTTTCGTAGTTTCAATGAGGATTTTCCAATTGTTTTTCTCGGCAAGGATTTTTTAGTAGGTACCGTAATTTTAAATCTGTGCTACTAATCTTTTCTAGTACTTATTAAAATATATTTAAATTACTATTTTTAGATAGTTAAATGACTATTTTTTAATGGAAAAAATATAAACAAAAACCTACCTACTATTAACTAACTACAAAAAATATGAAACCAAATATATCGCGCTGAAATAATACATTCAACTCCAATTATCCAATACGTGCAAACGCATCTAAATCTTCGTTGTTATAGAGGCAAGCGGGTTATTTTTTTGCGTTTGTGGTTAATGCTGAAGAGGGTATTCTGTCCCTGCTGAAAAGCAAGCACTACGTGGCTGCCTGTGAGGAAAATTAAATAGAATGCATCGGCCGGGAATCAAACCCGGGCCGCCCGCGTGGCAGGCGAGCATTCTACCACTGAACCACCGATGACTGCTCATGACGCGCTTGTATAAGCAAAACGTCGCGAGGCGCGTTTCGCAGCAAGGATGTTTTGATATTGTAACAACTTCTAAAGTACTAATTAAAATGAAAAAACAGTAAAAGACAGTTTTGATCTACATTAAATGGCCAACGTAACTAATATACTTATTTATATGCTGAGAGTAAGGGATAAGTAAAACTTGAGTCGGCACAGCGGATGAGTCAACGGCGTGATGTGTCAACAATTAAATGCGTTTTTCTCTAAAACTATTCGCAATTTCGAAATAGTGTAAAAAGCAAATTTTATCTTCGTTTAACGTAGAAAATTAATAAAGTATTTTAAAGGATAAGGATTAATACCATTATGGAAAAATATCCCTCACAATAAAAAATATATTGAAATTACTATTTTTAGACAGAAATATGATCACTACACGTTATCCTTAAAAGATAAAAATATGCTGTCGCGGACTTTTTTGTAGATCTTATTAAGAGAAACAATACTCCAGTACATTTTTTTCATGTAGTACTTACCATTAGAGCAGCGCATGCGCGAAAGTGTCTCAACGGGTAGGACTTTATACACATTTTATAAACAATATATAAACCTTCCCTGAGAAATACTCGACCTAATGGTGAAAACCGCATAAAAATTCGTTGGGTGGTTTAGAAGAAGAAGAGTTAGAAAGTTCAGACAGACACGAAAAGCGACTTTGTTTTATTTAACCGACTTCTGTAAGAAAAGAAGGTTATCAATTCGACTGTTTTTTTTTTTTTTTTTTATGTTTGTTACCTCATAACTTTTAACTGGGTGAACCGATTTTGATAATTTTTTTTTTGTTTGAAAGGTATAGCTTCCCGAATGGTCCCATTTTTTTTTGGTCCATGTCTGACAATGGTATCCATGAGAAAATCACATAAGTCTTAAATTTGCATTAGGCATGTGCGCGACTAATAGCCGAATAACTCAATGTCGCGCCAACCGATTTTGATGATTCTCTTTTTATTTGAAAGGATACACTTCAAGGATAATTTTGTGAAAGTTTGGTTAGGTTTCGATTATGGAATCCGGAGAAAATTGAGAAAGTTTGTTTTTTTTTGGTAAAAAATTGATTATACTGTAATAGTTACAATCAAAAAATTTTTAAATTGATGTCAGAAATGAGATTCCTGATCGTTGCATTTCTTTTCAACCAATCTCAAAAAAGAGGATGTTCTCATTTTCAACCAACTTTAAAAAAGGGAGATTCCGAATTTACCCGAATACTTTTTATGTATGTTCTTGTCAATATACCAAAATGTAACTTTGCACAAAAATAATACCTAATTAAATAAAGTTTTACATATAACAATTACAACCACTCGTTGACAACCACTACCACCACCATCACCACTCGTTCAAGAAGCATCATTTTAAGATCTACCCATCACTAAAATTCGTAAAATAAATTATTTTTTAACAAAAAGAAAAACCGACTTCTAACAACGAACTAAAAAGTGAAAAATTATTATATAAAGATTTTATAATTTTGAAGTCTGTGCAAAGTAAAACAAAAAGGCTTAGTAATTAGATTTGACACCGACTTCAAAATTATAAAATCTTTATATAATTATTTTTCACTTTTTAGTTCGTTGTTAGAAGTCGGTTTTTCTTTTTGTTAAAAATTATAATATATAGGATAAGTAACTTATCTCAATGTAACGATCCAAATGCAAACAAAATACTCAATAAAGAATTCTCTGTACAACCTCAACTAATATAATATAATCACATAAAATACACACGCTGTCTCTAAAACTCCGAAAGGTTTTAAAGAGCTTACCGGGACACGTTTGGTACACAAACTGCTATACAGGGTGATTCATAATTGTCCCATCCACAACTCAATCCAAGTATTCGATGTATGGAAATGAGGCGGTATCGTGATATTGAATGCATCCCAGTCTAAGAGGATGGCGACAAAATTGTATTTAAACTATTAATGTACTGGTATATACAGTGTTGATGATCTCTGTTTTAGTAGTGCAGTAGGTCAGCTTTTTTGCTTCACCTGTGTTCGGGACACATCAAAGTAGACAGAGGGAACCTGGGTACCCAGTGTTAAGACACTCCACTCCCATTAAGACAGCCTCGTTCTCGAAACACTGCATGTAGAGTGAACTACATACAAAATGAAATGTAATACATACATAATTCAAATTTAAGTCTTTAAACTTTTATAAGTGATATTCTCGAAAATAATAGTAGTAGTAGAACCCTCGGCGGGTGAATCTCGTACTTGACCAGTTTTTAATCATAAATTTTATGAAATACTTGAACTATATTTAATGTGTATAATGTCAATATTTGTGTACTCTTTGACCCTTTTGAATGGGCTCTAGCAAATAACTGCTAAACACGTTATTACAATCGCATGAGCGATTTAAAAACAAATAATATGGTACATCTTATGGCGAATTCGAGTATATATGTAATTTCAAGGACCGGTTTCAGTTGTAAATAAATAATTCAATATTTGTGTCTATGCAATATAAATATTGAAAGGGTTAGATTAAAATTTTGACAAAAAGCTTGTGGTCTTCGGGATATTTGGTTTTGTCTGCGTATATCGTGCTTATTTAGAAAAAAATTGGTGATAATATAAAAGTATTAAAAATAAAAAATAAATATCTTTTATTTTAAGAATTTTCCTTCCATTTTATGAAATAACTAGCGGACCCGGACGCGGCTACGCCTGCTTGAAATATAAGAATATAATTTCTATAGAAATATAATTTCAATCTAGATGAAATGCTAAAAGTGACTATTATATTTATTTTCATAAGGATGAATATCAAAATGACGCGGTAACGAACGCGGTCGCGTAGCGACGACGGTTGTTATTAACATGGCAGAATAAATTGCATGTCAAATTAGAAAGTATTTTAATTTATTGGTATATATGTGTAATGTAATATTATATAGCCTATAGCACTTCGGAAGAATGCAGCTTTCATACAAAACAAAAACAAAGTAAATCGATCCAGTAGATCCAGAAATCTTAGCGTTCAAACAAACAAACAAACAAACAAACAAACAAACAAACTCTTCCGCTTTATTATATTAGTATAGAAGTATAGATAAATACGTGGTTATGACAATGAGATAATTGTCCACCGTATGAACATACCAAAAATATAAATGATTAAGTAAATATTTCCTCAAGAATACTAAGTTCTCAGATTTCCTCCTCCTATTCTGCTAAACGCGGGATACTGCGTGAAGCTAAAACAATATTACATAAATAGTATTTCAACGTGCGCTGTAAGAATTTGCATACATAGATTGCATCCTGCAATATTCTGTAGAGTGAAAATACTTCATTGTTGCACCAAATGAACGAAATTTTGTTTATTTGGAGCTTATGAATAGTTTTAGATGAAATACAGTGTTCAATTCTGCATTTCAAATTGCAAGGTCAAAGCCTTTTCCTGTAAAATAGAAGTTCAAAGATCTGCCATCTTAGGCGGAGAATGGAACCCACAAAATATTTTTTTTTAAATGCAAAAACCAATATTAAACCTACAATTGTCGTTCCATCAGAAAAATACAAAATAAAATTTAACGCCAGGAAGTAAAAAGCGGTCGAGATGTAATTAGACAGGTGGTAGCGACGCGTAGCTCGTTACTGGCAAGCGTTGAAAAAATGTAACTAACAAAAGGACAAGCTTACGAGTGAAATGGCAAATTTTATTTAAAAAATATTATCAAATTGTTACTCCGATGATATCCTATTAGATATGATTGTGACGTTTGGTATATTTTTCTTTTGCTTCGTGCTCTATCACGCATATAGCAGGTTTTAGCCGAGGGAATACAGTATCAATACGCTCTATTTCCCAACGGCCAATTTTCGAGGCTATGCATATTGACTGGCGGAACTCAATCTTGCTTTGTCTAGAAACCAGAGCGAGGAGCATTGGTAGGAGATTGAACCTACAACCAACGCATTCCAGACACTGTTCCACTGCGCCATAACGGACTTTTATATTAATGGGAAGTATTTTCACAAGCTTTTACTAAACTTGTCAGAATGTGTGTTACTGTATAATATCTTGCAAACTCTATGAGGGCTATTTTCTATTGTTATTAATTGAAAAATCCTTTAGAATATTAGTACAAGTCACCTTTTTTTTTATAAAAGCTCATGAATAAAAGCTTTTTCTTAGAAAACATAATTCATATTTAATTATTTTATTGCCCAAATTATACAACATTTTTGGTTCCGCATATAACAGAGAGAACCTAAATAGTTGCTGTAACCTAACGCCGCAGTCTCACTAAAACTCCCAACTATCGCTCCATCAATTATTGGCATTAATTTAATTCACAGTTATAGTTGTAATTTAGTTTAAGATTGATTGATAGTAAAGACGACAAGCTATTGGCGTTGCTAATCTCCACTAAGCATTAATGACGGATTGCTCTTGATAATATAATATAGCACTCTATGTACGCTGTATATTAATATAGAATAGATTTTGTATTAATGCAAGTATATATATTATACATTATATAATATAATAATAATTCTCGAGGCATTGTGTGTTATGTGGCGGTCAACGCCGCGTTTCACTTTGATACTAGAGCGAGGGAATGAAAATATTGCATACCTTATTCCTCCGAGTAGGAATCGAACCCACAAACATTGCGTTTACAGTCGCAAGCTTGTGAGCTACGACGGTCTCACATATAATCGGCCTCTAATACTCTTATATCAGTTATCAGACTGTTAAGTAAACGGGATCCACTACATGCTGTCCACGGCGGGTGGAGCTGAACGAAGCTATGGTGCGCACAATTTAGAGAAATTTTCTGTTTTGTCTGCACGCGTTGGGTTAGGTTAGTCAAAGTTCAATCTGCGCGCCTGTATTTCAAAACATTCCAGCTTAACTCTATGGGACATATTTTGACCATTTACTCAAAAACTACAATTACAATGATCATCAAACTACTTCCCCGGGATCACCGCGTCGTCCACAACGTTCCTATAAAATTTCCGAGCTGTAGGTTTAACGGTCTAGGAGGAGTAGCATTACACAGAAACACACCTTTGACCAGTAAGGGCCCAATCATTTTGTTGGAATTGAATAATATTTTTGTGTGTGTATATGCAGGCTATTTAGTCTTCAAAATATGCCTTGTAAATTAATTATATGTTAGTGTATCTGTATTATAGTTTTTTTTTTAGTAAATATGATTTTTTATTTCGTTAAGGAATATTCCAATACAGGAATAAGTTTGTTATTTACTCAACAATTATCCAAGATTTTATGTTAAATTTTAATGTTTAAATAACAACAAAAATTTAATGTTGTATAATTATTAATTTAAGCTGACAAGTTTCGTTTCCGTCATATTAAATTTATTTGCACATGCGGTTGACGAAACAGTGGTTATGGTCTTTAAAAATTAATTACTGAATAATTACATGTAAATTATGTTATAGCTTTGATTAAATCATCATTTTTAATGCAGGTGTAAAATTCAAAGACGATCAGACGCTCATCTAGAGATGCTAAGAACGTAAAAAAATAATAACAAGCATACTAAATTTCGACGAAACTTGATAAAAACAAAAAAAATCCTTTCGTCGAATCAAACCCACAACCGACGCGATTACCACTGTGCCAAGACGGTCTCAACTTAGTTTATTCCGAGACAGAAAGGAGTTCCTTTCATCGTTTAATCCTACTAACACCATCTAAGGCACCCAAATCCGTTCAGATTATCCGCGGCCGTGGCGGCAGGCACACGTAAGTCGTAACGTAAGCTTCTATTGCACGTAACATGTGTGTCTACACATCATGATGATATGTTTTGTGTGACTTACATCATTATGTAATAGATTTAGTAAAGTTATTGAGGGTCCAATCGCCGCTCGAGGAAATAAAATAAAAAATATTTATTTAATTTTGATTTTGACGTCGAGAAAACACGGCGTTTAGCTCCGCCACACAACACGCAATGCCTCTGAAATTCGGCGGAAAGTGAGGAACGGAGTGTCTTACCATTAGGTTCCCTCTGCTTACCCTGCTGTGTATGGGACGCAGCGTGATGTTTTTATGAATTGAATTGAATTTGAATAAAAAGCTTATTTTTAAAACGATATTTTTGAATAATATTTTTTTTTTAGTCGGGTTTTTGTTTCTTTTTTACACTAATTTCTTTCACATATACACGGTTCAGTGTAAAATAAAACAATGAATTATTTCTCGAATTTTTATTGTTTTTTATCATTTTTAAACGATCCGAAATTAAAACACTAGCAAAACAAAACGTATGTGACCTAAGGCAATAGTTGTTTATTTAAGCTGACACGAGGGATTATCTAAATTTATAATATGGGTCATTCTTCAGCTTGGTTAGCCAAAATGCGTTGTTAGGTTCCACCATCTAACTCACATGTCTCTAAAATGGCCCAAAAGTGTATAGGGAAGTGATATATTGGTGGATTTTCTGTGTTCATTCCGAAAAATACTAAAAACAAACAAAATATACCGTTTTAATTTTAAATTTGATAAAGCATTAATATAATGTATATATTTATAATATAAAAGTTAAGGTGTCGCAGTGTGACCAAAAACTTGACGGCTGTAGGTTTGAATCTAGCTTGGGGGAAGGCTGAATTCTTATCATTATCATATCAAGTTGAGCACTGTATCTCGTATATAGCAGAGTAGGCAGAGGATTCTGGAGGAATTACTTGTTGTTGTACCAGAGCGAGGAAATGAAAACACACAAGCTATCGCGTTGACAGTCGAGTTAGGTTAGAGATATTACATATACTGCTTACACTTTATATTCGTAACATTTTTACTACTACGTACAAAATTTCAAACGTTCCATCAAAACTAGATGATCCTGAATAAATCTCAAGTAATTTCTCCTTTTCCATTTTGTAATTATTTTTCCGAGGTCGCGCTAAGGCGTCTCAGTGACACTGACAGACTACAAGCGACGCTCATTAAAAATATTCCTTTAACAAGTGTTTTAAGTTTTCGAAGCCGTAGTGGTGTAGTGGTGCAGTGGGACAGTGGGGATGTACACAGGATTAGTAGTGGCGTCGATTTCTATTTGGAGGAATCTGCAATTTTCATTCTTCGTTCTGATAAAAAGATAAGCTGCAGTGTGGAATTCCGCCACTCATTTCTCTTGACAATTACTTAAATTTAGAATTTATTTCTTTTATAGACAATTCCGCCACTTTCCGCTCTGGTAAAATTTTTAATTTTTACACGTTTTCTAAAATGAAATAAGACAATATTTCAATTAAAATATTTTCTAAGGCCAGTCGTAGCGCAGTGTCATAAGTGTGTGAACATGTAAACGCAACAGGTTATAGGTTCGATACCCAATAAAATATTGAATATACTTAACATTAGGTGTCTAGGTTACCTCTGCCTACTCTAGCAGGGTACAATGTTAAGCTAAAAAATATATTTTCTTTTTCTTACAAAGCTTATTGTTGACCTCCTAGATCCTTGAGATCTTAGTAAAATAATATAAGGCATATAAAGATATACTCAGGGCCATCCTGTCCAGGAGTACACACTCACGCCACATCTGTTTGTAATACTCACTTCAGGAATATATTGTCTTTTGTATCTGGTGATAAATATATTAAAGAGGTAGAGGAACCAGGACCAGTGTCCTCCCAAGCGTACGACATGTCACGTATTGAGTTACCAGAACGAGGAAATAAAAATAAATAATTCTTACGATGATGGTGGGTAAAATTTCCACCCGGGGGAACTAACTATTTTAATTGCTCGCTCTGGTGCCAAGACAAAGCGTGGCGTTCAGTTCCGTCATTAAACACATAAAGTCGGCTTCGGAGAAACGTAGGAAACGGAGTTTCTCCAAACACTGGGGTCCCTTTATCTATCCTGATGTATGCACGATACAAAGTGAAGCTAAAATAATTATTCATATAAACTATCTCAAATATACTTTAACTATATTTTAACAAAAATAAAACTATTTGAAAACCATTACAATTATCTAAGTAAGACAGTTTACAGACGCATGAGTATATTCATGAAAGATAAAAATATGCAGCAATCATTCTATAAAATTGTGTATTTTCATTTCCTTTGAGTCCATCTAAGTAAAGTATATTTTCCCAAGAAATCCTCTTGGCGCTTGAGAAATCCTTTATTTGGCATCTAAAGGGATTCTATAGAATATACAATAGGGCTGGAAAATGGACTAGATGTTATTTCTTATGTTCTAGTCTTAGGTTATTTGTGTTTAGTTTTTTTAAGTTCGTTGTATCCCGCGTATAACAGGGTAAGCAAGGGGAATATAGTGTCAAAACATTCCGTTCCCCACTTTTGAGTGGTGTTAAACATAAAGATGTTAGATAATTTCTTACCGTGAATATACCTGCTATAAACCGTTTCATCTGAAAGTTCACTAAAACTTCTCAAGACACTCAGAGCTGACACACTTACACTCTCACACCAACAAATAGAAACAAAATATTTCCAACACAAGTAAGTAGCAACGCTCTACGACTTGAATTTCTCACGTTTTCTTTTTAAACAATACATTACAATTTCCTTTTTTTCCTAACAAAGAACTCTTCAGACATTAAATTAAACTTTCCCGACGACTTGAACGTCTGTTGTTTCATTAAATTCGGAGGATTGTTGAATAACATTAGCCTAATATCAGTTGAGAACATTTTAAAGCTCCTTATTATTCGAGAAAAAAGTTTCGACAACAAATATATGTATAGGAATTTTGAGTTAAAATTTCTTTGATAGGGCATAAATTATGTATTTTTATCTTTTTTTTTAGCTTAACGCTGTATCCCGCATTTAGAAAGGAAAGTGGAGGGAACTTATTGTGAAAATACTTCGTTCTCCATTTTTTGTCCAATTTTCAAGACAGTGCGTGTTGAGTGACAGCACTCAACACCGCTAACAGTCTTCATACAAGAGCGAGAAAATGAAAATTAACTGGGGTATTTCCCCCAAGTGAATTGATGCAATGCCTCGCGGGGTGGAAAGTGAGCAACGGAGCTATTCGATACAAGGTTCCCTCTACCTACCTTGTTATACGGAAAAACACGTGAAGTTGTCAAATTAGTGGTTAGAAGTGAATGATTTCTTATAGAAATTGGTTTTTATTTTATATTAATTCGATTCAAATACATACACCTATGTAAGATTTCTATGACAATTTCACGTATTTGAGTGTTAAAGCAAGCTGCAAACACTAAATATCGCAATCACATATCAACTCACAAATGAACACACCAATTGAGTGAGACCAATTGGACAACCAATTGTGACAATACACCTTTAATAATGCACTAAAATGTGGAAACATGTACCAACATGTACGTAACGCAGTGTTGATACATGTAAATAATATCACCGTTGCATTTAGTATGCAGTTTGTAATTGAATAGACCTCAATAGACCTTGATTAAACAGAATTCTGATAATACATCACAGCAGGGGATTGGTATAACAAAAAACAATAATTGCTAGTGGAACACAGAAATACGTGTGATGAATAACGAAAAACCGGTCAAGTGCGAGTCGGACTATCCCACTAAGGATTCCGTATCAATTTCTAGTACAACTGTTGCAAGATCACTAATTTAACTTGCATGCGGCGTATGTACTCACTTTGTATGAAATGAACTATAAAATATAAGTATGTAATATTTTCTTTCTGTAACATACCCATAAGTTTCAGTTTTTCTGATTTTTTATTTTATTTTTACTATAAATTCTCACTTCCTGTCCCACACTATTATAGGTCCACGGGAAGTACCCTATAAACCCTAAGTATTAAATAATGCGCAAATTTCGTACCCGTAATGATGAAAAAGCGCTCATAATATTTGGTTACGTTCGCTTAGAAGCCAAATTTTTTTAGGTTTCTCTCCAAGGGCCCGTAGACCCAGATATTTGATATTAATTTCAATTTGATACCTTTACGCGATCCTGATATTAATTTTAGTGACCGACGGGCAACAAAGTGATCCTATAAGGGTTGAGCTTTTTTCTTTTGAGGTACGGAACACTAAAAATTATTATGAACATGGTCATGTACATGCAAGTGCAAGTACAATTCAATTTACATTTTGTGTTCAATAAAATTGGCTGACTGGTTTTGTATACTTGGTGAGTCGTGGATTATAAAATATTCAAAAGTTAATTTAAAACTGGAACTGAAAAATATTTGCCTTTCAAATTTTAGTTTCATTGTGTTTTTGTATGAAAAAAATATTTTAATCTAAGCATGTGTTTGTGGGAAAAGTGTAATATACTTACAATAGATATATTTATAAAAATATACAATTTTGTGTTTGTTTATAATTTTATACTTATTAGTATTTTTTATTTTGTATTTTTTTTATTTCACGCTGTTTTGCACATTCATTAGGCAGAGGGCTCGTCTTGTTAAGACACTTCCGGTTTCTCACTTATCGGTAGTGGAACTCCACGGTGTGTATGTCTTATCAGAACGGGTGTTGAATTCCGCCACCCGACATAAAATTAAAATGAATAAATTATCCTGTTGAAAATTGAACTTACAACCTTCGCGTTCGCGACAATCATACTCTGATGACAGCCACGATGACCCTCAAACCTCGTATAATACGTACATCAGTCAAAGCATCGTGAAGCTGATACTTCATATTAAAATAACATGACCCAGTTTACATTGATAACAATTTTTCATTTCTTAATTAAATTAAATATCAGAATTGGATAATTTGAAATTATATTTTTCTTTTTTCTAAAATGTATGATAATTTTCTAAGTATAATATTGAAACGGCTTAGTATAAAATATTTTTCATTTTTAATTTATTTAGTGTTTGAACGTGACATAATAATATTCTACTTGCTACTGTGTACAATTGATTTTTTATGAGCTTTAATTTTTATCCCCAAAGCAAGCTAGTGTCCAGACACTCCAATTGCCGCCAATTCGCCTTGCTAGAGCGGATGTTTGAAAATAAATAATTACCTCGGGCGAGGATCAATTGTCCATAGAGCTGAAAAGATAGTGTTTTCTAAAGAAATAAAATATTACCAAAGAAATAAATAAGAAAAAACAATTTTTGAGATTAGCTCATTCAATCAAACAAACAGTTTTATCATATTAGTATTATATATTATAGAGACAAACTTTTAAAGTGTAGTCACTTTTTTAACACTTCAAAAGTGAATAATCTTATAAAAGCAGCTTAGCTTACAGCGTCCTCTGAGAGACATATTTTAAAATTTTTAAAACGCTATCAGTAAATCCTTTTACTGTCTCACGTATATTGAATTAAGTAGGACAAGTTTCATATGGCCGCTTTAAAAATGATGCCTTTTTCCTTTTTCTCTTACTGAATTAGTGAGACCGTCATGGCACAGCGGCACAAGGGTGTGACTGAAAAGCGACGGTTGTGAGTTCGATCCCCACTTGAGGAAGTGAAATATTTATTTACGTTTATATTTCCATTTATTCGCTCTGGTGTTGAGGCAAAGTGCGGCGTTGAGTTCTTCCACTCAACTTGCAATGATTCCAGAATTCGTCAGAAAGTGGAGTGTCTTAACACTAGGTTCCCTCTGCCTACCTTGCTGTGTGCGGGATACAGCGTGAAAGCTGAATCAGTGAGATTTTTTTAAATTTCAAGACAAAATGACTTACTGTGAGGCTTCCGTGGCGCCATGACTGTAAATGCGTAATATACAAACAATTGTGGGTTCATTATTTTCATTTAATGTGCTTTATTTTCTTTTTCTTTCTTTTCCTTCACTTAGGACGGAAAGACAAGAACAGTGTCTTAACACTAAGTTCTGTATCTGTGCCTACCCTGCTGTATGTATAACACTTTACTCTTTATATTTCAGACAAAAATCTTCGATAACAATCGCCCTCTTTTAAAGCTGACAGGCTCTCTGTCGAAATGATCGATTTATTCATTACTCATCTCAAGTCACGACCTCATACTTGTGAGATTCCTATGAAAATAAAGAATCTTTATTGTAAGTTAGTGTATATATTCACTGCAGAAATGGAGAAGAACAAATGGAAAGTAAAATATTTTGACATAGAGTTCTTCTTGCTATAAGGATCAGATATGTAGCATCTAAAAAGATTTAGCCCCATAGAAGAGTAGAGAGAGGAGAGATTCTTGTCATTTTAAGACATGGAGAGTGGCTCTCCTCCTCCAACCTTCCGTTCAATTTTCGAGACATTACATGTAGAAATGCGAAAAACAACACCGCTCTTGATCTACTAGAGCGAGAAAATAAAAGAAATAACTTTTTAGACACAGTCATTTAATAGTTACTCATGGACGGTTTATGGAGTATAATATGTTAATCATTTAACG
Source organism: Heliconius melpomene rosina (assembly GCF_056956725.1). Lineage (NCBI taxonomy): Eukaryota > Metazoa > Arthropoda > Insecta > Lepidoptera > Nymphalidae > Heliconius > Heliconius melpomene. The sequence goes on from NC_140409.1 coordinate 13,603,266, forward strand.
TGAACTGATATCGTTGTGATGCAGCTGGTAACATTGCAAAGCGCGGGGAGTACCACTGTTCAACATGCAATATTGAAAAATTGGGGGGAAATTAGGGAACTTACTATCTTGCCAGGTTCCCTCTGCCATCACGTTCCTGTCTACCCTGATATATGTAGAATATACATTTTTACACGAAAAATTTACGAAATTATTAATTCAAAACAGTTTCACCCACCACCCGCCTCATGCATGCATATATCGATATAAGTCCTATAAGCCTAACTTTTGATTGCATTTTTTGTCTATCCCCGTACGAGGACAAAGTTATTATGTATGCGAGATTGGGAAAATGTAATTTGCACTCTAAATGTAAATAGAGTTCAAAACAATAATATTTTGCAACCAATAGAGCAATTTCAGAATATTTGGCTTAAAATTTTAATTTTAGTTTTGTTTTGTAACTGTTTTTAAATTAATTCATTGAGTTTACTATTTTGCGAAGTATGGTAAAGGAGTAGTGTTATATCTCCCCGTTTCTTACTTTGCGAGTTGAGTGATGGAGCTCAAGTCCCATTTTGTCAACCTGAGTGGGGAAATAAAAATAATTTAAACACAGTCATTTCCCCGAGTCCTAAGAAATGGTTAACTGGAACTGCTTATTTGCTGCAGTACTGATATTTAATATTTATAATTCTATGTGAACCATTTCTTTTTCTTTTAAGCTATATGCTACATAATGCACGGTAGGTACAAGGAGCCCAGTGTAAAGATACTCCATTCCCCACTTTTCGCCCAATTTTCGAGCTCAACATCACACCTTGTCATTTTGGCAGAGCGACAATGCCATGATAATAACTAATTCCCACGAATGACAATCGAACCCACAATGTCACGTTTACAGTCATATCAATTCAGACAGATACTGGTAAACGCAGTGTCTTGGCGTAGTGAATTCTAGAGTGAAACAAAAAAAAACAGTTATTTCAAAATATTTACTTAAAATGTTTTCAAGATTAGTTGAAACTCTCGGCCTTTCAATTTATGAAAAAGCATCGAAATTAGCAACTACTAAAAGGCTGTATTAATGATAAACGCTTGCAACTGAACGTGATAACTTCAAACTTTACTGGACCCCTTCCAAATTAAGAGTTAAATCTCTAAAAGCACTCTCGATCAAAGTTAAAGCGAGTTCAAATGTAGAAATATATGTTACTGTTTAGTAAACTTGTTATATTATTTATTTTTGTCCTGTATCATTTTATAGCATAGTAGACCTCTGCCTACTATGCTATAGTGTTACGTATAGTGTTGCAATACTCCGTTCTCCGCTCGAATTCGGGACATTTCGTTTTGATTGATAAAACTCAGTGGAACTAAAAGTCAAATGGAATTTTATAAAAAGAATAAATATATAAAAAAAAGAATAAATATATATACATTCGTTTAAAACAAATAATGTCTGAAAAGTATAATATTAGGTATAGAGAGAGAAACTGGTCGCTTGTTGCCACCAAAATGTGCTAATTTGGTTGCAATCTGTGCAATGAATTAAACATCTAGTAAGATTTCAGGACTTTGATAATTTTGTTTCTTTGCAAAACCCCAATAAGAACTGTCAAATTTTCGTGCAGCACACAAAATGCACTAATTTGAGAATCATTACTCTGTGATTTTTTTTTTATTGATAAATCAATATTTTTAGTAATAAAAAAATAGACTTAGATTCACTAACATATAACACACAACGCTTCCAAAATTCGTCAAAAAGTAGGGAATTATTTTTTTTAAAACTAAGTTAAGTACATGACTTGTTCTCCTGTGCGGGAAAAAACTTGCTGTTTTAGTTTAGTTAATTGAAAAGGGAAGGGAAACTGTGTAATTTTAATTGAACATTTTAATACACGAACTCATTGTTATAGTTTGTTAATGAATTAATTAAAACAGCTCACGTGTCGCGGGAGAATATTAAATGTTGTGTACTAAATATACAAAATATGTAATACTATGCAAACATGTTAGCGCGTTAAAGACAACGTCGCTAAAATTTATTATTATTAACAACGTTTGTTGACCCCTAAATGGCTAGTGTATTTAAATTTTGTATTATAGCCTTAGATTCAGATTGCAAAATGATTTTTGATATGATTGTAGCTAGTATAGTGATGCATAAAGAAGCTAGTATCAGGACACGTTTTTCAGAATTTCCGCGATTTTTTTTTTTCTTAAAAGAGCAGATAAATAACCGTAACTTATTCCCATTTATGGGAAACAAACTCGGAACCCCCGGGTCTACAGCCCTGCCGAGTTCAGATTTCTTGATAATATAAAAATTGAAATGCGCATTTACGCTGACCTCCACTATCCGAGCTTCTCTCTTTAGCTAACAAAATCCGAAAATTCTACGCTTTCGCTCCTACATCCCCATTATTTAAAACACAGTTTGAATTTACAATACGCAATGTTTTCAGAAACTAGACAGAATGTCTCAACACTAAATTTTCTCCACATCAAATTATAGGATTTCTATAGTCTAAGTATCACAGTCAACAAAATGACAATGGGAAACACAATCTAAACAAACTTCCGCCGCAACAGTACAAACTAAAGTATGTAACTGCTGGGACATTTGTCCAATTTTTTATTATTTCCCGACCTGCTTCCCCGGTCGAGGCGATATCTGCTCTTACACTGGAAAGTTTCAAGCTTTTATAGTTTTAGCAAAAACTACGAGTAGTCTCATATACGTTTGTATGTAGAGATAAAGCTTAAAATATGTATGTATTTAGTTTCAGGTGGACAATAGTGTGTAGTTTCTTTTTTTTTCGATTAAGGTTGTATCTCAGTGTAAAGTATGATAAGCAGAGTAGTGTAGTAGAGAACCAAAGTAGTGTAAAAACACTCTACGGTTTTACAACACGCGCTGGACAGAAACCGGTGGAGGCAAACCATCCGCTGATGACCAAGATCCTCAGATATGAGGATCTTAGGACCAGGAGGACTTCACTTCTTTTTTTTTTTGAGTAGGGTTATATAGTCAGTGTATTGTTATGCCATTTTCGGGTTACTAGAACTAAATTCTTACTTCAAACTCTTTACTTTCTACAATTAAATTCAATCAGTATTATTTATTTATTTATATGTGTTTTACTATATTTCGATCAGAATAAGCCTTGTCTACCCTCTATGATACGAAGTGCAATCAGGTTCGAGTTTGGGGACTAGGGGAATAGTAATGTTATGTATGGGTTTCGTGGTAGCCCCTATAAGGAATTTGGTTTATAGATTGTCGAATATTTGATTTGTGTGGAAATAGCCTTTATTTTATTATATTTTAGTAAAGTCACATTTTGTCTTGTTCCACTGAGTAGAAATCGAACCCATAATCGTTGCGTTTATAGTCCTGCTTTACCGATGTGCCTCAATAAATAAATTTCCAGCTGCATAATTACTTTGGATCTGATACTAGAAAAATATACCGTTGTTGTATCGTGCTTCGTTCTATTGTTGAAGTTTATTAAAACTACCTTTCCCATGAAATATAAGGAAAAAGTTGCAAAAATATTTTTCTACTCTGTGACTTAGTGGTCGTTAATATTCATAAATGCTGTAAATTTAATTATGGTTAAATACTTTCTTATAAAACGAATATTGATTGTAGCTTCACTCTGCATCTCGAACATAGCAGAATCGGCAGTGGGAACCTGTGAACCTAATGTTGAGACACTCCGTTCCCATTTAGACACTTATGTTTCCCATTTTCCACCGAATGATTTTTTTGACCCTCGAAATATAACGGATATTGATAAAGAAATCATTTTAAAGGCTATTTTACTTAAAAGCGACAAGCGATGTGTTGGACAGATTGACAGGTGGACAGACGGTAGAGGCTCAGTAACAAAATCTCGTTGGTACTCTTTTACAGTGAAAATACTTTGGATATTTTTGCTTCAAACGATACCCAGTAATTTACAATAGGTATTAACTGACTGGAAGTTATTTATAATTAATGCCACTTTTGATTTCTCCGTATTATATTAAAAAGCGATAATGAAAATACTGTATTAATAATAAAGTTTTTGTTTATCGTGTTTTTACATTTATTTTTTTAGGATAGTTGTGGAGCACGTGTACAAGCGTGTGACTATAAACGAGATAGGTTGTAAGTTCGATTCCCACCCGAGAAAATGAAATATTTGCTATTTTTATTTTCCTCATTCTGGTACCATGGCAAAGCGTAACGTTGACTTCAGAGTTTAGTCACTCAACGCGTAATGCCTCCAGAATTCGGCGGAACGTGGGGAACGGAGTGTCTTACCACTAGGTTCCTTCTGCTTACCCTAATGTCTGCGGAATACAGTGTGGAACTGTATTTATACACATTCTAAATGAATTTTTTTACAACGAAATTCGTGTATGTTTAAGTACTAGCGACCTATGCGCGGATTATTTATTGTAAGGCATTTTGCTTTTCTTCCCTGAAGCATACTCTTGAAGCACGAGCCCCAGACACTGTTCCATTCTTAGGACTATAATTAGTAGTATTTGCTTAATAATGGATCCCATCAAAAACATAAATGTAAAAAGAAAGCCAAGTTCTGTAATAAAACGTATGCTTTCAGCGATAAAAGAAGTGAGATGTAAATGTATGCCAAGTTCAATGGTCAGTCCTGAAATTTATTTTTAACAATATAAAATATTTTATAACAACTGAAAATGCCCATTCTTCTTACAACTTGGAGACTTCATTTATGTGTAATATCTGACTTGGCTAGTTTTCATATGAATTTACAATAGAATCTGAATAGAATAGAATAGAATTTGAATACATTCATTAATATCGATGTAAATATTAAAAAAGTCCTTCACAATAAGATTTCACATCATTTCCAGAAGACAACTATCCTTGGTATTTCAAACATTTAACTTTTGCCTTTAGTTAGGCGTGGGTAGATTGAAACGTCATGTATCTGTCAGATTAGTATAATTATTATTATCTTAAACTAACGCTAGTTGCCTTTAAGTTAGTAATAATGTTTTAAAAAAATCCCTTGGAAATTTTAAATCTATAACTACATAATATATTGAATGTACAGAATATAAAATATTTTTCTAGAGAACTCGTACTCGTACTTTATACATGTATCAAAATCAAAAAACATCCGGAGTGTCTTAACACTAGGTTCCCTCTGTCTATCCTACTGCGTGCGGGATACAGAGTGAAACTAATTTAAAATAATATAAATAATAATAAGCATAACAAATAATATTTTCCAAATTCCCTCCACCTACTCTGCTATTTGCGGGATACAGCGTGAAATAAAAAAAAACTATATTAATATATTTGTTCCAATAACGCTACAACAATGTCAAAACATTCTTCATATAATCAGAATTCAGAAGCAGTCGAGTTTATTCTAGCGTTCGATATAATGTTGAGGATAACAGGACAAATGTATCGGAAAACTGAAAACGTTGTAAGTGGCAATAAAAATTTTTTTCGCCTTTCCTTACTCTGTTATTGAACTGTCGTAATCTATTCTAATATAACGTTGAAGAGTTGTTACATTTAATGCTTTAATCTCAGGAACTCCTGGTTGGAATTGAACAAATATTTTTGTATAGTCTAGTCTATTTTTTGAAGAAGGCTGTAGATGGATGCCACCTCAGTCCACTATCACGTGTGACCACGTGCAGAGTGTTCGTAACGTCCGGTTTCCAAAAATTATAATACTGAAAAATAAACGATTAAGCCGTTTTAATAATTATATTTAAAATGTATTATAGTTTAATAGAGTAGATTTTTACATAACCAAAATATTAGAGTCAGATCATGGTTATACAATTTTTCTATTATGTTTTTCCAATAAAATCACAGTTTCCGTACGTTGCACTGAAAGCGCATATATCATAATATACGAAAGCCATGCGTTAATAGCCTGATATGCATACAACGCTCGTTTAAGACTTTCTGCAATATACGGTTAGGTGTTCGTGTAACAAAATTAATTGTAATGAAATGGTTGCAAATTGTTGCTATTCTTGTTTTACCGAGATTTTTTTGTTTAAAAGTCTTTTGAAAGATTTTTTCTATACCTTTTCTATATGAATGTAGAATGTGTGAGTTACCCACAAAGACACTCGTACTTATAACTAATAAATAACTATGATGACTCTCTTGGATATGAAATATTTTAGTCCTTCTAGAGAAACAAGGAGCACAAGGAGGAGAGTCCTTGTCCTCTTTGTTTATCTACTCTATTTTTTTAGCTTTACACTGTAATGTGATGTGCGCGGAAGCATATAGTAGAATAGAAACAAGGAATGCAGTGTAAGACACTCTGTGATCAGAATGGCGGAACCCAACGCTGCACTTTGTATTCTGACCAGCAGAGAAATGACAAAAGTTTATTTCTTAACTTGGAATCGACACCACAACATATAGTGTTTATAGTCGCACGCTTGTGCCTATGGTAAAACCCCCTCAATTCATAATAATCCACTACCAGAAAAAAACAGAAAAAACAGAGAAATCAACTCAAAATCTCTATCAGAGCACTCAACGATCATTTATATCCATTACATTAATAAAGTTCCATGAATTTAGTCACATTTGAATAATCTCTTTATCAAACATTAATTATAGCAGCTTAACTCGCCAGAAGTGCAAGCGTCCGTTCTATAAGTCTTCAATAATACTTGCTATTATACAGGCGAATGAAGTTAGAAACTATTGAGAACCGGCCACGGAGATATTATTTTCAATGAATCTAGATATTATAATACATTTTTTGTATTTGTTGCATTTGCTTAGACTAGGGTTGAGTTATTTTTTTCTTCTTATTTTGCGTTTTTCGTTTACATAACATAATGTGTATCTATCCTTCTCGGTATCATATTCTGTTCTGAAAAAAGATAACAAAGAAAACTCTTTATTTCCACCATAATAAAAATATATACTTAACAAATGCTTAAAAACACTATAAAATTATAAGTGTAATAAGGTAGGCTTATTTATTTATTATTTATTTATTTATTGATCCACCAACATTTGTTTACATCAATACATACAAAAAAGATACATAGTACATGGAAATAAGACTAAATGTAACACACTTACAGGTAGATACATCTTGCTATGTTAGACCGAAAATAAACTCCTAAGCGTAGAAAACAACACAGAACAAAAAAAAATTAAAGAAATGTTAAATTTAATATATTTTTAGCATGTTTGACTTTTGGTGTTCAATATTAATCGAATCTTGCTAGTTGAATCAGCATTAATGTCAAATAGGTCACTGTACTCATTAACCAACTTGCAAAGTCTAGGAACAGGAGAGTTTGATCCAAACACTGTTTTCCAGGGTGGGGGATAAAGGAGGGTTATTATATTACGGGGAAACCTCGTTGGTACACGTATATTAAACTTATTGAGTAGCTGAGGGTAGTCAATTCCGTTGGTAAAAATTTTAGAGATAAAAAATATGTCTAACCGCCTTCTACGTTCTTCTAAAGAAATCATTCTTATCACCTCATCTCCCAAAGACCACCTATCACCGAAGTGATTATGGTTTGGAAATGGCAGGAAATGTAGAAATAGATGAAGAAGAATGTGCATAGTGCAGTGAAAAAAATAAACGATGAAAATCGAAGAAGTATTCGATTAAAGGCTGAATTGCTGAAAATTCTTTAATTGACAAGTAAAAGAAGGCTAACTAATAAACATATTAAGCATTAAACTGGCTACTATCATAGAATTTAATTATTAAAAATTAATATTTTTTAGGTTAGAAGGCTATTTTTTCAAAAGTATGTACATCTATCCTGGTTTTGTTACATGCTAGTATGTACATAGAATTAAATCAGCTTCACTCTGTATCTCGCATACAGCAGGGTAGAGGTAGAGGTGGAGTAGGTAGAGGAAAGTGGGGAAGTAGGTAGGTTGCCTCTACCGAATGCTATGACACTCTGTTGCCCACTTTCCGCCGAAGGCGGAACTTAACGCTGCACTTTACCTGGACACCAGAGCGAAGAAATAAAAATTTAAATTTAAATAAATATTTCACTTCCTGGAGTGGGGATCGAACCAGTCGCATTTACAATAACACACTTGTTCCCCTGCGCCAGGACTGGTCTCTAGAAATTATAAATTTAAACTTAATATTTTTATAATTAGGGTGACTTATTTTAAAAAGTAGCACATCTATCCTGATCTTACCCTAAGTACTCGTATGTACATATATCTAAGAACAACTCATTTTTGCAAATCATCCGTGACTTTCCTACAAAGAAGATTATGAGAGGGTTTTTTTGACAGTAATAAGGCATTTCAACAATTATATTTCTAAAAGGATATTACAAGAGGGGCATCATTCGTAAAAGGAATTTACCTAAAATTACTCCAAGTGCTCATTATTCTAATATTTTCTGTTACGTTTGTACTTACTGTTATGTTATTGGAAAGCAACTTCAAGCATTCTCCCGCGTAGCAAGAGGAAGTCCTCTTCCTAGTGGGGGTAGGTAAGTAGGGGGATGCAGTAGTAAGACAATTCGTTCCCCACTTTCCGTCTCATTTTTGAGATATTGTGTATTGAGCGTAGCTTAACTCCTCGATTTATCTTGAACAGGGCACAGTCTGATGCTGTCCAACTTAGCCACCATGACTTGTATTAATTATATAGCTTTTCGCTTTTTAGCTCGATTGATAGACTAATCTAACACAAAAAGATTTTTGAATTCGAGCCAGATGTTCTTGAAGTTAGTGTGATCAACCAAAGAAACCCTTCAGCAAGGATTGTATATTATTAACACTCATAGAGAATATATTATCTCTACACTGTATCCCACACATAGGAAGGTAGGCCGAGAGAACCTGGGAACCTAAATTCCTCATTGTATTAAACATTTAATATTTATAGAAATGTTAAATATTTCATGTCCCGAATGGGCATCGAACCCACAACCTGTCTCGCTTATAGTATTTTTAGCCTTTAAAAAGTAAATTAATAAAACGAACGAACAAACAAACAGATAGTGTTTCACAACTTTATATAATTAAGCATTTACGATGCCCTACTTTTAAAGAGATTAAAAATATAAAAAAGTGTATTACAAGCCGGAATGAATGAAAATTTTTAATGAATACCTTTCAAAGGTAAGTCGCCATGAAAACCACACGGTAATCCCGTCAATAGGGAAACTATTTAGTATACTGTAAAAAAGTGTAGTACGAGTATACCTATACAAGTTCTTGAATTTCCGACACAGATAGTGCTCTAACTCTATTTCTTCTATACGTCTAGTCATAAATTGTTAGTGTTATTTAATAATAATATTTGTTATCCTAGTTGCGTGTTGCGTTGCAGCGGCACACTCGAGTGACTGTAAAAGAGACAGGTTGTGGGTTCCGTTCCCACTCGAGGAAATAAAATGCTTAATATTTTTATTTCTTCACTCTAGTGTCGAGATAAAGCGTGGCAATGCCACCAAAATTCGGGAAAAGTCGGTAACGGATTACCTTAATACTAGGTTCCCCAGGGGGAACATGGGGATACCTTCTACATGCGGGATACAGAGTGAAGTTGAAAATAGAAAGTACAAAAACAAAATTTAAGTTTTCAATATATTACTGAAAATAAATAGATAGATAAAGAACACGTTTGCGAAGATACGAGATTATAACCCAAACCCATCTCACCCAACACAAACGTAAAGCAAACCATGTAATATTTTCCAAAGCTTAAAATAAGCTTCGAACCGGATTTCGACTTAAAAGCTCATTGCGAATTTGCGAATTTGTCTAACAACGATAAGCGGTTTTGTTTGACCACATGTAAATTTATAAACTACGAGTAACAAATATTTCCCAGGGGAACTAACATTCACTGTGAGGTCATCCTATTATGTATAATTAATGAATGGTGCTACCGATAAGTTAATAACACTTCCTACTACTGTACTTGGTACTTGCTTAACAACCTATCGGAATGTCTTGTCACTTAGATCCGCTTAAATAAGCATGAAATTTGGGTTTTTTGTTGGGTTAGGTTCCCAGTACGAATAATGAATTTCCATTTCCCCGTCCTGTTAAAAAGACAGATTGTGGTGTTGAGTTTCACCAGTCAAAACGCAATGTTTTTTCGGAAAGGCAACGAAAAGTCTTAAATCAAGGTTCCTTCTGCGTACCCTGCTACACGAGGGACAAACATCATACACAATTAAACTTCAACAACCTCAAAATTCTCCATAATAATGTTCAATCTACCCTCAGTTTAGGTAATCCCCAAGCAACGAATGATGCATTGATCGTCGCAACTACTCAGTCGAGGCTGCTTGACGCCTCCCGTCAATCACGCTAACGTGCGACCTGATTTGCGCGCGGCCGTCGAATATTACAACATTTTAATAGCTATTTATAATTTTAAATTATACCTGCCTACGTTATTATGGAGTTAATGTTTGTAGAGTATGGGCTTGCATCTAGTGTATATATATATGTGTATATATATATATATATATATATATATATATATATATATATATATATATTACTTTCAAATTGACTACTGAACCTAGTAATAAAACACTCCATGCCCATTAAGACGCTTCCGTTCCCCACTTTCTGTCGAATTATGTAGGCATTGTGTGTTCAGAGCGAGAAACATGAAAATATAAAATATTTCATTTCTTCGAGTGAAAATCGAATTCATAACCTGTCGCGCCTACAGCCGCAAGTTTGCGTTCTGTGCTAATGTTGATACTTATTTTTCAGTTTACTATAAATAAATATTTTTTTTATATTTACAGTATAGATAAGAGCTATAGTAGTGCAGTGCGATACTGTCTGTAAACGATGCCTGTCAGTTCTACACCACTGGGGTGAATGATTATATTTTTTACCCGTTGTAATAAAACAAAACCCTGTGAGAGAGTTTCATCACTAGAAACGCAATGCTCAAATTTGGAGAAAAAACGTAGAATTTGATGTTCGATGATCTTTCTTCATCCATCGAAGTCCACAGAAGAATCTCGTGTCGGAGGTCAAGGAAGTGGTCCATTCTGAAGCTAAAGTGGGTCTCGTGAACTACTTCTGCCAGTCCACGAGTCCTACAAAACTTACTTGATCAATAATTGAGGTGGTATACCCGTCAAAATATTTCCTCACGACAAATATGCCTGTGCCCCACACCTTGAAGCTGAAAAAAAAAAACTCAATTCGATACTTAGTAAAAATATAAATAAATTTAATAAATAAATAAATATAGTTAAATATTGGGCTTTCCAATAGCCTAGAGGCAAATATTATATTGTAATAATAATGACTATTTTAATGTTCATATATTTAAATTTAATCCTTTCGTTTATCCTCCCTTTTGTGTTGCTGAATTTTCAGTACATTTCCATATAAATATATTTCCAAATATAATTGTTCATATTTTTTTAGATTTAACTCGTTAAATTAATAGGCCCGCTGTAAATGCGACGTTAGTAGATTCAATCCCTATTCAGGGGAATTTCTATATTCAAATTATTTTCATTTCTCCTCTCTGGCAGACAGGACAGGGCCGCGTTGCGTAGTTGATGCGTAACACTAACATTAAGTTGCCTCGGCTTACCTCGCCGGGATATAGCGTGAACTTAACAAAAAAAAAAGTTTTAATTAAACAGATTGTAAACGTTTAAAATTAAAGTTACATAAAATAATAATTTAATTTATTTATTTTAGGCCGTCGTGACGCAGTGGCACAATGGTGTGACTGTAATGCGACGGTTGTGGGTTCGATCCCCACTCGAGGAAGTGAAATATACGTAAATAATACGTTTATATTTCCATTTCTTCGTTCTGGTGTCGAGACAAAACGCGGCGTTGAGTTCTACTCACCTCGCAGTGTCTCTAAAATTCGGCAGAAAGTGGGGAACGGAATGTCTTAACAGTAGGTTCCCTCTGCCTACCCTGCTATGTACGGGATACAGCATGAAGCTGATATAATTTAATTTTTTTTTTTTTTAATTCATCATTTCGATTCGTAATAACGATCTCTGCATAACGCTTTGTTAGACTACATAGTGCTTATTGCGCTCACGTACAGTCTCTAACTACACTGTAAATGGAATATACGCTGTAAAGCTTTTGAGTTCAATTTGTTTTCTTTTAAGCTAACAACTTGAACTATTTGTCATATTATGGAAATTTTATAGAAGATAAATAAATATATGACGAGTTATTTTGATACATCGAGTGTCACTGTGCGAACACGGGTGTCTTTCATTGCAAAATTTCTTGTGACACTATAGTTAGCCACTGTCAGAATTTCTGTCATAGTCTATATAGTATTCGTACAATTAGACATTGACCAAATAGATCTAGAATCGATTTATATATCTTTAAATGCCTACGTAAAGGTATAGTATGTATGTTAAATTGTCTGTAACAATAGCAGGCAATTTAGGATGTTGTGCATTTCGTGGTGAGGCTACTTATAAAGTAGAGAAATAAGTGTTAAAGTACTAGTATAGATAGAACTAAACATTGATAGATTTTAGAGATTCTTCTTTCTTAAGGAAAAAGATGAGAAAACAAACTATTGATTTAGTCTTATTCCAACTTCAATACCTTTTGTGGCACATTGGAATAATGTCTGACTGTAAACACGATTCAAATCCATCTTTAAAGAAATGGTTTTTATTTCCCCAACAGACCAGGTGCCCATTACGTCAATTACAGAAAGTGGAGAACACAGTATCTCAACCCTAGATTCCCTCTGCCTACTCTGCTAGATAATCTAAAAACAAACAAAATAAACAAGATTGATGATGATTCACCAAACACATACAAACGTATTCAATATTTATTTCGGGGGTGATTCAATTTTTCAATATCGCCCCCATTCAAGTCAAAGTAATAAATGGATGTGGATAATTAACATTCCTCGAATGAACTTTTAAGCTATCAATGGATCTGATATACGCAACGGCATTTTACATTTTCACATTTTATTTTCATCTATTATACGTATAATTTAATGAATGGTGGGAAATCATGTTATTTGTTGAGTTGGTTTTTTGGGGAACTGTTTTTTAACGTACTGTTTCGTTGGACTGCTGATTGTAAACGCAGTAGTTGCTGGTTCGATTCCGTTTCAGGGTGAGTTTTAATCTCTGATATAATAAAGTGAGGTTTTAAATTCTCCGTCTCCCAACATCTATTGATTCGAATTTGGACGGAAAGCGAACATTGATAACACTTTTCTTCCTCTACTGAAACCCCTTACAAACTAAAAATCTACAACTCTATTTTTTAACATTGTCTGCAAACAAATAACTAAGTAAGTATTAATTATCTAACATGGTTAATTATTATATGTACCTTTTTGTATATATTATAACGTGTATATGTAATATAACTATCGTATACATATATATGAAAAAAAATATTATGTTATCTATTTGTATTCATATCACTCTTTATTACTTATGCATTACCGAGATATCCTGTTCTATCGGAAGATTAGGAACTAGAGGAAGATTATGTCAGTTAAGGTTTCCGATAAGAAATCACTAATAGTGATAAGGTCGCCTTTGCGCACTACTCTATGCGCTAAATATGCTTATTGTTATGTTTTACTATTTTATTTATGTGTTATTTTATATTGCTATTTATATCTCTCTTGTAAAATGTTTTATTTCCACTATGTATGCAATAAAGAGTTTTATCTATCTATCTATCTAAGTAATCAACAGAAAAAGAAGCGAAATACTAATCATTGAGCCACAGATTAATAAAAACAATCAAGTTCCCCCACTCAAAAAAATCGAATTATATAATATAATTAATATATAATATAATTTTATGTAGCTTTCCCTATCTACCCTCACTTAAAGGCTTAACATATAAAACCTATAGCATCTTAAGTCCAGATAGGAGGCCAAGTCTAGAGTACATCATTGTGAATAGCAAAGCGGATTTCCGCACCAAGATTACTTGCTAACTCCTCCCCACGCCTTGACTTGGCTATCCCTCTATAGACTTCTGGCATAGCAGTGTATTGTAAATTAAGCTGCTAGTACTATACGAGTATAGCGCCGGTGGTGCTGGCAATTGTTATTAAGTAACAGTTAAGCTTTCGAATAAGGATTTATGGTTATATGGTAGTACCAATATGAAGGTTATATTTTACCATGTAGCAAGGTAGGCAGAGAGAAGCTAGTGTTGAATCACTCCGATTCCCTTACCATCGAATCCTGGAGACATTGCGTGTTGAGTGGCGGAATTTAACGTTTTGCCTCGACACCAGGTTGAAGAATGGGAATCGAACCCACAACCTTGGTGACGAAAATGTCTTAATTTGTACGGAGTGCCTTAAGACTAGCTTGCTATAGCCCAAGTCTCTATAAAATAATGATATAAACCAAGATACTGTACGGCACTGTACTAAAACAGTAAATTACTGCGTATATACATATATACAGTGCTAAAACATTAATCCACGGCTGTTAATTGAATGAGAAACACAAATATTTCCATTTAATGTATATTGAAGACGATTGGTATACAAAATACATTTATACTTAACTATCATTTCCTTCAGATTGAATATAGTAAACTTCCTTATTAAGCCTTATACTGTGACGGTCGTTATACAACCTACAAGAGATCGATTGATATGAAAGGCTATAATATACGATGACTATAAGATGACATCGTAAAAGAACGGTACATACACTCACACCAGATGTCGATAATGACGGGTTTGGAAGCAAATATTAAGTGACGTTTGTCATTAATGTTCCCCACTTTGTCACGAGTGCGATGAGTTAATGAGATAGCGTGGGACGTACTAACTAACGTTTGGTACTTACGTGCTTAGTGTTGTTTTGTGAAATATTGAAATTGGAGTATATGCTATACTCGTATATATATTATATCTGTACCGGACGGGCGGAACTCAAGCGAATGAGCCGCTGACGCCCTGCACACTATAGGTTCGGGTCGTGGGGACACGGAGTATGCTGAGACCCCAAGACGTTCTGATAAGAACGTTGAAACAGGAGGTTGGAGCAGGATATTGAAACACGATCTTGAATGCGGTATAACGGTCGGTGACTGTCGGCTTCTTTAATTGTTTCTTGTTTCCGATGTTCCTTGTTTCCTTGACTTGTTGCTGTGCTCGCTGTTGGTTGCCGACTGACGCTGTGCCGTTTTTTTTTTTTTTTTTTTTTTTCGGACTTGACTTTAATGCTGTTAGCCTTACTGGCCTTTACAGCGACACCGGGTGGGTAGGGAAGAGGGTACTCTGTCCCTGAAAATATGCAGGCACTGTGTGGCTGCCTGTGGGGAGTGCCGACGACGCAAGGGCGCCCCCTGCGGGGCTCGAACCTCGGCTTGCGGTCGTCGAGCGGGCTGGGAGTTTCCCTATTCTAAGCAAAGCCGGCCGCGACACAGAAGCCGCGACCGGGGGATAAAATTAGACTAATCTAAGGGAGCTAACGGTCCCTAACCGCTGGACCCGACGGCGCCGAGGCGCCGCCGGGCCGTGAGGTAAGCTAGACTACGTCGTCGACTCCGGCGACGACGGTGTGTGTGTCGTGCGTGTGTAGTGTGTTTCCTACCTACGTACGGGCCGTTTGCTACGGTAATGGCGTCATCGGGGTCTAAGAGGACGCTACGCGGGCGTCTACGAATCGCGTGAGGCGTGTAATTACACGCCTCAGCGACGAGGGGGTTCGCGTGCGAGCCTGCGCGCTCAAAGTAGCGCTTCGCTAAGCGTTTGCAGTGCTCGTGAATCGATTCCAGTTCAAAATCTCTATGTAGGTCGACATTACGCACGTACCAGGGGGAACCTGATGCGATGCGCAGGAATTTATTTTGCACTTTTTGCAAGGGAGCAAGCTTGGTGTGCGCGGACGCAACGCAAGCGTAAGTAAGGACAGGTCTAATACAAGCTTTGTATAGTGTCAGCTTATTTCTAAGTGACATTTTACTATTCTTGTTTATGAGATAATATAATCTATTGAGAATGTACTTTGCTTTATTGCAGACTTTTGTAATGTGGGGTTTGAAAGTTAATCTAGAGTCTAGAGTGACACCTAGATATTTGACCTGTTTTTCCCAGGGAATGGGTTTGTCTAAGAGATGGATGGTAGAGACTCTTATATTTTTATTGAGAGGGAAGAGTATTGCTTTACTCTTCTCGGGATTGACTTCGATTCTCCATTGGCGGAACCACTCACCGAGTGCGCGGGCCGCTTTCTGGAGTCGATCTTTTAATAGGATAGTACAACGCGAGGTTGTGAAGAGGGCTGTATCGTCGGCGTACATAGCCAGGTGAACACCCGGAGTGAGCGGGATATCACTGGAGTACAACGAGTACAGGATAGGACTTAGCGTAGAGCCTTGTGGCACGCCTGCGCGGAGGAGGCGGGGGGAAGAGAGAGTGCCTTCGACTTTATAGCGAAAGTATCTATTCGAGAGAAAGTCCCGCAGGATGTGTACGAGACAGTCTGGCAAGCCGTAAACGGCGCGCAGCTTGTAAATCAAGCCGTTATGCCAGACTTTATCGAAAGCTTTCGCTATATCGAGAAAAATAGCAGCTGTATTGCTGTGAGAAGGATCCCTAAGGTTGTATCGAGCTATATGCTCTACAACACGGTGGACTTGATGTATGGCGGAATGTTTCTTTCTGAAACCGAATTGCTCATTGCAGAGCAGAGAGTCGGCCTCTACCACCTCTGAGAGTCTAACGAGAATGATTCTCTCGTAAATTTTACCTAAACAGCTGAGAAGGCTGATAGGTCGATAACTGGACGGGATATTACGCGGCTTATTAGGCTTGGGAATGCCTATGACTATGGCCTCCTTCCATTCGTCGGGGAATGAGCACGACTTAAGAAGGGAATTGAAAATAATGACCAATAGAGATATGAACTGAGCCGGTAGGGACTTGAACATTCTATTAGACAATTTATCGGGCCCCGGGGCCTTCCTATCTTTGAGGTTTTTGATGATGACTTTGACCTCGTCTTCAGAGGTCGGGCGGAGCGGTTCCCCTTGCGGGGGCGTCAGCGCCCATTCTGCGACCGCGGAATCCACACGCGCAATGTGGCTCGGATCGCAGGGCTGACTACTCGGGGTACATTGAGCCTCTAAACTGTCAGCGAGACATTCCGCTTTTTCGGTGTCATCGGCGGCAATTGAACAATCTGACCTAACTAGAGGAGGCATAGTTGAGAGACAATCGACTCTAAAAGCTCGCGACAGCGCCCAGAATGCCTGGTGCGATGGAGCGAGCCCCTCGAGCTTCTTATCCCACGACTCACCGCGCAGAAGTTCGAATTCGAATCGAACTCTCCTCTTTAATCTGTAAAATTCCCTACGATTGTTGTCAGTCGGGTAGGTATCGTGTCGTCGCATAGCTACGTTCCTGCGTCTAATCAATCGCCTGAGCTTTTCTGAGATATCAAACCTACCGTCGGGCAAGTTTGTTACCTCTTTCGAACAACTCTGGATTGTATTTAAAATATAATCGGTAAATTTATTCGCCGCGTCTATCGCTAGCGCCGCGGAGTCGGCGATGCCAGGTATTAATTCCTTAAGAGGGGATTCATTCGAGCGGAGGAGCTTTGCAAATCTCCTCCAGTCGACCACAGTTTTGGTGGGAGGGCCAGAGGGGCGCTCGTCACCTAACTTGAGAATGACAGGACGATGGTCCGAATCTAGGTCGAGAATGGTATCTATTGAACGTTGCGACAGTGCAACGTTCGAAAGTATGGCAATATCGAGTACATCGCCTGTGCCGAGGACACTAAAGCGAGTGGGAGAAGGCGGGCCTATAACACAAGCGTTATATTTCTCTGTGAAGGCTAGAAGCCTCTTGCCGCTGACATTAGTCACCGACGAATTCCAAAGTCTATGTTTGCAATTGAAATCCCCGATCAGAAGGACCGAGTCTCCCATACTAAGTAGCGCCAAAATGTCGCTTTCTAATAATTGCCTAGACGGCGAACGATAAACTGAAGCTATAATTAAAGGCTGATGGCCTGTGAGGAATACCTGACACACCGACGCCTCGGCTGCTTCGAGAGACGGAGGGTCGAGTGGTATACAGTGTAAATTCTTCTTGTAATAAATCATAGTGCCTCCACCGTGGGTGGCTCTATCATTTCTTACAATCCTGTAGTTCGCAATGCCAGGACTACGAACAGCAGGTTTAAGAAAAGTCTCCTGTATACATAAGATATCTAATTGATGGGCGTGCGCGAAGGCGCTCACAGCCTCTTTTTGGCGTTTGACACCGTTTGCGTTAAAGGTCGCTATTGACAGGGCTCTAGGTTTAATACGCGCGAGTTGCGAGTCAGCGGGCCGTGGGGTAAATCTATTTATGACCGCCATTGGAAAAATTTAAACCGCGACGAAGCCTTGAATGGCTTCGACGAGATCTATATGATCTATAATAACTTGAGCGCGATCGTCGGAACCGTTCGTGTTCCTAAGTTTCGCCGCGAGGACTTTGATTTCTTTGAAATCAAAACATCTAGCGAATCTTAGCACAAGTGCTAAGTCGCTAGCGTTAGAAGAGGGGGCGGGCGCGGCGCGGGAACGCGCGGGTGCGGGCGCGGGCGCGGCGCGGGAAGGCGCCGGGCGCAAGGGCGCGGTCGCGGTCGCGCCGGAAGGCGCGAGCGCGGGGCGGGGAGCCGCTACCTGAAGGGTAGGCGGCTGTACCGGTGCCGCGGCGAGGGCGACGACCGGTGTAGGTGCGGGTTTAAACCACGCATTCTCTTTAGGGAGAGGGGCGGGCTCGTATTGAGTAGGAGCCGGCTCCTTTTTATTGGAGGTGCGCTTTTTGCCTCCGCGCCTAGTGCGTCTGCGCGGCGCGCGGGAACATCCGCGATAGTTCGCGGGATGGCCCTGCGTCTCGCATAGCACGCAGCTTGGGGGCACAGCGGGATCGGGGACTTTGCGGGGACAATCCGCAGTCGCGTGATCGTCTAGGCACTTAACGCACCTAGGCCGCGCGAAACAATTGCGGGCAGAGTGCCCGTATAATTGGCAGCGATGACACTGCCCTATGAGACCCCTCGTATGTGGGGGTTCGACTCTGATGCCGGTGAGAGAACACACCGACCTCAGGTTGAAAATTTCCTTTCCCTCCTTAGTGAGGTCCAGGATAACAAGAACAATGTCGAATTTCGCTTTAGTGCGAGAATTGTATAGACGGTGCGCCTGGCGCACGGGGAAGCCCTTGCTTTTGAGATCGTCAAGGACGAGATCGACTTCGATCTCTTTGGGAATGCCCTTGAGAACGACGCGCAATTGGCGCTCGTCCTCCAGGGCGTAAGAGTGGTACCCTATCTGGTACTCACGAAGGAAAGAGGTAAATTGTCGGTGTTCCGACGAAGACCTAACTTGGATTTTGATTCCAACCTGCGTTAAGCGCGCGGTGGAATATTGGACATTGTGGCTATTGAGCCACTGCGACACCTTGCCCCATTTGTGCTTCTCTTGCACATAAATAGGAGGCGGCGGTTTAATACGGGGGGCGCGGGGCGCGCGGGGGGAGTCGTCCTCTTCCCGCTCAACCGCAGAGGCGGGGGCAGGGGAGGGGAAAACCGTTAAGTCGTTCGCGCGGGAACGGCGGCCGTCGGGCTTGTTCGCCTTTTTGGGCGGGGGGGGGGCCTTAGGGGCCCTGGCCTTACGCTTGGCCGAGCGAGATCCGACGGTCTCGAAACCGTCATCATTGTCCGTATCAGAGGAAGGGCAATTGCCCACCTCCATCTCTTCACCAGACTGGATCGGTGAGGGGTCGCGGGAGTGCTCCCTCGACGGGGCGACACCGAGGTCGCAGGGCCCGCCGGAGAGCATCGGCTCTTCCACGGCGCTCGGGCCGGCAGCTGAAGGCTGCATATCGGCATCCGGGCCGACATCGGGCGCGCTAGGCGAACTTGGCGCGTCGTGGCGCGTTTGCGCGAACTTGACGACGGCGTTGTACGTTTCTCCGTGAAACGTTTCAAGGTACCTCAGCAGCTCGGAGCGACTGAGGCCGGCCATACTTTGTCTCTCCCCTCACCTTGCGGCGAGGGACGGGGTGTGTATTTTAAAGCTACACTATATTTGGCAAGCAAAATCTACCGTCGGTGAACGGTAGGTGAGTACCTAACTAAAAACAACTGTGTATCCACTTACTGAACAAACAATCCGGACGCTGGAAACGAGCGATGCGGGACTCGGCAACCACAGGGCAACGCAGCGCAGCAGGACGCCACGCAGCTCAGCAGTCGCAGGAATCCGCAGCACAACACTAATATAAATACAGTAGCACTTCGACAAGGGATCGAAATAAATATAATAGCCCAATTGTGCGACCTCACCGAAGCAAGGCCGAATCGGATCACGCTGTGCCGCCCGGCGCGCGCCTTTTATACCCGAGGCGGTCGGAGCGGATAACGGTAAAAGGAGCCGAGAGTCACCGAGCCGTTTTGACTTTATTTATCGAAAATTTTCACTATGATTTCGGTACATTTACATTTATATCTTTATAACTAAAACTCGGATGTTCTTACAATTTATACATATAGAAAGTATACAAAAATGTCTATTAAACGATATATAATACATTATACTATTAAATTATTAACTATTAGGAAACAACGAAAAACACGAAAAGTATGACGAAATTCACACAAGTAATCACGATAAAACATCTCTCATTAATTATTCACAAACATACGGTATATATAAATGTGTTATTAAGCTACAGAAAACTATGATAAACAATAATCAATAATAAATTTTACTATACGGAAGTTACTATTATATAAAAAAGCGATTATCGCGGCAAATCATAGTACAACTATACAAATACGATATAAAGTCGAAAATTATTATCTAAAACAGAACCCAAATCTATTTATAATCATTATTCAATGTAATTACTTATTTATTTAGGAAAAAACATTATTAATTTCGAAAAAACACTAATAATAACATTCAAACTATAAGAGTGGTATGACGTCAAACATGTCGTGACGAGTCCACGGCCGATGATGCGCTTTCGCGTCGTTGCGTTGTCGCGAACAATATCTTATTGATTTGAGTTTGATTTCATAGAATATTTACAGAAGGAGTTCCAATCCGACCGCGGTACCGCCAGGACGTCTCAATGTCCGCTTGGCATCGCTTTCGCAATCACCAAAACCAAAAAACCCAAAAACCAAAAACCAATCCACGCACGCGCGCACTCTCGGCCACGCCATCCTGCAACACCAAGAAGACGAAGAGGACCGATCGGCGTCGTTTTGTTCGGCGAGCGGCGATCTCCGTTGTTTTGTGTAGTGCAGTGTAGTGTGTTAGTGTCCATAGGATTTCACCTGGATTCCATACCCACGTGAGTACTTTTACACAGTGTTAGCTTAAGCTAGGTACTCACCCCGGCCCCACCAGGCCGAGACATTAGGTCAAAGTAGGCACACACCCCTCGCCACGGCGGGGGGTCAATAGTCCCCAAAATGATCCGAGTAGACGCGGTTAACCTGCTCAACTACGTCGCGCAACATTTCCCCGACGCCTTAGATGGCCTAAAAACGTACGTCGACAATGAGGCGATTGCTCAGTCGCCCGAGCTAATTGAGCAAATGGAGGACGAACCTGAGGAGGCCGACGCCGGCTCGGATGAGGACGAGGCTTCCGCAAATGACGCGGAGTCCGAGTCTGAGTCTGAGGCCGCGGAGGCTTCCTCGTCGTCTTCATCATCCTCTGAGGCCTCAGCCGACGAGGAAGAAACTCCCGGTGTGGAGGATAATGACGGTTTCGAGACCGTCAAATCAAAATCGGCCAAACGGAAGGCCCGCAAATCGCTAGGTACTCCGCCATCAACCCCAGCCAAACGCGCCGCGCGCGCAGAAAAGACCCCCTCCCCGCGGTCCTCACCCCCGCGTAGGTTTAGGGACAACGCGCAGGTAGTTAAAAAGGGTGCGCAGGTAGACTCTACCGACAAGACAGACAATACAACAAAGACAAGCAATAATAATAGCTCGATCCCCGCGTCCAACTCTGGCGACGGTTCGGTACCGCTACCGGCCGGCGCTCGTAGGGATAGGTTACCTCCCCCGATCATAGTTCAGGAAAAGAAAGCGTGGGACAATTTACAACTTTGGATGTTGTCCGCTAAAGTGCATTTCAATTCTGCCAGATCCACAGCGCAGGGAGTTAGGATTCAGGTGTTAACACCTAAAGACCACAGGGTCCTTACGACCCACCTTAGGAATTCAAACATAGGGTTCCATTCCTACGCTCTGGAGGACGAGCGTCAATTACGTGTAGTCCTCAAGGGTATCCCAGTCGAGTTAGAGACCCAATCCGTTTTTCGGGACTTAATGTCCCAAAATCTTCCCGTTAGGGCAGTCCACCGTATGTACAATCAGTACACTAAAAAAAGCTACGACATGGTCCTAGCTGTCCTAGACCGCAGCCCTGAGGGCAAACAAATTTTCAATATTAAATCCATCTGCTCACTCACGGGCATTACTATAGATAAGCCATGGTCTCGTGGCATTCCCGGGCAGTGTCACCGCTGCCAGCTCTATGGGCATTCCGCCAAAAACTGTCACGCAAAACCCAGGTGCGTGAAGTGCTTAGAAAGTCACGCTACTGCTGACTGTCCGCGCAAGGTCCCAGACCCGGCCGTACCTCCCAGCTGTGTCTTGTGTGAGACCCAAGGGCACCCCGCAAATTACCGCGGATGCCCTAGGGCCCCACGCAGGTCCGGCGGAAAGGGCGGCAGGACGCATAAGGCTTCGATGCCTTCCCGTCCAGCGCAAAACCCGTCCGGCCCTCAGCCACTACTCCAACCAGCCCCTCTTCCTTCCACCAATGCGTGGAAAAAACCTCTACCAGAGACCCAAGCCGCCAAGGCCTCCAATCCCAAACCCAAGCCCTCCAGGGCCACTTCCTCTGTCCGACAGCCCCGTGGGGAGGTAACAGAACAGGATAGGATCGAAGACGCGATCGACATTGCGACCAGCTTTTTAGATATACTAGATAAAGACGAATTATTGGCCTTCGCGAAAGGCTTAGTAGACTCAAACGGCGATCCTAAAAGTCGACTTCAAGTAATTAAGCTCAACAGAAAGCTTATAGCCAAATTACTACTTGTCAATGCTCAAACTTCCAATGGCGGTCAATAATAATTCTAGAATCAACCCGCCCGATTTAAGACTCGCGCGAGTCAAGCCGCGTTCTCTCAACATAGGTTATTTTAACGCTAACGGTCTCAATACGCAAATGGGGCTAGTCCGCGATTTTGTTACAAACCGACAACTCGACTTATTTCTAGTTCAGGAAACGTTCCTTAGAAATTGCAATAGGGATCCCAAGATAGCCAATTACCGCACTATTCGTAACGACAGAGACGGCGCCAAAGGCGGCACCGTCATATTTTACAAAAAAACGCTTCACGTCATACCGCTCGATCCGCCGCCGACGCTCACTAACATCGAAGTTTCGGTCTGTAAGGTTCACATGACCGGACTCCATCAAAGAGTTTACTTAGAAGCGACCTACAGACACTACTAGACATGGGGGACTCGGTTATCATAGCCGGGGACCTTAACTGTAAAAGTACCAGGTGGAATTGCAACTCCACAAATAGAGGAGGAATCGAACTCGAAAATATCTATGACCTGACCACCTCTCGCTTTGAGATAATAGCCCCCCTCACTCCCACTAGATTTGGGCCCCGGGGCCGACCTTCAATTCTCGACATAGCCATCCTGCAGGGCGTCTCTCTCAGGCTGCGCTCTATCGAGGTAATATCAGAGTTAGACTCAGACCATAGACCTGTAATAGTTAAATTAGGACCCGATTGTCCTCCAGTTCTTCCTAAAACCACCATCACCGACTGGTCTAAGTTCGCGGAGCGCCTAGGCAATCCCGACACGGAACCGACAGACGACATACCTGACAGATTCGACTCGGTGGAAGTAGTCGAGGCGGAAATTAACCAACTTACTGACAGACTGGGTAGCACTCTCGACGAGTGTTCTAGGGAAATTCCAAGTAATCCAGAAGGACATTTTAAGATCCCGCGAGATCTCAGAAAGCTTATGAGACGTAAAAACATCGCCAATAGGGCGCACGATTCATTTCCGTCGCCAGCAAACCGCGCTAAACTCTGGAGGCTCCAAAGACAGGTTCGAGCCCGGTTCGAGGACCTCAGAGACGAATCTTGGGATCATAGGTTATCAGAGCTTACGCCATCGCACGTAGCGTTCTGGCAATTAACTAAATCATTCAAAAACGACACCGTAGTCGAATTACCGCCGTTAATCCGTCCGGACGGAACACTAGCCTCAGACGATCTCGAAAAGGCCGAATGCCTAGCGGATAACCTAGAAAGTCAATGCTCCCCCTCGGAAAAACCGTGTGATCCAATTCACGTCGCCGCGGTGGACACACAGGTCGAAACGTGGGCACCGTTGCCACCAGCGGGCGAACCTATAAGACCGACCTCTGTCGAAGAGGTACAAGACATTATAAAGCGCCTTAAGCCAAAGAAAGCCCCAGGATCCGATCGCATCTCGAATAAGATCCTTAAAATTCTTCCTATTCACATTCTAACGCTTCTCGTTGCCATTTTCAACACTCTTTTAAAAGAGTGCTCATTCCCAGACCAATGGAAAGAGGCAATAGTCATAGGTATTCACAAGCCTAAGAAACCTCGCACATCCCCGTCCAGTTATCGCCCCATAAGCCTTCTCAGTTCAATGGGCAAAATATACGAACGTATCCTCCTCACTCGTCTCCAAGCCGCAGTCGTGGCCAATGACATAATCCCCCCCGAACAATTCGGCTTCAGAGCCAAACACTCCAGCATACACCAGGTACACCGCCTCACGGAATTCCTGTTATCCCGAGCCAAACTAATGCCATCAGCGGCAATCTTCTTAGACATTGCAAAAGCGTTTGATAAAGTCTGGCACAATGGCTTGATTTACAAGTTACAAAAGACTAACGTACCTGACAGACTCGTGCACATCATTCGAGACTACTTATCAAACCGCTCATTTAGATACAGGGTAGAAGGCACCCTTTCCTCCAGTAGGCCAGTTAGAGCTGGAGTCCCTCAGGGCTCCATACTATCCCCGCTTCTGTACAATTTGTACACTCACGACATCCCCAAAACCCCAGGTACAAACCTAGCCCTTTTCGCAGACGACACCGCCGTCTATACGTCCGGCCGTGTATCAGTCTGCATAGCTAAAAGACTCCAAAAGTCCATGGACCGCATAGGTCAGTGGCTATTTCAATGGCGCATAGAGGTCAATCCCGATAAAAGTAACATCATTTACTTCCCCCTTCGTAGGACAGACTACCTGCCACATGTCCGCCTTTTAGGCAAAATAATTCCCGAGGCCAAACAGGCCAAATACTTAGGTGTCATTCTCGACAGTCAACTGTCCTTTAAAGCCCACATTACTTATGTTCGCCGCAAAGCGGCCTACGTCCTAAGTTGTTTGTATCCACTCATTTGTGCTAAAAGCAAACTCTCACTTAGAAATAAAATCCGACTCTATAAAGCATGCGTCAGACCCATTTTCGCCTACGCCTGTGTTGTGTTCGCACAGACAGACCTTAGCCGATTACAAGTAATCCAAAACCGTTTCTTGCGTAATACTACCGGTGCCCCGTGGTACATGCGTAATACCGATCTCCATAGAGACGTCAAATTAGACTCAGTAAAAGAGCACTGTCGGAAGCTCTCTAGTAGTTATTTCACTAAAGCCGAATCGCATCCGAATCCGCTGGTGGTAAACTCGTGTAATTACGCCAAACGACGCCCGTGGGATCGCCGTCGACCCCGGGATATCTTAACCGATGATGCTGACCCCATCACTAAAGCGAACGACCCTAAATTTGTAGGTAGGGCCACACACAATCGCACACATACACGCTACGCACACCGTCCCCGCCGGTGGAGACGAGGTCCCAGCTTTACTGTGGCCCAATCGCGCCTCGGCGCGAGAGGAGCCCGCACTCATTAATCCAATAGGGCATCAAGAGCCCTCCCCAGTAGGCTTTGGTCGAACCGATCGAAGCAAAGCCCCCCACTACGAACGGTGTTCGCAAGTCGCGGTCCGAGTCTCAAAGGAGACGCCCTTGCGCCACTGTGTTCTCTTTGTTGGTACCTTCCACGGTAGCCATGCCAAGGTCAGAGCTCGTCTAGCTCGGCCTCCCCAAGTCCGGTGACGCTGTAGAGGCCGATATGGCCAACAGCATACTGCTCAATCGAAAAACGAGAGAATATTTACATATACATACATACATATGTATAAATAATATATATGTACATTAGGTATTAGTACGAGGCCAATTTTAACTAAGAGGAACAAGCGTACGTAACCAGAGCAATGAAAATGTGAAGTATTTCATATTTTTATCACTCTGGCAACGAGGCGAAGCGCAGAGTTAAGTTCCTCCACTCCACTCCAGAATACGGAGAAAAGTCAAAAATGGAACGGAATGTCTTATCATTAGGTTTCCAGGTTCCCTGTGCCTACCCTAATGTGTGCATGACGATTGTGACACTAAAAAAATGCGTAAATCCAAATGTAATAATTTATTTTTCATTACACAAAAATGTGCATATATTATATGTGGTTGTAATTGGGTTAATGTTTCAAAAGTGTTTTGTATGATTCAAGCTGTCGTGGCGAATTTAGATATTGCCTGGTTGATATGATAGACTGAGATATGACTTTGATTAATACTGACTTTTTTTTCCATAATGTGATAAAATTAAGAGAATGAAGTATCAGAGGCGTAACTTAACGCCGTGCTTTATCTTGTTACCAGAGTGAGAACGCGGATTTCAAAAAAAAAATTTAAAAATAGAATAACTTATTCATATTATTAATGGTGTTTATAGCGATATATAGAAGTATATAAATATAAAATATAAGTTCTTTACCCCAATAGAAATGTGGGTAAAGAATTTTATTCCTTTTTTAGTAGCATTTTTATCTCTTCTGTATTTAAGAATTAATCTTATTATTACGTAACATAAAAATATTATGACAGGGAAATACTGTTTTATAAAAGCTGAGTGCAGCTTATAATGCATTTTAGTGTTTAAGTACAATTTATATGGAATAATGAAATCATAGATTAAATTTCAAAAACCGTGTATTATGTGCAGTAAAAATTAGATTAAAAATATAACTTTTATGGAAGCTTTAACGTATATTGAAGTAAATATGTCGGTCGTAACGTAGCTTAGATCATTTTTATTGTTTAACTGTGAAATGTCTTGTATTGCATTTTCCGAAAGAATTATGGAATTATCATATATGTTCTAATTGTTGATTTACGTAGAGGTATTTTGTTGGTTTATATATTATAGAAAACTTTTGTTAAACTAATTTACATTGTAAATAATAAATATTCACGAGGCCAGTCGTGGCGGAGGAGAAGGTGCAAACGTGACAGGTTGTGGATTCTAGTATTCTATCTTTGCTCTGGTAACGAGGCAAAGGGCAGCGTTGAGTCCCGCCACTCAACACTATTATCTCTAGGCCTATTGCCTATTTTCCAATATCATTTATTACACAATACTTTAATTATAATCTCGTACATTATTCAATTAAATCGAAGATCATTAATGATTACGAAGTAATCTCATTATAATGATAAAACCTAATTAGCGCTAGTCTCTCGCGCATCAAACGTCACATTCGGTGTACGAGTGCGAATATCGTGACGAATACATTTACATGTTAAAATTATTATATTATTATCATTATGTCTGTTACGTTGTCAATTTTAATTAATGAATATGATTTAATATACAAATTTGGAGGCCATCGTGGCACAGAGACACAAGCGTGTGACTGAAAACGCGACTGGTTTTGGGTTCGTTTCCTCGGGAAATTGAGTTATCAATATTTTCATTTTTTCGTTGAGTTCCGCCACTCAATGCAGTGCCTCAAAAATTCCATGGAAAGTGGATAACCTTATTCCCTTTACATACCATGCTATATGCGAGATACAGCGTGAAAACTGAAAAAGAAAATACTGATTTTACTATAGTAAAGGCCATTCATTCTCTTTAAGATACGACGAAATTCGATAGTTGATAAAATATATGTCGGAATTTGTAGTACTGAGGTGGTTCCGGAACGCCAGCGCCATCTGTTGGCGCTCGACAGAGTTAGTGTTATGCATCGGTATGGAAGGGGCGAGTCGACTCGAGGCGTGGCCGACGGACGTCAACTCACTTTGTGTTGGGCGGTCGGCCGGTGCAGACGACACTGAAACTGTCCCGCGTTCCGTGCTGTGTATCTACCTACTGTGATAGCGATAGCTGCTTTCTTGTGAATTGATTACGGTGTTGTAATTAATTCGTAATATCACAAATTATGTTTACTCGTGCCAACATTATCCACTGAAGCCCACAGTAGATCGGGTACTCAAAAACTATGTGCGAGGGAAATCCACCCAACTCCGACATCAGAAGTGCGATCGGTGTTGGCACAGAGAACAATTGAGATAGCCACTGGCGTGCTATGTTCGAAGCCCTATACACCGAGGCTAATTCAGGGAGGTATATGTGGTTACCCACTTATGATCCTGACAAAGAAGACACGGACGCGAGATCGTGGTGCGCAACGGCTGACTTGTGCTTTTGACAAACTCCCCGAGAGGCAGTCAACTCGAGCTTGCTGTAAGTAAGGCACTGGAAGGTGAAGTATCTTTGTGGCTGTCTCGAAACAGCGTACGAGAGTATGACATGCTACCCTCACAAATCACTGGACATTGTGACGTGGGCAAAGAAGAGGTTGCTGTGGCTACTGTACTCGTTCACATATCACGATCTGACCCGCGGCTTTAACGTATAGCGTTTACAACAATGGAAGTGTTTGAGCGGTGGAAAAATGGCTGGCCATAAGTGAGCGGAATGCAGAAGCAAGCCTATCGATGCGACGTGACGAACACCTGTAGCTTCAACGTCGAATCAAGCGGTGTAGCAGCCGGCAGCGAGGCCTTTAGTGTGCTTCTGCGTGGCAAACCGGGTCATATCGTCATCTGGTGTACGAGCGAAGGCGATGGCGGGCCAAGCGATGGCAGCGGAGACGGCGCAACGCGCGGTGAGCGGTGTGTGGACGAAGCGGCGTGTAGACGCATGCAGTGTCCAACCTCCAAAGGGTAGGGTACAGGACAAAGGTGAATTAATTTGTTTCGTTTACGATTCTGGTGCTGAATTCTCGTTAGTTGAAAGTTTTTCTGTTAAATTTAGTGGTCGATGGTTTAGTAATGTTGTTACTATGACCGGTATTGGTCAAACACGAGTATACAGTACCGAACAAATTCTGTGTTGTGTAGTATTAACGATTGCCCTCTTGAGATATTGTCACGAGATTTTAAGTCAGGGTTTTACTGTACACATAACTGTGACTGACATTTTGTTAGAAGGGAATCTGTGTAAATTCAGTAAATAGCGATAGAGTGAGTGAGTTGACTTTGACTGACATCTCAGCTGACCATTACTGGTAGTGACCAATTGAAACTTTTAGAAACCTTAGGTCGATATTCAGAATTTTTCATAGTTCGTTTTGCAACGACTCTAGTATTGGTTCGAATGTTCGAGTTGGTTCGAATCGCACAGTACAGCGGCGTCCATATAGAATGTCGGCAGATGAACGTGACATTATACGCGACAGAGTTAAAGAACGGTTACACGTGAATATCATTAGGCCGAGCTGTTCTCCTTTCGAAAGTACAGCTTTATTAGTAAAGAAGTATGACGTTCAGATCGTATCCATATTGACTATAGTGAGTTTAACAATAATACCACCCCGGACAGTTATCCGCTTCCATTGATTACTGATCAAATTTCACGGTTTCAGGGTGCTAATTATTTCTTGAAACTCGATGGTGCAAGCGGTTTTTCTTTGATCCCGGTTAACGAAAATTCTATAGAGAGTACTGCTTTCATAACGGCTGAAGGGCAGTTTGAATTCTCAGACTAAGCCTTAGTCTGAAGAGTTCAATTTCGGTTTTTCAGAGGACAATTGTGATCGTGTTGGGTGATTTGGTTCGCGATTGCGTGGTGGTGTATTTTGAGGACATTTTAATTGTCTCAACCGATTTAGCGGTCCAGTATGGGAGGACTTAATGCAGTGTTGGAAGCTGTGACAAGGGCTGGTTTCTCTTTGAACCTAGTGAAGTGTTCCTTCTTTAGAACGAGGGTGGTGTACTTGGGGTTTGAAGTGGAGGCTAGTCAGGTCTCTATCGCCTCCGGAGACTGTGATTAAGTTGTGGCAGTTCGTCGGATTAGCTTCCTATTTCCGTCAGTTTTGAACCTGTTGTTCGTCTCGAGGCTGAGGGGACTATTGAACAGCATTTTGGCTTTTGCTGGTTTCCGGTCATGGTGTGCTGGAGGATTTGTGGATGACTGCGTTGCTTGTAGGGTCACGAAATCTCACTCAGGCAGGGTTCAAGCTGGGCTGCATCTGATCCGTAAGGTAATGATGCCGTGCCATACGGTTCGTTTAGACGTGGCGGGTAGGCTCAGCAGTGAAACGATAAGAAAGAGTACATTTTCATTCTGACAGGCGCGTTCGCGAAGTGTGTTCTTTTGTTTCATGCGGCAGGCATTGACTCTTGGAGTGTTCACGAGGTGACTTGTGGCTTTGTTTGGGGCTCCAACTCGCATCATTGCTGACCAGGGAAGATGTTTCACTGGTGGTGGTTTCACTAGTAGACATTGGTTGGCATCTCTTGGCGGCGGGTTTACCTCGTGCTAAAAGGCAGGTAAGGCGCGTCAGGAGTGTGTTAAAGTCCATATTAACGGCGTTTGAGACTAGCGGTAATAGGTTGTAGCAAGAATCTGTAGGAGAGTACAACTCGTGATAAATTGTACGATAAACCGGGTGCTTTGAGCTTTTAATACGTGAAGTCGCGATACCGTTATCATTGATGTGTATCGGTGGTGTATATCATTGATGTGTGTCATTGATGTGTATCATTGATGTGTCATTGATTTGTCGTTGATGTGCGTCAATGGTGTGTATCTTTGATGTGTGTCTTTGATGTGTATCATTGGTGTGTATCATTGATTTGTATCATTGATGTATAGTAGTGAGTTATAGATTGACGTTGACATTGACAAAATTCGTTAAGTAGCATCAGACATTATTACGAAGTGTGCGGAATATGGTAGGTCCCGTTTTGATATGACAAAAACGAAAGTAAGTAAGTTTTCTGTTGGCGTATTGTTAATATTGTAAAGTTAATAAGTGTAAAAATTCGATTCAAAATTTAAAGGTTTATTTAAGGTTGTCAAAGTTTTGGTTCTGTAAATTGTAAACGTCTTGTAACGTACAAATTTGCTCACGATAGGTTGATGAAAAACCAGCAAGTCATGTACCCGACGAAATCAATGTGTAATTTATGATGTTATTGATGATAATGATGGTGTTCAAGCTTAAGTAGCCAGAGAGGCTCGAGTAAATGGTTCTATCGACCGTAATGTGTTCGACCGTACCGTAATAGTTATTTCGTAGTCGTAGCCCGGTAGAAATCGGTATCTCTTGGGGCAACTCAAGTAGTCCGTGGGTGCGCGGTGAGCGTTTAACTCTGGCGGAGGTCGTGGTCTGTAGAGACCGTAGCGTGTTGTCGCAGGTGTGACATACACGGGCTATCCACGCGGTGGATATGCGTATTGAGAGGTTTTCGACCGTACTGAGGTCGTGGTCTGCAGAGACCGTAGCGTGTAGTCGCAGAGGTGACGTACACGGGCGATCCACTCGATGGATATGCGTATTGAGATGTGAGAGAGCAATGAGATTGCTGTTCGGCTGGAGAGCCGTGGCGTTAGAGGTCTTTACTCGGAGGTTTCTGTTAATTTGGTTGTAACTTGTTGCTGAAGCAAAGTGAAGTTAAGTAAAGTAAAGTGAAATTTTGGTTATGATGATGTCGATGGTACATGGCTGTGGTATTTGTGTAGTGATTAGTTACAATTATAATCCAGATTAGTGTCAAGTTGTAGTGTCGAGTTAATCTGGTGTCGAGTTGATCTGGTGTCGAGTTGTTCTGGTATAAGGTCCTGGTATAAGGTCCTGGTCTAAGGTCCTGGTCTAAGGTCCTGGTATAAGGTCCTGGTATAAGGTTCAGGTATAAGGTTCAGGTATAAGGTTCAGGTATAAGGTTCAGGTATAAGGTTCAGGTATAAGGTTCAGGTATAAGGTTCAGGTATAAGGTTCAGGTATAAGGTTCAGGTATAAGGTTCTGGTATACAATTACTAGTGTAATTACTAGTGTACGTGTATTACAATTCTAGTGTACGGTTCTGGAAGTTGGTTGGTAAGGTTCTGGTGTAGGTTGGCCGAGCGGTACGAGGTACTGTTGTAGCTTTTTCTTCTAGGCTAACCAACACACGAGGACGTGTGCTAGCAGGATGGCCGTGTCGGAATTTGTAGTACTGAGGTGGTTCCGGAACGCCAGCGCCATCTGTTGGCGCTCGACAGAGTTAGTGTTATGCATCGGTATGGAAGGGGCGAGTCGACTCGAGGCGTGGCCGACGGACGTCAACTCACTTTGTGTTGGGCGGTCGGCCGGTGCAGACGACACTGAAACTGTCCCGCGTTCCGTGCTGTGTATCTACCTACTGTGATAGCGATAGCTGCTTTCTTGTGAATTGATTACGGTGTTGTAATTAATTCGTAATATCACAAATTATGTTTACTCGTGCCAACATTATCCACTGAAGCCCACAGTAGATCGGGTACTCAAAAACTATGTGCGAGGGAAATCCACCCAACTCCGACATATAAATTATTAACTACATAATTGAGTACTACTCTAGAGGCCGAGAATTTCTCGAAATAGAATTTCTATTACTTATTAAAATTTTAAATACATAATGTGACCATGGATTTCTTTTACGCATATCACGAATAAATGACAGATGTCGTTTTGTACACAGACACTCTTTTTTCTGTTTTTCCGTGTTAAATTATTACTATTGGCTGGTAAAATTCAATGCTGTGTTTTGTAAATTTTATAAAACTATGTATTTCTAAAATTAAAATATAGATTTTTTTTCAAAAAATTATACAATTATTTATATCACTAGCCCCCGTTGACGTCTAACTTCTAATTTTTTCCTCAGTATGTCTCTTTTCGGGCTTGTTTAGGGTTAATTGTAGAAAATAAATTTTCATTCTGCAAAAGTTTTCTCATATAGCGACTGTCTGTGTCATTAATGACCTATCCGTAGCGAGTCGGAGTCACTAAATTAAATGGTGCGGCTTTATGTGAATGGTATTAATATTAGATGTACTTTATATAGGAAAAAACTGAACGAGTGCGAATTGGACGAACCTACAGAGGATTCCGTACAAATTTCATTGTTTATTAAGTAATAACATGAATTATAATTTGTAAAAAATGGTAAACAAAAATTTACAGGCGCAAATCTTATAAAATAGAAGTATGTTATGTTTTATTTATGACATACATATACAATTAAGATTTTGAGATTTCTACCTCTATATCTTACTTTTATCCAAATTTAATAATAATTCTATGTCAATATTTACATACTTTGTCACATAGACATGCACCATGGTAGTTTCAATACTTGAGGCAACAGTGGCACAGCATTTGACTGAAAACTCTATGCTTGTGGGTTCGCTCCTCACGCGTGTAAATAAATAATCATCATTCATTTCCACGCTCAGATATGACACAAAAAACTACACTATTCCACATCCTATATCTTATAAAACAAAGTCGCTTTTCGTGTCTGTCTGAACTTTCTAACTCTTCTTCTTCTAAACCACCCAACGGATTTTTATGCGGTTTTCACCATTAGGTCGAGTATTTCTCAGGGAAGGTTTATATATAGTTTATAAAATGTGTATAAAGTCCTACCCGTTGAGACACTTTCGCGCATGCGCTGTTTTAATGGTAAGTACTACATGAAAAAAATGTACTGGAGTATTGTTTCTCTTAATAAGATCTACAAAAAAGTCCGGGCCAGCATATTTTTATCTTTTAAGGATAACGTGTAGTGATCATATTTCTGTCTAAAAATAGTAATTTCAATATATTTTTCTTTGTGAGGGATATTTTTCCATAATGGTATTAATTCTTATCCTTTCAAATACTTTATTAATTTTCTACGTTAAACGAAAATAAAATTTGCTTTTTACACTGTTTCGAAATTGCGAATAGTTTTAGAGAAAAACGCATTTAATTGTTGACACATCACGCCGTTGACTCATCCGCTGTGCCGACTCAAGTTTTACTTATCTCTTACTCTCAGAATATAAATAAGTGCATTAGTTACGTTGGCCATTTAATGTAGACCAAAACTGTCTTTTACTGTTTTTCATTTTAATAAGTACTTTAGAAGTTGCTACAATATCAAAAAAATCCTTGCTGCGAAACGGCTCGCCACTCGCCATGCGTCCGCCGTGCCCGCTTGCCTTACACGCATCGGTGGTTCAGTGGTAGAATGCTCGCCTGCCTGCCGGGTTCGATTCCCGGCCCATGCATTCTATTTAATTTTCCTCACAGGCAGCCAGGTCGTGCTTGCTTTTCATCAGGGACAGAATACCCCCTTCAGCATTAACCACAAGCTCGAGAAAAAAAAATCCCGGCTGCCTCTATAGCAACGAAGAATTAGTTAGATGCGTTTGCACGTATTGGATAATTGGAGTTGAATGTATTATTTAAGCGCGATATATTTAGTTTCACATTTTTTGTAGTAGTTATTAGTAGGTAGGTTTTTGTTTATAATTTCTTCCGTTTAAAAATAGTCATTTAACTATCTAAAAATAGTCATTAAATTTATTTTAATAAATACTTGAAAAGATTAGTAGCACATATGTAAAATTACGGTACCTACTAAAAAATCCTTGCTGTTTAAAACAATTGGAAAATGCGGGTTGCATTAGGGTTTAATTAATTTTCACATTATCTTAAGTGCTTTGCAAACATACATTACATGAATAATCCAGTTGTAAAAGCGGGCGAAGCCGCAAGAGGGTCGCTAGTTTTCTATAACTGAATGAAGAGAGAAAATTAATTTCTCGCTATGGTAACAAGGGGTCACAATCCATAATCTAAACGCAATACCTCAAGAAATCAGCAAAAAGTGGGGAATGGGGTGTCTTATTGGAAACGGAGTGTCTTCATATTATATTTCCAAATTCTTTCTGCCTATTCAGGGTGAAGAAAAGAAAAACAGATATAAAATAGAAAGAGAACTACTCAAAACGCAATGTCTACACTAAAAAAATGCAATAGCATTCGGCATATTCTGACTGAATGGAATGTTACTATTTTTTATTAAAGAATATACTGTTTCCTCAGTACATGCTCTCGCCAGCCCTACGCTTAATCTATTTCCGGTGGTATTAGATTACAGCGCACACACGGACGGCCGGCTCACTAATAGACTTTGTAAACCTTTGAGTGCGGATCCCTAAAACGCTTTGACACCCAACTAAATGACTGAAACCTAATAATATGTGCTTTTACCTATTATTTTCATACGTGACTAGTCTTTTTATTACTTTTGCTGAAAAATATAGTGTTTAGGCACTGTAATTTTAGAGATTTTAGTTTTTTTTTTATGGAAAAAGACGAGGCAAAGGAGCGTACGGGTGATTGTAAGTGATCACCGCCGCTCACGACCCCATGTAACAACAGACGAGCTCCAGGTACCTTGCCTGCCTTTAAGGTGGAGATAAACGCGCTTTTTGAAGGTATGCAGGTGGTATCGACCTGGCAACACTGCTGCAGGTCATTCCACAGTTGTGTGGCGCATGGAAGGAAGTTCCTACGAAACCGCACAGTAGTGGAGGGCCACGTATCCAGATTGGGTGGATGGTACATGAGCTTGTGACGTTTCAGATATCAGGGTAAGCACCCTCTGCTTGATTGCACACATTTTCCAATTCATAGAATTGTTGAGTGGCGCAACTCAACACAGCACCTTGTTAGAGACATTACCTTTAAATTAAACTTATGTTTAACGTTTATTTACGTTCGAATAATTTATCTCATATAGTCCACTAAACATTTCATGGTTATAAATTATTACTAAATATGTATATTGACAATAATCTAAAGCTTAATTTAATTGAAACTAATTAAGTTTGACTGGAAAATTCAATTTCAAATATATATGAATACTATATTTTATTTTTATTTAATGTTGACAATATTGACTAGCTTTATATTTTAAGCCAGTGGTAATTGCTTAAGCCATTATAGCGCAGTAGAGTAACTTATGACTGTGTGCCTGTTGGTTAAAAATTCGATTTCTACTTAGGGAAACGTATTAATTTACCGTTCTAGCAAATCATGGCCTTGAGTACCGTCACTTAATACGCAATGTCTCAAGCTCAGGCGGGGGGTGTGCGAATGTACGAGAAGATCAGCAATGGCTTTTCCTTGGCCACCATTCTATGCGTAATAAATTATGAAGAAAAAAATAAATTTTAATAGAAAAAAAATGTTTATTTTGAATTGAACTCTTCCGTTGTTTTTTGACTGACAGACAACGCACAGACGAAAATTATCTGGGAACGAAAAAATACAGGTTAATCAGGTAATCTTAGTTATTTCTTAAACTATATTATATGTTTATTATAGTCGTATACATCAGCGTGCTATACACACACCTACCAAAGTATGAAAATGAAACAATTATTTCCAAATTGTGATCGAACCCACGATCGTCATGTTTACATATATTAAGTGTTGGCAACTTTTTATTAAAAATAGATATTCGGTAATAATCCTGGTTAATAAGCCATTCGTAACTGGTTGTGAGTACGATTCCAAATATTTAATATTTTCATCTATTGGCTCTGTTTGTTTTTCCATATCCTATTAAAACAGGCTTCATTTCATAAAACACTTTAAATCCTGCGGTTACTAATGAATTGAGTGTGTAAATCTATTCAATTCATTGGCTCAAAATAATCGACGCAGGATTCAATTTGCTGAACAGGTTCCGTAGGTTTATTTTAAGCTAGCTTTCTACTGTGACCTCAATGGCGTGGCGAAATGGAATTTTTTGAGGGAGATTAATCGAAATTACAACTTGAACGTGTCTTTACAACATTTACGAGTCAAAATTATTTTTTTTTTCTCTAATTAATAATGAATGGAAATATGTAACAATTTTTTATCATTTTCACGCCTTGTCCCGCGGCAGGATAGGCAAGGAGAACCTAGCGTTAAGACACTTCGTTCACTCCTTTCCTCTTAATTTCCGAGACATTGCACGTTGATAAGCGAAACTCAACACCGCACCATACACAGCAAGGATAAAACACTTGCAACTATCCTTACCGTATCATATCTATCTGTTATAACATTGATAAGCCTACTAGCGTGTGCTGCACGTAACCGGCTCCCATGCGTATTGTTACTCTAACACTCATAGCCTGTAGCTGGATGTAGGATCATTTCCTAAGATCGTGCGAACTTATTTCCCTTGAGAGGCGAATTGAAAAGGAGCTTAGGCAGCCTTTTTATCATCACGTACACTCGTATTTGTCAGTCGAGGCAGAACTCAGTGATAAATCACTATTCTATATTTGTGATGCTACCTTTATGATATATAGGTAACGAACGAATGATGTTGAGAGAATTAAAATAGGATATGCGGCGGCAGTGAAAAGAGATACAAAATGGCAGGCATTAGCGAGATTGTCCAAGTGGACATAAGGAAGAACGTCCTCATTCATGAAGCCAGAGTAAGTGGTAAAAGAGGCAGGAGACCTGAATCGATTTTTCAGAGCATAGTATCGGTGATACTGGAGGCTTTTCACGTAAAATGCACGGGGATCTCCCTGAAAAGCATGTATGTTGAGTAGTATAGATTATTACCCCACCTATAAAAAACATCGCAAGTTTCATACAAAATAATATAAATTTAAATCATCATTGTTTTTGTTTTCCATCAGAAAGTAAGAAACTGAATTCCTTCGGACAAATTGTAACGTAAAAGTAAGAAGGCCAATAGAGATGGTAGATTAATGTGTTTATAAACATTTCCTTCCCCTCCCCCTTCCCCTTCCCCTTGCCAAACTGTTGGAGCGTCACCAAAGTGAATCACATAAAATTATGTTAATGCGATAAATTTCGAAATTTATGGACAGAAATATCCATTTTTGTTATAATATTATTCATTTTCGGTGAGCTGTTCTAACTTGTATTGGACTGCGTGTTGTATATTAGTAATGATTTTTTGAATAAGACGAGGCTTTCGTGGCGCAGTGGACCAGTCCTTCCTTTGGTAAGAGGACAGAGCGCGGAGTTGAGTTTCGTCATTTTATACATAATGTCTCAAAAATTTGATGATAAGTGAGAAATAACGTGATTCACTAGTAGCTTCCTTCTGCATGCTACGTAACACATAAAGCCTAAAACTAAAAAACCCCACATCTTCCAACAAATTTCTACAACACTAATACACGAAACAACATATTATTAAATATTATATTTATATGACACTAGCATATAGCAGAACTTTGATTAAAAATCTTGGCAGGCCACGAACAAATGGGAGTTAGATATCTTTATTTTTTCATGAATTCGCACCAGATGTTCCCAAACTTGCTTACATTCATTGAAGGGAGATATGAATTTGTTGGACGTGACTCGACTGTGGACTCGGATTCAGGCGCAGCTGACATCTCGCCATTGTACATCTATTGGCTGATAATGCGATAAATATACTGTTAAGGGGAAATGCTTGTTGCATTTTCTCTTTTTCAGCTTTGGAGTGTACCCTCGATGTGGGGAGGTAGATAGAAATTAGAATTATCATATTGTGTACTTTAATAATATAAATACTTGGAAATCTTTGATCATCGGATTTGGTAGAGAATGAATGGTTAAATTGCCGAGGCCAGAGGCCAGTCATGGAATAGAGAGTCGGTTAGATTCCCACTCGAAGAAATGAAATAAATATTTTATATTTTCGTTTCTTGCTTTGTTTTTTTTATGGAAAAAGGATTAGGCAAACGAGCGTTCGGGTCCCCTGATGGTGATCACCACCGCCCACGACCCCGTGCAACTCCAGAGGAGCTACAGTTGCGTTGCTGGCCTTTGAGGTGGACATAGACGCGCATTTTGAAAGTATCCATATCGTACCGACCTGGAAACACTGCCACGGGTAGGCTATTCCACAGTTCGGTGGCGCGTGGAAGGAAATTTCTACGAAACCACACATTAGTGGAGTGCCATGTATCCAGGTGGTGTGGATGGTATTCAAGTTTGTGAGGTTTTTCAGTATTGGGGCAAAGAGCGGCGGTAAATTCTGCCACTCTACACGTAATGACTTCGAATAATTCGGCAGAAAGTATTAACACCTCCGTATATGCGGGATCCAGCGTAAACCGGAAAAAAATGTTCAATGAAAAATATAATATAGAATTTCGTTTCTTTTATCTATTTTGGAAATATTTTTTAAACTAAATAATTTAAATTGTCAGATTTATATTTTTACTCGCATATAGGCAAAGGGAACCTATATAGCTCTCCGCCCGAACTCGCAACATTGCTTGTTGAATGGCTGAACCAATTAAAACAATTCATTCCCCCTAGTGGGCATTGAACCTAGAACCACCCTATTTACAGCCAAACGCTGTAACATTTCGCTACGAATGCCATAATTGAATTCAATCAGAATAGAATAATAATATTATATTTTATCCTAGGAACTCATTAAAACAAATCCAATACATAATTTAGTTTGAACACTAACAAATAAGCCTTATTAGTGAAGATAGAAAACGTATAAAATGTACATATATTTTGTGCGGGTTTGAATATTTATTAATGTTTGAATATCCTTTAATTTTTTTATTATTTTTTTGTGTAATTAAAGGTCATCCTGGCGTGAGCACAGTGTCTGGATGTAAACGCGGGGGTCGTGGGTTCGACTTCTACTCGGGTAAACAGTTATTTTTATTTCATCGTTATGATAATAGGACAAAACGCCGCGTTTGTTTCACTTGGTTCTTTCTGTCTGTGACCCTTCTGTGCGGAATAAAGCGAGAAGCGACAAAAAAATATTTAGAAGCACTTGGATATTATTACAAATACAATATTCAATGAATATTTCAAATGTCAATTATCAAAAACTCGAACGGGCGTACTTTAATTAAATTAAGCGATGTATTTATATAGGGAATACGGTGTCGAGAAACTTCCATATTTGGATTTCTACTTGCTAACACAATTTATAGTAATAATTGATATTTTATATCTCTAGGGGATATTTTAGTTTGTGACTTCCATTAGTTTGTAGT
This sequence comes from Heliconius melpomene rosina, assembly GCF_056956725.1. Taxonomy (NCBI): domain Eukaryota; kingdom Metazoa; phylum Arthropoda; class Insecta; order Lepidoptera; family Nymphalidae; genus Heliconius; species Heliconius melpomene. The sequence goes on from NC_140409.1 coordinate 13,643,577, forward strand.
AAAGGTATATATATATATATCTATAATTTAAATTAAATAATTCAAAGTAAATTTTATAAGTTATTGGTAAAATTTAATCAGGTCATCGTGACTCAGTGGGGCAGCTTATTTAAATTGTAAATGTGGATATGGTTTGGATCCTCTGGAGCAGGAAATAAGAATTGATCGTCATCTGTGTCCGCTTTGGACAGCTTCAGTAAGGGTTTACCCAATAACCGCATCTTATACGCATAGGAGTTTAGAATCTGGGCAGAAAATGGATTACGGGGAAGCCTTAAGCTAAAAATATATATCCATACCTATACTATAAATTCGAAAGTAACTCTGTCTGTCTGTCTGTCTGTCTTTTACGCAATCAGAGCCAAACCGCTAATTTAATTGTGATAAAATACTCATATAGAGATACTTAATGGTCTCGGGATGAACATGGGATACTTTTTTTCTCGTATTTGTAATATTTTCGATATATACCAATATATTATAATACTTATTAATTTGACATGCAATTTATTCCGCCATGTTAATAACAACCGTCGTTGCTAAGCAACAGTTTGCAAAGTTTGTTGTTAGAAAACGTCACCCAAAATGAGCTTGCTTAACGCATCTCTCTATTGAAAACTGAAAATAATTTCATAAATATATTTAATAAATATTCGTATAGTTGACGCGGGCGTAGCCGCGTACGGGTCCACTAGTATTTTAATGTATAATAGAGTATCATTAGCAATAATTTCGAGTAATATACTTAATTTAGAGACAAAGTAAACTTTATGGGACATTACATTTACTCTTTCGCCTCGTCGATCATACATGTCATCCACCTCTTCATACATGCCGTCTGAAGTATCTTTCACGTGACCTTCCTCCAGGGCTTACCATCACATCAACAGTGGTTACATAGTTTAAAATAAATTCATTCATTAATTGAAGTGCACTTCAATCGCCAGACAGACCTTTTATATTCAAATCGGACTTAAAAAAACAAACACTTTTTACTGTCTGCCTATAAGAGGATTTTATAGGCCGTCCCTAAACAATATATTTTTTTTTTTCAGCTTCTCGCTGTCCCGCATATAACAGGATAATCAGAGGGAACCTAGTGTTAAAACACTCTACTGCCCACGTTCCGCTGTATTCTGGAGGCATTGCGTGTTGAGAAGCGGAACGAAGAAATAAAAGTATTAAAATATTTCATTTCCTCGAGTGGGAATCGAACCTAAAATCTGTCGTAATTACAGTCACACTTGTGGCCCTGCGCAGCGACTGGCTTGTATATGTTTATAGTACGCAGACAATGGTTGATCCCGACTTTGTTTTCATGAATAAAGATTTTTCATATTACGATGCATGTATATGGTATGTGCATAGATAGGGAAATTTTAATCATTCAATATACAGGCTGCAGCGTGAGCATTTCTTTTTATTTAATTTTTGTTGGTTATTTTTAAAAGATAGAAGAGACAACTGTTTGGCAAACAAAACGTTGCGTAGTCAATCTCAACGCTACTATATTAGTATATACTGGTCAGCTACACAAGTTGCTCGTGCTAGAAATCGAATCCACAACCTGTTTCGTTTACAGTTGCACGCTTATGGCCCCACGTTTTGTCATGAAAAATGGGAAAACAAAAATAAAGCCCTCGACCAAGACATGATCGAACAAACATTATTACAGAAGTTATGGCTGAAAGTATTAAATTGATAAAATTTACGTAAAACATTATAGTTATAAGAAATAGACTAACTAAAGTAAGTGAGACAATTACTTAGTAGAACAACTTGATGTTATATGCAACGGATGGCTCTTTTGGTCTAGTTAAACTTTGTGAGTGACACGATAGGTGTCACTTTATAAAATATGGCGTTGAATTCTGCCATAAAATAAGGCCTTAAGGAATGTATGGTTGTAAGCTTGAAGGTTGTGGGTTCAATTTCTCCTCGAGGAAATGAATTTTAATCATTTCTTCACATTCACACCACTCAACACGCAATGCCTCGAAAATTCTGCGGAAATTGGAGAGTGTTCTAACACTATCTTACTAACCCTGCTTTATGGGGGATTCAGTAACTAATATAATATATACCTTCCCATTGCATAGTAAGTCCAGTTTCCATGTAAAATTTAATTCAGGAAATAGCATGTGCTTAGATGTTTCCTCCTTAAGTTTGAAAGCTTACTCTCAAGCTATTAAGATTATAATATTAAACGTACATACATATTATATATACATACTTAAAGAGGTAGCAGTGTCAGTGCAGGAAAATGTATTAAAAATAACACACAGCCCCTGCTTTGTGTCGTCTTAAGATACCTCCCACTTTCCACCGAATGCTAGAGGCATTTCATGTTGATTTTCGGACCTCAACACCGCGCTTTTGCCTAGACACCAGAGCGAAGATATGAAAATATAATTTTAAATAAATATTTCTTTTCCTGGAGTAGGATTGAACCCACAACCCCCCCAACTTTGTGCTCCGGCGCCAAGACTGGCTTTAAAGGCCATTAATTTTACAATTAAATTGTTACCCTATATTGAATTCTGCCTGGACGCGATCGATGAAAGCTATACTCAAAAGAATTTATTCACTTTGAATAACGTCAATCAATAAACAACGTGTCTGGACAATACGAGCTCATAGAAGGGAGGAGGAGAGGCAGGCAGAGAGGATTTGGCATTTTACAATACTTGTTAAACGCATAGGAGAGTTATCAAATAGATGAATTAAAAAAGTAATAGGCTCACATATGAGCTTTGTAAAACGTTAGTTTTATATACATGCAATATAATTCCACTACTGCCTGACTGACAGGCAACGCACTGATGATACTATTGAAATTAGAATATTGACATTTGGTTTACATTATATCAGTAAAACGTCGTACCCCAGCGCTCCTGGGATTGACCAATCTATCCTAGGGTTTGATTTCAAAGCTAACTTAAAATCTTTTAAAGAAAGCTTAACGTCGAGCACATCTGCGAAATAAAGAAAAAAAATATTGGCATTGTTTTAGTTGATTCTTTGAAAATTGATCGACGTGTGACGAAGTCTGTCAATCCCTTCTTGATCTACGAGTATACCGACTACGCAAACCCGGAAACAGATTATTATTGCATCGACGTTCAATTGTAAAATATGGAGCTTTTTAGTTAGACTGGGGCCTTAAGTTAAAACGAGAAATGCCTAGTCAAACCTAAGAGGAGCGCAGCTTTGACGATTAACTATAACATATAAGGCTTAGCAGTGTATAGTAATTCCTACGGGAATATGAAAACAGGATTTTCCATTTTTTTCTTTCATTCTCCCTCTCTTATTGTCTTAAATTCCACGAAAACAAGGTTACGGATAACGAATAGTCTTTCAATATAGTTTAAAACAAATCTTCAATTATTGAATAGGTACTTCCAAAATGTATATATTTTTAAATATAAACTCCGTTACTAAATCTAGAATATCTAATCTATATAGATAGATAATTTGAGTCCATCAAGTGTGAACATGATTCAAGACCACTGAAGGCGCAATCAAGTAAGGCACAGTAAGGCTATTACATATTGCCCTAAGTACCTTTCCAGTTGAACAGACAATGCTTGTGGGAGGCAGAAACTAAGCTGAGATGCTCTCACATGTTGTATTGTTGTTGTGGTTTCTAGTACTTACTTAGTTATGTGTTAATAGTTAAGTAGGTATAATTCGAAAATTTAAAATGTCTGGCTCGAAAGATCATCTTGTTAGATTACATTTGTTTTTTAATTTTTTTTTTAATTTATTTATTTATAACAAAGTACATTAAAATTAATTATTCTTCGCGGTCTTAAGCCCGATAAATGAGTACAGTGTTTACATTAGCAGTGTATGTAGAGGAAACCTAGTGTCAAGACACTCTGTTCGCCATTTTCCGCCCAATTTCCGAGACATCGTGTATTGAGTATTGGAACTCAACGCAACGCTTTATTACGAGACCAAGGAAAAGAAAATAATTCACTTTTCCAAATGGAATGATTTCGTGAAGCCGTCGTTGTGCAGGGGTATAAGCTTGTGATCGTAAGCGCGACAGGTTGTGGTTTGATTTCCACTCGAGAAAATGATATTAATTATTTTCATTGTTTTTGCTCTGGTGTTGAGGCAAAGCAGAGCATTTAACTCTGCCACTTAACACACAATGTTCAAAATGTCTCGGCAATGTCTCAAAATCTCGTTTCATAAAAAAGAATCATTCTTTTTTAAGTTAAAGCGACGCTTCATAAAAGGTTACACTTGAGTAAGAATCGAGGGGAAGATTTATTGGACGGGAGTTAAATGAAATTTCTAATATATAGATAGATAATGTTACTTGTCTATTACCAAGTATCATTTAGTATTATACATTACAAGTAAATGGCATTTCAACATATAAATAGGTGAGTTATTTAAGGGTCATCAGGCCGTCCTTGTGGCGCACTGGGAGAGTCATGGACGCGTGGAATGGTGATGGACCAGATTCTCACTTAAGTAGTGATTAAAGGAGAATAGTTGTGGCGTGGGACTGTAAACGACGAGGAAATTAAATAATATATGTTTTCATTTCTAACGAGACAAAGTGAGGAGTTGTCCTCCGCCACTTGTTGACACAACATCTCCATAATTTGGTGGAAAGGTTCCCTCTGCCTACCTTGCTATGTGCACGATACAGATTGAAGCTAAAAAACATATACCTATATCCTAAAACTTACCTCTGTGTAGATAAACTAAGGTGTTTGTTAACGCAATACTATCAGATATGGCTTTGAACGTGAGTTTCACCTACATTTGTGTGTTCTAAATACTAAGTCGATATATTTGAGATACTGCCTTAATAATTGAATATTCGAATTGAACATTTAAGCCGAAAACTTCAAATATATACACTTGTATGTGGATTACTAATATTGACGTACAAACCTAATATTAATTATTTGACTGATATGTCTATCCTATTGGGCGCATTAGTAAAATATTTAAATGTTAAAGATATAGTTTTGAGTACGAACACTATTGAAATTAAAGTCAATTTTATAAGTGTAAGTTATTTTTTTTTTTCATTTTCGCCGTATCTCGAATATACTCGCACAACCTTACTATAGTCCGTTTTCGACTTTACCCAAATTTCAGAGTGGTGGAAATCAACGCCGCACCTTGTCTGCCAGTCCGAGGACATGCAAATAGTTAGTGGAGTGGAGATCGAATCGATAAAGTTCTCTGTCAAAAGCTGTCCCACTGCGACACCTGATCTGACCGATATATAAAAATCTTATCCTAAATAGAATTTGAACCCACGACCATCCTATCACACATACATCTAAAGACTAACAAACCAAATAACTATTCAAACCATAAATATTTAAACTAAAACCTGAAAATCTGAAGTAAATGCTTTTCTTTCCCCATTTTAAAGTTCCTTGTCCACTTTGGCACACACCCCGGCTCCACGAATGGATAGCCTGTGGTCAGTGTTATTTAAACGGCGCGACTATGCCAACTTTGCTTTTTCTTTTATTAGCCAACTCTATACTTTAATAGAGGAGGTTTTTTTTGGACAATCACAGACGTATATATCATTTTATACATAAATAACGAGACTTGAGGCCATAGTAAGACCGTCATGGTGCAGGGTTTGAATTCCACTCGAGGAAAATACAATGTTTAATATTTATATTTCCTACTTCTGGTAACGACGAAAAGCGTGGCGTTGGTTCTAGCAATGACTCGCAAAACCTTGAGAATTCGGCGAAAAGTGATTAACGGAAGTGTATTAATAAAAATGGAGTGTTTTAACACTAGGGTCCTAAGTTGCCTCTGCCTACTCTCCTATATGGGGAATACAGCGTAAAGTTCAAAAATAATAAAAAAAAATAAACGGTATAATCGGACTCTTTCAGGAAAGAAGCTTACCTATTACGTGATACTTACTTTCAAATGCGCTTAAAACATTTGAGCAATTTCCGAGCTTTTGCTTTGCATGTATGTATGTAGTTTTAATATGTACTACACTGACTTGCTTATAGTGGTTCAGTGGTACATTGTCCGGTTGCAGGAGTCGCGGAGATCTTGGATTCGATTTACTTGTAGGGTAAAATTTATTTTACACATGTTTTTGTTTAGCTGTTTTTGATTATAAATTTTACCACATTTATATTTCTTTCGTTCTTCTCCTATAATCGCCGTGTATATGATGTATGATGTTGAAGGCAATGCAAAGGATCCAGCAGGATAAGCATACGAGAACTACATTAGCGTGAAGAAATGTTTCCTCACTAAAAATAATACATTTTAGTACAAAATAAGTAACACCATTATATTTTTGCTGTAACACACTGCCATACTTTTGTGAGATTCTTGCACCTTGCGAGTGTAGAGTAATTAAGAGAGAGAAACTATGAAAATATTTTCAATGGAAAATTGGACATATAATACAAAAATAATATTACGACTAAAGTACTGTGTCTACGTGGACTTTAGAAATGGGTAGTTTGAGTTTTTTTCTTTTACTTTGTTGATAATGAAAATTCAGTTATTCGTAAATTTAAATTTTATTTATTTTTTTATACTTTGTGAAAGAAGTGATATCAGAGAAATGAAAAGTAAAACTAATTTTAAATCACTTCAATTGAAAGTTATTTTGTTTCCTTTAAAGTAAAAGTGTCCAAAGTATTTTCCCTGTAAAAGAGTCCCAACGAGACTTTATTACTGAGTCCCCACTGTCTGTCCACCTGTCAATACGGATTGTTAGACGGCTAACATATAGCTTTTAGCTTTTTGATAAAATAAACAAATAAAAATAATAAAATTATCTGCTTTATATACATCGTAGTTGCCAGCCAAGAAAATAATACATAAGAGAGAGAGATAAAAAAAATCCCACTTTAAAAATATTTAAAACGCGCGGAGCGCGTGGCCAAGTTTTTTTACGAACAGAACTGGCGAGCAGCACCGTGTGTTATTTTACACGAACCATTTGAAGCCACTTTTTACCTATTCGTAACTCAAAAACTATTCCACCTAAAGCTGTCATATTTGGCTCAAATATTTAGACCCCCTACCTGTATACGTGCATAAAATTTCATAAACACAGCTCAAACAGTTATTTAGATAATGACGTCCAAAAATCGTAAATTTTTAGGGGGGTGACTGACCTATAGACCTTAATGTTAACCAAGTTCCAGATGACCTGGAATGGTGAAATTTAGCATCCGGTTAAGTAATTGGGTGTATGTAAAGGAAAAAATCCGAAACTAGTATTTTTTTAACATTTTCTTATAATTTTTCAATGAATAGATTCAATTAGGAACATTTACTTATAGTGTAGCGCCTGGCATAATATAAGAGCAATGCATTATTTATATATTGTTGCTTTTATTTATGTCACACGTTAGTAAATATTTTATTGGTTTTGTAGACTAACTTCACTATTACTTACGTAAGCCATCTACAACAACATGATGCTTTCAAGTATATTTTAAGATAAGATATGTCTCCATTTGTAGCTGAAAATGACTCTAATTTATGTCCTGAGAAAGCCTGTCATCATGTGGACTTCAAGGGCTTCACGTAAAAATATAAAAATATAATAAATGGATTAACATCCTTCATTATTATTTATTCCTAGCGGACGCGCGCAGCTTCGCTTGCGTATTTAGGGGTGAATTCTAATAACCCATGAAACATGTGTTCAATGAAATATTTTTAAGATTTTAAAAATCTAAATTTCAAATTTTATAAAAATTGGTGCCGATTTAAAAAAAAATCCATACAAGTTTTCAACCCCTATTTCACCCCTTTAGAGTAAAAATTTTTCAAAATCCCTTCTTAGTGGATGTCCAGATTACGAAAGTAAACGTCTGTCCAAACTTTACGTTTCTACCATCAGCGGTTACGGCTGTAAGTGCGTCTTACCTCAGTCAGCGGGGACAAGTCCTTTTATATATGTAAATAATAAATGGATTAACATCCTTCATTATTATTTATTATAATTTAAACATATGTTTTAGTACTTATTATACTAAGAGTATTTGCATAGTCGATTAACGTATTTGATATTAAATTATTATTACAATATTTAAGTACTAAGTCCTATATAAGATCCTATAAGGGTTCTGTTTTATTGCTTTCGAGGTACAGAACCCTAAGACAGAAAAAAAATACACTAAAAAATAAATATAAAAAAATATATATATTGATAGAAATATATATAAAATTTAATAATAATATACGATAGTATATTATCTGTAAGGCCAGTCGTGGCACCGGGGCACAAAGTGTGTCAGTAAAACGGACTGGTTGTGAGTTCGATTCCCACTCGAGGAATTGAAATATTTATTTAAAATTATATTTCCACCAAGGCAAAGCGCGGCGTAGAGTTCCGCCACTCAACACGCAATGCCTCCAGAATTCGATGGAAAGTGGAGTTACTGAGTGTCTTAACACTAGATTCTCTCTGTCTACTCTGCTGTGTGCGGGATACAGCGTGAAGCTGGTTTGATTTTTAATTTGATATATGCAGCCTACCAGCTATCTTAACAGAAGTAATTATAAAATAATTATTAACAGTAAAAATTTAAGTAATTGTTAATAAAAAAAATAAGAGAAAAAAAGAGAAAATTAAAAATTACTTAAACAAAATAATAAAAAGTAAATAAATCCGCTTTACGATGTATCCCACACATAGCGGGGTAGACAGAGGGAACCTAGTGTTAAGACACTCAGTTCCCCTCTTTCCATTGAACTCTGGAGGCATTGCGTGTTGAGTTATTCCAACAAAATAATAAAATTAGAAAAAAATAATTATTATTATTTCAGATTTCTAAACGCAGCATACATTAATTACTTTCTAATCTGACAACTGTCATTTAATCAACAAAATAAAAACTATAGTCGAGATTCATAGATAAATATAATAAATTTTCATATATAGGGGAATTGTGCTCAAGATGGCATACTATGATAAGATGACACACTACCAATATTGATGAAACTATTAGCGCTAAGTGCGATCTTGTGACGTTTTAGAGAGTGTCTGTAGACGCAGCTAGTGCTTAAATTCAGTATGGGTGCAAATGAATGCAGATGGGCAAATAATTCATGTTTTCGTTTTTTTCAATTGCAACAAATTTTTCTTTCGCTTTTGCTTGATGGTGAAAAGATATGTAAGATAAAGATTTTCTATTTGAACTTATTATAATTGTAAAATAGGATTATTATATGACACAACTAACGCTAAAAGCGCATCCTAACCTATAAACTTTTGTCACAACGGTTAAAATTAAATTCATATATCTATTGGGTAAGATGACATACAAAACGTGAGTATAAGATGGCATACTATCTTACCCTTATAAATAGAATCGATATATTTTTTTTGCTTTACGTACAAAATGCCTGGCAATTACAAACGAATATATATTGGTCACAAGAAGACATGGATAAGGCTGCTAGAGCAAAGGCATTCAATAGCCGCAGGTGACGAAGTTTATTTCCCTTTTGGAAAAGGAAGTGAGTGATAACGGAATCCAACCTCATAAAATTTGCAACATGTATGAATCTGGCGTTAATACTGTTTAAAAGCCCCTCAGCAAAGAAGAAACTATTTATTTGTGAACTATGCTCGACATATAATGATGGCGTTTTTATGCCACATACTAAGTGGCATACTAAAAAAAAAAAGTATGTCATTTTACCCTGTAGATATGTCGTCTTACACTGGTCGACCTAAGTGCGATTTTTGTTTGTTTTTATGATGTTTGAAAGATGATTGTTCTGAAACTAAAATAATTTCGTTGATTATGAAATATATAATAATACGCAATATGCTGTTCTCAGATTACTTTATTTATTTGAAATATTTGTCTTCAAACAAAAAGTATGTCATCTTAAGCACAATTCCCCTAATTAAATACCGTCTTAAGAGTAATAAAACATAATATTATTGACCATAATAAAATAGTAAATACCTAATTATATTAGATATATTTTATTGTACTAAGGCGCTCATATTTTAATGTTTTTTTTGGCCTGGGTTTCATGATTTTACTGGTTTTAGGAACACTTGTGAAAATGGCAGAGAACGAAGTCGACCTTGGGATCATATCAATTCAGATTGGTACCGTCAGCACTTAATAAACTTATTGTTTATATTTTTTCCAAGTCATGTTGAACAATGAGTCGTTCAATAGAATTGCTTGTGGTTGAAACAAGAACTTACACCGAATTGTTCCAATGCCTCCCGATGGGAGCTGTCTCTTCCATGCTATTGCATATTCTTTGTTTGAGCGTATTGATATACAACAAACTAATAAATTGCGCGAGACTATAGTAGAGTACGTATGGCGTAACTGGAATGATTTAAGTATCTACACTAGCGCTCGAAACGGGAATCCTTACTCTTCTAAAGAAGACATGCTTTGCTTAACTACGTACGGAGCTACTTCCGAAATAAAGGCTGCAGTAGATTTGTACAATATTAAGATAGAAGTGTATTATCACAATGGTGTCCTACTTGGTTTATTCGGCGAAGAGAAATGTCCTATGAAGCGCTTACTCTAAACTATGTTTTAAAAAGAGCAACTCTTGAGTTTCTTGCCGTAGTAGCTTCCTATAGGAAAAGTACTTGTAATCTTCCTACTTATAATTTCTGAACAAAAAGTAATGATATCCCATCAAAAACATAAATGTAAAATGAAAGCCAAGTTTTGTAATAAAACGTATCCTTTCAGCGATAAAAGAAGTGAGATGTAAATGTATGCCAAGTTCAATGGTCAGCCCTGAAATTTATTTTTAACAATATAAAATATTTTATAACAACTGAAAATGCCCATTCTTCTTACAACTTGGAGACTTTATTTATGTGTAATATCTGACTTGGCTAGTTTTCAAATTAATTTACATCGATATAAATGAATGTATTCAAATTCTATTCTACTCAGATTCTACTGTAAATTCTTATGAAAACTAGCCAAGTCAGATATTACACATAAATAAAGTCTCCAAGTTGTAAGAAGAATGGGCATTTTCAGTTGTTATAAAATATTTTATATTGTTAAAAATAAATTTCAGGGCTGACCATTGAACTTGGCATACATTTACATCTCACTTCTTTTATCGCTGAAAGGATACGTTTTATTACAAAACTTGGCTTTCATTTTACATTTATGTTTTTGATGGGATATTTTTTACCTTGTTGAGTGCGAGAACTCAGCGCCGCTGTAAAAGATATGACAATTAAAATACATATATAGATAATGTTATCTATATATGTATTTTAATTGTCATATTATTATATATGTCTATATGTCATATTATATGTCTTAGATGTCTAAGAAACAATAATAAAAAAAATCCTCAACAACAACATTAATCTGTATTAAAACAAACAAACTATACGATTGCAATAGAGAAGTGAATGTATATATATTACCGAATACTGCGGAAACTAGCCGATAGTCTCTTTGTAGCCTATCCGATTACAATGGCGGTCATTCGGAAACTTCTGAGGGGTGCACTGATATACTCCAATTGAAGGTACGAATGGAAAAGACAATTTCGTAAAGATGCTTGTAGGTTTGCTCCCCAAGTACCGTTGAGGTCCGCCACTAACACGCAACATGTCCCATGTTCTGTGGAAAGTGGAGAAAGAAGTTTTGTATCACTAGGTTTCCTTTAAATGCGTTAAGAGTCAGGGCTAAAAATAAAACATATATAATGTATAGGGATGCTAGATGTTGTTATATTAAGAATACTTTATATTATATTTTGTTTCGTTATCTAACTGAGGAAATTAGAATAAGCAGACCTTTGATTTTCGCGAGGCCAGTCGTGGCGCAGGAGCACCAAGTATCGATACACCGACTGGTTCGATCCCCACTCGAGGGGGTGAAATATTTATTTCAATTATTAATTTCATTTCTTCGCTCTGGTTTCGAGGCAAAGCGTGACGTTGAGTTCCGTCACTCAACACGCAATGTCTTCAGAAATCGGCGGAAAGTTGAGAACGGAGTATCTTAGCACTAGGTTCCCTCTTCCTAACAAGCTGTGTGCGGGATACAGCGATTCTCTTAAGCCGAAATAATCTAACGAGTGGGAATCGATCCTACAATCGTAGCGTTTACAGTCAGAACCATTGAACGTTAAAATAAATAATCATAGGTAGGGTAACATCGTAACATCGTATTAACGTGTTCAACTTAGACATTTGTAATTCTAAACTCTAAATATACATACATATACCAAAAACTTAGTTAGTTCGAGTGGTCATTTAAATTAAAACTTTGCGTACCGCGGCAATCGAACTTATCATCTACTTCGACTGTTACACAGCCATTCAGACAGTTGAAGCACCCGCATGCCTTACTATACGCCGTAGGGAAGCTGGAACGTGTCTAACATAGGAAAGATGATTGTGAGTTTGAATAAAATTTGGTGGAATATATTTAAAATATTTTCATTTCCATTCTTTGATATGAAATATTGCAATTAATTCAACACCTTACACGGAATGTCTTTAGAATAAGCAGATATAGAAAAAGTGAACAATGGAGTATTGAAAAGTAGATTTCTTTTGCTTACTCTTCTAAGTAAGTATAAATAAATGAAAGAATTCACTATGACACAGTGGACCAGCGTCCATCAATAAACGCGACTGTCGTCAATTTGATTCTCGGTTAGAACAATTCATTATCATCTTCAGCTCTGGGTGTAATGGCATGTCACTCGTGGTATGCGGAGAACGAAGTGTCTAAACACACAAGGTTCTCCTTGCTTACTCTTGTACGTTACTATATACATACATATGTATATATAAACCTTTTCCGTTATTGCGTAAACAGTATTGCCGGTTGAGCGGCGACACTCAACTCTTCGTACCAGAGCGAGAAAATGAAAATATTAAATATTTCATTACCCCGACTGAGAATCGAACCCACGATCTATCACATTTAGACACAGGCTTGTGCAACACGACTGGCCTCAAGCTACATATTTATATTTACAACACAATACTGATATGCTTTTAGACATCTTCAATACCTTTCAAGTAACACAATGGACCTAAGTACGAGTAAATTCAGTATCGAGTTCCTTTTATTAGCTTAATAAAGGCAAAATTGAATACTATTTACATACGTTTCATTTTGTTCGCTCATTTTGTTCTCTTTATCATACTATGTCAAATTTTATGTAAAAGTCAATCAAAATAATACTACTTATTAATAGTAATAAATGTTCTGTTTCAACGTTAGTTTATATGAACATAAGACGCCGGCGGTCAAGAAACTTTACTATCATCTCTTTGCTTAACAAAGTCACTGGAGTTATACGAGTAGGTAGTGCAGTTCGTGTAATGATTACATTCTGTATACTATTTTTTAAAGTGAAATTTTAATTTTATATTGTAATTTTATTTAAAAAGCGTGGTATTGGGTTTCTCTATCACTAAGTAGTTTTTAAAACCCACAACCAATAACCAATAAAGTATTTCGATAGATTTAAAAAATAAAATAAAACGTTCTATTTATAAGAACTACAAGAAATATCCTTTCAATTTTCATTTCCCGAGTCGTAAGCCGCTTACCTAAAGCAGGATTTCCCGCGCACTGTTTTAATATATTGCCAATATTTATTGATAGGCGATTTGTGTTATTAGATAAAGGATGTTATATTATGAATGATAAAGTATTTATTTAGGGTTCCGTACCTCGAAAGGAAAAAACGGAACGGAAGCAAATTAGACTCAATTATCTGATTGTAAAAGACTGCAAAAGTAGTCAGTTCGATTGTCACTCGAGGAAATTGAGGCAAACCGTGGTGTTGAGTGTCACCACTCAACACGGAATGTCTCGAAAATCATTCAAAAAGTGAGAAACGAAATATCCGCCCAATCTTGTTATATATACTAGTATTATATAAAAAAAATGTAAAGATAAAGAAATATTTATTTAATTTACTTCAAATCAACTTGTTTAAATTAAAAATTAACTTAAAACAAATTCTCAAATTTGTAACAAATTTCATGTTAATTTGGCCATTTTCCAAGCAAGCATTATGCAAATTACAGACAGTCGAGTGCACTTCGTCACTGACACTGCAGAGAAACTTGCCAGTTCCTCGAGAAATATTAGTAATATGGACGAATTATTGTAAGTAAATATTACTTGTGTTTTAATTTTTTTTTCCTTAAGGTTCCACATTTTTTTCAGCATAGCCGGGGCTTGTAAAGGAAATGTAGTGTTAAAGCACTCGTTCTCCGTTTTCAGCCCGCTCTCGAGATATTGTATGTTGAATAACCACATTGCAATGGCCGAATTTGTTTATTAATATCATTTTAATATTTTTTGTCAGCTTTCAGCTAAGTGTAGGTAAGTTCATCATCATTACGAAGGTCAGCGGTTCAAATTTTATGTGAATGACGTTTTTGTATAAAAATATTTTTATTTTCTGTCAGTTGGTCATTATGTAAGAAAAAGTATTATAAAAGAACCCGGCTACATAAAAGTTAAAAAGAAAACATACCAAATTCAATAGTTTATTACGATTAACAGTCGATCGACTACTATACACATAACGCTCCTTTGCATCGCGCAGTCGGGTAATATTATGGAAATTTAGTTGCATTTATCATTTAATAAGCTGACTTAACGTGCCTGCATAATGGCGTCTGGATGTAAGAGCGACGGTTGTGGGTTTATTTTCTGAAGAGGAATTAATTATTTTAATAATCCTCGCTCTGGTAATAAGACTTCCGCCACTCGTGTTGAGTTGCGGATTGAAATTGATGATTGAATGGAAATTGACCAAAAAGTGGAATATAGAGTACCTCACAATAAGATTCACTCACTCTGCCTATCCTGCAGGTTACAGCGAGAAGCTTAAAAAAATAACATGGAGAAAATTGTCACTTAAAACCAATCAAACGTCATTTGCAATTCAGATTATCATATTCCTCAAAAGACAGTCGATTCATTAATACTGTTATATTATATTAACTAACTTAGTTCTTAGTTCTAATAATCCAATGGTCTTGAATAATTGCAGCTTCGATTCAGAAAGTTAGTTTAATTTGGTGTATAAATCAATGTAATAGTGCCTTTATTATCCTGGGAGAGTGTCTCTATATACGCCTGGTATATATATGCGCTAGATTTAGGTTCAATTCTCATTCAAGAGAATCATTATGTATAAGATATTATAAATGGTGATAATAACAGAAATTATTTTCGTTAGACAAAGCGAGTTAAGGAAGAGATATAAAAAGACTTATTGTGCAATTTTACAGGTCGCATCGAGAAATGCATAGATCTATATCTCAAGAATTGCTGAACCGTTTCTAAAGAAATTTAAACTGTTTTTTACATTAGGTAGAGATTTTCGATATTAAATGTATCTAAGTGAGTAAAAACAAGACAACAACAGGCCAACCTATCTATAATTTACAAAAATAAGGATAAATTATAATAAAAATCTAAGTAATATCTAGAAAATCTGATTGGGTACCACGAGGTACGAGGTGACGTAGGTTGACCTTCAAGAGTTCCACTATTCATGATAGTGAAGAAAGGCCACGTAAAAAGCATGTGGTAGTGGATGAGGCGAAGGAGGCATGTAGAGACGATATCAATTAACGCTCCATCTCCTCTAGTTTTCTTAGCTAGGGATGTACTGTGAAACAAAAATGGTATAAGATCATTTTCTTTTCCATACATTTATTAAATTTGATATTAAAACAAAATAAAAAAAAAATGACTTATGAAGATCGTCAGTGAACCAGTAATTATATTAAAAGTTTTACAACTGGGAGTAAGTACTGGTGCGAGCGATACCGTGCCCTCTACCGATATTTATAATTTAATGGACTTTGGCAATAAATTTACTTGTACTTTGACGTTTGTGTGCAAAATGCTGTGATCTTAGGGTCGATTACTGCTAATCAATTACTAGCAAGATATGACCCCGCACAATATACGATATTTAGAAATTGGACGATAATTAAGGAACGGAGTGTTTGAACTCTATGCCTAGCTAGCTATATTTTGGATAGTGCTTGAAGCTGAAAATATAAGTCGTTTCAAAATGCCTCATTAGGATCTGCCGCTAAAGGCATTTTTTTAGCTTCTCGTTGTATCCCGCGCATGGCAGGGTAGGTAGAGGCCTGCTTCGTTCCCAAAGATACTTATGATCTACAGCATACGCTGAATTCTGAAGGTATTGCGTGTTGAGTGGCGGAACTCAACGCTGCGCCAGTTGCCTCGTTACCAGAGATGAAATGAATGGAATCTTCTGACACAATCATGACTTTATCGAGACGTGTCTTCTGTTCTTTGGCTGACTGAGTGAGTGAGTGAGTTTTTATTCTATATTTTTTAATATTACAAACCAAAACCTCTTGAGGTCATATTTCAGTTAATACATAGGCTGCTCCGTGCTACATGCGGGATACAGAGTGAAGCGTGAATAAATGGAACTTAATTTAATCATTACTTCCTACTATAAATCCTTCCATATATATATATATACGTATGGACACACCTAGCGAGACTAATTAAAAATATATTGCATTTATAAAAGCAACTTCACACGAGCATACATACAAAGTTAAGTATCTGTATATTAGTTTGCTGAACCTTTTCGGTCAACATTTGCGTTAGGGTAATCTCGTTGTTACAAATAAGGGTGGCTTGTAATTTGGCTTACCTTAATATCAGGGGTAAACAACGTGAAGTGTTACCTGCGTAAACTGTTGGATACCTCTAGGACCTTCGAACGTCCGAAAAGGTGAACTTCAAATAGTTTAAGTGTTTTAAGTGTTACGATCATTGATTTTGATTTCGATTTCGATCGTATGAAATTGATAGGCTTATTTTTTAAATTAGTGATAGAAAAGACTTTTTAAATAGTTTTTATTTTAGTTCTTGACACAAAATTTGTTTACAAGCGAAAATCCAAGACCAAAAAAAACTTAGTTTCTGGTCATAATTAGAATATTTCCCTGGAGAAGCATTGATTCAGCGATTACTCTGTAGTAGGGAGCAGAAGTGACTTAATGGAAACATGGAACGGAGTATCTGAATACTAGGTTCCCAGGTCCCTCTGCCTACCCTGCTATATGCGGGATAGAGGGTAAAGCTAAAGAAAAATGGCACTTGTATACATTTAGGTATACACTCAGCGCTATGATATCGTTGATATTGTCAAAAGTTAGTTATCTTAACCTGATTGATGACAGCTTAAGCCAGTAGTTACATAAACCAAAGTAAAATTTGAAAGAAATCGGAGAGTATCAACCACAACGGAAATCAAAAATAAATGACTGTAATTTACTCCTGTGTTAGATAAAATACTTCTTAATTTTTGAATAAATGTATAATAAATAGTACATATTATCTGTATTTTTAAATAATTGCACGTAAAGATTTCAGAAAGTGAAACTTTAAACTTATTTTATAAGAATACTTGTTACTACACTTATACTTTACTCTACTTGCTTGTAGTGTAGAGGAAGCTCATCTTATTACCAGTGCGAATGAAAATAATTATTTCTCCAAATAAGAATCGAATCCACAAATCTCGTATTTACAGTCACGTCCTGTGCCGCGATCTATCTTATATTTAAAATAGATGAAATTTAATAACACAAGACTAGTTTTTCTTTATTGAAACCTAAGAAAAGACGCAAACCGGATGCATTTCACGTTTAATCCTACAAAATACCACTTCTCCCTAAAATAATCACAATGTAATAATCATTTAATAAAAAAAGTAAAGTAAAACTGTCATTTGGCCAAAGAGAGGATGAAATAACAAATATTTATACGTTGACCTCTGGAACCTAGTTTATTCTAAACTAAGCTTTATATGTAAAGACTTAAGAACTCGTAACTAAAGTGGTTGAAATAAAGTCAAGTTTAACGTGAATTGCAGGGCTTGAAGAAGTTTAATTAAGAGGCCTCCATGAGATACCGTAGATGATTCGGCTTAGTCCGGGTTAGGGACTGTTTTTTGTGTTACAAATTGTATATACCTAATAAATGTATTTGTATGTAAGTATGTAAAAGGTATTCAATACTAAAATATTCATTTTTTTATAGAATTTTGGAATTGGAACTCAAATACTTTTTTTGTGAGTGGAAATTGAATCTACAACAATCACGCTTACATTATGGCGCTGCACCGAAGCTTCATACCCGTAATTGTGATTAAACTAAATTATTTGGAATATGATCTTCTTTGTTGTTTATATTATTAAATGCAATTTTAATAATAAAAATGATTTTTATTGTTAGGAAGTACTTAAATAAATAGTGAAATGATTCATTATCAATATAAAAATGTTCCGTTTTTGTCGGAATAACTTGCTGGCAGTCCCAGTGGCTGTAGCCGGTTCTACACGGCGTAGAGCGCTAAGACACTCCGTTTCCCACTTTCCACCGAATTCTGGAGGCATTGCGTGCTGAATGGCGGAACTCAAATCGCGCTTTGCCTCGATACCAGAGCAAAGAAATGGAAATATACATTTTAATAAATATTTAATTTCCTTGAGTGGGAATCGAACCCACAACCAGTATTGTTTACAGTCACATTTTGGTGCCCCTGCGCCATGACTGGATTACTACTAGATTACCGCCATGAGCGAAATGCAGCGTGAAGATCATAAACCTACCTTTATTGTACACTAGCGGCCCGCTCGCGGTTTCACCCGCGTGAACAATGTTATTATTAATTTTTGTCTCCATGACTACGTCCTAGTGACGTCTATGCAAAATTTGAGACTCCTAGCATTTGTAGTAACGTTCATACAAACTTTCAACCCCAAAAACAACCCCTTAGAAGTCGAATATTGCAAATTCCCGTCTTAGCGAGCACCTACGTCCTATAAGTAACTCCTATGCAAAATTTCAAATTCCTAGCACATGTAGTTTCTGAGATTTCGTGATGAGTGAGTGACCTTTCGATTTTATATATATAGATTAATTATTATGCTAATACATGAAGGGAGCTATGCAAGCGAGTGCGTGCAAGAGATAACGTGAGATATTTGTTTTTTACGCTAGAATTCGCGGAAGGCGCGTTGCGTTCTCAGCGATACGGAATAAAGACAATAACAAATCGTTGTCAGTATGTCCTTTTGTTAACACGTTTTTAGTAATATCTTTAGTTTTAGCTCAATAACATTTATTTTAATTAAAGTATAAAAATAAATTTACTTAGGAAGACCGTCGTGGCGCAGGAGTTTAAGGGTGTGACTGTAACGCGACGGTTGTGGATTCGATCCCCACTCGAGAAAGTGAAATATTTATTTACGTCTATATTTCCACTTTTTCGCTCTGGTGTCGAGGCAAAGGCCTCGAGAATTCGGCAGAAGGTCTGGAACGGAGTGTAACACTCACTGTCTAACACTAGCTTCCCTCTGCCTACCCTGTTGTGTGCGGGATAAAGCGTGAAGCTGATTTAATTTGGTTTTTTTTAATTTATTTTAGGTTTAAACTATTATTTTAATTTAATTTTTAAAATAAAGTACTTCATTTATAAGTAAATAGTATTTATTACAACAAAAGGATCCCAAGCCTCACTAGGGTGTTGTTTACATATTTGATCAACACAAACAAATAAGTTGAAAGGCAAACATAAAACGATCAAAACTATTAATTTAGAAAACGTTAGTGTGCAGTTTTTTCTATATTAATAATCAGAATAATTGAAGCCGTCATGCATAAGTGTGCAAATAAACCCTGCCCTGGTAACCCTGCACCCAACACGCAATGCCTCCAGAATTCGGAGGAAAGTGAAAACGGAAGTGTTTTAATCGGAACAGAGTGTCTTAACACTATGTTTCTACGTTACCTCTGCCTACCGTGCTATGTGTGGGATAGAGAGTGAAGCTAAAACATTTATATCGTTACCCGCAACTCTATTTCCCTTTACCGAAACTGACGTTCATTTTAGATAATCTATTTTTTGAGATAAGTCTCTTTTTTTTACTATTACTGAACTCTGCATATAGCCGAGAAAATAAAGAGAATCCATTTTTCTTTCAGTTTGAATTAGAGACATTGGATGTTAAGTGACAGAGATTAAGAAATCTTTTGTTAAGAGAGCGGGAGGCAACCATTGCGTTAAAGACAAAATAAATCAATACAGAATCCGTTTTTCTTTGTTTAAATAAAACTGAAGTTTGAACCTACAACCACTTCGGCCTAACAAAAACCCTATCCAAAATATGATCATTTCACGTGTAAAGGGACTAAAGTAAACTTGTATAATGGGACCTACTTATAATGGGACCCTCTTGCTGAAGACAGGTTCTTTGTCGGAATTTCTTTTAACAAATGATTATAAAAATCTTTACTTTATATTAACGCACGTGTTTTTTACTTTGTAACAGCTGCTCAAGTTAAATTTTGTGGTCTAAATAATAATATCATATGATTTTTTTTATGTGTGTAGAGGCCATACGAGTATTATTTATTTAAAAGATGTGAAAGCGATAATTAATAGAGTTTATATTTACATAATAAGAAAACGGATTACAGTATAAAAACTAAAAAACTTCTAAACGCTAATATTTAAAAAAGAAAACTATATGAAAAGTAAAACAAATACAAAAATGTTACAATGATACATAATTATGATGTATAATTTTTTGAAGATTCACGCTTTTTTCCGGCTATAGCAAAGAAGATAAAGTACTCGTAGTGTGACAATCCATTCCTTTAGCGCAGTTCGATGCGTTGCAAAAATCATGAAAATGAAAAGAACTTATTTATGACCGCCGAATATGTATTATTTTTAATTTCAAGCCACACGTAACAGGGTAGGTAGAAGGAACCTAGTGTTAAATCACTCCCCACTTTTCGACGAATTCTTATTGCTAAGTTAAAGCGCTTTGTATCGTTGCCAGAGCGAGGGAATGTAATTTTTTTTTTATTCAACGAATGGAAATCGAAACCACAACCACGTTAACGTTAGCATTAATTATTGTGCTTCTGCGCCGCTATTATCTCTCTAATATTATTTAATACAAATTTAAATTAATTTCTATACTACAAAAGCTTAAAATTTACAAGAGATTTGTTATTTATAAAATCGTCGGTAAACTTCCAGCACCCAGAAAAGGTGGACATTTACTCATTGAAGATCTCTATACAATTTGAAACATAATTAACAAATAAGTAGGCATCGTTTTCTGTTAGTTATATGTTTTAGAGTTCCAGGAGATGAATTAAAATGTGTATAAATTAATATATTTTTTTAATTAAATTAAAGATTTGTTAGACTTGAAATAATTAATTGAAAATGAATCATTATATATATATTTTAAGAGCTCCCTCGCTCTGGTAACAAAACAAAACACAGCGTTCAATTCCGCCGCTCAACACACAATGCTTCAAAAATTTGGCGGGAAGGGACGAACGGAACAATTTTAACATTAGGTTCCTAGGTTCCTTCTGTCTCTCCTGTTACGTGAGGGAAACAGCGTAAACCTAAAAAAACAACAAAAAAAATAATGATTACTATCATTAATATTAGGTACCAAAAAAAACAATCCCAAAAAAGCTTAAAAACAACGTATTAAAAAAATATCTATAATATTTAAACACAAGTAAGTTATTTAAATAAAAAAATCATTAAATCATTTTAAAAAATCATATTATGTTAAGTTAAAATCATGAAACTGAAAATTTAAAAATGTTTTATAACGGTGGAAAGTTTCGCCTTTGCCATTGTCAATATAAAAAGAAATATTAATAAAAATAGTTTTTTTTAGTCTCCAATTGTTTTTTTCATAAAAATCAAGCATAATGCATTTTTATACTACTCGAAAAGATAAAAAAAATGTATATTATTTAATTTATTTCAGTATGCTTAAACATTTTCGATACTGACCACCCTGAGACGCCTGATCAATAAATCCGCGCATTTCACTTTGTCTGATAGCTGCTGCCTTTCCATACTGTGCATTTTTGTGAAATTCCAAGAAAAACACAAATAATAGTGCTTGGTAAGCGATAAACTACTTATTTTTGCGAATAATATAGAAAATACTATCTTAATTGTATAAAAACATTTCTTTTTAGGTATTCCAGTATTGGCCAGGTAATTAATATACCTGAGCTTTCCCATTAGCTATATATAGCAGTACAGACAACATTTCTATAGAAGTCATACATAATATTATAATAGTAGTTTAAAATCAGTGAGAATAGTGCTTATAGTGATTTTGGATAGTTTTTATTTTAGTTTTTCTAGTGTTAGTGCTAATATGACACTTGTGTTAGTGTCTGTCCCGACTGTCTTTTTTCTTAGTCCATTTATTTAAATCTACAATTCATTTAGCTTGGAGCTTAAAATTATAGGAAAAGCGTTAAGCTGCGATATTTGAAAATTATTTATAATAAAAACGAAGATTTTTATTATTTCGGCAATGTTATTAGGACTGTCAGCCATTATAAATAGCACGGTCGCCATTTTGTCACGCATTCATTAACGTATTAGGTGTTATCAAAACCTAGTTCTCATTTTTCAATAAATGATTACCGATAATGTCAATATTTAATTACAAAATTTTTATAATATTTTATTTTAAAAATATAAAACAAATTGAATCAAGTTTTTTTTTTCAATTTCTTATCTTGTTATAATTATATTATATCTATATACCTATATGTTAAAATAAGCTGAAGAAGTTAACATAATTATTTATATGTTATTAGATTTCGATCAACCAACAAATGCATAGAAATGGACTAGGATAAAGGACCTTATTAGTTTCCCTAGAAGAGTATCATTTTAAATACTTAAAATATTTGTGTATACTATAATATACCTTTAGTAGTAATTCATTATAATTTAATGGGCCACTAAAATGTGTAAATTTAGATATAATAGACCAAAAAATCCATTTAAATCTTTTCTAGAGGAATGAACGAATAGAAAATCAAGTATCTTCTAAAAATGTCATCTTATAATACTATTTGTACAATTCCATTCTTGATATAGAGAAGGAGTTCAGGTACATCGAGGAAAAACTTTACTAAAATATAAGCCATTCTTTAAAACAATTTATTAATAGTAAGAAATAAAATATATGAAAGCTCATTCCACTAGAAAAAGATATTCTTAGGACTTATTTTAGATCAATTTGCTAAAAAATGTAGCTGAGCGCTAAAACATACATAACATTAATAGCAGAACACGCGAATGCGAATTTTCATCATATAATAAAATTAACCATTGTATATAAATAAAGCAACTTAATGCTTTTTTATTTTTACTTTCTAAAAACATATCAAGTAATAAATTTGAAAATTAAGATCTTTGCTGTATTTTGCTGTAATTCTTTATTACTTAGCAGAATATATTGTGATATACTTAGCTAAAAATGCACTGGTACTTGAATAGTTATATTATGAACACAAAAGCTCATCAATATATATTAAAAAGTAGAGCTTTGAAGGAGCTTTTGGATTTTCATCAATTTAAGCTCTAATCATTATTACATGCAAATTGATCAATTATAGTGTATCTGTAATTACGATACTAATACATGTTAGTTTAGTTGTTTAGTTTTATTTGTAAATATTGTAAATTATCTGTGCTATTCCTAGTTATTTTATCTTAATTCAACATTTTAACCACCTGGGAAAACTTTACACATACTTTGCAAGTTTCATAGAATTTTAAACCTTTTTAAAATATTATTTCACGCTTACAAAAACAAAATATTTTTTTTGAAAACATAAAAAGTATTTGAATAGAATTTATTAGGTATGTATTTATTTTGATAAAATTTATTATATCGGATGGATGAAAATTGTATCCCATTTTATGAAAATTGCAATATATTGGCAATTTTTTCTCAGGTTTCATTTAGGTTCAAAGCTTTACATCATTACGTGCGATGCGAGTGTATACAAATAAGCTATTGGTAGTGCTATTATTGAACATATAAAAGTAGAAAGTGGTTTAATAAAGGACTGAACATTCCACCATAGCTGACATCCATTTACTGCGGCGTCACATCCCTCACGAAGTTATGTACTTTTCTCAATAACCAATGATTATTACCCTATTATTATTTATTCTGTACTACATCTATTACTGCTACGTGTACCCTACAATTTGTATAGAGAAGATAGAAAACTTTGTTATGTTTGTCGTATACGGTGTAATTATATACATCGCAAATAAATATATTGGATTATGTATATTATTTCTTTAAAATACTTGTAATTGTACTTTTACTTTTTCTGGATAGGTACATAAGTCAAAATATTTGATAAAAAAAAATTTTTTTAGCCTGTTTCTGTAAAAGAGAACCACTACTAATTATATAGATATTTATATAGGTGCGGTTTAAATTTCTTTATCAGTTAAACTTTTCAGCTTATTACGTTTGTTCATATTATATTCTAACACTTATAGCTTACCATCCGTTCCCTACGCCGTTTTAGGGTTTTTTAGGGATTTTTGGGCAAATTCTGTCAACAGTCCTGTTTATTTTTATCGTGAAATGTCACGATATGCGAAAAGGAATCTTCGTAAGCGTTCTAGAGCATCTAGACGTAATTCAAATCAACAAAATAGAGAGGCCAGACGAGAGAACAGAGAAGAGAATAGTGGAGAAAATATAGAGCTAAGAGCTGCTTTAAGCGTCCCTGAAGAACCTGAGCAAGAAGTGCCTGGCCACGTCTGCGATACGCCTACTACGTATTCTTCTTTTGTAACTTTCAACAATATGAGCTATGAGGCTGTGAGTAAGCTTAGAAATGATATTGAGAAATTGAAGGAGCATCTGTCTGCAGCTCACGCTGAACTGGCAGATCTAAGCGTTGAAAATATTAGTTTTAAAAAAACGATTTCCAAATATAAAAAGAAAGTGGAGTTCATTGATAAAATTGCTTTGGGGGGACCAAGTGAATTTACATCTGAGCCCGGCACTTCTACGCTAAAGCGATTTAATGAAGAAAAACCATCTACATCAGGAACAAAGCCTTACCCAAAAGCAACTTGTACAATCACTGTGCCAGACGAGGAAAAGAATGACGATGATGATAGTGAATATGATGATGATGAGCAAAAAGTGACGTAAATACATAATAAACAAAATATGGAAAAGCTATAATGCAAGAGGCAAGGTTTTCGAAGACATCATTTTTATCTTATTTGGTAAAAGCCAGGCGTAACTTTTCGACAATCTTTGGATGGATGTTTCTACAGAATAGAAGGTTAATTAACTGTTACAAAATAATATATAACTCCTTCTCATGTTACCACGATTCTAATGCTTTTTCTCATTCTGATATGAATTACACATATGACCTATGTCATCCTATTTCTAAAAGGAAGCAAAAGCAATTTTTAAAACTAATAAGTAAATAATGTAAGTAAATTCTACAATCAATTATTTGAATTATCTTCTCTTAATATTTTTGAGAGAGTCTACTTTGCGACAATATTTTGATGAAAAAAAAGCTTTATATATCTGAGTAACTTTTAAAAGAAAAGTAGATATTTGCATCAAATGGTAAAAATTAAATATACACGAATTTTCTTCTAAACGGGCGCAGCCCATTAGCCTAAGCTATACAATTTTCACTTGTTAATGTTCTATTGACATTGTATTTTTCTGTATTAGATTTAATATTTGGAATAAGGCCTAAGCCGAAACAGTATTTTGTTGTAGATGAATATTTTGGATTATTGTATTTCTAAACTATATTATCTATGTATAGTAATATAAGTGATATATAAGACTATAAGAAAAGAGGTCCGATTTAAAAAAAATAGCTGGCAGTTGAGACTGCCAAAAGAGAACTGATTTTTGGGTGATAAGCAGTCGTTGTAAAGCAAGGACTAATTAAAGCGAGCACGTTATTGCCAAATGTTAAATTATTGGAAATTGTAGATTCCAGTCCTAATAGCACAATTAACAATATAAGAAAACAATTAAAACTATGTGTGTCTCTTTGTTAAGCCTATTTATTGAAAATGAAACTGCATTTAATAATAATGTAGCAATATTAAAACTCTCCTACAAGAAAAGGTTGTAATGTTATATGGACTGAGTATATTAATTATGGAGACTAATATAGTAGTAGACGGTGTTACAGGTACACGTTTTTTCTCAGAGTTTAAGTAATAGGAGAAAAATATCTCTGTGTATATGATAGTCAATAACTATTAATAAAAATATGCTTCTATTAAAATTGATATTGCAACAGGCCACAATGGTTATGCGTTATATTAAATGCTTACTTTTTACTGCATTTTTATGTTTGCAAAAATACATATAGTTTTTTAAAGGTTGTACTATTATATAGGTGCGGTTTAAATTTTTTTTTTTACTATTAAAATACACAATATTTTTTGTACCTATCCAGTTAATACTCTAAATACAAAAACTCTTTTGTGTCATAGGGTAATATTTATATTATTAAAAAAACTTTATAAAAGTTGTTCATAATATTCTTCAATTATATTGAGCTATAATAAATGGTATTAAACCTAACCAAATAATCATGTAGTGAATAAATCAATGTGATTTAAATGTGGTATTTTATTTTCCTGTTGTTAAAAATTGAAATTTATCATAAAGATAGATAGTAGATAATAGTAGATAATTTGGAATAAATAATTTAAAATTATAATAATACAAATAAACATATTATATAAAAAAAATATTATTGATATTATTGAAAAAAGTATTTTATCATTAGCATAAAGAGTAAGCTATACAAAGGCTGTATTTTATTTGGGAATATAATTTATTACCCGATTTCTCCGTCAGGAATCTCAATCTCAATCTCAATCTCTGGTAAATCAATGGAATTCTTCAAATGATCAAGGCACGTACTATATATGTTTTATATAATTTCTTGTAATAAATATAAAATTGAGAGAGATTTATAGAAGGTTAGTTGTGTACTATCAAGTTGTTCGGATATGCTGATGATGGAAAGTACAGTTCCTCAACTCCAACCGGTTAGCTATGTCCTTGTAGTTTCTCATATAATAACATGTAAAATACGTAAAAGTTTATAAATGAATTAAATAAGAATGTAGATATTACTTGGAACGCTGATAAATAATGTTGCCACTAATATCAATAACTCAAATTTTAACCAAATTCAAAAAAGAGGAGGTACTCAACTCAACAACGACGACGACGGTTCGATTTACTCGAAATATATTTTAGGAACCTAAAAACACGGTTCTTATACAACTGTAAGTTGTTATGAGAGCCCTCATACTATTTGTACACTAATATCTGTTAAACTATATTGAAGAAAGAAAAACCATTAAGGAATCATTAAGGGATAATTAAGAGCCAATAAGCTGCTATAGTACTAGGGCATAACAGTGTACGATGCGCGAGCAGTACCGTAATAACCAAATTAGTTTATATTCAATTCACGTCTATAATAATAACATCATTAATAGCCAATAAACGGACATAATTATAATGAAAATATATACGTGGTTAGTGACGTTATTGCGCGTTTACAAGTGGTTCAAATTCAGATTCTTAGTTTTTTTTACAAATGTATGTAGTTTACAGCTCGACCTAATAAAAGCGTGGTAATGTTTTTTTTCGTACCACCTTCGGGAACCTATTGTTGTGTCAAAAGCTCAAATTTGCTTGCTATGTGTTCGTTATGATTTCTATTCCCACTGGGAAAATAAATATATTCATTTCGTCGTTCTGGTAACAAGTCAAAGCGCGGCGTTGAGCTCTACCACTCAATGGTAGGGGACGATTGTCTTAACAATAGGTTCCCTTTGCCTACCCCACTATGAGAAAAAAGCGTGAACTTGTTTTATTTTTTCTTTGGTTGCGTAATAATGAGACTATTCAACCTCATACTCATACAGTTACACCGTCAAAGAAATGCAATTATAATATTATATTTTGTTCCCACATTGTTTCCAGACAGTCTAACGTGCTCATCGTGAATTTATTCAACAGACTGTGAAAAGTACATTTAAATATCAATTACTAAAAGTGTTTGTATGGAACTTGAAAATTTATTTTTATAAAATTTATTATTGCTATCTTTTAAGGTTAAGACTGTCCTTGATCGAAACATTGATTTGTTGATTGTAAACGTGAAGACAGCGAGGTCAATTCTCATTCAGGGGAATGAATTATTTTTAACTTCCTGGCTCTGGCAGCAAGACGCGACGACTAAAAACTTGGGCAGAAAGTGGGCAGAAAGTGCCTATGAAATTATTTGCGGGATGTTTTTAGATAGAGACTTTGTCCATCCGTGAGGTCGTCCTGACACAAAGGCGCGCGATGGTTGTATATTCGATTCCCACTCGGGGAATACAATATTGAATAGTTTCGTCGATCTGGTGTAACGAGGTACTCACCACATGTAATACCTCGATTATTCGGCGGAAAGTGAGGAACGGAAGTGTGAAGTGAACCGGCTTAAATAATATTCATTATAATATTCCAAAATACACAGAGTTGGCGCAGGGGCACAAACGTGCAAGTGTAAGCGCAGCTGGCTGTGGGTTTGATTCCCACTGGAGGAAATTAAATAATTAATATTTTCATTTCCTCGCCCTGATAACGAGGCATGTGTTATCTAGAAGACCACTTTATATGATAACAAGATCTCCTCGAATCCTCAAGAGCATTCCAAGTTAATACACATATGGTACTGGTAATTAAATCTATTAGAACAAACACATGAGGTATTCTCCAAATTACAGCAAAATCAGTTATGGATATCCAAGACAGCTAGAAATTGATATTTATGGTAGAGCTAGGAGGAGGCTTAGGAGGAGCTAGGAGGAGCCTTAGGAGAGGAGGAGTTCGAATATCTCTCGCTTACATGAATAATATTTATCCCGTCAAAAACATAAATGTAAAATGAAAGCCAAGTTTAGTAATAAAACATATGCTTTCAGCGATAAAAGAAGTGAGATGTAAATGTATGCCAAGTTCAATGGTCAGTCCTGAAATTTATTTTTAACAATATAAAATATTTTATAACAACTGAAAATGTCCATTCTTCTTACAACTTGGACACTTTATTTATGTGTAATATCTGACTTGGCCAGTTTTCATATAAATTTACAATAGAATCTGAATAGAATAGAATTTGAATACATTTATTTATATCGTTGTAAATTAATTTGAAAACTGGCCAAGTCAGATATTACACATAAATAAAGTAAAACATATGAAAGCATCGTGTTGTTTTAGATGGCTTACGTAAGTAATAGTGAAGTTAGTCTACAAAAGAAATAAAATATTTACTAACTCGTGACATAAATAAAAGCAACATTATATAAATAATGCATTGCTCTTATATTATGCCAGGCGCTACACTATAAGTAAATGTTCCTAATTGAATCTATTTATTGAAAAATTATAAGAAAATATTAAAAAAATACTAGTTTCGGATTTTTCCCTTGACATACACCCAATTACTTAACCGGATGCTAAATTTCACCATTCTAGGTCATCTGGAACTTGGTTAACATTAAGGTCTATAGGTCAGTCACCCCCCTAAAAATTTACGATTTTTGGACGTCATTATCTAAATAACTGTTTGAGCTGTGTTTATGAAATTTAATGCACGTATACAAGTAGGGGGTCTAAATATTTGAGCCAAATATGACAGCTTTAGATGGAATAGTTTTTGAGTTACGAATAGGTAAAAAGTGGCTTCAAATGGTTCGTGTAAAATAACACACGGTGCTGCTCGCCAGTTTTGTTTGTAAAAAAACTTGGCTACGCGCTCCGCGCGTTCTAAATATGGAGCACTAATATAAAGATACAAACATCAAAATCTGTCAATACGTTAGATGTCGATAACGACACATACGTACCTACGTAGAA
Organism: Heliconius melpomene rosina; assembly: GCF_056956725.1. NCBI lineage: Eukaryota > Metazoa > Arthropoda > Insecta > Lepidoptera > Nymphalidae > Heliconius > Heliconius melpomene. The sequence goes on from NC_140409.1 coordinate 13,673,434, forward strand.
TGATAAACACACTACGCTTCTCCGCGTCGCGCAGTTGGTGAAAAAAAAAAAGAAAATTACAAAGCTTTATATTTCATGAACATTACCAAATTTAAGCTTAATTATTAAATACATTAGTGACCAATTTTCTTTTTCACCTTTTATCTTTTGACGACATCTCGCGATATTCTCTAAAAAGGCTGGCCCCTAAAATTTTCGGCTTAGACCTTTGTTACCTTTTATGAAAATCTTTTAGATACCAGCTCTTTTACACGGACACAAGGTGCGCCCAAAAGAAAATATGCGTAGTTTAACCGCAGGAATTGCGTAAAATAACGCCGCCTAGTAGATAGGAAGTCAACATTATGTTAAATTTTTTATAAGGTAATAAAATAATAGAGGCCGTGAAGCAGGGCCATAAGCGTATGTGTGTTTCTTAGCTTTAGTAACGAGATAAAACACGTCATTGAGTTCGGCCACATACTGCGCAATGTCTCTTGAATTCGGCAGAAAGTGGATTACCCCACTTTCAAACCCTGGAAGTGTGTGAACGGGGACGGAGTGTCTTAACACTAGGTTCCCAGGTTCCAGCGTGAAGCTTACAAATTAACTTCATATACCTACCAAAGCGGGAAAATGATCATTCCCCATAGTCACCTCAAAAAAAGTAAGAAGACAGAGCTGTGTGATAAAATATATATTATTTGAAGCGTACAAACTAATAAAAATTCTAATAGCCATCACAGTCTACTACCAAAACTCTTTTAATATCTCAAGCAAACGAACTGATTTTACAAAATTATTGAAAAACTTGCCCCATTTAAAATTAAAATATTCAACGCCTAACTTTTTACGTTCTAAGTTTATTTTTGAAATAAAATTGTATAATTAAAAGCTACCAGTACCAGAGTACAATAAGAACCGGACTTTAGATTATATATATGTACATATTTTTTTAACTATTACATAAAAAGAAAATAGTAGAAAAGGGCGCGGACGACCAATGTCGTAGTGGGTGTGTTTTATTTAATAAAAAAGAATAAAATAAAGAAACGAGTTAGAATCGAACATATGATTCTAATAATATAACACTGAAGCCTTTGATTTTTTGTAGCTTAGAGCTTACAAAAAAAGCTCAGGACCTATTGATTCGTATAAGTAAATTATTATGTTCTTCTGTATTGAATAGTCCACTTATCGAAGAAATCATATATACTATAATATATTACGTTAATCGTTTCGATATGTTATGGCCCATATACAAAGTAAAACCTAGTAATAGATATATGCAAAAAGTGAAGCATGAGCTCGCAATCATTCCATTAATTGAGATATGTTCCACTGTGCTATGTTGGTGTTCTAGAGTAAATATGTATGTAAATAAACAAATTCAATACAACTTGGTTATCGAATATCCATCAAAAAGAATGAAGTCTTGATCCTAAAAATTTCCATAGAAAAATAGAGTTTCATCGCAATATACTACAGCTTAAGTAATACAGTACAGTACTTTGTATATCCGTTGGCGTGTTACGTAAATATACGTACAGTACAGTATTTATTTGTATTCCATATGAAATACTAGAGACATGAATTTGGTGTCTATACATCGAGTGTCTCTGTATGAACACCAGTGTCTCTAATTGCAAATATTATTGTGACACGATAATTAGTGTCGCAGTGTCCAAGTGTCCAGTGTACATGAAAAGTTTCCGAATAGGTTTGACATCATCAATATGTGATGAGTGAACAGCTCGGACTCTTTTTTCATATACTTACAAACAGACACTCATAGACAAATAATCAGTACAAGGCTAAACAAAGCATACATACATTTTTTCCATTTATGTCAGAGTTTCTGTCATACTCTATTCGTACCATTACATTTTTCTAGTCAGCGACAGTACACGCGATGGTTGTGGATTCGATTCCCGTTATTTAAATGATTTTTATTTCTCCGCTGTAATAGATCAAGGACAGTGCTTGTTAAGTTCTATCATTCATCATACAATTGATCAAAAATTGAGCAGAGAAATGTAATTTCAATTATAACACTATACTAGAATAAAAAAAAGATGCACCAAATAAGTATTTGCCTAGTAAAGAATCGAACCTACGACGATACAATCAAACACTTACCGTAAACCTTAAGCGTAGATCCTTATGCAAAAGTTATATAATAATACTTCAATATATTACAAAACACAATCATTTAAGTAACTGATAACATTATCATTTATCTGATAATATTTCACGATTCAACAATAGCCAGCCATTATGGGAATTGAATTCGATATGTTCGCATATTATTTTGTATTCAGTACTCACATTATTGGTTTTAGCATACCTAAAATGAAAGCTAGGTTTGTTCAACATTGCAGGCATAGTACACTCGACGAGTTGTGGCCCTGAAGTTATCCGTAGCTGGCTGCTCAGTTTTATATAGGGATTTTTTTTGCTTTTTATATTTTCTTCTCGTGTGAACATTGCGCAGAAGTTCAAAAAGCCTTACTTCACATCGGCCACGATATATCGGCCGTACTATACTAATTATGGATCGTTTAATTTGATAGCTTGTTAGCTGATGAGTGTATTAGAATAATTTTGCTGGATTGCTTGCTAAAATGTATGTATTTGAGGACATTGTCATGTAAAAGGACAGTGTGATTTTAAACTAGATGGTAGTGAATTCGATCTCCCATAGGCGCAATAATTTTATGTATTTTTTTCTTTTTCCTGCTTTAGTAAACTAAGCGCGTAAGGCATTGAGTTTCATCACTTAACAGGCAATGTCTCGGAAATTGAAATGAACGTGAGAAAGTTTTATCACTGGCTTTGCCTACTCTGCTTTAAGTAAAAACGATGAAAGTATTTTTCATTTTTTGATAGTCTCGCCCCTGTCCACGATTCAATACATAACGAAATAACAATTTAAAATCCAATGATTTTTTTGCACAATAACATGTAACATAATGAGACGGAGAAGGTAAATATTCTGACATTATTTTTTTGGGCTGAATTATCTCTTACATATATCCCGAAATTCTGCGGTGCGAGTTTGAACACGTTTCCCTCTGTCAACCTTGCTATATGCGGGATGCAGCGTGAAGCTGCTTTAAATCTTTAACCATTTCTAATATAACAAGTATATGACTGTAAACGCTATAGATTATGAGTTCAATTTCCTCTCGAGGAAATTAAATATTAAATATTTTTATTTTCTCGTTCTGGTAATAAGACAAAGCGCGCCGTTGAGTACCGTCATTCAACAAGCAAGGCCTCCAGAATTCAGGGGAAACTGAACGGAAAGGTCTTAATGAAAACAGAAAGTCTTAACACTAGGTTCCCAGGTTCCAGAATGGCAGAGGCCTACCCTTCTATTTGCGGGATACATTTCGAAACTAAAAAAAAACACAATTTCCCTTTTTAACTCTTAACTTCCTTAGTTTATGTAAGAACATAATACCATTACAAACTTTTAATTAAACACACACTTTAGTGGAGAAATGAAAGTTTTGAAAAATAGAATTTTCTACAACTTTTTTATTTGTTAATTATTAAATATAAGTAGTAAAAAGTTGAGAGCGCGTTTAACATGGACATCCGGTTGTACGTGCTTATGGTTGTGGACTCAATTCCGACTGAAGTGAAGCTTTATATCCATTTAATAATAGTATTCCCAGTTTTTAATTTTAATAATAGTTGTCCTAAAAATAGTAGCCTAAAAAGGAGGACAGAATTTGGTATTAAAGCCGCTAGTTCAAGTGAGGTACAGATGAATCTGGAAAACTTTTTGTGAAATTCAAACTTAAGCTAAGGTCCAATTTTTGTACTGAACCCTCGGTGCGAGCCCACTTTCGTAGGCACTGCCTTCCAAGCCGGTTATACCTTTATTTTCATGCGACAATTAAAAACTACTTACTAGAGTCTAAAAATTATGAATATTTTGAATTTGAATTTTGAATAAAATAAATAATTATACTCTAAGGAACATCCAAGATACCGCTGTAATACATTTATAATGAAGACAGTTTTAAATACAACTTCTTGAGTTAACAATCTTAACAAGAATCGGGAATGAAGTATCGCAAACTTCTCTGATATAACCAGGCTAGGTTAGTTTTAAACAGTTAAAATGGATGTTATAAATGAATTGTAACTGGAATGAGTTATTAAAGCTATTATCGCGCGATCTCTCGAGGGACAAGCCGCAGCGTTTAATTCCGCCACTCAACTCGCGGTGTCTTGGAAATTCTACCCTAATGTTTCACCCCTAATGTTTCACATACCAAAGCAAAAGGGTGGAACTGTAAAAATATATAAGTATCTCCAATTTAAATATTCTATGTTATTCAAGGCGTAACCTAACACCGCAATTTTACAGGTAGACATCCAAATAATTGAATAATATCTTTGATAAATCGTTTCAAATCCACTTTCAAAGCTAACAATTATTTAAAAAAAAATAACTTGGACGATGCAACGTCAAACCGTCAAGCACACAACACGGACACGTGGATATCAAAGGAGTTTGTTTTAAAACTTCTCGAAATAACATGTTCTAAAACAATCGATGGTTTTTGGATACAGTTTAAAGCTACCATTTTTTATGGAAAAACAGGTTTTATATAGATTTATGCCTTTCCCGCAAAGCTGGGTGGACAAAGGGAACTTAATATGAAAATAAATTAATAGTTAACATCGCACTGACATTCTGTGTTGAATATGGAAATCAACGCCGCGTTTTGTCTTGTTACCAAAGCGACGAAATGAAAATAAATCATTGCCCAAGTGGGAATCGAATCCTCTATCGCTGCGATGACCTCTGTTCTAAATAACTATTTCATTTGCTTTGCTCTGTCGAACGAAGTAAGGGAAACTGCTTCTATATTTCTTTCCTTTATTGGAATCGAACCTACAATCACCACGATTAATTAGATCTCACGGCCTCAATTAGATGTAAAAAACGCTAAAATGTCCCGTATAATATAATACATGCAATTTATCACGTAGTTCCTCCTAGTTTGTTTCCTTAACTCGCAAGGCAATTGCGAGTCAACAACGCGTAGCGATGACACAGCATGACGGGACAAGTTGACGGGTATTTATGACGTCACGTCACATCATGTCACGTCACGTCACGTCATGTTGCATGTCACACGATATTGGTTATCGACGGCCCCTATTATGTGGGTAATGTCTCTTAGATTATTTTGTATAATGTTGAGGAAAATTTGTGATACATTTTGATATATATTTTTTATACATTTTCTATATTGAGTTTCAAACTAGCGAAGATTTTTTTCATAAGTCACGCTGTTTTTCACTTATAGTTTGTGAGAATTACAAGTTACAAGTCACTGATGGAATCAAAAGTTAATTCAAATCCTTTTCTATTAATACTCAATTCATTCATAATTAATACTTAGTTCATTAATAACTCCTCCTTTTTGAAGTCGGTTAACAATAGCATATCAAGAATGCTAACAGTAGTATGTCTTATGTTTCATTTTATAGGCAATTTCGACTCGCTCTTGGCCGATTTTTATTTATTTTTAACTTTAAACTAATGAATACAGAGTGCGGCGTTGAGTTACGGCAATAGAAGGCGCGAAAACGACAACCAGAGTCTAGAATTCAAATGTGTACGAAAAATATTATCTATCTTGTCCATTAAAATAGGCCATTAGCGATGAAAATGTTGTCATAACTCAACAAACTCTTGAAAAAAATCAAACTTGAACACTTCAAATACGGAGATGATAATAGGAACGGGAATCTCAGCTTTTTTTTTCCTCAGAAATTTCCTTATTTTCATTCAACGAATTCAAACAGTCCCTTAATCTTGGAAGGTGTTAAAATCATTTATAAATCTTAGAAAATGATTGGATATTGGGCAGAGTGCTCACTGCTACTGAGTGTTAATTAAAATTGCTTTTAGTATTTGATATATCACAAGGTATTTTGTGATTGAATACTATTTTCTCCACTCTCCGTTCCACCAAAGAATTTAAGTAATGTGTGATACGGGACCACAGTACGTTTTGTTTAATAAAACTGAAGATATTTTATTTATTACTAGTGTTAAATGGAACGGAAGTCGTAGTTGTTCCAACTTTCTGCCAAAGAAAGAACCTGACAGAACTCCGCGCCGCCATTCTCCATTCTACCAAAACGAAGAAAAAAATGTATGCTCCGAGTGGGAATCGAACACATCGTAAGGCTTTAAAACATAAATTTTATTTTTGCCCATTTTTGCCCATTACAAGCTGTCCTTCCTTAGTACTTTGGTTCCGCAGTTTTGTCTGTGCGTTCAACTTGCGTCACATAGTAACATAAGATATTCGTTATAAAGTCAGTTATAATTTTTTTGTATAGATAATAATCTGAAAATTGAACTCGCACCTTTCGCGTGCATTTTGTTATTGTCTCCAAACGTCCCAAGTAATTTTAAAGTTTTAAGCTATGTTAAAAGTTATCCTCTTACGTCAGCCAATTCCAGCTAAAGTAAACAAATACATATATCTAATACTTGTTTTACTTTATTTTTACGTCAAGGAGACGCTATCCTCACGGGTTTACTACATGACACACTTAACTCAATTGTTATAAGTTCAAATGCTACACAGAACAATACTGATTCTTTCGTATTTAGTATCACGCTCTATCCCGCAACGAATAGAGCGTGAAAACGGAGCGTGAAATGCTACGTCTCTAGATCCCGCCTCGTCCTCTGTCATACACGCCCTCCAGGAGGTCTTCATACGTTTTACGTGACTTTCATCCAGTATCATTAATACTGTGTTCTCGAAGGTCAACCAAGGTATCCTCGACCATTCTTACCACTCACTCTTGTTTTACTCATTCTCTCGACGTATCGAAACCATCTGGACACTTTCTTCTCACATCTTTCTTTCATTCGAATTTCTTTTTTCTTCCATTCGAATTCAATTTACCATACCTATTATAGTAAAAGCGGGTCGTCGAGAGAAGGAGAGATTTTTTTTGCTGCAATGACAACTTTCTTCAACTTCACCTTTTTATTTTTTCCGGAGTGGATTTTGAACCCAGAATCATCACGTTAGCTGTCAGCCGCTGTCACATGATAGCAGGTAAAGAGATAAATCATATTTTACTAATTTAAATATGTAAGGAAATTAAGTGTACTAGGAAATATGTGAGGCCGTCGTTGCAAGTGCACACAGGGGCACAAGTGTACGACTATAAGGACAAGGGTTGTGGGTTCGATTCCCACGCGGGGGAATTAAATATTTAATATTTGTCTACTTGTCTTCTATTTCATATTTTCTAGTTCCGCCACTCAATAATACTTCCAGAATTCAGCAGAAAGTGCTGAATGAAAGTGTCTTAGGGGGGGCGAAGTGTGTTTACACCAGATTCCCAAGTTCCCTCTGCCTATACTGCTGTGTGAATATAGCGAGAAGCTAGAAAATAAATAAAATAAATATTGTGTATACCCGTCTTAACGCCGAGTGTTCCATTTCAACGACTATCTGTAATTGAATATTTTTTTCCTATCCTCCAAGAAGACGACATTGCCAATAAAATCTTTTCTCTGATATTTAATTGTATTTACTATGACGTTCATAGCAATAATTATATTTTTAGACGATAGCCTAGGCAGAGGAAATCTAGTGTTAATACATTACGTGCTGAGTGGCGGAACTGAACGCTGCGCTTCGTCTTCTTACCAAAGCATGAAAATGTAAATTATTCATACCCCGAAGTGAGAATCTGTTTACAATCAGACCACGACGAACCTTTTATACTTGTACATACATTATACTACAAATGTAAATATTACGTACTATTTCTATTGGAAGGAGCACTAGATGAGTCTTTGCTGTGGTCAGAAGCACTCTACTTATAAATGTATTCACAGAAACTGTTTTCAATATGAATATTTAATATCTAGTTCAAGTTATATTATATACCTCGTCTGGTATAGCTCGCATGTATAGAACTAAGCCATGGTGGTAGTTGATTCGAATCCAAAAAGGACAAAAAATTCTAAAGAAGTTATATTTGAAATGACTATTAAGAACAAAATACTCTGACTGTAAGCGCGAAGATTATGGGTTCGCTTCATCAGGGGGGGGGTTATTCTCGATATTTGGGCAGTGAGTGGGAAACGGAATGATATTGTTATTCGGTAATATTTCAATTAAAATAAAATATGGTAAACAACCAACTGTAAACAATCTATCTATCAAAAAGTCATCGCTTTTTATTTCTGAGATATTTGTATATAAACATACATACACTTACGAAACTTAACTTAACATTTGCTTGAATGCATTAAGTTCGTCATAGTCAAATATTAGTTCATTTCAAATACTCCAATCCTAACTAAAATTAAAAACATAAAAAATTATAAAATTAAATTAAAAACGAAATACTGTACCTCTAGATGGATTCGAAACTAGAACTACAGCGTCTACAGTCAGACACTTCACCACCAGGGCACGCCTCACTCATTTTCAAAGGAAATATTTTAATTAAAACGGTAGGAGCACCGACAAAGCAAAATAAAAACAATGTATACTTGCAAGGGTTCACAATATTCTTTCAATAGAGAGCAATTAAGTTACTTTCAATCACAAAAACAAATTTTCTTGGTAGAAATTTTACAAGAAATCAAGCCTTATGTCACACTATTGATCGCCTGAAAATCCATATCTACGCTGTATCCTGCATACAGCATGGTAGGCAGACGGAACCTAGTGTAAAGAGACTCCGTTCCCAACTTTCCGCCGATTTTCACGGCATTTGTGTGTTTAGTGGCGGAGCTCGACGTCGAGCTTTTGCCTCGGTGCCAGAGAGACGAAATGAATATATTTATAAATAACACTTCATTTCCTCGGGTGGATATCGAACTCACGACCGCCGCATTACACAACATTGTGCCTCTGTGCCACAACGGTCACTACATCACCATATATTCAATATTTAATTAACACAACTGTTACATATAACATAAAATTCAATTATACGTTACAATTGGTCGTAGCGAATGTATCAGTAATTGACTTCTATAGGGACATTCATTTCAGCTATTGATTGTTTGTGCGTGTGACATTTTGATAGGATACCCGCGACGCCGCGCTTTATCCGTATGTGTGTGCCATAATGACGTTACGTCAGCAACAGCATTCGCAAAATAATTAATTTTAATTATATTTTAGTAAATTCGTTATTCCGCGCCGCTGTTGCTTGTTTATTAATATATTAATTATGGTGGCTGGTAGCCATCAATATGGAATATGTTCGTGTTTATAATATGGTTTCTGTTCTGATAATAGGAAATGATCGTTGAGTACAGCAACGTACTCAACGATCAATTATGGAGGGTTGGAGAGCCCATACGAAATTAAGAATATTGTATCTAATTATTTCTACTAAAATATTTTTGAAATCAAAGTGAAGAACATAATTATTTAAGGCATGAACGTGAAATCCTATCTCATAGATAACGATCTTTATTATTTTTAATGGGTTTCTTCATTCGAACAGCGAATGAGTAAAAATTTAATATTTTTCCACATACGAAAATCCCAAGAGGTTAATAGGTTGAGAGAGAACAAAATATATTTATGTAAGGATCAATTCTTCGTACTTATGCCTTCTATATTTTAAAATATTATTTTTATAGAAATCTTACCGCTTAAGCCCATACTCAGGATTCGATCCACACTGGGAGAAATTAGTTATAATATTCAAATCATTCCAACCGCATTAAGCGGAGTATTGAAATTGGGCAGAAAGTCTCTTGAACCAGACGATAATGTCTGAACACTAAGTTCCCTCTGTCTATTCTGCACTGTATGTAAAAGGAATGTGAAACTTAATCATCATCATGTGTCTAGTGGTTAAAATCTTTTATCGTTGTAATCGAGAGTAACCCAAAATGTTTCAGAGGTAGTAGAGATTCAGAGGTGATAGACCTGTCTTCTTCTCCACTATAACTGCGTGTTTGCTGCCTGCCAGTTATAAAAAAAGGAAGGACAAAGGACCTGGATTCCATCATCTACCAACCCCCCCATATATATAAATAAACGGTTGTGACACTCGGGCCGACCATATAAAAATGACTTTGGTTCAATACCAATTCGTATTATACAAAATTTGCATTCCCCAAATTAGCATAGTAAGTTATATTATTTATTTATTTTACTACAGCTCGAATTAATGTATTACTCCAGTAACTCCCCACTCCAGTAACAAGAAAGCGCGGCATTGAGCTCTGCCACTCAATACGCAATGTCTTAAAAATGAGCGGAGAGTCGGGGACAAAGTGTCTTAAAATCTATATTCCCTGCTATATGCAAGACACAGCATAAATGTAATAAAAAGCTGAAGTTTTACATTTTACTATAAGTACTAAGGTACGTGACAAATAGTTGTCTCTTAAAATATATTTTTCAATAGAAGTATTGCATTTCATGCTTCCAAGAGGGCAGAGTGGATAATAACTTCAAGCGAATAAAATAGAATATCGCAACGGTGACATTGTATAACTTACGAAGCGATCCTAGAAATTCTAGGTTATTGTTGAAAATAGTCCACGGAACACTTTGAAGAAATATTTACTGTACCTAGATCAGATTCTAAGTTTAATCATCTAAATATATAACAAATCAGGTTATTTAAAATGATATATTAATTGTATGTAACGCGACGGTTGTGGGTTCGATCCCCACTCGGGGAAGTGAAATATTTATTTACGTTTATATTTCCATTTCTTCGTTCTGTGGTCGAGGAAAAGTGTGGCATTGAGTTCTGCCATTCAACACACAATGCCTCCAGAATTCGGGAGAAACCGGGGAACGGAGTGTCTTAACACTAGGTTATTGTTACATACCCTGCTATATTATATATATGGAATACAGCGCGAAGCTAAAAGAAAGTATGTGCCTTGACTCTCTTTACTACCAAAACGCTTAAATTAAATGAAACAAGCGAAAGGAATATCAGATTTTCATTTTTTTAACCCCTAAAACATTTATTTTGTTTAATATAAAAAAATGGTTCCATGCTTTTCAGCATACCAGAGTAATCATAAGGAACCTAGTCACCACCGTCCGCCCAACTTTCAATACATTCCGTGTAGAGTGACAAAACTCAACGCTACGAATGAGGAATTAAAATTAACTTATCTATAATCACACACCGAAAGTATCGAACCCACGACCGTCCAGTTCACAATCAACCGCAATCCCTACACCACGAAGGCCTCCTATATTATTTTATTTTTTATTTTACGAAAAAATATACGAATATTTCATAGTTCGGTGATTTTTTTTGATAGTTCTATTTCCATTCGAATCTGAATTTGTAGGAAAATAACTAACGATGCCAGCGCTCACGTTCCACACTTTTAATGAGATACCCAGCTCTAGCATCTAAATCACTGAAGCGTTCTTATCAGTTACTTTATTAGAAATTTTATCTTATTTAAAAATATGTATTGAAATAGGTCATTACGTAAGTTTTTGAATCTTTACTAATATTATAAAGCTAGAGAGTTTTTTCATGTTTATTTCATTTCCTCGAGTGGCAATCGAATCCACAATCAGTTGTGTTTACATTTACATTATTATTATACCTAGAGCTCAACTGTAGCTTTTCTCAAATATAAAATATTTTACATTTTATTTATAGCAATAATTAACTTTATTATTTAAAATATCTGTTTTCATATAGTCGAGGTTACTTGGTTAATAAAACTAATTGATCAGGTGAAATGTTGTGAAAGGTGAAAAAATTCGACGGAAAGTGGAAAACTGAAGTGTCTTATTAGAAGTGGAGTGTATTTTATTATATTTTTTTCTGTATGGGAACGAAGTGTCTAAACAGTAGGTTACCAGTAGTGTGACTGTAAGGCGACGGTTGTGGGTTCGATCCCCGGTCGAGGAAATTAATTATTTATTTACATTTATATTTTCATTTCGGCGTTAAGTTCCGTTCAACACGCAATGCCAGAATTCGGCGGAAAGTGGGTTACGGAGTGTCTTATCACTAGATTCCCTCTGCCTACAGAAGCTGATTTAATTTTTTTAGTTTTTATATATATAATGCGTGTATTAAGCTCGCTCACAAAAATCAATTGACTAATTCGTCTAGGTAACTCACTATCAAAAGGTTAGTTGTCATTGAATATTACCAAATTTTGGTTTTCTATCTTAATTATATATCTAATATATTTATTAGCACAGCTAAAAGTTCACGGTCATACGTTGAATGCTTTTGCTGAACAGGCGACCGTTTCTTGTAAAAATAACCCACCGGCGTCCACGTGTTTCTCCTACCTGCCACTCGCTGTTGTCATCAGGACCAGGGGAATCAGATTTCGCATATGACAAACTTACTGCGTCTTGCAACTTTGTTTTACATTGATTAAATGCTGGATTTGACTTTTTAGAATATTTTAAATATATATTTAATCCAATTTGACTGTCTACGGCGTTCGGTAAATGTTACTTATAAAAATGTATCATACCTAAAAACCTTCTAAGCTGATTGACAGTTTCTGGCCTTGAGAAAGCACAAATACCATCAATTTTCTCTTTCAAGGGTCTTTTATACCTTCACAGTTTTAAATTGACCAAACAAGGATTTATTCAAGTTAATACTTAAACCGAATTTACGTAATCGTTCAAACCTTAAAACTTAAACCCTCAAGGACCGTATGGTTCATGAACCGTTGAAAACTTTAGGCCGCATTACGTAACCCAAATGTCATAAGGGGGAACTCAAATAACCCGCACATAGCAGGATAGGCACCTGGGCACCTAGTGTTATAACACTCTGTTCTCATTAAGACAATTCCGTTCCCCGCCTTCGTGTGAATTCTCGGTGGAACTTAACGTCGGTTTACCTTGTTACATAAGTGAGAAAATGAAAATATAAAATATTTCATTCCCCCGAGTGGGTGTTAAATCCACAACCGCTGCATTAACAGTCGCACGCTCGTACCCCTGCACTAGTACAGTCGTATTCTACCAGTTATATTTATCTTTAACATACATTGTCTCGAAAATAAAACGAAAGTGGGAACGGAGTGTCTTAACGCTATGTACTTTATACCTATTCTGCTATGGGGGAAAAAGCCTGAAGCTGCAAAAAAACAGGAAATGGTTGAAATTTGAAATATACTATAAGCAATTGTCTAATAGAATTATTAAACTCACACCTATTTCTACAGACTTCACCCCAACAGTGCCCTGGAGGTGATTTTAAACTTTTATTTTATTTTACTTGAAAACCATTAAAGTGTGTCAACTCGGCCCAAAAAAATGCAAGCGCCGAGAACATTTTTTATTACACACGATTAAGCACTGTCGGCTTTGTGCATTTTTATAGTATTTTAAAAGTATATATATTTTAAATGTTTTACCAGATTTATTTAAGAGATTTTGGTGAATTTATATTGTTTAAGTAAGTATGTATGAAAGAGGAAGTTTTCTTTCGGTTTTTTGGGATAATTCACATTATAGGCCAGTGTTACTGTACTGTACGCTATGTTTTAATAAAGCAGGGTAGGCAAAAGGAACCTGGGAACCTAGTGTTAAGACGCTGATTCCAAATTACGACACTTCTGTTCCCCAGTGGACAGTTGAGGGGCGGAGATGCAATAATAGTTTGTAAAGTCTTGTCACATATATAAGTACTAGGAAGTATAAGGAACCCATACATGCCAAATTTCAGCCTTCCACGCTGCGTAGATTCGGCAATGCGTTGTCTGTGAGTCAGTTAGTCAGTTGTATAAATATATGGTTCATGCTTATATTTCTGGATGTCTTATAAGACAAAACATGTCCCTAAATTATGTTGAGTCGAGTATTTGGACTTTCTCGTGAACTCAATGGAGATTATATTTTTTAAACCTTTATATTTTGTTCCGCATATAATAGCTATAGCGCTATAAAAAAATTATAGATACTTTTATTTTTGTGGTTATGAATAAATTCCGGCAGAGAGTTAACACACTTAACCTCGAGTTAAGAATTAACAGATCGATACCCTCGCACCGACCAATTTCGAGACATTACATATTGAGCGGCGAAACAAAACGGCGCATTGGGTCTTGTTGCCAGAGCGAGGAAATGAAAATGAATCGTTGCCCCCGAGCGAGAATCGAACCCTCGTAAACCGTCACATTTACAATCAAACTCTTTGTCGCTACACCACGACGACCCCTTATTTTAGATTTTAAGGTCTGTTTTTTATTATATTACAGTCAGTACTTATATAAAGTAGGTGAAACTTTAATTCAACGATAGTAAGCGATTGTCACCAACAGATGCCTAAAACGAGAATGCTCTGATGGAAGTGGGTCACCACGGTATTGAATTTAGAGGGCAATTGTTATAATTTATTTTAAAAATGGACTTGACACAAATAAAGACGAAGAAATGATATTTTCATATAAATAAATTTAAAAAAGGAAAGAAATCTAAGATGTTTTTTTTATAGATAGTTTTCATTGCAGCAGCTATGTTATTATAACATAGCAAGGTAGGCAAAGGGAAGGGTACCTACCTACTCTTCACCCAAAAACCGAGACGTTAAGTCTGAGTGCCGGGCTAAACGCCGTAATTTTTGTTCATGGAATTTTAAATAATTTTATTAATCTCATGATAAGTAATAGTTTTTTGCACTACATCAAGCTGTATTTTCATTATAAAAAAAAACACAGCACAATCATTAAAGTATATTTGAAATTAATCATGTTTTAAATCAATTTTTTTTACATTTTTTCACATCAGGATCAATAAAATTACAAATGAATCTTTTTTTGTTATTCTTACAAAGATCAAGATAGCCATCACACCATTGCGACGGCCTCTTCAGTATTATAAAGAAGCCATAAAACTAAAATAACTCTGTTATTGTATAAAAGCTTCAAATTTCCTCTCAAAATTCTTTTAAAATGGTTTCGAAATTTATCGTTATATTTTCTAAGACGAAGATAATAATTGTAATATACGAGTTAGTAGTTGGCACCGTTCAAGCAAGGACTGGTCCCCCAATGCAGTAATAATGTTACGTAGGTCACAAATAAAGTGATTTATCACTCTCATGTGTTTTTGAAGCCGTCGTAGTCCAGGGCAGTGTAAAAGCCACAGTTGTTAGTTCGATTCTCACTCGAGGACAATTTATTTTCATTTGCTCGTTTCTTTTCTCATGATGAGGAGGATAGTATGGAACGGAGTGCCTTAATACTACGTACCCAATGTCTATGATATAGTTAACGGCTAGACACACTACGTATTTATTGATGGAACTCAACGCTACTCTTTCTCTCCCAGAACGGAAAGAATAATAATTTAAATATTTATAATCATTTCCTCAAACTCTGGCCATACTTAGGACAAGCAACAGGCCCACAAATTGTAAGTTATGTTTACTTATATTAAAAAACTGTAGAGCTTGTTTGATAAAAGGCGCTAATCTCTGGAACTACTAGTACTAGTTTCAATTGATAAATTCTTTCTATACGTTTGATGGTTCATTACAATAAAAATTAATAATTTCGAAGTAACCCACTGTACCTGCGGGTAGCTTTCTTAGTTATTTCCATTTGATCATGGAAGCAAAGCCGTAGGTAAAAATTACTGAGTTGCGCTACTCAACACGGAATTGCCTTATGGGAACTTAAATTCGTTCGTAAGTAATGTTACGTTTATGGAAACGGAATGTCTTAACACTAGGTTCCCAGGTTCTCTCTGCCTATCTGCCTGCCTACATTTTGGCATATATTAGGCATAATTATGAGTAATACATATATTTGTATGAAGTTTAATAATACTAACCGATTCAAGATATTGCGTAAGATTTAAATCAGATATTTATGCAGGTTGGTGTATTTAAGGGAGGGGTACACCTAAAGTAGCTCCGGTTGACAGGAACGATGATCGATGAGCTACAACATCCTTTATAATATCCGAGCCACCGCCACTTCCGGTTGTGGCCAGAAATCTTAAAAATATTTCATTTTCTATTCCCTTTTTCTTGGGTTTTTTCTACGTTTCATTTTAGTCAATTGTTTATTTAGTAATAAATATTTTTGTACAGTTTGGAGAGTAGTAAGTTGTCCATTAACATCAAACGTGCTAAATAAATTGCCATCTGAAATTAAAAATAAATAAATATAAATGATATTGTATCTACCATAGATACTAGTAAAATTAGTATAATAAGCCCTGGGTTCTATATAATTGATGACGATTTGAGGGGAATTATAGGTGTAATAGACAATTAATAAAAAAGTAAAGTTTTTACACTATTATTATCGCTTGTTTTCTTTTTAATTTCCCTAACAGATTTGTATTAAACGCATTTTAGGTTGATTTAAATATATAGTGTATACTACACTATTATGTATAAATACCAAATGCTCTAGAACTAGATTGATTCTCCATTTTTTTGTAATTTAAGACAAAACTTCGGAATTATTGTTTTATTACATCAGTTACATCCATTTCTTAATAAAAACATGAACCAATATTACCTAGATTAATAAGAACAATAATTATGACTACCTTTTTATGAATGGTTCTTTATGTTATATTATTTATATGAGGTTTATGTGAATGTCTATGGGTGAAAAGTATTATAAAAGCACTAATAAAACAGAAACACTCTTGCAATGTGCTTTTATCAATTATTGTGCTTTTATAAATATTAGGACATTGTCTATAATATCGCTCGTGTTTGTCAAAGTTACCCAGATTGACTGTAGTTGTTTTCATGGTTTTTTTTATATCTTCATGCTTATGGTCATATACAGAGTAAGTAGATTATAACAGGTAGATGTGGCAAAGTGTCTTGGCACTATATTTTCCACCACTCAACACAATGTCTCGGACAGAAAGTGGGATAACGAAATGTCAAGACAATGTTATGAGTGGTGGAACTCAACACCGTGTTTTGTCTAGCAGAACGAGGACAAAAATATATAAATATAACCACACATCCCGATGATTATATTTACATTATTTGGAAAAATGCGACGATTGTAGGTTCGATTCTCATTCTGTGAAATAAAATGTCTAATAATTTCCATTTGCTCACTCTGGGAACGGGGCAAAGTACAGCGTAAAGTTCCGCCACTCAACTCGCAATGCCACGCAATGAGAATTCAGTAGAGAGTGGAGAACGGAAGTAAATGTCTGAATGGGAATAGAGTGTAATAACACTAGATTCCAATATTACCTTTGCTTACTCTGCTGCGGGATAAAGAAATAAAGAACCACCAAATAGAGATATAATATACAATTTATATTACAAAAAACCAAAAAAGTACAACTGATATTGCAATACTATTTCCACTGGTCTGGTGACGAGTGACAGCATAATTAATGATACCGAAACCTATATTTAAGAGTAAATAATTGTGTCAATTGTCATAATTGTCAAAAAATGTCAAAGTTTTTTAGTGAGTTTTTGCCTATATTTTTTATGTTTTTACATACAAACACAACTGTGGTTACACAAAACTGAAAATATTTTATTTGCCTCCCGCTTATGATGACTTTGTATCGAATGTGAAGATCGAAACAGAGAGAGAGCTTAGTGTCGTAACACTCCTCTCCGCACTTTCCACTCGGATTCGAGATTTCGAGGTATTGAGTGGCGATGAACTTAACGACTCACTTTATGTAGCACAGCGAGGAAATAAAAAATAATTCATTCACTCGAGTGGAAATCGAACCTTATAATCGTACATACGTGAACAAACCAAATCTAATAAAGTTATTAATTTAGTCATAGTGTCAATATAGTACAATATTAATAATATAAGAGGCTATCGTGGCGCCATGGAATAGCTTTTGAAAGAAAACGTGATCAATGGTGTAGTGGGTTCCTTTGTCTTTTGTTGTCAGTTTCTATGATTTTTAAAGATAGTAAATGGAAAACAAAAGAGAAAAGAGGAGATAATATTATTTACGTAATTAATTCTTTTTTGTTCAGCTTCACGTTGTATCCCGCGTATAGGAGTCTGATAGAAGTAAATGATAAGTGTTGAGACACTCCATTCTTCACTTTTCGCAAGGATTCGAGGTATTGCGTAATGAGTGGCACTTGGTCCACTAGAACGAGGAAATATAAATAATTCTCTGCCTCAAGCAGGAACCGAACAGGCAAACATGGCGTTTACAGTCAGATGCTGCCCCACTGCACCGCGATGGCTTAATACAAGAATATTTTTTACATGTAAATATTTTGAGGCCAGTCGTAGCCCAGCAGGGGCACAAGCGTGGGTGTAAGTGCTTTGGTTTCGATTCCCACTCGAGGAAATGAAGTATTTAATATATCTTCGCTCTAGTGCAAGGTCGAGGCAAAGTGCGGCGTTGAGTTCCGCTAATCAACAGCCAATGCCTCTAGAATTCGAAAAGTGGTAAGCGGAGTGTCCTAACACTCGGCTCCCTCTATCTACCCTGATATACATCATATCATACTTGCGTGAAGCTGAAAAAATATTTTAAAATATTTGGAATAGAAACCAGAAACCAGTCATTACAATAGCGTCAATCATGTACAGGCCATTGTCTATACATTCACAATATATAAGTTGTCCGTTACTGAGTTTGACAACCTATGGGCGGAACTGCTGGCTGCGGGCGGACTTCGATAGTTGAAATTTGGCACGTAGGTAAGTTACTCACTAGATAGTGTAGACAGTGTATTTTCCCAAAATTCGTTAGGATACTGGAAAAAATGTAATTTCCCATTTTACGTTTCAAAAATCCATACAAAGAAACGTAAGGCTAGTTAAGCAACAAAATTAATAATATTATCAGTTTTAAAACTATATATATTTTAATCATCATTTTATCCTTCAAGAACAAGAATAATCTATACTAATATAAACGCTAAGATCTTCTTCTTCTTCTTATCTATTGGTCCGATTTACCTTATTTCTGTTTCGTATGAAAGCTGCATTCTTCAGAAGTGCTATAGGCAGTATAGGCTATATAACATGAGCGCGTGCGCTGCACACACAGTTGATTATATGTCAGTACGTTGTGCACACACATACAGACATCTAAGAAAAAGTCCGCGGCGCGATATATTATCTATCTCTTATAAATAAGTTACAATTAGGCATTTTGCAACAAAAGATGATTGAAAATTGTAAGGTGATATTACATCGTTTTTTATTTCACAATAATCAAAAGTTATTTCATCATCAAGGAAATTTTGTGAAGATAATTTTCGGCTTTTATAGAAATATTTTTGAGAAAATGTAAAATTAAAATAATTCAACGCTCTGCTTACGGCCGCAAGCCTAAGCTTGAGTCTCGCGGCGGGCACCCTTTCCGCTGATGACGTCCTACCATACAGCCACGAAGTATTCATGTTTGTATAGGTCGGATGCGGGCGAAGCCGCGTATGGGCCGCTAGTACATAAATACGTATATATAATAAGTTCATTGTGGTGCAGTGCGACAGCGTCACATTGTAAATACCATGGTTGCAGGTTCGATCTTTTCTCATGGGAAAAAGTAATTTTAATTTCTCCGCTCTGATAAGGCTGCCTAATTTTAATAATAGATATCTGTATCTGTGTTAAATATTTGTGTAATTGTTACATAAAAGTTCATTACATTTGTAAGTCAACATATTTTATTCTTTATTTTTCATTTTAATTAAAAAAAAATAAAAATATATATTTTTATTTAAATAAACAAAAAAAAACAAGATACTATACATTTTTCATTGTTTACATTGGAACGAAGTTTTGAGATCTCTTTATGAGAATGCACTAAAAATATACAGTATTCTAACCATCCGTCTGAAAAATTTAAAATCGTTCAAAAGTTTATCATTATTTTTTTTTCAGCTTCCAGCCAGTGTTTCTCGTTATATTTAGCAATGTAAACAGAAATAATTTAGTGCTAAGACACTCTGTTCTCCATTATTCACTCAATTTCGAGACACAAAAGTTGCGAGAAACTATATAACATCATGGTGCAGCAGCACAAGGGTGTGACTGTAAAGCGAGGGTTGTGGGTTCGATCCCCACTCGAGAAAGTGAAATATTTATTTACATTTATATGTCCATTTCCTCGCTCTAATGACGAGGGAAAGCGCGGTGTTCACTTCTGCTACTCCACACGCTATTCTTCCAGAATTCGGCAGAAAGTGGGGAACGGAGTGTCTTAACACTAGGTCCCCTCTGCCTACCCTGCTGCGTGCGGGATACAGCGAAAAGCTTTTTTTTTTTTAATATTCATGTACTTTACAGTACTTTATTTTACATTTACTTTGAACGATTGTTCATCTTTTGGAGATACCTTATTTTACAATATTTATTTTAATTTTTGGGTACTCTTTTATAGGCACTTACTTAAACAAATAATATCTTATAATATTTTAAATGTTGTCTCGTAATTTAAATTTTTGTAAGCATATTACAATTTATTAAGATTTCAAGTTATTTTCAGGCCTTTCGCGATAAAATGAAATGATCGGGAAACTTGACTTTATTGGAATTATTTTAGTCATTCATCATTTTGCTTTGTACCGATTGACAGAGTGACAGATTTCATTTAAATCTCCGCTTTCCAGATAAGGTATAGGCTGTTCTTATTCTTATAATATATTACACTGCTTTAATATAAAATTAATATAAAATACCTTTAATACTTTTGAAATGAGTCATGTAGTGTCCATTATGACTCAATGACTCTGTTTGTAGATTTTATTTCAAAACAACGATGGGTTTATATTTCAAATGTTTGAAATTTGCTAAGACGAACTGCAACATCGGCTATTTAGAGTTTTTTAAGACTTACTTACTCAAGAAATTCGGAAAGTAAAAAATACAATGCTCCTTATAAAGAAAACCGAGAGCCTGGTGAAAAATAAAACATATACAAATGCCTAGTCCTTAATTTGATATTAATTTCAAATAGGAAAGAAAAAACAAAACTTTCACAAATAAAACCTAGGACCTTACACAATGTAACAGCAATAAAGGAATATTACGTGAATTACGCCTCTTAGTAGTAGCTGGCAAGTAATTTCCTAAATTATAAAATATTTCATAATTCTACAACTTATATTTTATATTCACGTATATGAAATACTCTGTAATCTCATTAAGTCCACGAAAGGTCATATATTTTTTTATTTTCACAATCTATTCCGAATATAATTTGTAGTGGCAGAATTTAATATCGCGCTTTGTCTTGTTACCAGAGCGAGGAAATTAGAATGTTAGTTCCCCTGAGTAGGAATCGAACCCAAAGCTCTCATGTTTCAGCCAGACCCGATGCCGCTGGGCCACGACGGCAATTACAATTAACAATTAAAATTTAAAAAGACTTAAATTTTTATTATAAGATTAACATCCTTAAACTTATAAATATAATGTTTCAAAGACAAAAGCGTATCCTGCGCGCGTTACGCTGTTTATTGCCCAAAACAGGGGAATTTACATAAATGATTTATATAAGGAGACCTTTCAGCGACAGCCTATTTTATATGTTAAAGAGACTAGTGAGGATCTTTTTTAATATTGGAGGTTTACTTTTTTACCAAATCGAGGCCGTTGTGATGCAGCGAAACAGCATTCGGTTATATGTTCGACTCCCACTAGAGTTCTTCTGTTCTGTTTCTTATTTTATGGCTTTTAGGCGTGCCAGTAAAGCATAGTAGAGTTTATTTTGACTATGTCACGTAAAATGGAGAACACACTATTACAGTTCACTGAAATTGAGTGAAGTTGAATTCTGCCACTGTGGCGCAATGTCTCGCAGGGAACGCAGTGTCTTAACACTGGGCTGTCTCTGCTGATTAGGTTAAAAAAATATATAATATAAAGTACAAAGAATAAATATTCTTTACTATGAACTATAAATATTTTTATAAATATTACGTGAATTTTCTTTCGTCCATTTCTCCTGTCTGGTTAAATAAGAGTAGGTGGAATTTGGATAAAAGTGTGTGATTTTGAACACGACGGTTTTGGATACGGTTCCCACTCGGGGGAATCAATGATTATTTAGTAATATTTTCATTTCTTCGGTACCAAGGCAAAGCGCGACAATGTGTTTCAACACTCAACACGAAAAATCAACGGAAAGTAGGGAACGGAGTGTCTTAACACAAGGTTACTATCCTAGGCCCATCGTGCTGTAATGGGAAAGCCGCGTGAAGCCGAAAAATATTAATAATATGTATGTTAAATGAGTGTATAGGTATGTTTATATTATCATGCATGCATGTCAGCTCTGGTATACCTACAGCTTTGGCGACCGTCTCCGATGTCATTATATCCCTGACGGGACATATTTCTGGTGGTATATCGGTCTATCTTTGATACACTATATTGAAACCCGTGCTCTGTTACTGGAACTTTACAATAATATCGACATGTAAATGTGTGTCGGTCTGTTTCTTCGAAATGTTCGTACCTACCTACAGATACCGTGTGGCGACCTATCTTGCTCTTCTGGCATCTTATGCACGTTCTTGCCCAATTACCTACATCCCTATTCTTTTCCGGCCAAAAAAATTTTTTAGTAATCAATGTGCGAGAGGATGAGGATGTGGAAGAGGTGACTCAATCCATATATATTATCGAACACACTTTTTCAAAACCCTAAAGGAATGTAGGGTCTAATATTTTTATTTGAAATTTCGCAATAAATATTACTATTTGTGTTGGACATAGCCACACTTTTTAATTGTATTAAGTTATCGTTACTCGCACTCGACTTCAGTAAATTTGCTAACTCAGTGTTATTTAACTGCATTTGACTCGGACATGTTATTGTCCCTATTATTGATAGTGTGAGCAACCGGTGCCCCCTTACCGTGTTTATTTAAATCACAGTTTTAACTATCCTATAAAAGTCTAATAATCCTATATCTTATAAAACAAAGTCGCTTATCGTGTCTGTCTGAACTTTCTAACTCTTCTTCTTCTAAACCACCCAACGGATTTTTATGCGGTTTTCACCATTAGGTCGAGTATTTCTCAGGGAAGGTTTATATATAGTTTATTATGTGTACATTCTTATGTAAATTAACATAAATACGATAAATATGTATAAAGTCCTACCCGTTGAGACACTTTCGCGCATGCGCTGCTTTAATGGTAAGTACTACATGAAAAAAATGTACTAGAGTATTCTTCCTCTTAATAAGATCTACAAAAAAGTCCGCGACGACATATTTTTATCTTTTAAGGATAACGTGTAGTGATCATATTTCTGTGTAAAAATAGTAATTTCAATATATTTTTTATTGTGAGGGATATTTTTCCATAATGGTATTAATCCTTATCCTTTAAAATACTTTATTAATTTTCTACGTTAAACGAAGATAAAATTTGCTTTTTACACTATTTCGAAATTGCGAATAGTTTTAGAGAAAAACGCATTTAATTGTTGACACATTACGCCGTTTACTCATCAGCTGTATCGACTCAAGTTTTACTTATCCCTTACTCTCAGCATATAAATAAGTATATTAGTTACGTTGGCCATTTAATGTAGATCAAAACTGTCTTTTACTGTTTTTTTCATTTTAATAAGTACTTTAGAAGTTGTTACAATATCAAAACATCTTTGCTGCGAAACGCGCGCCGCGACGTTTTGCTTATACAAGCGCGTCATGAGCAGTCATCGGTGGTTCAGTGGTAGAATACTCGCTTGCTTCGCGGGCGGCCCGGGTTCGATTCCCGGCCGATGCATTCTATTTAATTTTCCTCACAGGCAGCCACGTAGTGCTTGCTTTTCATCAGGGACAGAATACCCTCTTCAGCATTAACCACAAGCTCGAAAAAAAAGACCCGCCCGCTATAGAGGCATAGCAACGAAGATTTAGATGCGTTTGCACGTATTGGATAATTGGAGTTGAATGTATTATTTCAGCGCGATATATTTGGTTTCATATTTTTTGTAGTTATTAGTAGGTAGGTTTTTGTTTATAATTTCTTCCGTTTAAAAATAGTCATTTAACTATCTAAAAATAGTCATTTAAATATATTTTAATAAGTACTTGAAAAGATTAGTAGCACAGACTTAAAATTACGGTACTTACTAAAAAATCCTTGCTGTGTAAAACAATTGGAAAATCCTTATTGAAACTACGAAAATGTGGATTGCATTAGAGTTTAATTAATTTTCACATTATCTTAAGTGCTTTGCAATCATACATTATATGAATAAACCAGTAGTAAAAGCGGGCGAAGCCGCAAGGGGGTCGCTAGTAAAATAATAAATAAAAATAATTCACAAAAAAGAAAAAGTATTTTTATCAAACAAAATAAATAATAAAATTATCGTTTTAAAATAAAACGCCATTTGTAAAGTATAACATAAACAAGCACACACTTACCCGTCAAAGCGGCAACGTCGCACACGTATGTGTGCGTCCCACGAAATACAGGTATGGATAGATTTAAAAAAAATCCTACGTTCAAACTGTTGAGGTACCTTGATTAATTTCTCTATTTCTAGGTTTGAAATATTTTACCCTATATGTCCTCTCTTCCACCCTGTATAATAGTTGCTGTATCCGCCTTGGTAACTTGTTACCAGTTATTTTTGTAAATGCGTAAGGGGTTTATGGTCCGTATGCACTGCTAGTGACCTACCTTCTATGCAGTCCCTAAAGTAAACTATGCCCGCGTAAATTGCTAGTAATTCCTTATCATTGGTACAGAAATTTTTGACTATTGCTTAATTATTTTGAAATTAAACCGAGAGTTTTCCATGTACTATTTTCTTTTTGTTGAAGGACCGAACCTATACCGACGTCAGAGGCATCAGTCATTAATGCCAATGAAGTACTTATCATTGGAAGAGATAGTGTAGCCGCGTTTTCGTAAATATTTTTTTTTACCCATGCAAACTATCTAAAACCCCCTGTACGCGCGCCGCGTTCGGAATGTGATTATGATAAAAATTGATCATACCTACTATTATTACTTATCTTCTCAACCATAAACACTGTAAAGTTACCGTGGTCGTGAAAAGAGTATCCTTTTATTTAAGAAAATCAATTTATTACTAATGTCAACAAGTTTCTAATGCGAATATTTTTTTCTGTTACATTAAAAAAAATAATCACAAGAACACCATTTATAATCTGCGAATGAAAGTTGACACACCGATGACAAATACAGACAGTTGCATCTGTGTGCCTAATGTCATACGTCTGACGGACGTCATAAATAGACGGCAGATCGGCATTGAAGTTCACTTCACAATAAGTTTTCTTCTTCACCATGAACACTTCTAAGTCACCGCGCTCGTGCGACACATTCGTCGTTTTGCCACCGCTAACCAAAAACAATGTTGTCATATTTGGTAAAAACTCCGACCGCCCACAGGACGAAGTCCAAGAAGTTATACTGTCTAAGGATCGAACTCGAAATGCCAAATTAAAAGTGAGTAATCAGTCAATTATAAATATATAAGTATATAAATTACCTTTAAAGGTATATATTTTAAAAATATTTGTCCATCTTAATAAAGGTATATAAGATAAAAAAAATGTACTAGTCTAGTACAATTAATGACATAATTGTTTTTTATTTTGTCTAACTTGTGTACCAACCACTTAAAATTAAAAAAAAAAACATTATTAATTAATTATTATATGATAATATAATAGTTCATTAATAATGGATATTTTTTTACTAACAAATATTTGTGAACAATTATTGTTATACAGCATATCTAAGTATAAATTAATAATCTAATTAATAATAACAAATTATTAAAATTTGAAAACAATAAGAAATTATGGAAATGGAAAACTAATTTAAAGTGCTTAGAAGGAAAAAAGTTCAAATCTTAGGTGCACCTTATTGTTTTCCTGTTAGTGAAAATTATAATTCTATAGTAAATAAACAAGCTTCAAATACCCATTGGTTATTCCAATATGAAAATTTATGTTATTATATTTTTGATGATGAATATGAATGATACATGCTTATGAAATTAAATGTTACCTCGGCCTATCCTGCTATAAAGTGTGTACATGCTGTACACAAATATTGTAGTTTCTATTAATCAAATAGGCTTGCCTAGAATTTTAATACAGTAGCAAATCAATCAAATTTTTTTTTCACTTTATTTTGTTGTATCTGTACTCATATTAAATATGCACATAAACATAGAGCAAAAAAATATATTGTTTTATTTTTATTTAGTAGGTAAAGAAACTTTTGCTTTAAGAAACTTTAATAACATATTTAATATTTTGAACCTCCGCCTCATTTTAAGAGAGTTCAGTTTCTGTCAAGACCATTACAATCTCCACTTCCTGCCACATTTGTGATACTTTATGTTTAGTGGCAATTTTGCCTCATTACAAGAGCAAGAAAATGAAAATATTCAACATCTCATATATTTTTCAAATGGGAATCAAACTCACAACATGTGTTTCCAGTCACACACACTTCTGAACTAGAGCCAATACTGCCCTCAAGTAGAACGAAATGCAGCAGACTTAACAGAAATTTCTCCCTACAATTTTTAAGTTATGTTGACCTGTTCATAACTACTATCACTTATTTCTAAAATCTATTTTCAATGCTACACTAGTATAAACATTTTTAATTTAGTTTCAGTAGGAAGAGGTAATACACCACCTATAGAATGATAAGAGCATGAAAGTTTCTTATTTAAATATGTATATTTAATAATAATGAACCACAAAAAACTCAGTTGTAGATGGGTTGAGGCCTCTTGCAAACTATAGATGGTTTGGTTGCTCTTGAGTCTACCACATATGAATCAACTCTAAACTTATTAAAATAAAAAATTATAAAAATAAAAACCTTGCAACATTTCTATCATAATTTATATAATAATGTTATTTGCATATTCAGACCAATTTATGTCACAAGTTTTTAAACTTATATATATATATTTGCGTCACACTGTACAACAGGCTAGTCAAAGAGAATTTAATGTAGAGTCACTCTATTTCTGCAGTGAATAATTTTCGAGACATTGCATGTTTGTTGACGACAGGTCTTGATACTATAGCGAGGAAATGAAAATAATTCAGCCCGCGGAGGAAATCGAACCCACACCCATACATATATTTGAAAATACTAAAGAATTAAATAAAATAGTAGTTTTATACAATGTTCATTTCAAATAATTACGTAGCAATTACTTAAGTGGCTTATAATATAAAGTGGTGACTCTTTTAATTGCAAATGATCATGACCGACGCACATTAAAACAATTGTACGCGACATGTGGGATTGTTTTTCTAATTATTATTTTGTTTTTATTTTCATCGCTCTGAATCCCGCACAAAGCGGGATAGACAATAGGTCTAGTACTTATTAAGAAAAGCCCTTCCCACTTTCCGACCAATTTTTGTAATAGATGGAAATCAAACCCGCAACCGTCGCGCTTGTAGTCAAACTCCATCCCACAGCTCCACGACGGCTCTTACTTTATATGTGTGACTTTATATCAAGTGAATAATGACTTTTTATTATGTTGCATAGTGTTTTTTTTTTGTTATTTTAATTCGTGGTAAAATAAAAAGTTTTATTAATGTTTTGGTTTTATGAAAATGTTTAGTACAATATTGATCGTTGTCATAGCATTTCACTTTCAGTCATAAATGAGAATCGATTATGATTCAAGTATTTCTTAAAATAATATGCAACACATGTAATTTCAAACAAGTCTCCAAAAAACTATTTGGCTAAATTAATAAATGATAGAGAATGGAGTATCTTAACACTTTTATTACTTTGCGTGTTTCTGCATAAAAAAATCACGACAATATACAATATACGACGTTAATGAAAATAAGACTGTAAATAACTATGTAATACATCAATTTAAGATTGAGACTAGTCGTAAAAAATTACTTCTCGAGAAAATTTATATTTAATACATATATTCTCAGGTAACGATGCAAAGCGCGGCGTTGGGTTCCGCCATTCAACACGCAATGCATCCAATGTCTTAATGGGAACGGTGTGCCTTAACACTAGATTACTAGGTTCCTCCTGCCTACTTTGCTATGAATGAAATACGGCGTAAACGTAAAAAAAAACAATCTGAGAATCAATCCGCACGTTAGAAAAAATATTGAAACCTAACTCTTTATCCCGTACATATAATACAGTTGAGTTGGCCTAAACTCGAGGCACAGCAGACACAGAGCAAAAAAAATACTACTTACCTCTAATAGAAATCGAACCCACAACCCAACTCTATATGAAAAGAAATGTTATATTAAACTTTTCAATGTCTATTAATGAAAATTTCAGTGTACATACATTACAATAGACGAAAGTCCAGATCCTTTGAACAGCGTCATACTAAGCAAGCCGTCCTGGATGTGGGGGGCGGAGATGGGGGCCAACGACAAGAACGTGGTAATCGGCAACGAGGCTGTGTGGACGGTCAATAACGAATTAGATGGTGATGCGGCACAGAAACGACTTCTGGGCATGGACCTTGTGAGGTAATTGTTTTGTAGCGGAGTACACCGAGGGAACGCAGTGTTAAGTCTGCGAATTCCCCACGCACTGCTCAATTGTATGTCGTGTGAACTCATAGGCTCGCCTTGTCTTGTTGCCAGACCTAGAAAGTGAAACTAATTCGTTCGAACCTACTACCGTCAACCGCTTATAGCCAGACACTGTTCCATTACGCCGCGACGGTCTCTATGTTAGATATATTATTGTGTCTTCAATTTTCACCCATTAAATTTGAGTGGTAGTTATATTGGTGTTGTCATCTTTCTATTTACTACCTTTTACCTGTCGCTTCTCCCCCGTGGTCACTTGAAAGTAACGACAAGCTATATACAAAACAAATATAGTTCCTGAGGTTAAAGTGTTCAACCAAACTTTAGTCCTTCTAATATTATTATTGATAGTGCAGTGTTAAATCAAGATTATCGTGTATAGTGTGTAGTTATATCGATTTATTTTCCCACGCAGACTGAAGTCGCAGGCGTAGCTAGTATTAACACAGATAATATTTACAGATTAGGCTTAGAAAGAGGCAATACAGCCCAAGACGCTCTGAACGTAATAACCTCCTTACTTGAAAAATACGGCCAAGGCGGTCCCTGTTCTGAATACGACGATAGTCATTTCTATCATAATTCCTTTCTTATCGCGGATCCCAATGAAGCCTGGGTCCTGGAAACCAGTGGAAAACTCTGGGCTGCTGAAAGAGTCACTTCAGGATATAGGAATATATCGAACGGACTAACTATTGGAACCAAAATAGATAAATGTTCGGAGGGCTTGCTGGAGAAAGCTGAAATGATGGGCGTTTGGAATGGAAAAGTGAGGTTTTTTTATTTTTTCTTGCATATTGTAAAGGAGACAGAGGGAACCTAGTGTTCATACAATTTGTCCTTTTTGGAGATATTAAGTGTTAAGTGGTAAAAACTTAATTCAACACGGTGGTTTTTCTTACCAGACTCTACTTTAAATTCAAGCATTTTCGGAATTGAGTGGTTTTTACATTCTCATGTTTATATTTTGTATACCTATAGTAGAGAGATCTGTCTGGTGTTATAACTGTGTGTTCGTTTATTTACCAATTTTGGAGATCACTGGGCTATTTTGTTATAATGATGTTTCTGTCGATATTTTGATTTACTTTTTAGTTAAAATTTTATTTAAATGTGACAAAAATGTATGTATAACATAAATATTTCTTATAACCTAAGACGGAAAATGTACAGGGATAAGAAAATATTCATGTTTTATTGTTTTTAAAAATTATATAGGTATAACACCTTGCTTTGCACTCCATATATGTTATTGCGTCATAATGACATCATCTTCATACTTTTTCGTTTCTCTATTCTCCGCCCAGTTACTGCGGGACTGGTGGATCTAAACACCACGTATTGTTTGATTACCAGGGAAACGGGGAAACTACACTACTTATTTTTTTTCAGGGTAAATTCGACTTCACCCTCGCATTTTTCTGCGGCGGTGATGAGCAAAGGCGGCGAGAAGGCGAGAAACTGCTAAAAGAGAGTACGGGCACTAAAGAATTCGATGTTAAACATATGTTTGAAATACTAAGACATACGGAAAGTGGTATATGTCGAGCTCGTGATGATACGTTCCCAACACAGGGAAGTCAGGTATGATTATTAATTACAAGCGACTTATATATAGCGATTTATATACTAATCTGAATCGCTTTCGTGTTTTAATAGCACTATCATTTTAAAGTATTTATTGTCTAGCATTTTTTTCTGTCATTTTATTCTGTTTTGAACTATTAACAAAAGTCATTTTTGATTAGTATATTTAGAAAACGCATAAATAAGTACTTATTTAAAACTATATTTACTTTTTTTTTCTTACTATTCTTTCTTTCTTTCTATTTATTACTTCAAAAAAGCAATAAGAACATTCATGATTTTTCACTTTCAATTCTTTACCTAGGGACAATGGATTTACATATATTTTTTTAATTTACAGGTTTCCTCTCTCTCTTCTAACGGCTTGAGCGTCCATTGGTTCACAGCAACACCGGATCCGAGTATTTCATATTTCAAACCTTTCATTTTTACGCCAAACGCTAAAATATCTTGCCATACTCAAAGTCCTAATGAGGTAATATTCTAATTTTGTTATTTTTTTTATATTTTGTATAGCGTAATATACAGCTCTAGGCTTTCGGTCATCTAATACATCATCTATTTAAACTTATCATTAAATTCTCTTTTACGTAAAATTGAAATAACTACTTGTTATGTATGAGTAATGAAACACACCACACATTCTAAGTGCCCAAGGTAACCAAGCAATTAAGGTATGTATGCACTGTCAAATACAAAAAATATATTTCAATTCCAAACATTTGTTTTTAACGTTTTTAAAGTGTAAGTTATGAAAGAAATTATGTATTTAGAAAACGTAAATATTTTAACGTAGAGGGATTTTAACCAAAATTTTTAAAATCTGCCTATAACTTTAATTAGTAAAAAACTGCCTGCAGAGCACATTTACACTTAACTTAATTTAATAATTAATTAATTAGTTATTTAATTTACATTTTAACTTATTTATGTTGTTAGCATCTCTGTAGACTACCCAATGATAAGTGCAACAAAGGTACAGCACTTCAAGATTACTTCGAAACTCCCTACATTAAAGTTTTTATATATTTTCTGAATAAATATCTATTAAGATTACTTATAAACATTTTAACGAACGCACGAGGCCAATCATGGCGCAGGGGCACAAAATGTGACTGTAAACGCGACCAGTTGTGGGTTCAAACCTCATTCGAGGAAATGAATTATTTATTTAAATTTATATTTCCATTTCTTCGCTCTCGAGGCACAGCGCGGTGTTAAGTTCCACCACTCAACACGCAATGCCTCCAAATGTCGGTGGAAACGGAGTGTCTTAACACTATGTTCACTAAGATACTAGGTGAAGCTGATTTTTATTTTTTTTATATATTTATTTATTTTTTCAGCCTAAAAGAGAGCACAACCTATACAAAGTACACGCTGAGCACGTCTCGCAAAAAAACAATAAGAAAATAACAAAATTATTAAAAGAAATAGAAAATGGTTGCCTCGTACAAATGGAGGATTTCATTCAGAAATATGAGAAGGAAGGAAAAGACGTCAGTGAATTAGATAATCTTATGGAGACTTGTGTTGAGAATGAACTGCGTGTTATTGTTTCTAAATAGTTTGTTCTTAGGTAGTCGGTAATCCGATTCCCGTGAAATAATTTTAGTTTTTTTTTATTTCTTTTCGTTTTTAAGTTTTCGGGAAGTGAATTTTGTTTATTTTTCTTTTTTTATTATCATAAAATGATTTATTGTAAGAAGTTTTGCCAGATATCTTTATATGTCCTTTGTTTTGAATTATTAAAAACAGTCCCTTAAAAGCTTAACTTTAATAATAATAATAATAATTTCAGTTTTATTTTGAAATTTAAATTAATGAAGATAAAATGTGTTGTAATTTTTTTGACTTAAATGTTTATGCTTAAATGATTCAAAATAAATGATTCTAGACGTAATTATTAATATTGACTAATTAATTTTAATTTATTTTATTTTATTAAATCAGGCA
Organism: Heliconius melpomene rosina; assembly: GCF_056956725.1. Lineage (NCBI taxonomy): Eukaryota > Metazoa > Arthropoda > Insecta > Lepidoptera > Nymphalidae > Heliconius > Heliconius melpomene. The sequence continues at coordinate 13,705,513 of NC_140409.1, forward strand.
ATTTTGTTTCTTTCTATAATAATGACTTTTTATGGAAAAAGAAATGTTTGTTTAAATAGTGATTATTTTCCCTTTGACTGTTATTTTGTCGTGGCGCTAGGACACAAGGGTATGACTGTAACGCGACGGTTGTGGGTTCGATCCCCCATTCGACTGAATTCATTACTAAATCGTAATATTTTAATTTCTTCGCTCTGCCACCAAGGCGAAAGCCCGGCGTTGAGTTCCGCCGTTCAATACGCAATGCCTTGAAAAATTCACCGCAAAGTAGGGAACGGAGTCTCTTAACACTAGGTTCCCTCTGCCTACCCTGCTGTGTGAGCGTGAAGCTGATTTTATCAATGATCAACATATTATTTGTAAATATTATATATATTTAATATATGTAAAATTTCCTTCCCTGGCAAAACAAATCAAAAGTTATTTTTTTCAAACAAAATAATTAATAAAATGACCGTTGTAAAATCCGCCATTTGTTAAGTGAGACGCACGCACACATAAACCTGTCTGCAGGGACACCGCCTTACACGCCTCATTCCGAAACCCAGTCGTAGATATTGGTGATAAAGTTCAAAGTTGATTAACCTTTAAAATCATACGTCTAAACTGTTGACGTATCTTAATTATTGTTTTAGGTATGGGTTTGAAATATTTTTCCTATATGCTGCTCTCGTAAAATGAGCGGGTACGCTTCCATTAGTATATATATATATAAAAATTTACATAAAAAAATAAAATTTACGACTGGCCTCAATCGTCTAAAGATATTCGGTGTTAAACCCTGTCTTTACGCCGTCGTGGTTCAACGGAACTGCGTCAAACTGTGTATGTGATGATTGATACGCGGTGAAGCTCTCCATGAAAGCTATATTTTTGTATGCTATATTAGTATAAGTTATACTTGTTTTTCTTTATATCAATAGTGCTTCTAAAATGTTTGTTATTTAAATATTCCTAGATAAATATAGAATATAGCATATTTATTTTAAAAAAGTTTTTTATTTTACCTTTTACATTACTTTTATTATTATTTTTATTTCATCACAAAAAATATGGAAATTACTAAATTAGAAAATGTACAAAAAACATCGTAGCTGGAATTGAACCCGCTCTTCTCGGATACCGTCGCCCCTTTTTAAATGTTTTCTTTTTTTAAATTTTGACTATTCGATTTTGACAGTCCGTTTGTGCACGCTAATCTCAGAAACGGCTTAACTATTTAAATAAAGTCACTGTTTTAGAAGACTTACCTTAACAATATGTTAGTTCTATTTAAATCGGTTCATAAATAAAAAAAAGTTATGTCGATATACATTGCCAGAATACTTGTACAAAATAAGTGCTTTCCCTAAAATACTTTAATAATTGGCTGAAATTTTAGATTTCAATATATGGATAGTCTTTAAAATGATGTTATTAGATTATCAATAAAGTTAATAACCCTTCCTTAGCAGTCGGGGAAAAAAAATATAGTTATTAGACGAATAAAATTCACGTGAAAAAATAATTGTGTAGTACAAGCGGGCGAAGTCGCTATTCTACAATAAAAAATAATAACTTGTCACTACGTTCTTTCTGTCATTTACCTTATACATTTTAATTTTTACGGGATATAGCAGGGTAAGCAGAGTGAACTTAGTGTTTAAGACACTACTTTCCCTATCATCCAATTATTAATATTGTGTTTTCAGTGGCGGAACTCAGCGCTGTGCTTTATCTCGTTACCGAAGCGAAGAAATTTTAATAATTCAGTCCCCCGAGTTGGAATCGAACTCACGACCGTCACATTTACACTTAAATAAAAGATTTATACTTCTTTCAACAAACAACAAATAAAATAAATAAAACTCACATTGTGAGAGAATCGTATTGCATTTATTTCTATTCCATGTACTTTACAACTTAATCTGAAGTATCACATAAATTCATATTTAAAAGCTTAGTTAAACATAAATAATACGCTACTTACAAAATATAGTTAAAACGTAGTTTCGCAAAATATTATCAAACATTATCAATTTCCATTCAATTTTCAATATATTACATATTACAACAAAATAAAGAATAATAAACATGCATTGTACTAATAAACAAATATAAAATTAAATTTTCCATGATTTTTGGTCCAAAAATATTGAAATGAATGTTTCATATTGCGAAACTAAGAGTCACAATTCCACAAACTGAAAACAATTCAGAGATTTTTCAATTAAATGCTTCGTTCCAAAAGCTCAACAATAGTAATTCGAAGTAAAACTAAAACTAACAACTAAGAGCGTCCCGATCCCATCGAGTGATATGCGACAAGAGGCGAAGCAACAAAAAAATACACCTCTTCATATTTTTTGGTTTGAAGGTCAAGATAAATTTAAAACTTAAACGACATTTAAAACTAACCTAAAAAGTTTTGTATTCATTCAATTAATTAATAATTAATGAGATCTTGGTTATTATTAGACGAACGGACGTTGACTTTGAAAGGGCACGAGTAATTTTCAAAATGTTACTGTTCAAAAAATTATCTATATTTGATAAAAAGCAACAATTCACTAATCATTTCATCCTGTCTTCGGTATTGAACCCCTGGACTTATTTTATTTATATAATTTTACTATTATTTTAAACAGATCGTAAGCCTTACTCGTGCATTCAGAGGAAAGTACAATCCCATCATAATTATACATTCTCTGTCTCTAATAGAGGATAGACCCGAGAAACGGGCCTCAGATGTTCATTACAGAGAATTTTTGAAATATTAACTTAACTATTAAGTTTAAAAATTCATGCCACATTTAAAAAAATAATATTATAATTGAAATGATATCAATAGTCAAATAAGTGGCGTGACTGTTCCAATAATAATTAGTGTTTGACTGTTGCCTGGAAAAATAATCCCATAATATTGTATATAAATGTTATTTATAGGAAATTCATTAGTTTTAGAAGAAAGTATTGGCCAGAAAATGACTACTACACTCTAATAAACTACTATTACACTTATCTTTGAGTTTTATATCTAAATTAACCTAACGCGGCCACGAAAGAAACATTTAAAATAGCTAACTTAATTTGAATTAAATATTACAATTAAATATATATTACAATTAAAAACCCCTAGAAAAAGACACTCGTGACCGCATACGAAGTTTCACTTACAAATGTGAGAAGAAATTATTAAAATTAAAAAAAATCATACATATATACAAAATGGCAGCTCGTATATTTCATTATTTTAAAAAATGAGCTTACCACTTAATAAAAACTGCGTAGACTAAATTGAAATACTGAAATTCCATAGACCGTCTAATACCTATTGAATAAATAGACATTCATACAACAGTTAAATATACCATAATATATAACATTTAAAATTGTGAACGATTATAATTAAAATATTAATGAAAACCTGACTGATTATCTGACTGATCGTCTTATACCTACAAAATTTAACAGAAGAATTATAATATTACAGTTATATGAAATATTTATAGATTTTAAATGATCATTCGTTTAATGTGACTTCATTGCTCCATAATTTTATTTGAACATATTTTAAATAGATTTAGATTATTTCATCCTTATACAATTCGTCAATTATTATATTCGTCAAGTATTTATAAAAAATAGGGTTAAAGAATAAAAAAAAGGGTTAAAATGGCGTCACAAATATTGTGACATAAACAATTTAAAAAAAATATTAAAATAAGATAGTACCTGGAATGTCATGTAGTTAAAATGAACGGTTAAACAGCTAAATAAAGCCAAGCCAAGTGATATTAAACGCCATTTGTTAAATAAAAAACAGAACAAATCAATTGTGACATTACGTATATAATATTTACATTCTAACACGTATTTATTTCATAAAATCCAAAATTGCTAAAAATTTTATTTTCAAACATAATCTAATTAACGTCCATGTCAAGGACTTGTCCATTAATGGGCAACAACATTCAAAACTTAACGCCGTCATTCTAATGACACGTCATCCTTTCAAACGTCATTAAATGACATTGACAGAACTATGACATCAGAGCATAATGCCAGCCGACATTACGATCTGAACTTCAGCCTTCCCAATACATATAACATGTATATAATAATTTAAAAGTTATTGTTTAATATTAAACGAGTGCACAGATATAATATACTAGAGTTAGCAAGTTGAGATAGAGATGAGATAGAGTTCATTTTTTTGTTCTTTTTTAAATTTCTTTCAAATAAGTACGTTTGCCTACTTTAATATATTATAAGTGTATGTAAATATTTTATAACCTTATTAATTAACATCAAAACATCGAAAATTGTTTTAAGCTACTTAATAGATTTAAAATTTATATGTATATATAATTGTATGTATTGTAAATGAAACACTGAAGCTACGTTGAGACCTTGACTTATTTCAATAGACAATAATATGGCAAAAAAATTGAATCCAGTCATCTTCAACATTTTTAATGCAGCGTTTTAGATCTCTTCGATCTTTTTTGGGCTTTCGATGTCCTCACCCATGGGAGCATGAAGTCACTGGAAAGTAATTTATCAAATATATTATTATTAAGAACCAGATTTATATGGCATCATTTGTATCCTGTTTTAAATATCATATAATTCTAATATTTATCGATCTATAGATCGATAGACAAACATTATTAAATGGCATTCATCAGTAACGTACGCTGAATCGAGTTTTTATTTATATTATTTTATGGATATTAGAATAGATATATTAGTCTGTCTATATAGCTAGCAACCCTGTATTGATGTCTTCGTTCTAAAAAAAGACTATAATTATTTTGCATTTAATCTCTTTAGGGACATGTTTTTGTACTTTCATTTTCAATATTTTATACATTATGTTAATTGCCAAACGTATGAAAACTAACAAATTCTTAACAATCCGTTATACAAAACAATGAAAAACATAAATAACAAAGATTACATTGCCACACATGGTAAAATGAACATTAAGTAAGTTATTTAAAATTTAGACGCCATTGATTTTTTTTTTGTTTTCATATTTTAACATATCACTATCCCCGAAAAGATTAACACAAAAAAGTACACACTAAAAAGAACTAGGAAAGCAGCAATTTTAGAAAGCAAAAGAAAAATGTATTTTAAAGAACACAAATACATATTATACGCAAGATGTCCGACATGTAGGGATTTTTAAACAACAAATTAATATTATTTAAGGTAAATAATTATAATGTTCTATTTTGTAACTAGAATTTAATAGAAATTGATAAAAATGTAGATAAAATATTCCTAAAAAATAATAAATTAATATATTTGTTAATTATATTAATGTTACTTTATATAAGCAGGCTGGCAATTATTGTATGCCTTTTGGCTTTAATAATTGATATTCTAACACCATGGACAATATTTTTGAAAGTAACATAACTAGTTCAGTTTTTCGACTTTAAACTTTCAAGTGTATTAAAAAAAATTTTTTTTAAACAAGGTGTTAGAAAATCATCAACAATATATTTTAGAAATAAAAAGAAATATTTTTTTCTTTAGTACCTACCAGGCAGAGCGAGCTAATGAAAAAATAAAATAACCCTCGTGTGAGAATCGAATTTACACTATACTTAAACATTGTGTCACTACGAGGGTCTCGTATTATTAAATGATCGTTTCTAAAATATTGATTGGCAATGTTATTTCTTTTTTAGACTAAACATGCAAACATGGGTATGGTAAGAATAGAGGAGGTCGGGTGGTCCTTGCCCGCCCCAGAACTGTTTCCTACCTCCAGATTCTAACAAAAAATTTGCTTTCGAAAATTAAAAAAAGTCGTTTACAGAAACAATTCTGAAGCCGTCAGAAAGACCAGCCCCCCTCCCCCCATCCAATTTTACTTACTACTTCTACTATATGATACGAATATTTTAATGAATAGAAAACTAAAAAACTAATTCTAATATTTTCCACTCCCATTCACCCTTTCGTTCTTCTTCTCGTATAAATATTTAATATGACTTTTATTTATAAGATCAATCGTATATTTACGATATCCATCATTACATGGCGTAATATATCTGTAATGAAATGGACATATTTTAAAAATTATTGAAATTTAATTAGAATTTTACCATTTTATCTGATATTGAAATATTCTATAATCAACTTAAACAAATATTATTTCTGGATACAATATTTAACCTTAACCTTTCAAATTTTATTTGATAATTTCGTAATAATTAATAACTTTCTATTTCTTTATATTTTTTGAAGAAACAAAATGTGTCGCGATTTTTTAAAAAAAACAGTTCCCTTTACCTAATCTAAAACTTCACACCTAAATTGGACTTAGTTATGCAAAATAGACACAACTACATCATAATATGTAGAACAGAAAAAAAATCGAAACAAAAAATACAACAACACATTTAAAATTGTTAAAATTTTAGCTTTTTACCTTTATTTTTGCGTTAAATTTACTCAGTATCTATATCAGATGACGAAAAGAACGGATCATTCACCTGATCTTCGTTTAAGCCTGCACAAAAATTTTAATACATTTCTTCAGTAATTTCACTGTCTAAAATAAGTTATTATTTTGTTTTAACTTATTTATATTTACGTAAATTAATTATAGTGTGTAACAGTGAAATAACTGGTTAGACTATAAAGATGATGTTTTAATTTTAAGATTCCTTTTTCAATACATGACTATGTCCAATAATCTTGTTTATTTTTTTTCATGTGCATATTTTCATATCAAAATTAATGAAAACTAACAAAAAATATATAAACTAAAAGAGTAAAGAATATATTTCATAATTGCTGTCTAAAATCAACTTACATGCCTATTAGAATGATTTCAATTACTATTACATCGAAACGATACGTACAATCTTACCATTACCTAAAAAAATGTCCAAAAAAATCCAAATTTGTATAATAAAACTACAATAATTAACATTATCTAAAAACCCTCTAAATCCAAGCATAATATATACATAACCTATAAAAAACCACAAACACAAACATCACCCACCACCCAAAAAGAAAACAGGCAGAGAACTGAGTCATTACACTCACATCAGCTGCAATTGCGGTAACGGTTCACCGAACGCTGTGACTGGCAACTCTCCGTTAGTGATCTCTATATATTTGGCGTGTTGAGGTCTCTGCCAGAGCGAGTAGACGGACGGAAGACTGACGGTGGACCAGTCCCTCTGTCTTTGCCTAAGTCGTTCGACATGTCGTTGTTCCCTTATTCGTCGCATATGCCACCTTGGAGGGAAATTATAAGTTTTTTTTAAAATCGCCTTTTTTATAAAACAGCACAGTTGCGTGCATAAAAATCGACCAACTAACAACCGACCAACTATAACTAGACAGTGCAGTAACATTTTGTAACGCGGTGTCTTGTTCAGATGTTTAAAGATACCTGCGATACACTCATGTCACTGCTAACTCAAATAGGCTAGGTATATTTGGTCAGTATTTTGTCGGACTGACCGAGGTAATAACCATTTTGACAAATGGTAATCAACCTAGTCGGTAATCAAACTAGTTATAGATGGTGACTACCAAAGTGAATTGACAGTTCAAAAAGTTTAGTAAGTAACATTTCTTACTATGTTAGAAAATGATGAATTCATATTGTATAAGTAGGTCGATTTTTTTGCTCGTAAGTGTATTATATATACTTGTATTATCTTCAACAGTTTCCCTTAGAAGATAGTATCTCCCGACATGTGATATTTATATTTTACGTATTGTATAGAGTATAGGGACTGACTATAGTACTAGTGTAGAAATGTGTATTTTAAGCTTCGCCTTTTTGTATTATTTTTAGTAATACAAATTTTGTATAATTTTTGATAATATAAAAGCTTTTATACGCCTTTTCGGGAACAAAAATATTTATCTTCAGGTATTTCCGTTAAACAGGGGGTTGATAATTCTTATGTCTTGTTGCTGAAGGCACCCAACATTTCACTATTCTCTTAGACGAAGCATATATAAACTATATGGCGGATTTTTGTTTTAAAGGGCATATATTCAGTACATACTGGTGGTAAAATTAGTTAGCATAGTCCAGATCGTAGGGACTAGACGGATCGGACGAATTTCATTTGTCAAAGAGGAGATTAAATGATTAATTTATTTACAAAAAATTTCAACATACAAAATAAAAAAAGAAATAGTTGAAGACTGAAAAGAAAACATCGCTCATTTGGTGTAACAATTAAGTATTTGTACTTTTTGAAATATCGTTGACCGCAGCGTTTGGCTCTCCTTTCTCTCTGACTACCCCGCTAGGGATAAAGCGTGAAGATAAGCATGTATGTATGAAATATCGCAGGAGACGCAATAGAAGTTATGTATTGTCTTTCTGCATATATCTATTTACTTTTGAAAAAAAAACGCAATTACTTTATTGTTGCACCAAGCAAGAGCCATAGTCATAAAAAATAAAAGTGAAATTCGAAGAATGTAGTTCATTTTCAACCACCTTATTTCTATGATTACGACGATAAAACCAATCGAACCGTTCCATTTCTGCTCTACCTTTGCTACCACCACCACCACCTCATAAATTTCAAATATAATCAATATAATTTCATATAAACGCATATTATGCTTATGTTTTGAAATGTATTATTGCCAAATATGGCAACATTATTGTTTCTGACCGTAATTGCCTTCGTTCCTCTGCTTCGAGTTTCTGATGGCGCTTCTCAAATACTTTATCATCGACATTTTCCGTACCCTCTAGAGTGTAGCTGCTCGTATAAGGCTTTTCCCGCCATCTAGGAACCTAAAATTGTGGTTGTTATACTCTATTATTTATCTGTATATTTTATTAATAATTAGTTTCGTCTATCCAGCGAATTCTTCTATAAGCAGCTAATTAAGTAGCTAATAATAGGTTACGGGTTCAAAATCAGTCCTCAGTTCAGAACTTCTCAGTACCCTGGTATTTCTTATTAGAAATTATTAAATTTCTATTTATTTGTTACAATATTGTTTTGTTCAAAACCTTCTTTTTTAGCACACACCCGACAGAAGGTGGAACATGCAATAGACATGCAAATTCTAATTTCCCAAATAATAGGTATTTATTATTATAATTATTACGAATTCTAATTTACCACACAATATACGAATACGAATTCTAATTTACCATACCATAATTATTAGTTAGTTGTTAGTTTTAAAATATCTAACTAATAGGGTCAATAACCTTATTGTCTTTAAAAAAATATCAAAGAAAAAAATCTAGCTTTCGGAGTTAGCAATGTTAGCGTTTTTGTTGTATGGTTCATACATTTACCTCAACAGTGGACGCTTGGTTTTGCGTGGGTAGGTCAAGATCGTCGATCTTTAAGTCTGGGTCTAGACCGAAATACCATGACAAGTCTGGGTCGCCGACTAAAGTGGGGTACGCCTTATTCGTCATCATACCGGGAACGGGCGACTTCTTTCCGCGGGCTGCAGCTAAATTATTATAAATTTTATATCAAACTGTATTCAAACAAGATTTAAATTGCTCTTAGGGTTCTCAATAATTAATTAAAATTAACAATTGATTATTTTGTATTTGGGGCCGATATAAAATAAGACACTACGGGGACATATTTGAATTTAACAGGTAAACCTTACCAAAAAACATACGAATTAAAAATTATAATAAGCTTAAAAAAGTTTTTCTATATCTAAGATATAAAAATCTGAAAATTTAATTGAAATTTCCGCTTTATAATAATTTGTCCGACGAGTCGAATTGTACGGCATAATAAAATATAAGACCAATAAAATCGTGCTATATTCGATTTTGACAGGTGACCTATTGACAGATTTTAATTAGAAAAAAAAACAATAATTTTAAATAGGGAAAGAAAAAACGACCAATAATAGGAAGGACGAAAGACCAATATATAGGGATAATAAGGTGTAAGATCAATAAAAATTGGGGCATAAAAGGACATTTGGATATTAAATAAACAAACAAAAAATAGATTAATTTTCCAAGCCCCTTTATTGTTTATGAGCTTTTCAATATTTTAGGTAATTGATTATATTGGGGTAAGTCAAGCCAATATATGGGGCAACTAACATTCAACCAGGGCATACCAGGTATATATTCGAATTTGACAGGTAACTGTTTATTGGACAAACAAATAAACCAATTTATATTTAGTTTCGAAAAAAGCTTTTGAATGCAACATGGTTCAGATATATGTCGAAAAAGTGCGATATATATGCATGTACGTGCGAAAAGTTGAGAACGGAGTGATTTGACACTAGGCTCTCTTTAATAACGCTCGAAATATATTTAAATATAAAATAAATACAATAGCTTTAGTTATCTTATATAATGTGTTAATTTAAACCTTTATAAATTAATATTTTCCTTTGAAATCATTCTAAAATGTAGGTTAGTTTATATTTTTAATGACAGCGTGATTAGCTAACGATAACACTACTAACTGTGATAATACTTATATTAATAAAAAAAGCACTGAAACTTAAACATACTTAAATATGTACATAAAAATAGGTATAATATTGTTAGTAATAGTATTCTTATTAATGTTGTTATTTAAAACATACTTTAGGACATAGTTATGTAAGATTACTTGCTTATATATTATATTTTAAAAGATTTAAGTAAATTTTCAAAGCCTTTTGCAATTAAAATACAAAAAAATTATACATTCGCAGTAATATTATAGTAAGCATTTTTTTTTCTATATAGCACGTCAATATAACACAAAATCAGAATTTTTCATAAAATTTATTTGTATATATATTTATAGCAATAATCGCATTTGCATATGCATAGCGTAAAACCTTTGACATATAACTGTTTGAAAAGTTACTGATAAATTATTATTTATCAGATATCGTCCATCTTTTCTCGACGACAGTAATATTTTCAACTTATCAAAACAGTAAAACAAATACATGATAATTAAAAAAATATAACACACAATACTAAAAAAACTGAGTGAACTGAACACCTGATGTGTTCAGTTCACTCAGTGAAGTACGTTCTGCGAGGTCTCAAGCCGAGCTTTGCATGTGTGTGAGTATAAATATATACAGTGTCTGGTCTAGAAGAATTTATACTTATATTTTTCTTTAATGTTGGATATTTTTTATTAATTTCTAGTTTTTTTAAGATTTTTTTTGCTTCCACTTTTCTAATCACTGACACAAACGCAAAACTCAGCTTCAACCTTGTAAACTATACGCTGTATATAAAAAAAATTCGGATTATGGACCAGGGACCCTACTCTTGACGCTAATATCCAATTATCAATCCTCAATAAATTTCATTTCGTACTCTTGAAAGTAATGAGTTGCCAAGTCCACTAGCGCCGTCTACTTGATAATTGCGTAGTCAATATCTAAAGTGCAGCTTGTTTGAAATTAATTTGTTATTTTTCTTGTGAAAACGGCAATAAAATGGGAAATTTAGTGCTTATGTGATATACATATATAATATTAACTGATAATTAAAGTGCTAAGCAATTTTCAAATGTGTAATACAGATTTAAGTATATTTTCAGTGGACTCATCTTTTGAAGGAGTTTCATTAGATTAATGAGTGGTTATTATGTATCTGTCAGTTATAACGGCGGTTGATTTCAAGAGTACCAAAACTACGTCGCCACAGGATTAGATTGACTAATGTTAGACGTCAAAATGGGATTGATATTAGTTTCAAGAGTAGGGCCCCAGAAGCTACATACAATTATGGACTTTGGACTTACTTTTGCCCCTTGTGGCTTTAGCACGCACGGCCGGTTTCGGTTGTTTCCCTGGTCCGGTAGCTGAGAAAGCCCTTTTCCTACCACGACGACTATCCGCACCCCGTTTTGGCTCTACAAGCTCTTCCTGTATGAAATTTTAAAGCAATATATTAATATATTATTAAGAAAAATGGGAATAGAAATACATAAAATACATATATAAAACACAATATAAAATACATTTATACATTATAACGCATCAAATTCAACCTAAATAAAAAATGTTAACAAATGACAAAATTTAAATAATGTATTTAAAAAACTATAGAACATCTCCTTACGTATCTGAAATTTCACAAAACAGAATTAAAAAGGTATATAAATGCTCATAAATACATATAAGCGTGTATAAAACATCCATAGCTAATCGTGCCTTGGGGGCGGGTCACCGTGGTGCAGCAGTGACTTTTAAGGTGATGGGTGATGGTTGAGGATTCAATGTTATTTTCATTTCCTTGTTTTAGTTACACAACCGCGGTACTTAGGGAACGGAGTGTCTTTACACTAGGTTCCCTGCATGTCTTGGTATTTGTGAGATACAGCGTGAACCTAAAAAACGATTTAAATCTCACCTCAGGAGTGTTAACCAGGCTAGTGGTCCGACTAGTCCTTTTTTTCGTCTTTTCCGGAATGATCTTCTCATCTGGCACATCCAACTCATTCAAACTGTCCAAAGTCAACACAGCGTCCGACGAAAATAGCTCTTGAAATTCACTCGCATCTAACGAAGGCAATAATGAACCCAAATCACTAGAACCATCGCCGTATGAAAATTCACATTCATTCAGCGTTTCAGCTTCTACTTCAGTTTTAACTTCAGTTTCGTGTTCAGTCACTTTCTCGTATAGCCGCCAATCGATTTCCGGTTCAGTCTTAACCAAATCCAAATCAGGATCTGTTATTATTAGTGTCTTTTCTGGTTCCTTTTTAACATTGTCATAGGCCGACATGAATCTGTTTACATTCGCTTTAGTATCAGACAGATGAAACATTCTAGACGACTCCCCCATATTATCTCTAATTTTCATTCGACCATGATTGGTTTTTTGTAGCATTAATTTGGGTATGGGCGATTGTTCTCTCATATCAGCTTCGCCTAATTGATAAGGGTCTTCTCCAGTAGGCGTGGTATCAATTAATTGTAATCTATCTGATAAGGAGCCGAATTGAGATTTTGATAACGTTGTAGTTGTTGAAGTGACGGTGGCTGTAGTCCTCGATTTGCCATATGTGTTTAGTGTTTTAGTTTTTTTTGTAGAAAACGCTTTGTCGAAGCATGTTTCGCCTTCGCTTGTGGGCGCTGTGGAAGTGATAGGTGTTTTTGAGTTAATTTAAGTTAACTTTAGATTTATATTTGAAATTAGATATGACGATATAATTAATATGGTTTAGTATTAATCACGATAAACAAACTAAATAAAAAAAATCGTATATACATATTATAGTAAACAAAATAAATAGTATTAGAGTAAATATTAAAATAAAAATAAATAAAATGTTACACGAAACATTATAATACTGAATAAATCAACAGCAAATCGAACCGATCGGCCTCAAGCCTATTTATTAATTACCTGTGCTCGTACTGGGCTCCGGTGTTTCAGTTTTCTTAGACATACGATGTAAGGAGCCCAGACTGCCGGATGTCCGTCGACGATTCCTTTGTAACCTCTGTATGGGTGTGCCGCTAGAATAGAAATAAAATATTTATTAAAAATAAAATACTTTTTAAAAACAAGCTTATTTTTTAAAGTATGAAAGCAAGCAAATTTTTTTTCTTGCATTTGTCTACTGTATTTTACAAAAGTAAAGTAAAATCAAGTCGTTTCAAGTCCTTTCATTTGATACCCATATCAGGTAGGTTGTGCAAAAAATTATCAAAAAAACAAATCAAAAATAAAATCAACTTCACGCTGTATCCCGCATACAGCACGGTTAGGTAGAGGGAACCTAGTGTTAAGACACTCCATTCCCTACTTTTCACCGAATTTTTCGAGGCATTGCGTGTTGAGTTTTCGTTTTGGAAAGATAATAAAGAAGTATTCTTTTCAAAATGCCAACCGCGTCGATTATATTGGATAATATGAGGACTCATTACACAATAAGTCCTGAGCCTATGGGATAGAAGCTTTTAATATGTAAAAAATTTTTAGATTCATCATATCATTCTTTTTACAGATTCAGCGACATAATACATCTATTTCTTCTATCGAATGACTTTACTTTTACCAATTTCAAAAGATTTTCTTTAAAGGATTTTTGAAAGGTCACAAGTCCACTATTATCGAAAAATTACGTTTTACTTAACCTCATTATATGTATGTATGTAAATAATGAACAATTTACCTATTTCCGCAAAACTACGCATATCCGCAAAATAACGTTCAGTTTTTAATTGATAGTAACTTTCATAAACTAAAAATGATCGAAATATCTGCCTTTAGTTAAATTTCCAAGAACATAGTTTAAATAATTCGGGATTGTTTTTAATTGGACTTATTTGGTGACGTTATGAAATATAAGAAAAATTGTACGACTTTTTTTATTAAGTTCTTTTAATAAAAAAACATTTTAGCCCAACGCTGTATCTTGCACATAGCAACGTAGGTAGAGAGAACCTGGGAACGTATTGTTAAGACACTTCCTTTTTCCAATACAAAATTCGGCAGGATGCTTTGAGTGGGACTCGAACCGACTACCTGTTGCGTTTACAGTCGCACGCCCCTGCTCCACGACTGGCCTCTAATAAAGTGATGAATAAATAAATTAAAAAGTTACCTATTAGAAGCTACAGTGTACATTGGATCGGGTCTTGTTTCAGTACTCTCCTCTGTTTTCGGTGTTTGGCTCTTACTAACGGTCTGGCTTTTACTGGCCAAAGCGGGACTTTTACTGGTAGAGGCTTGACATTTACTAGTTGACGCTTGACATTTGCTACTGGAAGCTAGACTCTTAGAGGCCTGACTCCTAGATGCCAGACTCTTGGATAATGCAGCTCTGCAGCTATGAGTCTTGCTGGTAGATGGGCTCTTACAGCTTGTTTGACTTTTACCAGTTTCTCTTTTACTAGAGGTCGGATTTTTGCTCGTACGTTTAGTTTCAATCATTTTCACGCTTTCGCTTTTTGGTTTCTTTTCTGTGGACGACGATGTGGACGTCGACGGTAATACAGTTTCAGGGACGGTATAGTTGTGTACTTCAGCTACAACTGTTAAAAAAATAACTTGTTAAGCTTTTAAACTTCTAAATATATTATTTTGTGTCTATCACATTAAAAAAGAAGATGTTTTTTTATAATATTATTTAACTACGACTAGAGTAGGGATATACCGAATATCGTTTGACAAAATATTAATTTATTTATTTATATACATTTTAATACTGAATGGTCGTCATTACAATATACTTCCATTCACCTATTATTAATTCCACTATATAAAAGAAGAGTGGGGTGCATAGGTGATAACGACGTCATAACGGGCACCCCTATTTTGAAGGATTTTTTTAATAATTTTGTAGTAAATATTAATTATATTTGAACCGCCTTAGATCACGTGTCGGGTAATATAGGTGTTTGTAAAATTTAGATTTTTTATGCCTGAAGCTTAAATTATTTAATCTCAAATGAATGTTTTTCTAAATATTAATATGATAATATTTAGAAAAACTCAATTCAAAGTACTTTTCTTACTTTTCACAACAGGGTAGGCAGAGGGACCCTGGGAACCTAGTGTAAAGACACTGCGTTCACATTAAGACACTTCCGTTTCCCACTTTCCGTCGGATTGTGGAGAAATTGAGTTGAGTGAAAGGAACGGAACTCAAAGCCGCATTTTTCCTCGTTACCAGAGTAAGGAAATGAAAATTTTTCATATATAACTTACTCGAGTACCCACTAATGGGCTTAGGTACTTTACCTTAAATAATAATAAAAATATATAGAAACACTTACCGCTTTCAGGGATAGCCCTGGCTATCCCAAATGTAGCCGTCTGTCCAAAAGGTTTATTTTTATCAAAAAGAAATGTATTTCCCTTATCTGGTAAAAGCAGTTCAGTATAACTATTTAACATAATCTGAAAATAATAAAAGATGAAAAAAAAATCATAAATAAATTAAAACAAAAAATATTATGTAAAGTAACTAAAAAAAAATTATAAAATTACAAAAGGTTTTTTTTTGCGTGGAGTTAACTACAGTATTTCAGTTTTTATCAAGATTGGAAAAATATTAAAATCCTTAGATATATCTGAACATAAATAGATTTTCCTTTCACTATTTCCATAAAATTACGGAAATAGTTTAAAAAAAATGTTTCTGTAATAACGGCGACTTAAATATAGACTTTGCAAAAAAAAATATTCTTAGGGTGGCCAAAATGCCATATTGACTTCACATCATATTTATGAGTCGACAGAAGTTAGTCAAGGATATATCTAATAACACAATAATAACTATATTTTAAGTATTGTTATATGCAAATTAGTATTTTGAGGCTAAGAGTTGCGTTTGATTTCACAATTTATTTTAATATTTTTCAGATGATCCTTTCTTACAAGATGAAAATTTTTAAAGTATTTTTTATTAAAAAATAATTTTACATAACTACTCGTATCATAAATTACATTCCTGATCCAAACAAAAATATTTAAAATTTATAAACAAAACTAAATAAAATTATAAAGTAAAAATATATTGTTATAATTAATTGTCAAAATTATTATATTATTAATAAGACAATAAAAGTAAATATGTCCTAAGCCCGGTTTCCACCGCAAGCGGAGCGGGCCCATTAAAGCCCTGTAAATATTCGCGCGGAATGGGCCGAGCGGCAAGAGTCGAAATAAACTCGCTGAGTTCTAGGGGGCGGAGCCCCCAGAGCGCAATTACAAAATACAAAACATATTTTACTTAAAAGGAGTTGGTTCCACCTAAACATCGTTTGCCGTGAAAGCCGGGCTTTAATCATGGCAAAATGATCATTGTGCTAACTAAATATTTATAGCACAGTTAAAACTCTTATACAGTACCCAAGAGTAGCGGGTTCAAATCTTTATATCCAATATGTTACAATTAAAAAAAAAGTGCTTTGTTCCCATGAATCTCGCAATAAAATCCGTTCAGCATTTTGGAAGAGCTAATGGTAAAACATTTTACCCAAAAAACAAATATAATCAAAAGTAAATATAACATACTTGGGATGAGCCAGCTTCGCCGAGGGAGCCCGACGTGATGGTTGCCGTGGGCGCACTGAGCGCGTGCGTGTGCCTGTGACTGAGGCCCACTCTGCGATCCATTCGTATCAACTTCGCTTTGAGCTGTGGAATAATATAATAAAAATTATATTATACAGTATATAATATCTTTATGTTTAAATCTCATTGTAGTTATTTAAAATTTAGATTATAATGTCACTAATTTTAGCACTTTGCTAATTACCACGAGTATCAGTCGCGGCGCAGGGGCACAAGCCTCTACGCGGCGACTGTATACGCGACAGGTTGAATCCATTCTCACAAAAGGAAACGAAATATTTAACATTTTTATTTCCTAGTTATGGTTACGAGGCAAAGAGCGGCGTTGAGATCCGCCACTCAACACGCAATTTCTCCAGAATTCGGCGAAAAGTTGGGAACGAAGTGTCTTAAAATTAGGTTTCCAGGTTCCCTCTGCCTACTCTGCTATATGCAATGCTAAAAAAATATAATTGCCTTGATTTATTTATTTTTATTTACTGTAATTACTTAAATTTACAGTATTGTCACTAACTCGGCATAGGGTAAATATTACATTAATATACCGATAAATATTGGGCATAGACTATAGGGTGTACATACGTACACCCTATAGTCGTACAATAAATATAAATAAATTATCCAATTTTAATACTATGTAAGTTCTTATATGTATATTGTGAATGAAATTATTTGTATAGTGTTTTTTCAGTATCAGAAATTATTATTAATAGAATATATAATTATTTTTTATTTTTGATCATATTGGTATATATTTTTTATTTCTCCACTAAATATATTACTTAAAATAAATTATTTTAAAATTATACAACTATAAAGTTACTACAAAGTTCATAGTATGGAAAACATTGTGAAAAACTGAATAAAAATCTTAAAAATTTAACTTCATGCTTTATCCCTAGCGAGGTAGTCAGAGAGGACGGGGCGCCAAACGCTACGGTCTCTACATGCCTCTTTCGCCTCGTCCACTGTCATCAACCTCTTCATACACGGCCTTCGGGGGGTCCTCATGCTTTTTACGTAACCTTCCTCCAGTATCTTCGATACTGTGTTTTCGAAGGTCAACCGACCTCTCTTACCACTCACTTTTCCGTCATAAATCTTTTTTCTTTCATCACTCATTCGTTCGACGTGCCCAAACCAGCTGAGAACGTTCTTCTTCATTCTCACCGTGACATCCTCGCTAGTCCCTGCCATTCTGTGTATCTCTTCATTGTGGGTTCAATCACCTAAGCTGACTCCGCATATCCTACGGAGAGATCGCATCTCCACGGCATTTATCTTTCTTACATTCTTCTTCTGTAATACCCACGTTTCGCTGCCGTATAACAACATCGGTACCAACACTGCATTGCACAATCACATCAAAGCAGCTGAGGCTCCGTTAACCCTGTTACCGGCAGCAATACTTCTTTCCACATTCATCTCGTATCTTCCATCTCGGCTGGACATACTTCCCAAGTATACCACCTCTTTCACTTGTTCTAATATCTTACCATTCACATTGACATTGCATTCCGTCCTCCCTTCATTTCTTTCAAACACCAGAACCTTTGTCTTACTCGCATAAAAATCAAATCGAATCGAATAAAAATCTATAATCAAATAATTTTCAGATTAGGTTCTTTTGACCTATTGGGTAGAACAGAACAGAAAAACAGCACGAGTTAGAAACAAGTAAGTAATATGACATAGTTACAGTATGTAAATTTTATATACTACTAGCGGCCCGCCCGCGGTTTCGCCTGCGTGAACTACTTTATTATTAAAGTCTCCATGAGTACCTACGTCCTATAAGCGACGTCCATGCAAAATTTGAGACTCCTAGCATTTGTAGTAACGAAGTTTCATACAAACTTTCAATCCCAAACATAACCCCTTAGAAGTCGAATATTACAAATTCCCGTCTTAGCGAGCACCTACCTCCTATAAGTAACTCTAATACACAATTTCAGATTCCTAGCACATGTAGTTTTTGAGATTTCGTGATGTGCACACCGTGTCCCGCACCGTGCTAGGGTAGGCGGAGGGAACTTCGGGACCTAGTGTTATGGTCCCGTTCCCATTAGGAAACTTCCATTCTCCACTTTACACCAAATTCTGGTATTACACAACTTTTATAAAAAACATTTGTTAAAAAACTAACGTGACTCCATTCTTTAATTTCTTACGAATTTAAATTATTTACTTATTAAATTTGTTTTTAATTTAAACATATACTATATATTTTAATAAAGTATATATATATAAAAATAGTTTGAATAAATAAAAAAATTACAATAAATATTATATAAATATTTCATAAGCTTGCATAAAGAAATGTATATAATTGCCACATATTACAAAATTACAATTTTCCAACAGAAAGGAAAATTAACGTAGGGTGGTTACGTAAAAAATAACGAAATAATTATGTATTAGGTCCCTGAATTAGTGCTCATTTATTCAGTATTTATACTAAAGTAACAAATGTACATAATCTATAATTATTATAAAATGATTTCGCTTCAAGCATATTAAAAGCAATTAAAAATTTATTATGAAATTTGAATTCAGTATTCGCACAGCACTACTGGATTAAAAGCTCAGCTTTAGGAGTATATAATAATTAATATTTATTAATAGAGCAGGAGCACGGCATCTGACTGTAAATGCAATGTTCTATGCAGGATCTATTTGGAAATGTATATACCTATTACATTTATAATACAATTCTCCTTTTTTATACAAATAAAATCTTTTTTATACATTAAAAAAATACATTACTCAATACATTATATTATAAAGAACAATTTTTTATTTTAAATTATTTATTTATACATTCAACACCAGCACATTTTTTAGCAAGGTAGGCAGAGGAACCCTGTGCACCTAGAGTTAAGACACTCTTCCCATTAAGACCAACTTCCATTCCCCAATTTAGGCCGAAATCTAGAGGCACTGCCTGTTGAGTACTGCAACCCAATGCTGTGCTTAAAATATTGAACATTTAATTTCTCAAACCTGCAACCCATCATGTTTACAGTCATCGCACATTTGTGTCTCTGCACCATGACAAGCTCCATAATTTAATATATTTTTTTATATTTAATTTATTCATTATATAATTCTTAATATATTTTTTCGTAACTTTTCTACTTACTTATATATTTTGAAAAAATTGCAGATACAAAACAAGAGGAATAATTACATTTCGCAAGTGCCTACTAATAAAAGTTTTATTTTATAACCAAAACAAAAGGCATAAATGTCCAAATATAAGAAATATTTAATGTTAAGAGATACTATTCCCCTCTTTTATCATTTTGTGGACTAATCAGCTTCACACTGTATCCCGCACACAGCAGGATAGACAGAGCGAACCTAGTGTTAAGACACTCCATTCCCCACTTTCCGCCATATTCTGGAGGCATTGCGTGATGAGTGGCGGAACTTAAAGCCGCGCGTTGCCTCAACACCAAAGCAAAGAAAATGAAAATATAATAATTTTAAGTAAATATTTCATCTCTTTGAGTGGGGATCCAACCCACAATCAGTCGATTTTATTACTCTTTATTTTTACTCTCCTATGTTTCTGGCTGCCCAGCATATAGTTGGGTAGGCAGAATTAATTATCAAAATTGGTACCCACAAACCATCCAATTTTCAAGACACTGTATGTTGAGTAACAGAACTTAAAACCATGCTTTGTCTTGGTACAAATTTCAAGAGCAATGAAATGATCACAGCTCATTCTCCCTAATGGGAATCCAACCCCACACAATAGAGTATATTAATATAAAACGTTTTTATTGATTAAAAAAAATTGCATAGCCATATGCCAGATATAATTTTTTTTTTCTGGGGTTAAATATTATTATATTTCAGTTACAGTTTACATGAAAAAGTTCACATATATATTATAAAAAAATACAATAATAAATAATAATAAATATTTTTTTTTCAAAAAGGTTAATATTGTTATTTTTTGCAGCAATGTTATTATTATAAGAATCTTATATAAGACTTAATTTTCTAAGTGCAACGTTAAGGATTAAATTATACTAAATTTATATTCATCATTAGGCATTACTTTGCCTTTATTCTTCATATATATGTTGATACTAAACAAAATGTTATTTTATTTAATAATTATAATATTATCTATATATATAAAAGAATTTGTCCTCACTGACTGAGGTAAGACGCACGCACAGCCGTAACTGCTGGTGGTAGAAAAGGGAAATTTGGACAGATGTTTACTTTCGTAATCTGGACATCCACTAAGAAGGGATTTTGAAAAATTTTAACCCTAAAGGGGTGAAATAAGGGTTGAAAGTTGGTATGGAAAAAAAATTAAATCTGCACCGATTTTTATAAAACTGTAAATTCATACTCCTAAAAGTATTTAATTGAATATGTGTTTCATCGTTTTCTAGAATTGTCCCCCTATGGATGCAAATAAGGGGTTGAAAGTTTGTATGGAAAAATCTTTAAATGGCCACCGATTTTTATAAAAATTTAAATACAGACTCTTAAAAACATTTCTTTGAACATGTGTTTTGTGGTTTCTTAGAATTCATCCCTATGGGTGCAAATAAGCGGGCGAAGCTGCGCGCGCCCTCTAGTCTTATATATTGTCTACATCTTTTACAACTATATTTCCTAAGATCTATATCTTATGAAACATAACCTCCAAGATTAGAATGATAAAATATTTTTAGAAAATATACAGTAATTTCACATTGTTTAGTCCCTTATGTAAATATATTAAACATAACAAAATTAAATTACAAGCTAACTTATGTAAAGAATTATTTATTTCTAGACTTATATGCTGAGTACGTAGTGTTTATTGTAATCTGAAGGTTGTATTTTTACTGGATAGCTCTTTCTACAGAACAATTGGTATGTGTTTTCTATACAATATGACATTAGGAAGTGAATTGTAATTATGATTTCTTAGTAAGTAGTCAGAGAATTTAGACCGTGAACAAGAGGAACGGGTTCTAGTCCCACTAGATTTCAATTAATTTTCTTATGTTTTCTAATAATCTTATTGTAAGTTGCAGGAGTTTATTTCAAAGAAATATATAAAATTGCCTTATAGTAAATTATTTTTTTAATAAGTTGTATAGATTCTTTATATTTCATAATAGTTGTATACATGATTTTATTATATTATCTGTATTTTCAGTTCCACTAAGATATATTGAGTATGGAAACAAAGCTCAACATGCAATTAAAACTATTAAAAATTATCATCCATAATTTCACCAAATATGAAGCCACTTACTGTATCATTTTCCTCCTTTAAGGCTTGATAGAGTTTGTCCCTTTTAGTAATAAGTTCGTTTTGTTGTTGTATCAAATCCAAATGGTAAATAAGAAGATCTTTGAGTTTTTTATTTTGGTTTACAGCAACTGTCAACTGGTCGGCCAATTTCGATACTTCAGGTGTTGAACTTGTATTTTTATCATCTACCGTAACACAATACGTTGATATTTCAACTTCCTTTTCAAGCTGAAGGGGCGGCCGCCTCTCAGCACTTTGTGAGTGACATGCGTATATGTGATCGAAGGGAAAACTCAGCAGACCGTCTTTCGATTCCAATTGATTGAGCGTGGACAGTTCCGCCGAGAAATTCACCAAATTCGTTTCATTTACACTATTGCGACTGTTCATTTTTATGAAAGCCAATCGTAAATCACTTACGACAAGCCTGCCGGCTGTCAAAACTTAACTACACGAATTTAAATCTGTTCGTATCATTACAACGGCTGATCTTTTCACTGTACACCACAAATCTCTTAGCGAGGAGAAAAATATTGATATATTCATCTGGTATTACATTGTCAAAACATCGACAAATCTACGTATTATACTCAACTAGTGTTTTATTCTGACATTTCATTCACGCACATGTAAAATGATAAAAAGATGCAACATAAAAATAGTTGCGACAATAAAAAAAATATAGTAATTTAACGAGGAGAAAGACATTCGATTTAGTGTAAATTATAATTGAATTGTTGTTTTAATTACATCACTTTATTATTATCAATACTTTATGTCAGTAATAAATCCATAGCAAAATTCAACGTCTAGCGTCAAGGCGTCAACCGTAGACATTTGTTGTTTTTTACTTGTTTTGTTCGAGGTCCCGGCTATGGAGTTTGAAGAAACAGCCGCTTGCTCGCAACCATAGACAAAAAATATTAAATTTTGAATAAAAATATTTATTGTTTTTCGAACAATCTTAAAACGATAATTATTTTTAATAAACTTTAATATAATATATTATGGAATTACAGTAATACGTTAAGAAATCACTATTTGTAGTTATTCTTTCTCAATAATGCACTAAAATTTATATATTCTTATAATTTATTATCTTTTTAAAATTTTACTTAGTTATGACTTATATAGTGCTAGTCAATAATTTTTAAAATTAATTCTGCTAAAACATCATTTCGAGTTCTGCTATCTAGCGCCACTGGCGCATGTGCACAGACAACGTATGACAAAATCAATATCTGTATAGATACAAGTACGTCATCGTTTAAACATTTATAAGCCGGTACATGAACATTTAATTCGTTTCAAAATCTACCTATATACAATAAAATAAATTAATAATCGACAAAAAATGCTATACACAAAACATATTAATAGCTAGAGTTTGTTAAAATAAATCCTTAAATTTTACTCGAAATCGCCTCGAAATTTTAGCGTGCATTTCGTTGTAAATTAACTCTGGCCACCTTTAAAAATAAGTGAGATATTAAACGGTATAGTACGGCTTGCGTAGCAAAAAGCAACCGCGCTAACGACGTCACGCTGCGAGTTGAGAATCGGCGCTTGCGCACACCTACATACTCGTAGCACACGCTGTGACTCGTTGCGCCCACGCGGTTTCACTATATATCCAATTGGTTTTATAATAGTGAATCTATAAAATGATTAAGTAATAATATATTATCTATGTGTACGAACTCCATTGAAAAAACACCCTAAAAATAGATTTTTACTAGGTATATAATGTAATAAAAATATTCGGAAAAAATGGTTAAAAGTTATGAAAAGAGCAGTTTGTTTTACGGCCTCTAGTTGTGGTCTTTGTTGTTAAGATAATTTCATAAAGTAAAATAGAAATAAAAATTTCAAAAATGTTTAAAATTTTATCTGGGGGTTATAGCAACTTATAGATTTTTTATCCCGGAATTCCCGCGGGATAGAGGTTTACACGGAAAAAATCGTGTTTGCCGTGTTTACTGTTAACATACCTAAATAGATATGAAAGAACTAACAAAACAAATAACATATTTCTATTGAATACGACAATTTTAGCGAAGGAAATCAAATAAGACATTTAATATGTATAACAGTATAAATATATAACCATACCATAATAGACAACCAATTTTGCGAAACCACCTGAAAGCTTTCTTCGTACATGCTAGTACTGCCATTCTGTGTTTCTCTTGTGGATTCGGTCGGCTAAACAGAGTCCGCATCTTTCTTTCATTCTTCTTCTGTAATACTACTATATACTAGGCGAGCGTTTCGCTGCCGTTGCTGGTGCCGATGTCGTTATACTGCATCAGTACCATCATTGCATTGTTTACGGCCTAAGGTACAGCTATGCTGTCGTTTCTCCATCTCCTCAATGCAGCTAAGGGACTTTAACTCTGTTACCGGCACTAATACGTATTTCCACATCCATTTCGTATCTGTAAACATACTTCCGTCTCTACTAAGCATATTCTACAAATAACCATTCAAGCTGATCTTGCAGTACGTTCCTTCTTTCAAATACCAGAACCTTTGTTTTATTTGTATGTAGTATCTATGACTAAACCTGAATGGCTTAGTCTTACAGAGGCTTAGTAGTCATACACAGGCTGAGTGATATCTGTAAAAAGATTTTACAGCCTGCAGCACAGATCCGCTCACATTCTACCAGGATAATATTTCCAATAATGTCTTTCTCACAATCCTATCAAACATCTTTTTCAAAACCATAAAAGTATAGAAAACCTTTTAGTTTACGACTAAAATTTTTTTCGTAATCATGATCGTCGTATCGTCGTATCGTAATCGGATGGAGATGGAAAAGATCTGATACATACATCCTCTTCCAAGTTTAAAGCCTCCTTGGGCCTCCCACAACAGTCTACCGAATTTTATACACATATGTTTCAAACATTTCGTTATTTAAACCATATAAATATTATGATATTACCTTATAATAATCAACATCAATACAAATAGAAGAATTTCAATACAAATAGAAGAATTTTTGACCTTAGAAAAGATTCACCGCCTAGCCAGGGCATGCAGAAGGAACCTAGTATCGAAAATCAAGGAAATTTAAATAATTAATTCCCTCTAGTTAGTATAGAACCCACAACCGTTGTGCTACGTAAAAGTGAGGCTGTGTTAATGAATGGAGTCTAAGTTTTTATGTTATAAGATAGAAGAAGAATGTTTATAAATCTGATAACGATACTATAAGCGTCAAATTTAAATTTACTTATATTTTCCAAAATGAGGTATTTTGCAAAAAAAATCACTGTCTTCTAACGGTGAGATGCACTTCATCTATAATATGACTCCCAATCAACTATAATAGAATGATTATAATAGAGACATTTTTTCAATTAAAGGCCTATTTTGTGTAAGTTTCGTGAACTAAATTGCATATAACTGACATTTATTCTTCATTCATTGCAACCTTTACCATAGAAAATAATATATTATGTATATTAATACAAGTAATGTACAGTTTATCTTATTAGAATATTATCATGAGTATATACTATATATATACTTGGGGAGGTCCCCCAAGTATATGAAGAGGTTGATGACAGTGAACGAGGCTAAAGAGGTATACAGAGACCGTAACGTTTGGCGCCCCTTTCTCTCCGACTAGAGATACAGCGTGAAGCTGGTTTAGTTTAGTTTTTAATCACCTTATAAAAAGTTCGAAACAATTATAAACATTTAACTGACTTATTTTTTTTTACCTTTTCACTGTATCCAGCGTGTACTTAACAGAGAAGAGGGAACCACTAATTTTAAGACTTTTCGTCCCCCTTTTTCCTATCAATTACCAAGATATTGCAAATTGAGTAGTTGATTCGAACTAAACTCCGCTCCCTTTCTTCTTTGTTCCTAGAGCGGAAAAATGAAAATTACCCCCCTAGTGGAAATTGAATCCACAGCCGTCGCCTTTACAGTCAGATGATATAGCGCTACACCCAAAACTCACTTACCTTTAATACCTAGATAAAAACTACGATTAACTTGTGGTTATATTATAACTAAATTATATTCATCTATATATATATATATATATATATATATATATATATATATATTTATATATATAAAAATCGAAAGGTATATATATATATATATATATATATATATATACCTTTCGATTTTTTATATATATATATATATATAGATATATATATATATATAAAAAATCGAATCGTCACTCACTCATCACGAAATCTCAGAAACTACAAGTGCTAGGAATCTCAAATTTTGCATAGGAGTTATTTATTGGACGTAGGTGCTCGCTAAGACGGGATTTGCAGTATTCGACTTCTAAGGGGTTGTTCTTGGGGGTGAAAGTTTGTATGAAACTTCTTTACCACAAATGCTAGGAGTCTCAAATTTTGCATGGACGTCACTTATAGGACGTAGGTATTCATGGAGAAATTAATAATAACGTAGTTCACGCAGGCGAAGCCGCGGGCGGGCCGCTAGTATACTTTATATAAAATGTAGCCAATGTGCCATTCCGATGTATAGTAAGCTAAATTAATATATTTAAGAACTGTAAAGGTTCATATAAATCTATTCAGTAGTTTTTGTGTTATAATGGAACAAACATCCACTCTCACAAACTTTCAGATTAATAATAAAAATTAAAAAAAAAATAGCTTCACGCTGTATTCCGCTCACATCAGAATAGGCAGAGGGAACCTAATGTTAGAGTATCTTAACACGTCGTGGTCCACTTTCAGGGGAAATTTAATTACGAGCGAAGAATTCATTTCATTAAATAAATATTTCACTTCCTCGAGTGGGGATCGAACCCACAACCAGTCTCGTCTACAGTTATACTTTGTGCCCCAGCGCTACGACGGGCCTCGATAATATTAGTATAATAGAATAATATTTTGTCAATACTTACAGAGCCACGACGTGCAGGCCGTTGCAGAGGTGACCTCGAGTTCCTTAGTACTTGCCCGTAATTAACGGGTGACAACTCACGACGTATCATTCTGACGCTGCTAGTCTCTTTCCATACTCCTGAGGACAGGCTAGGGCTCGCGCAAGGCTGTTCGCTATCAGCCTAGAATTTTACTTATATATTACCAAGTAATCATATAAATATTACTGAGTAATAGGCATTATTAGTTGGGTAAGAGCGGTTGCTGAAAATCAACCTGGAATTCGTTTAGAAAAATTATTATTAATTAGTTATTAATATTAATAAGTAATAAAGAAAGTGAAGAAAATATTATATTCTATCTAAAATTGAAACGTTGGGTTTTAGTGCATAGACACATCTAGAGCTAAGTGAAAATAAATTGAATGAGATAGCAAGACTTCATACGTATAAATAATATCCGTTGATAAAAGGTTAAAAAATACTCTATTTTATGTTTATATAATAAAATATAATAGAAATAAACAAATAAACCAACTTCATAGCCCTGCCAATTAATAGATATCAAAATATAATAAACACGCCCCTTTCAAACCTGCGTGGACATCCATATCTCAAAAATCACTGAACCGATTTTGATTGACTTAGTCTGTTGCATTAGCTGGAATATACCTCTACCTAGTCTGTTTTAAATAAGAAACAATTAGGATAATAAAACTTAGTTTCCGAGAAATTTGTGGATAAACATACGAAACTTGCGGAATTAACATTGCAACAATATCATAGATACATACTCGTACATGTAAAACTAATGATAATCTCTTTTTTGAAGTCGGTTAACGAATAAAGTGCTAAAGATAGTAAAATTATAAAATTACGCTAAAAACCTACGGATAAATCTCCGCCGTTAATCTTATTACGTTCAAAGTAGATTAATAATAATTTTATATATACAATTCTTTGCATTTCCACCATTTTACGCATAGGTGCTTCCATGATAAGATTATGTTTAATGAATAAAATATATAGATATCTGTAGATATATATATATATATATATATATCTACAGATTATGAACTTTTCAGTAGATTACGAAGATCGGGAACACTAATTAGTGTTAACACATTCCGTTCCCCACTCTCATTGATATTTCAAAGACATTGTGTATTAATTAAGTTTCGGAGCCTAACGCGCTACGCTTTTTCTAACAGAGCGTAGAAATGAAAACATTAACTAGGTTCTAGGTAGGTCTAGGTTAGAGCGTAGAAATGAAAACATAATATTATTTTATTTTATCAAAGCGACCCCCTTGCGGCTTCGCCCGCTTTTACTACTGGATTATTCATATAATGTATGTTTGCAAAGCACTTAAGATAATGTAAAAATTAATTAAACTCTAATGCAACCCGCATTTTTGTAGTTTCAATAAGATTTTCCAATTGTTTTACACAGCAAGGATTTTTTAGTAGGTACCGTAATTTTAAACCTGTGCTACTAATCTTTTCAAGTACTTATTAAAATATTTTTAAATGACTATTTTTAGATAGTTAAATGACTATTTTTAAACGGAAGAAATTATAAACAAAAGCCTACCTACTAATAACTACTACAAAAAATATGAAACCAAATATATCGCGCTGAAATAATACATTCAACTGCAATTATCCAATACGTGCAAACGCATCTAAATCTTCGTTGCTATAAAGGCAGGCGGGTTTTTTTTTCGAGCTTGTGGTTAATGCTGAAGAGGGTATTCTGTCCCTGATGAAAAGCAAGCACTACGTGGCTGCCTGTGAGGAAAATTAAATAGAATGCATTGGCCGGAAATCGAACCCGGGCCCGCGTGGCAGGCGAGCATTCTACCACTGAACCACCGATGACTGCTCATGACGCGTTTGTATAAGCAAAACGTCGCGGGGCGGCAAGGATGTTTTGATATTGTAACATCTTCTAAAGTACTTATTAAAATGAAAAACAGTAAAAGACAGTTTTGATCTACATTAAATGGCCAACGTAACTATATACTTATTTATATGCTGAGAGTAAGGGATAAGTAAAACTTGAGTCGGCACAGCTGATGTGTCAACGGCGGGATGTGTCAACAATTAAATGCGTTTTTCTCTAATACTATTCGCAATTTCGAAATAGTGTAAAAAGCAAATTTTATCTTCATTTAACGTAGAAAATTAATAAAGTATTTTAAAGGATAAGGATTAATACCATTATGGAAAAATATCCCTCACAATAAAAAATATATTGAAATTACTATTTTTAGACAGAAATATGATCACTACACGTTATCCTTAAAAGATAAAAATATGCTATCGCGGACTTTTTTGTAGATCTTATTAAGAGGAACAATACTCCATTACATTATTTTCATGTAGTACTTACCATTAAGGCAGCGCATGCGCGAAAGTGTCTCAACGGGTAGGACTTTAGACACATTTATCGTATTTATGTTAATTCACATAAGAATGTACAAATAATAAACTATATATAAACCTTCCCTGAGAAATACTCGACCTAATGGTGAAAACCACATAAAAATCCGTTGGGTGGTTTAGAAGAAGAAGAGTTAGAAAGTTCAGACAGACACGAAAAGCGACTTTGTT
The DNA here is from genome assembly GCF_056956725.1 of Heliconius melpomene rosina. NCBI lineage: Eukaryota > Metazoa > Arthropoda > Insecta > Lepidoptera > Nymphalidae > Heliconius > Heliconius melpomene. The sequence continues at coordinate 13,735,338 of NC_140409.1, forward strand.
TTATAAGATATAGGATTTACATAAGAATGTACAAATAATAAACTATATATAAACCTTCCCTGAGAAATACTCGACCTAATGGTGAAAACCGCATAAAAATCCGTTGGGTGGTTTAGAAGAAGAAGAGTTAGAAAGTTCAGACAGACACGAAAAGCGACTTTGTTTTATAAGATATAGGATGACTATTTATAGATAGTTAAATGACTATTTTTAAACGGAAGAAATTATAAACAAAAACCTACCTACTAATTAGTTATTAGTAATAACTACTACAAAAAATATGAAACCAAATATATGGCGCTGAAATAATACATTCAATTAAGAAAGTGAAATAATACATCGAATTATCCAATACGTGCAAACGCATCTAAATCTTCGTTGCTATAAAGGCAGGCGGGTTTTTTTTTTTGAGCTTGTGGTTAATGCTGAAGAGGGTATTCTGTCCCTGATGAAAAGCAAGCACTACGTGGCTGCCTGTGTGGAAAATTAAATAGAATGCATCGGCCGGGAATCAAACCCGGGCCGCCCGCGTGGCAGGCGAGCATTCTACCACTGAACCACCGATGCGTGTGAGGCAGGCGACGCGGCGGACGCATGGCGAGTGGCGAGCCGTTTCGCAGCAAGGATTTTTTGATATTGTAACAACTTCTAAAGTACTTATTAAAATGAAAAACATATGCTGAGAGTAAGGGATAAGTGAAACTTGAGTAACATACAGCTGATGTGTCAACGGCGGGATGTGTCAACAATTAAATGCGTTTTTCTGTAAAACTATTCGCAATTTCGAAAAAGTGTAAAAAGCAAATTTTATCTTTGTTTAACGTAGAAAATTAATAAAGTATTTTAAAGGATAAGGATTAATACCATTATGGAAAAATATTGCTCACAATAAAAAATATATTGAAATTGCGACCCGCTCGCGGCTTCGCCCGCCTTAACTACTGAATTATTCATATAATGTATGTTTGAAAAGCACTTAAGATAATGTGAAAATTAATTAAACCCTAATGCAACCCGCATTTTCGTAATTCCAATAAGAATTTTCCAATTGTTTTAAAATAAACACAAATAAATAACACAAATAACAAAAAACTTAAACGAAAGAAATTATAAACAACAGACTACCTACTATTCTCTTACCCAAAAATACTTAAACGAAAGATGTAACCAACTATGTCGCGTGGAAATACATTATAATTATTGATAATACCAAAATACGTGCAATCACTTCTAAATTTACTTTGCCAGGCGAAGAATTGAAGCATTCTCTCGGCCATCTCCGTAGTAGCTCAGAACGACATCAGAGCGTTGGTCCGACCGTGGTCCCAGGCGAAAACCTGCTTTAGAGCAGACACATGGAAGGGGAGGGGATTGGAATTGAACACTCGGTTTCTTGAGGAAGGCCTAGATTAAACGACCAAGATGAGTGCTCATGAGTCGGATTTGGAGGAGGATAGAAAGTTCCTCGGAAGAAGACGTCTGACCTCGGGCGGCCGGGTATGCGGAGTGCTGCTCCTTAGGTGCAGGTGACCCGATACACCGGCGCAACGGAATATGTTGGACGCGAGGCGACCAATGTGTACCTCTAGGGTTTCTATTTTTAGGGTTTCTCTCTCGGTTGATCACTGTTGCGTAGTTTACCCAGAGTGGTATACCCGCTCGCCAAACTGCTCGCTTTGTGGGTGGATGTGTGACTGAAGAAGTGAGAGGAGTAACTTCTCGAACAACTTGGCGACCGTACTAAGAAGGATTATAGATCGATATCCCTCAGCAGCATAATGAGCAGGCCTTCCTTCCAAGCCCGGGGGAAAGAAGCCAGGTGGGTGCGGCGGATCCACTATTATAAGCAAAATGTTGCGGGGCACGACGGACGCGTGGTGGGCGGCGAACCGTTAATCAGCAAGGATTTTTTAGTACTGTAATTTTAAATCTGTGCTACTAATCTTTTCAAGTACTTCTTATTATATATTTAAATGATTATTTTTAGATATTTAAATGACTATTTTTAAACGGAAGAAATTATAAACAAAAACCTACCTACTAATAACTAATACAAAAAATATGAAACCAATATCGCGCTGAAATAATACATATAACTGAAATTATTCAATATGTGAAACGCATCTAAATCTTCTTTGCTATAGAGGCAGGCGGGTTTTTTTTCGAGCTTGTGGTTAATGCTGTTAAAACAGCGACACCGGTTGGGTAGACACTACGTGGCTGCCTGTGAGGAAAATTAAATAGAATGCATCGGCCGGGAATCGAACCCGGGCCGCCCGCGTGGCAGGCGAGCATTCTACCACTGAACCACCGATGACTGCTCATCACGCGCTTGTGTATAAATAAGCAAAACGTCGCGAGGCGCGTTTCGCAGCAAGGATGTTTTAGTATTTTAACAACTTCTAAAGTACTTATTAAAATGAAAAAACAGTAAAAGACAGTTCATCTACATTAAATGGCCAACGTAACTAACATACTTATTTATATGCTGAGAGTAAGGGATAAGTAAAACTTGAGTCGGCACAGCTGATGAGTCAACGGCGTGATGTGTCAACAATTAAATGCGTTTTTCTCTAAAACTATTCGCAATTTCGAAATTGTGTAAAAAGCAAATTTTATCTTCGTTTAACGTAGAAAATTAATAAAGTATTTTAAAGGATAAGGATTAATACCATTATGGAAAAATATCCCTCACAATAAAAAATATATTGAAATTATTATTTTTAGACAGAAAAATGATCACTACACGTTATTCTTAAAAGATACGAATATGCTCTCGCGAACTTTTTTGTAGATCTTATTAAGAGGAACAATACTCCAGTACATTTTTTTCATGTAGTACTTACCATTAGAGCAGCGCATGCGCGAAAGTGTCTCAACGGGTAGGGCTTTATACACATTTATCGTATTTATGTTAATTTACATAAGAATGTACAAATAATAAACTATATATAAACCTTCTACGAAAAACACTCGACTTAATGGTGAAGACCGCATCAAAATCCGTTGGGTGGTTTAGAAGAAGAAGAGTTAGAAACAACAGACAGACACGAAAAGCGACTTTGTTTTTTAAGATATAGGATATACAAATATATGTTTATACGTAATATTTAAATATGTACGTTTTTAATTGAAAAATTTTCAACGCACTTCTATTGAGAGGTTTACCTGTTTATTAAATTAAACTGAATATGAGAACGATGGTTTATTTCATTACTACTTATTGGAAGTTGTATTATAATGATTTTTGTATTTCAATTTTATGTGAAATTAAAATACGTTGTAGTGACATAACACTATACTCTACTTTCTGTTCATATTAATAGATTCAGAAATAACAAATAAGAAAGACAGATCTATTCTATACAATATTTGTAATTTGTAGATTTAAGCCGACAACCTTCAAGTACAAAGGGAACTGCTGTCTTTGAATTCTTATATGGATTTTAGCCAAGATCGAGCTTTACGGAAGCTATTTTCGCCTTCAGTCGACAAGTTGCTTTCTACAAACACACTTATGCCTAAGGAAGCAATGGCTGCATGTCGTGATGCAGGAGAGCCAATAGTCTAACCACCGAGGATGTTGAAGACCGTGCAAAGTAGATTGAGTTGGGAAAAAAGACGAAAAGAAATTGGAAAGAAGATCCTTTCTCCCGTGATATGCTAAATAAAAGAAAAAGAAAAATTCAATACATTGGCGTATAGTTTTTCTATTATTTGTAGAGAAATAAAGAACAATATTTTTTTGTTATTTTAGTTTATTTTAGTTACAAAAGGCTTTAAACGGCAATATTAGTCAAGACATTTCCCGCTTTCCATCCATATTCTGCTTTCGAGACGTTGCGAAGTGAAATAAAAATAAATATAATCATCCCCCAGTGAGTCCCGTTGCCTTATTTCTTTTCCGGAATGAGTATATAAAAATATACATTTTATAGAATTAAATTCTAAATAAAGTTTATTTCATAGAAAATATAGTATAATAAAAAATAAATTAAATAAACGCGCGAAAAGGTGCCTGTCTACAATCTACATTATGCTTATCAAATAGGCTACCTTTCAACGATTCTAAATAGAAAATATTATTCAAATACAAATATTGGTACCATTAATATTCCTTTTATGTCTATGGCATGATATTTGTTTTTGTAGTGCTTGTGCACAGATGGACAAAGGAGCCCCATACTAATAGTCCCGTTTAACCCTTTAGATACGGAACTCTGGTAAAAGATATTATTGGAACGTAGCGTGTTTATATATTCGATAGTTATGGATTATTGATTTGTTTTCAGAGAATGATTACTTAACATATAATAGCGAGTAATAGTAAATTGAGACTTAAGTCTTATTTTATTTATTACCTTAACCACTCTTATTAGTGGACCCATTCGTGCTCGCACTGATAACAAGGCAAAGCGCGGCGTTGGGTTCCGCGACCCAACACACAATGCCTCAAGAATTTAGTGGAAAGTGGGGATTGAAGTGTCTTAATACTAGGTTCCCAGGTTCCCTCTGATTACCCTGCCACATGCGGGATACAGCGTGAAGCTAAAGATAAATAATTATAATATGATATTATGTAATAATTAATTCTCAACAAGTCGACTAATTGAATTGAGCTAGTTAAAATATAATACTTTAGAGCACCCAATTAGGCACATCTACAGTTTGTGTTAACAACGTTCAAAGGCTTACCTGCTATCGTATGCCTTCGTACATTTTACATTTATTCTCATACGTCTGGTTATTTATAGACTAAAAATATTATGTTTCTTATTATCTAGATTCTAGATCGATACGTACTACCTATCTTCCTTTGTAACTTCACGCTGAATAAACACAAAGCAGGCAGGAATCTGGGAACCTAGTGTTATGTTGTTAGTAGTGCATCATTTTTTAGAGCGATATCAAATATAACAAGACATGGGGTGGCGAAGCTTTCTCTAATCACATAAGGAGCTATTCATTTTGTAAATTGAAATTCTAAATATTCGTTGTCTGACCCGAATGAACTACAAATATAGGTTTGTAATTTTTTTTTTCAAAGAGTTTTCACGTCCTGCTATATGCGAAAGATGATATGGAATTAAAAGAAAATTTATTCCAATTCAACTACTTAATTATTTAGCTCAGAAGGGCTATAAGGCTAAGGCTAAGAAAGTCGAAAAGAAATCTTTATATTCAAACAAAATATATATTACATCGAAATTTTAGGTTTAAGGTTTATCCGTAGGTTTAATAATATAATAAAATTCTGATCAAAAGACAAAAAATATTAATTATAATTTATATATGTGTTGTCAATCAAGATTGTCAGTTTACTATAAAACGCACGTAGCACAGACTAATTATTACTTTTCGTATCTTTAATTTTATTTAACAGATTTTTTTTTTCAAATATTGTTTAATTCTAAGTAGGTAGGTATTACTTAAAAATTTAATTAAATTAGTCGAGTAATACTTGCGAGTTACGAAGTTACGAAATAAAAGTAAAAGTAAAATTAGTAAGAAAATTGAGGAACAAATTCTATATACGAGGAAAAAATGAATTAGTGAAGTGATTGAATGAATTAAATTTCACTAACCTTAGTTTAGCTTATCTGTGGTCCGGTGCTAAAAATATTATTACTACTAAATTATTTAAAAAAATGAATGTATTGTGTGAAGAATATATGTTTGGTAAAAAATATATAGATAATTATAATAATATTATATATAAAGTTTATATAAAAACTGATGATGATGAACGAGAATGGTATTGAAGTTCTCAGTGCCGCGTTTAATGTACCTTTGTCAAAAAAGAAAAGAAATAAATAAAATGTGGATTATACAGAGACTTTTACGGGACCAACATGTAGGGTAAAATATTTCAAATAATAAAATATAAAATAAATAAATCAGCTTCACACTGTATCCCGCACACAGCAAGGAAGGCAGAGGGAACCTAGTGTTAAGATACTACGTCCCCACTTTCCGCCGAATTCTGGAGGCATTGCGTGTTGAGTGGCAGAACTCAAAGCCGCGCTTTGCCTCGACACCACAGCGAAGAAATGTAACATGAAACACTTAAACGTAAATAAATAATTTATTTCCTCGAGTGGGAATCGAACCCACAACCGTCGCCTTACAGTCACACTCTTGTGTGTATATTAATATGTTATTTTTATCAATAATTTTATTATTTGTTTTGTTTAAAAAAAAAAAACTTTTTAATTTTTGGTATTTTTTTAAATTGTATTACGCTTTTTTAGAGTAGTTAAAACTGTGGTTTCATTTAAAGTGGTGCTGACAAACAATCTGTATGGTAAAATTATAAATTATAAAAAGTTATATAAATTGAATTACTTTTATAATTGTATTGACGTTATAATAACATATTACAAAAATACGTTTCGGCGTTGACTCAACACAAAAGAAGAAGAAGTGGACAACAGAAATGTTTTACTTAGGAAGTTAGTATTTTAACACTAGGTTTCCAGGTTTCCTCTGCCTATACTCATACGAGCGGGATAGGGCATCAAGAAAAAAAAATAAACACAAATACTTAAAAGTATCGACAAAATGTCCGTTTTACAAAAAAATAAATACTCCAAATATAATATTTATAAAATTCTCTTTTCCAAGTAAAAATGTAATTCACTATACAGTTTTGCCATTAATATGTATTAAATTAATGAAATTTCATCCGATATTAAATTTCCTGTAAAGCTCTTGAAATAATAAAGAAATAATTCAAAAAATATTTATGAACTTTTAAATATATTTTTGTGCTTCACGTTGTATCCCGGATATAGCAGGGTCCAGGGTGATGGAACCTCGTTTAAATACATTTCATTCTCACTTTTCTAAACATTTTTCGGGATATTGCGTGTTGACTAGTGGAATTTTAAGAAATAATTCTCTCGAGTAGTAATCGAACCCAGAAAAGCTATCCCAAATTCGTTTGAGTGAACTATAAAAGTGGATACCCCTTTTTTCGCCGTTTCTATATTAGTTTCGGGTGACCCTCTCTTTGCTTACCTACGCTCCCCGAGGAACCTACATACCAAATTTCAGTATTCTCCGTCCTCCTCAGAGTTTTATATATGTTATACAAATAGATAATATAAATAGTTGCCCTGCATGGCTCGGAAGTACGGGAGATATACTCGTATAATGATTTAGAAATCTCATCATTGAGCTTGTTTTTGTTCTATTTTTGTGCAGTACTTTCCCGTCAATCTTTTTTTAAATGCGTTTTTTTATATATTTTACATTATTTTACAAACAATAATATCTATAAACATCGCGTTTAGGGACAAAGAAATGTTGGCACACCGCCAATGAGTGCCCACGGAACTCCACGATTGCGTAGCCATGAAAATAAACGTCTATGAATAAATTCTTACGGTTTACACATTCACTCAGTTCCAGTATAGAATACTGGGTGCTATTTGTATAGAGAAATAAAAAAAATACAAAACTGGCTCATCAATTCTGGATATCCTACCACCCACCAGCTGGTAAGTATTTATGTAACATATTATTCCAAGCCAACACAAATGTACCGTATTGTTTGACGTTACGTCAGATAATTCGGCAATTTTAATATTAATTAATTTTCAATACACGAACTACAGTGTGTGTTGCGTACAGCGGGTCGCTCGCTCGCTCTGGAAAATCACATTCATAATAATTATTACATGCAAATACACACAATGGTCCTTCATTACCGCTGGCTGTACTAGCCAGGTGAACACGTGCGTCGAATATTAAACCAAATCATCTTCAACATTATAAACTACCCCGAAATTTGGAAATGGCCGGGGGGTAGTGTTTGGTTTAGTAGTGTTTTGAGGATATATATTAATTGAACATTTTCAAGTGAATTTCATATTGAACTACTGATATTAGAGTAAGGTCTTTGTTATTTTGATCCATAAATCAAATCAGCTTCACGCTGTACCCCGCACACAGCAGCGTAGGCAGAGGGAACCTAGTGTTAAGACACTCCGCTCCCCACTTTCTGCCGAATTCTGGAGGCATTGCTTGTTGAGTGGCAGAACTCAACGCCGCGCTTTGCCTATATTTTTATCTATGAATTATAGATGTCTGTCTGCGATTTTAAAGGCACTTTTACAAGTGGCAAGGCAAGATTATTCTACACAGTATATGCACATATATACGTGCATATCTGTAATGGACTTTAGGCGACAGTTAAGCTTTTAAAAGGAACAAGGCCGATGAGCAGGCATGTGGTTCTATATGGAATATTATGCGGAAAACGTTATATCTAACACTAGACATAAAATGGAAAAACCTGTTTTTAACCAATTCAGTTGGGATTTCGAGAAATCCTCTCTCTCTCTCTTACTCCTACTCTACCTATGGCTAGTAGCGTGTGCGTTGTTTAAACAATCACTCAATAACACAAGAGTTTTCTGATTATATTTATATTCAAATTATGAATATTTGATATTTCTTTAAGCTAATTATAATATACTCTTAAAAGTTTCTGAGATTTAAAAATACTAACTGAACTGTAATTCAATGTATATAACTTTAAATACATACAAATTAATAATGATATCATACATACATACATGTATAATAATAATACAAAAACAATAATATACAATAATAATATAATAAATATTAAATAATGATTATCCACAACGAGAGCAAGCAAAGATATCTGTAACAGATAACATGTTAATTTCATAGATTTGATTTATTTTCATTTCTCGGAAAGCGCGGAGTTCACTTCCACCATTCAGCTCATACTGTGGCGGCGCGAGAACGGAGTGTCTATGCACTAGGTCTTCTCGGCGTACATCCCTAATATTTCTGAAAAAGAAGACTCTATACATTAATTGTCGTATTTAAGGTACAAAACACACCTCTAGTGGTGATGACACGCCACCCATCCCGGAGGAGGAACTGGAACAACAGAAAATTGAACATGAGAAACAATTACAAAAAGTAAGCGATATTACAAAGGCTAACTATAATATTACTAAATGTCTACTAATTTTATAAAGCTGAAAAGTTTGTTTGGTTGGGTGTGGTAATCTCAAGAACTAGTGGTTGGAATTGAGAAAATCTTTTTGTGATGGATAGTCCGTTTTGGGCAAAAGCAACAACCATCGTTATATTACCATATATGTGGAGTCCGTTGTGGCCCAGGACCACAAGCGTGCGACTGTAAATGCGACGCTTGTAGATTCGATTCTGTCCTGGGGGAATGAAATATTTTATATTTTTATTTCCTCGCTCTGGTAACTAGATAAAGCATGGTGTTGAGTTCCACCACTCTGCACGTGATGCCTCTAGTATTTGGTGAAAAGTGAGAGAGGAAGTGTTGTAATGGGAAAACACCAAGTTCCCAGGTTTCCTTTGTCGACCCTGCATGATACATTGTCAAGCTAAAAAACCTATGATCATTTTCTCTTTTTCCAAAAGTTAATTACGCAACATATAATGTAATTAGATCATATTACTACTTTAGTTAAGAGGCTGTCATGGCGCAGGTGCACAAGTGTGTGATTGTAACTCGACGGTTGTTGGTTCGATTCCCACTTGAGGGATTCGTTTTTTAATGAATATGTTCATTTCTTCGCTCTGGCACGAAAACAAAATCCCGATGTTGAATTCCGTCACTCAACACACAATGGTAACTCTGTGCTCAGGTACAGTGAGCTACATCGAAACTATTAACTAAATCAGTTTCACGCTGTATCCCGCACACAGCCCGGTATGCAGAGGGAACCTAGTGTTAAGAAACTCTGTTCCCCACTTTCTGTCGAATTCTGGAGGCATTGCGTGTTGAGTGAAGGAACTCAACGCCGCGCTTTGCTTCGACACCAGAGGGAAGAAATGGAAATATAAAGGTAAATAAATATTTCACTTCCTCGAGTGGGGATCGAACCCACAACCCTCGCGTTACAGTCACACCCTTGTGCCGCTGCACCACTCGGCCTCTAATATAAAATATGCATAGCTTCACGCTGTCTCCCGTATACAGCAGGGTAAGCAGAGGGAAAATAGTGAAAAGACACTGTGTATTGAGTGGTGGGAATCTCATCCACAACTGTCGCTTACAACGGCCACAAGTATTACGTATTAATATTAATTATAACAAACCTCAATCACTAAACAGAAATCAGTGGTATTAGTATTTAATTATAAATGTTTATTATGTTCTATAACGACCTAATTATTATGTGATTGTGATTACGATTGCTATTATCACAGATTTGAAAATTAATTAACATAGAAATATATAATGTAACGTAATATGAAATTATCATTTAGTTCAGCAATTTTTCTTTGTTTTTGTTTTGTCTTTTTTCCCCATAAAAACACAATGTATTAACATAGAACGCTATAGTTACATTAAAAGTCATGTCTGTTAAAAAAAGGAACCTTTCAAAAATTTAATACTAAAATATAAATAACTTGTGATTTTTTTTTTCGAAAAATCTTTTAAATTGACTGAAAAATAGACGACGAGCTGAATCTACGCAAGCTGTCTCGGAAATTATTAGGATGCAACGTTTGAACATTAAGTTGTTTCTCATACTCTCCTAAAACTAAGATTAAAGTCTTTTAATATATATTTTTTTTAAGTTTCACGCATTATGGCATGGTAGGCAGAGGAAACCTAGTGTTAAGATACTGACTGTTTATTAGCGGAAGGCAATCCCACGCCCACCCAATGAAAATAATTCACGAGTGGAAATTGAACAACCATCGCGCTTCTTCATACAGAATTCATATATTAATGTTTGAAATACCAAACACCAGGAAAAAGAATGTCAAGCAAGAGAAGCAGAAGAAGTTAGGAAGTTGGACATAAAACTACTCCACCAACGCGCTATAGAGGCTGAAGAAGAACATAGGCGAGAGGTAAGTAACCAACCAAAATCGATAAATTAACTTCTAAATCCAGAACTATCGATAAAGTGTTAATAATTGGAAACTGAAATTCAGCATTTAACCCAATATTCCATTAATATTCGATAAATTTCTCCAAGCTTACTAGAGAATTTACTGTACCGTACTTAATGGTTTTAAATTGCAAGAGGAATATGGTAGATATTTATTAAGGTAAAATCAGAATGAATTATGCAGTTTCACTGTATGTTGTATATTAGTTCAATTCCCAGGTGTAATAGCCCAAACTCAACGTCGTCCCTGGTCTTGATCTATAGGACTGTATAAAAATAAAGCAATTATTTGCCAGATTGCTGAAGCAGTGGAAGAATTGCGCGGTCTAAATACATCTTGGTCACACCATAGATTATGTGATCTGCAGAGACAAGCAGCGAAGTGGCGTCACAGCCGACCCTCCATACCAGACACAAGGCACTACCGTGTGGGTAAAACTTTTCAAAAATCTATTTTTTTATGACAACATAACATACTTTTCTCTTTTACATTTTCTTACATAAATCTCGTTGAAGTTCTAAATGATTTTTTTAGTGGGTCTATTTAAAATCCCAAGCCTACCACTCTAGAGATTAAAATACAGTCAGTTCATTTTGTAAGAATCCAGGGCTGTACGATTGGCAAGTAAGAAATCATTGACGGTAGTTTATTGTAATAATTTTATCAACTGATAGAGGACCACCTCAATCTACCGGTGACCACGAATTACTGCAAAGTGTTCGAAACGTTGGCTTTCCATAAAAATGTGAAAAATCACGGAAGTCAAAGATGTTATAATAACTTACTCATTTCATTTTCTATTCCATTCCTAAGTTATTGACAGTTTTATCTGACCGTGTTCTAGTGCACCAGACTGTATACTAACTTTAACTTCCATCATTGTCTAAATCTAATCCACTTATAGTTTAAAAACTGGTACCCTAAAATATCGACCTTTGGGATCAATAAGTCTAGATCCGAAATAGCCTAGACCATCGTTATTCAATTATTCACAGCAGCGAATACTAACTATGTTGAACAGCTGAACTGTTCTTGACAAGAAGTGGCACTGCAGGAAAATAAGGTAGTTTTACATACAAAAGGACTTCTGTAGGGCGACCATGTGCATCTTACTCTGTATTTTTGTTAACTGGTTGAGTATTTTTAGTAATCTTATAAATATTAGTCATGAACTATCGCGGCGTAGCAGGACAGGGTCTGGTTTTAAGTGTGATTGTTGCAGGTTCAAATATCCACTTAATTTTAATTAAATAAATAAAATTAAATTGTGCAGAAAATGGAAAACTTTGTGTTTTAACACCAGGTTCTATCTGTCCAGATAAACTGTAAAAGCTTGAAGCTGTTCCCTTTTTTATTATAAATCTAAACATATTCTTGTATGAAAATGAATAAAGATAATAAAAAATAAATCTATATGTATTTAAAAAAACACCTATACTGCAGCCTAATAAAACAAAATTTGACACCGTGTCAGAGATATTGGAGGAATAAAAAAAGATATTACGAACAATATATTACTTCAATACAAACTTCATTATTAATGTAGCTTAGCTTTTTATTCCCACAACTCAACACAGTGCGTTAAAGTTGTAAAACTATTTAAAACTTCTAGATAAAAAAATATCTGGGACGCTCATGATTTAGTTTATAACGACTTTTGTTTTATAAAATAACTATCCTGAACCTCCGGCTTTGCCCGCGTAGTCTAAATGGAAATAACATTTTAAATACTCAAGGTAGCTTTGTATGAAAATACAGAGGGTTAAATGGAAATAACTAACGTGACATGCTGAGGTCTCTCGTGGCAAAGGGGCACAAGTATGTGACTGTAAGCACGACAAGTTGTGGGTGCGATTTCCATTCGAGGAAATGAAAATAAAAAAAAAAAATTTTTTCGCTCTAGGGTACGTACCATTCAACACGCAATACATTCACTAGGCTCCCTCTGTCTACCCTGCTACATGCGGGATACAGCGTGAAGCTAAAAAAACTATAGCTTTAATAAGTGGAGTAACGAACACAGTAAGAATTTTTCAATACGAACTAGCAGTTCTTGAGATGAGCGCGTTCAACCAAACAAATTCCTCAGCTTTATAGTATTAGAATAGATGAGAAATCCTATTTGCCTATAACAGAATGCTATGAAGAAAGCCTGCAGCACTCAACTAACGAAGCCGCAATCCAGTCAAAGTATGGGCGACGCTGAAGGCATCTTCATTAATCTATCGCGGTTGGGCTCTTGCAGAGGTAAGATTGCAATGTTCCAATTAAAATGCAGATTATTGTAAGTAAAAAAACAATTTTAGGTTTTTTTCCCACATAACACTTAGAGTAGGCAGAGGGAGCCTAGTGTTAAGACACTCCGTCACCCATTGCATGTACCACCCTGTTTTAGAGACATTACGTGTTGAGCGAAGGAATACAACGGTTTGTCTGGTGGGGCGTGGCAATGAAAATAAATATAATTATTTACCCGAGCGGGGATTGAATTCACTATCATCGTATTTGCAGTCAGGCGCTGTCCCACTACGTCATTCGTGTTCAAACACAAGATATCTCTATTTTATATTAGCTGTATTATATTTCTGAATGTTACTCTATGTATGTAACACTCCTCGAAAAATAATAATAACAATCAGCTTCACGCTTTATCTCGCATGCAGCAGGGTAAGAAGAGGAAATTTTATGTTAAGATGCTCCGTTCCTCACTTTTTGCCGAATTTTTCGTGTCATTGCGTGTTGAGTGGCGGAACTCAACCCCGGGCTATTGCATTGGTGCCACAGCGAAGAAATAAAAATATTAAGAAATATTCATTCATAACCTCGAGCGTGATTCGAACCTACAACCGTCGCGTTATATTCACACCCGTGTGCCCCTGCGCCACCACCTCCTAACCATCCTCGAATGCGAAATAAAAAATATTTATTAAGCACACTGCTTTTTATATACCACTAAATAACTGAAGTTATATGGTATGATTTTATTTTAGGCCGTACCACAGAACAAGTACATGTATGTGTGTTTTTTAACTTTACACAGTGTCAGGACACTTAGTTCCCCACGCGCTATAACATTTTCAAGATGTTACGTTTTAAGTATACAAATATTAATTCTCCTGAGTGAGGATGGAGTCTACAAGCATCGCATTTGGGTATGACGCTGTTTCACGGAACCGCGACGGCGTTAAATGATTGAACGACGGTCTTTAGTTTCCACATATCCGTTAAAAAATAATCATATATCTTCATTATCTAGTGCGCTATTCAAAATATCGAAATACAGTTCCATTTAAATTCACATTTATGTTTTAAATCTATCTTTAGCATTTCACTATAGTGACAGCCATTCGAAAACATAAAATATACTGTCCGAATAATATTTGCTATTATCATAAGTTTTAATGAGTTCGGTGTATTTAAATAGCGTGGATAATTAAAATATTTCATAGAATAAATAAAGGACGCCAAAGGCCGTCGTGGCACAGAAGCACTGTGTATAAGTGTAGACGCGACGTTTGTGGATTCGATTTTCACTCAGGAAAATGAATATTTAATTTGCTCGCTCTGGTGACAAGACAAAACGCAGCTTTCAACTCACAATGTCTCAATAATTTGGCGGTGCGTGGAAAGAGGAGAATGGAACGTTAGAGAGCAGAGACTATCTCTACGTGACTCCTAAAACATTAAATGAACATCTAAAATATATAAAAAAATAAAGCTGAACAACTGCTGCTGCTGAACGCTCACGAACAGGTCGCACTAAATACAGAATGAACAAAAACATAAAACGAAATTTTCTGATCGGTTTTCACAATACCACAAAAAACGTGAAGCCTAAAAAAACCAGAGAATATATGAAATTTAACATCAGGTTAAGTAATAATAACTTGTTGGGTAGTTAGACCTTAGTATCAATACACAGAGACAATGATAGGTCTTTACCAAACTTTTCTCATCATCTTCATTTCCAAGACGAGAATCGGACCTCATTATTTTGATAATGTATTAAGTAACGTTATAATTGTTGTGTACATATAGGTATCCGTACAAATTCTTGCCCGCTCTAGCTTTAAATGTTCCCTTAGGTTAATTTACCTTACTTTAAACAGAAACGTGAAATCTTGTTTTCAATTACATTTTCTTTTATGATTTCCAGATGAATCTATAGACAGTGATGGATGCTGTGAAACACCGTGTTGTGAGCACACTGAGGAGTGTGGGGGATGGAGAGCCTCTGCCAACGATATCAGCCCTATTGTCAAGCGTGATCTCGTGAAAACACCATCTTGTCCAGGGTAAGTATGAATTGATTGTAGATTTCCTTTATTTTTTATTATACTTCAGTTTTACGCATAGGAGAGATAACCTAGTGTAATGACATTCCTTTTTCCATTTTTTTTATTTTTAAAAATTTATTATTTCCATTTAATTGCTCTGGTAGCGAGGCAAGACGTGGCATTGAGTTCTTCCAGCAGCCTACAGAATTCAGCAGAAAATGGGGAACGGAAGTATCTTATTGGGAACAGAATGTCCTAGTACTAGGTTTCCTGATTTCCTCTGCGTATCCTGCTATGTGCGGGATACAGCGTGAAGCTAAAAAGCACTCTGACCACTAAGCCATATGTTCTATAATTTATTTATTATGTTGTTAGAACATGTCTGTAGGGATATTTTTCCAAATTTTCGCTAAACAAAGATTAATATTCAGAATGATAATTTGGCAAGGGTTTTCCCTTTTATTATATTTATTTTTAAAATCTAAATCATATCGAGGATAGAAAAACAAATAATTGACGATTTTAGTGACAGTCGAGTTGCTAGTTATTTTTTCGGTTTGACCCTAATTTATTTTCAATATGTTTAAGTTGTATCTAGTTGCCCATTTATATGGCTTAAAAGATAATATTTCTAGGAAATATAGGTATTCGATAATAATTTCAGTTCGGTACTTCCACGCTATTTTGAGATAAGCGGTCTTGACAAACAAATATACAGACATTTACCAGTAAAATCTAATATTTAACAATATACGAGCTTTTACCGTACTGATAATCCAAAGTGCTAAGTGCAAAGTGTTAGGTACAGGCTACAGAGCGCATCCATTAAAGAATATCTATTTGGGCGTAAAGTGGAATTCTATATTGAATATCAAATGTATGTACAAGTTAATCTTGTCTTACTAATTGATATTATGGTAAACTGGAGCAGAGCCATCCCATAGACGTTATACGCTTTAACAATCTGAAATCAAAGCTAAACTTCTACTGCTTTTCTATTTCTATTCAATAGAATAATGAATAGAAAGATGGACAAATTTTAATTTCCAACTATATGTATCCCATATCACAAGGTCAAAGTTTTAATGTTTTGGTGCTGCTATTCAAATAAAATATCTAAAAACCACTTGTGCCCTATAAAATGCTAGAAAAACTAAATATAAACCCATTATTGGTATGTTTGTATTGTCTTATGTTAATGTTTTTTTCTTTTAGTCATGTATAATGAAGCCGTCTGAAAAACGTTCATTAATGGTCGTTCAGTTTACTATAGAAAAGATAAACTCACTATATTTGGCCCAACCACTTTGAAAGAAAAAAAAAATGATAGCATCACGTTGTATAACGCATATAGCAAGCAGGGCATACAGAGAGAACCTAGTATTAAAATAGTCCCCCCTTCCTTTTTCATTAAATTATGGAGATATTTCGTGTTAAGAAGTTGCGGTATGTTTTAGTGCCAGAACGAGATAAATGAATGTAACTCACTGTTCCAAGTGAAATCGAACCCACAACCCTGCGCAACGGCGTTCTAATAAACTTTACATATAACCTAAAGTATAGGCAGAGTATAGTTTACATTGAATCGGAAATTTCCCCTCGGGAATGGATTTAAAAGTTTCAATGAACGATTAACTAACAACGTACAGAGGAGATACAAGTTTGAATTTTCATTTGCTATTAAATTAACGATGAGAATATAGCAACTTGTAATAAATATTAGGTGGATTTGACCTGTTCATTCATTTTGGAGTGGAAATTTGTTAGATTTTAACATACCGATGGTTTTTATGTGATTACTAAGAACCAGTATTTCCGTAGACTGGCGTTTAACCAAACAAACTATTTTGTTAGCCTCCTTCTGAATCCTTTAGCAGGAAAGGCAGAGAGAATTTGGGAACCTAGTGCTAAGGTGCTCCAATCTCATTATGAAATTTCTGTTCCCCATTTTCCATTTTCTGCTAAACTCTTCAGGCTATGCGCGTTGAGTGAACTCAACGCCGCGCGTTACCCCTCTACCAGAGATAATATTTCTTTTCCTCTAGTGGGAATTGAACCCATCACCTGTCACACTTATAGTCACATGTTTGTACCCCTGAGTCAAGACAGGCCTCATACAAACTCAACTCTTTAAAACAAATGGACAAACTCTTCAGCTTTATAATATAAGTATACCTAGATATATAGAACTACGAGTATTCGCAACGAACTATTCTTTTATGGTATCTCCTATAAAAACTTAAGTTAACTACCGTTTTGAATGCAATGTCAATGCGTTTACTTCAAATATATACAACTCATAGAAAAGAAAGTAGAACAAAAAATCTATTTGAATCAAAAGTTTTCCACGAGACCCGTAGCCAAAGCTAAAAAAACCTTATTTAGTACATTTCAATGACAATAATGGCCAAAGTTTTTATATCCCTGTCTATCTGCTATCTAAAAAAAGCTTTTAAAAATATAGCTCTTTTCCGAACACGGTAAACCTAAAAAGCTGTAGCGTTTTAACTTTCCTTTCTCTCTCCCTTTAGAGATAAAGCGTTGAGAAATAAAACACAGGGTAGTGAGGACCTAGTGTAAAGACACTCCGTCCAATTTTAATTTTCAATTCAATAGGGATTTTACTTTGGTGGCAACATTCATATTCGTATCTAATATATTTTTATACTCATTTCTATAGTATATCTCGTTATATTCTATATATGGAAAATAAAAACAACTCCCCATAGAAATAATTCCCCATATTATGAATCGAATCGACCACTCTCGTTTACGGTCGTTGTCCAGTATAATAAAATATTATATACAAACCCCTTATTTATAGTGCAGGCGTCGTCACAGTATAGGTAGTAGTTATAGTAAGTGCTTTGTAAGCTCAAAGGCTTACCAAAGCTTGCTGCAAAGCGCGCACCAAGCATCCATCTCGTATTGCCGTCTGTGGCTCTGAACACGTTATCGGGATGTAATCTGATAATCTCCATGTTATTATTATTATACTAGCTTTTTCCTGTGTCTCCGCCTCCGTTAAGAAATAACTAAGATTTCTGTGCACAAGCGACCGTAAACGCGAAGGCTATGGGTTCAAACCCACTCGTGGGAGTGAAATTTAAAATTTTTATATAGTCGCTCTGGTGTAGTAGAAGTAGTGGTGCTCCAAGAGTTCGACAGAAAGTGGGGAACGGAGTGTCTTAAAGGTAATGTCGGCAAGCCTTAACGTGTGAAAACCACCTGGGCAATGTCGCGACCTGGCACCTAGTTATAAATATAATGAGAAATATAGGCAGCTAGTGTACACATTAGGTATTCCGATAACAATTTTGTGCGTAGCGTAAAATCAATGCACTGTAATTATTCAGATACGAGTACAAGCTCGAACCTCCATATACGGCATGGCATATATAGTAGGTAAGTACTTAAAGTTATAGTATACTTATATTTTATAGTAGGTTATTTGAATACGTTTGATTATAGACTAGTATTGAGAGCTTAAAAGCTTTTTTGCTGTATTCATAATTTCCAACTAGAATTATATTTCCTTGTAAATTAATATCTGAAAAGATTTGTATTTTAATTTTATAATCTGGAGAGTTTTAGATTTCGTTATGGTGGAGGGACAGCGTATGATTTTTATAGGTTGATGGCGTTGAGGGCGCCAAGTACGCGATTCAATACACGATGTCTCGAAAATTAGGGTAGAAAGAGGAAAAGAGAGATTCTTAATGTTAGGTTCCCTGTGTTTACCCTGATATGTAAATAAGGCATGAAGTGAGAAACTTGCTGTATATTTTTTGTTTAACTAATTTTTAATTAACATTGGCAACAAAATAACATGGACACTGCAAATTGTTAAGAATGTGACAGTAAAAGATTTCAAGTAAGCTATCCATCTTGAAACAAAGTATAGCGAATTTACATAGCGGCACATCAGGATGATCCATTAATTAACGGCCGTCACGTCGAATATTTGTATAGCCGTTAAAAGCATATCGATAATAGCAGAGTTTTATAAGGAATCTTAAAAATAAGGTTGTTTTAGAAATCTCATACTATTTCCGGTGTACAATAGTACATAGTATTTAGACACTCCGTTCTCCACTTTCCGATCAATCGTTGAGATACCGAGTGTTGAATGGCGTTATACAACTCCGCGTTATACCTACGAGAGCGGGTAAATGAAAATAATTTAAATATAATAATCATTCCTATGAGGTATTTAGAATTTTCATTTCCTCGCTTTGCCATCTGAATATTAAAATATTAACTTTCCCACATTATAAGCATATTTTAGACAGAAGCTATATCTGAATTGAAACTGAAGTTAAAACTAAAGTTATAGTCAAAGCCAAAATTGGAACTAAAATTGAAATTGTTTGAGCAAAATATTTTAATATTTCCCTTGTGGCCTAGTGGGAGAGCGTCTTTGCCACATATAGAAATGATTTTTTTTAAATTCTTTATGCTGTTTTTCCCTCATAGCAGGATAGACAGAGGGAACTCCGGGAACCTAGTGTTAGTGGCGACCAGCCAGAATTCGGCGGAAAGTGGGCGTTTGCCCACTTTCCGCCGAATTCTGGACGCATTTCGTGTTGAGTGGCGGAACTCAATGAATCCAGAGGTCGGCGAAAAATGTGGAACAAAATATCTTAATACGAGGTTCCCTCTGTCCTACCATGCTGTGTGCGGGATATAATTTGTGAATACTAAATTATTTATTTATTGATTATGCACCAACTTCAAAAATAGACTCATTAAAATGTGGAACAAAATAAATTAATCGATAGAGATATTAAAGAAAGATATAATAGCAACACTTATCGTATAATAGCTTCTTACTCATTACTAGCGACCCTCCTGCGGCTTCGCCCGCTTTAACTACTGGATTATTCATGTAATGTATGTTTGCAAAGCACTTAAGATAATGTGAAAATTATTAAACCCTAATGCAACCCGCATTTTCGTAGTTTCAATAAGGATTTTCCAATTGTTTTACACAGCAAGGATTTTTTAGTAGGTCCCGTAATTTTAAATCTGTGCTACTAATCTTTTCAAGTACTTATTAAAATATATTTAAATGACTATTTTTATCCAGTAGTTAAAGCGGGAGAAGCCGCAAGAGGGTCGCTAGTTATTAGATAAAATAGTTAAAGCAAGCAAGGCGACCAATTTCTGTCAGTTAATAGTCTGATTTTTTAACCGTAAAACACGCTGAACTATATAATAATTGTAATTTGGCATCAATCCACGGCTTCGCCCTTCAAGAGTACATGGGTTTTAACAATTTTCGTGTTTGATGTCTTGGAAATTATAACTACATAATTTTTTTAGTATTTAATAGTAAGTAACACTAAATCAATATATTACTTTCGAGAGACCACTGTTTGTTGCAAACAATACTATCTCATGGCTCTTTTCAACTAGATATGATAAATTAGTTATATATCCATACCTATATTATAAATTCGAAAGTAATTATGTCTGTCTGTCTGTCTTTTACGCAATCAGGGCCAAACCGCTAATTTAATTGTGATAAAATACTCATATAAATATACTTGAGGGTCTCGGGATGAACATAGGGTACTTTTTTTCTCATATTTGTAATATTTTTGATATATACCAATATATTAAAATACTTATTAATTTGACATACAATTTATTCCACCAAGTTAATAACAGCCGTCGCTATGCGACCGTCGGTTATGTCGATTTGCAAAGTTTGTTTTTAGAAAACGTCACCCACAATGAGCTTGCTTAACGCATCTCTCTATTGGAAACTGAAAATAATTTCATAAATATATTTAATAAATATTCGTATAGTTCAAGCGGGCGTAGCCGCGTTCGGGTCCACTAGTATCGATACTATCGATTGTTGTGAACTATCGATCGCATGCTTAGTTGCGATACTATAGATTCTATCCGAAAGTCTAAGAATAACCCTTTAAGACCAACCTACTTATAAATAACCCAGCAGACATGACGATCACATCAACCCTTCAGTCGAGCGACCTAACTGTAAAACAGCATCTTCACATTCATCATCAGACCAGCTCGATGGTATTAATGTAATGTCACCTAAACTACGTATGTCAAGCTACTGCCAAGTTGTCATCACGATGATACAATTAAGAGTAGGTCCAATTCAGTGTCTCAGATTTTATTACAGCCTTTATTATTTTATTTTTACCTTAAAGAATTTAGACCTTATATAAACCTAATATAGATTTTGTAACATACAGTAATTATAAATAGTAAGTGAGTTTCAAACTTCTGGTGTAAAGTTTGGTATGAAGTTATATTTTGATTGAATTGGCGACCAACGCCGCTCTTCTCTAAACTAATATACTAATGTGGTCTGAGTTAGAATCTAAGTCCAGTTGGAGATCTATTGATTAGTTATTCTGGTAGGTCTACTTAAGATGAGTGATATTGTACGTATCTCTTATATATGTATGTGCATATGGAGATAGCACTTTGAGTTTGTCGTTTTATATTGTTTTATATAACCACAAAACTGCATAGAAACGTCTTGCCAGTTATTTTGGAAACTAAACTATGCTCTGCTGGCTTCGTTTGGGAAACTAGTGTTAAGACGCTCCGTTAAAGCTCGTCCGAGACGAATTCAACACCGCTTCTTGTCAACCAGAGCAGGGAAATAAATATAGTTAATTCCCACGAGTGGGGATCGAAGTTACAATCATCGCACTTGCAGCCGGGCTTTGTCCCATTGGGCCACAACACCCTCTTACCTTGTCGATAATTATTACCAAGTAGTGCTTATTAAATCATCATTTATGTATGCATAATACAAGAGCAAACAAAAGTCCCGCAAAATCTATTATTGATATAAGTAATGGATTTTAGAGCTGTTAGTTTTGGTGTACTATATTTATATAAATTATACAACTTCTATTTAAAAGTTTTTTGTTTTTCATACAATTGTTATATTCAACACTAGTCGTCACACAATGCTTTGTTTCTAAATCTCACTTCCTCCTTCTTCCTCTATACTCCCAAACCTATCTCCAAGCCAAATTTCAGTAGTTTCGTCAGTGCGTTGGCGGTTTCTCAGTAACAAAAGCGTTTTGTATATATGTATATATATTTTTTATATAATATTTTTTACTAGAGAAAAACTACTTGTCGTTTCGTGGATTCAGAGTGAAAGCCATCGCGTTGCAAAGTGAAGAGTTCTGGTCAGTGCCTGTGACCCTGAAAATGAGCATTAACGCTAGTCCGAGCTCTTGTCTCATCCTAACTAAATATATTTTTTCTTTTTTTTTCAGCATCACGCTGTATCCCGCATTTGGCAGGGCAGGCAGAGGGAACCTAGTGTTAAGGAACTCAACGCCCGGCTTTGCCATGTTATCACAGCGAAGAAATGAAAATATTAATAAATAATACTTCGTTCCTCCGAGTGGGAAGCGAACCCATAACTGTCGTGTTCACAGCCATACACTCGTAATCACTCGCCTCTAAGACAGTACAGCTTAGCAGAGGCATCTAGCTAGAGTACATTGTATATGGGGAACACAACGTTGCGCTTAGCGTAACATAACCGTGAAATGAAATATAATTGTCTACCAATACTTTGAGTGGAAATCGAACCTATTATGAATAATTGAATACAATCACTAAGATATTAATCAATTTATTTAGAGTTGTGTAAATAAATGTCAAAACGTATAGTACAATCACGGATTGTTTGTTTTGCGCTTTCCAAATAAAAAAAGGATTAAAATGTTACATACACGTGTCAAAATGTATAGAGATAATATTAATAATACAGATTGTTTTGACGTTCACGCTGTATCTCCCATAAAAAGAGGTGGGTAGAGGAAACCTAGGGTCAAGACACTCCGTTTCCCACTTTCCGCCCAATTTTTATGGCACTACGTGTAGAGTGATGGAACTTAACACCGCGCTTTGTCGTGCAAGGAAATGCACATAATTCATTCCTCCAAATTCGAATCGAAAACCCAACCGTCGCATTTATAGTCGGTCGCATTTAATGGGCCGCTGCTTTCATATTTTAATACTATTTACACTAGAGACAAAATATAACGGACAGAACGGTCGGACAGAAGTAAATATCCCTAATTTCTCTTCATTATACCATTCACTGCATAGAAAGCAGTAGACAGAGCACAGTAAAAAATAAACAATATTATCCATATCCGACTGTAAACTCGACGGTTGTGGGTTCGATTCCTACTCGATAGAGTGAAATATTTAATATTTTCATTTCCTTGCTCTGGTGACGAGGGCGAAACGCGGCATTGAGTTCTGAAGAAGTGAAGAACGCTAATATTGTTCAATAATAATGCTTATAAAATACATTAAATCAATAAATAAAAGATTACATATACTACCACGCATTTCCAATTTTCCGCTCATAAAGTGGCATACACGTTGCTATAGCAACGCCGTCAATTAGTTCTCTACTAATTATAAAATATCCTGAAAATAAGTAACAATCTATACTAATATAATAAAGCGGAAGAGTTTGTTTGTTTGTTTGTTTGTTTGTTTGTTTGTTTGTTTGTTTGTTTGTTTGTTTGTTTGTTTGTTTGAACGCTAAGATCTCTGGATATACTGGTCCGATTTTCATTGTTTTTGTTTTGTATGAAAGCTGCATTCTTCAGAAGTGCTATAGGCTATACAACATTACATTACACATATATACTAATATATTTTAAAGTACTTTCTAATTTGACATGCAATTTATTCTGCCATGTTAATAACAACCGTCGCGTCGCTACGCAACCGTTACCGCGACATTTTGATATTCATCCTTATGAAAATAAATATAATAGTCACTATTAACATTTTATCTAGATTGAAATTATAATTTACTGTATAACATTCTAATAAATAATTAAGGAGATGTCACTGATTCGAAATGACCTAGCCTTCGGGCGGCACAGTATGACCGACGCGAACGGGCAGATGACGTTGACGGTTTTATAAATTTTCATACATTTTCAAACTATTGTAAATGTTTATGTAATTATTTGCTGTTTATAATTAATTTAAGCTACACTTTGGTTCTCTTCTTATTTTATTTGATATTGCCCGCTAAAATTATCCTGCTTAATAGAGAGAAATGTTTAGTTATTTCGTAGAGTCGATATCTATGTACGCACGCAAGGAAAACTTTAGGTACTTTTTGAAATAATGAATATATTTAATAAATATTCTTATAGTTGAAGCAGGCGTAGCCGCGTCCGGGTCCACTAGTTAAGTATAATATAAAGTATCTCGTATAATACTATTAATTAGGATGTAATTCATACATAATTTTATTTAAACATACATAAATTAATACACTGGAGTTCGTGGTCGTAGGTTCTATACAAATTATGTACATATAATGTGAGTCTAATTATACCAAACCGCAGTGGTGGTTACCGTTAATAAATATCCAAAGGATCATCAAAAATGGACCAATATAAAAAATATATATATATTTAAAAAACTTCCGTTGCTACGTTGGGGTAGTAGAACGCAATAATTTAGCATACATATTTTTTGGGGAGTATAGGGTAGAGAGCTGCTATAGTGGAGATTTCTTCAAATTCCTATGGTTACGGGCAATGCGGTCTTTACCTTTCATCGTATGGTTTTTGTACATCCATAAAAATTGTATAATTATCCAAAGTTATTACATTTATGGGTACAGGAACCTGGAAACCTATATATATAGTCTATTCATTTGGGTTTGAGACAAAATGTAAGCAAACAAAACGATGCATGTCAAACCTTTATTGATTACATCATTTGTACGGATACAAATCCTTAGGCCTCGTTGCCTTCCACCCTCAAGGAATATGATGTCTTATTTTTATTTATTAATTGTTTACTGTGCTGCAAATTCGAGAAAAAGTAAGTAACGAGAAAAGATATGTGGCGTGTTTTTTCTCGCCAAACATAGATTTAAGAAAAGTTTTTAATTCTGCCCAATTAGAAAATGATTTAAGGCTACATGCTATCTGTGCCTTGCCTTCTAGCTGTGATCTATATATATAAAATCGAAAGGTCATCACGAAATCTCAGAGACTACATGTGCTAGGAATCTCAAATTTTGCATAGGAGTTACTTATAGGACGTAGGTGCTCGCTAAGACGGGAATTTGCAATATTCGACTTCTAAGGGGTTTCGTTCTGTTGCGGCTGCAGCGGGCTCACGCTGATGCTAAAGCTGACCTTCGTTCTTGTGTAGCTGGTGCAGACTTGTCCTAAAGGCAAGGTTTACTGTCGACCAGAGTGTGGCAGACCAGGATTCGGATACCAGCGTCTATATTGACTCTCGTCGTTAGACCTCTCTGGTATCCCAGTTTTGACACCAATTTTGCTATGCGACCTTTTCACTCAGTTTTTTTTTTTTAAAAACTACTCTATTTACATTAATTTTTATTAACGAAACCCAAAACGTTTTAATTACATTGGGTGTTTATTGTTTCCCAAGTAGGGTGTATGCGCGACCGCGTCCAAAATCTTACTAACTTTTATAAACTATATTTTAATAAAAATAAATACTATGGAATTTGCTGAACCGTTATTACAAACTAAAAATACAAGAAATGATATTTGCTAGCATAAGCATATTGAGCCTGGGAATAAGAATTGTAACAGACGCTCTCACTTAGGATCAAATATTTTTATGTTTTGGTATATCATCTAATGATTTGACTATAAACGCGACGGTTCTAGGTTCGATTACAACTCGAGGGCACGGATTGTTTTTATTTCCCCCCTATAAGTTGAGTTTTAAGTTAATAATTCGGACAGAAAGCTGAGAAAGGAAAGTTTTTACATTACGTTCCCTCTGCATATCCTGTCATATGCGTGATACTGCGTGAAACTATTAAAGAAACACGTATATAAATTCACAACATAACGTACAAGTTTTATATTAAAAAAGTTGTAAAACGGCAGCCTTGTATCATCTATATTGTCCGATAACGACATACATATAACTAATAACGATTTAAACTTAGACGCAGTCATGTTTGAGTTAAGTACCAATACTGAAAGAGAATATTATACTCGTTGCGGCCACTCGTGGCGTAGGGGTAGAAGCGTGTGACTATAAACGCGACATGCGACAGACGGTGGGTTCGATTCCCACTCGAGGAAATAAAATATTTATTATATTCATTTCTTCGCTCTGGTGTCGAGGTAGAGCACAGCGTTCCGCCGTCCGTTCCGTTGTTCCGCCAATCAACACGCAAAGCCTCCAAGGTCTGCGGAAAGTGAAGCCTAGAATGTCGTAACACCAGGCTCCATCTGCCTATCCTGCTACATCCGGGATACAGCGTGAAGCTGAAAAACAAAGTTAAACTCGTTTCACAAGAGTGGAGTTTTCGTTACCTCCAGGCATAACGATTAGCATTAACTGTGTTAGTACTAACTTTTGCCTGCGGCTACTCTCCCGTAGTTAAAAGAAAATAATCTTTAATAAATAAATTAATTAATTAATAAAATAATTAATTCTTATTACTTGCAATAAATAATATATTATTATTATTAAAAAATATATTTTTTTTTGAACCAGTAGTTCCTGAGATAGCGCGTTTATCATAACAAACTCTTCAGCTTTATAAGATTGTAAAGTATGGGATACGTAGAACTCGATGGAGTATAAAGAATTATTGGAATTATTTTGAAATACGGTACAGGAGCGAAAGGATAATTGAATTTTCCATGAATTTCGTATTTGTTGTTTGTCGAGTATGTGTCCTTATATGATTTTCCAATATGTTTTACGTATTTTTTAATTAAGCTATATAAAGTCAAGCTAATAAATAGAATAAGATAGAAATTATTTGGGGCCGTGGTGGCGCAGTGGCGCATTGTCTGACTGTAGACATGACGATTGTAGATTCGGTTCCCGCTCAAGGGACTGAATTGATTTTATTTGTTCGGTTTGGTAACCAGGCGAAGCGTGGCGTTAAAAAGTGTCAACCTATACCATTTAAAAGATTCGACATTAAAATCAATTTATAAAATCAATACCCGGGTATGAAAAGCGATCAAAATAAACAGCCAAATTGAATGAGAATTTTACATGTCGGTATAATAAAATTCATTTATCTGTCCGCTCGCTACCTCGCTACCTACGTATGTTCATCGATTACCCTTTTGCTAAAAAGTATAAAATAAAATGAAATAATAATTTTCTAAAATTGAATATTCTTTATTTAATTTTACCTTTTTTA
Source organism: Heliconius melpomene rosina (assembly GCF_056956725.1). Classification (NCBI taxonomy): domain Eukaryota; kingdom Metazoa; phylum Arthropoda; class Insecta; order Lepidoptera; family Nymphalidae; genus Heliconius; species Heliconius melpomene. The sequence goes on from NC_140409.1 coordinate 13,762,758, forward strand.
CCTATTTCTATAATATTCATATAAGAGACCATATTGAAATATTATAGGAACGACTTGAACTCTAATTTTAAGCGTTTTCTATGAAATAAAAAAAAAACGTACGAAATATATTAGATATTTCATTTTCACACTTCCCTGAAGATTCAAAGTGGTTCAATTCAATATTCCCTGTGACTGTGAGTTTGAGCGTAGCGGAGATTGCTAGAGATTATGAAGAAAGGAACTGTATTTTATTTTATTTGTGCCAGTCGTGGCGCATAAGCGTGTGATTGTGAATGCAACAGTTTGTGGGTTCGATTCCAAGTCGAGGAAATATAATTATTAAAATATTTATATTTCTTCGTTGGTGTCGAGAAAAACGCGGCGTGTGTTCCGCCACTCAACACGCAATGCGTCCAAAGTTCGGCGGAAAGTGGGGAATGGAGTGTCTTAACTAGTGTTAAGTTACTACATGCGAGTAACAGCGTGAAGCTGCAAAAAATCTGTATTTAACGTATTTTATTTCACGTATTGCTTCATATTTATTGAGCTTTGAGCTTCGTGTTCTTATACAGGTATGTACAAACGCTTCGTTCTTTACTCTCCACTGAATCGGAAAGGTAATAAACATATTGATGGAATACAAAATTGCATTTAGTCTAATGAAATAAAATCTATATTGTATACTCGTAGATTAGAGTGATTGACGCACAGACAAAATTACTGGACTGGAGGAGAGGATTTCTCAATATGCCCACAGGAAAAACAAGCAAGGAAGAATGGGATTTTCCATTTCGTCCAAACAATCAAAGTTACGGGCTGCTATTACTAGATAAGCTGAATTGAATATAAGAAAAATGTATTAAAAAAAACCGAATACATAACCATCGCTTTGTATATATTTTTCCACAACTCTACTATAATATGAAAACATCTAAAACTTTGTGTACAATCTAGCAGCAAAATGGCTGTCACATACAAAAGACATATCAATTGAAATGTGATATGTCACTCGCGTCCGCTCTAAGGAAATATGCTGGACAGTGACAGTTCTATAGGATTGAGATGTATTGAAAGTTTCATTTACGGTATACCCTATGTTCGAACTAATTTTTACTTTTATTCTAATATAGGATAAGCCCATAATTTTATGGAAAATCTATTACAATTATTTCATTTGAAAATTATTTTTTGTTTTTTTTTTTTAGATCCATCTTCTATCCCGCGTATAGCAGGATCGGCAGAGGAAACCTATTTTATAACCTAAAACATTTCGTCTTTCACAATCCGTCCAATTTTTTCGAGATATTGCGTATAGAGTGGCGGAACTCAACGCTGCACTTTGTCTATGTGTATTAATACACAGCTACTGTGGTAACCCTGAATTTCAAATTTCTTACTAATTGTTGATCTCCTCAGAGATGATAAGCAAGAATTGTTATAGTTAGCGCCGAACCAATTTAAGTATGTCTCGGTTACAAAAGTTTAGGCAGGTAAAACCTAAAATAAATAATAAAAGAATCTAAAATAAATAACTCTGATAATGAAATATAGAATTAAAATTGCACCATTTCATAATTAAAAGACATTTTGTTTAACATTACAAAGTTCAGGTACGTACAGCTAACGTGGAAACTTGCACTTACACGAACGCTCACTCTATATTTAAATCTCTCCTAGAGCTAAAAGCGAAGTTACCTAACATAATAAAATTGGTTGAATTTTAACAAATTTAATGAGATTTTTGTATGAGTTATCTCAGCTAAAGATACCTCAATAGGATCAAAATGTAAAAATAAGATAAAATCTGAATAAAGCTGTGGAAAGCTTAACATGTAATGCTTATTTACTGGAAAAGCTTTAAGCTGCGACGTTCAACTGGAACGTATTGAATATTTATTTAGTTTCGAACTGAGGGTATACTAAACAAATACAATTCAAGGTATGTTTTGTTTTCAGCTTTAAGCTATAACCTGTATACACTCCGTTAGCCCCTTTACGGTCTGCTTGTTAGTTGTGCTTGTGCCACTGCTCTTTGATATATACTTTACCGTTCACGATTAATGGAGTTAGAAAGACAGATTAGATATAATTATTTATTGCACATATAATGGAAATAAAGCATTATACAAGAAAAATAACTTTGCTTACATTTCGTCTCGAGCCCAAATGAATGTACAATACAAATAAAATAAAAATATTCTACTTTCCACTTCACGTTTGTTTCCAATACTTTGTCTTCTTAAGTTGAAAAAAGTGAATATAATGGATGTGAATTCCGGAAATAAACCTTATTTCACCATACATTTGAGTGCCAACTATGCCACAATACCGCCAGTTACTGATTTAACATTAATATACATACATATAAACTTTTAAAGCGGATTTTTCTGCTATCACATAGTTCACTTCACTTCACTTCACTTTTACGTAAAACGTGATTCTGTCGTAACCGAAGCTGTAAAAACCTTTGAGCCCAACACTTTTAACAACAAGCAACCCAATATTAAAACACTATGCAAATCTTTTAACGAGAATAAAAGCATTCTATTTGACATTTCCAGGTGGAAGTTTTATTGAGCTTTCAGTTATTTTTTTCAGGTGTGTATTTTCTTAATTTTGACAGTGGTGTGTCCATACAAGCCGTCATGTCCATTTTTGACAGTATAATTAATTATTGGCGCAAAACAATTGACTTTTTGTTGACAGAACGAACGTTACTTGTTTTTGACTGTGGATGCGTTATGAATTGCAAGTTTTACTAATTGATATTGATGTGTGTACATATTTTCACACGTTTCCCACTTTTAATGCAAGAAGGAGCTTATTTTTTAAAAGCTTTTTTTTTATTTTGAGTCTAAAAGTAGAAGCATTGCGTGAACGTCTCGTTTTATCTAATAAAGCTACCACAACCGGGTGGAAATTGGACCCACCAGTTTGAATGATGCCGAGTTTGAATCATCTTTTCTACAAAAACATATTTTTATTTTACTTTTGGGGAAAACATATTAAATTTTGAACGTATCGGGAATTGAAAACTTGAAAACCTCTAAGCCAGTAACAAGCGTATAAGCATTCTGACGTAGTTTGACGAGAGCGTATGATTTAGTCAGAGCATTTAGACGGTTTTACAACAGGCGCGGGTTTAAATCCCCGTATATAATTTTTTTTTCTACTTTCCTTATTTGAAACAATCTTTATCTACATTTCAATCAACAATTTCATAATATCTCAAACTATTGAATTTCAATGAACTTTCGAATAGGCGAAGGGTTCAAGCAAGCTCGAGCTAGTTTCAAGCTTTAAATCTAGCCTGTGAATATAAAACTAGTCAAAAATGTCATATCCTGCCCGCCCACACCGTTTGATCTCGGTAAAGAGATTTCCATGTCGGCAACAGGCGGCCAATCAGTTTATGCAAACGGATATGGTTGCCGCAGTCGCCGCTCAATTACCATTTCCTTACTGTTTCGGAAACCTCGTAATTATCATCGGGGAAGGTTGTCTGGCTAACTTTGAACTGACTCAAAATTGACTTTTTATAATTTATATGAAAAGTTAAGTATGACATGGTGGAGTAGATTAGGGATTGTGTTTGTAGGCGATGGTCGTAAATTCAAGTCTTAGTCGTAGAAACGATTTCGGTTACTTAAATTGTTTAAAATTTTCATACCAATACGAACAACATACAAAAAAGTTTTCGAAATTTTTCTTTGTCTTTCCATCGCCATTAATAAACACTAAAACCGGCCAACGCGAGAAGGTCTCGCCTATGCAAGTGCCGTTGCAGCAAACAAAAAACATATATAACTACCATCAACACTAAATACATTTTTACTTGTTCATGTTGAATTGAGACGACTTATCACATCTCTTACACCACGAAATTAATTTTGTTCAAATCAATTTTCGCTTGACGTTTCTATTTAATTCTATATTTTTTAATACAATTTTCCCTGAATTCAGAGATTTTCAAGGTACACATATTTTCCTCATATAGCAGAGTAGGCAGAAGTAACATAGTGTTAAGACATTCTGCTTCCCACTGAATGAACTCTGGTAACAAGACGAAGCGCAGCGTTGAGTTGCGGAAAATTAAATAAATAATATATAGTGTCCTAACCCTTAGCTCTTTTCGCCTAAATATGTATATAAATCCCCTAAATATATAATAACAAAAAATAGTATTATTACTTATAATATTACTTAAAAACCTTTATTAAAACTTATGTATATTAATATGAAACTTATGTAGCGCTAATTTGTTATGACGCTACTTTTTGGAAGCGCTCTTGGCCGACTCTTGATAGTTATCAAAGCGGTTACTTTCTACTGAGTCTAAGTAAATTTTTGTTCATATTATGGCATTTTAGGCCATTTTAGCGCAGTGGGATAGTCTAATCGATGGATGTTAGTTCGATTACTACATAGGTGAATGATTATATTGTTTTAATTATTTTCATTTCTCCTCTCTGGTAAACAAAACGCGGCGTTGACATCCGCCACTTAACACGATGAATAGGAAATAGGACGGACGGAGTGTCTTAACACTAGGTTCCCGCTACCTAACCTACTTTGCAGGAAGAAACTGTACTGTTACAAGGAACGGTACCTCAATTTATTTATATTCCAACTACCAAAAGGTCTTAATATCGATTTAATGCTACAAATAGCAATCAATTAATTATTAATGCGAATATTGTACTAATGACGTCATTCGCTTAAGATCGATGAAAAGCTGTTACTGTGATAATTGAGAGGTTGTATCTTTAAATTTCACATTATAATTAAGTAAAAAGCAAATTTAAGATAAAGAACGGTGTTAAATTCCACCGCTTTACATATTATAATAGTTCTACATAGAGCGGAAAGTCAAGAACGGGTATTGAAAGCATTATTTTTTTACGCTTCATGCTGCAATCTGCTTATTGCATGGAAGCCGGAGATAACCTGGAAACCTAAAGTTAAGACACTTCCGTCCCCCCTTTTCAACGAATTCCGGAGGCATTGTCTGTTGAGTTACGAAACTTAACGCCGCGCCGGGGAATTTATAATATTTACCTAATTGAGCCCGTCGTGGCGCAGCAGCACAAGGGTGTGACTGTAACGTGACGTTTGTGGGTTCGGTCCCCACTCGAGGAATTGAAATATTTATTTACGTTTATATATCCATTTCTTCGCTCTGGTGTCAAGACAAAGAGCGGCGTTGGTTTCTGCCACTCAACACGCAATGCCTCCAGAATTCGGCAGAAAGTTGCGAACGGAGTGTCTTAACACTAGGTTCCCTCTGCCTTCCCTGCTGTGTGCGGGATACAGCGTGAAGCAGAAATATTTTATTTCTCCGGGGAATTGAACGCACAACCTCTTGCGTTTACAATCCCCCTTCGCCCCCTCGCTTGTGCCCCTCGTCGACGGCTGGTCTCAAGTATGTTCTTTATTTATGTATTATACATAATTTATATTAAATTTGTAGTTATGCACGATAAATTTAGCGCAGCTTTGAGGAAAGTTCGTGTGTAGTGAACTATTTTCATAATTACATATAGCTTTATTATCTCCCTTGTAAAATGTCAGCTCAATATTAGTGAATAAGTTTTTGTTAATTAAAATTGAAATTTAAATAGATTTTCAAAAAAGTGACTGAACTTAACACCGCGCTCTGTCAAAGCAACCCCGCTGAAACAGTTATAAAATATTTTTAAATGCAATAAGCGGGGTTGGAATCCACAAGTATCGCGTTCTTCTTCCAATCGCGCTAAAAAACGAAGTGTTTTGATAAGTGAATTAGATTCCCTTACGGAATGTGGGATACAGCGTGAAACTACTTTTTTTTAACTGTCTACTTATTATTCACTAGCGGACGCGCGCAGCTTCGCTTGCCTATTTAAGGGTGAATTCTAATAATCCATGAAACATGTGTCCAATGAAATATTTTTAAGTCCAAATTTCAAATTTTATAAAAATCGGTGGCGATTTAAAGATTTTTCCATCCAAACTTTGAACCCCTATTTCACCCCCTTAGGGTTAAAATTTTTCAAAATCCCTTCTTAGTGGATGTCCAGATTACGAAAGTAAACATCTGTCCAAATTTCACGTTTCTACGCACGGTTTCGGTTTCTACACTACGGCTGTGCGTGCGTCTTACCTCAGTCAGTGAGGACAAGTCCTTTTATATCCATACCTATATTATAAATTCGAAAGTAACTCTGTCTGTCTGTCTGTCTGTCTTTTACGCAATCAGGCCCAAACCGCTAATTTAATTGTGATAAAATACTCGTATAGAGACACATGAGGGTACCGGGATGAACATAGGATACTTTTTTTCTTATATTTCTAATATTGTCGATATATATTAATATATTAAAATAATTATTAATTTGACATGCAATTTATCCCGCCATGTTTAAAACAACCGCCGTTGCTAAGCAAAGATTTGCAAAGTTTGTTGTTAGAAAACGTCACCCAAAATGAGCTTGCTTAACGCATCTCTCTATTGAAAACTGAAAATAATTTCATAAATATTCGTATAGTTCAGCGGGCATAAGCGGGCGTAGCCGCGTTCGGGTCCACTAGTATATAGATAATTATTTTAACTTTTCATCTCCATAATGATCCTCATACTAAAATAAATATTCTTTTCTTTAATGATTTTCAGAATTTAAGCCCGCATTTAAAAGATTCGCTATGAAACTTTAATAAAGTCATTTCTATTTGTAGAACACAGTCAATATTAAGATAAAGTTAGGTCAGGCTTAAAAATTAATATGTTCCTAACTTAACTTACGCAAAAAATGTATAAGTTAACTTTTATTAATAGTAAGGAACCTGTTAACTTAGATACAATATTTACTTTTAGGAGGGTAAACAGAGGGGACGTATTGATACTTCGCGCAATTTTCGACACTGAATGTTGAAAATGAAAAGAGTGTTTGCGAAAATCTGCACTGCGCTTTGTCTACGTACCATATATACCTTCACGCTGTATCCCGCACACAGCAGGGTAGACAGAGGAAACCTAGTTTTAACACACTCCGTTCCCTACTTTCCGCCGAATTTTGTAAGCATTGCGTACTGCTGGTGGCGGATAAATGTAAATAAATATTTCGTTTCCTTGGATTGGGAATCGAATCCACAACCGTCGCGTTACAGTCACAACACTGTGCCGCTGCATCGCGACGACGGCCTAACGCCTTCGTACCACAGCGAAGAAATTAAAATATTTAATTCCTCCGAGTGGGAGTAGTACCTACTAAGGTCGCGTCTACATCTGCTGCTACGACGGCCTCTACAATATTAAGCACCGGCACAAAAAATATTTATTTTATAAAATAATTTTTTTCTTGTTACTAGTGACAAGTAATAAAATTATTCCAGGCAAAGCGCGGCGTTGAGTTCCGCCACTCAACACGCAACGCCTCCAAAACTCGGCGGAAAGCGTCTTAACACTAGGTTCCCTCAACTTAACCTGCTATGTGTGTGAAGCTGATTTATTATTATTTTTTTTTTAAATTAAAACAATTTTAATAACAAAGGAATCCGTTCGATAAGATAATTTTGAACATAATAAACAAAAGATATAAAATAAAGTAATTCATAAAATAACCATATCCACAATATGCACTTACCGGGTCAACCTTCTATCAGGATCCATCTCGATTTCTTTAATTTCACCCGTTCATATATAAAGTCTCTGGATACATCGCGACGAAAAGTGTTTAAACTACGTGCAATCAACAAGTAGTTGCCTAACAAAAAGTCGCGCGAGACGACTAAGTTAGATGAAAATTTTCATATACATAGTTTGAAAAAATTAAAATCTATTTTGAATTTAATTTTAAAAATTTAAAAGTTATTTTCAAAATCAAATTATTGGAAAATTTCCAAATTGCCGTCGTAACTGGCGACGCGACGTGGCTGCTGCCGTGGCGGTTGCAACAATAAATATGATCTGGGGGATGCGATGGGGCGACCGGGACGCGCGGGGAGCCACTGCACACGGCCTGCACCTAGCCTACTAATTAAAACAATAATATCGAAATACAACAACCTGTATATACTAATTTTCTACCAAACAAAGTTATTGATTGGGCACCTAACATAAATTTTGTTACAGGCGCTTATAATGATCTTTAAAAAATTGTACTTAAAAATTTTGTAGTGCTTTCAGTTGCTAGGTCTAGGTCACGCAGCCTCCCCCCGCTGCCTGCTTCTCCGGGATCGATGCGTGCTAAAATTACTGCGCAATTGAAAATTAATTTATCGTGGAGATGGTTACGAGACCACCGGAAACAGGATCTAGGGTTAAGTCATTCCAGCACTTGTGCAAAAGTTCCATTTTCTACCATGTTGCGTCAAATGATAACGGCAAAGGCTGTGTAAGAAGTAGGTCAAACGGACAGGGCGCGGGGCGCAGGCGCGAGGCGGCGTCGCGCGCATCCCTTTGTTCCGACAGCGCCGCGTTACGACACAGTAACCGGATTCCCCGACTGAAACCTCGAAGACTTCACTTCTCATGCTACCCGGTGAGTGCCGTTCGCCGTCCACGCACTGAACCTCCTTCCTCCCGCGATAGATCACTGGTTAGATGTTTCTTACTTACGATGTTGAATCGAATTAGCGGACTAGATTAGCGTTTAGGGCATGCATGCTTATCTATGTTTACGTCTTTGAGTGTTCGATCTGAGCCCGCAATATCCTCTCCCTCGAGCGTGAAAGTGTTTTATTACAGATGAGATGTTTGTAGGGAGTTAAGATGGTGTTGCTAAGCGTAGGAGCGGCATGAGGCGTCTCGAGATGCAAGGCAGGGAGGGCGTCGGGAAGGACGGCGTGATGTCCCGCAGCGAGTCCACGGTCAGCCGGTACACGCCGCACACACCGCTGGGCGCGCCGGACTCCGTCAGCGTCGACTCCAATCCCATGCCCACCATATACCGGTACGACCTCGTCGACCCCGCTCCCGCCCGAGAGAAGACGTGTCTCTGTAGTGCACGCGGTACACACGTCAATTATTAATTGATATCGATTGTACAGTCTGCCGTCATGTCCCGATCCTATAGATAAACCACTAAGCCCTTACGTCTTCTCCCGACGGAGAGCCAAGTATACCGCATCTCACAGCGATCGACGCATGCGAGTAGGCACCGAAGGCGACTTATCTTTTGCGAAATCGTTAAGTATATATAACAACCTTGGTCTGATCGATGGCGAATTGACTAAGCTAATACTATTGATGTTGCTTTAAGTATTATCGACAATCTGTTTCGATCCGGTCAGGGACGATATACGTTCTATTCAGCTTAAGATACAGCCGAATATGTAGTACGACGCTTGGCTTGCATCATCGCTACGGAGGACCTCCAGGTATGGTATCCACTCCCACTGTTGCTTCCTCACCGAGCCTCATATACTCAATCCTCCTCCTTGCTAAACACCGACTTTGCTTCACTTTTGTCGCTTGTATGTCAATCTTCATTAAAAGTAGCTTAGTTATGTAGTTGAGTAGTTAACATTTTAGTATTTTCTATAGTCGTAAAGTTCTGAGATTATTGCATTTTATCATTAAATTCGTTTACTTAGTTGGAACAGTTAGTTGTAATGAGATTTTATTATTAAGATCTTACTGTTGGGACTAATTTACGTATTGTATGTATGAAACCTGACTTGTGCTAAAGTAGTCATTGGAATTCTGAAGCTATTTATACTGTTATTGATCATGTATTATATTCCATGAAGTTAGACGTTGTTAATAGAATAGTGGTTTTTTTTAGTTTTATTTTAGAAACAAAGATGTTCAGCTTTCTTGATAGACAAAGGGAAGGGTATTATTGTATTTTCGTAACTTTGTCCCGAGTGTCGGAACTCAACGCCGCGCCTTGTCTATTTTATGAAGCAGGGAAATGTAGGGGGAAATAATTTATTTGTTTCCATTTCCCCGAGGGAGGGTTAAGATCCATAACTCTTACAGTCAACGAACCCACTGCGCCGGGATGGTCTTACCTTTAATTGTAGGTAGTTTAGATTATAATTTAGGCACTTTACATAACGTAGCTTAGGTATATTAGTAATATTAGTAATGTTGACATTTTACAGTTAACAAATAGATATATAGATGTTTAGTGTAGAAAATATAATGTAGAGTAGATTAAGTTCACAATATTTTAGTATAAATTAGTAGTTTATTTTTATTACGGTTTATGAAACGGAAAATTAAAAAGATGTTAGATATGGAAATTATATTGAAATTCATATCTATTCATTCATACACTAAATTAATGAGTTCTTAGTATAAAGCATTTGTAAATTTTCGAAGTCTATAAATACGATGCATATAAAATTTGACAGAATATATTAAAAATACAAAATCGCGCACGAACGGTTCCGTACTATAATCATCTATAAAAACCATAAAAATCATGAACGTTATATGAGAGCCCCCTTAAATATTTATTATATTCCGTCTTTTAGTATTTGTGTTTTCATTAGCAACAGAAATTATATTATCTGTGATAATTTCATTTATATCAATATCACAATTCATGAGTAAAGCATGAGGAGACAGACGGACAGCGGACTCTTAGTAATAAGGTCCCATTTCACCCTTTGGATATGCAACCTTAAAAATATTTACACTGTTAAAGAAATTGTATATAGTTTCCACAGATCTATAATAGTTACAATTTTAAATGTTTTTTTTCATTATTGATGGACTTGATTTTAACATTTTAACATTTACAAATAAGCGAAGTCATTTTGAAAACTCAATTTATGATAATTTAATTCTAAATTTAATATTGGATACTAATAATAATAACCTCATAGAAACTCAAAATAAGGCTATTATGGAAAGAAAAAAATATTAGTATGTCTGCGAATGCGAAATGTGGAGGTTCAATTCCCATTCGAGGTAATATTTTTTTTATTTCCCCGCTCTGGTAAAAAGACAAACCTCAACGTTGAATACTGTTATTCAGTCCGTAATCACTAGAAAATAGGGCGTACATAGAAAGCACGTCTTTCTTCTTCTTTTCTTAACACAAAGTTCCCTCTTAAAGCTAAAAAACTACACCATAATCCATACCGCGTATGGTATACCCAAAAACCACGTTCAGTTCATACCTTCGTTATTCACTTTTTATCGTTTTTGAGATATTGTATTTTCGTGGCGTAGCTTCAACAACACTACTAATTACTCCGATATATTTGTTACCCAGATGTCGTGCCCCAATCGCCTCTCTTGATTGTATGGACGAATTTAGTGCTAATTCCCAGCAAATGTTAGATCAAGGTAAGTCAGGCTTCTTTCGATATAAAAATAAACTACAAAATAAAAATAAAATACAAATCAAATATTTTACTAAAGACAACTTTGTACTTAACAAAACAAAAACTATAGTATTGCTTAGCTTGAGTTATAACAGCTTTTCATGTATAGTAGCAATTATTAATAATATATATTATATTAAAGTATATTTCAAATCGTGAAACTTTTGGATTTTGATTGTGTAAAACTGAACTGAACTGAACGAACAAACAGTTAATTTTATCCATACACCTAATATATTTAGAAAAGAAACTTAAATATCAAGTGTTACCAACAGCCGGCGAGATGAATATTTCAAAGCATATGTCTATATACATGGGAAACCATACAAGCATGCCGTCGTCAGTAACTCCTGGTCTCCGGTACAAAAATTTGGGAAAATCTGGTTTAAGAGTACCCAATATCGGTCTTGGCTTGTGGACGATGTTGAACGAGGACTGTGCAGAGGACATTATAATGACCGCTTTAGAAAACGGCATAAATCTATTTGATTTATCTGAGGCACATTGTGGTGAGTAGAGAAACATCAAAAATTATAAAATCGTTCCTATGAATATAGAAAATTAATATATTTTTAACAATTTTAGCCAGAGGTGAAGTGGAACTCGGTAGGATACTCAAAAAGAGAAACGTAAGACGTACTAGTGTTATTATAACAACAAAAATATATTGGAGCACAAAGTAAGTATATTTATTTTTAATTTGTATATTTTTTTTAAACTTGTCTTATAAGAAATATGTTGAAAGAATTTCCCTAGCCTCCTTCACTTGTAATTATTATATTAATAACATCCAAGATAGTATTCTAAAATAAAATTATCAGTACTATCAAATAATATAATAAAAACTAAAACAAATATAAAAAAATACATCGGAGAAATCCGACTATCACGAAGGTTTAATTAACCAAAGATCACACAAACTTAGAAGAAAAAGGATCAAGTAAACAAATCTAAATAGTAAGATATTAAATGAAGTGATAACTAACTTTAATGGTAATATTTAAACTCTTGTGAGCGACACAGTTATTAGAAACATATAACCACTTGCTACCGCTAGCTTTTACCATATCGCTGATAGCTCACAGATTGCTTTTTATAAATGTGTTTAACGCTTGTTTTTTAATGCTTTTGGCTTTTCTAGTACCTAATATGAAATCTCAATTTATTAGGTTTCCTCATGCTAACAGGTCGGATGAAAGGGGTTTGTCTAGGAAACATATTATTGAAAGTGTTAAAGCCTCTCTTCAGAGACTCCAAGTTGAATATATAGATGTTGTTTTGTTGCACAAAACCGATCCTGTTTGTCCTATGGAAGGTAAAGGTTATGAAACTCATAATTATTATTTGTCTAAATAGAATAGATTTTGTTGAATTTGCTATGTTTTTAACAGAGTTGGTAAGAGCGATGACGTTTGTGATCAACCAAGGATGGGTTATGTACTGGGGGACAGCACGCTGGTCACCTTCAGAGGTGAGGAATGATGTATTTTACTTTTCCACATGTAATACTTTGTTTTTTATCTGTTTTCTCACAACTACAACATATACATTAGTGAGCGATCAGGAAATGGAAGAAGGAAGAATACAAATCCATGATTTTTCTATTAAGAGAAAACATTCTGAAAGTTCAAAATGTCTTATAACAATAACTTGAACATTAAGTACGCTATTTTATAGTAAAAATAAACCGAAACAATTGAAGCCATATAGACATCCGTCTCACGCCGGCAAATTGTCAATTCACAGCTGACCGTATCCGCTCGCCCATATACTTGAGTCTCCTATAGAAGTGTGCCCTCCCATAGATCGCTGTCTTAGAGTATCCAGGAAAAAATATTGCGAACGTCCTATTTTTAAATTTTAAAGTTAATAAATATTAAATTAGACTTTTTTAGTTCAACGAATAGATGTAGATAGTAATAAAATAATAAATAATTTGTTCTTCAACCTAAATTCATATAAATTTGATAAAAAAATATCAACTTTTTATAATAGACATTCTGTATACTAATCTAAACTTCAACCACTGCCATCATCAATACATATTCTTATGTATGTACATATGACTGAATGAATAACTCCGTCCGTCTCCAATTTTCTTTCTAAATATTTACACTAGCTTCCCACCCATGGCTTCACCCGCGTGGTGACTCCTGATAACTATGACCGTAGTTACAGTGGGCTATATCGAAACGATTAACGTGATGTAATAGATTTTGGCCTATTCGATTAATGATATTTCATCTAACACAAAAAAAATTCCAATTCAAACCAATTGTTTCTGGGATTTGTGATTTCAATTTCAAAATTTATATTAAGTTTAGATATATGTAGGCATCGATCGTAAAATATATGAAAATATAATTTGTAGATAATGGACGCATACACAAACTGCAGACAGTTCAATTGCATCACGCCTATTGTGGAGCAAACAGAGTATCACATGTTCTGTAGAGAGAAACCAGAACTGTACATGCCCGAGTTATATCACAAGATAGGTGTTGGTAAGTCATTTCTACTAAATGTTTTAGAGGTCACGCGCTTTACTTTCTGCCAAGGAGTTTATTATTTAATTTAATTATATTAGCCTTAACAAAAAAAAAAAAACAAAATGTCCAAAGGATGTTATCATAAGAGGTGCTTAAAGAAAACCCTTAAAGTTCAACGAATAATTTATACGAAAATTTTATTTTATTGCATATTTTTGATCAAATTAATAAATTTAAAGCATGCCCAAAATATTTGACAGTTGGTACGGGCGTGCGACCTATCTATCATAGGTGGTATTACTTGTTCATAGGCGTCATGTGTCTGATCCCAGGGATGATGGCTTGGTCCGCGATCACTACTGGCAAAGGGCTTGGACGTGAGGAGATTACTGGTCTATTCGCTAAGTCGCGGTTCAATAGGAAATATAGCACATTTAGCTGGTGTGAAGAAGATTTGGCTGTTGCGGATGTGAGTGAGGTAGGCTGCTTGTTGAAAAGTGTATTTATTATCGCACAAAAATAACATGTTTCTTTATCAAATTATGTAACAGATATATTATACAAAAAAAAAAATAGAGATTAGTAGAACAAGATTTGTAATTAACAACGCGATTGTACTCTCTAGATGAGAATTTCTGGAAGTAAAGAACAAGTTGCAGGGGAAGAGCCTCGCACTTATGGCGATAAACTACGCGATCTCGCCAATCTTGCCACAACAATGAGTAAGTTATAAGTTACCAAAAATAAATCACAAGATAACATTGAAAATTTTATCATGTTAATAATAATTTTACCTGTTCCATTAAATAGATTGTTCGATGAGCCAACTGGCTGTTGCCTGGTGCCTTAAAAATGAATCTGTAAACTGCTTGCTGCTCGGCGCGGCGAGTGTGGAACAATTCAAAGAAAATATTCATGCGTTGCAGGTAAAACAAAACCACTGTATTAAATTTTAACAAAACAAAACCACTGTATTTTAAGAATTGAATAAATATACTATATAAAATAATTGGTAGATTGTGCCACAACTCACACCATCAGTTATGGTGGAAATAGAGAGACTGTTGTCTAACAAGCCGCAAAGACCACCCATGGTGTCAACTCTGGCGATGCGCAACCAACAGAACAGCAACACAGTGCGGGTAGACATGACGTGAGTATGCCGTATTAAACTGTGTTATGCCTTAATTAACTTGAACTAGGTCATTGATTGCCTATATTTATACCCTAGACCCCTAATTGGTCTAAATTTGAGAATTTTATTTTAAAATAGGCCGAAGGTCTGAACGGCAATATGAATTTTACTTGATCATTTGTTAATGGAAATCTATTTTTGAAAGAGCTTTAAATTTCTAAAGCTGGGGCTGGGGCTATTTTCGTCTTCTTCTCTAGTCTGATGCGGCTTAAATATCTATATTGCTAGATTTGTTTTCTATTTCAAAACTTTTTCTGGTATATGAAGTTGTTATATTGAGTAAAAAAGTCTGTCTCGACTGGTAGAGTTGATTACACGTACAATTGCATTATAAAGCGAGTGACAAATCACTTTATCAAATTACAATGGTATAATGAGCTATGTAATTAATAGTATCATAATTTATATAGTTTATATTTCGTAGTGAATTAGCACAAGCTTGTGACTGTAAACGCCAGGTTGTGGATTCGATTCCCATTCGAGGAAATGAATTATTTAATATTTTCATTTCTTTTTCTTTAGTGCCGAGGCAAAGCGCAGCGTTGAGTCCGGCCACTCAGTACGCAACGCCTCAGAACTCGGCAGTTTTAATGGGAACGGAGTGTCTTAACTAGGTTCGAAGGCTTTCTTCTGCCTACCCTGCTATGAGCGGGATGCAGCGTGAAGTTTAGTAAATAGAGTAGTATTATAAGCTAAGCTTAGAAGTAGTATTACAAGGTAATAGATTTATATATCAATAGTGGGGCGTCCACATCGGCCGCCGGATCTCCAAAGCCTGAGGAAGCTGAGGGCGACGCGACGACCCCCGCCAAGGAAACAGGGCGGGGTTTTTGTGAGATACAGTGACCGTGGTGGCGCGGAAGCACTGAGTCTGCTTCCAAATCTAGTAAGTCCAAGGTAAGTTCGGTTCCGTATTATATCTCTCTCCTATTTTCCCTTATTTTTTTTCTCAAAACAAATTTTAGATATATAATTAGTCATATCTATCTCTGATAGATGGATTCGTATCTTAATATCCGTTATAAATTTATTAAGAAATAATTTTACTTAACCTACCTTTGTTAAAAAAAATAATTTACTTATTGTTCAAGCTGTAGGTTATGATTTTTTTGTTTCTATTATAATTTATATGTAATATTCGTTTACATTTAAAACACTTGTCTACAGGAATCAGTTAAGGATAGTAAGCCCAAATTCTTCCTAAATAATGCCGGTGAAGTGATAAGACGTGTCGGTGAGTGCTATAAATAATTTAACAAAATAAAAATAAACCATATACTATATTTTGATTTCCAGTGACACATAAATTTACAAAAATATTTACTTAACTTTAATTGTCCAATAGAACATGATGGAGTATCAACAGATGTGGTAATATCCGTATCATCTTTAAAGGGGAAACAGCCAGCGTCAGGCGGTAGTAAGGTAAAAAAGTCCAAATCTGATAATTCAAGGCCTCGATCATCCTCTTTGCAGAGATCGTCTTCTGGCCAGCTGTCTGTGACTAGGGACAGACGAAGGTCCAGATTCGATTTGGCCTCCCCAGCTGATCTGTAGACACATCGATATCATTAAACAACCTATCATTATGTAATAATTAAATATTTAGACATCATAATGATTGTACACTCGATAGTGAATTAGAATTGTTAAATTGGATGTTGTTAATATTTTTTTAATATATTAGTAGAAATTATTGTATTCACAAATTATATTTTTACACGGATGAGGATGATAACAAATTTAGATAAAATAAAATCATTACGTTTTGATAATTTATATAATATATGTTATTTATTATTATAATATTTATTATTATTATGTAAATGTAGTGTGATAATAGTGAGTGTACAGTCATAATCACATTGTAAACCAAAACCGTAGATTATGATAATAATCATAAAACATAAGAATATAAATAATCTATTACAGTAAACAACATGAAGCAGTTCTAGCCAGTTGCAAAAGCTGTGATTAATAAACATTATGTGTACATTGAGTTTAATATAATATTATATGAAAACGAAGGAGGATAAGCACTGCAACGATAGTTGCCATAAGGAGTAGGCTAGTCACAACAAAGTGCAAGGCACATAGAAAACTAACTAAGTTAGTCCACGTATAGCCTTTTGTATGTAGAATTTGGAATTATACAGCTTTATTGTATAAATTTGTATAATATATATTGTATTATAGTATATTATAGAAAATTAATAATGTTTTTATTATATTATATATAAATTTTAATATTATATATGTAAATGTTTAGTTATTTTAGACGATATATTAATGTATTGTGTGCACTAAATATTAGCTTTATTATAAAAATACATATAAATATTATTTGTTTTTCATAAGAAAATTAAATATGTATAGAACAAAGTCGCTACGAATGTACGTGGAAAGTTTAGAAAGTATGGATAGTCTATAGTTGCAATCGTTTTCAGGCATTTAGTGTGTCTTTTACTATTAAAAGAGAAGTAAAACGCCGCGTTCACGATAGGTAAGCTCATGTAGGTCGATAGGTTCAAAATGCACTATAGATTGTTTAAATAATTTTAAGTACACAAGAAAATGTACTTATTCAGAACATTTTTTTCTGTTATTTAATATAATGTTCAAATTATATTTTTTTTCGTGCAAGTTGTATGTAAAATATAACCGAAATAAATGTATATAAGTTAGATTGTCAAATATGCAAAATTTCAGTTTCCAATACAAATCGGGCTAATTTTAGTCCACAAATGTAATTATTTATAGACATGCCAGCTAAAAATTATGGTTGTTTGTTCAGATCCTACTCAGAAAATATTATATTTATAATATAGACACTCGCGTGGTCTAAAACAATAGTTGACGCCACTACTTAGTTACCTTAATTTACGGAAAGTGGAGAAATATGTCACATAGTTATCTCTATTAAAGATCAAAATAAGCAAATAACAATAATTTTGGAACCGTAAGTTCTGTTTTAAGCCAGAATAAGCGTGGATGCGGCGACCATCAGGATAAGAATGAAGTATTATACCTAATTGATTCCTTCGAATACTAATTAAGGGAGCTAGTCATTTAAGAAATTGTAAAATTCAATAAATCGCTTCCACTGCTTGCATTAAAATAAGGATCTGGCTTAAAATATTATTCTATATATAATTATAACAAATAAAAGCTAGCGAATTTTAATAGATAAATCTCAATTACTTACAGTTAAGTGACTGATTAAATATTGGTAAGATCTAAATTTCTTTTGTGTATATTTTAACACAACTATAGCCTAAATAATGTTAATAATAAAGCACTTTTAAAGCAGTCAAAGCTTCTAAAAAAAGCTTTTTAATATAAGTATAGGTTATGATGAATATAATGAAAAAGATTACCGGTAAAGTACAAATCGCTATCAGTTGTCAATCTGTTATATTTCGCTTGAAATATATCAAATATATATAAAAACTATACTTGAAATAGGCAGATAATGGAGCAACGGAGTGTATTGGCACTAGGATATTCATTCTTTACCTTACTTATACGAAAAAACTCTAAAAAAACATAAGTTATATTTTTGATATATTTTGAGCAATATAGTATCTATTTAAAATATATTTATAGATGTTTATTTTGATTGTTTGTAGGGTAGTTGTTTGTTTGATTTCTTTTTAATAGTACTTTGTAGATCGAGTGAATTGATCTGTGTGTATTTGGAAATAGTATTTTTACATAAGATTAATAATATGTGCTGTCTAGTGAATAAAGTGAATGATTAATCTAGGAAAATGTTTTTTTTTGTAATTAATTTTATAATTAATTACAAAAAAAAACATTTTTATTTATTTATATGAAAAAAAACTTTTTTTTTTGGATTGATAATTTTTTACAAATATTGGTGACATTGAAAAGTTTCAAAATTCTAGAATGATTTCGAAATACATTTGACCAAAATCAATCGTTCTGTTAAAGGCACAGATATTTACAAGTAGGTAGTCCAAATAAATTAATTAATTAATTCTCAAATGAACAAAAATTAGATTTTAGTATAGAAAAAAAGCGCAAAAATGCTATATAATATACATTATAATCAACACATATACATTTAATATTAGTCATATTTTATATTTAATTATATTTTTAGTCATAAATTATTATGATTATAGTTATATTATTATGATTATATTTGTATAATTATTAAAAAAATATGTTTTAAAGTTTTATCTTTATCACGTCATATCATTAGATAAATTTTATTGAGCATTTTACCACGAGTTAGTCCTAGTGTGTCAAAATATTTGAGCCAGAAACTAATAAAAGCACCTCACTCAATGAATGTGTTTTATTTTTTGATATATAATTAGTAGATTTTAAAAATAAATTTATTCTAAAGACATAATATTTCGTTTTGATACTCTATATTTAGCTTCACGCTGCATCCCTCACACAACAAGGTAGGCAGAGGGAACCTAGTGTTAACACACTCCGTTCCCCACTTTCTGCTGAATTCTAGAAGCGTTGCGTGTTGAGTGGCAGAACTCAACGCCGCGCTTTTCCTCTACACCAGAGCGATGAAATGGAAATATAACACACTTCCTCGAGTCAGAATCGAACCCACAATCGTCGCGTTATAGTTGTAGGCTATGTGTATTGTGGTGATGTTAATGAGACGAGACTTAATATTCAACTCATTTATTATATATTTGGTTATTAATAGGCTACAAACCAATAGTGATATAATTTCATAACTGCATTTGTAGTGAATAATTTGAGCTGATCATATAATAAAAGAATAAAAAATAAAAGATAAGAAGATATATCAAGAAATTATTCTAGCTTAGATAATCTAATCGTCGCTCAATCTTACGAAATACACCTAAAAAACGAAAAGCGAAAGCCAGGTAGCGCAAACCAACGTCCAGTGAAGTGACTCTGCCAAGGTTGCAAGGCCATGATAACCCACACATTGTGTGTAACGCCAAGCGACGACGCAAGACCGCCAATCGCTATCCTCAATTATCCTGCTAGTCCAGGACTAAATATAGTACGGCATACTACTGCGTGGACTTGCCAGTGGTCAGACGTGGCCAGGCGTGGTACAAAATGGCACTTGTTTATTTTGATTGGCTGGACTATTTGGTCTTTGGTGCTATGTTACTTCTGTCTTCTTTAATTGGTGTGTACTTCGCTTTCTTCGCGCAGAAGAAGCAGAATACGACGGCGGAGTATCTGATGGGTGGAAAGACAATGGGCATGTTTCCTATATCCATGTCCTTGATAGCCAGGTATTGTATTGGAATTGATTTTTTTTTTTAAGTTTCTCTTTATTGGTAGTGATGCGTTGTTTGTGCTGGCGATTCTATTCTATTGGCGAATTTTTTGTATTATAAATACAATTTTATACAAGTGTCAAATATGTTTTTAGTTATCTTAAGGACTTCTGTTGAAATATTTTAAGCGCTTTCTATTACTTGTTAAGGAAAAATTGCTGAAATATGATAAATGGATTATAAACAGTAATTAGATTCCCTTTTTTTATTTTTCCTCAAGCGAGGTAGAGGCTGAGCTGGGTAGAGGTATTCAATTACCAAATTTAACACCCAATTTTTTAAATATCGTGGCTGTATCGTGAGCTCAACGTCAGGCTTCTACTTTCTACTCTACCATAACAGAAAAATGAGAATAATTTAAATATAATCACTAACCGAGTGGGAATCGAACCCCATAACTATCAGGTTAACCGCAACGGTCCCTAATTCATGTTAGGAAATAACTGAATCAATCTCTAATGCTGCTAACCCTTATAACCAATCAGAGTACTTAAGCGAATGAATGAGCGTGGGTAACTGTAATGTGTAAGAGAACTTCCTTAGATATCATAATTAAAGTCAATTTTGTATAGAAATTATAATAAATATTTTTACACTTTTTTATAAATACTTTATTCCACATTAATTTAAGGTAAAAAAAGTTCAAAAATTTAGAAGTAACGGGTCTCGAACCCACACCTGTTAGAAATATTTAATATTTTCATTGCTCTGGTAACGAGAGAAACCGTCACTCAACACGCAATGTCTTGAGTATTTAACGGAAAGTGGAGAACGGAAACAGAGTATCTCAACATTAAATTCCCATATACTCTCTGCCCGACATGCTATATACGGAATACAACATGAAGATAAAAAAAAATGGAAAGTATTAATATACTTTTTTTCTACACAAACAATTGACGATAAGGGCAGATAGAATATAAGACACTCCTATCTCCACTTCCATTCCCTTCTAGATACATTGAACGTAGAACGGAGAGATTAACCGTGATGCCGCTATTTTTCTATTCAAACAGAGGAACATCGAACCCAAAACCATTACATATAGAAACTCATAAGGAGCTATGACATGAAAAAATATATCTAAAAATGTATTATTATCCACGTAATGAAATGGAAATACCTTACTAAAAATAAAATGATGAAAGTTAGTAAGAATCACTAAAATGATGTATTTAATTAATGAAACCCTCCGGCCGCCGTCGCCGGGGCGGACTGTGACGCGACGGTTGTGGGTTTGAAGAGAGTGTTTTAACACTAGGTTCCCTTTACCAACTCTGCAATGTACGGGATACAGCTTGAAGCTCGAAAAAAAGGTTATTAAGTGTAGGATTAATTATTAAGAAAAAAAATCCAACTACAAAATACGGTAGGCCGCCATGATATTTTGAACGCTAATAGAAGGATTTACATCACGCCTTGTTAAACAAACTTAGATTGTATTGACAGATTACTCTGACTTCCACAAGCAACCTTGACGGTGTGATGTTAAAAGTGACAAATCGATATATTT
Organism: Heliconius melpomene rosina; assembly: GCF_056956725.1. Lineage (NCBI taxonomy): Eukaryota > Metazoa > Arthropoda > Insecta > Lepidoptera > Nymphalidae > Heliconius > Heliconius melpomene. The sequence continues at coordinate 13,784,568 of NC_140409.1, forward strand.
TTTTATCTCAACTGGCACGTTTGTAACATCACAATTAAAAATATTCACGCATTTAGAATGGAGCAGTGTCACTAATGTCTTATATTTAAAACAATTTTATGATATAGCAGAATAATCAGCTTGATGGGGCCTAGTGATAAGACACTCTGTGCCCCAATTGTCGACATATTGCATATTGAGTAGCACAACCTAAGGTCGCACTTTCTCTTCTTATGATTGCTAGGGAATAATAATAATAATAATACTCATTCTCTCGAGTGGGAATCGAACCCACTATCGCCAGCTAGTGCACCCTGACGGCCTATTTTCTGTGTCTTTATCAATCAATATTCATTCAAAAAATGCAGTTTCAATGGACCCAAATATAATAAGTAGTAAGCAAGAGACCTAAATTACTAAATTGGTGTACAAAAATAGACTGACCTTAACAGTTCTATTGCATCGTTTCTATGGAGTGGTTTAACTTCTATAACTAGTATATATGTAGTAGTACCTAGTTGTATTGTAGCCCCTACAATCGCCGTATCTGATATAGCGCTGGCTGTCTGTCGGTAATCAATTCATAAACTTGGCATTCTTCTCTAGAAATCTTTAAAGTGTCCAAAAAATATGTAAATTAGTGGAATTTTGTAATAATAACGTTTTTGGTTATTTTTAAGGGTTTCGTAGGATTCCTCAAAAGGAAAAGCCGAAACTTTATATGACCACTTTGTTTTCAGTCTATAGGTGTAGGTCTGTCAAGACCATTAATCTCGAGATAGCGCGTAGATGTCAAGCTTTAAAGGAATAAAATAATATCGAATATCCAAGTCCCTAAGAGTACGTAAAAAATTAAGAGTTTTTTGGATAACTACAGTTATAAAATTGGCACAAAGCGAAAACATACAATACAAATAAAGGAAACTTACCAAAAATTAAAATTTATAGGATTTTTTTTGTATTATTGTCAACTATTATAAGTTGTACTTCCCGATCACCTGCAACCCTGAAATTGATAGGAAACCCTCGGTGGAACTGATTCGAGTTCAACTCGCACTTGATTGATTTTTTTCTTATATTCAAGCTTCATGCTATATGAAAATGATTAAACTCACAACCTCCGCATTTACAATCAGATGCTGAGCCGATATGAGTATAAACACTAACCTGCGCCACGAAGGTTCCAATATCAAAATTAATATTATAAAGCTGAAACCTTTGGTTGAACTCGTTAATAGCGAACACTACTTGTTCCAAATTATATTTGTGTTGTATACCACAACGTCATAGGCATTTTCCAGTAACTCACTGTACCTTCCTGCGATCAAAGTTACCTTGGGCACCTAAAATGTTTCAGCTATTTTAATTTGACCACGGTACCGATGCCTCCAGAAATCGGCAGAAAGTAGGGAACTTCACTAGGCGTGAAGCTGATTCTGATAGGTAGCAGATAATGGATAATAAAGTGCTAAACGAAATGTAATATTAAGCTCGGTAAAATATTTGTTAGTCTTTCATAGCGATATACGTATATCAAACTTATATCTAAATGATAAATGAAAAATGATAAAAATATTAAATATTTCATTAACCTAATTAGGAATCGAACCCCGATCGTCACGTTTACAGTGGCACATGAGTGGCACAAACACTTCTTTTTTATTATTTACTACATTCTGTATCCTGTATATAACGGGTAGGAACCTACTACCCGCAACCGTAACAGAAGACGATTGTACATTTGATTCCCACTTCCGAAAATGAAATATTTTCAATTTCTTCTTCTGGACATAGCACCGCACTAAATTCGGACACTATATAATAATATTAAAATATTAATTTCAGTTACGTCTCAGGAATATCCCTGCTGGGGTTACCAGCTGAAATGTACACATATGGAACTCAACTTTGGACCATCGTGTTGTCAGAGTGGATTGTATCACTGACCATATCTATAGTGTACCTGCCTGTGTTCTATCATTTGCAAATTACTTCTACGTATGAGGTAAGATTTATAAAGAGTAAAAAAAGTTAGAAGAAGAAGGCAGAAGGCGCTCTGTTCTCTCTTTATTTTCTCTGCTTAACCTGCTATAAGTGGGATAAAGGAACCTGGAAAAAGTCTGAAAACTTGAAACAAAGCAGGAATTACATTCAATATTAATATTTTTATTCTGTTTCCTTTGACATTGATTAGGTGTTCAGTTATATATTGTCTTGTAATTCAATATTCTATATATCAGTTTAAGCAAAACGCATTTTCAATATTTTCTATCGTAAAAACTAAAAAAAAACCGATAAATCTTCATAAATTTGAATAGACACCTCAATGGAAAAATTCAGAATTACACCGACGTGCCACATTAAATGTCCATATAGAAAATATTGTACAGATACTACAGAGGGTAATCTTTACAAAGTGTATGATTCATTGCATATCTTGTATCCAGACCTAAAAATTATTTCCATCTAAAAATAGCCAGCTGCAGAAGGTAGGCGTTGTATCAGCTTACGTATCCACTAAGAGTCCGTGATGCATACAATAGTAAATAAAATAAAATTAATGTTTATATTTTTGTTGATACAATTTATTGGAGTTGCATAATTGACCTTATAAGACTAATATAGTATAACTAAAAGTATACAAATATTTCACTTCCTCGAGTGGGGATCGAACCCCCAACTGTCGCGTTACAGTCACACCCTTGTACCGCTGCGCAACGACGGCTTCTATATAAATAATAATATATAATAAAATTTACCTAATTATGTTTATTTTTCAGTATTTACGACTGCGCTTCAATCAACACGTAAGACTGCTTGGATCAATAATATTCATCATCAAAATGCTCCTATACATACCTATTGTTATATACGTACCGGCTTTGGCTTTCAGTCAAGGTACTTATCCATTTTAAATTAAAATAACAAGTACTGTAAATAAAAAAAACGGAATCAATCTCAGGAGGATGAATTATGTTTATTTCCTAGCTCTGGTAATAAGACATAGGGTGTTGAGTTTTCTCTGCGTAACCTGCTATATGCGTTATACAGCATGAAGAAAAAAATATAGAAAAATTATTATTTATGTCTATAAAAAAGTCTTTAAACAAATTAGCTTTACCCGCGTATACTACGGTCGACGAGTTGTGGTTGTAGATTGCTGCGTAGATCTGTTTTTAGCAAAAAATTTCTTACTTTCTATTATTTTTTAACCGAGTGCACAATGGGCAAGTTGAGTTAGCCTAACTTCAGAGGGGCCACGACTCGTTAACTGTACTGTATTTTACTAAACGGTACCTCTAGACTAACATCACTACAGTTCGTGCTCCTCAGTGAACTGGCCGGGACTGGTAACTGCCATAATTGCTTAACTGGCTCAAGTAAATTACATAAATCTTTGTGAAATTCCACCATAGTGACGCATTTGAGGCTTAACTCGCTGGAACAATGGTCATAGAGTCGAATCTTACTTGAAGGAATGTTTATATCACATAGGTATATGTATGTACTTATAATACATATATTAACAAAGTGTCGCCTGAACTGCGTTTGCGTGAACTATAAAACGTAAAATTCCCGTTATTCTCGTTTCCGTTGGAATTTCCTATAGAGATCCTTTAATAGTACACTCATCAAGGAACCTACTGCGTAGTTCCCGTTGTTCTTTATCAATCAGTAACGGAATAATTTTATATTTATAGATATGTTTTCTTTTATGTATAGCTTTTCAATCAGTACATATTGCCTTTAAAATAGTAGGAAAGTTGAGAACAGAAAAATATATTACTAGGCTCTTCTTCCTTCATCTTCGAAATTTTCAATTCATTTTCTCACGATTCATGAGATACAGTTTGGTGACAGACGTACGGACAGCGGCGTCTTAGTAATAAATTTTCATTCGTCGTTTTATCCTTTAAAAAAGAAGAAAATAAAAACTAAATTCGTTTTAACTAATCAATATTATATTAATTTTCAGTAACCGGAATAAATCTTCATATGATAACACCAATCGTGTGTATCGTGTGTATTTTCTACACTACCTTAGTAAGTATAAATTGAAACCATTTCTATCTAATAACCACACTCATAGAGGCTAATTTAATTTAATGGACCTTAAAATGGAACTATTATGCATTCGTATTGCTTTTTTGCAAGTTAAACGACAGTTAACGTGTTTGTTTCTAAAATGTTAAAGAAATAAAAAACGAAGTGTCAAATCTTTCCGCCCTCATGCACCGCCAAATTTTTGAAGCATTGCGTATTGAATGGCGGAACTCAACGCCGCGCCACACTTTGTCTTGTTACCAGAGCGAGGATATGAAAATAAATTATTTCCCGAGTGCGTCACAATCGTCGCGCTTACAGTCCTTGCGTTATCTTTTATTTTATTTCTAGTATATTATAAATAGGTTATTATTAATCGTTTTTTTTTTATTATAAGCTTTTGTTTAACTTGCCATATTAGTTTGTGAAATGTTACAAGCTGAATTTGATGCACTTCCATTGTCCTACTGCACTGAAATTTGAATTACGACTTTAGTTTTGATGACAAATAAATTACATATAATCTAAAATAATAATAAATTAATAAGTTACAAAAAATAAACATATATTGTTTTTAATACAAAATGGTCGCACAATATGAATATACCATGAAAAAAATAACATCCAGAAAGCTTGTGCTTAATTTTTTTTAAGTCAATATTGTTTTTTCTTAGGGTGGCCTCAAAGCTGTAGTTTGGACGGATGCACTACAAACTATACTAATGTACTTCGGTGTAATATTCGTGCTGGCGTACGGCACTTGTCGGCTGGGGGGGGTGTCTGAAGTGTTGAGGATCAACCAGGAAGGAGATAGATTAGATTTTTTTATGTAAGTTTTTGGCCGTATAGCCTTGCTCTATAAATATATATACACATTTGCTTTACTTTTGTATAATACTGTCTAAGAATCCTGTCGCCTTGAAGTTGACGTAGATGGTTGGGCAGATGTAATTTAGATTTATTTTGTTGCTTTTGATTATTTTCTTGTATCAAGTGCACATGTAACCTCATGGTGTCACGACTCGTCAACTGTACTGTATTTTACTAAACGGTATCTATAAAGCTAAATCAGCATCATTATAGTTCGTGCCTCAAAGTGAACTTGCCGAGATAACTGGCATAATTCTTAAAATGTTAAGAATAAACCAGGAGGGAGATTTTTATGTAAATATTTGACCTTATAGACACGGCTATCGTGGCGCAGCAGCACAGCGTCTGCTTGTACACGCGACAATTGCGGGTTCGATTGCCACTCGCGGGAATCAATTATTTTCATTTCTTCGCTATGCCTCCAAAAATCCCTGGAAAGTGGGAAACGGAAGTATCCTTAGTAAGTCTTAACTACCCTGATTTGTAACTAACTTGTTTAACTAAAATCTTATATTACTTCCAGAATGGACTTGGACCCAACTATCCGCCATACGTTCTGGACAACTGTGTTCGGGAACTACTTCAGCTGGCTCGCGTCGTGTTCTGTAAACCAGGCTATGATACAACGATGTCTGGCGCTGTCCTCGCTGAGGCGGGCCAGGATGTACGGATATTTATAAAAATATTTTCTTTGTAAAATGTTTATTTTCTTATTTCTGAGTTTAAAAAGTGTATTTGAAGTTATTATGATGCTTATGACCGTCGTGATGCAGTAGGACTGTAACTGTAATGGTTGTGGGTTCGTTCGTTACTCTGAATAGTGATGATATTTATATTATTTTAAATTAAAAGTTGTCCCTTCTCTAGGAGACAAAACGCAGCGTTGATTTGAACGTTTAGAAGATTCCGTTCCGTATACTCGATTTTTTTCTTATGCACACAAAATATTTGAAATATCTTTAAAAAAAAACAAGTTCAATAACATTCGTTTATGCTAACAACAGAAATAAATAATGTGCATATATTTATGTTAAATATTGTTTTCTACAATTTCCAGAACAATTTTCATAATGGCCGCCGGTATATTTATAATTGTGTCCCTCTGTTGCTACACTGGTCTGGTCATATACGCTACGTTTGCTTCCTGCGACCCTCTTAGCACAGGAGCTATAAGGAAGAGTGACCAATTATTACCTTATTTTGTGATGACTATCACGGGTTCGATTCCGGCTTTGCCTGGTATTTTTATGAGTGGAGTTTTTAGTGCGGCTTTAAGGTAAGGATTTTTTATCTTTTACTTTCAGGCTGTATCCCATATGACAGCGTGGGCAGAGGGAATCTTAAGACACCCCGTTCCCTATTTACATAGACTTCTCTGACTGAATAAATGATAGTTGTGGGTTCGAGTCCCTCTTGAAGAGACAAATTATTTTTATTTCCTTACTCTTGATTCAAGACAAAAAGCGGCGTTGAGTTACGCTACTCAACACGCAAGTCCCGAAAATTGTACCCTACATAATATTAGATTTTCTTTGCTTACCTTGACACATGCGTGGTACAGTGTAAAGTTAAAAAAAATGTAATCTTAATCTACTTTTCAGTTCAATGTCTACAGGCTTAAACTCAATGTGCGGAGTTATATTCGAGGATTTAATCAGACCTGCCTATAATAAGCCCATTTCCGAAAGGACAGCCAGCTTCATAATGAAGATCATTGTCGTCGTCATAGGTAGGTTTTAACTTCACGCTGTACCTATTATATCTCCTACGATCGCAAACCCCTCACGACCGTCCATCAAAGCTCGTACTTTTTCTTCAGGGGCCCACCCTCCCACTTTCTGTCAAGACAAGTCCAGGTCAACAGCAATAGCCTATTAAATACATAGCAAGGTAGGCGAGGGAGGGGTGGGTGGCAAAACTTAATGTTACGACAAGCCGTTCCCATTAAACTCCACTCTCCGCTCTATTCCAGAGGCGATGCGTGTTGAGTGACGGATCACAACGCCGAGCTTGGCATCGTCATCAAAGCGAGGAAATAAACATTTTTAATATTTCATTTCCTCAAGTGGCAATGGAACCCACGACCTTTTTTAACCTACTTTAACAGTTTATTGGTAAAATAATTATTTTTAGAAACCAGAAAACGTAAATATTAGAAAGTCAGGAAGCTTAATCAAAATAGCCTCTTTAACATAAAACTTTTCACTAATTCCTTGTTATTAGATACCTATTATTATAATTGTGTAGGTATACAATTTGTGAGAGAAAACGACATTTCAAGACCGATCTCAGACTTGAGACTGATTTATAAATACGGATCTAACTAAAATTGCCTATATGTTTAATATATGTAATACTAATATAGATATGTAACATATTTCCATTAGGAGCTTTATGCGTCGGCCTGGTGTTCCTAGTGGAGCATATGGGGGCTTTGATACAAGCTGGTAAAAGCTTGGCCGGCATTACAGCGGGCAGCTTACTGGGGCTGTTCACTATGGGGCTGTTCCTGCCTTGGATTAACGCTACGGTGGGTATTAGTGTAAGTGCATGTGTAACGCGTGGCTTGGATCGGTGGTTGTTAATATCGAATATATATTATGTAGTTGTAGGATTTCAAGGTTTTGATAAGATTTTTTTTATTTACGCTTTCTTTTGCATGGTAATGTATATTGAGAGGTAGTGTTAGTACGGAGTGTCTTTCTCCATTTTGCCGTCCTATTTTTTCAGATATTGCGTACTGTATAGTGGAACTCAACGCTGTGCCTTGTTTACGAAAGCGGGGATGAAAATGATATAAATATAATCAAATGGAGATCGAATACCCCCACACCCCACAATCTTGCCCCACTGGCCAACATTGACCGTCGACGCATAGTGGGACGACCACATAAATCATCGAACATTTAACGTGATCGATCCCCACTCGGATGAATTTTATATAATTACATTTAATTTCATTTCATTTGACAAAGCGCGGCGTTCAGCTCCGCCACTCAACAAAATGTCTCGAAATGTGGGCAAAGAGGAGACTGAGTGTCATATCAAATATATCCTATAGTTACCGATTCATACGAGTATTCATTCTGCATAATTGATTCTGTAAATTCAAGGGTGCCCTCGTCGGCGGTATTACATCAACACTCTTCGTCGGCTGGATATCCTTAGGGACGCAGGCGGCCATGTTGCGGGGCGACATCGTGGTGACCCCCAAACCGGTGGACGTTTCTGGTTGTGCAGCCAATTACACTTTACCCGTGACACCGGCTATGGAGTTTGATAGGTACATTTTATGGATTTTCTCCAATCCTCTCCTCCTCCAATCTATCAGGATGTAATCCTCTCCTCTGGTCCTCTGGATTACATCCACATAGTTTAGTTACTGACGGATCAACTAAGTTGTAAACTAACACATTTAATGGATTATTTCAATTGAAACATTGTAAAGACTTAAAATAAAAATAACTTCTACCATTTTAAAATTTGATAAAAGTTGATTATCATTTATTCTATTTAATTATTATTCTAAGATTCTGTTGTAATTTGCTAAATGTTTAAGAAAGCTCATTTTTATTCAGTTTGAAAATACTATTTGTTTTTTCCTTTTTTTTGAGCATAGCAGGGTAGGCAGGTGGCACATAGTGTTAAATCACTCCGTCCCTGCGCACCTCAAAATTTTTAAAGCAATTTTGTATTGAGTAGCCTTTTAATTGTAAGTCTATAAGACTCTCTAACGTACGTTTTATTTTCAACAGATCAGGAACATTTTTCCTGTACAGAGTAAGTTACTTGTACTACACTTTCATCGGTATGTTCGTGTGCACTACCACGGGGGCCGTCGTGTCATACTTCACGAAGCCAAATGATCCTCAAATGGTAAGAAAAAAATACATATATGTCGATTTTTTTTCTTTTTTATGTTTTTTTAGAAATTTTTAATGATATTGAGATGTGTCTTAACTTAATAGTGAAGTGAGTTTTATTTCTATTTTATAATTTAAGAATAGTGGTTCTATTACTAGACTGTTTTTTATTTTTTATTATGGAATCTAACGAAAATTTAGTTTATTAATAAATATTTTAGTACCTCTTGATGCAGATATTACAGGCAATTGTGGGTCAAATTCTTCTCGGAGAACCTTTACTGCAAGTAGTTCTAAAATGGTACTAAAATATGCATGTAATAAAAGATGTATTATTTGTTTTCAAGGTCCATCGAGATCTGTTAACTCCATTAGTCCATCGCTGGCTGCCGCCTCAAAGTCCGTACTGCCGCCGTCCTCGCCTCACGCAACACGACATCGAGCTGCACGCGCGGGAAATGGAGGGATTACGTATACTTTCTGAATATATGGTAAGTTTTATTTTCATGCTGTACCCCCCAATAAGCAGGATAGGTAGGGGAAAGGTGCACAAATACTCCGCTCGTCACTTTCCACCAACTTTTCGAAGCGTTGTGTGTTAAGTTAAGGAACACAATGCCCCGCTCTACTTTGTTACCAGAGCGCGGAAATAAAATTAATTCCTTTCCACCAAGTACTAATTGTACTTGCAACCATCACCACATTATGCTAATAATTGAAATTTATTTTACAGAAACCCATAGACGACATCTGTTTAGAGACGGATTTACTAACGCAAAGGAACAATAATTTTAGTTAGTTTTTAATTTATTTTACAATTTGTTCGTATGCAATTATTGTAGGTATAAAGTAACAAATGTTCAATTAGATTTAATAAATTAAATCAAATATGAATTATATGTGACTTTTATTTATTTATTTTTAGCTCCATCTCTGTATCCTGCACAGAGTAGGGTAGGCAGGGGGAACCTGGAAACCAGTTCTCCTCACTCCATTCCTCATTAGTACACTGCCGATCCCACTTTCTACCAAATTCTGGAGGCATTGCTTGTTACAAGACGGTACTTAACGTCGCGCTTTGCCTCGACGCCATTGAGTCGACGCGAAGAAATAAAAATATTAAATATTTAATCTCACTTTGCCCTGCGATGACTTCTAACTTTTATTTTTTGAAAAAACAATTTTAGTTTTCTATGTAAATTATTAATTTTGAATTTGAATTGAATTTGAATTTGAATTTGAATTATGATTTTACCTTAACTGTATTCAAACCCACACCTATAAATAGAAGTGATATAAGGTTTCTTTAAAATTCGCACTGTATGCCGCATGTAGGGTGTCTTAGTGCTAGGTTCCCTTTGCATATTTGCGGGAAAAATTAAATAGTATTTTTTTTTTATTTCCCAAGCTTCTTTTCCTTGACTATATCAAGAAACGAACGCATCAAGAAATTCTTCACAGATGTCATCCTATATAATATACTAGAGGAACATTGAAATAAATTAATAAAATAAAAATCTATATATTTAATACTTCTTAAAATCTGATACATTACATGTACTTGTGTATTTATTTACAAAACGGACCTGTCTCAATACTATTTAAACGCCAAATAATAATTAAGTTGAAATGAAAAATGAAGGTAAATGGAAATAAAATTGTGGTACAATAATCAAACCAAGTTAAAATTGAAATGGGCTCGAACAACCAGACCAGAACTTGTAACGTTTCATAAAATTTTAAATAAATTCAAAAAATAACAACACTATGTCGACATAAAAAATATCCTAACGTAAAATCCACTTACTGCGTTTAGTACAGAATAGCTTAAATTATTAATATCATCAATGTAACTTATCTAATTAGCTTTGTCTCTACTATTTATTGCTTAGGATCACTTTTCCAAAATAAAAGTAAGTTGCTCGGTTTGTGGACACGACCGGAGAGCTGAGACACTCCGGCTGTTAGACACTAACACTGGTGGATAGGCTCAGATGACTACTTCTCCGCTTCTAAGACTTCAGGTCGGTTCTCCTGCAAGTGCGCACGTTGACTGGGAAGAACACATTTAGCTCTATAAGAGTGGCGAGCACTAAGAACATGGCGTACATCGCCAGGCACGCCCTCCCTACCGCCGCGTCCAGCTTAAACTTGTTGAACCAGAAAGTCAAATACAGCAAGAGTAGTGTTGACAGTAGCGATATAGCAGAGTATTCGAGACCCATAGAATTAATCTTCACCTAATGAGAAAATGAAAAATTATACAAAACAATATTTGTTATAAAATTGCGCAAAGCATAGCATAACGTTTATTTTTATTTCTTATTTAAATATGAAAATCACTATTTTGTATATATCAACCAAACGTTAGCAGGAAATAAGAACATTTTAATAAACTTGGCAAAGTTAAAAATTAATACACAATTTTCAATTGAAATTGCAAAGTGATTAGGCATATTTAAACAAGGGGCCCACAGGTCGCAAGGCGTAAAATCGCTTTAAAAAATTCGCTTAGCCAATTCGCTTTTAAATACTTATATAACATATAACAAATATCTAACCCAGTAGTTGCCAGGTTCAGCTGGAGTCAATGACGCCTTGATGAGCCATGGTAGCCCCAGACACAGTAAGATGTCAAATGTGTTCGATCCTATCGAGTTACTTATCCCCATTGATCCGTGACCTGCAATTTAAATGTTTCTGTTTGATAGGAGTATGTTTTTATAGCTTCACACTGTCCCTAGCGGAATAGCCAGAGAATTCTCGCTAAGCGCCAATCGCGCTACGATCATAGGAAAGCCTTGTCTTCTTACGCCTCATCCACTGTTCGCAACCTACCTAAAGTATTTATGAAAAAGCAAACCTGACTGTTAATACGTTTAGTTAACAAAAACCTGTAATTTGTAATTTTATGTTTTCTAAAAATTTATTTAAAAAAAATGTCTCTTAAAAAAATAGTAAAACATATAATTTACCTTGTTTTGCAACAATCACACTGGAAACAGCTTCAGGTACTGAGGTACCTGCTGCGAGGAATGTAATCCCCATTACAGAGTCAGGTATCATCAGGGTATCGCCTTAAAAGAAAGGCTAATTAAATAATTACAAAATTATAAAGATAATAATTTAATTCAGTTATTTATGAAACGAGATAAGGAGATTACTTATTTAATTAAATATTTTAATGATATTCTTTAAACATATATGAAAATATTTCTTTGATATTTTACTAAGTCACTCAAAGATAATGTACAGTCGCAACTACTGAATCTAATAGATTGGAATTTAGTATCTAGGTAGATTAAGGAGTTTTTGGAATAAAGTCATATGCAATAAAGTCGTGAAATTTCTCGTCGTGAAGTGCTTTGACTGAAAGCTTGAAATATTTTAACTTATAAAATAATTTAGCAGTAGAATTCAAGTAACGAGATGTCAAAAAAACGGCCCTAATAATACAAACATTTAACATACCAATAATAGTTATCATCCAAGCAACGATATAGGATAACGATCCTATCCAAACTATGCACATAATGAAAGTTAGAGGAAACCAGTTTTTGAAACGGGGTTTTTCACAATCTGGTATCGTGAAGAGGAACACCAAGTGTATTGGCCACGTCACTATCCATGTGGTCTGAAATAAATGAAAAAGTTTTACTACGTAATAATTAATATTATTATGAAAACAATTGAATGAAAATGGCGGCTGCAGATTTGTTTTTTTTTTATTTTGATAAGAAGTATAGAGGCGCCGTCGTGGCACAACGTCACAATGGTCGTCTGTGAACGCTATAACTGTGGATTGGATTCCCACTTGTAAGAATAAGTCATTTTCATTTCCTCGCCCTGGTAACATGGCAAGTGTGGCGTTGAGCTCTGCTACTCAACACGCACTGTCTAGAAAAGTTGGGCAGAAAATGGGGAACGGAGTATCATAACATTAGGTTCCCTTTGCCTAACTTGCTATTTACGGGATACAGCGTGAAACTTCAGAAAAAAGAGCAATTATCGTGATATTACTAAACTACCTTCGTTAGTTTACTTCTCCCAGAAGGCCATTTCCACAGTGAGTGGCGGTACTCATCTGGAGTGTCTTTATTTCCTTCTTCAACATTTCCTTGATTTGTTTCTTCCTGGTGCGCTATTTCCATATCGCTATGTTTAGTTTCATTATCATCATTGGCGATTTTATCATCATCACTCTTTATTTTTTCTATTTGTAGAGGAGTTATCATTTCATGGACATCTGAATAGAGTGATACATTTTTGATATTGCCATTGTGTTGATGATGATCTGTTTGGGATGTCTTGATTTCTTTGTTTTCTGTAATTTTTATAAATATTATAATACTTATAAATTTCATTTCTAAAATTTTAAATGACTTAAAATATTTACTATTGCTATTTAATGTCATAGTAATTGTTAAACCGGCAAAATATATAATTCTGCTGTATAACAATTTCATATGTACTTAACTAATCTGAAAATTATACAAACCATTTTCTACATTCATCACCGAGTCTTGCTTTTCACTGTCTTTCTTAATCATATTTGAAACACATTTCCAGCTTCCTATAATAGAATACATTTAATAATATAAATGGGAAAAGAAAAATTTAATTGTTGTGAGAATTCGTATAAGACTACAAAAATGGTAAAATTCTAAACAGTTTCTAAAAGTACCCTACCTTTAGCAAAATTTTGTATACTTTTGTCATAGTACATGATGCAGATGTAAACACCGTATAACATGACAAGCAAGAACGCCTCGTACCACTGCACGTACTCGTCGTGCATTATACAGATAAGTATTGAAACTGTAATGCCGTATGCGAGACAGTCCCTTGTTAGCGGCCACCAATCAAGAGGTACCACCTGAAAGAAGAATAATGAAAAGAAGGTTAGCATATAAGGCATTATTTCAGAAGTAAATTTAATTGGAATGAATACATAGATTGATAAACTACTGTTGTCATAAGAATCTTTTACATTTTTTACAGTCAGAATTAAAATATTAAAATTCAATAATATTTTTTGTAATATATCATTTTATATTTTATAAACACCTATTCGCAGAATAAGGATAAAAAAATAATTAAAATCTAAATTAGTATACCATCCCAGCCCCTATACCACAGCACGCGGCTACAGCAAGTATGTTGAAGACAGCTGAGCCCACTATAGTCCCGACTCCGATGTCACCCTCTGTGATGAAAGTCCCGATCACGTTCACGAAGAGCTCGGGAGCGGACGTAGCCGCCGCCATGAAGGTAGCGCCGGCTACGTCGTTTGTCATGTTTAATGCTGAACAAATAAACAGAAATCAATAATTGGCCATTAAATAGGCTCATACATATTTTCAAGAAAATCTCTGTGTTTTCTAATAAAAGGTGAAATATTTTCAATAATAAACTTAGGTATCTTTTAGAATTGTTCAAAAAATTGGGTTGGCTATATTGCGCATTGCGTCTTCGCAATATGACCTTGGTAGATTAAATATCTACCAACCAAAACTTTACTAAATATGAATCTCAACCCATCTCAACCCAGCCCTTACCCGTGCATATTCTATCAACAGCAGGTACAAAGAACTTGTCGCAGACCACCGCCAGCGCTACGAAGAGATATATAGAGATGAACGCGTGGAGTACGATCGCGCCGTGCTGGCGTTGCAGCTCCGTGAAGAAGCCGGCCGGGAAGTCGTCGATGGCCGGCGGCGTGCAGTTACGGATGTATCCGTCTGTAATAGTAGAGTTATGTTATAGCTTTATACAACATAAAGCTGGCATCACACGAATGGCAGAGTATTCAGAGAGATAATACTCTATTCCTCACTTTATGTCTAGTTTTCGAGACATTGTTGATTTAAAAAGAAAATATATTCAAAATATTCAGCCCTCAATTAGTCCATACAGATACTTGAATGATAAATTGATAAAGAAAAAAATCTCTAATGTCAAGATATTTTTATTATCCTTACTAAGAAGCAACTTCAAAATATTCAGTTTTATTTTCATTTATATATGAATTTTAATTCATAATTCCTTTTTTGCTTCATGAATTCATCCATATTGGCAAAATAGGATAGCGGAACTAATAATAAACCTCTCCCTTCCCGATTTTGTGACAATTTTGTTAAGAAAAAAAGGCCGTCGAGGCGTGTGACTTAGCGAAAATAGAATGAACTATTTTCATTAAGTTGCTCCTGTAACAATTAAAAACGCATGAGGCGTTGAATTCCGTCAATCAACACGGGAAGAGTGGAGAACGAATTTTCTTAATACGGTCTTTTTTTCTTACGGCAGACGTGACGCCTTATTTAACCATATTGGAGAAACGAAAAACTTAAAAAAATACTTATAATCTGTAATTTTCTATTTCCCTATCTATCTATCTATCCAAATACGACTTAGTACGCAAAAGTTGCAAATTCATTATACTCGACAATACATATCTTTAAATTGACTGACTGTACATTATGTCAGTGTGTACAGTATCCTTTGATTGGGAGTGAGAGTGTGTTCCATTCTATATGTAAGGTAGGTCAGTTGAGCGTTGGAAGCCAAGATGGGTGGATAATTTTATTAACTGTATGCCTTATAGTCATGTGGTTGCAGCTTTACATGAAAGTAGCGCGTTCTATCCACGAATTCGGGGAGAATGAACAATATATATTTTTTATTATGTCTATCTTTATATAGTGATGACAAATATACTCTGAGTAGGATTTGAACACATAACTATCGCGTTCAGTCACATAATAATAATAATAATAATAAAACTCTTTATTATACACCCAAAAAAGAAATAGAAGAATACAAGAAAAAGAATATGGTACAATAGGCGACCTTATCGCTGAAATAGCGATTTCTTCCAGGCAACCTTGAGGCGTTGGAAATCGCAAAAAAAAAAAAAAAATAGTGAGTAGGTAACACATAATCGTAAGTCACAACTACATCGCGATGTGGTCGTGTCTATTTAAGTCTATTACTTCATCATCATCATCATCATCAGCCTGTCGTCGTCAACTGCTGGACATAGGCCTCTACAATGACAGGCCACTGAGCTCGTTCTTCAGATCTTAGTAGTATCTAATTAATAAAATATACACGGTGTCGTTTGGCTAAAAATCACTAAACTGAATATATTGCAGCAAGCACAAATAAAAGAACAAAAATATATTTATCGTTAATACTTTCTTGTAAAAGAGGGTAGATGTAGGTGAAAAAGACTATATTCATTAGACGTATATTTATCCTGGTAGGGTCGCCATGTAATGTTCGGAACGTCTAATGAAAGACTGCTCTTATTGAATAACAGTTTATTACTGCATACACACATACGTAGAAAGAGCCTAATGTAAGGACACTTCGTTCCCAACGCACTTTCTAATTTTAGAGATATTTCCCCCTTTCGTCCTGTTACCAGAGTGAGGACGTGAAAATCATCTGATCAATAGGAATCGAACGTCCAACCGTCGCGTTTACACTCAGACGTACCACTGAGTCACAAGGGATTCAGTAAGTTTTACGTAATTGAATTTCCACTTCTCCAGACCACCTATTGAATACAGATACCGAAAGTATCACTTAATATTTAAATTTTAAATAATGATTGCAAATAAACCAGGCAGATGCACTTAATAATTAATATTTCTTCATAAGCCTATAATAATAGTTAATAGTGAAATAGAAATTAGATATAGCTGTATACAATTTGTACACGGTAGCGTGCGCGCGCGCATCGCGTTACGCAATTTTAATTACCATACTGTCTTTTTTATATGAAAAAAGTGATAACTCTAACTAGGAATTGAACATAATATGTTCAATAACATGCAATGCTTGACTCTCTTCAAAATATCCGCCGTTTCAAAACAATATCGATAATTTTTTGTATTTTGTGAATCTCATATTTGTGTTATTGTGCTGTGCCTGTGCTTGTTACACTAAACGACTGGACCGATATGGATAAAAGTTTGTGTATATATTTCAGTAGGTCCTGGAATAGTTTGAAAATGTAAATCGATACAATCGATATAAATATACTCTAATAGATTAGCTAAACTATAAAAAACCATCACATAGAATCCAATATACGTACAATATATATCACCGTATACACAATATAAGGAAAGCCCGGGCAGGAATACGTCCATCGGGCCCGATAGTTAAGGTATCGTAGTATATAAAATTAAAGATATATGTCAATGTTTTTAGCATCTAATAGACAGAGGGAACCTAGCCTTCATTTCTTTTAAGACACGTCCATTCCTCACTTTTCGGAGGCATTGCGTGTTGACTGGATGCGGGAAAATCAAAATATAAAATATTTAATTCCCTCTATGGAAATCGAACCACAACCTGTTGTTGCAGTCGCACGCCTGTGCCCATCAGCCACGACTGGCTTCTAACTAAATAAATAAGTTAAAATCAATATTAATTTTAATAGAGACAGAGCGTTGTCAACGGACCTACTCTTGTCTACTGACCTACGAGTATATATGTGATGTTAATTTATATGACCTCTTATAAATTGTAATAAAATTTTAGAACTCCAAAAGTTGATTTGTAACCTGTCTATACGAATATTATAATGTTCTCAGGACCGATCGGTGTGGCGATCCTTGGGAGAAGCCTGTATCCAATGATGATGATGATGATTATAAAGTAGAAGACTTTGCTTGGTTAAACGAGCTATTTTCAGAAATAATTAAATAATTAAAATAACCATTTAGAGAAAAAGGTGGAAGAGAACACGATACTCGTTCCGAAGTAACCCAAAGTGCTTCAGAGTCGCGTCGGTTACTTTGAGTAGGTAGAATGTATCATGTACCTCATATTTATTTTTGTTTTCAGATTTCCGCTGTATCCCGAACTCATAACAGGCAGACTGAACCTGGGAACTTGTGTCAAGACACTCCGTTCCCATAAAGACACTTCCGTTCCCTACTTTCCGTCAATTTCTCAAGGCATTAAGTGTCAAGTTGCGGTATTCAACGCCGAGCTTTGCCTCGTCACAAGCACAAAGAAATTTAGATATTAAATATTTAATTTCCTCTATCGGGATTCCAACTCACAACCGTTGCGCGAAGCTAAAAAAAGTAATAACAAACCTATAAATTCTCTAATTTCTTATAATATAATAAATTAACTTAAAAAAAAATTACACGCATTATTAACTTCGTGTTGTTTCAATTAGTAGAGGCATATCGATTGCGTTCAGAGAAATTAATCATTAATAATAATTGTAAAATAGTTTGCATTTTTTAATTACATTTTATGATTAATAGAATCAATTAATTACTGGTACTGGGGCACAAGGGCGTGACTGTAACGTGACAGGTGTGGGTCTTTGAACCCAAATAATTTTATTCAAAATAAGAATATGCTCGTAAATATTTGGTATTTGTAATATTTTAATCAAGAAATTTCAACCTACATATAGATATAATATATATATATATATCTGTTATAATTATTTAATTTCAATATTATTACTATTTTTTTTTTACTCTGTAGCCAGTCTCTCACGCACACGACGGAATTCAACATCGCGCTTACTCTTTTTATCAGAGAGAAAAAATAATTTATTCCTCCGAGCGTAAATTGAGCCCACAACCCTACAGGCTAGTGTAAATGATCAAAAGAACATATAATGTTCACTTTAAACGTATTATATCACGCCTTTAGATAAGTGTTGAGCGTCACCTGGTTTTCTCTTACAACTAATGTCTTTTTTATCACATATATGATACACTGGCCTTGGCCTACGGCTTCACTCGCCTGGTCAAATGGGAATATCTAAGGCTAATATAAGATAAGGCCAGTTGTGGCACAGCTGGTGCAAAAGTGCGACTGCAAACGAGAGGTTATGTGTTCGATTCCCACTGAAAGTAATGAACTATTTAATGTTTCCATTTCCTACCTCTATATATTTTCAATTCTTTTGGATTTTTATTTAGGGGTAAAAATATTTTATACTATTTCGTTTTCATCTGGTAGCAAGATAAAGCATGGCATTGGGGCCGCCACTAAACACGCAAAGTCTAAAAAAGGGTGTAATATTGGGATCATAGTGTTTTAACACTTGGCTCCCACTGCTTACCCTGTTATGCAAGGAAACGCGTAAAACCGTTATCAAATATCCTATTAAGAATACATAAATCGTATTCTTATAATGTAAATTATCTAACTCAATATCTCTGTAATAATCTATGGTGAATTCCTATATTTTTTTTAAGTTAAATCACTTACATTCTAAATCATGTTCATACTAAACTGATACTGTTACTGACTGACTGTTTTGTCACATTACCAGAGCGAAAAAAAATATCCTCAAATCTACATATATTTAATCCCATAAACCACCTTGAAACTTCAAGGTGGCTGTAAAATAAAATGAATAATGTATGTAGCTCATAAGAGAACGACGTTGGTGACAAACAAACTGAATGGTTTCCTCTCTAAAAATGGTCCGGCAACTACTAAAGTCAACAAGGAAATTATCTCAAATGACCACCACGTCAACTTGCCTAACTGGATTAGATGATTATATTTATATGGGTTTTTTGTGAGAATACCATATATCTATGTTTAGATTATAATAATATATATACTATAGTTATACTCAAAATTCTCTCCGTTCTTCAGTTTATATCAACAAAGTTAAGGTTGATTGAAGTAACTTTAAAACTTATAATAATTTAAAAATTAAAAAAGAAATGTCACATTATGTTTTTTTAACTTTATGCTTTATCTCGCAAAACCCTGCTTTTTGCGGGTTAGGCAGAGGGAACCTAATGTTAAGAATCTCCGTTCCCCACGTACTGACCAATTTTGCGTGACATAGCGTGTTCAAGTGGAAGTCATAATCCAACAGGAATATCGTGCCTTATCTTTGACCAGAGCAAGAAAGAAAATATTTTCTTCCTCTCAGTGGGAATCGAATTTGCACTAATTGTGAACATTACATTAACACATAAAAAGACAGAAGTAAAATTCATTTTAAATTAAAACATTATGAATAAAAGCACGGCGGTAACTTCTGCTACTAAACATGTAATTTCTGGAAAATTGGGAGACGGAGTGTCTCAATACTAGGTGTCAACCTAGCAGGACACCTGAAGTTAAAAAATAAAGAAAATATTTTTTTATATACATCAGCTGTGAGCGAGATATTGGTTAAAAGTTATTGGATGCTTCATTTATGCTTATTTAGTGATACTACTAACAAAGTTAATACTAAATTATTATTAAATTGCTATTATTTAAGTATTACTATATATATACTATATATGTATGTACAAACAAAACAATCCATAATAATATTTATAGCTAAAATACGGTCCTTGATCTACTTCCATAAGAAACATAGAGTCACTTTAATAATCAAAATACAAACTAAATTATCAAATTGTACAAAACAATTGAGTCTTGGCGCAGTGGCACAAACGTGTGAATGTAAACTTGACAAGTTCGATCCCCATCCGAATAAATAAATATTTAATATTTTCCGCTTAGATCTAGCACCGAGGCAAATCGCAGCGTTGATTTACCTCTCAAGTCTCAACTCCAGAATTCGACGGAAAGGGGGGAACGGAAATGCCTTAATACAAACGGAGTGTCTTAACATCAGGTTCCAGGTTCCCTTTATCACCTTCCTATACACGGGGTACAGCAACTCCTCTAATAACCCACAAACAGTGTAACCTAAAGTAGCTCTAATAGATCACGCTTACAGTCAAATAGTGCGTGTCTCATCTCATTGAGTTCCAGTTCCTCACCATTTACTTCTAAGTAGATACTCGTAGGTACCAGCATTGCAATGCCGAGGAAATTGTAATATACAGTATGAAAGAACACAGGAAGTCCGCATTAAGACTACTTCGATAGATTCTTTCTATCCTATCCTATAATTATTGGCTGTAAATGGGGAAACTGCTACTTTAGTTCTTTGATGGTAGTTGATGGTAATTTATCATTGTTTTGCTATTAGGTTTATTGGGAATGGTTATGATTGTATAAATGGTGGTGGAATAGTGTCTAGCGACAGAGTGGTTATGGGTTCGATTCCTACATTAGGGAGGGAATGAATCCATTTAGGTTGTGAAAACATTTGTACTGGTTGAGCTTAGTTTCATCTGAATGGTTAAAGCTTCCCTAACATTTCCCCGCTTTGACAAGACAAATTGCGGTGTTCTGTTACGCCACTCAAAACACAATGTCTGACGGAAAGTGGAGTGCACAGCGTCTTGACTCCAGGTTCCTTCCGCATTGCTATGTGCGGGATAAAGTGTATACAATTTTAACGTTGTCAAATGTTAACTATACTTTTCAAGTATAAGATATGATTTTTACTGCGTTTTTGTTTTTAGGAAAAGTATAAAAAATTGAACGTTTCTGGATTTGTAAGCGCACCCCTTGGAAACCGCCCAAGCGCTCTGAACGCTAAGACATAGGATATCCTCCTATGTCCAGATGCTTACCTGGTCAGAGCGCTTGGACAGTTTCAACAGGCGTGGATTCAAATCCTGCGACGTTCATTTTTTTTTAATAGTTTCTACAAAAACTATAAAATTTTTTAGTTATAGTATTTATTCTGGTCTAGCCATATTCTTGGTGTTTTATGGTAGATGGAAAGAAATTAGTGATAATTCATTATTTTTATGACTTTTGGCTTACTTGAGGATTTTACTTCTTTTTTATTTCTATCTATTACTATTTTGTTGAATGGCGGAGTTCTTTAAAGTCTAACCTATTAATTAAATTGGATAAAATGTTTTTAATGTTCGTGTGTGTTAATTTAATGTTTTTATTAAAGAAATCTTTTTTTTTAATATGAACAATATTATAACTGTAATTGGAATTTACATTTATTTGTGATGTTTCCAACATAAGAACATAAATTTACAATTAGTTAACTTACTTAAGAGTTTTTAATTTTAAATAACATTTTATAAGTATCCCACGTTTATAACTTTATAATTAGAAGTATGAAAAGAGTAACCCGCCTAGTATTAGAATGTTACTATACAAGGGAAATATATAAACATTTATATAATTAATTTAAGCACTAGTTTTATATTTTTCATAGATTGTATTTTTCTTTGTCTTGTTACCAGAGGGAAAAGTAAAAACAATTCGGACGTTACGCCACGACGTCTCTACACAATACATACTCGTACATATAATATACAAAAGCAATTTAGAGAATAAAATAACAAATATAACGAATCTGTTACGATAACATTCACGCGGTTGTGAAATCTACATATAATAAAATTGTAACTGATCGCTGTCTGTACATGGGCCAAATAATATGAAACAATTTCTTTTCTTTTATCTTATAGCTTCACACCGTAGCTTTCCGTAGAAATTTCGAGACATTGCCATATTAAACTTATCAATGTCATTGAACCCAAAACAACTTTTTTTAATATATTTGTTGTTTGTCTGTGTGTTTATGCAGGCTAATCTCAGAAACGAGTAAATCGGTTTAATTCAATTTTTACTATTGCTTTTTAAAAAGCTTTCCCTAACATGTTTGTTTTATTTCAATCAGTTCCTGAATAAAAAAGTTATATTAATAGAAATTATTATGTTAGACAAGTTTGCTACAAAATAACTACATGAACATGGCGTTGAATTCCGCCACGCAATTCTCAATGTCACGAAAATTTGGCGGTGCGTAGGGAACGGTGCATCTTAACACCACACTGCAGAGGGAACCTAGTGTTAAGATATTCTGTTCCATATTTTTCCCCAAATTTTTCGAAACATTGCGTGTTGAGTGGCGGAATAAAGAGTTGAAAAATTATAAATAAATAAAAATAAATCATATTAGCTTCACGCTGTATCCCGCGCACAGCAGGGTAGGCCAGAACCTAGTGTTAAGACACTCCGTTCCCCATTTTCTGCCGAATTCTGGAGACATTGTGTGTTGAGTGGCAGAACTCAACGCCGCGCTTTACCTCGACACCAGAGCGAAAAAATGGAAATATAAACGTTAATAAAAATATTGATAAATAACAATTAAATCGAACCCACAACCCACACCCCTGCACCTCGACCGCCTTAGATAAAAAAATATATAATTTCTACAACGCACAGACAGCCCTAACAAATCGTCAATTGTTAGCCGGATGAGGCGCTAATCCTGTGCCTCCCCTTGTAACTTCGGAGCACTTGCCGCCGCGAAATTAGTGGACGACAAAATTGACTCGTTTTGAGAACTATTATACACCAGCTACTTGTGTTTCGTGTATGTGTGTGTGTGTGTGTATTTGGATGTATAATTGTATAATTTGTGTAATGTAAACATTTGTGTGTGTATAAATAGTTGTAGTTACATAATTTGAAGTCTAATTGTTTAAAAGTAACTTTTTTATTTTTTGACTAATTTCTTTGTTTTAGAATATAAAGCAGAAGAAATTTAAAAGATATCAATAATAGAATTAGGTTGTTATTAAAAACAAATATGTGTTTATTTTCTCTTTTTATATCTTAATCTCAAATTCACACCATATATAACGCAAATTACACAAAAACACCAAATAAAAAAATACACGCAAGAACAAAGAACAAGAAATGGCTATTAATATTGAATTAGTATATCAGTTATTACTAAACTAGCATTAATTTACTAAATGAACTATTAATTATTAATATAATAAATTTTAGTGAAAACTAATTGAGACATCATTCTATGTACTTGTATATACGTAGTCAATGGACCGATTTTATGAATGTACATCACGCGACTGTCGGTGACTCTTATTGGGGCTCTCACTTAACTAACACCATATATGCTTACATATATGAAAATATAATTTTGGTAAAATATTATGTTAGACATCGTTTTCGCTTAATATTACTTTTATTTTGATTTAAAAAAACATTCAGATAATAAACACATAATTATAAATTGCGTACAGCCATTATTGTGTTACGACATTCACAAAAAGCCGTTCCAGCGGGCAGCCACACCCGTTTGGAAATATATCGATAGTATAAAAATCTCTTATCAATAATATATGTTAAAAATACAAAATTTTTGGGCTAAGTGCAAGGTATCCAGAATATCCAAATTGGGCTATAAAATATATATATACATACATACCAGTAGCATTGTCCGCCATGTCGTCTTCACTCTTCCATACTTACGGGCGACACCGCCTCGCGGACAGCCCACTGCGAGCACTGAACAAGAGGCACTCGACGCTCGCAATCCTCTCCCCTATCCTCTGGTCATTATGATCGTAGTGACCTAGCCATTCACGGAGAATAGATCGCACTTCCGACCTGTGCTAGTTGGACTGTAACCTTGCGGGATAGGAGCTTCACGTCACACGTGAACTGCGTGAACCAGCGTGAACGTAACCGTGAAACGTACCTCGATCTGAGGCGTTCATCGTTGGTTTCTGGAGACGAGGACCGGGAGCGTCGTCACTGGCGTCCAAATGCCGCGGCAGGCGCTCGGCTACACATAATGGATCGAGCGGAGATCTCGTCAAAAGAAGAATACAGATGCCAATTATTTATTGTCATACAATACGGACGTCGGGCGGCGCGCGGGCGCAGTGGTGGAGTGCCAGCGATGACGACGTGACGGCGTGACGGCGGCCGCCTCGCCTCCTAGCTACTTTGAATTGTCATCGATTTTTTCATTTAGCATTTTATTGATGAGGTCCCGAAGGATGGACGGTATGATAGGAGATTCTAGTCTCTAATATGATTTTGATAATAAATATTAGGTATATTGGTTGTTTGTGTCATCTTTATCTGATAAAAGTTACATTAACGAAAGTAAATATGAGCGACAAATAAACTCGAGATGGTCTTATCTACTCGATATCTCGTACTAACTTAACCAAAATAAACTTTAAATGACATAACAACTTATTCAATATGTAAATATGACTTAAGTTTGTTAAATAAAAGAAAATACCAAGACTAAAAGAAAGGCTGAGAAAAGACAAACGCTCATACAAACAAAACACTTGCTCTAGCAATGTAGATGTAGATGATCTTTGTAACAGATACGGCTAGTGATGTGATTTAGCTAATCTGTCCGGGTTAAGAGTTCGTCCCCCCCTTTACCCTGTCCCCCCGGGCCCCCGCACGCGTCACCACAATTATGGCCAATTAAATCAGATTGAGTAGTAACGTACCGCCCTGAGTCAGGCCGGGCTGTTATAATTGATATTATTGTAGGAAATGAAGAAGACGCACCGGCCAAGTCCTAACCTTGAAATATAGTGGAAATATTTTAGCAATTAGTAGGTAAAATAAAGAAGAATATTTTAGCAATTAGTGGGTAAAATTCTTGCTATTAGTTGTTTAATATTATTTTGCGTATATTGCAAGATGGGCTAGAAAACTTAAAGTGAAAACGCTCTACTCCTTCATATCTATGTAATTTAGAGATATTAAATTTGGATATGGATAACGAGGCACTAGGCCATATTTTATCTGACAAATTACTTCCTCTGTTTTAACTTCACGATGTATCCCGCATGCAGCAGGGTACGCAGAGGATACCTGGGAACCTAGAGCTAAAACACTTAGTTCCCATTAAGGCACATCCGTTCCTTACTTTTCGCCGAATTCTGGAGGCATTGCATGTTGAATGGCAAAACTTAACGCCGCGTTTTATTTCGTTACCGGAGCGAGGAAACGATAATATTAATAAAATATATTTTATTTCCCCAAGTGGGGATCGAACATAGCACACAACACAACAAACAAAATCCTTCCGCAGAAATTTTCGACGAGGCAGTCGTGGCGCGTAGCATCTAACCCCGACAAATAGTAATCACGTCGATTGAGGGTTCGATTCCCATTCGGACGAAAAAAATATTTGTATATTTTGCCATTGGTTATAAAACGCTACGTTGAGTGCAATATGCAATGTCTCAAAAATGGAGCTGTGCTTGGGGAATAGAATATCTTGACACGAGGTTTCCTTCTTAACTTAGGTTCAGCGGGAAGCTAAAAAAAAGACAAAATACTTTTACTAGTATCTTATTTACCATTATATAATATTAATTATATTTTCTACCAAAGGATAAACGCAAAAAGGATTTGAATGCGGATCTTTTCACTTACTTATACTATTTGTACTGAACTCGTAGGTATATAAGCGTTCTCAACCCGTTGTTTGGGTGACCCAGTTACGAGCTTGCAACACAACGACTCTATATTATTGGTCTGAACTTCTCCTACGTGGAGTGTCTGCTTAGTACTTAACTAAATGAAGTGTATTTTATAGTCTCACGCTGTATCCCGCTTGTAGCGGGGTAGGCGGAGAGAACTTGGGAACCTAGTGTTAAGACATTTCGTTCTCATTAAGACACTTCCGTTCTACACTTTCCGCTGAATGCTCGAGGCATTCCGTGAATCGAGGCTTGTGCTATGGTCTCAATATTAATATTTCAATAAATGTTTTAAACTACAATAAGATTATTATAAAAAGTATTTTTAACTGACTTCAATAAAGGGAGTTCTCAATTCAACTGTATTTTTTTATGTTTGTTACCTCAGAATTTGCGACTGAGTGAACCGATTTTGATGATTCTATTTTTATTCGAAAACTGGTCCTGAGTTCTGATTGAGGTAATTCTTATTTATTTATATGTCGAGTTCACGTTCTTTTCCTCCACGACACTTCGTTCTCATTAAGACACTTCCGTTCTAAATTTTCCGCCGAATTCTTTAGGCATTGAATGAATCAATACAAAATCGCGAACTTAATGCCACGCTCAGCCTTCTTACCAGAGCGAGTCAGTGAAATGTTAATAGAGTGGGCGAGGGCAACACGCAATGCTTCCAGAATTCAGCGGCAAATAAGGATCACAAGTCTCCCCTCTGCCTACTATAGTAAACGTGGAATTACAGAGAGTTATTAAAAATATATATAATAAAAAAAAAACTAATCAAAATGTTCATCATTGTTATCTTCGCGTATCTCCGAAATGTTTTATATAAACGGTCCTTTGAATGCGTGTTGAGTGAATCGACACTGCGGTGTCACCAAACACAGAAAATAAAAAAAATGCCTCAACTTTTACAAATTCGTATTCTCGTAAACTAATAATAACAAATATATTGGCTTTGGAAAACGTAACAAATAAGTTGTTTTCAGCAACTTCGATTGTTTTTTTAATCCGAAGGATTTTCTTTTTTAAGTTAAAAACGTAAAATGGAAAATCGTTCAGAATTCGGCAGACATTGGGCAACAGAAGTGTTTTAATGGTAACGGAGTGTCTTACTACCAGGATCCTAAGTTCTCTCTGCATTTCTCTGCTTTGTGCAGGATATCATTTCCCCGAGTAGGATTCGAACCCACAATCTGTCGCGCGTAAAGTCACACGCCTGCGCCCCTGCGCCGCGACAAACGTCTATTATTATTTTTGGAAATTAAATAAGTATAATAAACAATTTAGTAATTGAGCCATACAATTAAATAAAACTTAATTTTATCTATTTATGTACAAATCCATATTAAAAATTCAAGGTTTATCACAATATTGTAAAGATTATTAGAAAATTTCCGTTGAAAACATTTGTTAATCGTAAGATTAGAACATCGAGTTGGGAATATTCCGACACTTGAGTGTAACCGTTTTCTTATGTTATATATGTATGTATGTTTATGTCCACTTAGCTCTGTTACTATGTTTTTTTTTGCTTTGATGGTTAAAACAATGAGTTGTGAATTCGAATTTTACTTAAGTAAATGAGAATATTTTTATTGATTCAATTTTTGATTGACTTTATTTCTTAAAATAAAATTTCATGTATCAGCATTTTTAGCATTTTTAAAGAGGACGTCAGATTTGTTTACGTTTTCTAGAAAAGTGTTTATGAAACACACTCCGTTCCCGACTCTATGAAATTATTAATAAATAATGATTCATTACCCTGAGCTCGAATTGACCCCACAACCGTCGTGTAGTCACACGCTTGTGCCCTGTGGGCCTGCGCTACGACGGCCACATTGGTAACGTAAGGTAAGGTTTAAGTTTACACAAAATCTTAGTGAGAAGTAATTTATTTCCAAATTTTACTAATGAAGTAAACAATAGGTTTTTAGCAAGTTTTCGTTCGAGTTGCCGCGCTGGTGTATGTCAGTATGTGTGTACTGAAATTTGGATTACGACTTTAGTTCGAATGACAATACAACAAACAATTAGGTACATATTATCAATATTGTTGTCAATCCAAAATGGCCAAAATAAAGTGGAGGATTGCCATTTTTTGCGATTCTCTATTTTTTGTAAAATATAATACCATAAAAAGGATCTAGAAAGCTTACTTTTAAGAGGGTTCTTTAATTAATCTTTGCATTTATAGCTTCGCATTTCATCTCGCATAGCAGGGTTTCTAGCCTCTTTGTCTAGAGAGAACATAAAGTAAAAGCAACCCGTTCTCCATTTGCCGCCCAAATTAAAGATATTGCACGTAAATAGCGGAATTCAACGCCTAGCTTTGTCTCTTCGCTATTAATTTTAAAATAAAATGAAAATACAAATATAAATTGGTTGGCTCATAAATCCATTTTTCGGAATTTTTCCCTTATTTATAGCTATAATTTTTTGAAAAGTATCATAATTGGAAGTCGACGAGACGACTATGCGACAACTTTTTTTACAGAACACGACAAAATGCGATGCATAAACGCTGGTGCCTTTTAATTGCGTAGACTTAGAAGGTTAATATTTTCGCTCCAAGGAACTGTACACCTAAATAATTGATATGGATTTCAACTTGACAAAAATATTGTTGACTGACGAAGTGATCCTACAATGGTTCCGTTTCTTTCTTTTGAGGTATGGAACCCTAAAAAACATAACTTATGACAGAAATTTGAAACCATGTCACCTAAAAGATAGTATTAATCCGTTAAAGCCGAGTGGGGAAATCGTTTCTAAACAATCCTACCGAACGGAATAAACCAGTACCATATCTCCTTCCTAAGATTTTGTTTTGTTTACTCTCGAACTGATAACAGCCTAATCGATAACAGCGTATCTTAGTGATAATCGCCACTTGTAGCTTCTTAGCCGAGCAGTGGTCCTTGCACCTGCGTTTCATACACTCGCACCTTTTTAATACAAAAACCCTAGTTTATTTCAATATTGCAAATGAAAATTAACTGTGTTTACGGTGAAATATACGAGTTTTTTATTTGACATAGGCTTTTCTTAAATTGTATAGAATTTTATAGTCTTTTTTAAGTTTTTGCTGTTGTTTTTTTTGTTTTCTTTTTCCTTAATGGCAAACATGTTGATACGGACTAGTAATTTGCGAAAATATAGATTAGCTTTTATAATAAGAGTGTTGTTGTTTGTCGGTATACCGTTAGTTTACTTTGCGTTTAAAAGTTTCAAGGGAGAAGACACTAATGATTTACTTTATAAAGGTAGTGAATTAAATAAAATATGTTCGAAATAACATATATTTTTTTATCTTTATCCAGCGTCGGAATGAAACTCATAATTGAATCCGGAGTTCATACAATGCTCTGTTTCTAGCTTCCCGCTTTATCCCGCATATAGCAGGGTATGATGAGGGAATCGAGTGATAAGATTCTTTGTTCCCCCCACATCACTCAATTTTTGAGCGCGGCGTTAAGTTCCGGCGCTGAACCCTCAATGCTTCAAGAATTTAGCAGAAAGTCAAAGTAAAAAAAATACTACTCAATCAATAATAATGGAGTATGTAGTAATTTATTTCTATTGCCCCGGCCTCCTCTAAAGTAATGGTAGAGTAAGTAGGTTCAAACTTTTGCATGGCCTATAATATAGTCTTTCTCGATAAATTGACTAGTCCAGTCACAAAGCAAAAATTTCTAGCATAAAAGTTAGAGTAGTAGAAACTAGAATATTTTAGCTTTATAACATTAGTATGGATTCTTAACTAAAATATAGAAATAATAGTCCAATTTAACTTAACTTATTACATAAATTTAAATTGAACTTAATATGTATGTTTTACTTTCAGATGAAGAAGTTTTTCACTCGAGGAACTTACTCGGTGTAACTGAAGGCGAGGAAAAGAACTGTACACAACCAGCGATACTGGAGTTCCCATCGGACGGTCTCACCAGATATCAAAGACAACATGTCAGTTACATTGTTATTTTAACTTACTAACTTAACGTATATTAAAAATTAGCGGGCCGCTCGCGGTTTCACCCGCGTGAACTATGTTATTATTAATTTCTGTCTCCATGACTACGTCCTAGTGACGTCTAGGCAAAATTTGAGACTCCTAGCATTTGTAGTAACGAAGTTTCATACAAACTTTCGACCCCAAAAACAACCCCTTAGGAGTCGAATATTGCAAATTCCCGTCTTAGCGAGCACCTACGTCCTAAGTAACTCCTATGCCAAATTGAGATTCCTAGCACATGTAGTTTCTGAGATTTCGTGATGAATGAGTGACCTTTCGATTTTATATATAGAGATTATGTACATACTTATATCACAGTGTCTGCCTGTAATTGCGATGGTTGTCGGTTTGATTCCTACTTGAAGGATATAATTATTTCCTCGCTTTAATAAGCAGCAGCAGCTTTGAGTTACGTCACGAATATCTCGAAAATATCGCGGAGAGTGAGGAACGGATTTAATAAAATGAATATTTCTAGGGTTTTATTCTACTGCATTGTGTCCTGGCCTTTTACTGCTTCCTTCTGCTCGGCACCGTCTGTGAACAATACTTCGTGCCCGCCATTGAAATTATATGTGAACGTAAGTTTTATATTATAATTATTAATATATATTTATTATTTATTTTCAGGCAAGGCTCTTCCTACTATAACAATGATCAGATCGCACATTTCCCATGGAAACGAAATTCTAGGGACTGCTGCTTTCACATTCACGCTGTATCCCGCACACAGCAGGGTAGGCAGAGGGAACCGAACCTAATGTTAATACACTACATTCCCCACTTTCCACCCAATTCTGGAGGCATTATAAATTAAATTAACTTTAAAATTATCCATATACTTCATTACGACTTAGTGTTAATTTTAATCGATTATAGCTCTATGAGAAACATTGAGGTTATATTTTTATTTAGCTTCACAAATGTATATATTTTTTAACCTACTTAAAAATTGCAAAGCGAATTTAATTTATATTAAAAAATGTGTAATGAAATATTTTATACGAGATTGGGACTTTGATGCTTAGAATATTTGCTTGTTGTTGTTTTATAATTAAATTATTTTATTGAATTATTCCTACTAATATTATGAACGTACAGGTTTGTGAGGAAGTATGTTTGTTCACATTCACGCAAAAACTACGTAATATACCATCGAAATAACACATAGACTACAATTTACATAAGGATTTTGTTTTGAATTGTGGCCTATGTTGGTCTGATATATTAACTATATCCATGTAAAGTTTTTTCTAAATCAGTCCAGTAACATTTGTGTGAAAGTGGAACAAATAATATTAGTAGGATTATTTCGACTCATTAAATTATTAAGTTATCTTCGTTAGAGTTACTCACATTTTAAATGATCATTACTTTTATTATGTGTATTTCTTATTTAAAATAGTTAGCTTTTCATTTTCTTGCTTTGCGTTTATTATTATTTACTTAAGTATATTGGTGGCCATTGTAGTGCAGTGGTGCAGAGTTTATCTGTAAAAACGACGGTTGTGGGTTCGATTCTCACCCGGGGTAAAGAATTGTTTTTATTTCTTCGCTTTAGTAACAAAAGAAAGCATGGCATTGTGTTCTGCCACTCAGTACGCAATGCACGGTAACGGATTGTATTAACACTACAAAAAAAATGCCTTTACAGTAAAAATAATTATGTTAATCTATGAAACGTTTGAATGAAAAATATATTTGTATCTTATCGCGAAATTGTAACAATGTATTATTTATAATTGTCTATCGAATATGTAACTCTGTATCTATATAGTGCAGCAGTATGTAAGTCCTTGAAGTGATAATACTGTATTAACAATAAATTTCAAGTATTCTTATTCTTAAGTGTACGATAAGAGTCTTTATTTTAACATTTATTAAGTGTTATTTCAAAACAAGGATGGAAAAAAAATATTTTCATAAAAAAGTATAAAAATTTAGACATAGCTGGATTCAAACCCGCGCCTCTTGGAAAGCGTGCAAGCGCTGACTACTAAACCATATCGTTTTCAAATTCTTATATAATAGTTAATGCTAATATAATTAACATTCATACAACGTTCTAAGCCGAAACTACGCGGCTAAGAATTCGTCGCTGAAGTTCGTCATGTAGTCCTTCCTATAAGAATATTAACATAGGAATTTTATTGATATTAATATATATTTTACGCTTTTGATATCGCAGAGTCTATATCAGTCAGATATCTAAGTATATTAAATGCTAAAAATATATATATACTTATATGAACACTTATCATCTTCCACATCAATTCTTTCTCTCTCAAAAAATCCAAACCGAATATAGTAAGCCTAAGCATCTCTACATACTAATATATTTATACATATATAAAGAAAAAGTCAAGTAATTGACTTTGATTGGAAAAGTGGTATCGAAAGGAATTCCATCTCTGAATGGTGCGGTCAGTGCACTGCGCCTCGTGCGTACAAATACTTAGTCTGTCTCGTATAATCATTTTATTTTAGATTATTTTTCTTTTAAGTTCACGCGGTATCCCGCTTGTACCAGGGAGGAAGAGGGAACCTAATGATAAGACATATTGTTCCCCACTTTCCACTTAATTGGAGGCATTGTATGTTGATTGCGGAGACTCAACACGACGATGGACTAGACTGTTACTTTTTATTATATTATATTTACATGGATGGGTACAATGTACCTAATGTTAAGACACTCCTTCCCCCACGTTCTGCCCAAGAGCTCTTTTCGAAACGTCGAGTGGCGGAACTCATTAGATTCTCTCATTTGCTCTGGTAGATCGTGAAAGTAAAAGTAATTAGATATGACCATTCTAGATATAACCATTCAAGGTCAATAACAAAACATTAAAAATATTTGTAACTAGTTCGTAGTTTCTTTGAATTTTCAATTCCCACTCGGGGAAATTAATTACCTACTTACTTTCATTACCTCGCTTTAGTAATAAGACAGCGTAGCACTACGTTCTTCTATAACGTTGAAACACACAATGTCTTAAAAATTGGGCGGTGCGCGTGGAACGAATCTACCCTGCTATAAACGCGAAATTGCGTGAAATAATTTATATTTTTTAAAATTATTCCTTAATGACACAGGTCTAAACATGGAAGCCGATATAGCCGGAGCTACCTTCATGGCAGCAGCGAGTTCGAGTCCCGAGTTGTTCATAAACTGCATAGGCACTTTTGTGACTGAAGGGGACTTGGGCGTAGGCGCTATAGTCGGTTCAGCGGTATTCAATGTACTGGCAGTACCAGCTTGCTGCGCTCTGGTGACAGGGAGAGTGAGTTTTTTGAGGTTTTTAGTGGTAATAATATATATAATTACTTCGAAAAGGTAAACTCCTTAATTCAATTAAAATACCAAGGACGTCTCCTAAATTTAATAAATACTTTTCTAAAAATCACTTCAAAATCAGTTCTACCAAAGTTGAGATAATCGTGGACAACAGAGACACAAGGGTGGGACTGTAACGCAATGGTTGTGGGTTCGATCCTCACTCGAGAAAATGAAATATTTACTTAAATTTATATTTCCGTTTCTTTGCTCTGGTATACGGCGAAAAAACGGTCTTACCACTATGTTCCCTCTGCCTATCCTGCTGTTTGCGGGATAAAGCGTGAAGCTGATTTTCATTTTATTTTTAATTCAGGTAATAGAACTAGATTGGTGGTCAGTGTCTCGGGACTGCATGATGTACGCAGTGGCCGTCGTCGCCCTTATCTTAACCCTGTTAGACGATAAGATATACTGGTACGAGGCCCTGCTGCTGGTGCTTATGTACACTTTTTATATTTTAGGTAATTATGACAAATTTGCGACTCTTGTGGCTTCGCCCGTTTAAACTTACTTACTTAACTAATTTTATATTATACCCAAATTATACATTTTTTAAAATAAATTGTAGCTTATGTGTTCTTTTCTATGTATAAGATTCATCATGTAAAGTTTCATCTAAATCCGTACAGTAGGTAGTTTTTGCGTGAAAGCGGAACAAATAGCCATACTTACACAATTTTCACATTTATAGGAAATATTATTTCTTGGAATTTGTGTGCTTGTTTGCTTTTGTGATATATTTTTGTATGAAGTAGAAAAGGAAACGCAGTATCCTTATCCTTATTATTACAGTATAGATTCTTCAGATTAGATCTATTATTATTCTAGCATCAGTATAGAATTAAATTTATTTAGTTTTTTTTTATTTTCAGCTATGATTTATAATAGTCATATTGGCAGCTTCGCAAGAAGTGGTTGCTGTTATCCAACCAAAAAGAAGACTTATACAGAAATATCTCCTTTGCTCTCTAAAGGTAATCGACAATTTATATTATTCTACCTATTTTTCTTCGATATTTTTAGCGGAAACCTGGTGTCAAGACACTACGTTTTTTAGTTTTCATCCGAATTCAAACCATTGCGTGTTTTTTACGACAACTTTAAAATGAAGCATACCGTCGTAGCATAGGTCAAGGTCTCGCTTTGTAGCGAGGAAATGAAAATAAAATCATTCCCCCAAATGGAAATTGGACCTACAAGCTTCGCGTCGCGCCGCAACTGCTTGAATGATAATAATAATTATTATTTATATGTATTTATATTTATTTTCAGACAAAAGAAATGGTTTAGAAGTATCCCACCAATTTGCTCATTCCAATCAAAATATTAACGAATTAGAAAAAGGTATAGTTATTACGATGAGACACGGATCTACTGATTCTGGTAAGAGTGCTATATTTATTACATTTTTATTTATACGTGCCTGGTAACGCGTTCAATCCTCGCTCGAGGAAATGAAATATTTATTTAAGTGTATATTTCCATTCTTTCGCTCTGGTGTCGAGGCAAAGCGCTGCGTTGAGTTCCTCCACTATACATATAATGTCTCCAGTATTTGGCGGAATGAAGTGTCTTAACACTAGGTTCCTTCTGCCTACACTGCAGCGTGAGGGATACAGCGTGAAGCTGATTTATTTTGATTTCTTTTCTTCTCTTGACTAAATTTCCAACACATTACAGAATCCAGCACCAGTTCACTTTTCTCTTGGCCAGATGACAAAACGAGCGGTATGCAGAAGTTGTTCTGGTTGGCCACGTGGCCCATGGGGTTGTTACTGTGGATCACCATACCTGATTGCCGGAAACACCAGCGTTTGTACCCTTTGACCTTCATCATGTGCGTGGTGTGGATAGCAGGAGTGTCCTACGTGGTGGCTTGGATCATTACTATAGTTGGTATGCCAATTGTTTTATGTTTTTATGTAATAGTAATTACTGAAAATATTGCTAACTGATTCTAGATATTCTTAAGTCGAATAATACTGAAAAGTTACTTACATGAGTAAGTAAAGCTATCAATATAATAATATATTTATCATCTCGGTCTATTTAAAACCAGTTTACACCTGCAGCTTCGTCTACGTTTTCCAATGAAAATAACTCCGAGTTCACTTGTGCTACAGTTGTAACTCTAACTACAGATGGTTACATCTAATTATCATCTAAAGCATATAGTATTCCTCGATAAATAAAATATCTAATTCAGCCCATATTTTCAACTCTTCAGTTGGTACTTCCGCATTTTTCCACATGATGATGATGATGATGAAAAGTACTATATCAGATTTTCCCCGCCAAATACAGAAAAAAAAACCTGATAAAACTTAAAAAGAAAATTGAAGTAGAATTACATCAGATGTATTTATTTTATAAAATGAGTATTAGTACCCAAAGAACACAATTTTCCTGCAATTCCATTGTCTGTCAATCATTGTACAGCGCTTTTACAATAATTATGCCCTAGAGGTGCTATTTTGTTAGTTTCCATTTTTAACATTTATGGTGCAGTAGGATAGTAGGTTATTTTTTTTATTTAAGGTGACACTCTCAACGTGCCAGACAGTATAACGGGTTTGACAATATTAGCAGCGGGAACAAGCTTACCGGAAGCGGTGTCCAGTGTCCTAGTTACGAACCAAGGTATTTATAGATTATTTATTGTTTCTAATACTCATTTTTAATGATTATTATTTTATGTTATTTTTTAAAATATACAAAGAAAATGAAGAGAATCATTTCATCGATTTATTAGTATGGTTTGTACTGGCACCTTTGTGTGTGCCGATATTCTGTTTACTGTGCCAATATTTCATCAAATATCTACATTGTATGCGTATATTTCTTTGTTATTTTAAACTGTATCCCGCACAGAGCGTGCTTGGAGTTGTAAAACATAACGCACCCCAGTTTCTTACCAGATAGGAGAAATAAAAATAATTCAATACCCCGAGTGTAGTAGTGGCGAACGGCACAACGTCAGATTGTAAACACGACGGTTGTGGGTTCGATTCCCAAAAACGGATGAATGAATATAATATAATTTCTTTACTTCGCTCTAGTAACAAGGCAAAGTGCGACATTGAGTTCCGCTACACTGAAAATTGGAGTGTCTTTACACTATATTCCCTATGAACCTACACAAATCATATATAAAAATCATTTCGTACATTATATTTGAACAATCTTCAATCTCTACGTACTTCCATACTCGTACTCGCACATATACTTAAATAATGTACCACTTTTAGGTCACGGCACAATGGGCATAAGCAATTCAATAGGATCGAATACGTTCGACATTTTACTCTGCTTGGGACTGCCGTGGCTCATCAAAGGCTTATTTTATCCGTCCTATCCGGATAATCATTGGGTGAGACTTTTCTTTTTTTTATTATTTTATTATGAGTTCGAATCCTAGAAGAAATTAGTAGAAATAAATGATTAATTACCAGTAGTATGAATTTAAAATTATATATTTTGTTAAATTCTCTATTTGCTCGAGAAAAACTATATCAGTATATCTAGTAGATATAAAGAGTATAGCTAATATAGACTATTTAGTTGTAATGGGTTTTTTTTATTTTCACGCTGTATCCCGCTCATAGCAGGATAGACAGGGAGCAATATCGCCACGACGAACTTAGCGGTACTATAAGTGTTCGTTTATAATTCCAGGTTAAAATAAACTCAAGTGGACTATCATACAGCGCGATCTCTCTGCTCTCCACGTTATTCACGCTCTATGGCGCTTTAGCTATGAACAAATTTCAATTGGACTGGAAAGTTGGCATCACTTGCGCTTTGGTTTACGTTGGCTTCCTTATATTGGCAGCATTGATAGAGCTAAATCTACTTTTTGTTGTAAATCTACCTATATGCCCTCATACGTGATATTAACTGGTTTGATTTATACATCAAAATAAATTTGTATTTTCTCAAATAAATGTTTTATAAAGTGTTTAGTAAATAAGTTATTATTATTACATATATATATAATATACTAGCGACAAGCTCGCGGCTTCGCCCGCTTCAACAACATAATTATTAATTTCCCAATCTGAATTAGGCTCGTGCTCTAATATCATTATCATTTTAAAAGCAATATTAATACATGGTAACCTAAGGTTTCAGCCAATTCAAAAAATAAATATTTTCTAGCTATTTATTTTATAAAACCTAATAAGTACTTTATAATGACATAACTTTTTTAGTTTTTAACAGATTAAATAAAACAAACACCAAACGATGAAGAAAATTTTGAAAAAATATAAACAAAAGTGAAAACTGCATTTAAATCGATAATGCCGTTTCTGAGATTAGCGTGCATAGAGCAATCAGTTACAATTTATATGTATAAATAGGATATTTAGAGTACTGCAACGTCAGTTATTGAAGTGTGTTTTTGTAATATTGTTAATAATATTCTTTTTAATGATGAATTATATTTTTTTAAATTTTTATCTTTTATATGTCTTTTGTTATATATTCCCATTAAAATTCCTATTTCAGTCCGTACATTAAAGTTATGATAAATCATTGAGACATTGTGTGCTGAGTGGCGAAATTTAACGCCGCGCTTTGTCTAAGCATGTTGATCGGAGTGTCTCAGTACTAAGTTCAAAAAGATGCGGGAAAAACCATGCGTGAATAATTTTTATGTTCATATTTTGTAAATATAATGAAAAAATGTGGCCTACTGCCTATCCCGCTATATGCGTGATACAACATGAAACTAAAAATAAAATTAACAAGAACTGAAAAAAAAAAACCAAAATTCCCTTAGAATTACTTAAAGATATACAAAAAACAATCTTTTCTATAGCATCTAATCTATAAATGAACACGGGTTTCTCACGCTTCAAGTCGCTATACAAAGCTGAAGATCTGTCAATATATCCATCCATTGTGTAGAAGATGCAATTACTACGAAAACTGAATAGATTTTTGTTTCTTGTTGATATTATTACTGCGTGTTGAAATTGTAGAAGAAATGTCATTATAATTACATTATTAAAGCGCAGTAATAAATTATTGAATGGCTACCTAATAGCTATAGGTTTGATTTTAGTTTGAGGTAATTTTTATGTTTTATACTTATATTTTGAGGCGGTCATGGACTAGTAGTGCACATGGTAGTCTCGACGGTTGCGGATTTAATTGATACTCGGGGAACCTAAAGCGGCAGTGGAAGTAGTTATGCAGCTGAGAGGAATAAAATCCTTTTTTTTTTTTCAATTGATACAAAAAGGATAAACATTTTAGGATCAATGACGTACTTCGTGTAACCAAATCAAAAATATTATTTAACTAACTCCCAACTCTTCCCTATCCCCAAATTCGAACCGCGACCCCACCACCATCACGTTTACTAACATACCTACCAATCTCACTAGTACCATTTATAATTACTTAGAACGTTCATTATACGTTATTAACAACTGAACACGACGTGCATTGACTTCGTGAAAGTACTTCACAATCACGCGAAATTAAAAAAATAAATAAATCTGAATCTGTTTCATAGTCATTAGTATTTTTTTATCAGCTTCACTCTGTATCCCACACACAGCAGGGTAGCCAGAGAGAACCTAGTGTTAAGACACTGCGTTCTCCACTTTCTGCCAAATTCTGGAGGCATTGTGTGTTGAGTGGCAGAACTCAATTCGACAGCGACATTGTTATTTATAATAACAATATTCTTGAGATGCTTGGTGGTCTTTACAAATATCGCGATTGATGGTGGTTCGATACCAAATCGGGGGGATATTTACACGTTTTTATTGGCGCCAGTTGTACTTGTTACTTTGAAGTTTGAATCACTTTAACACTGTACCTATACATTTGAAGTATCATGACGCTACAGTTATAATCAGCTTCTCGCTGTATCCCGTACATAGCAGGATAGGCCCTCTGCCTATACCCTAGTGTTAAGACATTATGTTCCCCATTTTCCACCGAATTCTGGAGGCATTCCGTGTTGAGTGGCGGAACTCAACGCCGCGCTGTCTCGACACCAAAGCGAAGAAATGAAAATATAAATTTAAATAAATATTTTATTTCCTCAAGTGGGGATCGAACCCACAACCAGTTTATATTAAGCAGAATGAATGGCAGATGTTAAACAATAGTACCGTTTGTGAATTATTAGACACGAGAATACACTGCTCTCGTCGAGCACTACAAACTAATCTCCTATTTTTACAGCGTAGGCAGAGGGTACCTAGTGTTAAAATACTTTGTTTTCCACATTCTACCCTGTTGTGATTCGTCTAACAGAGCGGGGAAATAAAAATAATTAATGACTACGACTAAAGCGACATATGGAATTATGAATGATGACGACAAACAAACAGTGACAGAAAAACATTTAAAAATTAACATATATTTTAGTTATGGTAACGTTCAAGTAACAATTATTTAAAAAAAATAACTTTTATACAAGAAATACATAATTTCTTTACAATGCAGTATAAGAGGCAGCATCGGATTTGTCTTTAAATTTGATATAGATAATTTTGTATAGACATTTTACTATCGTTTCATGTTTCTTAAAAGAATCGGTAGGTACTCATAGAATTTGTGAGTGAAAGTCTGGCTTTCTGAGATATAATTTCGAATTCATTGTAAAAATAAATTATAGTGTAAATCAATCAGTAATGAGTATCAGGTAAGCGTAATACTTTGCCACATCTTATACTATACACTATAAATATTTTATACAGCATAAATGATAATATAATTAAAAGCTTTTCATATTTTACATCCATAAATAGTAGAGCAAGTAATTTTAATATCTATTATTAAAGATAAATAAGTTTACAGGGAAATATATTTATATATTTTTAGGAAACAAATGTTTTAACGGTTGTTCGACTTCGTTGGTCGATCGTTCGATGCTGGAATATAGTTACAGAATTTACAGGTTTTAGATTTAAATCTGTATCTAGAAGTAAAGCTATATAAAAAGGTACAATTGTAATATATCTTATCTCCATCAGTTCATAATAATCTACAAAATTTATTGCATCATATCTCTCGGGTTGTTTTTGGTACACTGGTAGATTATTTTGTTCATCGTAAAGTCAGACAGACAGTCAAGTAATAAAAAGTTGTAAAATGGTTGTTGTAAAAGGAGAGAACTCAAAGATAAATCTTAGACAGAATTTAGAGGATCTTTTGAAAAGATTTTAGGAAGAAAGTTTATAGAGAGTTTAAATAGGTCTTAGATTTATTTAGAAGCGAGTTCTTATTTGTGTCGCTCGATATTATCTCATTTGTATTTGTAATTGTAATGACGAGAATTGTAATTTTGTATATTTAAGTTTTTAAAGTTAAGTTTAAATTAAAGTATTTAAATTGGATAATTAAAGTGATTGTAATAAAGGCTAGGCTATAAGTTTACTTTTAGTATTCACCGCTTCTTGTTCCTAAAAATATATATAAACAAACAAATAGATTTATTTAGATATGCATTATGCGAATACATAACTTAGGAATGTGAGCTTAGCTTACTACAGTAAGGTTGACGAGTCGTGGCCGCACTGAACTTAGGCTTTCTGCACCTTTGCTGTATTGTTAACCAAGTCTGCGCAACCTTCTAGAATAGTTTCGTTGCATCCACGACTCGTTAACTGTACTGTACTAATAAAACACTCTTTTCTTCGAAGTAAACAATGAGAAAATCTAACAATAATCTGAGTATTACTTGGAGTAACTACTACATATAAATAAAAAATCTTATAAAAATGGAAATTTACCTCGGAATAATAGATTTAAGTATACGTTCCCATAAACTTAGCCGTCGTTTTGGAGATTGATTGGAAAAAGGCATACATATTCTCACAGGAAGTCGATTCGAAGATGCCATCACATACTGATGAGGTTTTACCAGCGGTGTTACTGATGTCCCAACCAAGCTTATCGTCTGTTTATTGGTTTTTGGGGGTAAATTGGGACTTCTAAAGGACGCTTTGCGGTTATTCCCACCAATTAACACAACAGGAAATCCTTTGGTAGTTTTAGGAGGTTTGGTAGACTTAGTAAGAGGTCGGCTGGTGGTAGAGATTTCAATTATTTCATGGAAAATAGAATCATCGTAATCTCTGTTCTCATCTGGTATGGGTGGTACGTGCATCACCTGTTTCAGTCCATTGATGTCTTGAACTAACTTTGCATGCTCTTTTACGATATCTTCACGGTTGGAGAGGAAGACGTCGAATCTACGCGATATGAGGTTGAAAGGTGACGGACTCGCGATGTACTTTGGTGTATGGATGGCGGATATAGTGTATTTTGGTGGTTTCCTCAATGCCCAACCTGTACACGTGAAACGTAAACATTAACAATACTAATAAAACTATTGGAATAAATATTTTCATTTGATTTAATGTGATACTCATACATATTTAATGTGATACTAGTAACTAGACATTTTTTTTATTAAAATATCGAACGTGAAAAATTGCAAATGTTTTTATTGCTCTTTTAAAGTACTAAAAATTTTAATAAGATTTTTTCAATTTTTTTTTTCGTTTTTGTATGTAATCGAAAACTACCGTAATTAGTAGTTAAAAACAGCAATAAAAGAAATTTGCAATTTTTCACTTTCGAAAGTATCGAACCTAGAGTCGATATATAAATAAAAATATATATTTAAATAATGTACCTGGTTCGTAAGTCCTGTATGGCACCTCTGCTGGATAATCGAAGCAGTCAAACTGTAAGAATATACAATATATTTAAAATGTTTTAACTTGAGATATGGA
This sequence comes from Heliconius melpomene rosina, assembly GCF_056956725.1. Classification (NCBI taxonomy): domain Eukaryota; kingdom Metazoa; phylum Arthropoda; class Insecta; order Lepidoptera; family Nymphalidae; genus Heliconius; species Heliconius melpomene. The sequence goes on from NC_140409.1 coordinate 13,826,606, forward strand.
CGAAAAATGTCTTAATTACTTATTTTTATATCTTGTGAGATAACCAGATGGCAATACATATTTCTAATGTTAGCATACTTTCGCATTGGTACATATCGAGAAGAAACCAGCTACAAAACTCTCCTTTCTCCGCAATTTAATTTTTTTCTCCACCACAGTTATATTGAAAAATATTTTGTTAAATCCAATTAATTATTACTATTACATCATTCAGTTCATTCAATCACTACAAATATTTCGTGTTGAGTGGCGAGATTTAACACCGCTCCGCCACACTGTTTATTTATTTACAGTAAGACGCTATGCAGCCTCGACATGACTTTTTTCTATAAATAAATAAATTAGCTTCACGCTGTATCCCGCACACAGCAGGGTAGATAAGGGCAGATAAGTGTTAAGACACTCCGTTCCTCACTTTCCACCGAATTCTGGAGACATTGCGTGTTGAGTGGCAGAACTCAACGCCGCGCTTTGCCTCGGCACCACAGCGAAGGAAATGGAAGATAAATAAATATTCACTTCCTCGAGTGGGGATCGAACCCACAACCGTCGCGTTACAGTCACACCCTTGGGCCGCTGCGCCACGACGGCCACTATGAAGAAAAAAAATTAAATATACTTCATGGTTATCATTTTAAGACATTCGCGTTAGTAATTGTGCAATGCAATGTAAAAAAAATCTGAAAACTGTCCTTTGAGGATGGAAATTGGTTTTTTTCTAATATACAATAATTATATTCGTAAATCTTAATTTAATTCTCTTTAATTATATTATTAAAGTGAAAAATAGAGAATCTTAACACTAGGTTTCTTATGGCTACCCTTTTGTTTATACTTGTAACTGTGAAATGACAAACCAAAAGAATATATTAAAAACATAATATTTTCCTCAAAATGTATAAATTTGATATGTAAATTGATTATATTTATTAAAGATATAAAATTGTAAGGGCGTCGTGGTGCATGGGCATTAGCGTGCACCTATAAAGCCGGCGGTTGTGAGTTCCAACTTTGATTCCTCCGACTGGGAATCGAACTCACAACCATCGAATGCACTATTTAATATTTTCAATAACTTAGGCCAAGACACTTCGTTTTCCAATTTAATTAATACAAATATGAATAAAAAAAAACATAATGATAATAACATTACGTTCTTTCAGTCCAACGTAATATGACTTCGATGTATATATATACATATGTATAATGTAAAAAGTAAGTATAAAAGAAGTGTATATATAATTAAGTAAGCATGCACGACAAGATAACATTGCGGCAGTCATTATGAAACACGAGACAATGGTAAGTCGCTTTGCTTTGATAATTTTTACATTTAGAAATTATTTATTATATTATTTTTTTAGTAGTATTCCGCACATAGCAGGGTAAGCGGAGGGAGGAGTGTTAAGACACTTTGCTCCCATTAAAACACTCCTGTTACCCAATCCGTGGAATTTTGGAGGCATTGCGTGAGCGAGGAATTGGAAATATTAGATAAATAATATTCTAAGTGGGATTCGAATCCACAACCTGTCGCTTCGTATGTCGTATGCTTGTGCCTCTTCGCCACGATTGGTTTTATATTAATTATAGTTCTTAGTTACAAAAAAATACATAATTTAAAAATTTTAAAAAACCTAAAAAGTACGGTGTATAAAATTTCAAGTTCTGGCTCCATCATTAGGGCACCTACTGCACTAAATGATACATGTGCTACACAAAGTTCTCGGCACTACGATAAGATTACTAGCAACCTCTGAAGAGTACTACTATTCAGGTTCTGGCTCCATCATCAGACTAGGTCTATATTATATTTTCACCTAAGCTACATATAACTGCCAGCTTTCATTATGATATGAATAAGTGGGCTATAAATTACAAATGGACCTAAAAATTATGATAAAAAAGTAGAATATAACTTCCAACTTTATACAGAAAATAACATTGATACTTATAAAAAAAAAATAAAGTGTCCAAGTTTATGTTAACATATGTTAAATGCATGCGTATGACTTAGTTGATTAGAGCGCTTGGACAGTTTCCAAAGAGGCGCGGGTTCAAGCCCGCTACGTTCAAATTTTTATACGTTTTCTTAATAAGAACTTATCTAAGTAACTCTTATCAAAGAATTGTCAAGTGATGAACTAAATTTTAAGTAGATGATTAAGTTTTTAACTGTAAAGCCGACAGGTTATAAGTTAGATTCTCCCTCGTGAGAATGAAATATTTAATTTAATTGAATATTTCAATTTCCTCGCTCTAATAAGAAGACAAATCGCGGCGTTGAGTTCCGCCATTCAACACGAAATTGTAAACAACCAACTAGCTAATAATACAAATTAAGAGTCTATATTGGTTTCTTTGTTAAAACATCCCCTATACTTTCTTTATCCTCTTACATTTGTTTTATAAAACAATCACTAAACACACAACAACTACACTAATCTGAGCTACCCCTGCGTTTTATATATCGACAATATCTATTATTTAAATATGTCTCTTATACTTTTATTTGCAATACTTATTAAACTTACTATAATTAATAAAAACTAATAATATACACATAATAGGTAAGTATATAAGCTATAAATTAAAAAGTAGTTAGCTCCACACTTCCTGCATAGAGCAGGCAGAGAAAACTTCTTGTTAACTTAACACTCCATTTTCTACTCTATAGGTAGAACGGTGGAACTCAACACCGCGCTTTATATATTATTTAAAAATCTCCGCGGTTTTAAGTTCCACAATTCAACACCCATCATCTGTGTACAGAGTCCCGCAGATATTTCTATTATTTAAATTTCTCTTCTCACCTCCGTATCTAATATCCTACTATTCAACTTCCACTCCACACCGCAGACGGCAGCCACCAGCACCACGTGCAGCGATATCATCGAACGCCACATTATCAACAACCAACTAGCTTTGAACACAAATGAAGACTAAAGCCTATATTACTTTCTTTGTAAAAGATTTCTCGTGCTAATATTATTTGTCGCTTTGCACGCCAAGTCTGAGGACACAGGGGCGCAGTGGCACATTTAACTGTAAATGTGGTGATTGTAGGATCGATACTCAGTTTCGGGAGTGATTATATTTTAGTTATGTTATAAACGGAATATCCTGAAAATCGGGGTGTCTTAGCGTTAGGTTTCCTCTTCCTATCCTGCTATGCACGATACAGTGGAGACATTTTTAGTAATAAAAAGTCTTGTAAATCCTCTAAATTTATTTTATTTCATAACTATGAAAAGTAATTAATATAAGAAGAAAATCACTATTTTTTTTTCAGGAAGTTTCAATTAAAATGTAATAAACGGTGACTGATATAGTCACGCATTCGAAATGTAGAAACATTTCTTTGTTGTGAATTTTCTATTATGAAGACAGACTTTATTAGACAGCTATATGATTTTTTTCAGCCAATATGAGGCGATTCGTGGCGTTGGAGTGTGGGTGCGTGGAAATGAAATATATAATATTTAGGTACATTTACACGCTCTGGTAACGGGGCAAAGCGCAGCGTTAAGTTCCGCTATTCTCAACATGCAATGCTACCAAAATTTGGCGGACCGTAATGGGGACGGACAATCTTTACAACTACTACACTAGGTTCACAGTTACAAAAAAAAGTAAATTGTAAAGACGAAATATCCGAAATTTAAGTTAAGTTACTTTATAACAAATATTTTAATCATCACAACGCAGTGGGATAGCGTCCGACTGTAAGTGCGCTGGTTATGGGTTAGATTCCTATTTGGGGTAATAATTATATTTATATTACTTTATCTTCCCGGCTCTGCTGTCTAGCAGGCGTCAAGGCGTTAAATTCTACCACTAAAATACATCTTGCAGAAAAGGTTCTTCCTGCCTACATTACTTATAATTATGTGTCTACTAGTGGCCCCCAACGCGATTTCGCCCGCGTGAAGAACATGATTATTTATTTAATAAACAGGATTGAATAACAGTCAAATGTGTTGATATCAATGAATAATTTAATTTACTCGTTCAGAAACAGCCCTAAATGTTAAATTATTGATTTATGTAAGGACTAGCGGACCCGGACGCGGCTACGCCTGCTTGAAATATAAGAATATAATTTCTATAGAAATATAATTTCAATCTAGATGAAATGCTAAAAGGGACTATTATATTTATTTTCATAAGGATATCAAAATGTCGCGGTAACGAACGCGGTCGCGTAGCGACGACGATTGTTATTAACATGGCAGAATAAATTGCATGTCAAATTAGAAAGTATTTTAATTTATTAGTATATATGTGTAATGTAATATTATATAGCCTATAGCACTTTTGAAGAATGCAGCTTTCATACAAAACAAAAACATAGTAAATCGGACCAGTAGATCCAAAGATCTTAGCGTTCAAACAAACAAACAAACAAACTCTTCCGCTTTATTATATTAGTATAGATTTATAATATTATTTGTAAAATAACTGTAATGATTGCATATTACAAAACAAACTCAAATCGAATCGAATAATCCAATATCGAAATCGAATCCAAAATAATTAATCGAATAAATGAATCGAATATCGACACAAAAATATTTAATTGAGAACCTCCTCCTTGTTTTGAAAGTCGGTTAAAAATACAGATTTATTATAAGTATAAGTATGGATATGGATTGCTATATATTTGCCGGCAAACTCATGCCTTGTGTTCATTCAAATGCCTTACTGGTATTTTTTTTAATAAACCGATTTTGATGAAACAATCATGTTGAGTTAAAACAAAGCAATTGGTGAAAAATCAAGTAAATCGGGCCAGTACTTTCGAGGATTAGCGTGATCATACATACAAGAAATTAAAAAATATATATTTTTGCTTTCTGTTATTATTTCTATGTGTGTGTGGGTGGGTGTGAGGGTCAGTGGGGATCGTACACACAACCAGTCGGTTTTACAGTCACACTCTGTGCCTCTGTGCCACAACTGGCCTCATAAACGAAAAAAAAAACGATATTTCATATTAATCTTTAGATACATAAGCTAATTTATTTCCTTTTCGTTATGTTACTCGACTAGAACCAGGAACAAGCGTGCAAAGCTACCCTATGTAACTAAACGCCGGAACCTGTCAAATTCGATTCACTTCACACGGAAAAGTTGTAAAAGTAAATTAGTGTTTGATTAAAATTAATTAGTTTAAAAAAAAAACGTCAATTATACAAACACGACATGCAAAGTATTGGTTCGTTAGTTTTCTATATAAGCTACAGTGAAGTGCAATTGTTACAAAGCACTAGCAACATTGTATACTAGATTTGACTTTTACTAGAGACAGGTGTACTTTAAGTCAATGGTATACTTAGTTTATTTAAAAATAATATCAACGAACCAAACACTTCTTGAACCACTTCGAAAAAAAATATTATAAAAAAGGGGAACAAACAAAAATTATAACAAATTGCATACAACATTTTTTATTGAAACACACATAATGTAATTAATATACATACAAATGTTTTAAAAGATACCAAATATGTACAAAATAACAAAAAATCTTACAAAAACCCTCACGTTCGGTGTTTAGCGCCACCGAAATCCCTAAAGTCGGCAGTGCCCATAATATCTCTGTACATATTAAAGGAAAACAACATTAAACTTTAAAATGTAAATTTAAACAAATTAGAACTAAATTAGAAAAAGTAATATATATATATATGTATGAGTTGGGACACTACGTCAATAAATAACAGTGAGAACGGAAAGTTGTGTCCCGTTTCTCCGGCCAATTGACGTAGTGTCCCAACTTTTAATATTATTAATAATCCGTCATGTCTGAATCAAACATGGAAAGAAAATTTACTTAACTAATAAAGAAACGAAAAGTGACTTCTAAGTGACATACAATATAAAAAAACTATTAGTTTACAATTTATACTAAATTCGATAGAAGAATCGCTAATGATTCCTAATAAAAAAGAGGTAAAAACAACTATTTTTTTTATTTACACAATATATAGCAAAGATTATGCAAATACAATAATTTGACTTATATATTTCTGTGTTCCGCTACTGGGAACACTAAACACATCAATTAACGTTTAACTAACTTTAAATCTGTGTTTAATGTTACCATTTAACGTTAATTGATATTTCTGAACTTACAAATATTAAATCAGGTTTATATTTTTTTTTTACTTTGGATTTGAATCCATGTTCCATTTCAACTATAACTTCAACAGTATAAAAACATAATATCGCCAATAGTATGGCTTACACACTGTATGAAAGGTAACCTGAGCAAGTGTAGAACTAAACTCTACTTAACGGGTATTTCTCATTTATATATAAATAATAATAATTATTATTTTTATATACATTATATATATAATTAATAATAATAATTAAACTAGTTACAACTAAGATTTAACAACGGCTTGTAAATTAATTGCAGAAAAAATTTAAAAATATATAGACATTATTGAATGATGTAGTACAATTAAACTATAACGATTATTATAACACAGGGCTGGCATAAATTGCAAGTTTAATGTATAAAATATAAATTATATTCTTAGTACAGTACACAGCCTGTATAATATTTATGGTTCTTTATTTATGGCGCTTCGAGCGTGCCAGTTGAGCACTATTCACTTCGCCAATGTCACGTTGTATGGAGAACACACAAAGGAGATTGTACGGTAAAAAAGAGATTATGTATAATATTTAAGTTATCATAATATTTTGTACCTTAAGTCCGTCTGTCACATCGTAGGTAGCTATATCTCTTAAACTTCATGATTCAGCTTTAATATTATTTAAAGTGTTATGTCCACACTTATTTTTAGAAAAATACAAAAGTTTTGCACAAAAAATATATTAATTCATATGTTTATACAAAAAAAAATTGTATTAATTGGAAACATAATGAATAAAAAAAAATAAAACAAAGATTTTTTTTTAAATTGGCAATGATCATGAAAGAATATGCTAAATCAATAAAACATAATTAGACTGACTACCAAGAATTATATTTCATCTTTACATACTGAAATTTCTATTAAGAACTAAGCAGTTCTAAGAACCTTAATTCATTTATTAAACATACTATATCAATATAGTATTTGAGTATGAAACTTTATTATGTATTATACATATATATACAGAAAGGCAACCTGTTATTATTTGTGTATATTTAAAATTATATAAGTCTCTACATACATACATAAACCAAAAACGTTTTATATATTTAACATTTACATTATTATTTTTCCGATTCTAGGCTGGTAGGTGTAGAAAAACTAGTATTAAGTCCACTATCCAGTTTCTGACTATTTAAGACATTGTATACTGAATTGCGAAACTTAACGCCGTGTTTCTTAACATAAATACATATATATTGAGGTAATTTATTAAGTGATATTTAATCTTACTTATTTATGTAACTGTTAAAGTAAAATTAGCAACAATTGTGTGTAAGAATATAATATTATTATATATAACTAGTCCCTCTTCATGAGTAATATGTGATGTGGTAATATTCTTTAAAATTTTCGATTAAATATACATCTAGATATTACTATTTGAAAAATATATATTTTTATACACATTCTTGATCATGAATCGAATTAGTGACCCAAATAATGGAGAGTCAACAACAAAAGACAACATAATTACCTAAGTAGTTCCTTTCTTATTTTGTTATATTATATATGTTCGAACATTAACGAAATAAATATCCTACATCAATAGTATTATGCTCTATTAAATATTTAAGAGTAAAAATTCTTGCTTATACAAATAAAAAAATACTCATAAATATATAAAACACCATAATTTTTAGTAACTATTAAATACTATTATTGTAATTAACTATCTTGACTTTTACTGATTAAGTCTATCTAGACATATATTAAATTATAATATCAAAAAAGTTTGCATTTTGTTACATATATATTAAAATATTTACTATTCAACTTATGTCTAATGCTCACCATAATTTTGTATTATAGTTATATGTACGCGTTTTTATGTGTATTTAGTGAAGAAAGGGGGTAAATTATTATTCTTTTCAAAGAACTCTTTAAGTAATGAGAAAGGAAATTTAATAATTAAACAAATGGATTATTTAAATGAAAGTATTAAAATTATATTTATGTTTTTACAGGCACATAACTTCGAATTAAATTGTATGAGGTATACTATTATTTATTATTTATTCAGAATCCCATATTATTTCAGAATATCAAGATTAGAAACCAAAACTTTTTGACATTGAGCTGCCATTATCAAAAAAATCGACAGAGTTCTATTAATTCACTTCTATATATCTAGAAGTATAACTTTTCCCCTAAAAACACAGAGTTACATACAACATATTGGTCAAAACTATTTTTTATTATATGTGGTCAAGATTAAGACAAGTATTTTATTGAGTTTTAGATAAAAATCTACTATACTGCTATGGATTGTATTGTGTAATAAGCGTTCTACCATCTGTTTCATAATTGAGATAAAAAAAAAAAAATAACTCATACACGATTTTTTAACATATGTAAAGTGTTATTCCACACTTACAAATACTTTATTAGAAAACTTATAAAGAAATTGAATGTAGTGGAGTTCAAACCCGCGCCTTATTGAACGGTTTTCAAGAGGTTATAAATTCAACTGTATATCTGTTTTTTTAAAGAAAACACATAAAGAAATTCTCGTCAATTTTTATTATTTTACAATTAATATGAGATTAAAATAACATCAACTAAATAATTTAAGCTGCTAACCGCTATTTTATGTTCAATGTCAGTGAACTTTTTCTCCATATCTTTGTATAAAACATAGAAAAAAGACAAAGATATAAAAAAACAACAATTATTGTAAGATTTATAACTAACATTTAAATTATTTAATTGACAATTTGCAAATAAAATATTTATACTATGTAATATATTATATTAAATAAAAGACTCTTACGAAATAAATTATCTGTGTACGATAAAAAAAGGTTTAGTGCAAACAGTTATGGTAACACTGCCATTTATATTTTTTTACTAAGATTTATTAGCATTTATATATATATTTATAAACATTTATAGATATTTATATATATATTTATTTGATCAATAAATCACTGGCTTACAGCCGGGGCAGTGACATTATAGTGATTTGCTCTTATTTAGAAATATCCTTCTGATATATGTGTGGATATATTATGTATATAGGGTAGTCGATTTAATTATATATATATATATATATATATATATATATATGTATATATATAGTATATATATATATGTGTATATATATATATATAGTAATTTTAACATAATGTAATATATATATATAGTTTATAGCCTTCCTGAATATATAGGAAAAAATGTCACAATGAATCTGAACATCTCTGGGTCCAGAAAAAGAGGAAGTCCGAAGATGAGATGGGCGGATATCATTAAAAAAGGCGTGAACGCCTGCAACGTTTTCGCTCACAATGCGGCCAGTCGAGTGAAGTGGAGACAAAAGACGAGGAAAGCAGACCCCACCATCAGATGGGACTAATAATGCTCTGCAGAGAGAAAGAGCCTACCTAGATATTGAACACAATTTTTTTTTCAATTTGGACAGGTAGTTTCTAAGATTATTTATATATTTGTATATTATTCGGAGATTATTTATTATCTCAGAAATAGCTAGCGCATCCAACCAAATAAATATATATTAATAAAAAAGTATGCTACTGATTAAATGTTAACTGGCATATTGAAGTAAATTAATGTTATTGTTTATCTACTAATAATATAAAAAAAAACCAATGAACATTACTTTTTCAATTACTCATTTCGTACTAATAATATATCCCTTTAATATATAAAAAAAATGAAGTTAAATAAAAATAATTTAAAACATTAGCCAATTCAATTCCGGTGAATCAAAATAAACCATATAATTAAATCGACAACCATTTTCAAACTTATTCTACAATTCAATTAAACGCCGTACTTCCTTTCAATCAGTCTCTATAGGATAAGTGCATACTACGCATCCAAAATTATATGAATATGTATGAAGTAAATATAGTATGAAGTAAATATATATTATGTTTAAAGCCAAGTTGAAATTTTATACCATTTTTTTCCTTTCGTGAATTATATTAAGCAAAAACGATTGATGAGGCCGACTCACGGGCTTACAGAGCCAGACAGTTGTAGGTTCGATTTTCACTAGGGAGAATGAATTTTATGTACCCCACATATAGCAATGTAACTCAGTTCTCCACGCCCCGCACAAGATGAATGACGGGAGTCAACGCCGTATTGTTTTGTTACAAGAGCGAGGTAATGAAAATAATTGCCTCCTCCGAATGAAACCGCGCCTACAACAGTCAAAACGGTCTCGTAAATCGGTTTTACTTAAACAAACGGTATAAAAATGTAACAAGCTTTCCATATTAATTTATATAATACTATCTCTTTCTATCCAATATGAAGAAAAAAAGGACACAAAAGAGATCTGCCTAATAAGTTAAAAAGAAGTTATTTTGAACAAATTTGGAAGTTTTTTAGAACAAAAAAAATCACAAAATTAGTTCTTAGAAATAATAGCATTTTCGTTAAATAATCTTACCATTTTCGTAAAAAATTTAAAGAGTAGATAGTCAGTTTTTTTTTATTGTTAGCAGTAATTTTTTTTCATACTGGAATGCAGTAGACGGAAGGCAAGGTCACGGCTATGTATAATATAAGATCATCTGAAACAAAATTATAATAATATTAGTATTTATAAAAATATGAAGTATTTTTTATTAATAATACAATAAAAAAATTAGAAAACAAACATTTTTTGTATATCAATAACAAAAATGTTTGACACATCTTTTGAATATAATAATGAAATTGAGAATTAGATAGAGCTTTCATTTATGTATATAAATTATGTAATTAAATTTAATAAATTTAAGTTTTAAAATGTAAACTATTAAAAATGTTGTGGCTAGTCGTGGCGCAGGGGTACAATCGCGTGACTATAGTCGTGGGCTCGACGAAATAAAATATTTTATATTTTCATTTTCCCCGCACTGACAAAGCGCGGCGTTAAATTCCGCCACTTAATATGCAATGCCTTCATAATTAGGCGGAAAGAAAGGAACAGAAAAGTCTTAAAGGCAACTCTGCGCCTTAATACTAGATTTCCAAGTCCTCTCTGCCTACATACAGCCTTCATACAGCTTGAAGGTAATAAAGTAAAAATAATATAAAAAAGTAATAAATCGCACATAGCTTCTTTGCAATGTTATTTGAGCTTAAGCTTAATACAATAAAATAAACATTAATGTCAAACTTAAACATACAACTGTACCAATAATATAAAGCTGAACGCACTAATCTCAAGAACTAGTTGCTTAAATAAAAAAAATATTATTGTATATGTATCGAGGAAGGCTACATTGTCACGTTAATAGTTTCTATATGATCCAATATGCCTGCGGTCAGAGTTACTTCCGGCATTAACAAAATTTCATGTGTCATAACTCGTAACATACGGCATGAGTAGACTACCATACACTTGTATACATCGAATGTCTCTGAATGAACACAAGTGTCTCTAATTGCAAAACTTATTGTGACACTATAATTAATCTCGTATCACTTTGTCCAAGTGTCGAGTGTTTGCGTGTGAACAGCTCGAAGTAGTTCCTTACACTTATCAATAGACACTACTCAGACACAAAAAAACAGTACAAGTGTAGACAGTACATACATTAATGGATTTTCTGTCACAATCTAAATGTGCCATTAATTATATCCATTTGACCGTGCACGCCAAGCTGATAAATGCTAGTGTATAATAATCACACAAGTATAATTACAATATAATTAAATATACAAATAGTAAGAAGTCGATTTCGCTCTCCGGGAATAAATGAAATCAGTAAACCCAGGTTGAACATAAATAAATATTATATATTAAATACAGTACGGCCGACAAGTGGTGGACCTGAAGTTAGATTTTATGAACTATTGTGCATTATACACTTAGGAGGAAAATAATCAAATGTAAAAAAACCTAAAATCAAATCTGCGCAGCCATCTACAGCTAACAACAGAGCAGCCACGACTCGTCTACCGTACTGTAGTAAAATAATGAATCGCATAATGCCTATAAGTATAGACGTATCACAGTTTACTGTCTAAACCGGTTTTAAGCCCAGTCACACAAAAAGATCTTTCTATGACAAGAAATAAATATTAAAAAAAGATGTTTTGCTTTTTATTAAAATCACATTATTATAAGTTATTTTAAAAAATGGCTCCAAAAATACTGCGTACAAGTACAGCCGCGGGTGTATATAAGCAATTATGTTTATATAATTTCGCAATGCCATTTGGAAATATATATATATATATATAATATAATTTATTATTATTGTTATTCTTTTATTTTCAGGCAAAACCCAAATAGGAAGGAACTTATAAAAAATATTGTAATATTTGAACTTTAAAAATGGTATCAATAGAGTAAATAGCTCAACTTCAGTTTCTTTTTTTTAACTTCACACTATATCCTGCGCAAAGCAAAGTAGGCCAAATGAATCTGGGAACTTAGTGTCAAGACACTCTGAGTGTTCTAGGTTCCCTCTGAATTGATTACCTAAAGACATTGTGGAAACAAACAGAGATAAAAATGTGCATGTAATTTGCAGCCATATTTTATATAATATATATATTCGCCATTTGCAATATAAACAGTAATATTTCATATTTCTTCATCAACTTTTTTTCTTAAAAACCATATGAGCAATCCAAAAAAATGAATTTTGATCATAAAATAAGAGAAAAATCTATCACAATTATTTGTTTAGTACAAATAATTTTGATAGATAGTGCAGCATTGTATATAATATGTACGATATAAAGTGCCTTACAGTGGTAAAATATCAAAATATATTTAAAACATTCATAATAATAATATTGTATAATACTATAATTATTATAGTAACTATATATCATTTCAAGTTACTTATGTAGAAATTATCTTAAGTTAAAAGTAAACAAATATGGTAAATAATTTAGAAATAGATAAAAGAGATAAATAAAACATGTCTAAAAGTATATGAAAACTTAAATGTAAACAAAATGCTCCACACATCCAGTCTCCAAGAAGATAAAAAAACCAACATCAGAATAGAAAAAAAAAACAAAAAGAAAAGATTACCTATTTATCCTTAATATCCTTAACAGGCACGGGCACAGGTTGAGGTATTATAGTAATCTCATCGTTTATCTTTAACGGCTTCAACAACGACTGGCCGGGTTTCACCGACTTATTGTTACTATTATTTGTATTATTTTGACCATTTAAATTCTTTTTGTCCATAACACGTTTGGCCACAACGCTGTGAGCCGAGTATACGTGGTTCTCGAATTGTTTATACATTCCAAATGTGGCTGTGCATACTGTGCATTTATATGAAAGATGGGCAGGTTTGAGTGTTAAATTGTGATCTTGGGCGACATGGTTTAGTAGTTTCCATTGGTATACCTGAAATTTTATTTTTTTATGTATTAAGCAATGTCACATTTTTTCCCGCATTGCAGGTTAGTCAGATGGAATCTAGTATTAAAACAATCTCCGCCCCCTTTAGCCGAAAAAAATTTAATGTAATAATTCATTGTAAGTCAACATACATTCAACAATTCATTTCAACGTCAACATTAAATAGTATTCAAGCTTCATACTGTACTCTCAATCCAGGTAGGCAGAGAAAACCTAGCCTTAAGAAGACACGCGTCGCCCAATTTTTGAGATATTTCCCCCCAATGGGAATAGAAATTAAAATTAATGAAATTTTTACACTGTAAAAAAACATTTCTGTACTGTACTGTCATTCAAATGAAATAACTTGATTTTTATTACTATTTACCTACTTAGAAAATCAAAAACGAAAATAAAATATAATATAAGTCAAAGAAAGCTAACCCTTCCACAAACCGGGCAGCGACCGGCATCCTTATTTTTATTGGCGGCCTCTTGCATAGAACTCGTTACTAGACCGTGTGAACCCAACAAATGTCTCTCCAGACCTTGATCTGTGAAGAACCTGGAAAGAAATACAATTTCTTTATTATTTAATTATTACTTTATACGTGTATTTTATTTACTGCACGCTCGCTACTGGAATCCCACATTTAGCAGAGTGGGAGGCAAAGGGTTGTAGTGTTAAGATAATGGGTTCCCCACGGTTGAGGGATTACGTGTTGAGAAAGCAAGTGCGGCAGAACTCAATACCGCGGTTTGCCTTATTGCCAGAGCGCAGTAATGAAAAATTAATATTTCATTCCTCCAAGTGGAAATCAAACCCAAAACTGTCCCGTTACAGTCGCAGTCGAGTGACACTGTGCCACGACGACCTTACAAACTTCTTATAAAAAACATTTTTTTTTTGTTATTATTAATAGGTGTCACTCGTGGAAATAGAAACGAACTTGGAGTCGAGTTTTTTGTACTCTATTCTCTATTACACCACTCACCCACCACTTCTGGTGAAAGGCAAAGTATAAGCAAAACTAAAGAAACATCAGTTATTATTATTTATTACACATACTTGTAGAACCAAGTCTTAAAAGAATTTCATTTAGCAGTAAAGAGTTAATTATGCTGACCTATTAGTTTCGCAAATTACGTTTTCAGAAATTCAATAAAAGCACTCTTACCTAAACTGACACTTCTGACAGTTCAACGGAGGCCTATTATATATCATTTTGGGGTGTATCTTAATTTTATGTATCCACTGCATATGATTTCTCAATTGTTCCAAATCCTTTATGTATCCGTCGCAAATCTCGCATATAACACAGGTGTTTTTAATTTGAGGGTTTTGCACGGGCATGGGTTGCGGATGACGGGGCAATGGCGTAATCGATATGGACGGTTGATGAATTGATTTTGGTGTGTTGGGTTTTCCGTTCTGTAAATAATTAATAATATAGTGTTGAGAAAGGTTATTATTTATTTGGTATTTGGTTTGTATGTGGTGAGTGGCGGGGATCAACGCCGCGTTTTATTTGAGCGTATCTAAGAAATCTTAGGATGATATGATTTCTGTTTAATAAAAATAAGTATGCAAATTAAATTACATGTTAATTTTTAGTAAACATTTAAAAGCAAATTGTGTTTTTTCTCTTTCTGCGAAACACTATGATGGAACATTCTTTGTAATACACCAATAACAATAATCAATAACCCAAATTTCAAACAAACCAAGCATTTAAATCAATAAAAAGATTTTGATTCAATGTAATTATAATCTATAACACTAATAAAAAAGACAAACGCGGCGTTAGTCCTATCCCTCTACACGCAATCCCTTACGACGCCTTCTAAAAATTAGGCGGAATGTCCCATGTTACAGTCTCTTAAAACTGGTTATCAAAAACTCTTTTGAAAAATCTCTATTGAAATAAATTTAAACAGGAATTAACCCCTTTAAAGCTTTCAAAATAATATTTATATACTTACAGAACAATTAGAAGACGCTAATGCATTAGGACCGGCGTGCCTCACTGTGACACCAGTCCTCAGTATCGGTATTCCTTGCATTGGCGTAGGCCTTGGCACAATCGGCATTGGCGTGCGATTCCTTGGCCGAAAGTTTGCCGCCATGTTAGCGGACATGTTGGTAGGCATGTTGATGTGTTTGTTCATGTTGGTGGTTGTTTGAGATCTGTTGAACGCGTTGTGGTATGACGACATCATCGGGTTGCGGGAACGTGCCATCTGGAATTTAGTATTTTTGTTAAGTTTTTTTTTTTTCTTATATAGAAAGATAAGAGGTTGTAAGGAAAGGTGAGAGGTTGTAGCCTTATACGAAAATAAAATAATAAGTACCATTTATCCATACCTATATTATAAATTCGAAAGTAACTCTGTCTGTCTGTCTGTGTGTTTTTTACACAATCAGGGCCAAACCGCTATTTTAATTGTGATATAATACTCATATAGAGATACTTGAGGGGCTCGGGATGAACATAGGATACTTTTTTTTTCTCATATTTGTAATATTATCGATATATACCAATATATTAAAATACTTATTAATTTGACATATAATTTATTCCGCCATGTTTATAACAACCGCCGTTGCTAAGCAACGATTTGCAAAGTTTGTTGTTAGAAAACGTCACCCAAAATGAGCATGCTTAACGCATCTCTCTATTGAAAACTGAAAATAATTTCATAAATATATTTAATAAATATTCGTATAGTTCAAGCGGGCATAGCCGCGTTCGGGTCCACTAGTATTTAATACTAGAGGCCCGTGGCGAAGCGTAGCCACGCCCGCTTCAAATATACAAATGTTTATTTAAGTGTGTTTAAGGAAAAAGCCGACCAAGCAAGTCAAAGCAGGTCAGAATCACTCACAGAGGGTTCTGTACCAATATCAGGAACTTTGTCGAACTATGTACTTTAAATTGACGTAACTTTTTTAATTAAGAACCGATTATCATAAAATAATACATTTTGTCTGTTTAATATCAATTAAACAGACAAACATTTTCAAAATCAATGTTTTGGGTTCTATTACGTTTATAAAAGTTCCCAATAACATTTTTTTTTAAATATCTTCCAAGTACAGACACCGTCCTTCTTACGATTTTATTATAAGTATAGACTAGCCAACCGGTCGCGGCTTCGCCTGCTTGAACCACACAATAATTTATTCTCCAACCAAAATTACTTTCGTGCTCTAATAATATTATCTATATATATAAAATCGAAAGGTCACTCACTCATCACGAAATCTCGGAAACTATATGTGCTAGGAATCTCAAATTTTGCATAGGAGTTACTTATAGGACGTAAGTGCTCGCTAAGACTGGAATTTGCAATATTCGACTTTTAAAGGGTTGTTTTTGGGGTTGGAAGTTTGTATGAAACTTCGTTACTACAATTCTATCTCAAATTTTGCATGGATGTCACTTATAGGACGTAGGTACTCATGGAGACAAAAATTAATAATAACGTAGTTAACGCAGGCGAAGCCGCGGGCGGGCCGCTAGTTATAATATATATAAGAAAATAAAGTTTCAGCCAATTCAATAAAACAGTTATTTAGTAGTGGCTTTGTGGAACAAAATACTTTATATTAATATATATTTTTAATTTTGAAGTGATTGAAATAAAAGAACCACTAAATGCTAAGGGAAGTTTGTCAAAATATAATAGTGAAAACTGCATTTAAATTGGTTAAGCCATTTCTGAGATTAGCGTGTGCAAACGCACAGACAAATAGACAAACTGAAAAATGGACAAAAATTTTAAAAATCAAGTATAAAGCATAAAAAGCATAGTAACTCATCACTAATCTCTCTTCAAATTACAATAAAAAACAATCACCTTAGGTATTTTAGCCGGCGGTTCCCACTCAATGGGTGGTGCCAGGTTCAATTCCGGCTTAAATTTCTTCGAGCAAGGTATAAAATGTCTCGCCAATTTCCCTTTACCGTTATCTTCAAAGGGACAATTAGGACACTGGTGATACGCAGGGGCCCTCTCTAACTTCCCTCTTGTATTATGTTCGGCTTCCATATGAAATAATATATCGTGAGGACTTTTACTCTCGTACGTACAAAAATTACACTTGTAAACGCCATTTTTCATATGCGGCGTCTCCAAATGGTGGGACAGGACCAGACTCGATTCCGATTTGTACGTACAATACTCACATTTTTTCAATTTAAATTTGTACGGGGCATTATTCTCTTTGCTGAACTCTAAGTTCATAGTAAGGGACGCGATCGAACTTTCCGTCAATTTAGTACTGTGGCCGCCTTTCTTCTCTCTATACAACTGTCTATTTTTCTGTTTTAATAGATCGTTTTGGACGAATTCTTGAACTAAATTTAGGCCGATATTCGTGAAGAATTTTCCCAGGGACAGGTCAAAGTAGTTATCAGATTTACCCGTGACCACTTTGTCTACGGTTAGGTCGGCGACTCCCTTTAGGTCATCAAGAGCGTCTATTTTATCCTTGATGACTACTGTTTTATTTTCTTCGTCGGATGTTATATCGTCATCCGTTTCCGATGACGATTCTCCGTCCCATGACGCATCATCGTCATCGTTATTTTGTTTGCGTCGCTCTGAAAAAAATAAAAATATATATTTTTAAAATAAAAAAATTATAGTTCATTATATTTACTACAATTCTTTAATCGAAGTAATTCTGTAAGAATATTTAACTTACTTGGGTGGTGAATTGGTAACCCAAGCAAGGGTTAAAATCTTATTAAATATTTTAATAATATTTTTCTACCTTCACACTGTATCCGACATATACAGCAAGGTAAACAAAGGGAACCTAGTGATAAGGCACTGCGCACTTCCCTAACACCGCCTAATTTTCTACTTACTATTAAATTATGAATGGAAAATTGAAACTTAACCGCTGCACTTTATCTACCAGAATGAAAAAATAAAAATATTTTAAAGATTATCATCCCCAGGATGGGAATTGAACCCAATGCACCACAATATAAAACCTTTACAAATACAAATACCTTTCTTTTCATCTCTCTTCTTATGTTTGTTTTCTTCTAACCGCTCTTCCTTAGATTTCACCACTTCTTTCTCTTCCCGAGTCTCATCAACATCACTATCATCTTCCTCTTCTTTCTCATCATCTTCTTTACTTTCTTCTTTTTTACCTTCTTTCTCCTTCAGTTCATTCTCTTTGGCTTTCTGCTCTTTCAATTCATTGCCTAAGATATCTACAAATTCCCTAAACGGTTTTATCGATGGCTTTTCGTAAACATACGGTACTATAAATGATGGTGCTTCCACTACATACATATCGTCTGTAAGGGACGGCAAAATGGACTGTTGTGCAGAATTATTACTATGAGAATTTAGGAAATTATTAGAATTTTGACTTTTACTAGAGACAGGTGTAATTGTAGTACCACGGGCTACAATACTCTGATACAACCTTTGAGCACTTAACACATTATTTATATTAGTATTGTTAACATTACTTTTCTTTATGGCACTCCCTTTACTGGAGGCCATTGATTTAGTATCTATTATAACCACAGTCGGTTCTTTCTTTTGTATGCCGGACTTCATTTGCTTAGCGGCCATTTCTACTAGCGTTTTTGTATCATTTATTACTATAGCCTTGGACCTACGTTTCTGCGAATCTATATGTTTATTTACATAATTATCTTCTAAATCGGATATAGCATCGCCATTCTCTATTTCGTCGTCGTATCTTTTCCTTTTTATCGCTCGACTGCTTCTTCTTAACTGTACTGGTGTTTCAACTACAAGTGGTTTCTCTTCTTGTTTTCCTTCTATGACACATTCATCTATGTCACTTAGGATTTCGTGTATTTCAGGACTAGTGCTGTCCTTGCCATTTTGACCTTCACTGCAATTTTCTTGTAAAAACACATCACTATTGTTTATTTTATCTGAAGCATCCTGAGACAATTCATCTTGCACGTCCATTTCTGATTCAGAATGAACGCTAACAACTTCCTCTGCTCTCATTTCAGCTGATACTTCGGAAATTTCATCGTTTTTCGACTCATTTTCTGATTCACCTTCGGATACCGGTACAAGTGGTTTCTCTTCTTGTTTTCCTTCCATGACACAATCATCTATGTCACTTAGGATTTCGTGTAGATCAGGACTAGTGCTGCCCTTGCCATTTTGACCTTCATTGCAGTTTTCTTGTAAAAACACATCTCTATTTTCTATTTTATCTGAAACATCGTGACACAATTCGTCTTGTACGTCCATTTCTGATTCAGAATGAACGCTAAGAACTTCCTCTGCTCTCATTTCAGCTGATACTTCGGAAATTTCGTCGTTTTTCGACTCATTTTCTGATTCACCTTCGGATACCTGAAACAATGTAAACTTTTACTGTTAATATACTATTTATGTACTATTTCATATTATTTAAACTAATAATCTATAAGAGTCTTCGTGGTGGAGGTGGCGGGCCGCGTAGTACAGCGCTTGATTCTAATACGTTAACAAGACAAAGCGTGACTGACTGAGTTTTGAGTTCCGCCAGTCAATACGCAACATGTCGAAAATTGGGCGAAAAGTAGCAAACGGAGTGTTTTAACATTCTGCCTGCCTTGCTATATGCTGGATTCAGCGTGGAGGTATAAAGAAGTACTTTAATGATGTAAAAAGAACTGACCCGACCCGATTAATCTGAGATGTAAATGAATAATTAATATAGTTAGTAACAAAAAACATTTTTATATTATGTTCATATAATATTACTTAATATTTATAACATTTTGTACTTAGCGCTTAACCATACTGGGAAAATACCTATATTATAAATATAAATTTCCTCGAAGTGGGACTTTCGAACATACAATCATCGAGATCAGTCAGCCACATTCCAACTACGTAATATGATGACGTCATATTATTTCCACATACATAATAATAATATATTTGTTGCTTTTTTACTGTATCCCGCATTAAGCAGGAGCCTAGTGTTAGCACACTCTGTTCACCACGCACCGTCCAATTTTCGAGACATTGAGTTGTGAGTGGCGGAACTCAACGTCGCGCTTCCTCTTGTTAACAGAGCGAGGAAATACAAAAAAACTCATATCCTCAAATGGAAATCGAACCCTCAATCGTCGCAATTACAGCCAGACACTGGGCCTCATATTGTATATAAACTCATATATTGTGAAATAATCAATTACTACTATTGTTGCTGTCCCACAGCTATTGTTGATTCGCTCCCCGATTGCGGAGAATGTTTATATCTAAATGTTGTATTTTCATTGATAAAGCAACGTCGGCAGCGTTGGGTTCCGTCAGTCTACACGAAATATCTAATATATCGAGGAGAAATGGAGTAAAGAATTGCCTAATGAAATAAAGATCGATTGTTTTTTTTTTTTGCACTTTTGAATAATATAAAAGTAGTACATAACGAGAAAAATGGATCTATAATGATTACAATCGAAACCGAAAATGGAAAAGGGAGTAGCTGCCTACCTCTCGGACTTTTTCATGTCCTTTACAATTTTTACATACTTACATAAATATTAAAGTTCATTCGTGAGATTCAACTCTGTCTACAAAGTTAGGAATAAAGTGAGTATAAAAATGCATAAGTACAGTACGATCACACAAGTTGTGACGGTCTTGAAATTTGTTGTAAGACGTCTGCGCAGATTCGATTTTAAGATTCTTCGTACTTTTAATTATGTTCTTCCCAAGTGAACAACATGCAGAAGTTCAGATAACCTAACCTCAGGGCGGCCACAACTCGTTGACCGTACTGTATTTTACTTTTTTATGATTAATATAATAGGATAGTAATGACGTCACTGGAGTCACGTGACCCATAGCTACAGGAATGCTACCAACGCTGTATTTACAACTTTAAGTTCTATAAATAAATGATAATTAAAAACCCCCTACACAAAATACTCTAAAATGTATGCTGACTTCATACAACTCGAACATATTTACTAGAATTTAAGAAAAAACATTGATTAAGTCTTTGAGAGCTACTATGCCATGGACAGACATATAGATACACATAAACCCAGACATGTCAAATGTCTGCTATCGTCGGAGGTTAAAAACATATATAGTAACTTAAACTATTTTTACCGAAAAAAAAAATGACTCGGACCGGATATATATCTCATCAAACTAGGAAGTGTATCCTTTCCGATAAAAAAAGGAATCATCGAAATCTGAATATTGAATTATTCGTCCATTTGTCGCGCACATACCTAATGCAAACTTAAAACTCTTGTGATTTCCTCATAGATAACATTGTCAGAAATGTACCAAATTAAAATGAGACCACACTGGAGGCACCAGCTTTCGATTCACAGTCAAAAGTTCTGAGGTAACAAACAAAAAAAGAAGACAGAATCGTTTATAATTTACGTTTATATTACAGTCAATCTGGGTAACTGACAGATACAAGCAGTAATTTACACTATATTTTAAAATTTAAAGCACATTGCAAGTGTTTTTGTTCTATTGGAGCTCTCCAAATACTTTTCACCCATAGACATTCTCATCAGTACCCTTATCAAATGGACAACTCTGACACCAATCCCAGAAAAGTAGTCATAATTATTGTTCTTATTAATCTAGGTAATATTGGTTCATGTTTTTAATAAATAATGGATATAACTGATGTAATAACAAAATAACTCCGCAGCTTTGTCTTAAATTGTCATATATAAATATAAATGAACTACTTTATTAATAATTTTATAAATAAATAAACTTACTCCATTCTCAGAAGGCACAATAGCATTCCCATTTTGCAGTATTAAATCTTTTTTACATGTTTCCTCAATACTCAATTTGTTATTTTGCTCTATGTTCAATTCCATATTAGACTGTCTATCAATTGTCTCACTTTCATTTTCAGAATCAGATATATTTTCTATATTGTTTTCATTGATTTTACAATTCATAGTAAATTGTGAGTGCGCTAATGAGGCTTTATTTTTGCTTTCATCATCCTCACTTAGTTCACAGTCCACATCGGTTAAAGGATCTTCATTTAAAGTACTTTCATTATTTAAGCTACCTGCGACACTGTCCTCATGATTATTTAACTCATTAACAGTTTCTATTAGTTCCTTGCCTTTCTCGTTAGAAATGATAACTTTATCTCCGTTTTCACCCTCCGGAGAGGCATGAGCCAACTCCTGGTCCACCAACGCACCATTCATACAATCCATGTTGATAACGAGGCTACATTCCCTGAGCACCTGTCAAAACAGTAACAATAATTAAGGTTATGTTTTCAAAAATATATAAATGTATATTTGTGATGTACCAAAAGTTTGAGCGTCACATTTTTTTATAGTGAACTCCCCCCCCCCCCTTCTCGCCCCTCCCCCTCCCCCCTGGCAAGGCGCTAGCAATCAAAATGGCCGTGCCATGGAAATACTGTGTAAAGCTACGTATATCTCTTTTCAAGAATACAAAGGTTAATTAGTAGCCATTTATAGAAACAACCCCCGAAATGCCGTTCGAACTATTTATATTTACATCTGTAGTAAACAAAACAATACGTTTCGTTACTTTCGCTTTGAATAAGGGAAATGTTTAACCTATTTAGTTATTGAGCGAATAAACAGTTATTTAGTATTTGTTTTTTCAATTGTAAGAACATTTTGTGAATAAATCATCTGTTGTTCTGCTTTTTACAACTAATATAAAAGTAAACAAATCAACGCCGGTACAGATTCTTATGGTAATTGAATTTTCAATTGAAATAATGTATATTTTACTCAAGTATTAGTAAATTGGGACAAATTTTTACAACCTTATCGAGTCTGCGGTGTTTCGTAGGCACTTTTCGGGTACTCGACGTTCACTAGCACCTTGGTTATTTCAATGGTACGAACCCAGGGTAAATCACAATAAATATAAGCTTCACAAGTTATCCCACACAACAAATAACAAGCACAGTATTATATAAATTAATAACTTTACTTATAAACTCATTTTTATTACGTTTTTAGGGTATTTTTAAAAATATTTTAAAAATCAGGGACAGTGCGACATGATCCCTCGCCACAGCACAAACGCAATATGGCGGCGGTGAGTTAAGTCAGTCACGTGACTTCCAGTCAAAATTAAAAAATATTTTTTTATTATATTTTAAATTTTAATGTTATATTTATATTTTATATATATTGCCGTTATTGCTTATAACTGTGTAAATTTAAAATGTCTTGTTTAACAAATCAACAGATTAATTTTCAACTTTCAAAGTTATAAAAGTTTCGCGCCAAAGTTTTGTATGGTATTTTTTTTATTTATTATATTTTTTCAATACTCCAACTCGACTTATACTTCCGTTTTAAGTTCCCGAATTCTAAATTTTTTATGGAGTTGTAAAGACAAATTATGTTAATTACAAATTACGAACTCGAACGTCTTATAAATAGGAAAATACACTTAAATTAATTAACATTTTAATATAATAAACAATTAAACACAATACCTGTTCACTTTTCTACATAAGTAAATAAGCAATTTTGAGTTAAATATTAACTTGGAACCAAAGATAGGTACCAAAATTAGGGCGTAGGCTGTTCTTATATTAAAATATTGAATACAAAATATCACTACCGTGTATCTCTTTCCCACTTACCTAACATGATGTGAAAGAAAGAGAAATACAAATTATGAACAGACACTATGAATAGGTATGCTTATCTGACATGGCAAGTCTCGGAGAAAATGTCCTCTACGACTGTAGTTCTTATAAACAGAATTTTAAGGAATATATTTAATAATAAAGAAAAATTTACATGTCAACTACCATAACTGTAATGAAAACTAACCTTGGACGGGTTATAGTTCATTAAAATATATCAACAAAGTACTTAAGTCAGTAAATCTTATAATATATATTATGTTTGTATTTAATATAATATCCTTAAAGCAACTTGAGTATAATCTTATATGTATATTAAAATGGCTAAGTAAGTAAGTATATGTGCGCCGCAATCTACCTCGTCAAGGCTGGAAGATTTTCGTTTCACCTTCTCGAGATTGGAGAATACTATATTACTTATTTTATATTTTGTTTTAATATTAATAAAAGTTCATTGTTAAAGAACCTTCAGTGCAAGCGCTATAAGTAAAGACATTCTTAAATTAATTTCGCTAATTTGGATTAGGGATAAAAGTAAACATTTTTTGAATAATCGTTGTACCTACCTAACAAATTACTTACTGCAACTCAATTATTTGTAGCTACTTAAATTAGAAATATTTTTACTTTTTCATTTCACAAATTAGTGTTCAATTAAATAATAGATATAGGTACCTAATTAGATATATTAATAGATAATTAAATAACGAATTTCCAGTTTTATAATAGATTAATGTTCTTATAAGGATGAAATACTTATGTATCATAAATAAAAATAATAAATTTAAATTACATATAATTCTACGCATTTGTGTTTTACTGCCTACATTGCTAAATTCATAAAATAAATTATAATAATAGTATATAGAGTCAACAGACTTTTCATTTCTTTGAATATTCACACACTTCATTTGAATTTCAACTTGAAACTGTTTTTCCATAGGAAATAAACAGGAAACATGAAACACACGTCACAATCATTTCCGTTTTCCACAGGCATTCGTTTTCTTCATTTCCTGTATAATGAAACTGACATGTTTCTTTTATTTATTTACTAGCGACCCTCTTGCGGCTTCGCCCGCTTTAACTACTGGATTATTCATGTAATGTATGTTTGCAAACACTTAAGATAATGTGAAAATTAATTATACCCTAATGCAACCCGCATTTTCGTAGTTTCAATAAGGATTTTCCAATTGTTTTACACAGCAAGGATTTTTAGTAGGTACCGTAATTTAAAATCTGTGCTACTAATCTTTTCAAGTACTTATTAAAATATATTTAAATGACTATTTTTAGATAGTTAAATGACTATTTTTAAACGGAAGAAATTATAAACAAAAATCTACCTATTACTAACTACTACAAAAAATGTGAAACCAAATATATCGCGCTTAAATAATACATTCAACTCCAATTATCCAATAAGTGCAAACGCATCTAACTAAATCTTCGTTGCTATAGAGGCAGCCGGGTTTTTTTGTTCGAGCTTATGGTTAATGCTGAAGGGGGTATTCTGTCCCTGATGAAAAGCAAGCACGACGTGGCTGCCTGTGAGGAAAATTAAATAGAATGCATGGGTCGGGAATCGAACCCGGGCCGCCCGCGTGGCAGGCGAGCATTCTACCTCTGAACCACCGATGCGTGTAAGGCAAGCGGGCACGGCGGACGCATGGCGAGTGGCGAGCCGTTTCGCAGCAAGGATTTTTTGAATATTGTAACAACTTCTAAAGTACTTATCAAAATGAAAAACAGTAGAAGACAGTTTTGGTCTACATTAAATGGCCAACGTAACTAATATACATATTTATATGCTGAGAGTAAGGGATAAGTGAAACTTGAGTAACATACAGCTGATGTGTCAACGGCGGGATGTGTCAACAATTAAATGCGTTTTTCTCTAAAATTATTCGCAATTTCGAAATAGTGTAAAAAGCAAATTTTATCTTCGTTTAACGTAGAAAATTAATAAAGTATTTTAAAGGATAAGGATTAATACTATTATGGAAAAATATCCCTCACAATAAAAAATATATTGAAATTATTATTTTTAGACAGAAAAATGATCACTACACGTTATTCTTAAAAGATACGAATATGCTCTCGCGGACTTTTTTGTAGATCTTATTAAGAGAAACAATACTCCAGTACATTTTTTTTATGTAGTACTTACCATTAGAGCAGCGCATGCGCGAAAGTGTCTCAACGGGTAGGACTTTATACACATTTATCGTATTTATGTTAATTTACATAAGAATGTACAAATAATAAACTATATATAAACCTTCTACGAAAAACACTCGACTTAATGGTGAAGACCCCATCAAAATCCGTTGGGTGGTTTAGAAGAAGAAGAGTTAGAAACAACAGACAGACACGAAAAGCGACTTTGTTTTATAAGATATAGGATAATATAAATTATGTACTATTTGTAGGCCAGTCCTCCATCTACCGCCGTTCTGGACATGGCGTGTTGGGTAGTGGTCCCCAACGCTGCATTTGTCGCCACTTGACACACCAGCGAGGACGCACTGGTACACATGGCGGATGGAATGTTACAGCCCTCGTAAGGGCTGGCAAGGGCCGCTGCGTACAAGCCTCCCATCGTTGACCCCCAAAAAACGAGAGGTAGGGGGAGACCTCGGTTAACCTTCGAAAATACAGTATCCAAGATATTGGAGGAAGGTCACGTAAAAAGCATGAGGACCCTCCGAAGGGCAGAAATGAAGAGGTTGATGACGAAGCGAAAGAACTATGTAGAGACCGTAGCGTTTGGTTCTCCCTTCTCTCTGACTACCCCACGAGGGAGAAAGCGTGAAGTTAAGTTAAGTTAAGTTTAAGTTATATTATGTACTTAGAAAATAAATGGCAATGCATATTTATAACACGTGCTTTTATTAGATCGATATGTAATAAAATCTAAGAAACTGAATTTCATCCATTTGTAATAGGTAATTGTTCTTAAAGAAACGTGGCTAGTAAGTTATAGTAAGTTATATGTATCTATGACAATACAATAACATGGTCATGTCACCGAGGTGGTCTGATAACACCAGCCAACCAGGATCTAATCATCTTTTCTGCCGGTGGTGGTAGCTCTCTTCGTTTCCTCACAAGCTTGAGTGTCTCAGCTTAGAGTTTTGTTGCGTTGACAGGAAAATATTTATCCAAGATATTGTGCAGCGTTTTGGCTGGTTGGTTTTCAGGACGTCGTATCGGTTTTGGAGTTCGATTTAAAACGCTTTGGAACTATTGGTAGTTTGAAACGCCGTTGGTCGGAGAGTAGACTTAATCATTCGCGTTTTTTTCAGCCTGTAGGTTAGGCTATAGGCGCTATTTAAGGCGCCTCGTACGAGGCAGTGATTAGAATTGTCTGAAATCTAGATCCTCTTTGATTCAAATCTAATAAATAGCTACTTAGGGAAAAATCCAAAAATAATTTTTGAGATAACGCTATCTGCGTATTTTTTAAAGGAAATATATTATTGAAATTCGTTTAATTTTTTAAATTACTTTTGAGACGTACATGGTTAGATGTAGTTCAACTCGGCACCATGATTTTTTATCAAACTGTAGAAATGAAAATATCTATTTTAAATTTAAATGTTAAAGTATTTATTTGGAAAGGTAATAGATCCCCAAGCAAATTAATAATGTATACTATAAGTTATATAATAATATCTAATACACATTATCCTCACTTGTGACTTACTTAGTTTTCTGCGGCAATTATATATGCAGTGCGACGATTAACTTGGGATATCATTAAACTATCTTAAATCTACAATAATTGTATCTATTAAACTTTCAACATTCTCATTTCTTCGTAGTGGTAAACAAAGTGAGTTATTAAATCTCTTGGAAAATGGAGATAGTTGAACCTAGATCATCTTCCTAGAAAAAAAGTAATTAGAAACCTACAAACATGTCAGCTACATAGTTACATTTCATATCGAAAGTGCCAACATATGTAAATTGAAACAAAAGAAACATAAATTACAACGATTGCGCTTACAGTCGTATGCTCACAGGCAGTCAGACAGCGTCCGTGGTAGACAAGGCACGGCGTTGACGGACCCAAATGAGACGAAAGACGAAAGGGACATTATAATTAATTCACTAAACCGTAAAGCAATACCTACAATTATTGTAGAGTTTACTTTGTCAATCAAATATTAAACCTACCCATGCTACTTGTGAGAAAATTACTTTCTCCACTATCGAAGGACAAGTTAATACACATTAATATATGAAGAGAAAAAAGGAGACTGGCAACGACAAATATATTTTTTTTACATTATTCTTTTTTAAATATCAGCGTTTCTATTTTAAAATACCACGACCTCTGAAAGGGTCTCACTTTGAATTTAGTGAGTACGTATACAGTCTTAACGACATATTCGATTGTTAATCCTCAAAATTTCAGCTTTGCTGAAGGCCCTGGGATCTCAGTCTAAGAAAAAATCGTAATTTGTCAATTTAAGGCATATAAAATGTTTTAAGACAATTACTGACTATTTTGTCCAAATCTAGTGATATGTACGAGCATAGGAATGTTTTCCTAAAGATTTGACATTTTTGAGAGGTTTTTTATGTATTTGTATATTTTCCAACATACGCCTTATACATAAATAAATTACCTACGCATTTACGTACATATATACGTTTTCGTAGGTTTTATTGTAGTAGGTTGTATAAAATAATTATCGCGGTTGATAGTTCGGATAATCGCAAATTCGTATAACCTAGGTCCGGATAATGGAATTTCTACTGTATCTATATAGAACTCTGTCGTGATTAAGGTGATTGAGAGACAACGTACAGTCCTAAACACTGGGGAGTAGAAGGCTGATATTTGGAGAAATGTTACGAAATTTTACGTTCTCTAGTCCGCAAACGCGAAAAAATTTACAAACTACAATTGTATTTAAAAAATCGGTCAAGTGCGAGTCGTACTCGCCCACTGAGGCTTCCGTACCAATTTAAGGATTGTAGGTCAACGGGAAGTACAACTAATAAAAGTTTTTTTTATTCTAGTAAAAGTTTGTTTTTATTCGCATATTATACAAATATAAGTTTGCATTTTTATTTAAATTTAATATTGTTGATGTGTCAAGAAATAAATAAATAACACAATGAATTTAATACAAACTCTCCCATGCAATCTCGAAATAAATATTTTTGAACGACTCACACACGGACAACAGTGTGAACCCTAAAAATCACTCCACAAAAAAAAGCGGAGAATAAATATTAATAGTGAGGCCGTCGTGGCGCACCGGTACAAGGGTGTGGCTGTAACGCGATGGTTGTGGATTCGATCCCCACTAGAGGAAATGAAATATTTATTTACATTTATATTTTCATTTCTTCGCTCTGGTGTCGAGGCAAAGAGCGGCGTTGTCTACCGTCACTCAACACCAGGGCTTGTAACTAGTACTCATAAAAGTACTGCGGCGCTGAGTTGCCAAGTCGTGCATTTGCTGGTTAAAACTACTGCTGGTCTGCAACGCCGCTTTATGCGTGCGGACAGTGGAGAACGGAGTGTCTTAATAGTAGGTTCCTTCTACCTACCCTGCTGTGTGTGCGGGATACAGTGTGAAGCTGAAAAAAAAATTGCATTCATTTAGATTTTTGTATAAATAATATTGTTGATGTTTAAGTAAATAAGTTACTTAAATAGTATGTATCAACTTTATATAAATATTTTATTACTGTTGATAAATAAGCAAGTAAGTTACAGTCAAGACAAGACTTTTCGCTTCTTGTGAAACACTGCTGAAAATTTGCTAATCAAGTGTCAACACGTCACTTCTTTAGTTTATTTATATTGCAATTTTATTTATTTTTTTAGCTCTGTTTCAGTATGTCAATAGATAAAAAGTTGACAGAAAATACGTTCAACGCAGACATTTAATACTTCATCACTTCTAGAGCTTTTCTTTTTATAAATGAAATACTTTGTATCATATATTTTATACTAATTCTCACTATAATTTTGATAAACTTAAATTTAATGTTTTTTTTTAAGTTAAAAGTTATTAAAAATACTCTACTATATCGGTATAATAAAAATATATACTGCGTATAACAGAAAATTTTACTAAAACCATCGACATAAAATCATTATTAACATGCTGACGTTTTATTTGTATTATCTGTGTACCAAATAAGGGCATAGACTACTCAGTACTTAGTATGTACTATCTAGTAAAGAAACAGTGAAACAGTTTTTCTTTTATATTTTATTTTATATTATTATCATTTAGCAATGTGAAATTTTACTTTTGTACAATAAATCATTTGTAATTTTCTATCGACTAACTTATATAGATGCCAATTTATTTTGTCGTTTTATGATAGTGAGCTAGACATTTAAAATATTGTGATATGGTGATAATAATGTCGTATTATAGGATATTATTATTATTTATTTTTACCATAACATATGTAAGGGCAGATGAAGATGTTACTGTACCTATGACTAAAAAGGAAAGGCTTAGCTTAAGGTGAGTTATAGTTTTTTTTATTTCTTAAGGCTTCATACTTTTCCTGCTGATTCTTTAATAATGAATGAATAATTATAAATATCCTTTTTGCATATCATGTAGATATAAATGGAATTGATATTATGTTGTAAAATAGTGTTAATATTAGAGGCAGTATGAAAAACAATCTTATTTTTCTTATCTTTTTGTTTATACCTAGTTTTATAAGAATATTGAGGTGAGTGATAAAATTCTTATTAGTATGTGTCTTAAGTAATGTCTTATTTAAAATTAAGAAAAACAAGCTATGAAATAAGTATTTCTATTGTAATTACACTATTCACTTATTTTATATATTATGATATGGTATTGGCATTATCATATATAGATAGACAGGGAACCTTGCATCAAACACAACCCAATTTTCAAGACAGTGACAAAACTAACCAGATTAATAATTTCTATTTAGTATTATTCATTTTTGAAAAATACAATGTCTTCAACACTTTGCAGTAATATTTCTTATTTGCCTTGCATACTGTCCATGATTCTTACATAAAGACCTGTCAATAAATTTATTATTTTATACAGGGAAGAATCCCGTCGCATGTTCTATCATGCATATGATGCATATATGGACAATGCATATCCAGCAGATGAGCTGATGCCACTAAGCTGTAAGGGAAGGTGGAGGGGCGTCACACCGAGCAGAGGGGACATGGATGATGTGCTTGGAAAGTAAGTTTATTATGACTAACAGCTTATTTTTTTGTGATTTAATGTTTATTAAATTATTTTTTAGTTAGACATTGTATGCAGTATAAAGTAGGGCAAGCAGAGAACCTAGTGTAAGGCACTCCATTCCTTAAGGTTTTATAGTAATGCAATACAATGATGAGCTTTTATCATAGTGATGAATAGCATATAGTAATAGTTGTGCAAATTCTATTGATAAATAAAAGATATTAAAATAATATCATCATTATCATCATAATCATCAACAGCCATCTTTTGTCCACTGCTGGACATAGGCCTTCCCCAATTCTCGCCACCAAACTTGATCCTCAGCTCTTTGGATAATACATGATATATTAAACATTTTCATTTTAATATTCTTTTCATCTGCACTTTTTTATAAATGTGAAATATAAATTTATAATCTTAGTTGTCATGTGTTGTGACAGTATACATTAGATTATTTATAAGGCTTAAAGTTTATAGTTATAATTGTTTGAATTTCTTGCATACTTGTTTTGTTTCTTGTTACTGTTACTTATTCTTTGTCTCTATGTATGTACCCAATTGGTAAACTTACTACCTAATTATTGATTAATATAAATACTACTAAATTATTATGGAGGAAATTTGTAAAGTGAATTAAATGCTTGTTATAGCTAATATGCTGAAATTATCAATTTGAGGCTGCCGTGACATAGGGAGACAAGCCTGTGCTTAATGTGACGGTTGTGGGTTCAATTCCCACTCCAGGGAACTAATTATTTATTGTTTATTAATACAGGGATACAGGTGAAGCTAAAAAAAAAAACAATTTGTACAGTTACTTAAATACAATAATTACAAAATTTCTTTCAATTTGATTAAATAAATTTGGCTTTTAGCAGCTTCTTTTGTAAATTATAGAATTCATTCAATTATTCAAAAACAATGATTTGAATTTTTTTCTGTTTGTCTGTGTGTTTGTTCACACTAATTAGCAGAATTGGTTTAACTGATTTAATTGCAGTTTTCACTATTATATCTTGGCAAGTTTCCATTAACATTTACTGTTTGTTTTATTTCATTTGGTTTATTAATGGCTGAAACATTATTTTTCAATATAGGTATAGATATATTATTTTTAAATGTTATTATTATTATAAAAATTTCAAGCGGGCGAACTCGCGAGCGGGGGTTGCTAGTACGAAATATATCCATAGTGATAAAGTATTGTTACACCTAATTACTTTTTATTAAAAAAATTAAAAATACCTAATTTTATTAAAAACTAACAACTTATTGTTTGATGCGATATTTAAACAGATGTTCAATTAATATTCTTATTTTACTATTTACTGTATGCTACATTGTTTTTTTTTAAATTCAGAATTAGTTTTATTTCACTTAAAAAATAATCATGATAAAGATAAAAGTATAATATTTTTTATCAAGTCAAGGTCAAGCAATGATACGGTACTTCCCAGATTTTATATATTGTCACCATTTTTTTATTTAAAAATGTCTATCTTAATTTAATCACTTGCATTGGATAATTGAGAAAAAAGTTTCAACTGTAACTAAATTAATTTCACCCAAATCTTCGTCTTACCAGAGCCAGGATATAAAACTAATTCATTACCTAGAGTGGCAACCGCCGCGTTTAGAATCAGACATTGTGCCGCGCCACGAAGAACTCGAGACTTTCTCAATTAAAAAATATTGATCCGGCATATATCTATATTTATTATATTATGTACACATATTTTGCAGCGGATATACAAAGAAATAAATTAGTAATATATGTATGTATGACGTGTTTCTGTACATCATACATTAATAGCACCATAAACGAAATCGAACCCACAATAGTCACATTTTTAGCTAAAATCTATTCGAATAAAACAATTTCTCCATAGGTACTATAAACCTAAAGATTAGCTTGTACAAAGAAACCTAAAGTGACAAATGTTTATTTTGATTTCTCTGTAATTGCCTCTTTTTACTTTTCGATTTATTTTATGATTGTTTTTTATTATAGTATAGATTTTGTTTCTTGATAAAGCATTGGTTGGAACTAATTGCTAAATATTTTTTTCGTTTTCTCTTGTTTTCTAATGGGAAAAAAGATTGTATTGGCGCGAGTGGGCTAGTGGCACAGGGACGCAAGCGTGTGACTGTAAACGCGTATGGTGGGTGGATTCCCTTGCGAGGAAATGGGATGTTTAATATTTTTATTTCTTTGTTCTGGCATCAAGGCAAAGCGCGGCGTTGAGTTTCGCCACTCAATACGCAAAGCGTCCAGAATTCGGCGGAAAGCTGGTAGCGGCGAGTCTTAACACTAGGCTCCTCTTGCTTACCCCTGCTGCAAGAGATACTGCGTGAGACTGAAAAAAAAAACAATGTTATGCGTGAATTAAAAAAAGCAACTGTTTAGTTTTTCGCCATCTTTTCTTAGCAGAACTGCCTTCCTAACCGGTGGTAGTTCTATTCTATCAAAGTCAAAGTCAAAGTCAAAATATCTTTATTCCATAAAAATGCTTAACATTCACTTGGACATGTCATAAAAGATAAAAAAATGCAAAACAAAATAACCAAAAAAAAATGTGCAATTTTGACTTGAAAAAAGCCCGTTCAAATGGTTGAGCTCATGAGAAGATACAGGCAAAGAAACTCATGGCTACTCTTTTTAAATGCCAACATTTGTTATAAATCACAATTAACAATTTTAACTTAGAAATAGAGCAACTCATTTCCAAACATCTTTATCGCGAACATAATCGTTAACAGAGTAATAAGCTTTTTGGCAGAGCCTGTGCTTTACCACTTTTTTAAATTTGTTCAGTGATAAATTAACCACGTCGTTTGGAAGTTTGTTATAAAAGTGTATACTTTGACCTACGAATGAGTGAGACACTTTATGGAGCCTAGAGAAGGGCACAGCAAGCTTATTTCTATTTCTTAAATTATATTGATGGAGGGCACTGTTTTTATTAAATTTATTAATATTCTTATGCACATATACTAAGTTGTCGTAAATATATTGGGAGTGCAGTGTGAGGATGTTAAAGTCTTTGAATTTATTCCTTAGTGACTCCCGTGGACCCATTTTATAGACTGCTCGGACAGCCCGTTTTTGGAGCACAAAAATGGTATCTATGTCCGCGGCACTACCCCAAAGTAATAGGCCGTAAGACATAATGCTATGAAAATAGCTGAAGTATACTAAACGCGCGGTGTCAACATCGGTCAGTTGACGAATCTTACGGACAGCATACGCTGCCGAACTAAGTCTACCAGATAAAGTTTCTATATGCGGACCCCATTGTAACTTAGCATCTAATGTTATACCTAAGAAAACAGTTTCATTAACTACTTTAAGTTCCTTATTGTTCATCAAAACCCTGGTTTCTACTTGTTGAACATTCTTAGTAAAGAACCTGATACATTTAGTTTTACTACTATTTAAAAGCAAGTTATTGGCACTAAACCAGTGTAATATCCTAGAAAGAGCATTGTTTACATCGTCAATTTCCAATTGCCGTCTATTAACCTTAAAAACTAAAGATGTATCATCTGCAAACAACACCATTTCACAGATATCTCTCATAAGGTGAGGTAAGTCATTAATGTACAAAAGGAACAAAAACGGACCCAGAATAGAGCCTTGTGGCACCCCCAATGCTACAGGTGACCCGTGTGATAGTTTCCCGTTGACATTTACCTTTTGAATCCTATCACTTAAATAAGAAGTGAGAAGATCCAAAGCAATGCCTCTTATACCATAGTGGTGTAGCTTCCTGATAAGAGTTTTATGCTGCACACAATCAAACGCTTTGGACAAGTCACAAAACACCCCAAAGGCATCACGTGACTCCTCCCAAGCCGCGAATACACTCTCTAATAATTTGACCCCAGCATCAGATGTTGACCTTCCACGAGTGAAACCAAATTGACCTGTGTGCAGTAATTTATTTTTATTAAAATAAGTAAGAAGCTGACTGAGTATCAGCTTTTCAAAAATTTTACTAAACGTAGGTAGTACTGAAATCGGTCTGAAATTTGTGGGGTCTTGCGTACTACCTGATTTAAACAATGGAGTTATTTTACTATATTTCATCAAATCAGGAAACACTCCACAATCAATACATCTATTAAAAATTGTAACTAAATCAGGAATCAAAATATCAATTAAAGAATTTATGATATTAACTGAGACACCCCACAAGTCGGCTGTCTTTTTCATACTAATTGATTTGAAAGCTACACTAATGTCTGAATAATTTACATGACGGAAAACGAAACCATTATAAAATTTGGGAACATTGTCTTTAATTAACGATTCTGCAATAGTGGTGGAAGAAAACCTAAATCGTTTGTTAGACGATATATGTATAGGGCTGTAAAGGGCTTACACTATTGAAATTTTAATTTTACTAGGCAAAAGTTGTGTGAAGAATTATTTTTGTGTTGAGTCCTTTCGATGTAAACCACTGTACCCGCAGTTAGTTACCTCCTGCCTAGTACATATATATGCTAAATGTTTTTTAATAGATAATAGTTTAAATAATGTTATACTTTATATGAGAAGCTAGCGATAACGAGAAAATTCTAGACATACATATATCAAAGTAATTCTTTAGATTAGTTTACATTTTATTGTTAGGTACTTAGTTTTTTAAACATTGTTAATATTGTTGTTGATTTTAATATTATTTTGACATTTTTGGCTAACTTTCAAGTATTTAAAAAAACAGTTTCACGCTTTGTTAAGCATCAAAAGAGAGAACTTAGGACCATATTTATAAACTGCTTTTAACCTCTTAGATCGATATTGAAAGCCATCTATAAACACGGGCACTAGTGTCAAGACTTGTTTCTTTGTGTTAAGACACTCCGTTCTCCTACTTTCGCGAGCGTGAGCGAGCCAGAGCGTGCAAATGAAAATAATCCTGAAATAACAGCCCTAAGATGGCCTCGAACTTAATATCATCTTAACAACCACTTCTAAGTCTAATTTTGGACGTCGGTCTCTTTCAATCTCCTCAACTCATGCCGATCTCAAATTTGTATTTTTAATTTCTAAGACGTATAAAAATGTTTTTACGTACTAACTATAAAGTAATGTTCTAAATATTTATTTTAATGTTCTTTTCCCTAACTTGCCAATTTTCTACAAATTCAATTGTAAGTTTGAAACCGGATTTTTTATCAAAATGTCCCACCATAATACACCCCCCTTAGGGAACCTATTGCGTACGTACAAGGCAATATGCTACGCATAGAAAAATGAGAATAGTTTCGACAATTTTTTATCGATCTGTCCCATAATAACCGAACTTTATATTTATTTATTTATATTTAGCTTTACGCTGTATGCCACATTCAGCAGGGTA
The DNA here is from genome assembly GCF_056956725.1 of Heliconius melpomene rosina. Classification (NCBI taxonomy): domain Eukaryota; kingdom Metazoa; phylum Arthropoda; class Insecta; order Lepidoptera; family Nymphalidae; genus Heliconius; species Heliconius melpomene. The sequence goes on from NC_140409.1 coordinate 13,863,361, forward strand.
CGCAGAAGGAAGGCATTGTTAAGACTCCATTCCCCACTTACCGCCGAAATTTCGAGACATTGCTTGTTGAGTGGCGAGACGTAACTCCGCGCTTTGCCTCGTTAGCAGAGCAAAGAACTGAAAATATTAAATATGGAATCCACCTATTTGTGTAGGGGAGAGCGGGGCCAAAAGTTCCGATTTTTTTTTAACCTTAAATATTGCTACGAATACTTGATTTTAGTATTTATATAATATAATCAATTTCAACTTACATATCTAGACTTGCAATTAAAACAGTAATTTGGGGTATTCTTTGTACGACTTTTTTTTTAAGATTTTTTTTATGACTGAAGTCGGAAAGTAACAACTTACCCCGACTTGGGGCAAGTTGTTAACAGACCGGGGTAAATTGTTACCATATTTTTAAGCTATTATTTGCAAAATAAAAAACAATAAATAATCGAACAAAGCCTGTTTATTTAAGGAATAATCAATAGTATCATTATAAGTACCAGGCGCAAAAGCAAATCTTTTTTAACCGACTTCTGTAAGAAAAGTTCATAACTTTTGATTAGGTGAACCGATTTTGATGATTTTTTTTTATTTGAAAGGTAGTGCTTCCCATGTGGGAACTAATTTTTATTTGGTCTATTTTTGACAATGGTATCTATGAGCAAATCATATAAGTATTAAATTTGTATTGGTAAATTTGCGACAAAATGACGAATAACTCAATATCACGCCAACCGATTCTAATGATTCTTTTCTTATTTGAAAGGATACACTTCAAGGATAGTTTGATGAAAGTTTGGTTAGGTTCTGATTATAAAATCCGGTCAAAATGAAAAAAAATTGTTTTTATTTTGGTAAATATTAATTATACTAGAATAGTTACAAGGGAAAACTTTGTTAAAATTATTGTCAGAAGTAAGATTCCCCATCGTTGCATTTCTTTTCAACCAACCTCAAAAAAGAAGTTTTCATTTTCAACCGACTTCAAAAAAGGGAGAGGTTCCCAATTGGCCCAAATATTTTTTATGTATTTTCTTGTTAATATACCAAAATGTTAGTTTCCACAAAAATAATACCTAATTGAGTCAAGCATTACATATCACAACAGATGCCACTTGTTACCAACCACTACCACCACAACCAACACTCGTTTAAGAAGTATCCTTTTAAGGTTACTTATCACTTAAAATCGTAAAAAAAAATAATTTTCAACAAAAAAAACCGAACCGAAAAACAACGGAACTAAAAAGTAAAAGATAATTTTACATAAAATAAAACTTATTTTGATTTTGTTAAACAAAAATAATAAACAAAAATTTATACCTTTAGATTTTCGCACTTAATATGTATATGTAATTCTTTGGTAACAGTTTTTATCTTATTCCTGCAATCTTTGAAAACTACATCCGCTGCTTTTTTGTTGATTTCCGAGCATAAGTCCGCATGTTACTAAATTACAATATTTTTTAGTATGAAAAATTACAATATTTACATCCCATTATTGGTACAAATGAATTGGTGAAAGTTTTTCGTCACAACAACAGGTCACAACATGCCCCAAAAAAAGGGAACATCTAGCCCCAAAAACACGTGTTGAAAAAAAATTAAATATAAATAAGATATAGAAAACATAAATAGTTTACAAATAGTGTTCCGAAATAGTAGGTAATATAATGTAAAAAAAACACTAACATACTCGAGGCTAATCGTTAAAATTTGTGAGATAGACCAAAAATATGAAATGCAAAAATATTTACAATCGTGCACCAACGACACCCGTGTGCTATTCCATTGGTTTCGGATGCTACTGGATTGTTCAATATGCTGGCCATGGGTGCGCTATCACATTGCATTTCACTATATGTTTACTAAATATTCCTATCACTTTTCTCCGCGAAATTATTTCCATCGGAACAACTTACCTCGGTAACTTTTAGCCCCGCTCTCCCCTACACTTTATTTTATGTTTGTTCTAAGATTGTTTTAAATATTTTATAAATAAAATAAAATAATTGTTTTATAAATAAAATAAAATAATTTAAGCCCAAAACTAAACATATCATTTTCTTATTTCCAGTTTCTCCCTAACGCTAGTGGACAGTCTCGACAGTTTGGTCGTGATGGGTGACTTCGCGGAGTTCAGCAGGGCTTTGAAGCTGGTCATAAAGGATGTCTCGTTCGACCACGATATAATAGTGTCGGTGTTCGAAACTAATATACGGATGCTTGGGTAAGGTAAACTTCTGTGGAAATGTGTGGAAAATGAGAATATGTTTAATATATAAGTATAATCATTCTTTTAGGTGAAATGATGTATCAGGAATATATTTAAATAGCCTATAATATAAAGGTTGTTTTAAACCTTTAGTAGGTCAAAACGTTTTTACTTATTTGTTCATAACATAATAAATCGTTTTCGACGGTCTAAAGAATTGAAATTTGTATTTATTAAATTTTGAACATATTATGTACTGTGATGACTGCAACGTTTGGTTAAGTGAAAGTAATTTTAATAATCCTCAAAGAGGTTGTTATTTTAATAAACACACAGCATTATCTACGACATTCATTCACAAATCCCGCTTTTCGTCATGCATTCGATTATCCGGATTTTCGATACTCTGAATTTCTATTGAACCTCATAAAAATAATAAAAACAGTTGAACGGAGTGTGATAACACTTAGTTCTGATCTCTCTCTACGAGTTCTACGTTCCTGCCATTTAAAGGATTTAAGTAAAAATAAACAAGTTCAGTTCAGTGACTATAAATAACGGTATTAGGTAACAATGTAAAAGGTACCTATAACGGATTCAACGGTGTCATTTGAAAACCCGTTGGTCAAGCTTTTAAATTCACGTTTAAATGTATCACGATATGTATATTTTTTACAGTTTGACTTTTGGTGGCTATTTTCTGCGTATTAAGTTGAAGATCGTGGGTTCGATCCCAGACTAGATTGCTTTTTATTTATATTGATATATTTCTTTAGTTTTTTTTGTTTTAAGCTATATTTCTTCAACAAAAGTATACGATTAGTTACGATGATTAGTGTAAATAGCTTATTACCAACATTAAAACCTCGATATTCGCCAACTGCGTAATGGATATAAATCCTACTGACCCTGATATTTATATTTCTAATATTTAAATTTGTCCAATTTAGATAGGGAAACAGTGGCGTTAAATTATGCAAAGAAATATTTGATTTATCTCAAAAATAACGTATTTTTTAACTTTACAGCGGCCTCCTATCGGCTCACGTGCTAGCGATGGCGTTAAAACCAGACGTGCCAGCCCTAGAATGGTATCACGGTGAACTGCTCACCATGGCGGAAGATCTTGGAAGAAGACTGTTGCCAGCTTTCAATACTTCCACCGGCATACCTCATGGAAGGGTTAGTATATATAGGAGTCGATAATCCTGCAATACTTTGTACAATATAAAATATTAAAAATATGTTTCAAATGTACTCGTAGCTTCTAATATATGTAATACTCGCAACACAAACGCGGGTACACCCGCTTATGCTTGTTGTTGCATTTTATGCAAATTATACAATATCTTTACAGAAATTGTAACCTTAATGGGAACGGAGTGTCTTACCACTAGGTTGCCAGGTTTCCTCTGCCTATCCTGGTATATGCGGGATGAAGCGTGAAGCTAAAAAAATAATTATAAATAATTTAAAAACTAAATTCTAATTGTGAGAAATTGGTATTTTTATCATTTTTATTTTGTCTAAATTATTATTATTCTTTTTCCTTAAGGTAAACCTCCGTCATGGTATCCGCGGGTTCGAATCGCGTGAAACTTGCACTGCGTGCGCGGGAACGATGATCTTGGAAATGGCCGCCTTATCTCGTTTAACTGGAAATCAAGTGTTTGAGACTAAAGCCCACAAAGCCATGGATAGGTTATGGAAAATAAGACATAGGTGGGTATAATAAGAAAAGTATCTTAAAGATTATGTAGAATTATGTTTATTTGTCAAAGGTTCAAATATTTGTTTAAATTTGACATTCCGAAGCCCACAAGGCTATCAATCTTTTTTAAAATCTGTAACATTTTATGGATCCAGCACTTAGTAGAGTATGCAGAGGGAACCTAGGAACCTAGTATTGATACATTTTATTGAACAATTTCCTCTGATTTCTGGAGGCATTGCGTATTGAGTGGCGGAACTCAGCGCCGCGCTATGCCTCGATATCAGAGCGAGGAAATGAATATATTGAATATTTCATTCACCCGAATGGGAATCGAACCCACAACCTACTTTACGTTTATAGTCACACTGTAAACGCGACAGTATTAGTATTTGAAGAAATGCTTTATTTAATCACACAAGGATGTGAATAGAAGATGTAACATAAGACATACGAGGTGGGTGGGAATATAGCGCGAAACAAAAACCAAAACATTTTTCTTCCCTTGTCTAGGACTTCAGACCTTATGGGCACAGTGATAAACATTCACAACGGCGACTGGGTTAGAAAAGACTCGGGCGTCGGCGCCGGGATTGACTCCTACTACGAATATTGTTTGAAGGCCTATATTTTACTAGGCGATGAGAAATACTTAGCGAGATTCAACCGACATTACAACGCTGTTATGAAATATATTAGCCGTGGGCCCATTATGTTGGCTGTTCATATGCATAGGTGAGTCTTTGTTTTGTTTTTGTATAAAAAAGATAATTATCGATAATTTTAGTATTTTAAAATATGTAGGCCATGGCCATGAGTGTTGCAGTAGACTCGATGCTTGTGAGTTCCATCCTTACTTTGGGTGATTGAAACTAGGTATTTTCTGCCTGGTCTGCGATCGACCAATTATCAATAGTAAAGTTACATCATATAAGTAATTAAAATACCTGTAACAGCTTTAGTTTTAATTTTGACACACATTTAATAAATCTTAATAAAACTACACTAAGTCTTATAGCAAAAGTTGTATGGATATAGCATTTGAGCAATATCCTGCTATTAATGCCTTTTAATTATTACATTATAAAATATAATGTCTTCCATTAAGGTTATATATAAGGGTTACTAGGTCCGCGACTATCACGTAGTAAACGACTTCTCAACAATCACGTATATTATTTATGGTTATTTTTCACAACCATTTTATTAAACAATAAAAATAAAAGCCTTTTAAATATTCTTTTATAAAAAATAAAAACTTTCTTTTAAATAAACAGCTTACTTAAAGTTTAACATTCTGATATTGTTTATCGAATGTCTGAAGAACTTTTCATTTTTAAATTAATATGACACCAGAGAAAGAAAAAGAGACGTCGTCGTAGTGCAGTGGGGCAACATTTGACTTTACACGTGAAGATCTTATGGATTCGAACCCTACTTGGGGGAATGGATCATTTTCATGCGGCATGACATAAATACGTCTTGATTGTCTTGAGGCACTAGGGCCCGGTTTATTAACCGATCTCAGTTCTGATTATAATGTATTAACGTATGGGATAAACTGTGAAGTTGAAATAAGGGCAGATATTACTATAATTGGAAGAACCATACAAGTTGACTAAATTAGGAGGTTCATTATCTTAGTACACATAGGTATATATTGTGTGAGCTTTCATATTTTTTCGTATTAAGTAAAATTAGCAATTTATATTTGAAAATTTTTATGCCGGAGTTAACACTGTTCTGTATTTGAATCCATTTCAATTCCAACCATTATCCATTCCTTAGCGGTCTGTAGTAGAGTTCAAATTTTGCTTTTATCTTTTTTATCGACCCTTTACTACTGCTGCTTCGCTCACAATTATTTATTTAATAACCTGAATTGCGTTCATGTCTTATATCTCTAGTGTTTGCTACAATTTTTGATGTTACATCAATTTTGGTATATTCCCTCCCCCTTCCTCTATACATGGACTATGCAATATTCAATTTAATTCAGTAGTTTCTTAGATCAGAGCGCTCAACCGAATAAACTCTTACACTTAATATTAAAGTATAGAACTATAGATAGTAAGAATTGTAGCACGTTCGTTTGTGGGGATAATATATCGTACTCTGTTTTTTCCGTTCTCGTAGAAATTTACAGAGTGCTCGTCTACCCTCCACTAGGAAGTTACATGCAGGACTTAGCGGGATAAGCATTATTATTTTGATGTGTTACTATTTAGATTTTTTTGTAACTTATAGCGTAGATACCTAACTAATACGAACATCTATACTAATATAATAAAGCGGAAGAGTTTGTTTGTTTAAACGCTAAGATCTCTGGAAATACTGGTCGGATATATATATTTTTTTGTTTCGTATGAATGATTCATTCCTCAGGAGTAAAGCACTCCAAAGGCTATATAACATTGCGATGTAATTCTTACTTAGCTTTAAATTTCGAGCGAAAGGCTCGAATTCTGCAGGGTGCCCTCGCTGCCGATGACACCACCTGAGCAGCCACGCAGTGCTCTTTCTCAGAATTATAAAACAAGTTATTCATGATTGAATTTCTAAATTATATAATCAATCTATTAGAAAATGCTGTTGCATAATAATCGAATTATAGATAGTATGCGGGCGAAGCCGCGAGTGGGCCGCTAGTAATATATATATTTTTGATGGGTATTTTAAACGATGACTTAGGACTTGCAGCTTATAAGAAACGCACTGACCATTTCCCGAATGATAACTTAAAACAGAATGATTGATTAGATTGTGGATACGTTAACTTTAAATGTCATAAAGCTATGTTATGTATATAATATATATTATTACGTATTTCCGTCCTTGTTTACCAGTGTCAATAGAGCAATGCAAATAAAGTAATTTCGCAGTTACACGACACCGACACTGCTGTATTGAATAAACGTCTTCGTATTATCCTATTGAGATCCATCAGCGCTATACGTTTAATCTTGTTTTGTTTATATTATTTATCTGTATAAATATATATATTATACAATTTTATAATATTGTTATAGATATATAGATTATTTGCGTGAAAATAAGTCAAAATTTTATAAATAGCTCTATTGCTAAATGCTCATGTTTGAAAATATTTTTTGTTTAACAGATATTTGTAAAAATCTCCCTTTGTATGTCTAATAATATAAGTCACCTGTAATCGCGCTTATTACAATTTCGACTTAGCTGGATAAAAACGTATGGGCTTAATGCTCAGAGAGTTTGGGCGATAAACAAATGTCCCGCGACGTTCAAATTTTTATATGATTACAAAATATTTTCCTGATTTATAGCTCTTTTTTCAGTTTAGCTTTTTCCGGCTCATTCTTCCCGTTATAGGATTGTATTGGGGGGAACCTAGTTTAAGACACTAGGTTAGACACTAATCTTGTTATTTCTGTTATGGAAATATTTTACGCGTTATTGAAGTATTTGTAGTTTACTCCTGCTAATTTCCCCAGGCCACACCTCCAATCGCGTAACTTCATGGATGCTCTCCTTGCTTTCTGGCCAGGGTTGCAAGTACTGTTGGGCGATGTACGACCAGCTGTGGAAACTCACGAAATGTTGTATCAAGTGATGCAACGACACACTTTCATACCGGAGGCCTTCACTTCTGATTTCCAGGTGGGTGTGAGGTTCAATTTTGTAGACAGAGAGATCCTAGAGAGACATTGCGTTTTAAGTGGCGGAACAGGACTACTAAAAATAAAGAAGAAGTAGATGAATGAATAAAGAAACTAAAAATTCAATCCCGTAATCGAGATTCGTATCCGCAACTATCGCGGGCACAGTCACAGTCATACATATAACATTTATAATGAAATCAAATTCGCGTATTTATCTCGCCATGTTATTCCTTAAAACAGGTACACTGGGGCCAACATCCTCTTCGTCCTGAATTCCTGGAGTCTACATATTTCTTACATCGTGTTACGGGTGACGATCACTACTTACAAGTTGGGAAAGCGGTGTTAAAAGCCCTACAGCAACACACTCGCGTACCTTGCGGATATGCGGCGGTTAACGACGTAAGGACAAGAGTGCAGGAGGACAGGATGGACTCTTTTGTCCTGGCTGAAACTTTTAAATATCTGTTTCTGCTTTTCGGGGAAGACAAGGATTTACCGGTAAAATTAGAAGATTATGTGTTGACCACCGAAGCGCATTTCTTGCCGTTGTCGTTGGCGACGTATGGTAAAAATGAGTCGTTATTGGCCTTCAAGTTCGATGATGGCGATGAGGACAAGTATAGGAAGTGAGTTTGGTTTTTGTTGTTTTTTTTTTATTATAAGTTTAGAAAAAAGTCGGATTGTTTATTAATAGATGGCGTGTGTTACTATTTAAAATCTATTGCTTAAAGTCATATATGTTGATAAAAATAAATATATAAAAACGTTTAAATATCTATTTATTTAAGTTTTATTTATTAAAAATATTACATACAAATTTCCAATTATACAGGACATGTCCAAATACAGCATCAATAATAGCGGAAAAAGTTCGTAAACCAATGCGACAAATGCTAGGCGCTGTTGCTGCCCGTCCTGCCGCAAGACTCAGACCGTTGAACGATCCCAGACAGATACACGCCTTGTCTGACATGGGCATATCAGTCCTGACATTGCCTGATGGGAGGGTCCAGCTTTTGTATACAACTAATACGGTAAGTGTTGTAAATATTGTCGGAAAACTCGGAAAATAGCATGAATTGTAGGTGCTGTGTATTATCACACTGAAGTGTACAATTATGGCATACTACTACTATAGGTGATTTATAAAGTTCTGGAGTGTTCCAGATTGCCAGAAAGTTCACACAAATCTTTGTGATAAATGTTAATTATAGTAACTGCTAACAGCTAGGTCTAAACCTAAGAGTATTAAGATTATTAATGTAGCCTAGTAAATTTATAGGATATCATGGACATAATTATGATAATTGGTAAGGGTAGGTTCTATTTTAAATTTATCCAAAAGAGAAAATTATTTAAATCTGTAGAGTCTATTGCTTAGAATATTAACCAGATTTTTCGAAGCATCTAATAATTATTAACTTATACAAAATATTTTTCTATTTAATTTTAGATAAAACATTACGTATTCTATGATATTGAAAATATCTGTATAAGTATAGGTTTAACTACGAGTATCTTAACTAAGTTTAAAAAAATATCAACATAAGTAATAAATATCTCTTAACAATATTAATCTATTAATGAAAAAACTAACACAAGTAAATTTCCAGGCGAAATCAGCGAAAGACGCAGCGGAAGGTCTCACATTCATGCGTGAAATGTCCAAATGGAACACTCTAAGTGACTCTGAGAACGGAGTGATCGCGGCCGGAGTTAAAATAAAAGAAAAGTTATTCCCGGCCGGCCCCGGTCATTTTGGAAAAGATATATCAGGAGATGACAGATATACTGGAACACCTATATATGTTAAACCACTCGACGCTTGTTCTCCTATAGAAAATAAGAAAGAAATCTGGGGAAGATTCGCAATAGCCAAAAGGGGAATGTGCACCTTTGCCCAGAAAGTGCGTAATATCCAAGAGGCAGGAGCCACTTTTGCCGTTATTATAGATAATGTTGATGATACTTCTCACGAATCATCAGTTCTTTTCGCAATGTCCGGTGACGGCAAAGATGATATAGTTATTCCTGCGGTTTTCCTTTTCTCGCAAGAGGGTAACTATTTGGCTGAAGCTCTAAAAGAAGATACGGAGTTAATAATGACAGTGGGTGAACTAAAATCAATGAAAAGACAATTTGAAAATTCTTGCACAGACTGTGAACCTGTCGAGCAACCTTTACCAGGTAATAAGGAATCTTTCGTTCATCTAAAGAAAGTGCTCAGTCAATTGGTAGCTCAGTTTGAGCTGTCTCTATCAAGTGATGATCCAAAAACATGTGAAAAACCAGACCTTCAAGTATCTAAAGAGAAATTTTTATTAGAAGATCGCAGTATATGCACTGATTGCAATGAAAATAACGAAATAATAGAGGAAGCTCACAAAGACTTCGATAAAAAGTCTGGTGACATCTGACATAACCTGTCCACCTTTGACGTGGTGTAAATGGATATAAATAAACCTAAATAAATGGAATAAATTTGTATAAAAAGTTGTAAATATTAGTCGATGTAAGTGATATAATTTTTGTGCCTTGTTTTTTTAAAGTCGCAACAGTTTTTTCTATCATATCCATGTATAAAATTTTTGTTTCAGACATTTTGTAATATTTGACATATAGTAATTTTAATGTAAGATTAATGTTATTTGTTTTAATTTTTTATTATGTATTAAACGCCATTGTTTTTAACGATTCTTTTTCTATTTTATGTAAAATATGTAATCAATAAGGTCTAATGTTATGTGAGAAAAGATGTTTCATCACTTTATAAAACGATTAATAAATATCACATTATAAAACAATGTAATAATAAGTAAATTCATTTGAAAATTTCATTAAATTATTTATCAATTAATATTATATACAAAATATTTTTATATTATTGTATATAAAATGTTTTAGTCTTGAGTTTTTGGAGACCAATTGTCTATTTCTATGTTTTACTTTTTTTTATTTTGAAAAATATAGCAAATAGATAAAAGTCTATAATTAGTATGCATATTTTCTAATATTTTTAGAAGTGTTAACGTAATAGATTGACAAATCGATTAATATTTATAAAAGTGAATGATCCACTTTATTATTATTAAAACTATGACCAATGTCAAGAAAAAAATAATTACAAAGAAAGAACAAAGAAAATAACTCCACAAGCGGCTTCGCCCGCTTGATGTTTTCGTTGTATTATAGACAAATTATACAAAATCTTTACATAAATTATAGTAGTAATTTTTGCGTGAAAGTGGAACAAACATCCAACGTCAACTTTCACTTTTATAATATTAGTAGGATTATACGAAACTTTGTACCCACGAGTGGGGATCGAACCCACGACCATCGCTTTTATAGACAGTAACTTTGTACTGTAAAATAGTATCAAAGTAATAGTATTATTTCTATTAAATTTGCGATTTTTACTTAATTCTTATTTATTGACGTGTTAGTAAATAAATACATTATAATTGTTAAATTATATTAAAATCGAGATCAGTTAATCATTATGAAAAAAATCGTTGTGCATTACACTTAATTATAGTTAGTCGAGTGGCAGTTACTCGTCAATAAAAATGTAATTACCTTCAGAACATTGATCGGCAAAAAATGAAAAAAACTTCATGGGCGTAAACTGTCAAAACTGGTCGTTAATTTTGTGATAAGTTTATATTATGTTTGTAATTATGTATGAAACAAATTAAATTATAATTATAATTATTGATTATTTTATTTTTAACCAATCCGCTTTATAATACTTTGCGAGGTCAAATAAGTTTTATCTGATCTAAAGAGAAGACCCAGTGCGGGGCACTCTCGTGACAGAACTTAACGCCGTTCTTTGTCTAGTCATCAGAGCCGAAAAAGAAAATAATAATCATTGCCCCCGAGTGGTGTTTACAGTCAGACGGTCTTTTTTAGCTTCACATTGTATCTCGCACATAGCAGTGTAGGCAGACGGAATCTGGAAACCTACTGTTAAGACACTCCGTTCCCATTGAGAATTCCGTTCCGTTCCATTCCGTTGCCGTCCGTTTTGTTGACACTAGATACATTACATGCGTATATTCCATACATTATAAAAAAATATTCAGCACTTAAGTCCTCATTATTACGGTTAGACTACGTGGGCGAAATCAACATCTAACCCAGGTACGTCTTTCGTGTTTTCTAAAGAGCAGTATGCTATTGACTCTAATATACAGCGTCATAGGACTGCTGGACGAAGGTGTTGGAGAAGCTTTCGCTTCGCTCGTCCCAAGGCCTACGTAGGTAGGGCTTCTAATTAATACAATAACTGAGAGCGAGTGCAGTTAGATCTCTAACTAAACCTGTCATTGGTTAATTCAACTAAATGACTTGCAATTTGAAAGCACGTGACTAACAGTCAACGTGATGCCACCACGTTGATATTTGATTGTACTCTATTACTGTGTGTTTCATTGTATGCCAATTTTTATCTATATGGAAAAACTAGAATTTAGTGTCTTTTCTCTTTCAGTTCTCTATAAATTTTCTATTTTTATAAAAAATAGTCTAAATGTAGGGAACCGAGAATAAACCCAACGCTAAATTTGCGTGAAGCTACTCTTTATTAAATTAGCAAATTACAGAACGGTAAACGAGTCGTGGCCGCCCTGAAGATAATTTTCTAAACTTTCAGGCTAAGGCTCCGCTTTGACAGAACAACTAAACTAAAATGAATATACTTATACGAGTATATTTTCATCTGACTTATATGGAAAAAAAATTTGTAAATACTATTTAAACACAAAAGAGTTTTAAATTATTTCTTGTATGAAAATTTCTCTGAAACTTATCCACTCTCTCGATAGATGACGCTAGTGGCTCCATAAGTTAAAAAGGAAAACCATACTTTATCTTTCTATACTATATATCTATAGGTACATAATTATATTATGATAAAGCTGTCATAAGATATTATAATAGAAATAAACAACGGATAACTTATAGATTGTATTATATCTCAGGCGTAAATTTTTTTGAGATGTGAAGTTGATATTCTTACTCTATGGGAAAATTAATTTCACCTTTTTAAATAAATGTAAGTAAGTTTTCATGTATTTTTAGCAACTTCGCTTTTTCAAGTTCCTTCTGCTGTTTTAAGCCACTTCTTTTCGACTTTTCGCCCAAATTTTGAGAAATCGGCGATAACAATTCAGTTTTTTTAAAATTATAATCATCTTTGTTGAGTGGCGGAATTGAACGTTTGGCTGCAAAAGCAATGGTCGTGGGCATGATCGGTGGTTGCGGCAATGGTAAAGTAATTATATCGGGTTTCAACTAATAAAATCAAAAATTTGTAAAATAAGTCCTACAAGATAAAAAAGACAACCGTTGTCGTTACCCGGCTTCTATGGCCAAACCACGGCACGAAAAAGACAGCAACCAATCAACCAATCAACACACAATATCTGTATCTATACCCTAAGGAAAAAATATAAAATTTTTTAAGCACAATTATGATTCTTTTCTATACTATCTAACAACTTTAAAACTAACAGTATCTGAAAAACGGAGTGACTTTTCTTTATGTCCTACCCAACATTTATCCTATCCTACCAATACCCCGCTTAACCTCCACAATACAGAAAATGCATGACGATATTAAAACTGTAACTTTGAAACGTGTCTCTCAAAGCAAATAGTAATAGTGGCACAGAAGTAAAGTTAATATGAATCTAATACCCACACACCCTGGCTCCCTTGTTTTGTTTGGTGTTTGCACTTTTATAGCAACTACAGCTACCTACATGAATATTTATATTGAAAAGTAATTTGAAATGCAGTATTAAATCTACACATTATATGAGAATTTTTACGATTTTATTAAATTGTAGAAATTGTTCTAAATATTAATCTAATAATACGTGAGGCCGTCGTGGAGCTGGGCGGCCCACTAGAGTGAATGTTCCTTAACATTTTCATGTCTTCGTTCTTGTATTGAGGCAAAAACGCGGCGTTGAGTTCCGCGAGTCAATACGTAATGCTTCGAATAATTCGGCGGAAAGTGGGGAACGGTGTATACACTAGGTTCCCTCTACCTACCGTGCTGTGTGCTGGAGCGTGAAAGTGGTTTTTTTTTTAATATATATAAAGTGTAGCTCAAATAGGCTCTCGTTGTTCAGTGCTAATGTTAAATAAAAACAAAAGATGAGGTGATGAGTGATAAAACAGAATTAAAGTTTAAACCACCTGATGAGAAACCCTAGGTTTTCTAAATAAGTAAAGACGCCTAGTTTATGTGGATCTCTACTAAGCAAATGAAGTTGTGAAAACTAGTATTCATATATCACATAAATTGGGCACAAGCGTTCGACTGTAAATGCAGCGGGTTGTGAGTTCAATTCCCATTCGAGGAAATAAAATATTTGATTTTTTCAATTCCTTGGTCTGTTAACTAGGCAAAGCGCGGCGTTAAGTTCAGCCAGTTAACACATCAAACCTCCAGAGTTCGGTGGAAACTGTGGAACGGAAGTGTCTTAATGGAAACGGAATCTCTTGACAAACAGTACATACAGCGTAAAGCTAAAAAAAAAAATTTGGAACACGCCAACAGTGAGTGACAAAAGTAGTAATTTAAAGTGTTAAAGGACCTATAAAGCTTTGATGTCAAACATCAATGGTCTGAAAATAGCTTTGTCGGTTTTTAGATACAGTATTTCCAATTAATAAAGTTTTGCAGAATTTTTAAAATAAGCTTTGTAAGAGAATAAATGGGTATACTAATAAATTTTAGGGGCGTCGTGGCATAGGTAGATTGGTTTTGGGTTCGACTCCCAGACCCTGTAACAGTGGTGGTACGATTCCCACTTGAGGTAAAGAATTATTTTCATTTCCTCGCTCTGGTAAAAAGACAAAGCGCGGCGTTGAGTTACGTCACGCAAATTTCGAAAATTAGGCGGCGCATAGGGAACGGAGTGTCTTAAAACTATGTTGCCTTATGTCGGAAAAAGAGTCAATCTAAAAAAATACAATTTCAATAATTCTGTAGCGTAGTCACTCTCGTTAAACGTATCTGAGTGAATGAATCGAAGAGATTGCAGCACTAATAAGTATCTTAGAATTATTTAATAAATGCTATTTACATATTTTATATAAGATTTTTTCTTTCAATAATATTTTCTCGTTCCATTCCATGAACATTCTAAGAAGTAAACTAGTTTCTAACGAGATATTTATTTAAAAGAACTTTGATCGTTAATTTAAAGATCATTCTTCTTGAAGCACGTATTATTTATTAGTGGCCGCCCACGTGATTTAGTCTTTCATCTAGTACATATAAAGGCAAGAGAAACTAGTGTCAAGACACTCTGTTTTATGCTCTCCATCCCAATTCAAGTTGCACTGTGTTTAGTTTGAACCCGATTTCATGTTTTGTTTTTTTTTAGTATCCCGTTCCCATTATGAAACTTCCTTTCACCATTTTCTGCTGAATTTGAGTTGAGTGGCAGAACTCGCCACCAATGCTACGCTTTGCCTCGATACTTGGGCGAGGAAATGACTTATTAAATATTTGCTTGTGTGGCAATCGAACCCAGACCTGCCGCGTTAACAGACGCACGTTTGTGCCCCTGTGCACTACGATTGCATTATCTTTCATGTGTGTCTTACTTTGGGAAATAAATACAATTTAAATATTATTTTTTTCTGAAAGGAGCTCACAATTACAGTCAAACGATGTTGTACACTTTAAAACGCCCAAAGCTCTTTTCCAATATTTACACTATAAAATGAACGTAAACACGCTATTCTTTGTTACATTTACAAACACATATATTTTATATGAAAGCACTAGCTGGCCCTTTATAGTATAAAAGTATTATAGGAAATACAAACACCACTACATTTTATTCCAGCTTAAACCTTTCAAAGTGTTAGTTGCTTTGCCAGATTTACAAACATTACCGTTCGTCCATTGAGCTACGACTGTTGGGTAAGCTGCTTTTCGTTTAGTGAATGTTGAGTACCTATGCTATAGTTTATATTAATCTATGTAAGGAAATGCTGGTGCAAGCTGGACTTGTGGTATGCATTTTAATATGTATGTAACTGTAAAACTGACGTGAGTGGGTTCGATTCTATCTAGGGGGAGTAAATTGTTAAATATATTCCTTTGCTAGATCTGGTAACGGTAGAGCGCGGCGCGTTGAGTTGAGTTGGCCGCCACTCAATGTACAATGCCTCAATGAAGGTAGAGAACGGAAGTGTCTTAATGGGAACGGACACCACGTTACCTCTGTTTACTTTGCTATGTGGGGGACACAGCGTGCAACTAAAAAAAGATAGAGATGTTATGGCAAGCAAGAACTTCAATAAAATATATAAATCTAATCTTAAATTATAATTAATATTTATTATTATATTCTTTATTGCACATATAAAAAAAAATTGTAAGAAAACAGCTGAAAAGTTATGTTTACAATAGCAATTTTAGTATGGCACGTTGTCAGTGGCGATTGCATTATAAACGTAACTTAGTTAAAGTGTGCATGAAACATTTATTTAAAGTGTCAAGGCTTTGCCACTCAACACGCAATGTCTCCAGAATTCTTCTTTCTCTTCTTCTCGTAGCAATATGTTCCCTCTGCCTACCCTGCTATATAGACGAAAATAATATTTAACTGTATTATATTCAACTATAAAATATTTAATTTTAACTGCGGAAAACTAACAAATCTGACATTTAACACTACACTACAAAGAACAGTGATTTCGTGACTTTTGAAATGTAAAACATGCGGTGAAATGTATGTTCATACGGTTAATTAAAGAGCTCATTGAAAATACTCGAATATATCATTTTTAGTACGAGATAAATAATTATTTATGAATAATTATATCGCCTTTTTATATTGTACTTTAGTCTAGTACGGTAGGTATGTAAATAAAAATAAGGGAAGTTTATTGTTGACATTTAGTTCGCCTTTTTCTACACGGGCGTCGCGGAACTCATCGGCGCGCTTTGTTAAGATAAGGATTTCAGAATGCCAGAGCAGAGAAATGGATCACTTAAATAAAATACACCCGTGTAGAGATAAAACTAAATGTATCTCGTCTCTCTCCGCTATTTGGGGAATTTAAGATTTTTTTATAAATTTTATAATTCGTTTGTTGTTGTTAACTTCGTTTGCACAATGTATTCTTTTTTTGTGTTTTATCTTGACCACGAAATTATTAATAACAATTTTCATAACTTTCATTAAGGTTAGTTGACTGAACTGCATATAACAAAATATGCCTATTTTAATAGAGTGCCTAATTCACCCAGCGGGGTGAACTTAGTGTTAAGGCACTCTATTATGCAACTACCACCCAAATTAATTCCTAATTTCAAACATTATTAGATTGTTTCACAATTCAACCTTCTTTATTTCTTTTCCTTTTTTAACTTCATGCTATATTCTGCAGATGGCAGGGTAGCCAAAGGGAACCTTTTTTGTCGTGTTGGAACCCTTTTACGGGTACGCCACCCGAGTGGAGACTCTAGTGGGTTCATTGAGAGGCACATTTAGGCTACCCATACTACCCACTAACCTCGTACTCCTTCTCGATCGTCAAAAGCCTACTGGAGCTAAAGATAATTTCTCCATAGTCCCAGCAGGCAGAGACAACCTAGTGTTAAAATATTTCTTTCCCCACTATCCGCTCAATTTTCGAAGTGGAACTCAACGCCGCCCTTTCTTGTCACCAGAACCAAGAAATGAATATAGCTCATTCCCACGAAAGGGACTCGAAACCAAGACCGTCACGTTTATATTCGAATGCTCGCGTTTGCGTCACGACGGCTTTTTTACCCAGTGGTAAATCACTCCGCTTTTCTCCCGTTTCAGAGACATTTCTCTACAGTAACTTAACGCATGTTAACTAACAAGGCCGAGGGAACGCAACATACACATTATCACCAGTCAAGTATATGTAAATTGCGCTACGACAGCACTATTTTCTTCAATCTACATGATCGATAGTTAAATTGATTGTCAAGTTCTTGTTACAATTTGCTTGTATTTTACTTCTAAAATGTTCGGGGAATATTCAAATTCGTGGTGATAGTGGGTTCGATGAAGAGGGAATCTATTGTTACAACAATCCGTTAGCGACGCACAACTCAATTTTCGAGACATTGCTTGCTAGGTGGCGGATCTTAACGCCACATTTTTAATTTTTCTTATTTTATAGATATGTTGTTCGAAATTAGAGAAGAAAAATTATAACGTAGTCGTCTCTATAGACTCTGCTATATGATGTGTGTGAAACTCGTGACCGTCGTGGTCCGGTGGCACAAGAGTTATTGTAAACGTGACGGTTGTGTGTTCAGTGGGCATCGATTGTGTCTTAATGGGAACGGAGTTTTGTAATACTAGGTTTCCAGGTTCCTTCTGCCTTCGCATTCTAGGGGTAAGTAAATAATAAGGTATCTTATCACACTTATCTATGTAGAATCTAGGTTTTCTATAAAAAGCAAATAAGTTATAAATGTATAGATATATGAAAAGAAAACATTACTCCCGCATCTCGCCACTAGCGTAGGTAATGAGGACGACAGCGCGCACTGAATATAGGCCAAACGATTGCAATTTTTCAAGTTACAACTATTTTAATATGGGTGTGGTTGTATTTATATGTTCAGTATTTTAGTCCCGTTAGTCCGTTAATAATAGAGTTGGCAAAGAGAATCTAGAGTTTGGACACTCCAGGCTATTAAAACCTGTCTATACTCGATATCACGGACAACGGAGTGATGTTATAAAGGTTTCTTTTTTCCTTACCGAACCCTAAAAATATATAGTATAAGCATATTCTAAAAATACAATAAAAGTTATCTTAGCCTATAAAATGCGTTTCCTTGTAAAATATCAAGAATGTACTGTGAATAAGGAATCCCATTAGGTAAGACACATCGAGTTCTTTTTACTCGTATTTCACTTCAATGTGATCTATTTTTGTACTATTTGTATTTTATTTTATATATTTTTTCTTTTTTTTTCAGCTTCACGCCCATCCCCGCGGGTATCAGGGTAGGCAGAGGGAACCTAGTGTTAAGACACTCCCATTCCCACTTGCCGCCGAATTTTCGAGGCATTGCGTGTTGAGTTACGGACGCCGCGTTTTGGTATATTACCAAAGCGAAAGAATGAAAATAAGGAATGAAAATAATAATTAATTCGAGTATAAATCGAACACACAAAAGTTGCATTTACAATCACTGCGCCATGGCGGCCTATTATTCTTTATTTTTTCTAATTATTTTACATATAAATGGTAAAATAAAGTATTGTATTGAATGCTCATCAAGTGTAACGTAATATTATGAGGAAATAACTCAGCATTCCATGGATTCACCATGAGCCCATCGTGTTGCAGGGCGATGAGCTCAAAGCAGTGTTTTTGATTTTGTAGGTGTAGGTTTAAAGGGCACTCCCTGTACAGTTCCACTGTAGCATCTCATTTTTAACCTAATCAAATTCGAAATCCTAATAGTATCGCTTTTGAAGTACGATCTAGAAATAACATTATATGAATAGAGAAATTTCTTACTTCTCTTATAATAACATTGGTATATTATATTATATATAAATATGTATGTATGTACATATGTATTAATATGTCTAACAGAGGCACAAGCGTGCGTTTGTGGGTTCAATTCCCACTCGAGGAAATAAAATATTTAAAATTTTAAGTGTTATCGCTCGCTTGAGTTCCGCCACTTAATTCGCATTGCCTCCAAACATAAATGTCTTAACACCATGTTCTCTCTACCTATCCTATATGCGGGCTATAGCTTGAAGATAAAAAAATGTGAATAAGTACCACTGTGCCTGATAAAGACCATACAAAGTGGAGCACCTGGAGTCGGAAGACAGATCCTGGCAACACGCCGCGCCGTGATAATTCAACGTCCAACAACGGAAATGTGGTTGGACGATGGCGTCATAACGATCTCTTCTCCGCTTTTCATTAGAATTCATTACGTTGCATTGAGGCGTAACTTAACGCAGCATTTTCTTAAAAAAGAGCGAGAAAATGAATATAATAAAAAAATAATTGAGGCCAGTCGTGGGGCAGGGGCACAAGTGTGTGACTGTAAACGTGAGTGGTTGCGGGGCGATCCCTACTCGAGTGGGAATGAAATTAAATTAAATATTTATTTAAATTTATAATTTCATTTCTTCGCTCTGGTGTATACTATACTTCCGAAATTCGGTGGAAAGTGGGGAACGGAGTGTCTTAACACTAGGTTCCTTCTACCTTGCTGTTTGCGAGATACACAGTGAAACAGACCTCAGCAGCAGGAGGCCAACAGGCCTCAATGATTCAATATCATTTTTTTTATAAATCTTCTCAACAGAACGCAACGACAAAGGTGAATAGCGGTATTTCAGGTATTACGTTACAATGCAGTGTGCATAGGTTTTTACTTACGCCTTTATGAAAGGGCTTATGTTTATGACAAAAGCTATTATATTTTATAGTTTACTAAAATATAGCGTATTAAAAGTCAGCTTCACACTGTAAGCGTGATAAAGCATGAAAGTGATTTTTATATATAGTTTGGTAGGCAGAGGGAGCCGAGTGTTAAGATTCTGTTCCTCAATTTTCGGACTGATCGCCGCGCTTTGTCGTGGTAGCAGAGTAAAGAAATTAGAATATTAATAAACCACCCGTGGTGGTTTCACCCGCGTGAACTATGTTATTATTAATTTCTGTCTCCATGGCTACGTCCTAGTGACGTCTATGCAAAATTTGTAGTAACGAAGTTTCATACAAACTTTCAACCCCAAAAACAACCCCTTAGAAGACGAATATTGCAAATCTCCGTCTTAGCGAGCACCTACGTCCTATAAGTAACTCCAATGCAAAATTTGGAATTCCTAGCACATGTAGTTTTTGAGATTTCGTGATGAGTGAGTGACCTTTCGATTATATATATATAGATATATATATAGTAAATATACATGCATACGTTTGTGCCTCTGCGCTACGCCGGCTTCGAAAATGTGGTTTCACCTGTTTCAAATGAAAATAGTTAAGAGTTGTACATATAAGTATGAATCATTAATTAATTAATTTATTTATTTATTTATCTATGGTACCTATAGTGAAGTAATAATGAAAAGTGACAAAATCATTCTACATGACATATTTGTTTATTTTTTTAATGCAATTATGTTATTGTTGCACCAAATGAGCCGTAACTTTTATTTGAAAGCTTCTGTTTTATTAGTAAAATCGTTTGTTTAATAGAGGTTTACCTTTAAATAAATATAAAATTGATGTTCTTTGACTGAAAAATTCAATAACTCATAAAAAGTTAAATGTGAAACAAATCTTTTAGCGAAAAGCTTTAAAGAATAATAAATAAACTTATTTAAAATGTACAAAAAAATACAACATAATATCTATTTTAAGGTAATTTATCTTAAAATATATAAATAATTTTGTACCTATATATAACTAGCTTCTAATATAAATTATAACAAATAACGCTTAAGGCACACTAAAAGTAAACGTTATCTTATCTGGTGCATGGACGCCAAACGTCATATCGTGCAAGGAGCAGAATTTAAAAATACATCAAATATCCTCATTTGGACTCTAAAGTATCCATCATAAAGTCGTATTTCCAGGACATCCCAACTATCGGATGCACGATCCTAGCTATAGCTTAGTTCAAAAAAGTCCTAAGCGGTTTCCACAGTCCTTTTTCCAACGAGCTAAGGTTATTTATTCCCCAAAAGGGTCAAATACGTCCTCTTGCCAGTATCAAGTAGCTATCATGTGGGCGGTATCGATCGATGCGCGAGTGCGCGTCAGGACTTCCAACGAGCAGTAAACATTCATTCCATCATTCTTCGTCGAAGAGTTCAGGCATGCATATGCTGCTGGTCCTCGCCGCTACGGCGCTAGCGTGCGCCTTGGCCCGCCCACCAGGTAAGTCAAAGTTTTGAGCAATTCGAGCGAATTTTTTTTGCTAAGCGGTTTCTTTCTTCTTTTTTTTTGTATTTTTTTTCTGGGTAAAATTAAGAGTTGAACGTCATGTGCTGAGCGACTGACACCTGTTACGCTGTCTTGTTTTCGTTTAGACATTTTGTTTGTGGCGCCAGTTTGTTTTTTAAATACTGCATTTTAATATTAAAATTTTAATAACAATATGTGATTGTGTATTTTAAATACATGAGAAAGAGAGATAATAAATTAGATTTTAATATATATTTTTTTAATAAGCTTAATTTTTATTTTTTATATATTTTACACGTGGGTTGTTGAACAATAAAATAATAGTTATTCTTCGCTGTATTTTATTACATTTTTTTAAATTTATATATTTAAAACATAATAATAAAGGATAAAAAAATAAAAAGAAGTACCACGAGTTTGTGTATTTCCATGAGGAGAAGGAAGAATAGAATACATATGTTTAATCTGTGGAACGATAAATGAATTACAGAATTGTTCATGAACGAGTTATGTACGTAAGTGTTAAGAATTGAACAGGCGCTACAACAAAATTAGTAACAAATTAAAGTTTGTTCCACTTTTACGCAAAAACCACTAAACAGATTTCGATGAAATTTTACAGTAATATATTTCATACATCAGAATACTATATAAAGAGATATATTTGTTTGAAAATGAAAACAACATAATAAAAATGATAATTTAAAAGGACGTTATCAATTAATATAGCGCAATTTATAATATTTTATACTGTCTTATTCATATCATCTCATTTATTATATAAACATAAAAATTCCTCCTGTCTTTTTCCGTATTGTTATCACTCTGTTCCTATCCTACTGTCAAGATATTGCGTGTTGTGTTGCGGAACTCAACGCCTCGAAGCGAAACCTCGAAAATGAAATCTTTTAACAGAAGTCCTAAAATAATCTTTTTTGGACTAAAAAACTATACCTAAAAAGAAAGCGAGAGAAGATTTTGTTGTTGTCAACAACATTGTTTTTGTTTTGTTATTATTCAATAATAACTTATAATTAAATTGAAAGAATATCAGTTAGCCAAATCGTTCCTCATTTTTTCATACATGATTGAGATAAATAAAAGGACAGTTTAACATTTTGAAGATTTATATTTTTGAGGCCGTCGTTCAGCCCCTAAGTCGGATAAGCGTTGCCTGGGCTAAGTGTTTAGTTTAGGGAGGTCACTGATGTGGTCTGTGATCGCAGGATACCGTCTAAACTCTTATCCGTCTTATAGAGATCGTGATCGATGCCTCCAGATTCGTGCATGACGGATCCAAGGTACCTGAACTTTTCCAACTTAGGGTATGACCCAGGACTTATAAGGACAGTGCTCGAGTCCGGGGTCTCGCAGGCGATATACTCGGTCTTTGACACATTGCCAATATGCATTTCATTCATGGAGAATGGTTATGTAACGCAAATGTTGCAGCTAGAATGTGTCGGAAAAGATACCAAAAAGCTGAACGTCATCCCGATTATCGTGTATTTCGATTTTTCTCTCTTCAACAAAGAAGTAATCCAGCAAGTGTCGTACCATTTCGGAATCCAGATTAAATGCGCCAACTTTTAAAGTTACTTGCAAAAACAGTGTAGTACATTTTTTTTATAGTACAGTCGGTTAAAGTTGGGTGTAGTAAATATTTTGAATTTAATGTTTGGCAAAAACACCACATTTTATTGAAAACTGATGCAGGTATGTTTAAATCTTAAACTGTAATTCACAGAAGGGTTACTCATGATTACATTACAGAAAAAAAATGAAGAAAGAGTAATATTTGTAGTCCTGGGACTTGAAAAACCATCACAGGGTGTCGGTATTTGCGATATTTTTTAAAATCAATATAATATGAAAAATACATGACAAAGATTTTTTTTTATATTTTTCTCATAACTGTCACGACTTGGTCTATCACTTGGTTTCGTTTTATCGTTGACTCCTGGGACATCCTGTATAACAACTTTTTATTCAATACAAATGACTTTCAATAAAACTATTGAATAACAAACATATATATAGTATTAGTTTTCTATTGTTTCAAAATTACTAAATAATACATATATATAAATATAACGTAACTGATATTGACAATTATTGCAAAGTTGGTATCTAATCAACTGAAAGCACTGTAGTTACAGATTCAAATACAAACACGATACGAGGAAACTACTTTAATTGGGAACACAGAAGTTCCTCTGACTTGATTACTGCCAAGTAAAGTGTTTCCAATACGTTTCTAAACTTTATAGATAGTTAACTTAGAAGCGAATATCTTGTACAAATGTAAATATTTGTTTAAAATTAATGGGTTCGCCCGCTGGTGGTGTACTTACTTTAGTGTATTGAACGAGTATCCCCACTATTGTACTCTAAATAAAATGTAGTTTTTAGGATTTTATGATTCCTTTTTTGGGTTTTATTTGCTTTTGATCGCAAAAAGCTCGCGGTTTATTACAACCTCTGCCTTTCAGTGGAAGTCCCATAAAAATCAGTCCAGACGTTCCGGAGATTATTCCGGACAAACAGAACAACAGAGAGAAGACAAACAATTTAAAATCGTTTGTTTGTGTTTTAATATCGTGTAAATAACTATAAACACTTGAACAGAAACATAGAGGGACCTTAATTTTTATCACATGTATATACATAACATCTATCTTTAGATACTAATTTTGATCGATTTCGCTAAAATGGAGATAGAAAGTATAGGCAGAGAAAACTTGTTCAAATTAACTTACCCTACTGTCAAATTAAATGAGCACACATCTAAAAGTTTTCGAGATTAACAAGTACCTACGCCGGTTGAGAGTGAAGCCGCTATGTCTTGGCCACTCTGAAGTTAGGCGTTTGGAATTTTTGCGCATTGTACACTAAAAAAACACAAACATCTATCAGCTAACTTCACGGTGGCCACAACTCGTCGACCGTGCTGAATTCCGTCATTTAACAGTGGGATACACCGTGAAACAAAAAAAAAGTTAATTATAAAGCTCCATTAGACAAAGCGCAGCGTTGAGTGCCGTCACTCAGTAGGCAATGTTGTAGTAACTACATAATGTAATAGGTTAATTCGAGGGAAGCCGGACGTTGTAGACTGCCAGATAAACTTCCGCACAAACTTCTGTTCTGAGCTTTTTCGACATACATTTTATATAAATCATCGCAGTGCACTCGGACGAAGTTGAGAAACGATTAATTTTATAGCATTCGTTAAAAATTTTAGCTCCTCTATTATATTATACTAGAATTGAACTACCTTGCTTTTTCACGCTGTATCCCGCACTTAGCAGAGTTAGGCAGATGTAAGCTAGTGTTAAGACACTCTGTTCCCCATTTTACGCCGAATGGTCGAGGCATTGCGAGTTGAGTGGCGAAACTTAGCGCCGCGGTTTTCCACGTTATCAGAGTAAGGAAATAAAAATATTAAATACTAGCGGCCCGCTCGCGGTTACACCCGTGTGAACTATGTTATTATTAATTTCTGTCTCCATGAATACGTCCTAGTGACGTCTATGCAAAATTTGACACTCCTAGCATTTGTAGTAACGAAGTTTCATACAAACTTTCGACCCCAAAAACAACCTCTTAGAAGTCGAATATTGCAAATTCCCGATATTGCTGATTCTTAGCGAGCACCTACGTCCTATAAGTAACTCCTATGTAAAATTTGATATTCCTAGCACATGTAGTTTCTGAGATTTCGTGATGAGTGAGTGACCTTTCGATTTTATATATATAGATTTCATTTTTCGAGTGGGAATTCTACCCACAATCCTCACGTTTATAGTTGCACTCTTGTACCTTCATTAAGTCTAATCCATTACAAATTTATTTAAATACTAGCAGACCCGCGAACTTCGTATCGCCTAACAGTCGATTTTTTTTAATATGCATTCTGCTATTAGCGACACCGGGTCAGCTAGTAAGATAAAAAAAATAATAACTTAAATTATTTTTAATTCTTATAATATTCATTAAAAATTATAATAAAAATAACAATTTCCGATATCTTATTATGATTCCTACTTATTATATTTTATTTTTACTTATTCTAAATTCAGTTTCATTTTCATTGTAGTACTTTATGGTACACGTTATTTTTTGCTTGGTTATCTGGCGCGTAAACAAACAGAGCAGATGGTTTTCCAACACGGGTACAGGCAACATACAATAGACCATGCGAGAAACATGAGCTTTCTATATTAATACCACAAACACTTAATAACTGCCCCTGGGATTTGTTTATAGTCATTGCGAAAGCAAGCCGTACTGGAAACTGTAGTCTTTTAAGCTCGAATGGTATGTCAGTTGAAATCATTGGGATGCCCCGCATCATCAAAAAGTCTTCTCCTTTATACTTTCCTTTCAATATAATTGCTTCTATTACGTTATTCAATATTTTTTTATCGCTAATCGTGTGCCGTTACAAAGTTTCAGTTGGTTCATATTTTGCAACATTATAACTACACATTCAAGCTTTAATTGAAGGTTGTGAGGCGGCAATCCTGGCAAATCCAGTGAGTTTAAGAATTCCGGTGGATAGTTCACGACATCATCTTCATTAGTTGCCGTATCAACTGACTTATGTGTCCTTATTTTGCCAGGAATGCCATCTTGAAAATTTATTTTTAATTTATTTACATGAGCGTGTTTGGCACTCAGTAAAGCTCTTTCGCTCAACCAATTATGGACTAAATAATCAGCAACATTTCAGCAACATTTGGAAGCACTTTATGAATGAGTTCATCTTTTGATTACGTTAACTGACAAAAACAATCAGGAAAGGTGATGCAGCCAGTCAGCGCATATATAGGAAGTTTGCCATTACCAATATCAATGAGTTGTTTAGAGAATATGTCTCCAGATTGATCATTTTGCAACATGACACGCATATTCTTGCTTAAATGTAATACCTTGACATGTTTCCACAATTTCGAGGACTTTAAACATGAATTCAGTTTAAACATGAATTCAGAACCACTGGCAATCCTCCTGCTTATAATAAAATCATGGCGCCACCAAATTGATTGGCAAACTGAGTTTTTGCAATAACCTTACAATATTGGCAAGCTGAGTTCATAGGTCCAATAGCAACACAGCAGTAGGCACTGTTGTGGTCATCAATTCATATATCGTAACAAAAAGCAGCTCGATTCAAATTTGCACAATTATCAGTCAACTATCGTGCTCACGTTCATTGCAATCTTCATGTTCGATTAGATTCTTCTGTCTAAATTTGTCCACCGCCTTATAGAAGGCATATTTAGTAAGTCACAAATACACAACACTTTATTAATTTTATAAAATTTGTGGCTTTTAGATTTAGTAATATAGACGCACCATGAAACGTTTACATTTCAATTGACATCTACTATAGAAATATTGACAAATATTGACATTAATAGACTGAGCTCCCAAGGCCCCCAGACCTACATCATTTTAACAAAGCTGAAATTTTGAGGATTGATAGTCTAATATGTACTTAAGACTCTCTAACTTAAAAAACCTTCAGAGATAGTGCCAACTTAAAGCACACTTCCAGTTGCGTTAAAGTAGAAAGTCTCTTTTTTTTCTCATTTATTTATGTACCACACAAGAAAGAAAGTACAGGAAACTTATGACAATAGAAAAAATGTGTAGGGGAGAGCGGGGCTAAAAGTTACCGAGGTAAGTTGTTCCGATGGAAATAATTTCGCGGAGAAAAGTGAGAGGAATATTTAGTAAACATATAGTGAAATGCAATGTGATAGCGCACCCATGGCCATCATATTGAACAATCCACTGGTACCCAATACCAGTGGAATAGCACACGGATGTCGTTGGTGCACGATTGTAAATATTTTCGCATTTGATATTTTTGGTCTGTCTCACAAATTTTAACGATTAGCCTCGAGTATGTTAGTGTTTTTTTACATATATTATCTACTATTTCGGAACACTATTTGTAAATGATTTATGTTTCCTAATCTTATTTATATTTAATTTTTTTTCAACACGTATTCTTGGGGCTAGATGTTCCCTTTTTTTGGGGCATGTTGTGACCTCGGAAAAACTTTCGCTAATTCATTTGTACCGATAATGGGATGTAAATATTGTAATTTTTCATACTAAAACATATTGTAATTTAGTAACATGCAGACTTATGCTCGAAAATCAACTCGAGGTTATGTGTGATATGATCACACATAACCTCGAGTTGATTTTTTGTTGATTGATGCAAAAAGCAGCGGATGTAGTTTTCAAAGATAAAAACTATTACCAAAGGATTACATATACATATTGAGCGCGAAAAGCTAAAGCTATAAAATCTTTGTTTATTATTTTGGTTTAACAAAATCAAAATAAGTTTTATTTTATGTAAAATTATCTTTTACTTTTTAGTTCGTTGTTTTTCGGATCAGTTTTTTTATTGTTCAAAATTAATTCTTTTCACGATTTTAAGTGATAAGTAACCTTAAAAGGATACTTCTTAAATCAGTCTTAGTTGTGGTGGTAGTGGTTGTTAACGAGTGGCATCTGTTGTGATATGTAAAACTTGACTCAATTAGGTATTATTTTTGTGGAAACTAACATTTTGTCAATATACGACAAGAATAATAATAATACATAAAAAAATATTCAGGCGAATTGTGAACCTCTCCCTTTTTTGAAGTCGGTTGAAAATGAAAACATCTTTTTTGAGGTTGGTTGAAAAGAAATGCAACGATGGGGAATCTTACTTCTGACAATAATTTTAACAAAGTTTTCTCTTGTAAATATTCCAGTATAATTAAAATTTACCAAAATAAAAACAAATTTTCTCAATTTTCACCAGATTTTATAATCGGAACCTAACCAAACTTTCATCAAACTATCCTTGAAGTGTATCTTTTCAAATAAGAAAAAAATCATTGGAATCGGTTGGCGTAATATTGAGTTATTCGTCATTTTGTCGCACACATACCAATACAAATTTAATACTTATGTGATTTTCTCATAGATACCATTGTCAAAAATAGAATTAAAAAAAATTGGTTCCCACATGGGAAGCACTACCTTTCAAATAAAAAAAAATCATTAAAATCGGTTCACCTAATCAAAAGTTATGAAGTAACATACTTACATAAAAAAAACAGTCAAATTGATAATCTCCTTTTCTTACAGAAGTCGGTTAAAAAAGATTTGCTTTTGCGCCTGGTGATTATTATGATACTGTTGATTATTCCTTAGGTAAACAGGCTTTGTTCGATTATTTATTGTTTTTTATTATGCAAATAATAGCTTTAAAAAATATGGTAACAATTTACCCCGGTCTGTTAACAACTTGCCCCAAGTCGGGGTAAGTTGTTACTTTCCGACTTCAGTCACAAAAAAATTTATAATAAAAAAAGTCTTACAAAGAATACCCCAAATTACTGTTTTAATTGCAAGTCTAGATATGTAAGTTGAATTTGATTATATTGTATAAATACTGAAATCAAGTATTCGTAGCAATATTTGAGGTTAAAAAAAATCGGAACTTTTGGCCCCGCTCTCCCCTACAATGGATAACTTATCTCTAATAGAGATCTCTACCAGAAACCCTTGAATGTAGGGGAAGTTAAAAGAAATGATTCGGGTGCGGTATTTTAATATAATGTTAATAATAATAATAAACCTACATACAAATATACATAATATTAATCAATATTACTATACCTACATAAATATATACAATGACACAAAAGAGTTGAAATAGAAAAAGAAAATTAATAAAAAAAAAGACAAAGCGACTACTAAAGATTCTAATTGAGATTAAGAAATGTTGTTTTAATTTGATTTTAATAGTATTTAGAGATGGATTGCCCGACAGTATAGAGTTAGGTAGTGAGTTCCATAAGCGCACAGCTTGAACTGAGAAGGATTTTTCATAGAAAGAGGTATTAAATATAGGGCACTCAAGTTTTCTTAGAGTTACACATGAGGGTACAGGTCTTTCAGTTGGAAGTGTCAATTGAAAACGCTCCCTTAAGCAAGGAAGAGAGTGTTTATATATGTTTTAAAGTAAAAAATGTGTATTTCACATTCTTTCACGTGGACTTTTACTTCTGCCAGACGTCAAAAAAAACGGCAAACTACATTAAAGTAAATCTAAAATTGAAAATATATTATTTACGGACTATTTCAAGACCCCTCTAGCCCCAGACCCTAAGCAACCAGATCAATCCGATGGCTTTATCATTTTCCCAGAAAGAGATATACCGTTATTTTTCTCTACCTCTGAAAAGATCCCATTTTCAAGTTAGTGAGTAAGCATACTGTCTTAACTACATGTAAGACTAATAGTCCTCAAAATTTCACCTTTGCTAAAATGACGTCGGTCTGGCAGCTCTGGGTTCTTGGGCTATAATATTTATACGATACTAACGTCACTCAATTGTTTTGCTTTCCAGGAATCAAGCTACTAACATTTAAACTTTATAGTAGGGTATTAAAGTCCAAATTGACTTTTAAGTAGATATTAATACGAATCTTTTGTATGGGAATATAGAAAAGTCAAGGTTTTGGACCTTTTCTGGTAATTTTTTATTTTTTTCTGTCCTTTAGAACCATCCTCGTACTTCAAGAAATATTATAAAAAAAGAATTAGCGAAATCGGTTCAGCTGCTCTCGAGATTTGCGCTTAGCAACATATTCAGCGATTAATTTTTATAAAAAAGAAGATATTTCGTATGTTTTATTGATATTATAAAATTACTTTTGCCTCGTTCCAGAGTGAGGTAATGAAAATATTAAATATTTCATTTCTCCAAGTAGGAATGGAACCCAGAACCAGTCGTGTATGTATCGCGTGCTTGTGCCACTGGGCCACAACGGGCCTCAAAATTATAAGAATGTAATCTTTTTTTTTGTGATACACAAATATGTTACCGATTTATGGATTTTTTTAAAAAAAATATTTGAATTGTATATATTTACTTAAATTTATATCATTTGGTGTTGAACCATTTTAAATAATAATTATGGTATTACGTAAACGTCAAAATAAATGCTTATTACGTAGAATAATTTATTTTAAGACGACTGACGAATTATATGTAATAAAGTTTAGCTGGGTGACTGGGGTTCCACATTGGATCCATTTTTTTTATGTCAACAGAAAATGCTCATCACGCTGAATAACTTTTCCTAATGCGTTGTATTGATATCTCTTATAGATTAGGCGGGCTGCTAGGGTCTCACATCAGGTATTCGGGCTATCAAAATAAATTATAGCCGTATATGTATATGTTGCCGTATATGTATATATATATGTATATGTTGCCGAAGACTAATAGCTATGCAACAAAAGAAGTTTGATTTAAATCTGTCCAGTAGTTTTTGAGTTAAAGAGTCACAACAGACAGACAGACAGACAAGAATTCCAAAAATCATATTTTTACCTTCTATTAGTTGTATCGAGTCCCCCTGAAGTGTTTTTTTTTAGTTTAAATTCAATGTACAGATTTTACCCTCTTTACAGTTTTATATCTATACTAATATAATAAAGCGGAAGAGTTTGTTTGTTTGTTTGTTTGTTTATTTGTTTGTTTGTTTGTTTGAACGCTAAGATCTCTGGATCTACTGGTCTGATTTACATTGTTTTTGTTTTGTATAAAAGCTGCATTCTTCAGAAGTGCTATAGGCTATATAACATTACATTACACATATAAACTAATAAATTAAAGTACTTTCTAAATTGACATGCAATTTATTCTGCCATGTTAATAACAACCGTCGCGTCGCTACGCAACCGGTACCGCGACATTTTGATATTCATCCTTATGAAGTTTGATAAATAATTAAGGAGATGTCACTGATTCGAAATGACCTAGCCTACGGGCGGCACAGTATGACCGACGCGAAAATATTCTTATAGTTCAAGCAGGCGTAGCCGCGTCCGGGTCCACTAGTATATATATATAGATGTCATGTTCACAGCAAAGATGAAGGTAAACACCAGTGATCTTTAAGAGGCAATTATTAAACATTATTAAACACTATATCTAAGTGCCGCTTTGTACCTTAACAACATTATGAGACCTAACTGTCATAACGACTATATGAGACCAGCAGTGGCGCAGGAGCACAAGCCTGTGACTGTCAACTCGACAGGTCGCAGGTTCGATTCTCCCTTAAAGAAATGAAATGTTAATCTTATAATTTCTTCGATCTGGTCTCGAGGAAAAGCACGTCATTGAATTCGTAATAAGTAGCACTCATAACGAAATGCCTCCAAAATTTGGTGTAAAATCGGGAACGGAGTGACTTAACACTAGGTTCCTTCTTCCTGCACTGCTGTGTGCTAGATACAGCGTGACTCTAAAAAAATACTTTAATTATAATTAAAATAATATCATTATGAGACGTAACTAACATGACTGACAAAACTGACATTTCAATTCAATTGAATGTAGGTAAATTAATTCTGCATAAGAGGATTACGTTTAGTGGTTACTACGGTGTGTATGGACGAGTATGTTTGTATGTAATTACACTAAACTACTTTGTGATTGAAAGCAGGCACTGAAAATGATTTTCGAAGTTATAGTGTTAATCTATATATATAAAAGGACTTGTCCTCACTACCTGAGGTAAGACGCAAGTAACCGCTGTTGCCACTAAGAAGGGATTTTAAAACATTTTAACCCTAAAGGGGTGAAATTGGGGTTGAAAGTTTGTATGGAAAAAAAATTAAATCGGCACCGATTTTTATAAAATTTAAAATTTAGACTCTTAAAAATATTTCATTGAACATATGGTTCATGGTTTATTAGAATTCACCCCTAAATAAGCAAGCGAAGCTGCGCGCGTCCGCTAGTATATTATAAAAGCTATTGTTGTTTAGATTTATGTGTATATAATATGGAAATGAAATATAATGAGGAAATGAAAATAAAGTAAATAAAATGTTTACTCCGAGTGGGAATCAAACTCACAACCGCCGCGTTTACAGTCAAGCGATGTCTCACCGCACCACTACGGCTAAGTAAATTTACCACAAAATTTTCGCGAATTTCAGGCAAATGCCTTATAAGTATAATGTTAGTTATGTTAACACTGTCATAATTGCTGTTCATTGACATACTTCTATTGTGTCATAAAGTGGAAGAGTTTGTTTGGTTGACCGCGCTGATCTCAGGAACTATTGGTTAGAATTGAAAAAATATTTTAGTCTGGATAGTCCATTTATCGAGGAAGACTATACCGCCTAATTTTTATATATACATATTTATATTATATCACGTTAATATCATTTATGTAACGCACTGTACCTGCGATCAGAGGACACCTCCCACACATAGAATATGAGTCGAAACTTTTAGTACTTTCCATTTAGCCACAGAGGCGAACCTGCATTTAGTTACCATCACAATGGATCCTGCACCTTAGTGTTTAGACACTCCGCTACCATTAAGACAATCCACTCCACTTCTCCAGTTTCTGACGAATTCTAGAGATTTGTGGGTTGGATTCCCATTAGAGGAAATAAAATATTTAATATTTTAATTTCCTCGCTCTGGTAACAAGGCAAATCGCAGCGGGGCAAAGGCAAATCTCATTTACGTAATACCTTGAAAATTTTGAGGAATGTAGGCAACGGAATTGTCTTACTGAGAGCAGAGCGTCTGGGCAATAAGTTCCCAGGTTCCCTCTGCCTACACTGCTTTGTGCGGTATAAGTTGTATCCGCACAGTTTATAAATATAAATTAAATTAAAATAATTATAAATATATTCACTTGCATTAAAATAATGGACGGTTTAAATGAATTCTATATATAGAATCTACTTCGCGACGTTTTATCGTAAATTGAAACTATATTAACAAATATTGGCCGAGAGTAATAATTAACTTTAGAGTGAGCGCACAGAGTAGAATAGACAGAGGGAACCTGGGAACCTCGTGTTTAGAAGCTCTGTTCCCATTCAGAGACTTTTGTCCCCCACTTTCCGCCGAATTCTGGAGGATGTTGAGCTCAATGCCGCGCTTTGTCTCGCCGCCTAGTGGTTAAATTCTCCATTTTTTCTTTTTTGAGAGGTTACGTGAGACCATCGTGGTCGTGACACAGTCTCTGTCTGTAATTTTCTTTTCCTTGCTCCTGTAGATATAGCGTGGCGTTGAATTCTGCTATTCAATTCGCAACATTTCAAATTCTTGACAGAAAGTCGGGAACGGTTTTTGTAACACTAAACTCTTCTGTAATAAAAGAGGATCATAGGTGAAACAGAGAAACAGAGAGCCCGAGAGAATCAGATACCTTGAAACAGAGAACTTTTATTTACTGAAATCTATGTTTTCATCAGTCGATAATTTATTATAATTAAGGCTTTACTTGCTTCGGATGTGAAGCCACAACATAAAGTTAGAAAATATATGCCACCGTAGAATATAATTTTATGATTTTGTTCGTCACTAATAATATTCTCCGAGAATATATAATTTTATCAAATACCCTACATATATGTAAATTTAGTTTTATGTACCTGTAAATTTTTGGGGAGTTGTTCTGTGAAATTATTCTAATCAGATACGCGTTCCACATATATTTATATATATGTATATCATCTATATATATAGGGGAAAGTCGTAGTGCAGAGACACAAAATGTGCTGCAAAACCGACTGGTTGTAGGTTCTACCCCCACTCGAGCAAAGGAAATATTTATTTACATTTATAAATTCATTTCTTCGCTCTGGTATCGAGGCAAAGCGCAGAGTTGAGTAACGCCACTCAATACGCAATGCCTCCAGAATTCGGCGGAAAGTGCGGAGCGGAGTGTCTTAACACTCTGCCTGCTCTGCTGTGTGCAGGATACAGCGTGGAGGTGATTTTTTTTATCATTAGATATGTATATAGAGAATTTTCTCTTTAAATATAGCGTTCCTTTTTTATGGCACCCGTCAGTTGTCTATAATTAATTGACAGCCACGTCGAAGAAATAAAAAGTGAATACATGTGAAGATAAAAGCAATGTAAGATTAATAACTATAAACCAAAGGAAATTGGATAAAAATAATAGATAATAGAGAGAGACGAATAATTAACTTTAATTGACGTTTCTCTTATTTACAGGTAATTTGCAATATTTATACATAATATTGTAATTATGCTTTTAATAATATTTGTTATAATATAGACTCTTATTTACAGAGAAACAAATTTAGTTAGTTTATTCGAATCACCCAACCCTCATATAGCTCACATTATATATGTATATTCTGTCATGATTCAGTTGTACTAAAACCTAGTGAGTTTCACAAGCCCCTCGTCCTCAGAAACAATAACCTTCAGCTAAGTCCATGCTGTTTTCTGTCATCCTCTTGTAAGTGTTAATTACTACTGACATTATGAGGATAAAGCCAAACCAACATACTGTACAAATCTGTCGATGCTGATGTCAGGAATATTGAATACGACGTCTCCTCTCAGCTGACGAGGACATCGTGGCACATGGACGCAAGCTTGCGAATGTAAATGTAAAGATTGCGGGTTCGATTCTCAATCTGATAAGGAAATATTTATTATCTTGAAATATTTTCATCTGGTCTGGTCTGGTATTAAAGCAGAGCGACAATTTTCAAGCACGTTGTATGTTGGCAGGTGGAACTTAACTCCACCTCGCTTTGTTTTGTTTTCAGCTAATTTTATCCACACTCAACTGAATTAACTTTATCGATTTTCATTTCAATCATGTTTATGTGGAAATTTTATTTTGATTGTTTAGTACTGCTGAGTCAGTCTAGCATCCGGCTTTGCATCGGCAACACAAATTGAGCGAAGAAATGAAAATATTAAATATCATCATTTCCTTAAATGGGAACCGAACCCACAACTTGCCCTGGCCGAGGTTCATGATAACACAATTATTAAAAGTGGGCCAAATTTAGTGTTCAACAGCTCGACCTAATAAAAGCGTGTTGAGAACTGACCTATTTATTCATTCATCAATTTTCAACTCTCATATTGTTTTTACCGACATTGAAACTAGCCTTGGTGAGCTTATATAGTATTCTACCTTCTAGCCCCACGCTCCTATGAAACCTTGCGAAACTTTTTCTAGAAGTAAAGTTAATAAAAACGGAACAAATCAATAATACTATTTTTAAACTTAAAGCACTTGTTGAGTTAGATGAGTTTCAAATGGTCTTTTTTTCGATATGTCAGACTCTAAAAGGGTGGGCTGTGTGTTCGATTCGGTCTAATAATATAAACCAAATGCAGCGTTGAGTTCCGCCAACCAGAAAGGCGAAAGAGCGAAAGGAGTGTCCTAACACTAACTTCGCTCTGACTACTTTGCTACATGTGGAAAACAATGTCGACCTAAATAAATATGTTAAATAGTAATAACTTATTGTTCGTTTTTTGCGAGGTGAGTGGAGAGAATATATTCGCTTTCCGTTTCTTCCTTTTTATTTTATAAGAAGGAAGCAGTCAATATTTTTTGACATGAATAGTTTTCCTAGAGGAGATTGAACCCACTACAAACCCAGGTACCATCGTATATTTTAATTCTTAATATAAAAAACAATTAATAATGTCTCGGACGCAAGTCAAAAATTAGGTTAAAATGTTTCTTTTGTCTAGTTTGTTTTTGTCTTATTTTCTTTATTTTAAAACAATGATAGCATGATGGTACAGTGGGGAATCTCTTTTGCTTAGTGGGTTAGGATTTTATTCTCTCTTTATAAAAATATATTCGAGACATTGCGTGTTGAGCGGAACTCAACGCCGGGCTTTGTTTTGTTACCAAAAAATGAGGAAATTAATATAATTAATTCCCCCAGAGGGAATCGAAACCATAACCATCATGTTTACGTAAGATGTTAAGCAACTGTGCCACGTCTGCCTCACTAATTATAGTTTCACCTCCACGGAACCTTTAGGAAAATGTTCGTGACAGACGGAAAGACCGACAGACACACAAACACATAACAAAGTAATCTTGTAGGGATGCTAGTTTAACTTTAAATTACGGAACCTTACAATCATTTAAATTCTAGTCAATTTTCACCTTTTCTAATATGTCACATGTAAAATAAATAATGGATATTGAGCGCCGCGTCGCCCTTTATAGTCACTTCATACGTTTCTACAGTCATCAATCTTTAAACATACTCTCCAAGGAATTCTAAGGTTTTTTATCATTGAAGCTAATTCTCTGTTTTATTTGTTTTTTATTTAATTTTAGAATTTTAGAGATACAATAAGTAGTTTCTTTTGTGATTATTTAATTTTCTATTGAATTATAAAAAAAAAAGAAATATGAAAGTAATTGAAATGTTAATACAATATGATTCTGTGTAGTGGTAATTACGTATGGTAAATTTTCAGTGTAAAATTGTTGGTAAATCTATGTATCAAAGTTTTATAGTTCTATTTGCAATGCAAGTTTATTTTTCTGCCGTAGCTTAGTTTTAAACTAGCTTATCACAGTCCGGCGACCGAACGAAATAACTTCTTCGACGTTAATCCTGGAAATTCTATTTACTGAAAGTGCAGGTAAAATTGTTTATTTAACCTTTTGCATCGTTGAGGCCTTCGTGCTTTGAGGACCTCGTAGCGCAGGGACACAAGGGTACGACTGTATCACGACGGTTGTAAGTTTGATCCCCACTATTTGATCCCCGGGATGAATTATTATTTATTAATATTTTAATTTTCGCTCTCATGTTTTGCCCCGACACCAGAAATATTTATTGAAGTTTATGAAAATAATTATTAAAATAAATATTTCAATTTCTCGAGTGCGAGCGCTTACAGTCAAACACTTGTGTTCCTGCGGCACGACGGCCCTCAATAAAAAAAAATCAGTTTTAAAATTTCTTCCTTGTTACAGTCGGGCCAGATGTGCCGCCAGCGTCTCGCGTGATGCCGCCGGGGCCCAAACAGCGGGTCCCATTGCAGCCATCGCCTGAGTTCCTCGCTACCTACCTCCTACCACAGTATCTGATGCCCAACGATATTGCCTATGATGATGCCTTGAATGCCCCACGCCCACCACCTGAACTGATAGCGCAGGTATGTTGGCTCCTAGTTTTTGGAATGAATTAATATTTTATTCCGATCTGAATTATTATATTCAATTTTTTTTCTATCTGATTGAGAAATGCGGTGTTGAATTTAGCTGCTTCATGCAGTGTATCTCCAAGATTGGGCAGAAAATTAGGAATAGAGTGTTGTGTTAAGAACATTACGATTCCTCGACCGACTTGGTTGTGCCGGAAAAAAGCAGGAAGCATATTTAGGCTATATTTAGTGTTGCCAGCTCAATACAACTTGAATACATTCAAAAAATGCGTCTATCTCCACGTGGAGCTCCTCAGGGAGGAACGGGTATGGGTAAAGGGTATATGGGTCATTACCCATATCATCGTCATCATCATCATCATCAGCCTGTCCTCGTCCACTGCTGGACATAGGTCTCTCCAATGGCACGCCACTGAGCTCGAGCTACATGGTATTACCCATATACCGTCGCCAAATACCTAACTTCACTGTCGTCAACCTCTTCAAACATGTCCTCCGGGAGTTCTTCTGTTTTTTGTGACCTTCTAGGATCAGCGGTATTGTGTTCTCGCGGATCAATATATGTGACCCTCCCTCTTTTACCACTTACTTAAAAATGATAAATACATCGGGAATATAAAGTATTCGAATAGCTTTTTACCATATAACTAATCCATTGTTTTAGCTTTTCTCTTCACTGTTCATTTATTCTATTGCGTGTTGAGTGGCGGATGTCAAGGCACTTTTGTTTCGTTACCAGAGAGATGAAATGAAAATATTTCGTTATCCTTAGTGGGAATCGAATCCACAACCATCGCGTATACTGTCTCACGCTGGTATCCCTCCGCCACGACTACCTCAATATTTTAATACTAATACCCAATAATATAAATGAATATAATTAATTTTCAATTAACATTTATAAATATAAAAGAGATATTTGAATTCACTTAATTAATAGCTTTTTGTATTCACGTTTAAAATGTTTGGCACTGAATAATTTATATTGTTGATATTATTAAATCAAACATGTTGTTCATTACATTAAAGCAAACATGTTTTTTTATATATATAGCTTCACGCTGTATCAGTAGCTGTATCAAAAAGTAATTTCCCGTAAATTATAATTATAGGCCGTGAGTTTTGCCACTTAATACGCGATGCCCTCGAGAATTTGGCGGAAAGTGAGAAATGAAAGTGTCTTAATGGGAACGCGTGCTGACACTAGACTCCTAGGTTTCCTCTGCTTATCCTGCTACATGTCTTCTAACTTCCACCCATTCTTTATTTAAATTACGTTATAGAGAGCTGTTGGATCTGTACTACGATTATATATATCCTATCACACTACTATGCTTTTGGTATACTAGGCTTTTGTCAATTTTAGATACAAATATTTGTATCTAAAATTGACAAAAGCCTATTACGCAGCTTAAATAGAAATCAAGTGGATGAAACATTGTGGTCCATCCAAAATGACAAATGACTGGCACACCTCTAAATTCACGCCATACGGACGGTACAGTATAAACATTTACATTAGATGTGTTCTTGGAAGACGTACCTCAATTGAATTCATTTTCATGAATATATTATAATGATATAAGTTCTTTGTTATAATATAATTAATGTGCAAGACTAAATTAAAACACGAAATGAGTCATTACAAAAAGTGCACCATTTTAAATGCAAAATTTTCAACTTCGTTTCCACTTTTTTTTTTTAAATTTTTGAGACATTGTGTGTTGGTAGAGTGGCGGTTCTCAACGTCGCTGTTTCAATTGTTACTAGGGTCCTCAATTAAAAATAAATACTTCCTCTTCGGAAGCGTCGCTATTTTTGGCAAATGATTTTTTAATTTTTATTTTTCCACTCTATTCTCAAGTCTTTCGAAAGATACAGCGTAAAGCTATATAAAAAACCAGACAGGCGCGAGTCGTGTTCGCCCACCAAGGGTTCCGTACAAATATTGGAGTTCTCGAGCTTTCTTGGAATTCAACTACCAGTACAGTAATTTACCTACCAGGGGGATGCCAGGGATATAACCACCACCTTTTTTCAGCTACATGCTGTATCCCACGCATAACAGGGAAGGCAAATAAAACCTGGGAACCTAGTCCTTGTGTGCAGTAGCGGAACACAATATCGCGCTTTTGCTACTTTATCAGAGCAAGGAAATGAAAATATTAATTAGATATTTCATTGCCCGAGCTGGAATCGAACTCACAACCCTCGCGTTTACAGTTGTACATTTATGGCCCTGCGCCGCCACCACAGCTATTTTAATTTTCTCCATCTATAATATAGTTAATGTTTTCATTATAATTATAATTAATGGCACTAAAGCTTTTGTGGTTGATGCTACTTCGTTTATAATTTTCCATTTTAACTCATCCAAGAGGACAGCGTGGTACAGTGTAATAAAATAAGTGTGGCTCCCCACTCAGAGGAATGAATTACTTTTTCCTCATAACTTATTAATTAACTCCTACGTAGTTTATACCTTTTATGCGAACAGCATATAGGGTAAAATATTTAAAATCCATACATAAAGAAATTAATAAAGATACCTCAAGTTTGGATATAGGTTTTTTTTATTTCACGGTGTTTATCCATGCCTGTATTTTGCATGACACTGTTACGCAAAAATACTACATAAGATTGAACTTTATCACCATTATCTACTACCGACTTGAGGCCAGTCGTGTCGCAGTGCCAAAGTGTGCTGCAAAATCGACTGGTTGTGGGTTCGATCCTCACTTGAGAAAAAGAAATATTTATTTAAATTTATTATATTTATTTTATTTTTATTTCTTCGCTCTGGTGGCGGGGCAAAGCTCAGGGTAGAGTAGCTCCAGAAATAGGAGGAAAGTGGGGAACGGAGTGTCTTAACACTAGGTTCCCTCTGCCTACCCTGCTGTGTGCGGGACACAGCGTGAGGCCAACCGAGTTTCTTGCGATGGTTCTTCTTAGGTCAAACGCAGTAGTTTCAGTGAACTAATGGTAAATAAAAAAAATATGTTACTCCTAATTTTGAATAATTATAATTGATTTTGACTTCAAAAAATCTAGTATACACACATAGGTTCAATTCAGAAACCTAAACCAATATGAGAATGTATCGATACATTTTCGGATACACCCGTTCAGTAGAGCTATATATATAGACAAGGCTAGGCTAACATCTACATGTTAGCATCATTCCCTAACTCAGTACCTACGTACTGAGTTAGGGAATGATGCTTGTTGACCCATAGTATCCGTACTCGATACCAGTGAACATATGTGAAGGATTTTAGTTTGTTGAAATGTGGAAAATAGATTTTTTCTATTTGTTTTCTTTACCTTGAATCCATCATATAGTTGGTAGGGTAGGCAGGGGAAACCTAGTGTTAAGAAACACCGTTCCCCACGCACCACCTAATTTTCGAGTCATTTCATGTTGATTAAAACTAAATGAATTTAAAGCCGTTTTTTTTCTAGAAATAGTTTTCTTTTTTAGCTTCATGTTGTATATCCCATTTAGTAGGTAGAGTAGGTAAAGGGAACCTAGTGTTAAAAACCACGCAACCTAATTTTCGAGACATTAACAGTTGAATGGAACAGTATTTGACAAGGTATTGTTTACTTTTTTAGCTTCACGCTGAGTCCTGCGTATAGTCGGTGGGGTAGGGACAGGGCGTCTAGTGTTAAGACACTCCGTATTCCACGCACAGTTTAATTTTCGAGACACTTTATCTAGATACAAGGGCAGAGAAATCAAAATAATTAACTCCATTCTCCTTACTTTCTTTGGTGATATTGTAATATTTTGTTACTTCCTGATATTCTTAGATGAAGAGCTGCGTTAGATTCCTCTTCACAGTGGTGTGTGAAATGTTTTTGAACAAAAAATACATAATAGAATGTTTATCTATTAACCTTTCCTCAAAACCACGTCGTGTCTACTAAACTTTACATAATCTCGCGTTTTAAGCTACAAACTATTAAAATATTAGTATATCCTCTTCAGGGTATATTTTCTATAAGTTTTTTGTATTAACAAATTAATTTAAGCCATTTTCCAATTTATTTGTTAGAAACATGTAGCTGTAAACGCATTACTAATTCCTCGCTCTGGTAACGAGGCGACCCGCAGCGTTGAGTTTCGCCACTCAGCACGCAATACCTCGGGAATTCAGTAAGTTAAGAACGGGAGTGTTTTAACACTAGTTTGCCAGGATCTCTTTGCCTGCTATGTGCGGGTTACAGCATGAAGGTAAAAAAATATTATAACAAAGAGCACCGTGCAGCTGTGTATGGATTAAATTCCCAGTCATTAAAACAATATTTTTTTATAATATGTAAACGTGACGATCCTGGGTTTGTTTCCTACTAGGGTAAAATGGGAAAAAAAATTAATTTCTTGTCACCTTTGAATTTATTCGTTTAACACTTAAGGCAGCAGGATATGTTAACACTAGCTTACCTCTATCTAACGTGCTATATGCGGGATACAAAATATAAAAAAGAAATACAAACTTTTATCTGTATTCAACGTAACTTTACACAAATTGTGATGCAGAACTGTCAAGATCCCAGCAATTCATCGATTCCTCCCAAAGCATCATTCCTCTCAAAGCCGAAGCGTTAACGAGATGAAATGAACGCAAACGACAAGAAATACCTATCGCATACCAAATCACTAGACAAGAACGATTGGTGATTCACACCTGCATTTGGAATTTACGTTTATAACGAGATGAAAATGAAAAAAAGGTCGGTCGTGGTGCAGAGGAGGCGGCAAGTTGTGGCGTCGATTCCGGGGAAATGAAAGATTTAATATTTTAATTTCCTCGCTCTGGTAATCGCTCGCCACTCAATATGGAATATGGAGAACGAAAATGTCTTAATGGTGAAGGGAATGTCTTAACACTAGATTGCCAGGTTCTCTCTGCCTACCCTGCTACTGGGAGACAGCGTGACGTTGAAAAAAGAATATTGAAGCACTTTCTTTATAGAAGTCATTTAAAACTGTCCTATTCTGATATAATAATACTTCGTTCTCAACTTCCCGCACACAGTAGGGAGGCCGTTCCGAATTTTCTTCCGAATTCTAGAGGCATTACAACAAAGCAATACAAGAGCGAAGAAAAAATATAAATTTAAATAAATATTTCATCCCGTAGAATGGGGATTGAATTCTCAAACCTCGCGGTGCAGTCACATCCTTGTGCTCCTGCGCTACGACAGCCTCTACTTCGCTCTCGATAGTCTCGTTGTTGTCGTTGACACTGTATTTATCAAGAGCAAATCTACAGTTTCATTTATACGTGGAGTTAGAAATTACTTTGACTTACGTATATAAACTTATTATATTTCTTTTGTTTTTTAGTCTTCATCTACATATTACAATATTCCACTTTAATCTTTTAATGAAATAAGCCACATTTTTTATCCTGTACATATCAGTGGGAAACCTAGAGTTAAGACAATCCGTTCCCACTAACACACTTCCGTTCCCTGTTTAGCCCCTTTTACAACAGAATTAATAAGAGTAAAAGCTGAGCCAATAATCCCCTACAAGTCCTCTACGGCGGCCCGCTGCGTGGAATTCGACGAACAAAAGCTTGAATGTGAAATAACGTGAATTTCCTATAAATTCTAAAACCAATATAGGATTTAAAAGCAATGGATTTTTTTTCTAATTTTTCGCATTTTTGTGGGTGTACAAAGCAAAATCAGTGTTGATATTAATTCTTATAGACAAGTTATAGATATATTGTTGTTTTATTAAATTTTTTCTTGTATAATGTTTTTTTCAACTTCTCGTTTCCTCACGTTTTAGCGTTGGCAGAGGGAACCTGGGTATCTAGTCTATATTCCATTCCCCTTAAGACAGTTTCCACCAAATTCTAGAGGCATTGCGTATAGAGTGGTGGAACTAAACGCCCCGCTCTGCTTCATTGCCATAGCGAGGAAATGAAAATATACATTTTTTGATTTCCCGAATTGGGGATCGATTGTCCCAGTAGAGTACGAAGGTTTCGTGTTAAGTGAAAATATGGAATGTTAATTGTTTTTTTTCTTTAATAAATTGTATTGGTCCATTTTTATATGTAGTATAAAGGAGCTTTTT
Source organism: Heliconius melpomene rosina (assembly GCF_056956725.1). Taxonomy (NCBI): domain Eukaryota; kingdom Metazoa; phylum Arthropoda; class Insecta; order Lepidoptera; family Nymphalidae; genus Heliconius; species Heliconius melpomene. The sequence goes on from NC_140409.1 coordinate 13,907,045, forward strand.
TAAATATTTTTTTTTGTTTCAACAGATGCGAGGCTTGCAGCCAGACGAAAAAACGATCAAGGTAAGTATTTTATATGTCATTCAGCTATTTCACTAATATACCAAAAACATACTTGAAAACTTTTTAAAAAAACTTATAACTTAAGAAAAAATCTTAAATATTTTTACAAAAAGAGAGACCTAGCGATGATGTTTCTTGAAGAAGAACGTGCTCAGGTGGCTTAGGCACGCCGAGAGAAAGAGTGATGAACGAATGCTTGAATTCTGAAAGAACGGCAAAAAGTATGAAGCAAGAGTGAGTGGTAAGAAAGGCAAGGGGAAATAGGCGTACTGGAGGAAGGTCACGTGAAAAATATGAGGAACTTCCAGAGGACATGTAGGAACAGGTTAATGACAGTGAACGAGGCGAAAGAGTTATTCTGAGAGCATTTGAAGCAAAAAAAGATTAAGAAATTAGGCTGATATTTCATTATCCACTTGCCGCATCTTACGTACTTCCTAGTTAAATTCAAACACTTTATCTTTGGTTTCCTTGCCCAACTGAAAAATAATATTCACAAAAATATTACAAGGCCGTCGAAGTGATCGTATTTGTTATGGATTCAGACCCTTCTATAAGAATTATATTTTAATTATTTTTATTTTTCCGCTCTTGTAGACAAAGACTAGTAGGAGCAAAGAAAGTGAAGCTGTTTTTTTTTCCTAAAACACATTAACCTAAACGAGATTTGAATCTATAACCATACTTCTATATTAATATCATAAACCTAAACAATTTTTTTGGTAGAATGCGCTAATATCAGGAAGTAATGGCTCATATCCATACCTATATTATAAATTCGAAAGTAACTCTGTCTGTCTGTCTGTCTGTCTGTCTTTTACGCAATCAGGGCCAAACCGCTAATTTAATTGTGATAAAATACTCATATAAAGATACTTGAGGGTACCGGGATGAACATAGGATACTTTTTTTTCTCATATTCGTAATATTTTCGATATATACCAATATATTAAAATAATTAATTTGACATGCAATTTATTCCGCCATGTTAATAACAATCGTCGCTACGCGTTGCTAAGCACCGGCTTGCAAAGTTTGCTGTTTTAAGAAAACGTCACCCAAAGTGAGTTTGCTTAATGCATACATGGCGCGCGCCGATATAGATTTGTATACATTAACGAAAATTAGATGATTTGTATAATTTGATATTCATCCTTATGAAAATAAATATAATAGTCACTTTTAGCATTTCATCTAGATGGAAATTATAGTTTATTGTATAACATTCTAATAAATAATTAAGATGTCACTGATTAGGAATGACCTACCCTACGAGTGGTATAGTATGACCGACGCGAACGGGCAGATGACTTTGATGATTTTCGAATTACTATTATTTTTATGTAATTATTTGCTGCTTATAATTAATTTATCTCAGTTCGGTTATCTATACCGATGTTATACACTTAAAATATCGTAATTTTAATCATTTGGGATTTTATTTAATATTATTCGCAAAAAATATTAATTATTTAATATAGAAAAAGGTAGGTTAGGGTAGGTTTAGGTACTTTTTCTAATATTAAGAATTTCCTTTAGTTACTTTTACTTCTTTTGTTTGTTCATTTCGGTTACTCAGATATTTTTTCTAATAATAAATCTCCACTTATTATTATTTTTTTAACTTATTTTAATTATTTAGGCTTATATTCTCGCGGGCGTAGCCGCGTCCGGGCCCACTAGTTAGAATATAATTTTTGTTTTAGAGAAATCATTGTATGTGATTTAGCCACTTTCACGGGAAAAGACGGAGTTAAACGCTAGTCTCTTACATATAGAGTTTAATTAACACTATGCTAGTCCAAATCTAAACCTTAGACCAGACTTAGAATTTCCATACCTGAATGTGTTTGAGATCGGGTTACGAGTAAATTGTTTGATTTTGCTTAAACTGTAATTGGTGACGATTGGTCACTACCTCACTAGTGCATTGTAAAGTGTTTGTAGTGCAGAGTGGAAAATTACTTGCTATGTATATCTTGGATCCCTCTTGCCAGTCTTGGCCAATTGGTGCGATTGTTGAATAAGTGTCTATTATAATAGCTTAGCAACGTATGGTTGAGGCGTTGTGATACACATTTAGTTACGTGTAACATTCTCTGGGAAATTATTTTTTATTTTTTGCGGCGTTGAGCTCCGCAGCTCAATGGGATAATATCTCGATAATTAAGCAGAAAGTGGGGAACGGAGCGTCGTAACATTAGGTTGTCTCTGCCTACCCTGCTGAATGTGGGATACGGCGTCAAACTAAAAAAACGTCTAAGTAGATTTGAAAGATAAGGCTCAACTTAAGAAAAACTCAAGAAGAAGATTGTAAACCATATTTCATGAACCTATAGGTATATTAACTTATCCTAACCGAGAAAAAATGGTGTACAAACATCGTTTTTTCTTACATTGGGTAGAGAAATATTTTCAACTGACCAACGAAAAATCTGTTTACATAAAATATAGATTATTTCTCAAAGATCAAAAGAACAAATACCATAGCTATAATTTAAAATGACAATAGTTTAAGTCGTATTGAAAACGCAGTTATTTTCAGGTTTAGAGTTTGGTACATCAAAAGAATAAAATATCCAACATAGTAGGTCATAAAGGCAAACAAAAAACATATATTACCATCTTCACCGTTATGTTATTCTTGATATACTATTTTTAACCGACTTCTCCACGATGACGAGGTTCTCAATTTGGCCAAAGGATATTTTTATCGAAATTATCTCATATCTCTTAAACCACGCAATCAATTTTGTTCAAATATATGGAGTGTCCTGCATCCTTAGTTATTTAATTTTTCATACAAATTTCAATTTCATTAATTTCTTCAAAACTTCGTAGCCGTTTGTACAAAACTTTACAATTTTCAACCATTCTCTACTCATAGTAAATTGACCGTGATATACGAATGGATAGACGGATATGAGGAAATTCCGGGAAGGGAAGGAGGGTTTCGTATTTTCTCATTTGGCTAGGGAGCCCCAAAAAGGACTTTTTTTAGGATCACTCTCTTGCTCGTCAGTTTGTCCATCTGTGCATAATTTTTTCTCTGTGATAGCGTGTACGTACGTTTTGTGTGAACAAAAATTAATATTTAATATCCATGTCGTCTATCACCTGAAGCACAGAATAAAGAGGACAGTCGTGGTGCTAGGGAACAAATGTGCGACTGTAAACAGCAGTTTGTTGGTTCGATTCTCACTCGAGGAAATGACATATTTAATATTTTCTTTTTTCCGCTTGAAAACGAGGCAAAACACGGCGTTGTGTTCCACAATTTAACATGTGATGTCTCCAGAATTCGGCGGAAAGTGGGGAACAGAAGAGTGCAACGGGAAAGGGATGTCTTAATACTACCTAGTATTCCCAGGTTCCTTTGTCCTACGCTACTATGTGCGGAATTCAGCGTGAAGCTATAAAGCAAGCTTCTGAATAAACACAATTACAAAAAACGAGCCATATCATCAAAACTCTTAGGGTACTTCCCTTGGACTATGATTAAAAAATTTGACAAGATCTTAGAACTGTACAAAGTACAAAGAGAACAGTATAAATATTTTTTACGTTTCTTAAAAATATTTTTTCTTAGAAAGTACTGTCTTAGTCAGCACCTACATACTTTTTTAATACCTATAATTAACTTATATAGTCGTCGTCGTTTGTCGTTTCGCTCTTGACAGAGCGGTCGTGGTCGTCTTTTTTTTTTAAACTTTGGTGGTGCGTCACACAGTTCGACGCCATTCTACGCGGTTGACTGTGTGCCTGGTGCACTCGTAGAGAGGGTCATTGAGGGCAGCCTTCACTTGGTCTGTCCATCGTGGCCGTGGCCTGCTACTTTCAACTTTTCCCTGAATCACAAGGCGTTGCATGGAAATATCTTCAACTACTAAAATTCGATTAGTCAGGACTCTAGTGTCTCCCATATTTATTTACGCTTGCGAGACATGGACGCTTCGGAAGAGTGACGAGAAGAAGATAGACGCTCTCGAGATGTGGTGCTAGAGGAAAATGCTTGGAGTGTGTTGGACTGAATTTAGAACGAACGAGTCCATATTCTGGGAACCCGACGTAAAACAACGGTTGTTCTCCAGTGTCATAGCACGGATTCTCACTTTCTTCGGACATATTTCTCGACAAGAAGATATATATTTCCATGCAACTTATATAGTAGTATATATAAAATCACATATGAGTTTTAAAATGTTATATTTGATCAGTAAACATCGTGTTAAGCGATAGAATATTTGTATTTGGCTAAATCTGGTTTTAGTTCTAAAACGGGAATGAAAGGCGGGCTTAAAATGTTTTAAAGGTCATGTGAAATATTGATATTGCACCCACAATTAATTGAAAACCGCTGAAGCCTTGGTACGGTAAAAAAAATTGAATGAATGTTTTTTTAAAGTGAATGGCCGAGGCCAGTCGTCACGCAGGGGCACGTGTGGCTAAACGCGTTAGGTTGCGGGTTTGATTCCCACTAGAGGAAATGAAATATTTTACATTTTCATTTCTACGCTCTGGTGTTGAAGCGAAGCGCGGCTTTGAGTTCTGCCAATCATCACGCAATGCCTCCAATGCTCCTTTGGCATACATTGGGGAGCAGAATATCCTAACACTAAGCTCTCGCCCTCTGCCTACCCTCCTAAACCGGCATACAGCGTGAAGCTGAAATAAAAGGTAGGAGATACTGTAAACGCGATAGTTGAGAGTTCAATTCTTACTCGGGGGAATTAATTATTTTCATTTTACTTACTCTGGTCAAGGCAAGGTCAAAGCGCGGAGTTGAAATCCGTCCCTCTACACATATCCGAAATGACTTAACACTAGATCATAACACTAGATCGAGATCTTCTCTCTCTATCCTGCTGTTTGCGGGAAAGAGCGTGCTAAAATTAAAACATTTTAAATTATTCAATTTATATTCAATACCACCATAGAGACTATAATCACACTAATTGATTGGTCCAGGCGTGGATGCATTTAGACGTTATCAAATCGTTCTAACGTAACAAGTGGTAGTCAAACGCTTGTATAATTTGTGTATTTGGTCTAATCTGAGAACATGTAAGTAATAAATAAATAATTATAAATAGGTATTTCTATTTTTTTCATAGCTTGAGCCATATACGTGCGGGACGTCTCAGGGTAGGCAGAGGGAACCAGGGAAACTGGTTGATGAGAGAAGATACCCAACCTTTTTTTAAATGAGAACGAGTACCTAATTTTAAATAATTAAACTAATTATATTTAGTATGTCAGTCATGGCACAGTTGCACAGGTGCGCGATTGTAAATCCGACAAGTTGCAGTTTCGATTCCCATTCGAGGAAATTAAATATTTACGATTTTAATTTTTTCCCTTTGATATCGAGGCAGAGCGCGGCGCTGAATTCCGAAACTTAACACGTAGTACCTCCAGAATTTAACAGAAGGTGGGTCCTCCCACCGACAGCTTAACCACTCGCAATATGCGGGATATAGCGTGAAATTGAAAAAATTAAGTAATATTTATTAACTGTACATGTACATACATATTTATATATAGATATAACAACCTTAGGTCAATATGACACAAGTGCGCGACATTACTCGGGGGACCATTCATGATGATTATTTAGTTATATATGTAGATAGCACCCGACCTTAGCCTTAAGTGACATTGTAATTTATACAAGGTTTAATAGAAAAATATATTAGTTAAATGGTGTAGTGAGTCAGCATTGGACTATGAGCTAATGGTTGTAGGTTTGATCTACATTCGGGGGAAAGATTGTAATTCTCATGTTCCCGCTGCGTTTGTGGCAAAGTTTCTCTATCTTCCCTCCTAAAAATGATGATGTGACAATGCTATTTATTTAATTTTTTAATAAATATAATCCTCTGAAATTATAATGGCAACTATTATATACTAACTTAAGTTTCTACTTCTTTTCTACTACTTTTTTCTTTCTAGTGGTCAAAGGAAAATAACTAAACTATATCGACACGAATTACATGATACAGTCTATGGAATTGAGGAATGGACTATACCTGAGTTCTGAATCTGGTTCCTGAGATTAGTGCGTTCAACCAAACACATTCTTCAGCTTCATAATAATACAATAGGAAAGCAAATATGAAAGTTTGAATTGTAGATTGTTATAATTACATAACTTGTAACTTTAACATAAATATCCATCATATTGGAGTATATCAAAACAGACAGACAAAAAAATTAAAAGGTTATGACCGGGAACGAACCCATATCCATTATGTGTGTCACTAAACTTCACTATGAAGCGTTCTTTAACAATGTTTTGAATCATAATAAACGCTGTCACATAAAATTTTTGGAGATCAAAAAATTTAAAAACTAAATACCAAAAAGTACTAAACTATATTTATTCCGCAGGAAATCAATCTGATCAATCAGTTAGAAGCTCAAGAACTGGAACCCATGCCATACGATCAGTTCCAACGATGGATGCCAGAGTTACCTCCCGGCTACATCCAGATGTTTGGTGGTCCCATAGAAGGTGACAGTACTATGTTTCAGCTAAAACCAAAGAAGATCGACACGGCACCCCTGAGGATGGTGGAAGACAGGCCACGTATCAGCTATCCGGAGAACTATGAGAAAGTTTTGGACAAAGAAATTAACTCCTTAGACGTGAAAAAAGCTTTTGCTCTGACGCCATTGGACGCTGGATACTTTGAGGATAATCCACCGAAAGCAAGTAAGTGATAATAGTTGGCAAATTTAATAATTTATTAGTTCTTTGTATGGAGAGGCGTTATGACGCTCGGGCACAATCGTACAACTGCGTACAACGACGGATGTGAGTTCGATTGCCACTCATGGAACGAAATATTTAGTATATAGTAACGAGGCCAAGCATGCTGTTAAGTCAACGCTGTAAAGGAAGGAATGAGGAATGAGGAATTAAAGTATTATACATCTTTCTCTCTTACACTTCACATCTGTAGTCATTGCGTTTTGAGTGGCGGAACAGAACACAAAATCGGTGCTTTGCTTCGATACCAGAGCGAGGAAATTAAAATATTTCCTCGAGTTGTAATCGAATCCACGACCTGTCGAGCTTATAGTCGTACGCTTGTGTAACCGTGCCACGACTGGCCTCAATCTCTACATGAGTGTCGTAATATCGGGAATAAGGAAAAGTAATCAAATTCCTCGACTCCATGACGCCGCGTGGTTCGATAACACTTTATTTAGTTTATCAATGGAAGAATGGATATTAAATATTATGTGATTATTATATTAGAAGAGTGTAATTTGATGGTGGAGTCATTTTCATTTTACCCTAAAAGTTTTAACAGTTACAATTGATCTAGTACTGTATACAGAGGACATATTGGGTTATATCGTGGTGTTTCCAATATACTGTAGTCTTTCATAACTTGACTTCTGATATCAATTTGTTGAACCGGACAAAGCTTTTCAGCTGTTCAGTATTTTACTTTTAGTATAGATTGAAGACATAGCCCAAAGAATTGGTAAGCTGAAGTGGCAATGGGCGGGGCATATCTGTCGTAGAGCCGACGGCCGCTGGGCCAGACGTCTCGTAGAATGGAGACCCCGTACAAAACGACCGGTGGGACGACCTCCTGCCAGATGGGCCGGCGACATAAAGAGGTTGGCGGGAAGCGGATGGGTCCGAAAAGCTGAGGATCGAGTGTGGTGGCGAGAATTGGGGAAGGCCTATGTCCAACAGTGGACAAAAGATGGCTGTTGATGATGATAGATTGAAGAATATGGATTCGAACCTCAATTGGAGGAATGACTCTTTTAATTACATTAATTATTGCGCCTAATTAAGCTTTATCAAATCGGAAATGGCGATGTCGTGCCCCAAGACATAATGCTTCTAAAATATAGAGAGTGGAAGACGAAATATGTTTCGTATAATAATTATATCGTTGAATTGCGCAATGTCTTGAAATTTTAGCGAAAATTACATAAAACACGAACAAAGTGTCTTAACATTAGGTTCCCTCTGCCTACCAGCGCGACGGGAACCAAAAACACCTTATTCTATATTTTACTAGGTTGGATGTAACTAGAGGCTATTATGTACAAACTAGACTTTTTTAGAATTTTTTCACCATTAACGCTTAATGAACCTAGTTTAGGCTAATATAATACAAATCTAGAATCTCTACATCAAGATGTATCACGTATGCGGCAGGGTTGGTGGAGGGAGCCAAGTGATAAGACACTCAACTCCCCACTTTCCGCTGAATTCTGGACTCATTGCGTGTTGATTGACGGAACTCAACGTGGCGCTTTTACCTCGACACCACACCGGAGCGAAGAAATGAAAACATCAAATATTATATTTCCTCGAGTGGGAATCGAACCCACGTTCTGCCACTGCGCCACGCGGTCGTGGCCGCCGTGGCCGAACTATTTTACCGAATATGTGAAATTTATAATAGAAATGTTTCTATTATGAAAGACAAGCGGCGGCCAAGCGGCTTATAATAAGTTAACAAGCAATAAGTTACCCTGAAGCGACGGCGCCGAGCCGTTCATTAGTTGTCAGTTTTAGATAGTGCCACCTATAATGGGTGATTTAATTTTCGTTGTCATCAGTTCTCATATTTTGCGGGATAGAAACCTTTTTTTTTATCTTCACGCTGTATCCCGTACATAGCAAGGTAGCCAGAGGTAACCAAGTGCTCATTTTACATTAATGTACGTTCGTTCCCCACTTACCTCAGATAGAGTCTGGTGCTGAAATATTCCGTGATACTCTTTCAGCCTATTTTTAAGACTAAGTTTTAGATAACCGATTAAAACAATTTATACGTGTACTTGTAGAAACCAAACCTAAGAGTTATATATATCTCATTATTTCATTGAAAAGCGTGAAAGTGAAAAAATATTTAATATCTTAATAAAATGTAGAGTTAAAAACAAATTGTAGAAATATCGTTTACGCTAGTCGAAAATATTGAACTGTTTAATTAATATCGAATTGCAGTGATGAATTTCATTTATTCTAGTATTTCTAGTAATTGATATATTTTATATATTTTATATATCAATTACTAGAAAGCTATTACTAACTATTTTATAAGCTATTACCTTTATTAATATTTACGTTATATATAAATATGTACTTGTTGCTGCACACAACTCTATTTGCATGAACATCGTTTCAATCAATTTAGTTTTATTTTACCTACTACGGTGCTACACCAGGTGTGCCAGTCTCCTCTATTTTTTATTGAATCGCGCATACACTATAACAATAGTAGTGTAGTGCATATAACGTGATGTTAGTGGGAATTTAATTAGTTTATATACTGCAAAGTATTCTTGCGGTGTTGAGTTCCGACACTCACCATGCAATGCCTGCAGAATCGTCTTAATGGGAACGGAGTATCATAACACTAGGTGCGGTATTCAGCGTGAAGGTGCAAAAAAAAACATATAATTCATGGAAAGCGCACCTTAAATTCCATACCGCATGTAACAGACATCGCAAATCTCGCAACAAATAACGTTGAGGACAGAGAGAACTTATTGTTAATACACTCCCTTTCCCGTTCTCCGCCCAATTCTCCAGATATTGTACGTGACGAGACTCAAAGCCGTGCTTGCTCTGCCAAAGAGCAAAAATCTAAATACTTTAAATATAATCGTCACCCCGAGCAGGTTTCGAACGCACAACCATCATTATCAGATGATGCACTAATATGGCACGACAGTCTAAAACTTTTGTCTCCTAAATGTCTGTTCTAAACCATTTTTCCCATAAAACAGCCACTCCTGAAGCAGAACGGCCACCTTTAGAGAAGGAGGAGATGGAACCTCGTCAAACCCGGCAGAACCCTAACTGGAGCAAAACTAAAACACTTGTTGCCGACGACATGGACATCCTACGTACCGGATTGTAAGTATATTTTATCTTTATCTCTTTATATATTTATATACTAAATTATGTTATAGAAGTACCTAATATAAGATTACATAATATAAACACGATTATTTATAGTTAGATATACATATTTGTGCACTTTTTTTTATGGCGGTCGCATGTGTACATCATTTTTTTTTCTAATCACAGAACACAAAGATTTTTTATACATTTACATTTATAAAAGATTAAAAAAAAGTGATATAAAAAATATTATAATTATGTATCGATTAAACTTTGCTATATAATCTGTGTTCTGCGATTCAAGACGATTCTTTGGAAAATATATTTAATCTGTACATAATTAATGGCTGATGTGATTTAATTTGAATATATCATTATTTACTTACGCCTATGTAAGATATAAGGGAATCTTGCGGCCGTCGAAGGAACATATCTATTACAAAACAAAAATTGCAAACAATTTTGTAAATACCTCAGACAGTGACAATAATAGCGTAGACAACTCAATATACCATCGAGCTGGTCTGATGATGGAGTCAGGACCTGAATAGTGGAACGCTTCAGAAGTTATTAGTCAACGAGCACAAGCTATAGTAGTTGCAGTACTTGGTATATAAAAGCGTCTTTTTTTTAGTTTATTTTAAACTATGGTATTCTATTTTATAGAGAAACTAGAACGGAAATTGAATATGAGGACGCAAACTCCAATACATATCTCATATACTTGAATATTGGTAAATATTATATTTCCTGAGACGCACATCACGTCAATATCCTACAACTACTGAGAGGAAATAATTAGAGGATACGTCTCGAAAGACTTCCGTTTAAATTGTTACTTTAAAGTTTGTGTTTAAATATAGAGATTGGACCGCATGAGGCCGTCGTAGCGCAGAGAAACAAGGGTGTTCCTGTAACGCGACAGTTTTGGGTTCGATCCCCACTCGAGGGGATGAATGATTATTTATTAATATTTTAGTTTCTTCGCCCTGGCATAGGCAGCCCGGCGTTGTGTTCCGACACTCAACACACAATGCCTCGACAAATTCGGCGGAGACGTAGTGTCTTAACACTATGTTTCCTGTACCTACCCTGCTGTATGCGGAATTCAGCGAGAAGTAAAGAATTTAGTTGATGCACGCTTGTGCCCCTGCGCCAAGGACGGACTGACGCGATGCAATACAGCACGCCGTTACCGGATGTTTGCAATCTCAGCCAATTTTATTCGCTTTCCGACTCTTTCATAGTATATTGATATATTAAAGTACTAGTAGTACTAGTCTTATCATCGGGACAGTCCGATTCCTTAGGAGTCTGGGGGAATGGTTATATTTAATTTATTTTCATTTCCCCGCTTTGGTAGACGAAGCAATCCGTTGAGTTCTGCCACCCAACACGCATCGAAAATTTTGCGGAAGTAGAAACAAAATATGTTAGCACTACGTTAAAAACGGTAATTACTACGGTAAAAAAACGTGAAGCTGTAAAAAAATTAATTACATTTCACTTGGAAATAAATATAAGTAAGTTATAAGTAAGTGTGTTGTTAATAGAAAATCGCAATAAAGTCTCTTTCAAAAGTATTCCAACGCTGTAATAAAGGATACCTCTCTTATTAAAATTCTGAGAAAGAGTCGAAAGGAACGTCTGCTTTGTAAGACGATATTTTATAAAAATATATTTTTTTCATTTTATATGAATTGCAGTCTTTAAAATTAGATACTTAATAAATTGTAGGTTGAATATTATATTTTGCGCTTACATTTATACAAAGAATAGCTTCACACTTTTTCCCGCATGTAACACCACCCAATTTTCGAGACATTGTGTTGGGACGAAGATCTTATAAAATGGAAATGAAAATAATTTATGCCTCCGAGTGGGAATCGAACTGCCACGTTTATAATCAAAAGCTGTGTCGCTGCGCCACCAGGGCCTCACCATATGATTTTCGAGATAAAAAAAGAACATAATTAACCTTTTATCAAGGTGAAATATAAATTTGAGAACTAATAGGAATTTTTATTTCTTTATTTTTGCATTGTTCCTTCGATGGCCCAGCTTTAAGTGTAGCATAGATATTTACAAACTGTAGTCTATATTCGACAAAATCGACATTTATACTCATTTGTGTCAAAATTTGAACGGACATACATACATTACACAAACTTTATACATGTTGTAAATAAATCACAACACACAAGATTTTTGTGTATAATATTTTATTTTTACATATTAATATGCATAATTTATAATTTCACCATTCTTAGTTCAGCCACTGTATTGTGATTCATTTATTATTAGAAAAAAATGCAATTAATAAATAAACATGATAATAGAATGCCAATACCGGTATTCGAACCTAAGTACTATAGTTAACAATGAGTAGCCAGTACATTAATTGCAGGACTAATAAGGACTACCGTTTACCCGTCTCGTTACTGCCAAACAATCTACGCTGGTTGAAAGTAAATCGACCGAAATTATATGAGATAGAAGAGAGGTGATGTTCAAATTTTAACACTTAGCGATCCTTACCCTCTCCTGTAATCCCATAGAAGCATGGAGGAAAGAATTCAGTAGGAATATTTGTTTGGGAAAATAATATAACATTTATTTTTTCTATAAATTCATAAGAACACATATTATTAATAATATTTATTATTATTATGGAACGTTCGAACTATAAAGTTCGTGTTAATCGAGGTATTCATAATTTCGAACGTTCGAGCTACGTAGGTATCAAGTTTTGCTTAAGACCCGCTTATAGGCATGATACCACTATCCCAGTCGATCTTCACATTTAGTATACTGAATAATTCACGTGTGGCAATACGTTTTGGCATGCTGGAACTTGTTTAAGGCGGTACGATTAAATGAAGTTTCTAGAAAGAAATGTTGACTTTTCCCCCAAATTATAAGGTAAAATAAGTTTATTTTTTCCATTATCTTATTTATATATTCAAGATTTCTATTTTTATTGAGAAAGAATGCAATTTATTTGAATGTTATATGCAATTTTTTTGAATTTTAAACATGCGTACATTTTGCATTTAACTAAAAATAACCTGTTTTTATAAATTTATTTGGGGAAACCAAATATTCATATTGCTCTGTACAAAATATTTTGTCAATTGAACAGTAAAAGGTTAGCTTGACAATACTGAATATCTACTAATATTTTATAATACCGTTGACCGTATGGAAACTAAATGGCTGAGCAGGAAAGGACCCGAAATATAATATTATTTAGTATCTCACGACGTTTGCGGGTTCACTGCCCACTCGTGGGAATGATTCCACGCAAATAACATTGCATAAATGAAAAAAAAACTCAACTTGGGAGTTGTATGTCTTAGCACTAGGCTCCCTCTGCCTATCCGGCTTCATGCAGGGAGCTGATTAAAATAAAAGAAAACTTGTATGAATATGAATGAAAAATATCTTTAATAAAACCTCATTTAATCGTACGATATTTTCAAAGAAATTACAAATTGCACAGAATCACAAAGACTTTTAAACGTTATATTACATATATATTATTTTTAAGGGAAAACGTAACTTATATTAAAAGTGCGGATAGATGCGTAGTATCAGTTACTAGTAAATTTTGAGTAAAAGTAACGCATTTCAGTAAATAAGACAGTCCGTTACCCACTCCACCCAAATTTTTACATGTTGCGTGTTGAGTGGTAGAGTCAACTTTGACCTCTGTCTTGTTACCAGAGACAGCAAATTAAAATAACCCATTCAAATATAGACGCACAGACGAAACTACTAAGCTTAGGAAACTTAAATTTGGCATATATATAGATTAGGGAGTGTAACGACACTAAGAGAGGAATTCTTGAAATTCCTACGGGAACGGAAAACACTGAATTTTCAATTTTACATTTTAAATATATTTGGCGTATTTACTAAGATGCGTTATTTTCAATATTAATATTTATTTCAATATATTTTGAAGTGTTATTCGCACTATACACTTGGGATTAGAAAAATACTAAAATTAATCTCAAAAACTTAAGCGTAGCTGGATTCGAGCCTGGGACTCTTAAATATCGTCAATACACAGGTAATTGAATTACACGAATATATCTTTATGATAGGCATATAGAATAATTTGCTAATTAAAAAAAAACTGCTACGTTTAATTTTTTATTCCTAATTTTAGTATTTCTAAATATTTATTACCTATTTATAAAATCACTGCTGCACGTCGCTTTCAGTCATATTGTTATATTCTATATAAAATTCAATTGATTTCACTAACAATTTCTTAACTTTCCTAAATTTCAACAACAGCATGTTTCTAAGGACTTTAATTAACTTTCAGTATAATTGTGTACATTTTGTATGTAAATAGCTTAATTGAATACTTCAAGTTTCAATCAATTTTATATTCACGTATATATGTAGGTTCGTAAACCTGAACATTTTCAATTATTTTAAAGAAATATTCTCATATAAAAGAAAAAAAAAATGTAAATTAGTTTCAATAAATTTGGATCTAGATTCCAACACACAACATATTGAATCTACTCTTGGAAAGTTCTTTTTGAAAGCTTTAAAAGGTTGTGTAGATCTAAATCTCATTCTTGATCTACCCTAATATATAAACAAAACATCCACTAAAAGCTGAAATACACTTAAGATTTACACTTTATAAACAAACATCATATTCGTTTAAATTATAACGATCATAGTTGTATACGTGATATTTAAATTTAAATAGGGATTTGTATTACATGTGCTCTTGAGTCTCGTTTAAGCTTAAAGCTTCAATGTGAACCTAAATTTAATATAAATGCAATTTATGGCACTTTGAGGATAACAGCGAGGTGGATTATATACCTACATAAGTATGCTACGACTCGCAAAGCTATCAACTCTACTATAGCGAACTTACTAAACTATACCATTTATCTTTATCTCGAAAAACTCTATAAGGTTGTACGTTTAAATAACTCTATATAAATTTTACTAAATTCATTTGAAAATTAACAATTTCTATTTTTCTTATGTCAATTTTTTAATTAACATTAACAATCTGTTTAGAACAAGCATGTTTGTTCCGTTTAGTACGCATGACGATGGGGAGAGCACGGATAAGCCTCATCTTTACCACGTGTTAGAAGCACCGACAGCTGATCCAGCGGAATCGATATATGGTGTAGCTCTCTTGGCGGCAGTAGGCGCGGCACTTACTATGGCGGTAGTAGGTTTCGCGTTTGGGTGGTACACGTGAGTATTTACTACTTGAAATTGAAAAAATTATAATTTACACAGTTTTATTTCTAGGATTTCTAGGTTTTTTTTTATCTAAACAGGTAAGTACCGGAATGTTTTCTAAAGTCATTTGAAACAGGATAAAGGCGGTAACCCGAATTGCCCTAGGTTAGTACAAAAGTTTGTACGTAGATAGATATTTTGACAGGTAAAGGCTGGAGATGATAAACGTCAGCAGCACCAATTTTTTATTCTTTAATATACGAAACTTACCTAAGCACCATATTTACTCGTATATATTATATACTTAAAATGTTATACTTTTACGTAATTCTTGTTAAATTCGCTGAAATTTTCCTTGGTTTACTCAAAATTTTGTTTTACGTTTTTTTCGTCTATGTGGCTTAATTCTCTCCATTGGTCAACAAAATTCAATTTTGCACATAACTTTGACATATTAATTTTACATTTTATAATGCTTAATTACTGAAAACATTTGTATAAGCTCTTGGGAAATACATGTGGAACTATCAGAAATTTCCAATGTAGTCAAATTGGTAGTTATATTTAATACATTAAATACGTTAAAGTTAACTAAACATGTATGAACACAAGTGCTACACGTTGTTAACTATTACAAGTATTGTATCAAATTTTTATATCAATAATTTTAAATTGCAATCAAATCAAAAAAAATCAGCTTCACGCTATATTCCGCACACAACAGGGTAGGTAGAGGGAACCTAGTGTTAAGACACTCTGTTCTTCACTTCCTGCCGAATTCTGTTGAGTGGCAGAACCCAACGCCGTGCTTTGCCTCGACACCAGAATTAAAATTATAATTATAAATTTACATATAAACGGGAGGCCGTCGCGTCGGGGCGAAGTAGGGTGGCGTTTGACTGGAAACGTGACGGATGTAGTTTAGAATTTCGTGGCTCTGGTAAGAAGACAAGGCATAACAAATTGTCTTAACTCGAGATTTCACTCTGCCTGCCCTTACTCCCACGACTCCCTCGCCCAATTTCCTTTCAATTTTCGACACATTGCGTGGTGAGTGGCAAAAGTCTAAGCCAAGCCGCTTTGTATTGTAACTAGAGCGAGGTAATTAAAATATTAATTTATCTGAGTGGGAATCGAACCCAAAATCGGCCCGTTTCGAGTAAGAGTATCTTACTGACCGCCGCAGTGTCGCTGCTGTACAACGAAATAAATAACTTAGAAAATATAGTGCAGTTGAAATTACGATAACCATCAAATGTCACATAGATCATTATTAGAATTGAATATGACCAATTTTCATTGACATTTGAGACGATCACGAACACTCAATCAATTGGCTTCGTTCATGTAAATTTTATATTATAATAAGATATTTATGAAGGGAGTCGTATCCACGGCTCTTTGCCTTCAAAAATCGACTTCTAACTCGCGGATGTCTAAAGTCCGCATCAGTATTTTACGATGCTTAAAATAGTTCCTGATAATAATGCGTCCAACCAAAGAAACCTTCAATTTTATAAAATTAGTACAAATACAAATAAAAATTATACTTAATCTGGATTTTGAGCCTAAAATAGTTGAACATCTTAAAATATCTTAACTGAACCCCAAAAGCGTTTCCTTAAAGCAAATTACATTTTTATTTATATTTATTTTTTTGGTACCAATAGGAAGAAAGCCATCTTGACTAAATTCCTTTTATCTCTAAAAAATAGATAAAATATAATTACTTAATAAATTAGTTTTAATATCTTTTGGGTGTTATTTTTCTTAGAAGGCTTGATAATTGGCTATTAACGGCGGGAGTACAAAATCAGGTGACATTATAAACACCAGGTATTTTACTTTGTCATTTTTTTTTCTTTTAGTTTCTGTCTACTGCTTCTTTATATACTAACTAATTATTATTGGCTGTAAATACACGTTGCGAAGTTGTCTTGTTCTCAATATAATCAACAAAATAACCCATTATTTCATAAACATTTCTGAATATAACAATAACACTTTCCATTATTATTATAAAGGCAATAAATACTTCAAGCTTTTAGCTTATACTGATCTTCATATTTGAAGTAATTTTAATACCTTATTTTCATTTCATTTTTTGAAATAGCATATTCCTTTTAGCTGTATATAAATATTATGTAGCTTGAATGTATAGATTTGTCTATAATTCGTAATTCATATAAAAACAGAACAGAATAAACCGACAGACAGTAGTTTATTTTTTCAATCTTTAAATTTATATCGGCTTTAAAGCCTATCTCTCAAGAATTATTAGATGATCAACGTAGACTAAGCTCTACAACTCTAATAGAACTTGTCTAACTTAACTTAACCGCGATGTATTTTGTTGTTTGTACGTTTCACATCTTGGAAGGAGACGATGAAAGTGAAAAATATGTACAAAAAACACATTTACATCTCAAAATGTTGACATGTATTTCATAATTAGGAATATTGATGAATTTCTAAGGCTCTCAAGGAAGGCGAAGGCCGCCGCTGACGTGGACTACCCCGCTTACGGCGTGACTGGGCCCACTGTCGACCTTACGGGTGACAGGAAGTTAGCCCAATCGGCCCACATGTATCATTATCAACATCAAAAGCAACAGATCATTGCTATGGAAAGGTACGTAATGTATTGTAGTACAACTAGAATTCAAAGTGGATTTGTTATTTTAGTCTCATGTTTTCTTGTTATAGTTGTATCTCAATTGAATGTCGTTTAGGAAAAAGTGTGTCAACGTCGTTCGTTAGTATTAAATGTGTATGTTTCAAATGATCTATAAAAATTGTGTTACTTGTCCCATTCATTATTTTACACCAAAATAATTTGATTGTGTATGAAAGACTTTTAAACTTGTGTATTGATGGAAGTTTGCTTTGAAAATTTAAAGTAAAACATATAGAAACGATTTTTCAATTCAATTTAATGATTTTCTCTGATAAATTTTATAATATTTCTACTTGTGTGGCAGAGAAAATGTAGTGACATGTCACTAAGTATACCATTACCTATGACATAGTTGAACAGAGAGGAGTATAAAGGCAGAAGAATAAAAAAGACAAAACAATGCTTGTAAATATAATTAAGTACAATTGTACATATTTATAAAAGATCTGGTATTTATTTTAGGTTAATATTTAGTGTCCCGAGCGACAAATGAACTTTCATACGTCGAGTTCAAAAGAAGCAACTATTATAATATAATAATAGAATTTTATATTATATTTAACAAGATCACTTTAGAAATTATTAATAATATATGTATATATTTTCTCATAGAAACGGCCTCGACCGCAATGGCTCTGTATCGGACCCGGAATCAGACGACGAGAATGAAGAAGGTGACTACACCGTGTACGAGTGTCCTGGATTTGCTACTGTGAGTTAGAATTTATATTTGTTTTACAGGTAAAAGGAACATGA
Organism: Heliconius melpomene rosina; assembly: GCF_056956725.1. Taxonomy (NCBI): domain Eukaryota; kingdom Metazoa; phylum Arthropoda; class Insecta; order Lepidoptera; family Nymphalidae; genus Heliconius; species Heliconius melpomene. The sequence continues at coordinate 13,925,660 of NC_140409.1, forward strand.
TGAGAAGTCATTCTCCATATTTATGTTGGTGATTAATCTTATATTTAACAAGCGATTTGTAATTTTACGTTATGGTTAATTATCTATACACATGTATTTTAATTTAGCAGGATTTGAATTCCCGCCTCTTGAAATAGGTTAGTCACAATGATTATAAAAGTTATTTTTTGAGTTGTCAGTAAGTATCTGTAATAGGTCAATCCGCGTCTTGGAGCTACAGATGAGACGTTACGACGTAGACGACGTAGACGTACGTTACGTAAGATGAGACGGGTGTATCACTTATATATGAATATTTTTGTGAATAAAAAGTGGTGAAAACAAGGAGTTACGCCGTTGAAAACAAGGAGTTTTGGGCCAGTACATGTAATAGGTGATTTTTAAACTAAACTGGGGAAAAAACCAAATGAGCTCATGGTGAAATCGAACCTTCAACTATTGCGTTGATGGCGATGTTTAGTGCATATCAAACTATGATAATGATCATGATATATTTTAACCTTTCTTAACTGGATGCAGCTGTCGCGTCTCTGCATGGTACTGTAAACATTTCCATAAATAACGTAATCATTGGATGGATTGAATTAATTAACTGAAACCATTTGTTAATCGCAATCCTTTGGTGTATAATTTGAATGCAACAGCCCATCATATTGCAGTTGTCTGCAATTTCTGATAATTTCTGATAATGCTAAGGACAGGACCATAAATATATAGAAATTCTGTTTAAAAATTTTGAAAGTAACAGCATTTGAACCAACGCCCCATGGAATTTTCTTGGACGTGGGATTCGAACCTTGTAACGGACATTTTTTATCCCAACTTCAATAATACTGGCCATCTTTTCTTAGTAGTACCTTATTTTGAATTTTGATTTAACCCAGTAGCTCTATTATGTGCTTGTTTTGGCAAATGATGATTATTTCTGTTTTACCCAAAATTTATATTTTTAAGCATCGATAGTTGTTATTTATCTGTGAACCAACGTATAGATGGTATTAAAGAAAATAAGTTGATTGCTGGCATGTTGATTCTGCCCCCTAGTTAATGTATATATTGGAATTTGTAGACTAAAAAGATTTTGAGAAAATAATGGACATGATTCCTTATAAATTCTATACAATATATTTAGGTAAAATTTCAAAAAACTCTTTAATTAATGATTTTTTCTCAAAGTCTTACGAATGTACTAAAAGAAGTGCTGCATACGTATTTTCCTAATGGGCTCTTAATGTGGATACGCATGTCTCTGTAAACGCAAGACATCGAATTATATTCACTTGCCCAAAACTCGTTTAGAAATACTAAAACAATACAGGTATTTCTTTCAGGAAAGATCTCAAGTTAATTGGACACTAATTCAATACACATCGAATGATTTAACTCCATTACTTAAAATCCTCTTCAAAATTTAGTAGATATCTAATTAAAAGTAATCATACCAAAGTGTATATAATGCGATGTCTTTATGATATGTAACGTTCTTAGCTAATAATTTATTTTCTTACAGACCGGTGACATGGAAGTGAAGAACCCGCTGTTCAAAGACGAGAACACTCCAGCATCGCCTAAATGCGATACAGCGAAAACTCAGCCTAAGGAATAATCGCTACCCCTTCGCCGAGCAGGCGACCCCAGATTTCTTGCTAATCTGCTATCACCATTTTTCTTCGTCAGACACTTTGGAACACCCAGCTTCTTCATCCGTTTGATCTCACGCAGTCACTACTACTAATTGGTAAAATGTTAACATCAAACTATTGTGCGATTCAAAGATTATAAATGAAACTGCGGGACAACATTTGAACATTTCAATTGAAAATGACAAGAACGAAAATTAATAAGTAAATATGAATTTGGACTACCAGATGTGTTTTGGTCAAGTTTTATCTGTTCGATAGAAAAGCTTTTACACCGAGCTACTTCCGTTCTGATGGAGAATCTTTGCATTACAATAGAAAAATACGCTGTTACGAATTTAATTTAATCAATTTATTATAACAGTGTGCGCTTTTGGCGATTATTGATAGAGAGGCGACATTGAAATCAACTACCAATTTATAACTTTAATTATTTTTAATTTAACTATATACGATCTCGGTGTATTTTTTGAGCTTTGGAAAGAAATGAATATACATAATATAGTTAATTAAATGTTTTATTTAATTAATTAAATTATAAAAGTCAAAAAACAGGTTGGCATTAAATAAATGGCTTGGATATGACCACGTTTCGACAACAGTATATTGGCGACGGTTCTGATAGTCAAAGTGCTAATTTACGCTAAAACTATAGTAGAAAATTCAAATTTAAGTATTTAGGGTAGGACAAGCGGCCTATGTAACCTTGGCCTGCGCTATCTCGAGATGAGGAAAACTTTTAAATTGGAATTACAGGTTATTTATATAGTCTATTCATATAATAGGAAGCATTTGGCTGAAACTACTCAAGTCAATTGTGTTATCACCTTAATACTTTCACAGCGGGACTTGTTTTTGAGAACTTTTAGCTGGTACGGTTGAGGTATTTTTCGGCCTCATATTACATACATTATAGGAACATAAACTGCACCGGCGTCAGTCTGTATGAGGCCGACTCGACCTCAAGCCGAAGTGAGTGTGTTAACGAGTTATATGAATAACCTATGTGTAGATAATACATATTTAGAGGACATAACCTATTTTGATGTAAATTTTAACGTTTTAAATTATTATCGTATTTAAAATATTATTAATTGTATGAAATAAGAGAAGACATATTTATGTATGAATATTTATCAGATTTAGATATTTTGATGTGATTTTTTTAAATTTATATTTTGTCTTTCTTTTTTTATAAATATACACAAAAGACATATCCTCATAAATTATTCGCACAATATTTTATATATAAATAGAGACCCGCTATTACGTAAGTAGTAAACACGTTGACTGCGTTTTACGAATTGGACACTCTACTATACAAACAATCTATAATGTGGTATCTCAACTGTAAATTTCCTTTCTAGCAGATATTTGGGATCACAAATATTTTGATTAATATAAATTATATAGGCAAGGTATAGAATAATCATAACTACTTATAATTCATGTTTAACCGTTATCAACATGAAATAAAATATCAAAAAAAATAATACAAAATACAAAAATTAACAAAAAATATACTTAAGATTTATTTATGTATTCACAAATGTCATTATATTATAGTAGTGTCCAACACTACACGAATTTTAGTGTTAAGTTTTGGCATTTTTAGTTATTTGACACATTTTACTTGTTTTCAGTTGACTAAGTGTTTATCAATGTTATTATTGTTAAATATTATATCTAATTAAGCTAAGGTGCATTTAATGGGCGGGTGTGACCCGATTTAGGTATTTTTATTACTTTGTTGCAAATACATTCATTTAGCAAGAGAAACATTGACTTTTGACAAGAAATTATTACAACAACTTTCATGATCTATTGAATAAAAAATATGTATAAAAATTATGCGAGTTAATGTTTCATTTGCACTATGGTTTACATACAAACCTGTAATTATCAGCATTCGATGATCTCATCCCTACCATATAGTACAAAATCAAAAAATATTGTACATAAATACATAAATATATATGTATAATATTAAAGAATTAAATGATTATGATTACATCAATTATAGTATAATTACATGGCCCGGTTCATTATAATAATGTTATAATTTCAAAGTAAATAAGTTAAGAATTTTGAAATAAAGTAGTGTTAAATGTATAACATATATACGTTATGGCTTTCTTTCGATGTTGTGCTATAGTTATTAAGTAAATATATAATTGCAAACAAAAAATTATATATTTGAATGGTGTTTCATTTTTTTTTGTTTATTTCCTATTTAGTCTGGAGTTAAAAATATTATTGATCATGATCATTTATAATAATAAATTACGCTTTTACTATATAAAAAATGAGCTTCACACTGTACCGCACATATTGCGGAGTAAGCAGAGGGAACCTGGGAGTTAAGTGTTAAGTCATTCCGTTCCCATTAAGAGTTCCCTGGTTTCCACCAAATTTTAAATTTTAGAAACAATAATTACTGCAAAATCCAATTCCATAAAATATTTCTGTAAATTGATAGCAAATATGGTTTTAATTAATAAAGTTACAATACCTGAAAATTTTAAATCGATACTCTCATATCGTCTATACGCGTCCATCGAACTCTACCGAATGAGATTTGTTGATTAGGGATTTAAATTCTATATCAGAATTTGGTGTCCCTGAAGATTGAACGAACAGCCATCAGTATGGGCCAACCAGCCAGCCAGTTAATCAAAAGATTCCATATAATTTACAACTAAGACATTTCAGTCGGGCACAGACCAACGGCTGAGATTACCATGAATGCTGTACGAAGTAGAAAAACAACAAAGACTGGAAAATAAAATTAAAATTCAACGTTTTTCTCACAAAGTCAGGGGGAATTCAATGTTAAGACACTCCCTTCTCTACTTTCCCCCGAATTTTATGGCAGTCTTCGTGAGTGGTGGAACTGAACGCTGCGTTTCGTCTGCCAAAGCGGCATAGTGAAAATACTAGTCAAAAACATTCTGTCTTTGAGGTCCAGTATGAAAAGTCAAACCACATTACCACCTTTTCCCTATATATATTATATTTTGGAAGCTTTTCACGCAAAATATTGTAGTTCAATGGCAATTATGTAGTACCACCTTGTTAATGTAAATTAAAGTAACCCACCAAAGTATTTTACTCAAAATGGAATCCTTTTCCTGTACTAACTACTAGATGTCGTTTCTCATCTAAATTTTTATTTTTTCTGCTTAACGCTGTATCCCGCACTAAGCAGGGTAGGACGAGGGAACCTTGTATTAAGACACTCCATTCCCCACTTTCCGCCGAATTCTGAAGGCGCTGAGTATTGAGTAGCGGAACTCAACGCTGCGCTTTGCCCTGACACCAGAGTGAAGAAATGAAAATATAAATTTAAAAAAATATTTCTTTCCTCGAGTGGGGATCGAACCCACAACTAGTCGATTTTGCATTACACTTTGTGCCCCTGCGTACTGGCCTCTTCTATATCATTATAAAAAAGTAAAAAAAAAATTTTAAGTTAAACGGTTTTATATTGCAGATAAATGTACTAAAAGCTAAAAAATAATTTCATAGAAATTATGATTACTAAAATTTAATCGTGGGGCACGTCCAATATCTACAATTGAAAGACATAGCGTGAGACTTCACCCACCTAGTGGTAAGTAGCAAGTGTCCCCACGATTTTATTTTAGTAATCATAATTTCTATGAAATTATTTTTTAGCTTTTAGTACATTTATCTGCAATATAAAACCGTTTAACTTAAAATTTTTTTTTTACTTTTTTATTTTTAAGTTTTTAGTTTTTATTTCTCATGCTATTCAATTCGTTGAAATGAGGCTCGATGTCTCATTATTGCAAGGTTAATGGAGAATGTTACGAACGACCCCCCCAGAGGTCCAATAGAGGGACAAGGCTATGTACAACAAGATGTGCCTGAATCTTGAGGGGAAAACGCTAACGACATATCATTTTTATCCACCTAGTGCCATACAGTTCTCGGCGCGCTTTTACCTTTTACCTTGGGTGGTACCCCTAGCGACGTATCATTTTTAGGCACCCTATAGCCACACAGTCCTCGACAGGATACCAGATCTTGACTTAGGTGGGAGATTCATATTGTAATTGTGTATAGTATACTGTATTATACTTACCAAGCCCTTTATTTTGATACCCATATTGATGGGATTGAAAACTACATTATCCGCCATTTTGTAGCAGTGGCCATCTTTGATTTTGATTTTGTATAGTGCACTGAATTCTACTTGACAAGCCCTTTCATTTGATACCCATATTGATGGGATCGAAAAAACTAACTTGTACGCCATCTTGTAGCGGCGGCCATCTTGGATTTTGATTTTGTATAGTCCACTGAATTCTGCTTGACAAGCCCTTTCATTTGATACCCGTATTGATAGGATTGAAAAAAACTAACTTGTCCGCCATCTTATAGTGGCGGCCATCTTGGATTTTGATTTTGTATAGTCCACTGAATTCTACTTGACAAGCCCTTTCATTTGATATCCATATTGATGGGATTGAAAAATCTAAGTTGTCCGCCATCTTGTAGCGGCGGCCATCTTGGATTCACAATAATATTGAATATGGATAATTGTATTGTCACCAGAATCAAAGGCGTATACCAAATTTCAGATCAATCGGTTAACGGGAAGAGGGTTAAATTTCAATTACTAAATTTGACCCAAACAAACAAACAAACGGGGTGAGCTAAATAAAACCGTTTAAAAAATATACGTCATTTAAGCTTTTTGAAGTAAGGTTACAGTTTTTATTGAACTTTTTTAGAATGGCTATTTCAAAGTATTTTTTTATCTTCACGCTATATCCCACAAATAGCAGGGTAGACTAAACCTTAGATAGGCTTACCTGGGAACCTAGTATTAAGATATTCCCCACTTTCAGCCGAATTTTTGAGGCGTTGCGTGTGGAGTATCGGAACTCAACGCCGCACTTTGTCACCAGAGCGAGGAAATGAAAATATTAAATATTTTTTCCTCGAGACGGACAACTGGACGTACAGTCAGTAAACTTGTGCCCCTGCGTCACGGGGGCTTCAAAATATTTTTAGTTTCAAATTTACAAGTTGGTTGGGGGCCTCAAAAAACTTATTTGTGTTGAATAGACCATTTACACACACTACCATTGTTAGTTATTTCCATTCGGGCTATAAACTTGTATCTGAATAAAACAACATAACGAGGCAAAAATGTATTTATTGACAAAACGTAGTTGAGAATCAGTTATTATTTAAATAGTTTAATTTTTATACTAAATAGTAGACTGGTTGACTTAAATATTTAAATACTTAAATATTAACACTCCACGTATTACACTCTGTTATTAAATATAGTATATAAATAACCACAGAAGGGTACGCAGAGAGAATCTAGTGTTAAGACACTCCGTTCTCTACTTTTGCGTTAACGTTTACAGTCACTCTTGTTGCTAATATGTTTATAAATTAATATAAAAAACGTCCCGTTGCAAATATTAATACAACAATTAAGCTTATTATTTTTCCCAAAATAAATATTTGTCGTGTAAAACTAATATTTATTTTTATTCATAATTGTAATTATTTCTGTAATCAAACAATATTTCATGAAACTTTACTCGCATTGTTAAAAAATATATATTTCATATTTTCATTTATCGAAATAAATATACTGATTAAATAGTTAGTATTTAAAAATATTATAAAATTCGACTTCGAATTTGACTTTGATTAGTTTCTAGTCTGACAAAATAATTAACAAAAGAAATTGTATTTCATTGTGCGAATAAAACTCTACACGCACACACTCACATACACTTACACTCTTTTACGCACACTCAAATACGTGAAATGTTTTCTTTTCCAACCCATGGCGTGTTAATATTAAGTTCAAATGTAGATAGATAGTAATTACCAAAAATGTATTAATTTTATAATAATAACTTTAAGAAAATATTAATATAATAATTATTATTATTGAATTTGTCATTTAATTCTATTATATGAATCTAAAACTCTAAAATAGTATAAAAAGAAACAGTGTGCTTAAAATAAGATTTTATTAAATATAAATGTGTTAAATTATATGTAATTGTAAACATATTTTCTATATTACATAAATTGAACAGTAATATTTGGGGTTAATCTGAATAATTAGTTTTTTCTATGACAGAGTGTAAATAAATTAAAATAAAAAGAAATAGATAAGTTTTACTCTTAATTTTTTAGGAAAAAATTCTGGTGTAGTTTCGTCACAAGACCTGCGTTGTTCCCAGCCACTATTGAAATATTCTATTTAAGCCAGATTAACCTCAACATAATATGTAATTTAAAAACTATAACTCAAACAAAAATAACACTTGTCAATATATGCCTCACATATCTTATAAATACGAAGAAAATCTAGAATCTAAAATATGCTAATCTAAAAATCTATATACATATACAGTTCTGCATAATATTAGCAAAAATTTGGTGTACTACATATCTGAACAATTTAGAATATAATATTTTATTTTTAACATTATTTTAGTAATTTTCAACAATACAAACTACTTTTATTACAACAATATCAACAAGATATATCGAACGCTTAAAATGTAAAAGGCCTAATTCAAAAAAAAATCATTTATAAATCGCTATCATTGGCGTAGGAATAAGGGAAAAGAGTGGGGGTATCCGTCACCTTATACCCGTGGCCTATTCTGGAGTGGACCTCCAGAGTTTTATGTTACAAAAAAATAAGTCTGAAAAATTACACAAAAATACCAGTTCGAAGTTAAATTTCACGCCCCACGTTCAATTTTACATTTTGTATGGTCGATTTTCAGTTTTGAGTTGTTTGAGGCAAGTTTTATTCTAAGCATGCAATACTACCTATATATAGTATATATAGTATATATAGTATATTCGAGACAAACATGATTATGACATAAATTGACTCTAAAAATGCAAGTTCTAATTTATTGCTTGTAAATAAAGCTTCTAAACTACTACCAGTTTCATATAATAAAGTTTTTTCTGGTAATTTAACGTAACATTTAATTTTATATTATATTTTGTACGCGACGCGGCAGGCGGTGATTGATACACAGTGGCAGTATTAATGGCATTTCATCATCATCTTCTTAAAACGAAATCTCGAAATTAGCTTAATGTAAAATTAAATTAGGTTTTTTTTTAAAATTATCGTAAATTTTATATATTCTTTCTTAATTTTGTCAGTTGTATCAGTCGTGACGAGTTTGGTTCAAAAAAATCTTGTATTTAAATTAAAAATTAATAATGTTGTTTAGTGGCTAACAGACATTTATTAACGACTGTTAAATTATGTTTTTTTTTTTTAAATAATAAATATTTTTTTATAGTCTTAATAATATCATTGTTTTTATATAGCAAAGCTACTACCTTTTTATGTTTTTGTAAGTACGTACTTTTACACCTGTCGCCGCATATCAAATATAGCGATGACATGACTGACTCTATATAAATAACTATATTATATATTAGAACTATTTATATAACGAACTGTAAATATATTGGATCTTGCTAAACTGTTCTAGACTATTTTTCAACGTAAAAGCATATTTTATAAGGCAGTTATTGATGACAGCCACAATGCGTTTGATGTTTCACGCCTGTCTTATAATTTTCTGTTAACTTACTTGTCATTTTATAGCTTTAAAACCATATCTTTCTTTTTACACTCAAACCAGTAAGAATTTTTAAGAAAATATTTAAAAATAATAACAAATTAAATTACTTGAAACAACATTGGTTATGTTAGGTATATTTATTTTATTAAAAAATCAACGGACTAAAGCGAAAGGGTTGTAACTTATAGGAAAGTAATTATTAAGGAAACTGTAATTTTTTTTTATTGAATAAGCTATAAGACTATCAACGTAAGTTACGTATATATTTTTATCGAATGTTATAAACGTATTTTCACCAAAATTCAAAAGTTTAGGATATAACCTTTTATTTTTTTCCGTCGTTATCAGAAATGCAAAGTTACCCACATACCTAGCTAAGTCCAGCAAAAATTATAAAACAGTCATGAAACACGATCTTATTTTAGAATCTAGCAAAATACTAATTGTAACAATAGTATTTAACAAGACTATATTAAATATCTTTGAAGTTATTTAAAATTAGTTATTTCAAAGGCATTATTTTATTATTAAGTAGTTATAATATTATAATTTTTCTATTTAAATTGAAAAATGTTACGGAATTTATTTTATTTAACAGGTAAATTTAAGGGAATTTGAGAAGTAGATATATGAAAAAAAATACTTAAAAATCTAGAACATGTTTTAAATATACATAGGTATTTAGAGACACAAACATTAGTTTCTATATTAAGATGTTGTCATTAATAAAATATTTTTTACATAATCATTATTTCTGTAAAGTAATTTATTATTATTAATATAAAAGTAATATTTTAGATAATCGTTACTAAACAATTACCAAATATTCTTAGCAACGTAAATTAATTAACTAAATATAAAATTACTTTTAAATTATAACTACAGCAGCTCATGAAGGGCACCTAATTAGAAAAATGCAAAAAAAAACACTGATATATCGAATTTAATAACAAAACTATATACAGTTATTACGAAAGTATGTGTTAACTATTATAAATAATTGTTATAATACTCGAGAATCAATTATAACATAAAGACAAAAGAATTTCGCGGTTATCCGAATTTCTCTCGTAATAATCGTCTCATAATAATTTTCACTCGATAGGTAAGAAGATATCTAAGGGTAAAAATTAATTAAAATTTTGATAGATAATTATTTTTTGTTTTGAACTATAATATAATTTGAACTACGCGAGCGAGGTTGTATTACCATTTTAAAGTACGAATTTGCCCAAAGACACTCATTTTCATATATTTCCGATTATAATTATCGATTATCCGAATACTTAGTTAATACAATTATTCTAGTTAACCGAAAAACTATAAACAGTAACAGTGACACAATATGTTCAGGTTGTACGCTAATAGTTTAAGCGCTACAGCTATTTAGAACTGAGAAAAGGCTCAGAATTAAATATCATTTATATTAATTAAAATTCAACGAAGTATACATTCTCTGTTCTGCGTCAGCACGCAATGCCTCCAGAATTCGGCGGAATGTGGGGAACTGAAGTGTCTTAATGGAAACGGAATGTCGTAACACTAGGTTCCCAGGTTCTCTCTTCCTATCCTGTTATGTGCGGGATACAGGGAAGTTGAGAAAAAAATACATCCTCTGTGTGAGTGTAGTTAACATCCGTTAATGTACACCGTAATCGTCTTGTAAGGTATATCGAGCAGAAATATTATCTACCGTTGAAGAATAAAAAGATTTGATAGAGTTATTATGCACTTCGTAAGAAAGTACGGTAATTACTTGGCTATATATTTTAATATTTTTAAGAAAACAATACGGTACAATCGGTTTTTTTAATTATGTAGTGCCTAGAAAACATTTATTTCCTTTTTGCCCAAATAACGGGACCAATTCATAAAAAAATATCTTCTGCAAAATATAACAACTCATGTAAATTATATTATTATTGAAAATATAATAATGACATCGATTTTCTGAATGTATGATAACATTTTGTTAATAATTTAAAATACTTAGGACGGCCAAGTTGGAGTATTATTTTTTTATTTTGAGCTGTGAAATTCTTTTTACTATTAAATGTCTGATAGTAAAGTTGAAGCGTTAGATAAAGAGAAGTTAGCAAATAAAAACATTATTAACTTTTGAATTAAGTTCTAACGAATAACGAAATAAGTTTCACGTGATATTTTATTAAGCCTAAATTAATATGGAAATATTTATAAAAGAGTAGAAGCGGTCTATACTTGACTTGGCGGCTAAGATACCTGAAACAAATCTCAATTGCTAGACTAGACGACCCATGACTGTACATCTCGGCGCAGAAGAATAGAAGATCTGACCTTTCATAACAGAATTAAGAAGTAGGAAAGATTATAGACATAACGCTGTTCTGTTGAAAATGTTCCCATTTTATTTGTATTGTATTTGATTGCTAGCGATGGTTGTGCGTACGTTTTCTTATAATAATTTCGAGACAGTCAACAGTTCCTTTTGACTAAACACTATGTTGAAAATTATCCTATTCCTCAATTAAGATATATATATATATATATATATATATATATATATATATATATATATATATATTCTTTACTGCAAATAATAAGTACACAAAGACAATAAAAATTGTAAAGATAATTTACAATGGCAGACTTATCTCTATAAGAGATCTTTTCCAGCCAACCCATGGAAGAGGATTAAAAAATAAGTTGCGGTGTAGCAACAATGCAATTAAAAATAAAGAAACAAAAAAAATAATATTAATAAAAAATGTAAACATAAAAAATAGTATCTATAGAAATTAAGAAGATAAGAATGGCTGATAAGTGAGAAAACCAAGTGTTCTACCCTCCTAAATTCCGGAAATGTCTGAAAATAAAAACATAATAGTTTTATATAATATATAAAACTTGTAACTTGATTTATTTATTGTACTAAAACATTGTGGGTTTTCCTAAATTTCATGGATTAGCCGAGTCTATCTGACTCTGTCATTTACAGTGGTGTATTGTAGGTTCTTTCAAAGACATTTGTATGGTTTCACATCACTAGAGGAAACGATCGTTCTTTCCTCTTTTATTACGATTAATATTATGGGAATAAACTTATTTATCTTAACTTTAACCCGAAAAAAGACTTCAATCAAGGACGGTTGATGAAAGAAGAATAATATTTTGGGTCAAACTATTAGTACTACAAAAAATATATACCTATAGGCTAGCCGATTGTTATGACAAAATTAAAAATTGCAACCGTTTAATACTTTCTTTATAGATTTAGTTTTTTTATACACTCTTTTTTATAAGATTAAAGAAATATATAGCTTAAAAACAAGTCCTCTAAAACGAATTTATGAAACGAAATTAAACATACACATTATTTTTTTTCTATACAAATGAAAACTCGAAAATGCACATAAATTATAAGTACATAAAAATAACTATAAGTACAAAAAGCATTTGCAAACATTGGTCGGTTACATTGGGACCGTACAAAGTAAATATTATCACGGAAGAGCGGATTTTGTTTCGCATTTACTCTTTACTCGTAATTTATAATGTAGCCTAGTTATAAACATAATTAGTGTGATTCTTATTCTATTGTATTTAGAGACTTAGTATCCAGTCTATCTAGAATCCTTAAATTGAACTTATGAACACATACAAGTATGTATAATTACAATAGCAAGCGGCAATGACAAGCATTTGTCACTCAGTCAACATCACATCAAAAAAAAGCATCAGCAAGAAAAATTATGACAAAGCTATATTATAAAAAAAACTGTAACTCATCGTTGTTAGCTCATGGTAGATATACGAAAAAACATATAATTGGAGCCGTTTATTCATGTAGAAGAAATAGAACGCCAAACAATGATTTTTAATATTTTAGTCTGTCTGTGCGTTTGTTCTAGACAACATTAGGCGATTTTGATTTGTTTTTATCAATGGAATACCAAAATAAAATATTTTTTTTAAGCTAATGATCTGTAATCCAAAATTCCTGTGATGAGGAATGTTTTCAGTTTTCAGTTCATACATAAAAACAGATAGCATTTTTACTATAATGAATTTAAAAAAAAATGTATATATTTATTATTTGCTCTATATATTTTTTTGCAGATGCTATTTTAATATCATTATGATTACCTATTTGCATGTGTTTTTAAGTTCAGTTTTACAATGGATCATCCCAATTTGTATTAAAAAGACGTTAATTAGCGTTTAATAGAAATTAAATAATTTTTTAATGTCGACTAGATAATAATTGACGTCTTTGAGTTCGGCTGTAATCTTGTATATAATGTAATGTTAGCTAAATTTAGAATTAATAAGGCTAAGTGTAATGCTATAATGCTTGTTGATATAATACAATATATTAATATAATATAATATATATATATATATATATATAAATATATATATAAAATACGGCGCGCTGCTATGTATTAGTTTTAATTATAATTTCGCAATTATTACGTTTCAATTTATATTTATTGTTTTAATTTAAATTGCTTTATGTAATGGATTATATTAGAAGAACGCTATGAGGCCCCTTCTGATGCCCCTACATATATATATAATTGTTTCAATGAATCTTTAAATTAAGTTAAATACACCCGTATAAAAAAATGCTATTTGAAAAAAACAGTGTGCGCTTAAGAATCCAAAAATTACTAATAATATTAGCTAATTCTACTAAAAATCTAAATTAACCTAAGCTTATAAAAACAATCAACGCTTATATACATATAAGTAATATCGAATTAACAACAGTAAGTAAAAGTTATTGCTGTAAGGTGTTTAGTTACAAAAGTATATCTAATTTTAATAAGATTTTGAATAAGTATTTATATTTTTAGAAAACGTATACAAATTTTAACGGAGCAAGTTTCGAACCTACGCCTGTTAGACCCCGTGCAAGTGGGTGCAGGGAGTGCCGGGTGAAGCGTGCCCACCCCAAAAATCCGTATGGCTCGGTGGGATGGGATACGTCCTTGCCACTGACCCATACGGATTTCTTATAAAACTAAATCGAAATTGCTACAAGCAATTTATTTATGTCATTACTTTGCATATGGTTTTGGTTTTGCATACTTCAACGCATAATTTCTTTAAGAAATAACATATCCATACCTATATTATAAATTCGAAAGTAACTGTCTGTCTGTCTGTCTTTTCCGCAATCAGGGCCAAACCGCTAATTTAATTGTGATAAAATACTCATATAGAGATACATGAGGGTCTCGGGATGAACATACTTTTTTTCTCATATTTGTAATATTGTCGATATTCTAATATATTAAAATACTTATTAATTTGACATGCAACGGCTTGCAAAGTTTGTTGTTTTAAGAAAACGTCACCCAAAATGAGTTTGCTTAATGCATACATGGCGACGCTAAGTCGACGACTTAACCTTATGAGACATAAAAACAATTTCTTACAAAAATATTGTCCCTTAAATATTTTTTTTAAAAAGTCCGCGATGGTATATGTTTATCTCTGAAGGTTGAGGTTGAGAAGATGTATTTTCTATAATTTGATATTCATCCTTATGAAAATAAATATAATAGTCACTTTTAGCATTTCATCGAGATTGAAATTATAGTTTACTGTATAACATTCTAATAAATAATTAAGGAGATGTCACTGATTGGAAATGACCTAGCCTTCGGGCGGCATAGTGAGTATGACCGACGCGAACGGGCAGTTAGTTGACGTTGACGGTTTTATAAATTTTCATACATTTTCGAACTACTGTTAATTTTTATGTAATTATTTGCTGTTTACAATTAATTTATATTTTTCTTTGGTTCTATTCTAATAGAAATCGAACTCGAACTCTATTAGAAGAGAACCAAACTGTAGTTAAAAAAGTAGTTTAATTTCTTGGTGTGATGTAAAGTTTGATCCTGCGCGACATTGCCCGCTACTTTTTATTTAATGTTATTTATAACTAAACCGATGTTATACACTTAATATATCGTCATTTTAATCATTTGAGATTTTATTTGATATTGTTTGCGAAAATTATCCTATTTAATATAGAAAAATGTTTAGTTATTTCATAGAGTCGATATCTATGTACGCAGTACGCACGCACGGAAAACTTTAGGTGCTTTTTCTTATATTAAGAATTTCCTTTAGTCACTTTTACTTCTTTGTTTTGTTCATTTCAATTACTCAGATATTTGTTTTAATAACAAGTCTTCTTTTTCAGCTTATTTTGATTATTTAGGTTTATATTTTTTACTAATTCTATTGAAAATTGCAAATAATTTCATCAATGTATTTAATAAATATTCTTATAGTTAAAGCAGGCGAAGCCGCGTCCGGGTCCGCTAGTTTACTATAAATATTAATACCCTTTATGTGGATTTGAACGCACAACTATCGTATGAGACGACTGAGCCACTACGACGTGAATTTGACTAATATATCACAAAATGCAACTTATGTATGAATTCTAGTATTATCAGTTATACCAATTTAATTCTATATTAAAACTACACTAGAGAGTGATTTTAAAAATGATATGAGAATTTATTGTAAACAGTATTTTTTATATGTATGTATGTTTGTCGTTATTATCTAAATAACAGATCAGCGCAAAGTAAACAAAGTTATACGCCCACCGCACACAAAAACAAAAACAATTCTATGCATGTCTAACAACTGTATAAATATGTATAATATAGATTATATTTCAACACATAATACTCTACTCTGCTAGCTTAATTAGAGGAATGACTTTTGTAGTGATTGTTGTTGTTATACATTTGTTACTGTATTCTGTTCACACAGAGCCAGTACTCATCTAAATACTATTATATTGTACTATGACACCAAAATCTATTGAGCATAGAAACCCTCCATCAAATTTTTGAATAGTACATTAAACACTAAATTGTTTACATCTAATCATAAGGAAAATTTTTAGAATAATTTCAACGCAACTATAATTAAGTTCAATCGTCGTTGTCCATACCGATTAGTTCAGCCTGTAGGCGTCCCTTCGTCCGACAGCAGGCAGTGAGACAGAGTATTCGAAGCGCCAGTCGAAACTGTGGGCTCAGGGATATGAGGATAACTATCTTCCAAAAGGAATTCAGTATACCGAGCCATACCACGCCGAAGTGCAGCATTGGGATTTTTAATTCTTGGTCTGTGAAATATTCGTAAAGTCTGACTCCGGCGTAAGGAGCCCAACTGAGCCAAAATGCCGTGACCAGTATAAAACTCATCCAATGGCTGGGGTTCGATAGATTTTCTGCTAATGCCGTCGCGTATTCTTTATCGTGTATCGGCGCTCCACTATTCAACTTCCTTTTCATAGAAAATATGTAGAAATAGTTATATACGATGGATATAACGCTGGGACCTAGGACGAGGATGCCTAAAGTTGCTGTGTAAGCGTATGTGGTGCCCCAATCTAACATACAGATAAAGGATTCCTTGTCAAAATTAGCTTCTTTTTTGTATCCGAGGAGTGGAGGACAACAAAGCATGGCTGCGGAAATCCACGTGAAGACCATCCAGCATTGGCTTCTAGTACGAGTTTGGACCTATATAACCGTTTAAAATGTAAATCCATTTTAGTTACAATATACTTGCTATATTATAAAGTGCTAAAATGAAATTGGAAGGGATCATTCTCCATATGCTACACTCAATATTTAATCGAATATACATAAATTGGGAAAACAAATAGGCATTTTGCAAGCAGAAATAAATATTTTATTCTGACTGTGATTCCACATACAATAAATGTAGGGTTGTCAGGAACTAAACGGATATTGTAATATGGTAGAAAAATAAACTGAATCATTTAATAGATCAATTTTAAAGTTAAATTAAAGTTAAAGTTTTTTTAAAGTTAAATTGGAATGTAATTAATATAAGAGGTATCTTAATAGAGCATCCTATTGTTGTAAACTTGAATACATCGACTAAAAACAGTTGACCTGGATGCATCCAAATATAGGCTTGAACTGACAAGTGGGTTAATAGGCAGGTCATAACCATCCTTATTCAGATATTTAAATCTATACTTAATACATACACGTATATAGGGCTGAACAACCAATTTAATAATATTTTAAATAATTTTAACAGAATGGTTTCCATTTGAATAAATACGTAGATGTCGAATAAATTTAAATATTTGATGAATATAATTTATAATAAACACCTTCAAATCTGTATGGTACCTAAAATAAATCACTGTAACTCAAATATTAAATGTTAAACTGAACGCGACGATTATGGATTCAATTTTCACTTATATCTAATAATAAAGGTGATTTTAGTTGTCAAGAAACACTTTATCTTTTTAATGAGAGTTAGAGTACCTACAGTTCTTAAAAAAATATTTTTGTGTAACTACCTATCTACTCAATATTAGTTATTTAAAGCTAAAGGGACATATAAAAGTGTAAGAAGTGCTCATATATGACATTCTGGCTCTAGATGACCATATCATAAAATCAGACTAATTCTAATACAGATATTCTTATGTTCCATATAAAATATCGTTTACATGCAAGGCTAAATAAGGAAAAATATAAAGTACGGTTTTAGGGTTCATGCAATAAATGTTCATGACACACACATCCGATTCCTCCATCAATTTGTTTCAAAAAAATTAAATTTAAGATAAAAATTTGCCAATTTTTCCAAGAAACAATTTAGTCCTCAAAAGTTCGTTACCAAGTGAATGATATTATTTAGTCATATATTATTATATATTATAGTGATATGAGAAAATAAGATCATTATTACAAACTTTTAAATATTAATGCGAAAGAGAGCATTGAATAAGAACTGCATAGAAAGCTTTGGCAAATAAACTTCAAAGTCAAAGATAATAAGACAAAACTGAAACAGCTTTAGATGAGAAAATAAGTTAAAGAGTCCATTAGAAATGAGTTAAAAGTCAAGAGTTAAACTACAAAGCGTTAGACTGAGTTAACTTGATGGAGACCTGATGCTACCGCCCTGAACAAGCTCTTCACGTCAGTAGAACCAGAGCGCCCGTTTTGTGGAAGATAGGAGGAAGTAATAAAAAATTGATATCTACCGTCGCACTAACCGTCTCATAACGGAGAGGTTTCCGAACGGCTAGGTACCGGTCTACTGAGATCCACATGAAAGTATAGACGGAGACGGACCACAGGGTGACCTCGACGTAGCCTGCTAGTCTACACATTAGGTCCCCAAACATCCATCGTCCAGTTATAGCGGGGTAAACGGATAGAGGCACAACAAACAATCCGCAAAGGAGGTCCGCCACGGCGAGGGACAGCAGGTAGTAATTGATCACTTCATTGGATAAACCTGTTGATAATATATTTTTGTTAAATAGTGTTAATATTTCTCATTGAAAATATGACGGTTGTTAGTGATTCCGACTCGGGGAAATATTTTTTGTGATTGTTGATGTGACTTATTTACCACTTGTTTTTATCAACCTCGAAGGCAGAACAACTGTATGAATTTTTTGTCGCTTAACTGCGTATCCCGCACATAGGCAGAGGGAAACGAGTATCGACTTACTTCTCACTCTGGTGTATTAACTTAATAACCAATTAAGTTAACAATTATTGCTTAGAAGGCAGTGGTGGCGTTGTGGGCTCGGTTTCCACTCAAGGAAATGAAGTATTCAATATTTTCATTTCCTCGCTCCTTGGTAGCGAGGTAAAGAATAGAGAAGAAAAAGAGGCTGCAGAATTTGAAACTGACGAACAAAGTGTTTGTCCACGTGTTGTTTACACTGTCTACCCTGCTGTGCGGGATACAGCGTGAATTTAAAAAAAATACAGTCGTATTGATAACCTCCTTTTCTTACAGAAGTCGGTTAAAAAATAACTAATTACCTTTAAAATTGAGGAAAGCAGCAATGATTAAAAGATTGGAGACGACAATGGCCACTCCCATGACAGCGATGACGGCCGCCTGCGTGAGTGTCTCGAAGGTGGCGAGGGGACCGTCCGCCACGCTCACCTCCGCGCCCGCGCGCCCGCTCAGCACTCTCGCTGGCATGGCGATTCTGGAACAAATAATCTTAAAGTTTTAGTTTTGATATGAAGTGCTGAACGATTTTTTAATTGTTAATAAATATTAAAAACTATAAATTTTCTGTATGTTATACAATAACCATAATTATTATATTTTACTACATTTTTCGCGGAAAGTGGAGTTTTCCGTTGAGTTTTCGAGGTATTGAATGGCGGAACTCAACGCCGTGTTTTGCCTCTTTACTAGAGGGAGGAAATTAAAATATTCAAATATTTCATTCACCCGAGTGCTTGCTGGGCAGGTGACGAAGGCCTCTAAAATAACAATACTTCACAATCTTTCAGAAAAACCTTAAAAATTGAACCCAGTACCCCAATTTACAGCTAAAATACTATTGATGTTTAAACGTATAGCTAGAGAATGGCCGTGGCACTATTATATTATCAATATATAAGAGTAGGTATTTGTAATTTGATCAACCTTGTCTACGGCCTAGATAGCTAGCTTGACCCCAGTTGGAAGGAGCTTAAGAAATTAATATCATAAGCTTCTATTCTGACATTTGTTGTAGTCATTTATGAAATTTTTTTTCTTCTGCTTCGGACTGTAAACGCGATGGTGGTGGGTTCAAGTGCCCCTTAGGGGAATGATGTTACAGCCCGACAAACACTTTATGATGTAAAGACAGGAACAACGGCCTCTATACCTGTATTATTTTTATTATAATTCATAAAATGTCTTACCTTTGTTATTATTCACAGGGTTTGACGAAGGAGGTGAACGCGTCCATTTCTTCGGAGCTTGTTTGTACCTGAGACAAGGAAATTTATTTCTAATTATGATATTACAATCTGTAACCGTGCGCCCGTAAACGCGTTGAGTTATAAGTTCGATTCCCACTCGGGGGAATGAAATATTTTTCCCAACACGCAATGCCCCCAGAATTAGGAGGTAAATGAAGAGCGGAGTTTCTTAACACTAGGTTCCTACTGTCTACCCTGTTATGTGCTGGATACAGCGTGACGCTAACAAGACAAAAAAAATCTAATATGTACCACTTATAATCAGTTTTGTAAATGAAAAAAAAAAACCCAAAACAATCATAATCATGAATTTCCCTTAGCAATAGAACGCTAGATAATCTTTTGTTTACTTCTTTCTCGTACAAATATTGCTCTAACTTGGATTTGAATTCGTAATTATCGCTATCAACCAGCGAGAGATATGCTCTACTGTCACAGTGAGATATAGAGAACATAAATATGAAATGAGAGCCAAGTTAAACGTTAAGCTCACCGACAAATAAATTGGAGATCTATATGGGTGCGGAGGTGCCTGTCATGAAAGAAAAAGTACTTCATTTGACACACTCATATAATATATTTGTAGTTGATTTCGCGTAACGTTGATTTACTTCCCCTTTTTTACCCAAAATCACAAAATTGAAACGGAACCCTTGGTGAGCGATTCCGATTCGCACTTAACCGTTTTTTATTTAGAAACAATTAAGTCATAAATCACTTTATTTTCTATTCTAGCTCTGTAGAAGACATTATGATTCAGTAGAGTAACTGTGGAACATGAATGAATAATAACTATAACAATTTGTTTAAGGTGTATTACATTAAAAAGGATTATTTTATTCCAGAAATCACCTTCTATAGGATTTAAATAGAAGCCAGTATGAATATTAAACAAGTTACTTTATTATATTATGCAGGAACTGCAGAGAGAACTTCAGTTTTAAAGTTATTTACTTCCCGCTTTAGCTCAAGGCTTACCTTGTGAAATAAAAGTAAAGGACGACATTATATAAAATATTTTAGATTTTTCTCTTTCACATGATAAAAGTGAGTCTCTTCTCTTTTAGGTCTCTTTTAGTTATAAGTCTAGAATCTTTGGCTACTTTCACTCATACATAATTTCATACATTAAATTAGTAGGTTTAGATATCAATAAAATTTTGTGGCGCAGGGGCACAAGCGTGTGACTGTAAACGCGACAGGTTGTGGGTTCGATTCCCACTTGAGGAAATGAAATATTTAATATTTTCATTTTTTACCTCTGGGGTCGAGGCAAAGCGCGGCGTTGAGTTTTGCCACTCAACACGTAGCTCACGTAGTTTAACAATATGTGGAATATTATCTTAAAATGTGTTGTGTGTTATGTTACAATAGGTACATTACGTACATAACCTTAACAATTTTTAACTCTACAGATATATTTACGTAACTCAGTTACACTTAACGAAATAGGACGATTTCAGTAGATTGAGAGCGCTAAGTGTGGTGACGCTTGCCAAAGTATTGATCCGAAACCGCCGCCAAATGTATGCGGATGTGTTAGTTGGACTTACTTCGCGGTTTGGTTAGAATACTTTATTTTTTTAATTTCAGGCTGTATCCCACATATGGCAAAGTAGGCATAAGGAACCTGGGAACCTTGTGTTAAGACACTTCGTTCCCATTAACACACTTCCTTTCAGTGGGGGAATACTCTATAAGGAATTTTTACGTAGCGGTATTTGGGTCTTTTTGTAATATGCAATTATTACACTTATTTTACAAATAATATAAATTCTTACCCAAATCAATAACATTACATTTAAGGCTGTTTCTGAACGAGTAAATTAAATTAGTCATTGACATCAACACATATGACCGTCAGTCAATTCAAGTCAAGTCGATTTTGAGTGTATTAACACTGTGTTTTTTATGTAATTAGTACGACTATGACTTATGCGTGCTTTTTTTAGCTTCAAGCCCGCATATAACAGGATAGGCAAATGAAACCTAATGTTAAAAACACTGTTTCTCATTTTCCGAAAATGAAAATGAAAATAATACGGGAATATATTATTTTCAATCGAAGTAGAAATCGAACCTACAGTCGTCTACAACAACGTCAGTTAGTCACGTCGACTAACTAGTTCTAGAATTGAATAAAGATTAAAATAGATTCGTAGACACAAATAGTTCAAAGTATTTAACAAACTGGGCTTAGTTAACACTCCAGATAGAATGAAGCTTACTATTGTAAATTGGTATCTATTTACGTAATCTTACGATTTTAATTAATTCCGTAGAACGATATATCAAAATGTCATTTAAATAGATATTAGTATTAAATTGTTTTAGAAAGATTATAAGTGTCCATATATAAGTTATTAGGCCAGTCGTAGTGCAGAGTGAAGAAGCGTGTGACTGTCAGCACTACAGGTTGTGGGTTCGATACCCACTCGAGAAAATTAAACATTTAATATTTTCATTACTTCGCTGGGGTGTCGAGGCATAAGCGCCTCTAAAATTCGGGGGAAAATGGGGAGCGGAGTATCTTAACACGCGGGATACAGCGTGAAATTGAAAAACAAGCTTTTAAGTTTTTTATCTTCACGTACATAACAAGGTAAGTAAGTAAGGTAGAGAGAACCTACTATTGAGACACTCCCATCTCTTCTTTCCGTCCAAATTCGAAACACTGCGTGTTAAGTGACGGAACTCAACGTCAACATTACCAGAGCGAAACGATTAAAATAATTAATTATCCCGACGGGGAATCGCGCCCACAATCATTGCATCTGCAATCATACGTAATCCCATTTTAATTCATTTTATAATACTTAATACTAGTGTACCCGAACGCGGCTACGCCCGCTTGAACTATACGAATATTTATTAAATATATTTATGAAATTATTTTCAGTTTTCAATAGAGAGATGATTTAAGCAACCCCATTTTGGGTGACGTTTTCTAACAACAAACTTTGCAAACTGTTGCTTAGCAACGGTCGCATAGCGACGGCTGTTATTGACATGGCGGAATAAATTGCATGTCAAATTAATAAATATTTTAATGTATTGGTGTATATCAAAAATATTACAAATATGAGAAAAAAAAGTATTCTATGTTCTTCCGGAGACCCTCAAGTTTCTCTATATGAGTATTTTATCACAATTGAATTAGCGGTTTGACCCTGATTGCGTAAAAGATAGACAGACAGACAGACAGAGTTACTTTCGAATTTATAATATAGGTATGGATGGATGAAACACTGCCATACATTTAAGTTATTTTGTCTTAAGTTTTACTATTGCTAGAATACAAAAATGATATAAAATAATACATCGTAATACGTGGTTAAATTATTAATGATCCTAATCGTGATACATTAACGCAAATGACATTATAGTTTAATAATTTTAATAGAATAATAAAATTGAAAGACCGTCGTGGCGCACTGGCACAGCGTCTGGCTGTAAGCGTGACGGTTATAGGCTCGATTCCCATTTAGGGGAACTAATAATTTGTATATCCTCGCTCTGGTAATAATACAAAGCGCTAATTTAATTCAGAAACTCAATACGCAATGTTTAGAAAATTCGGCAAAGAGTGGGGAACGGAGTGTCTTAACTCTCAACACTTAGTTTCCTCTGTCTCTGTCTCAGCGGGAAACAACGTCATTGATTGCACGAGTTTCTTTACCCGAATGGGGAGATGAAAATAATTACACTGAAATTATTTTTGAGAAAATGCGGCGTTAAGTTCCGATATATAACGCACAATACCTCGAAATTTTCCGGAAAGTGAGGAATGAATACTAGGTTTTTAGGTTCCCTCTGCCTTGCCTGCTATGCGCGTGATGCTAAAAAAAAGTGGAAAATGGAGTTAATCAACAATGTAAATATAATTATATATATATAATAACTGTTTCGTTATTGACAGTAATATACATACAATACGGATGAAATTCCAGAAACGTTCCAAAATAATGAAATGTAGGGGAGAGAAACGAGGATTCCTCGAAATTCCTCATGTAAAAATTGTTGTTATTTCATGTCTTTTATTACGTCTTAAATTCAAGCCAAGCAAAGTTGTGGGCGAAAACTTATATTAAATAAACGAGTATTTAATTAATTTACGTACTATTTACGTCGGATAGCATTGAATAGTAAAACCTTACAAGGGCTTGATATCTAGTACGAATAAATGTAAATCTTTGAAGTCAGTTACTTCATTGTGATCGACATTGCGCTTAAATTGTCATATACCTAGTTCATGTTGTTGAAAAATTCTATTAGATTTCTTTAAAAATATTTTTACAATTTGAATTTTAATTATCTTCTCCTAAATAATATATTAGCTATTTACGCTGTAATCCCGCAACAAGAGCAATACTTGAAGATTTGGGACTCAAGTGCAATTGTAAGGAGTTGTCCCTTTAAATCTTCACCTACATTGTCCGAACTCTCCTTCCTTCCTATCTGTCATGATTCATGTCAAAATATTTAAAAAATATAATAAAATATTTTTTAATGCATTTAAAAGTTTAAAGTAACTAACACACTATGATATGAGGTACAACCGTAACGGCAGAACCTACACCTAAAAGCGTAAAATGAGAGTCAAAAGTTGATGAAATATCGGCAATTTAAAGATAGAAAAGTGTAAATTAAAAATTCTAATTTATTTAAGAGTTCCGTAGCTAAATATAAAAGACTAAGACAAAACTCAAGGTTAAATTAATATCAATAAACCAATCTGAAATGAATATCATATAGAAGTAGAGCTCCTTGGAGCTGGGTTGGTTGGTTGGGTTATTGCATATTTTTTTTTAAAATAAACGATTAAAATGATACAATAGTCTTTTTTAATAAATGGACTATTTTTTTTTCCATGCTTTTTTTTTAAAAAAACATATAAACATTTTAACGGAGTGGGAATTACATTGAAAACGTAGGTTTGAATCCTGCTACCTTAATTTTTTTAACCATGTTCTAAAAAAGTATTGTTCTAATTTTTATACGTTTTCTAAAGAAATATGTTTCTTTGCGTGAGGCACACAATAAAAAAAGTCAAGAATTTTTCAATTTCTAAGATATGCGCACTCCACCAAAAAAACTTAAAAGTAAAATTCATTCAAATAAAGAAAACACATCATTCATTCGCATTGCATATGCTTGCGGACACAATTACAATCCTTCGCATTTATAATAAAAGAAAAAGAAAACAAACATAAAACCTGTCAAAACTACATTTAGTAGGTATGTAGGTACATATTACAATATCTTTTTGAACATAGAAATCAAATCAATAGGACGCCATTTTGAATCCAATGACTGTGTGCGCAGGGTACCCTAAGTATTATAAATAATAATCACTTATTCATCAAAACATTATTGTAATCAGTTAAATAAAAAGAATAAATAAAAGAAAATATATCTAAGAGAGCCTCATTCAAAATTCATATAAACTAAGACTCAAATTATACGAGTAAAGAAAAAAAAAACTATTAAAAACATACAGTTATGGAGTTTAAAACATATATATTTATAAACATAACATATAAATCATAAAATTTTGAATAACTCGTCTAAACCATTATATAACTCTACGATTTAAATCATGGCATAATTATTATAATTTTACCAACATCTGTATTAAATAACTATTTTTTTATATTATATTAAATAAATATTTATATTCACATTCACATTTCACTTTACCCTGTCTCTGTCTCTTTCTTGAAGCAAAATAAGAACTCAATCGATATGTTGACGCTAACCTGTCAAAATGAGTCCTATACTTTTATCATGCAATTTCAACTAAAATGGTTAAAATAATAGCAAATTTATTACAAAATAACACTTTTACACTCAACAAAATATATAATATTATAAAAATAACTCACATATCTCCAAATCACACGTCCATGTCGTATCTACGAGACACTTTCACTAATACCGCAACACATCAACATAGAGTAACTTGACAACATCAACATTTACATAGAAATAAGCTCAAAATTTTCCAAATCTACTATAATGTATATTTAAAAACATATTGGAAGCTCAAAATAAGCTTAGAATTACAGCTTTATTATAGTACCGAATGCGTTGGTACGGCCGGGGTAAGTGCGGGGTGAGCTGAGTGGGGTAAGAGTGTTATTCTGAGGGGGGGAAGCGCGCGCCGCATGGAAGTCAAGGCCGATAGGGGCCTCCTCCCAAGGTCAAGCGGTAGTAAATCGATATACCATTATTAAAAATATGTAAATGGAAATTTTGTATTGATTGTGTATTAGTGCCGCCAGGGCCAGTGCCGTAGAGCGTTTGTGATCACAATCCACAACGGGTTCGATTCTCATTGGGAAAATGAATTATTTTTTTCGTGAGTTCCGCCTATATCTAGAAAATTGGCCTGTGCTTGGTTTTGAATTGAAAATTGAAACTGAACAGTACCGTGTCACAGTTTTCTCTAAATAATAATATATAATTTTTAGCTTCACGCTGCTGCTGCTGCTTCAGTGCTATATCCCGCACCTAGTGTTAAAACACTCCATTAGAACACTCCCGTTCCTCACTTTCTGTTCAATTCTGGTTATAATAATAGTTTAGTGTGTCAAAATTGGGAATAAACAGATATCAAAATTTAATATTGCTTAATAATTATATTCTACAACCTACACAAACTACCTGCGGTCTTTGGTAGATTGTAACAATTAAGGTAATGCTTTGAAGCCTTGCTCCATAATTGGACTGTCAATCACAAAATTTTTCAGTCCGAAACACTAGTTCCAGAGATTAGCGCGTACAACCAAATTAACTTTCAGTTTTGTCATGTTTTTATAGATATAGTAGCGGACCGGCTACGCCCGTTTAGTTCAAGCGAATATTTATTAAATACTAGCTGACCTGGCGAACTTCGTACCGCCTAACAGTCATTCTTTATTTTGTGTTTTTTAATACTTATTCTGCTATTCGGGACAGCAGGTCGGCTAGTATATAATAATAATAATAATAATAATACTTTATTGCACTAAAAACAAAGAAACAATACAGTAACAATATTTACAAAAAGACAATAAAAAAGTGCAATGGCGGCCGTTTGAAAGAAAAGAAGATAGCAGAAAGGTGTAAATAGTAATAATAAATATGATATTAATAGATATAAATAAGTTATCTTATAAACATACATACACTGATAAAAACACCACATTCCCTAATTCTTTTTTTCCAGAGAATCTTGCCAGAGCGCTATCTATTGTGCTAATAGTTAAACTGTCACCGTTCGATCATAGTTAAAACATACCGTTTTCTCAGTATAAGTAATCAAAAAACATATTTTACTACACTTTACAGACTATTTAATTTTATTTATATGTTTATCAACAGTCATGTAATTAAAACGTTTCCAAATTCTTTTCTTCCAGAGAATCTTGCCAGAGCGCCATCTATTGTGCTAATTAATAGTTAAACTGTCACCGTTCGATCATAGTTAAAACATACCGTTTTCTCAGTATAAATAATCAAAAACTATATTTTGCTAAAGTTTCAAAATTAATAATATTTCTCCCGAAGTAATTAATGCTTAACAAATAATAACTTGTTGAGATATGTTTTATTCGTTATCAAGATTCGTTAGTACTTACTATTTGTTGTCAATAGATCTCCAATATTAACTTCTTGAAAACGTTAAATACTTATATCTTTTGTTAGACTGAAGCGATTACAATGAAATAAAAACTAAAACCTACTCTGATTTACTTGTAATTTTTATATGTAAACGTTGCTTAAATTTGTTGTTTACTTTTTACGTGATACGTGTTCACATAAACAGACAAACAGACAAACAGATAAACAGACAAACAGATAAACAGACAAACAGACAAACAGACAAAAATTCCAAAAATGCTGGAAATGGATTCTGTTAATTGTCCTTTAACACCCTAGCTATTTTTTTTTTTTATATTTTCAATGTACAGAAATGAGTTTTCTACAGATTTATTATAAGTATAGATGTTTATGAAATTATTTTCAGTTTTCAATAGAATCAGTAAGAAAATATAAGCCTAAATCATTAAAATAAGCTAAAAAAGAGTAATAAGGGTTTATTATTAGAAAAAATATCTGGTTAATTGAAATGAACAAAAAAAAGAAGCAAAAGTAACTAAAGGAAAATCTTTATATTAGAAAAAGTACCTAGTTTTCCATGCGCGCGTACATATATACCTATAAATAAATATTTCACTTCCTCGAGTGGGGATTGAACCCATAACCGTCGCGTTACAGTCACACCCTTGATATATTTAAATAACATTAAATAAAAAGTAGCGGGCATTGACCCGCAGGACCAAACTTTACACCACACCAACAAATTAAACTACACTTTGGTTCTCTTCTAAAAGAGTTCGAGTTCGATTTCTATTACCAAAGAAAAGTATGAATTAATTATAAACACTAAATAATTATCTAAGAAATAACAGTAGTTCGAAAATATATGAAAATTTACAAAGCCGTCAAAGTCGACTGCCTCTTCGCGTCGGTCATATATATGCCGTCCGAAAGCTAGGTCATCAGTAACATCTCCTTAATTATTTATTAGAATGTTATACAGTAAACTCTAGTTAAAATGCTTAAGGTGACTATTATATTTATTTTCATAAGAATGAATATCAAATCATAGAAAATATTATATATTAAGAATAATCCGATAATTATAGTTCCTTTAAATTTAAATAAAATAAATATTAACATTAAATTTAAAAACAGAGTAGTCTACAAACACCTGCCTACAATTAGTATTTAGAAATCAATTACATCTTTTACAATATTAGCCGCCGTTTACAAAAATAATTGGCGTTTAATCGACTTTTAATCGATATAAATATATTCATATCGATTTAACATCTTAATCGTTAATTAACTTTTATGAGTGCGATATTAAGGCGTATAATTATAATTAGATATATAAAAATATGTTTAAATAGAGTATAAATTAATGAAAATTTCAATTGTTTTCCTATTATCATGTAAAGCAGATTCGATTTCCACATTCGTATCATGCTATGTGTGGGCACAGGGATACCGCTTATTAATACACTTCCGTTCTTCACTTTCCGCTTAATTTTCGAGGCATCACGTGTCGCTTTTCAGAAAGAAAAAAAATAAAAAACGAACTATTTCACCCCCCTGAGTGGGAATCAAACGCACAACCGTTACAATTATTTTCTATAATAGCTTTAGTTATATTTTAATATATTTTATGAACAATTTAAATTTAATTTGTGAAGTTAATTAATTTTAATAATTACTGTACATAATCCAGGCCATCACGGCTAGCCTGCCGACAGCGTCCATATGTGCGATTATCGTGGGTTCGATCCTACTCGGGGGAATGAATTATTCTCACGTTTTCACTCTAGCAAGGCAAACTGCGTCGTTCAGTGCCGCCGTCAGTATATAACGTTTTAAATTCTTTTCTTCTAAATTCTGTTATGTGTAAAAACATGTTACAAAAATATCCAAAATGCTTAATGGATGTTTTCTCAAAACTTTATACGTAACAAATTTTAGTTAATTTCAAAAATATTCTCATCTTCACGCTTATTCTGCACACAGCTGGGTAGGCAGAGGGAACATAGTAACATAGTGTTAAGACACTCCGTTCCCCATTATCTGTCAAATTCTGGAGGCATTCCATATTTTTTGTTTCTAATTTGATTCATTGACAACTGGATATTTGTATAAAACAGCTTGTTTGTAGACAAAGGCCCTCTAAAGTGTTCCGTGTTTTTGCTAGACGGGTCCATACCGGAGCAATTATTTTTTTATATCATCTTCCCATCTTTTCGATTGTCTGCCTTTATTTCTTTTGCTATTTCTCGGGTACCATTCTGTTGCGAACTTAGTCTATTTTTCTTTACCTTCTCTTAACATATAGGTATATAGTCCAACATCATTTAATTCGCACTATATAATTTAAACTTACTATTAATATTTTTTTAAAATTATTAATTGCTTTATTGATTTATCGTAGGGCGTCTAATCCGATTTTACCCTATAAAGTAATGCAACTCTAAATTAATTAATCATATATATAACTCATCGTTATATATATGATATTCCTTCACAACTAGGTATATAGAGCGAGCTGCATATGGCACAGCCAGCACAATACCAGTATAATTGCTGTATACTATACGTTTCAGCCCACGAATACGTATATTAGAGTGTCTCTATTGATATATCTACTTGGAGGTAAAGTAAAGGCCGGTGTGTACTCGGGGAATGCTAGCTTGCATTCGCTTTTTGGCACAGCGTTGGGAAGCAATAACTGGTAGAATATATAGACACTTTAGAAAGGAGGTTCTTGACGCAAGATTCCTTATGTCTCGTCATCTTCGCGACCGGCATATATAAATATATATAGTAAATCGAACCCACAAACATCGCGCTTATGCTATGTTCATCATCAATGTTACCTGGTAGATAACTACCAGGTAACATTTTTTGTTTTGTAGTTATAATTACGTAATAACTACAAATATATGTTTGTAGTTATTTTTTCAGTGCCAGGAGGAAGAAGAGCTAAATCTATAAATTTTAATTGCATGTATTGTGTTTCTTAGTACTCTATAGGTTTTGATTACACGATATTCAAATGATATTCAGAGCAATGGATGCTGCCTGGACCACACCCGCGGTCTCAGTTTGACCTAGTCGTTAAGGTCATTAGATTGCATAGTAGCATAACTAGTAGGGCATTATTAATCGACACTTCGACATCAATTTTTATTCTGCAGAAGCGAGATATTCGCGTATGCATAATGTGTAACTGAAGTCATAAGTTTTTATGAGATGCAATTGATAATATTTAAACTTTTGTCTTACGGAACCTTAAGTCTTACCTTGCATCTCAATACGCTTTCAAAAAAGTTATGTACGTTAAAAAAAATATTAATGTTTTTACCAAAGGTGATGTACATAATATCAATACTAGAAATAGGTGTAAACTTATTGCACCTGTAACTCGATTGCATCGAGTTCATAGTTTTTGTATGTGACAATGTGTACGCTTTTACAGTAGGATCCCAGAAAACATCAGAGAATGTTCTATATCAAGATTTAAAAAGTTGTGTCTGGATGTTTGGTGTTTCAAATGATAACACGTTATCCAGTCTGTTAAATAAGTGTAAATCTGATAAAGATTAATTTAAAAAATAAAAAGTATTTAACACCGCTCACTGAGTTAATATAACGTCATATTCTTAATAATAATAAAAAAATCTTACTTTTAAGCAATAATTGGTATGGGATACAGTAAGGTGGGCGGCTTATCCTCGCTATAAGAAACTGCTTTGTAGAGACATCACGTGTACTGCACTTTTGCATCAGCTTGCAGCGATACCTGTAAGAAAATTACAATTAAGTTAATATAGAACAAAAATATATTTTTTTCTATTAATAATATACTTTAAAAACTTGTATATGGAATTTTGTCGTATGAGACCGCCGTAGTTCAGCGGCAAAGTCTGTGACTGATTGTAAAGGTCGTGAATGTCATTTCATTGCTTTGATAACAACACGAAAGTGCGTCTTTGAGTTCGGACACGCAATGTCTCAAAAAGTACACAGAAAATGGGGAACGGCGTGTATTAACATTACGTTCTCCCTCTATTTATCCTGCTAAAAATTTGTTTTCGTATGAGCAGATTAGAATCCACGTCCACTTAGATCGAGTCTTCTAAGTAATATTTTTTAATACAAAAAATAGCGTAAAAGATAACATTACAAAAAATATATTTCAAAAACTCATTAAAACTAATGTGGACGCAAATGAATGCAAAAATATTTCATATTACAGAATCTAAATGAAAAGCCTCGGATAACGTCTAAAGCGTTTTAGTTATGCTTTCGAACGAACTGTTACGCGGCCTGCGATGTCAGTCTTTTTAAATAAAACTACATTTGTCCACACACTTTTTATTATGGTAGTTACAATAAAATGGTATTTGCTAACATAGGTATATTGAGCCTGGGTATAAGGGATGTAACAGAACGTTAGCTGTATTCGAACAAAATGAATAGAATAGTACATAGAATTTTTAAATTCAAATTTAAATCCGTCGTATTGCGCCAAAACAGCTTAAAAAAATATTCAAAATATTACCTAGAAATATGAAATGTAAAGGACCTCGGACGCAAAAAATTTTAAGCCCCGTTTACTAAATGGGTCGAAAGCCAGTTAGGTTAGACGACAAAGTGAAGCTAGCATGGTATTCTGTAAACGGATGGATGCAAATAAAAATATTTTTATTTGCGTTCCCTTTTTCTTTGCTACCTGTTGGTTTTTTCTTCTATTTTCATATTAGTGTTTTCTGGATTTTAGATTGGAGAAAGGAGCTATTTTAGTGACAATTTTCTCTCTGTTTTCCACCTTCGATGCAACAGATGTAAAAAAATATGCAATAATATAATAATAATATAATAATAATATATTTTATTTGTTTAAGTGACCAGAGACTCATTATGGTTAGTAAACAATATTTCTTACAGACTAGGTTAGTTATAATTATAATTATATTTTAAATAAATGTTACAATACACATGTATCATCGCTGCACCGTGTACCGTCCCGTTCGCAACGGAACAGCAATGATTCATGTATATGCAATCCATTTAGTATTTTGTTGGCACTACCCCGTACCCTACGCACCAGAGACCCGCATCTTTTTCTCATGAGGGCGTAAAAACAATCAACACAGGCACTGCAGTATCGAGGTAGCCCCAACAGCACCCTGAACGCGCTATAGGTTTTTTGAGTATATCCTGCCCACAGGCTGCACGTGTAAAAAGATGTACAATATGCTCTAAATAATGTTATTTTAACATTAGGTGAACTACGTGCAAACCTACGAGCAAGCATATTCTTAATATCAGTATCGTCTTTTAAAATAGGTTTCAATAAAACTAATTTCATCTGAGATCCCTCGTGGCGTCTTAGTGAAAGAAACTTGATGGTCATGCGGTCAAACGCCTATTATAATTGAATTTTTTATAAATTAATTATTATTATTTAAAGTAAAACGTGAAGTTAAAAAAGATATTTAGACATTTTGCAGTTTAGTCCTTTGTATAAAATAAGGGAAAAAGGATTTTTAGAAAATCCAACCTTAAGGAGATAAATTAGTTTTAAAACATGAAACGAAACGTATAATTTGAAATTTTATAGTATTCTATTCTATTCTATTTGTAGATACTAAAATCAAGTGTTAATTGAGGTTTTATGTGACTTTTTATTAGAAGCAATACTTCGTGGCGAAGAGGCAGGAGGCGGCTACTCTTAAAATAATTCAAAAATAGTAATTAAGAAAAGTAGGAGATTATACTTATATTTTTATAAATAAATATATCTAATATTATAAGTGTCTCCCGCGTAACGATAAACGGAACGGAATGAAATTTCTTCATCTAACACCGAACCGACGCGACGGTGTGTCGTAGCACTAGGTGCTTCCTCTGTCTACCATGATATAAAAAATAACAAGTAAATTGCAATAATTCATTTATTAAATATAAATATACATTTCTTAGCTTATAGCGGTTAGCCTAATTTCAAACAGTCGCAATATATTAATACGTAAAACAAAAATAAATTAATATAATATAAAAATCACATCGCAGTTGCATATTAAAATTATACAAAGAAAACATAGAAAGCGTAGAAAATATAAATATCTATGTCAAATATTAGTAACAAAAGTAGCTTTAGGCTACAGATACGTTATGAAACTTTATAAATTGCATTAGAAAAAAGGCCAGTACGATAGTTACAGCTTCAATAACTATAAAAAAATTAACCAAAAAAACAGACAGTCTTACCACTAATTCTATAAAAATCACTCACAAAACAATTAAAAAAAAAAACCAAAATGCATCCAAAAAAATTCTAAAACTTGTTTCTATTTAAATTTAGAAGCTAATTAAGAAAAAAAAACACACCAAACTCACCGCCAATCGAAGTGGTGTATACGATCGCGGTAATACGCAACTCGGTCTGGCCGCTACGGGCACGGTCGGCCACGCCGCGTTGTTATGCAGTAGCGACAGCGCGCGCACCCATCCCACCCTCTTGCCACTCAAATATCCGCTTCACCCTCACCCCTCTACTTAGCGTCGTGCCATCGATTCATTGTAGACGGTTTTTATCACAATTGGTACAGCCCTTGGAGAAATTGGGTCATTCAGTCAGTTGGTAGTAAATAATAACATATTATTTTACATACGGAGCCGAGACGTGGACATTGACAGTGCCACTGGTCCACCAGTTTAAAGTCTCTCAGCGTGATATGAAAAGGGCTATGCTTGGAGTATCTCTGAAAGATCAATTGATTTCGAATTCGAAATGAAGTTATCTGACAGTGAACCAATATTATCGACGTAGCCCAAAGGATTAGCAAGCTGAAGTGTAATGAATTTTCCCGCACAGCAGAGAGGCTATATGTCGTCCAAGGTATGGTATAGTCCCTTGCCTCTCGTAACCCCGGACCCGGCCTCCTAACTTCGGAGCCGATCAATCTTCCCTCTCATATAGACTAGCTGGCGGCAAAGATCATCACAATCATCCGGGAAGAAATGACGGAGGCTACGCTGCCAGCCTCTTCACGCAAATCATCGCAATCGATACACGCACACGTGACCTCGTAGAGCGGAAGCGCAAGATCCGCTACGACTGGCAGCGCACAAGGGACCCCGCCCTGAAGACTCGACTGAATCAGCTCATCGAACAAATACGCGTAGCTCTCCGTGGGACCGTTGGATCGCAGATGCAGACGAGAACCAACCGACGCTAAATCGACTCTGCCGCCAGTTAACTAAGCGGCGGCCTGCCACCCACCCGCTATATCATGCGGATGGCTCGCTGCGCTACTCTGCGGAGGAAAGAAGAAGATACTGGCGGAATATCTCGCCGGTACCTTTCAGCCCAACATTAGTGAACGCCCAGCCTACCACGTCAAGATGGAAGCCGACGTCACCGAATCGAAATAATATACATGCAGAAGTAACTGTCACCAAAACCTGTCTATATCAAAGAGACTGGATTATATACACCCATCAAGCTGCCACAACCCCAAGTGCCCTTTATTCTGTTGCTATGTGGAGTAGTAGCTACCAACAGTAGCATTATTTATTTTTTATTAAAGTATCCTTTTTTTGGTTTTGACTTGCTCTTGTTTTACATATCTCAGTATGAGTGATTAAGATATGACAGACTTTTACAAATTAGTTAATATTTTACATACATTTTCATGAACTCTATGAGAGCAGCAAACTGTTCCTGGCTTCAATTCCGTCGTTTACCTAGACTCCATCTTAAAATGACAATTAGGTATTTTTAATGATATATATGCTGCTGTTGGTAAAAAATGCTTTTATAATTATGAAAGTTTAAAATTATATGTTACATTTTGAGATCACGGTAAGAGTAGATTGTAATAATTTCCTATTATTACAATCTACTCTTACCGTGATCTCAATATTACGTACCTTATAATATTTTATTTCTAACTTAATAAAGAACGTTTAACCGTAAACAATTAGTTGTGACAGTTAACATTTAAAATCTTTCAATTGACATAAATATTCGATAATTGTAGATAGCATGAATTAATTTTTAACAAAAAGAACAACCAACTTCTAACAACGCTTAACGCTTTCTAAACTTCTAAAAAATAATTACACAAAAATTTTATAATTTTGAAGTCGGTGCCAAGTAAAGCAAACAGGCTTAGTAATTTGATAGCGTAGTAAGGTTGTTGTAGCTATTTATAATCTACATTTTATTATAAAACAATATACTTATCTTATTCATATAATAATTCATTTCATTTTATATAATCTGTTCCGCCGCTATCTTGCTGAATTTCCCGCGCTCAAGTAAAATAATTTGTTACATGCGGGTCCGACTCGCTCGGAATTTAATAGAAGTCAGACATTCAGTTACTGTGAGTATGTTTCCATTGTATAATTAAATGTATGTTATAATATTTCTTAATGACATTATAGAATAATTGAGAAATAGGTAGGTATATGTAGACACGATTTTATGGATTTTTTAATCGTCACGCTGCATACTTCAGGGTAGGCAGAGAAAATTCTGCCGAAAATTCTGCCGAAATTCTGCCGAATTTTTCGAGGCATTGCGTGTTGAGTGGCGGAACTTAACGCCGCGCTTTTGTCTTTACACCAGAGCGACGCGACGATATGAAGTTACTAATTCATTAGTGGAATTGTCTTAAACTTTCCCTCTGTTAACACACAATAAAAAAAAACTATTTTATAAATGATACTTAATCAAATTTTAATTAATCATTTTATTAATGAATTAATGTGCATTATAAGAAAATCAGTCTTATCAAATTTGTCCTTTTGTCTTATCATAAAAACGACACTATACTGAATATGTCTGTAAACCTCCCTGTTATTTTTCATACTAAGAGTTAAACTAATTTTGTCTGAATACGACAATAATTAAGAGATGTAGGTCAAATATATTAAAATTATTATTTTCACAGGATTACATACGAGTAGAGGCCGAGGGTGTAGTGCCGAAGCGGCACAGCATTGGAATGTAAACGCGATGTTTGTGGGTTCGTTTTCCATTCGGGGAAAGAGTTATTTTCATTTTCTCGCACTGGCAATGAGACAAAGTCGTCCAGCGTCTCTATGCCAAGAACCTGGCAACGTTTCGGACGCGGCTGGGCGTAACGCCATCTGGTCTGGTTAATAGAAATTTGGATAATTTCTAGATTTTCAGTTCAATTTTCAATGCTTTTACAAGATTCAAAATCATTTTTAATTTGTCTACTAATTTGTAGATAATTTAAGAAGTGTTCAGGAATATCAAAATTAATGACAATTTATATTTACTTATTATATATACAGGTAATAAAGAAAATTATATTTTTGGCAGGTTTATTATACGACAACTATACATAACAATTGTTTCGAAAAATTGTTTCTTACAGAATCTATGAACCTGTACAAAAAATCACAATTTAGAGTTCGCTAACAATTGGAAGATCATTTCAATGACCGTCCTCGTGGGCCTACCCGTCATGCCTCGGCCAAGATACTGGAAATCTAAACCTTTAGTATAAGCAACGTTATATGTATCAAAGTGAATCCATTTGCTATCACAAACAAATTGTTGTAGAAAAGCTGCGCAATTAGGGGAGTCTCCAATGTTGTCAATAGATGTATTTGCAAGGTCAGCAACCTCGCAACACTTTATACGGTCTTCATAAAACTTCCATAGTGGCATTCTCCAAATCCTATCTCCTGTTTGACCACTCGCGGCTTCTGCATAGCAAAATAACTCTTCAGAGTTTGTATAACACGCGCAAGCAGCGCCTCCTAACGTGTAAAGTAATTCTTTAGACATTGTCCCTATATCGAGGATAAATTTCGGCCAATAATTTCTTGCATATACCAAACTATCAGCTACAAGAAGACGACCTTCCATCGAAGGTACTCTTATTTGTATGCTCTTGCCACTGACACTAGAAACCACGTCTCCAAATTTAGGACCCATTCCACTTGACATTAGCTCACATAGAGGCAAAATTCCACGAATATTTATAGGAAGCTTAAGAATGGCAGCAGCACGGGTTATAGCTACAACACACGCTGCCCCTGCCATGTCACCTTTCATATATCTTAATTCTTTTGGTGACCTAAGATCAATACTTCCACTGTCGAATGTAACACCCTTGCCAATTAGTACAACAGGCCTAGTACGTTCGTCTGCCCCGAAATAGCTAATTTCTACGTATAAAGGTGGCTGTACTGATGATTTACCTATAGCAACGAATCCCCCCATATTGTGGCTTGCAGCCCAACCTTGAGTTTTGACTTCTACATTAATATCTAATTCACATAATAAGTCCACAGCAATTTTAGCAAAAGAAATTGGATTAAGAATATTAGGAGGCATTTCTTGGAGAAAACGTGCTAAATTCTGTGATTCAGCTTTTAATGTTCCTATATTCCAACCTTCAGTATCACAATCATCAAAAAGTTGGAGCTTTGCTTTAGGAATAATTTCTGTACTTGTCCTACTTTTATATTCTTGAAATTTCCAAGTAGATAAGGTAGCTCCTTCTGCTGCCGCCTCAGCATTTCCAAATGATTCCACATCGATAAAGGAAGGTTTAAATTTTTGTAGGGCACTAGTACCTACACCGGACGCTATACGTATAGCTTCCTTACTTTCATCCATTTGTTCAGTTTTGTTAAAACTTAAGCATTCCGTCCCAAGCCCAGCAACCGCCACATAACCGTAAGTACTGTCTAAATCGTAAAATATTCTGTATTCGCCTAGTCGAGGTATCGGTGTCAATTTTAGCTGACTCCATAGTTTCCCACAACATTTTTTGTCAAATTTTTGGGCACTAGCCGTTAGTATTGCTTCTTCGCCTGTCACATTTTCATTATAATATATACCGAGCACTAATCCTTTATCCCGCAAAGAACAAAGTTTTGGATCAAATACTTTTCTTGGGGGCTCCTGTGCTATACACTCGGTTATTGGTATTTTGAACTGTGATATAAACCTTATACACCGTTTACAGTGTTTATAGTCAAACATATTAATTTTATTACTGATGATTTAGTAAAAAACAAATTTTCGAAATGTATTACAAATGATTATTTATCGTTGCCCTATAGATTTTACATATTTTTTTTATAATGGATCATAAAACATATAAAAACTTTTTCATATATTATTTATTATAGAGTGAATTAAATCACGATATAGCACAACACACAGCTCACAAGCAAATCGCACAACATTTTTGGGAATTGTCAAGAAGTTTTCTTCTTTAACCACAGGGGCGTGTGGCGATTTATCCATTCGGGGATATTTTGGAATATAGTCTCTTGCAATTGACGATAGATGATGAGAATTAAAAATGGAATTGCTAATCTCTCATCTTTGAAGAAGTAAACCCAGAAAGCGAGGAGTAATAAGCAAACGTCCACTGTGTAATCGATCGCTGACCTAACATTTACCTTAGCTCTTTCTTCTAGCTTTTTATAATCTATTGGTATAACAACAGTTGCTCGTTCTGTGGTTTTCAAAACAATTTGTGTATCTAGCTTACTTTTAATCGCAGGTTTTTTTATCTTATGTTGTAAGTTAAGAGGATTTTTCTCTTTAATTTCATTTGCCTTTCTATCTTTTACTTCGATTGATTGCTTAGTTTTTTGTGGTTTCGTCTTTTCTTTATTAGCTATATTATTAGGCTTACTTTTTTGTTTTAGCAAATTTTCTTGATTTTTTAAATCCTTTTTAACAATTTTTTTCTTCGATCCTACTATCAGCTCAGGTTTTATATTTTTATTTACCTGCTGTTCTGCAACTTGCTTTAAGTCCTCTGTATTTAAATAAAGTGGAGTGCTAGATTTCTTGTGACTACCATACTCTTTGACAATATTACCATAATAATCTATGACAGTCTTACCTTCATCACTAATTGTATCCTCTGTTAATTCATCCTTTTTTATGGACTTTTCTTCACAAACTTTTGGGACAGATTCTATATTTTGTTTTTCTTTTTTGTTACCTATTTTAGGAAAACTAAAAGGTTTTTGTTTTGTAATTTTCTTAAGTAAGTTAACTTTATCTTCCTTTTTTTGTTTATTTGGGAAATATTTTTCTTGTTTTGTCAGCTTTAATTCTACATCTTTCTCTAAATCACCATCTCTTTTTTTCAAAATCGGTTTTGGCACAAAATTTGGATCTGGAAGAGGTGAAAGTTTCATGGGTTCATCCTCAGATTCATATTCTTCTTCAATTTTTATAGTTTCTTCGACAGGTGATGATGACGGCCGTGTTACCTTGTTTCGTGGATTATATGTTTCTGCCTCTTCCAATAAAATATTTTCTCTCGCCTCATCCTCAGCAAGGCTGTCTTCTTCTTCAGAATAATCTCCATCTGTTGACACAGTACTCGCAGTGTAATCATCATCAAACGACATATTCTGCCACTTATCAGATACATCAGAATCCTGTCGATTGGATAAAAATTTAATTTCTTTAGCTTCCATAGAGTCTGATTTTATAAATATTTCCGGAGTTTTGACATTAGATTCTATGTTATTGTTTTTCGGCTTTTCATTACTATCTTTACGATCGGTACGTTTAGTATCGGTATACGGAATGTGATTGGGTTCTCGGTGTAGTGTTTTACTTTTAGATTGTTCTTCTTCTAATGCAACCGCTTTATAAAACCTTGCCATTGCACGCTCGTGGAGTAATTCGGTAGAACTGACTGCATTTCGAAGTGGTTTAAAGGGCATGACACATCTAGAGCTAAGTTCTGGTGCTGATAGTGAGATAGGTGGAGGTGATAAAGCATCTTCTAAGTCCAACTGGAACGACTTTCTTTTCTCTGAAATATATATAAAATATTCAATTATTTATAAAGTTTTATTAAAATACAATAACAATTTATACACATTTTTTTATAAAATATCAAATATATACATATATATTAATATTTATTTCGCAGTGTTAATTCAGAGCTTCCACGGCAGTTTCAGTTGGCATTCGCATACGTAGTACCTAAGTACGTAACATACATATAAGATTAAAATATTGTTTTTCTTATTTATTTTTTAATATACTTTGTTAATATACTTATTTTATGTTTTCCGTCTATCGAAAAGATGTAACTGGTTGGATGATACAACCTAAAACTATGCTTTATCTAACAAGGCTTAGGAAACAAAGATATTTTCAAAAAAATATACATCGAATCCACAACTAGTACGTACAACATACATATGTACTCGTATGAGTATCTTTAACCGTTTAGCAACTACGTCACAAGAATTTAAAAAAGTCATGGCGTTAAATTCTATTTAAGAACTAGCGGACCCCCGCAGCTTTGCCCGCTTGAACTACTTGATTATTCATTTAATAAACAGAATTGACAGTCAAATGTATTGATGTCAAGGAATAATTTAATTTAAGACAGCTTTAAATGTTAAATTATTGATTTAGGTAGGAATTTATCATATTCTTTGTAAAATAACTGTAATGATTGCATATTACAAAAATCGAATCGAATAATCCAATATCGAAATCGAATCTAAAATAATTAATCGAATAAATAAATCGAATCGAAAATGTTTAATTGAGAACCTCCTCCTTGTTTTGAAAGTCGGTTAAAAATACAGATTTATTACAAACAAATACATATTGATTATAAGTATAAGTATAGATATGGATTCTTATGGATTGCTATATATTTGCCAAACTAACTCATGCCTTGAGTTCATTCAAATGACTATAACTTTTTTTAATGAACCGATTTTCATGAAACAAACTTTAGATGTTAAGCTGGTTTAAAACAAAGAAATTGGTGAAAGTTTTACGTAAATCGGTTCAGTACTTTCAGAGATTAGCGTGACCATACATACAGAGAGAGAGACAAGAAATTAAAAAAATATATTATTGCTTTCTATTATTCTTTTTAAGTGTCCCTCTATCCATTTCAGTCAAAAATACTAAATGTACAGACAAAATATTTTTAGTGTTTTATTATATATAGAGATAAAGAAATCAAGTTCGCAATTGCTCATCAATCATTACACAAAGCCGTTCATCATTCTATAAGAAAACATTGATTGATTCACTCAAAAATAAACAGATAAGTATACTAATATAAACATTGCATAATAAAATTTCTACTTATTTTCTTAAGAATTTGACGCAGCTGCCAATATATGGTTCTTGTATGTACTTGTTTGTATGTAGATACGTATGTACATTGTACATGGTTCACTGTATAATATTTTAAATATTATTCGCTTTTACTTTTAATTTATAAAAATATAATAATTAATTATTATGCATATTATCGTTCAATAATAATTTAATATAATAATCTGTAAATAGCCTAGAAAACCTTATATCTATATACATCAGTATGAGACTATTAGAGTTTCGTTACAGAGTGATCTCGTTACCATTGGACTCAGAAAATCGATTTTTTGTTGTAGATAGGTTAGGGAGTACTGTAATAAATAGGTTTACAAAATCTATTTAAATAGCAAAGAAAATTGTGCGCAAAGCAAGACTTTTTGCGGCATCATAACAATTATTATTTAAACACATCCTTTAAGAAAAAGTAATTTCATGTGAAATATAGATTTTTGAATTGCATTTATTTTGCAGTACCACACTTAACATAACGAGCCATACAAACTATAGGAATCGAACCAGTTACTTACATAGAACAAATGAAAGCAAAAGCATTGTAATTTATAGTGGACGCGTATAACAATTTTACGGTGGTATTTTAGTCGTCAGTGTAATAATAGCAGTAGGCCAATAGCTTGAGCTATAAACTATTATATGAATAAGCTTCACGCTTTTCGCTCATAGCAGAATAGATAAAGGGAACCCGGTGTTGAGACACTCCGTTTCCCACTTTCCGGCGAAATTTCGTGAGATTGTTGAGTGGCGGAACTTAATGCCAGAAATTATCAGAATGTGGAAAAGGGATAAAATTATACCGATTAAGGATCGAACCTAAAACCTACGCGTTTACAGACGCTGTTTTACTGCGCCACGACCTACCATATAACCTACAACTTTACAATTGCGTAATGCATAAAAATATGTTTATAAATAAAGGAAAATATTGTAAAACTAGTGGGC
The DNA here is from genome assembly GCF_056956725.1 of Heliconius melpomene rosina. Classification (NCBI taxonomy): domain Eukaryota; kingdom Metazoa; phylum Arthropoda; class Insecta; order Lepidoptera; family Nymphalidae; genus Heliconius; species Heliconius melpomene. Next base: position 13,968,429 of record NC_140409.1, read on the forward strand.
CTGTGCGGGGCTACGCCCGCTTGAAATAGAAATATTATAAAAGAAATTGAAAACTAAAGATTCAGTCAATTCAGTAAAACAGTTGTATAAAATAACTGTTCCGGCAATTAGCAAATTTGTCGAACTAAATACTTTAAATTGACATAACTTTTTTATTTGTGAACCTATTCTAATAAAATAAACCCTATATGTGTTCGGAAGCGGGCCAGAATCCAATAGTGAAAACCGCATCTAAATCGGTTAAGTCAATTTTGAGATTAGCGATAACAAACGCACAGACAAACAGAGAAGCAGGAAAAAAAATATCATTGTTTTGGGTTCTATTAGGTTAATAAAGGTTCCCAAGAACATTGTTTTTAAATATCTTCCAAGTACAGACACCGACCCTCTTACAATTTTATTATAAGTATAGATAAGCATAGATAACCTTATAAACGGCAAATTTTTCTTTCTGTTAATATTAATCTAAATATCATATACCAAAATGTATCTAATAAAGTAATGATTCGTCCCAACTTATAGTCTGTATGTTTGTAGATTTTTTCTGCTAACTAAGCAAATGCAAGGAATAAGTAAACATAAAAAATCAGGAAACATTCGCTTGAGCGTTTCTTAAAGAATTAATAATTGTTTTTTTTTTTACAAAATTTAATTGAAGTAAAACTACATTCTGCAGCTAATATAGTGATTTTGTCCAAAATAAAATTATATACTCGTAAATAAAAATATCTACGAATTTGGAATTTAAAAAGTGTTTTTTTTACAATAATTCTATTCTTTCATAGAATTCTATTGTTTTCTATGTTATGTTATGTTCCATTATATCAACGAATTTTACTCACCAGTTTTGTCATCAGATTTTTTGGCGTCCGGGTACAGCACCAACATGAACTCATTGCTAGTGGCCTCGTTGGGGGTTGACACTTTTTTGTGTTTCCGCAAAGGTACAGATGATGCAGCTTCTGGCACAGGAGCGGTTGCTGGCGCTGCGGCCGATCTTTTTCTCCTTGGTGCAGGAGATACAGGGATTTCGCCCTCCTCTCTCGTCAACACATCATTAATAATTCGAGATTCGACAGCCAAAAACTCCATATCTACTGCCCGACCTGGAATCTTAACGGTATCGGATTCTGTACTAGGTGCACTCATACCGTAAGGACTCTCTGCTTTCACGCGAAATCTGTATTGGCTTCCTTCGATTAGGTCAAAGAGTGTAACAGTAGTTTTACGGCTGGTTGTTGCTTTTAACCAAACATTCCAGCCGCTGCGATAGTATTCTATGACATAGTTACCAATTCGACAGCCACCGTCATCTTCAGGAGGCTCCCAGTCCAATGTAATGGACTTGTCAACCTGTCTAGTTACTGTAACGTTTCTAGGAGGATCTGGAGGGGCGGTAATTGTTACCAAAAAGGCTGCAGTATCCTCTCCTATAATATTTCTCGCGTGCACTTGGTATTCACCACGGTCGCTTCGCCTTGCCGCGTTTATTTTTAACATAGAAAACTTCGATGTATTTGTAATTTGAACACGTTCATCAACAATTACTGGTTGACTATCATGGCGCCATTCAATGACAGGTATGGGTTTGCCCACAATCGTTGTTTTCAAGAAAACAGTTTCGTTTATTTCGTATAATAACCCATCTTCGTATTGTCTCGGATATCGCAACTTAGGAGCTGCCTCCAGTGACAGCCTAGCTCTACTCACGGCGTGACCGGCGCGATTAGTTGCAGTGCATTTAATCTCTCCCTCATCGCTGGGTAGCGTTTGATGAAAAATTAGCACACTAGAAGATTCGTCAGTAGATATCGCTGTCCTTCTACTACTGAATATTTCGTAATCGTCTTTGAACCACGCTATAGTCGGCGGAGGCAAACCCGAGAACGACACTCGGAATTCTGTTTTGTCATTTTCGAGAGCGATCACATCTTCGAGATGTTGAAGGAATAACGGCGGTTGCTGGATTGGATTGTCAGAGTTAACAGTGAGGACATCAGAGAGTTCACTGTACTCAGAGCGGCCGACGGCGTTTATAGCCGCGACGCGGAACTGGTAGCGGTGTGGAGGCTCTAATCCTGTCAGCAAAAGCTCAGGTCGCAAAACGATAGGGGGCGCTGTCCGAACCCAATCCACTGACCCAAGCCGATTGCATTCTACTTGATAACCACGAAGCGGTGCGCCTCCGTCATGCGCTGGCGGCGCCCATTTCAACGTAATTGCATTGGGCTCATCATCCGTCAAAAGTGGAATAATATCTGGCTTGCCCGGAAGCGCCGGCCGCCCTGGAATAAGAAAGCAAACGATCTATAGCTATTGTATAAATTTTCCAAGCACGCTCGTAATTATCACATAATATGTACATTTGAAAACATCAAATTGACATTACGTTGCTAATAAAAGGTGTGTAATTGTTACATGAACCCAGGGCTTTGTTTTGGTGCGCCACGCTCGCAGCGAGCGGTCTTTTTAAAAATAGCTGTGTAGGCTGGGGCGTCGATCGGCATCTTTTGCTAGCGGGTGTAGGTGCAATCGTTGCGAGGGGTCAGGAGTGCATGTTTGAGGGTATTATAATCACCTGCTGACTTCCAGTGGACGTTTTTCCTGGTCTTGTGGGAGTGTGCGGAAGATTGGTTGCCCATGGCGGCGGCGGCGCACGCCACACTGAGGCTACGCCCGCGCACTGACCGCCCCCGCCCGCCTCCGTCCGCCCGACACCCGCGAGCTGGGAATAACTCCGACGCACCGACGATGCGAGACCAACTCTTATTGATGCCCCGTCAGTATTGATGGACAAGTCATGATTTAATTTACAGAAAAAATTAATAGATAACAAAAAAATTCTGCTAATAAATGTACATATAATTCATTATTGAATAATTGTAATAAGATCCTCCATCTTCCAGATGGGAAAAATATATTTGGCACATTTGGGACTGACATTTCGCGAAGAGCGACATCTTTCGCGCACGTACAGAAGCAAAATGAAAAGTTTTCGTTATATAGAGTAGATCCGTGGAACTCTAAGTGAACAATTTGCCAGCCATTCGTCCAGATGGCGTTTGATGGGACATTCGATACAAAATCTGAGATTATATCACCGTTGAAAATAACTCGTTCTTTCAAACATTGGTGTAATTAGTTTAAAGATAGAATGTGACGGCAGGATAGAGAGGTTATCTTAAGATTGTTCCGCATTTCTTTCATTATTCAAATCACATCACATTTATATCTGAAATATTTATTAAAAAGTAAGAACATATTTCAATTCAAATTATTTTGTGTGTATACTGCGTATAGATTTGTTGTTCAGGTCACGATGTATCCTGCATATGCGGGCAGGGTAGGCAGAGGAAACCTAGTGTTAAGACTCTCCGTTTCCTACTATCCGTCTCTTTTTCTGTATCCCGTTGCAAAATATTGCTATATAAAATATCTTAACAAATTTATGACGACTAAAATATAACTATAATAATAATCTACGATACCTTTTATATATACAAACATATTTATTTGATTAGGTGTGAGTGCGATCGAACATGGAAAAAAGTTTTCATTTATATTTTTTGGCTTTACCCGTTACTAACTACTAACTTATTATAGAGTTCCGCCACTAAACATTCAATGTCCTCAAAATAGGCGAAGAGTGAAGAGAAGAAGAAATTTTTATATATAATCACTTCATTGCAGCAAAACGAAAAAAAATATTTTGATTTGTTACAATTTATTAATAGTCTGTCCGTAACAGTCAAGTTATTTAATTCGTAAATTAAAATACTTTATTATGTTGAATAATACTAATTTATTAATAAAATAATTGCATCATCGCCAATATAAAATACTTTCTTAATTACGCCATTAATTAAGTTTTTAATATTAATAAAAAAATTATATTAAAAGAAACAATTTTCATAGCGATTATTTGAAAGCAGGATTCTTGATAATACGATTCCTGTATAGAAGCAAAGTCACCTTGGGTTTGGCAACACTCCAGCTTCGGTAACTAGGTCGATACGTTTTTAACTTACCCAAAGGATTCTTTACATTTGTGTGATTGTTACATGTAAATAAGTATATTTTATCAGCTTCACGCTGTATCCCGCACACAGCAAGGCAGGCAGAGAGAACTTAGTGTTAAGACATTCCGTTTCCCACTTTCTGCCGAATTCTGGTAGTATATTTTATATATGTAAGTATATTTTATGTTTGTAATATTTTTAATTAAGACCGTTGTGGCAGAGTGATGCAGCCTCAGAGTTTAAACGCGATAGTCATATGATCGATTCCCGCTTGAGGAATTGGTTATATTTAAATTATTACCCGATTGCAGCGGAGTCCAAAAAGAGGGTTATGTTTTTAGTATCCTTTGTATAGTATCCTTAGTATCATATGTATCTTTTGTTACCCTGTAACGGTTACTCCAGGGAACCGTCGTTCAATTTTGTGTGTTGGCGCAAGTGTTACTGGACTAAATTAATTTAGTTTATGCAGTCGGATGTTTTGGTCGGTTTCCAGGAGGCGCGGGCTCTAGCCCCGCTACATTAAAATTTTTATATGTTTTCTAAATAAGTATTTTTACTTTGATTTTAATTCACTTGTTTTAATTTTCCACTCTGGCAGACAAAGCACGGCGTTGAATTTCACCATTAAACTTGCAATGAATCGAAAATTTAGCCGTAAATGGAAAATATAGTGTTTTAACACTAGAACACACACTCTGTCTTCCTTGTTGCAAAAAATAAAAGCTGTTCATTTTTAAAATTGTATTTAATCGCGAAAATAAAAGAACTTAGTAATTGTACTATTAGTCATATTACGTTTTCCGTTTCAATATGAGTCTGTGCCATTTTTATTATTCGTCTCACAGCTATTTTTGTGCGTAATATATTGACGAATGATCATGTTTTTCGTGTTTCATTTTCTTAAACAAAAATACGCTAAGATTTTTTATTTTTCCTCCCAGTCTCGTCCTATGTTTTATAAGTTCCTACGAATTTGTATTGCTATAAACAATAAGTACAATAACTACTATCTTACCTAACGGATATCGATCCGTTAACTTAACAACGGCTAGCATTTGAGTAGAATTGAATTTTTGAGAAAATTTTGCAAAATTTTCAGTTTTGGTATAAATTAATCGAAGCTCGTCCTGTGCGCATGAATTTCAAAACCTTCCCATTTAACTCTATGGGACACATTTTGACTATTTACTCAAAAACTACAATTACAATGATCACCAAACTACTTTCCCGGGATCACCGCGTCGTCCACAACGGATAAACAATCGTGCCTCCGAATGGGAATCGAGCCCACAACCTTCGAGTTTAATATATTATTTCTACGATAATATCCCAGAATCCAAAACTAAAACTAGCAAATATACTAATATGAAACGCTGAAATGCATATCTGTTGCGAACTGCATTGTATTCAGTCTTAAGCCGCTTATGCCATTTCCATTTTCTAGGGTTTACGCATAGATGCACTTTTATCAATTTGTCGAACCCACTACCGATGAATAGGCTTACCTTTGAAGCATTAATTGAAGAGCTTTTGGAGTAGTGTGGATTAAATTCTCGTGTACGGCTTCCAATTATTCCGATGATTGAATATTATTAATACGCCCATATGTAAATTATTAATGCCATCGCGACACCAATTAGAAATAGTAAAGAATATGAAGAAGTTTCGAGCTTCAAATTCATACTTTTACGCATCAAAATCGCATTTTCAGTATACATTTTGCCGTTGTGATGCACAAAATGTTTATTACGGAGAATACGACTCATTATATATGTATATCTTATAAAGTTGAGCTGGGTGACTGGGGTTCCATATTAGATTCAATATTTTTTATGACAATAGAAAATGCTCATCATGTTCAATAACTTTTCTTAAAGCGTTGTATTGATATCTCTTATAGATTAGGCGGGCTGCTAGGAATTCACGCCAGATATTCGGATCTTCAAAATAAATTATAGCCTACGTAGCCGAAGACTAATAGCTACATAACAAAATAAGTTTCATTTAAATTCGTCCAGTGGTTTTTGCGTTTAAGACGAACAACAGACAGACGGACAAGTCCCCCTGAAATGTTTTCTTTTAGTTTATATTCAATGTACAGATTTTACCCCCTTTACAGTTTTATTATATAATATATATATATAGATATTTTTAAGTTTACCTACTTAGCAGGTAATTTATTACAAATATAAACAAGTTTCGAGTGCCATTCATTGCCAAATAACTGCCCTCGTTCAGTTAGCACTGGCAGAACTTTTTAGTTTGAATAATTTATATTTTTATTTATCACGCGCATCGTGTTATATAAACAGAGAGAGAGAGAGAGAGAAAGTCAAAAGATACATATGTTGGGAACGTGTGAGAAATTCAATAATATATTTCATATCCCTTGCATTTGATGGTAAAAATATTTGCCGTTACAACATTCCGTTTGCTCGCAACGACTCGACGCGACGCCTGAAGAAACATCTCGATTTCTATACAAATATTTTCATATTGAAAAATTGCAAAATAAATTCATTCACATTTACTTTGCTTCACATTTGTGCTTTGTATGTGCATGTGGTATCTAAAAGTGTTTATTTTGCACTTACTATATGCTGGTAGAGTTGGGAATATTGGTTTATTCCTTTTAATTCAATATCAATATCAAGAAATTTGAAATATTGCGACAGAAATAATTGTATAGAAATCATGTTTAACAACTTGAAATTTTATTTATTTAACAACTTTACTAAATTTTATTATTTTTAGGTACTATTTGTTGTTACTTTATGGAGAAAAAAATATTTCTCTTCATTTGTATCCTTGAAGAGATTTCGTTGTTACTATTACACAACAGAAGAAGACAGAACAGACAGAAGAAGAAGAAGTCTGTTAGTCTCTACTTTGGGGAAGTGCTTGTAAATCCAATATCACGATAATCCAGAGAGTACTAAATTATGACAAAACTATAAGTATATTGCGAAAAAGTTTTTTTTTTTCATATATGAAACTCTAAAGATGAAATTCTCAAATGAAATATAGCATTATTAACTATTATGATGAAATATCTCATTAAGACATTCTAATATTATAGAATTATCTTTTATAATATATCGTTATGAATATTATTTTTGTTTTATTTAATATATAATTATAATTAAACATTACATAATAATTGAACGTTACGTTCGTTAAGCTCCGTTTAAAAGTAAAATTATCGATAAAAATATATATAAAAACCGTAGAGCAATTTGAATCTGCACAATACTCGTATAATATCGGACACCTCGATTTGCCTACCATCGTTTTTACTAAAGCGCGGAAATGAAAATAATTTAAATATTTAAAAACTATAATTTTTATTGATACTTGATGTAAATAATACAACGCTACTCTTTACCTCGGCTTTACGAAAGCGAGGAATTGAGAATTTTCCCCCGATTGGGAATCGAATCCACGACGCGCTATGGCTCCGTAAATGCTAGTTTATGTGTTATATATAATTTATATATACACATCTGAATATCATGGTTTCTCTTAGTAGGAATAGAAATGAAATGAAAAATCCTTCCTTCGCCCACGAAAGGACCCATATCCTTCGCAACCAGTTAATCAGATGCTAGCCACTGCGCCACCAATACCTTCGTTCTTTCGCCAACCTCTCAATAATGCAGTAGACGCTTACTAAACACGCTTTAATTATTACGTTGTGTATGGATCGCGGGTTCGATTCTGATTTCGAGTGAATAGCTTCCCGCTGTATCCCCAATATATCAGGATAGGGAGAGGGAACTTAGTATTAAGACATTCCGTTCCACACTTTTCGACTCTATTTTCCTGACTAGGTTCTTACCCGCGGCTTTACTTTCGTGGATAAATGAAAAATAACTAAGAGATGTATACGATGTAGTGAGTATAATATAGCCTAGGTTTATTATTTATTTTATTAAACTAGCCTAGCCTAGCATGCGATCCTTACGGCATGCGTGAAGAGAAATCTCCCACACTCCCTGGTAATGAACCCTTAAGGATTGGATTAAATTGCCCCGTTTTGTCTTAAAGTCTATTAGATGAAAACTCTTTTAAATCAACTTAAGACGTCTAAACTAAATAAACAGAGCGTCTGAACACTACGTTCTCCCTGCCTTCTGCTCCCTGCTCTTCTTATATATGTAACTAACTTACATACTCAAATGATAACGAAAGTAAAATTATACAACAATTAAGTAAAGTGAAAGCAACAGTCACTATCACGAGCTGATGAACAATATGATAATGGCAATAGGCATCATTTACATATAATTTGCATCGATTGTTTTTATTATATAGGCAGGTATGTATAAATATACTCACTAGAATGTAGTATTTTTTATTATAGATGTTTAATTTTAGTTTCGTATGTTTAGTTATTTTGTTTTTTCTTCTTCACGCTTTATTCCAAATATGGCATGATAGTCAGAGGTAACATGGTGTTAAAACACTGCGTTCCCGTCACTGTTCCCGTCACTTTTGCATGTTTAGTGGTGGAACTGTGGCGAAACAAAACGGCACTCTTTATTTTGTTACCAGTACGATTAAATGGAAATATTTCATTTCCACTAGTGGGGATCTTACCCGAATCGATTAAATGGCAAATGGCAGTCAGACGCTGTGCCGCTGCACCACGACTACCAAAACTTAACCAAATATAACATATTTCTGCTTTTTTGTTTTTAAATTTATCCAAAGTCAGCTTAAATGCTTTGTACCTACTTATGTTATAAAACTGGAGAGTTTGTTTCGTTGAACGCCCTAATCTTAGGAACGTTCGGTTCGGATTCAGAATAAGAAAGAAAAGAAGAAATATTTTTTATGTTTGTTATGTGTCAGGGAAAGCTATAGACTATATTATAATCACGCTATGACCAACGAGAGAGGATTATTTCAAAAATGTAAAACCTTGAGAGCTTCTGTTGTTTTTCATTTTAAAAGTCACTACAAGTCCGCTTCAAACAAACTCTTATATTGGAACCAAAACACAATTCAGACATCCAACATGCAATGCTTCGAGAATTCAGCGGATGTATAATTAGGACAAAAACTAATCGTATAACAGATGAATGGGCAATGGACAAAAACTATTGAAGCTTTCCAATGTCCATACTTCTAAATAACGACTTCGTTATTCAGTTTTTAGTTGGGAATAATTTAAAATTGTCTCTATCTAGTACATAGTCATCCATCCATCCATCAGCCTTTTAAAGTCCACTGCTGGACATAGGCCTCCCCCAATGCTCGCCACTCCGTCTGGTCCTGCGCCCTTTGAATCCAGCGGGTTCCCGCTGTCTTCTTGAGGTTGTCTGTCCACCTGGTAGTACATAGTATTGTGATGATATCTAGTTTGATATAAAAAATAAATAAATTTATTTAATTATATATATTTTTTATTTGAATGAATTAATCGAGTCCCACTACGTTCAACTGCTATTTATTTTGCTAACAATATTGTCGTTATATATATTTTACATATGATTATGCTAACGACATAAATAAGTTGTAAGAAGCGTATTTCGACTTAGCTTGATGAGAACGTATGGCTTAGTGGTCAGAGCGCCTGATGGGTGTCCACGAGCCGCAGGTTCGAGTCCCGCTACGTTCAAATTTTTATACGTTTTCTAAATAAGTATTTTAAATTATAATACATTTAAATTGGGCAGAGACATCCGTCATGGCCTACCGGCACAGTGTATGAGTAAACGCGACGGTTGCAGGTTCAATTCCTATTCGATGAAATGATCTTTCCTTACTTTGGCAAGGGGACAAAGCACGAACAAGTACGCGTGGGGAACGGGATGTCGTATCCCTATTTCTCTGTGCCAATATGCGGGATATAGCGTGAAGCTGAAAAAATTATAATAATTATTATATATCTACCCATTATAAATAGAAAGTTAAATTAAGCCGTATGTTTCCACTTTCAATGCTACATGTTATATGCAAATGATTGAATTATATTATTCTCTGAAGTGATTTAATTAAGTTAAATAATTTATACAATTCTAGAATAATTTGTTCTAGACAATATATATTCAGTCATATATGTTTTATATGAAGTGTTTTTACATATTTAAAGTGTTATTCCACACTTAGGAAAGAAAAAACTCTTTTAGAAAACTTATTTTTTTCCTAAGTGATTGGGGGATGACGTAGCTGGATTTGAACCCGTACCTGTTGGAAACCGGTCACGAGCAAATTCCTAGAGACATGAGTTAAAACCCCGCTACGTTTTTTAATACGTTTTCTAAGAGTATTTTTTTATATTACATTTTACACTTATGAAAATAGGGGTGCAAAATTGAAATAAGGGTGCAAATAAGGGGTTGAAATGGAAAAATCTTTAAATCGCCACTGATTTTTATAAAATATGAAATTGAGACTCTTAAAAATATTTCATTGAACATGTGTTTCATGGCTTATATGAATTCGGGATGAATTCAAATAAGTGTGCAAATAAGCAGGCGAAGCTGCGCGCGTCCGCTAGTGTAATATAATAATGTTAGCTGACGGAATAACCTGCGCGCGAGCAGGACCCTTCCTGTGTTAGAAGAGTATCGGCACCCACCACCACCGCACTCATTCATTCTTATAGCAAGCTAGTGCGCAGGAGGGCTTAGGGCTAGGGCTTAGTCAAGTCTTAGTCATTGTTTAATTATATTTGATTGTGTATTCAGATTTATTCACTCAGAAATATTGTTTGTATAAGTCAATTCTGTAATAAGCTGCTTGTAATCCATCCTGAATTATCTCTTTTTATATTAAACACTTCTGATTCTTAAAAACATTACCATATTTTACTCACGCCTTCGCTCCCGTGGTCAAATGGAAATCTGTTAAAGTTGAGCATGACACATGACACAATCCTGTTATCCGATATAGTTGTGACCACAGACATCATGGATCAGTTACTTCCTCGATAAACTGACTATTCAACACAAAAAAAAAAAATCGATCAATCCCTGAAATAAGCAAGTTCAAAAAATCTTTACTTCTACAAAATTAGCAAATATCTGTGATGATATTCAGTTGCCTGATGCCGATTTTCAACAGATGTGGTTATTGTTCACACCACCTCTAACATTTTGTTACAGTTTATTATTACATTAGAAAGATAAAATGAAAGATTGTTTTTCAGATGTTTATCTTCATTTTCATTTATATAAATTAGAGGCAGTCTGACTGTACATTTACAGTGGTTAAGTTTGTTCGGGCTATCACTTGTGGTGTTGAATTGTTATTTCGCTTTGGTAATAATATAAAGGTGCGGCGTTAAGTTCCGCTAGTAGACTCCATTAGCAGACTTGTAAACAGTTTCGATAGCTAATATAAAGAATAATAATAGAAATATAGAAAAATCTATGTTTATCGAGCGAAGCGAGTGGAGCGCACTACTTGAGAATTTTTACACACTTCGTCACCAATAGGCTCTCAAACGGTTTGACCGATTGAGATGAAAATTGGCCAACATATAGATATGACCACGTAGATGTTTCTAAAAAATTATAAAAATCTCACTCACTATTTCACACTTCGCTCAACATGTGAACACTACCAAGATTTTGCGAGCGCAGCGAGTCTAACTTGAGGTCCGGTGCGCGCCCCTCGTATTTATACTTCAATACTTTAATATTATAAAGCTGAAAAGTAGAGAATGTTATAATGTTATAAAGTAGAGAATGTTATGTTAAATGTGATAATGTTATGTCGAGTCTTAACACTAGGTCCCTAGGTTCCCTCTGCATACCCTGCTGTGTGGGAAGTCAATGTAAAAGAAATGCTGGCGACGACTAGTTTAAAATGTGCCGCACACTCCTTTTTTAATAACACCCAATGGAATGTTTACTTAAAAACGATCTTTCTTGCGTTCATCTGGTCTGATGTTTCTCTACTCCACGAATTGTTATTTGTGTCTACTCCGCGAAATACAGAAACGAATTGTGTGAAAATAAATATACAGACTAACCGTTTGTTTATGTAAATGTTCACGTATTGCTATACAAAACTCTATACTTACATATATCTCTAGATGTATGTAAGTATAGGTGCTAGTGGCGTGACAATGATATGTCACTAAGTCACTACTTTTTTCACTTTTTTTATTCCACTTTATAGTCTGCATAGTGTAGGTAGAGACAATCTGTTTTTAATGTGAGGAAACATTTTTAAGGATCGGTGTATCCTGCTGCTAACAAACCATATGTAGATTTTTTTTTATGTATTGGTATGTCAAAAAAGACAAAGACAAAAGATACAGTGGACAAAAGATGGCTGTTGATGATGATGATGATGATGATTGGTATGTCAAAAATCCTCATGATACTTCTCCTCGACCACCGCAGGGTGGGGCTTATGGAGACAAGGCATTCTTCAATAACCTATACGGAAAATCATTTTGGCTTAAAATCTGATTATTGAGTAGGTATACCGTACAATTTCAATTAATATTTTAACTTAGACTTTCTTTTTATAGCCAGAGATAACTCGGCCTTAAGACAAACCATCCTGAATTTTCCATGTGAATATATTATTTCCTCAAGTGGGAATCGAACCCACAACCAATCGCGCTTACAGTCACACACGTGTGCGCCTGCGCCACGACTGGTCTAATAAATGTTTATTGAAAGTTTCTCGAAAACTCCATAGCTAGATTTGAAATTAGAAGCGAACGTTTAGTTGGTTTTAGTTTTTTGTTTATTTGTCCGTTACGGAAATTCTCTTAGAAAAGAATTTGCCAGAAATCTTTCACTGTAATATTAGCTGTACCTTGTCAGTCCTTGATTAAAAGATAAATCTAAAAATATTTACTTAAATTTTGTCACTCTAATGTATCTTCATGCTATATTCTGCGTATAGCAGAGTAGACAAAGGGAACCTATTATTAAGACACTCTGCTCCCCAATTTACGTTCAACTATCAAGACATTGCGCATTTAACACCTGAACCCAACGCCGCGCTTTATCTTGTTATCACTGGGAGGAAATTAAAATAATTGTCCAAACCCGTCCATTTGCTGGCTCGTATGACGATATGACGAACGTTACACACTAGCAAAAGTCAGTCTAAACATTTCTATTCACTAGCGGCGTTAGGGTAGGGCGAGCCTGGGCGACGGCCCAGGGGCGCCGGATAAAAAAGGCGCCGTAGACGCCCATTTAGGGCGCTTTGCGCAAAGATGTCTTAAAATGGTCTTAAGATTTAAAAAAAACAAAGTCATCGTCGTCTTTGATATCTAAAAAAAAAAACAAAGTCATCGTTATTGAAATATTTATCAACTTTGAAAATAAAATTGCAGAAAACATAGACTTTGAATGCCTGATAAAAGAATTCGGAGATAGAAAGGCTAGAAGAAGTGAAATTTTATTAGTTTTTGTCATTTTTTTTTAAATACATGGTTATTTCGTTGTACTCATTCCCTGTTTTGTATATTATTGAAATGTAGTTAGGGGGCGCCGAAAAAATTTCGCCCAGGGCGCCGGTAGTGCTAAAACCGGCCCTGTTTCTATTAATTACACGAAGAAGAAGGTTTCATATAGTAGGAATCGAACCTAAAACCGTAGAGTTTACATACCGCTACCCAGTGCCGCTACGCTACGACGGTATCCAAAACTGAACGACTAATGATGCAATGCTTATTACAATTACCAGAATATGGCTGCCAAATCATTGCCAAAAGTATTAATACAACAATTTATTATTCGATATAAAACTATGAATAATGACTATTGAAATATTAATTTAATGATCAAGCTTTGCCAATGTTTATATTTTTAGTGACGACGGAACCTAACGCCGCATTTTGAATATATAATAGTCAAAGAAATAACTGTGTATATAAATATAGGCATATTACATTATACATTACTAGCGGCCCGCTCGCGGTTTCACCCGCGTTTATGTTATTATTAATTTCTGTCTCCATGACTACGTCCTAGTGACGTCTATGCAAAATTTGACACTCCTAGCATTTGTAGTAACGAAGTTTCATACAATTTTTCAACCCCTATTTGTTCCCCTTAGGAGTCGAATATTGCAGATTCCCGTCTTAGCGAGCACCTACGTCCTATAAGTAACTCCAATGCAAAATTTGAGATTCCTAGCACATGTAGTTTCTGAGATTTCGTGATGAGTGAGTGACCTTTCGATTTTATATATATAGAATAAGAATATAGATAAACTGGATGGCTAAGCAGTTGGTGGCCACTTGGAGGTGTGAAATTCATTTCACTCACTCTGACTAAGACTAATCGCGGCGTTGAATTTCGCCCTTTAACATGTACGAGTGGTTTGGTATACTGTCTTAATTCTTAGTTCTCTCTACCTACCCTATTATATGAGGGATACAGTGTTAAGCAGAAACAAAAATGAATTTGATCCCACAACTATCACATACACAATAGCACACTTCGCCATCATATCATCGTATTACAAAAGCAGTATAAGAGACTGAAATAAGTCAGTAAAGTGTTTAGGTAAAAAGTCTTTCGTACATTTAATTGCTATCTGTCTGTTGTGGTGTCTCCTGAAGGTATTTAAGGATGAATATTGTTTATGTTTTTTATGTCAATTATCTATAGGTATAATATAAAAATCAGATTATTCAGCTAGACAACTCTCACCTTATGATATATCAATACACAAATAAGAAGTAATATTATTTTGTTAGAATAAATCAAGAAATTGAAAACAAGCAGTCTATGAATAGAATGAGAATAAATTCAATTTTAGAGGAGCGCCTTAAAACAACGTAGGACTAGCTGAGACCTTGCCAAGTTGAAGGGGCAGTATTCCAATTGCGAAGAATGCAATGGAAAATATTCCAGCATTTAGCTTTTTGTATATGCTGATTGTTAATTAGCTTTTTCTTTACTCGACAGCGCAATTCAAGGGGTAATGTGTTTATCAATCTTTGTGTTTGTTTTCATTATTTGGCTTCTTTTTGTTTTTGTTCTATTAACCATATTTGCAGTCCAATTTTTGAGACATTGCGTGTAGAGCATCGGAACTAAACGCCGTGCTTGTTTTGTTAACAGACCTCAGAAAATGGGAATAATTCATACAGTGGGAGTCGAATCCACAAAAGGCAGACAATGCACCACCATTGGAATTTTTGGTGTGTTGTCTAATAGAATAACTATCGGTAAGAATATATTGTTTATTCCATCGGTTTTTTCAATTGATTGGTATTGTGAAAAATTTTAAATACAACCAATGGAAAATTCAAATTCAAATTCAAAATATTCTTTATTCAAATAAACTTATAATAAGCACTTTTGAATCGTCGAATGAACATATGAAAAAAATGCTACCACCGGTTCGGAAGCAGTTCTGCTGAGAAGAGCCGGCAAGAAACTCAACAGTTGCTCTTTTCAAAATCAATGGTACAATTTATTACATTAGTTGGCAGCTATCCTGCATTACATTCAATAGACATCAATTCCATACATGTTTGTCCTCTAAGTAAATAAATAGTTTCAGAAATGTTATTGCAAATCTCATATAAAATCCAATTGGCTTTAACACTACAAAGAAAAGAAAAGAAAGAGAAGAATTATTTAAAACAAAAAATATATAAATGCGTACAAAATTCTTACCTTTACTGAGTAAACAACACACATACGTAACTAATATACTTGGAAAATTTAAAATTGACGTGTACGTAGTATGTAGGAATAGGTAGAGTAAGGGAGAGCCTACTACCGCCTTAATGAAGCTGGCGGCTGACTTGCATAAGCGAATAGGTAGAATAGACTTGGACCGAGTCGAATGGCGAATTCTAAGATCAACCGAGCTGGAACACTATGAACGCCTTCTGTACCACAATAGGATATAAGATCTAAGTCGAGTAAGACGATGTAATCTTAAAAACTGTCGCTAATGTTATTTAGTTTACGAACCTAAAGCCAGCGAAAAGCTAATTCCCGATAGCTAGACGACGTAACTGAAAATGTGGTCAATTTTATTTTCATTTTATTTAATTATCGAAAATTATAACCAAATTACAAAAAATATTTACTTACATTTATAGTCTATGTGTTATTTTGATATATGTTTTAACCGAACTTCTTTTTCCAAAAAGAATTTTTTTGTGAATTTCCGTGAATTTTTTGTGCTTTTCATCTGATGGGAATTGCATGGAGAACGAAATATCGTAATAATAGATTTCCTTTGCCTATCCTACTATATACGTAAAGCTGAAAAAAAAAATATTTCTCTTAAATTATTAAAACATTTTTATTTTCAATCATCAAGTAAAAGTAAAATATACAGTATTTTTAATGAGCTTAAGTTAAGAACAAGGTGAGTGGTCATTAGAGCAGGCTACTCACTTGCGGCCTAGTGACAGGGTCTTTGTTGCAATTATTATTTATACATTATATTATACTAAGGAAAATTGTAAGTTTTTTTTATAATATTCAATTCAATTGCAATTTCAAATAATTTCAAATTACTCACAGGATTTTGGACTGGATTGAATTAAAAAATCAAAAAATATATATTAAATACGTACTAACAAATTAGCCAACATTAAAAACGTGGGAAAAAAAGTGGAACAGAGAATATTTAAATATCCCTGTATATAACAGTATGGATTATAATATAGAATGTGAGATAGTATCTCATTATGTCAAAGAAAAATGTTAAAGTTTTCTTTCCCTCGGAACTCCTAAAAATGTACTATTTAAAACATTTAGTATTCACGATCTGTCCCGCACATAGCACTACGCCAGTGTAGGCAGAGGGAGCCTGGGAACCTAGTGTTAAGTTTCCATTAAAGCATTTTATTATCGTACGTACGACCGTTGCGATATTCTACTTTTCGCCGAATTCTGAAGGTGAATGTTGAGTGACGTAACTCTACGCAATACAGTTATAATATTAATTTTCAGATATGTACAGAAAATTTGGATTTTACATTTTACCTACATAAAACACTGCAAGACATAATTAAAATAATGTAAAAATAGCTAACCCGACGTGTGCGAGACGCGCTGGTCTGAACAAGTTATTCAGACGATACTATTTCTGGCGACGAAAGTTGATCAAATATAACCACTAATTACTTTATTTAATTTATATTTCAACTTCATCTTGTATCCCACATATAGGGAAACATAGTGTTGAGACACTCCATTTCCAACTTTCCTCTCAATTTCGAGACATTGCGTCAACCCCGCGCTTATGTCTTGTAACGAGGAAATGAAAATAATTGATAACTTCAAGTGGGAATCAAACCACAATCATCGTGTTTACAACCTGAGCAACTAAATAGCAGAGCGGCCTGCCGTGATTCTCTATAAATACGAGTATGTCACTGATATTGTAAATGATCAAAGAAAAAGGAATGTTTATTTTAGTTTAAGAATCATTCAACCCACAAACAGCTTCCAACCGCCACCCACCTCGCAGCGACCTAAATAGTGACTAAAAAATATTATTTTTATAACTAAGTGTAATATACAGGCTTGCATAGAAAATATGCCAAGCTTTCCGTTTACGTCTTCATCAGACCAATAAAGAAAATAATTGCTTTTTATTATAAGTAATATAAAAAATATTAACACAAAACAATATTTTGTGTAATCTCTATCTCTATATATAATAAAACTGAGAAATATTTTGTCTGTTCATTAAATAATTGGACTGAAATGGATAGAGGGACACTTAAAAAGAATAATAGAAAGCAATAATATATTTTTTTAATTTCTTGTCTGTCTGTCTGTATGTATGGTCACGCTAATCTCCGAAAGCACTGAACCGATTTGCTTCAAACTTTCACCAATTAAGGCTGTTTCTGAACGAGTAAATTAAATTTGTCATAGACATCATCAACACATATAACTGTCAGTCAATTCTGTTTATTAAATGAATAAACTTGTATTTCAGGCGGGCGGGGAAGCCGCTGGCACATATATAATAGGCGCTAGTACATATATAATTATGTAATTGGAACAGTGTCTGATTGTAAGTTCGATACCCATTCGAGGACATGAATTATTTTCACTATCTCAGTTCCCATTATTAATTATTTTCACTTAACATCAAACCTTGAATTTCAGCGGAAAGTCGAGAACATAGTGTTTTGGCACTAGGCTCTCTCTGCCTAAACTGCATGTTATTTACATATGTGTATATCGGCTTAATTTGAATAATATATATATATACTAGTGGGCCCGGAAGCGGCTACGCCCGCGAAAATATAAGCCTAAATCATTAAAATAAGTTAAAAAATAATAATAAGTGGAGATTTATTATTAGAAAAAATATCTGAGTAACCGAAATGAACAAACCAAAGAAGTAAAAGTAACTAAAGGAAATTCTTAATATTAGAAAAAAAAAACCTAAAGTTTGCTGTGCGCGCGTACTAAACATTTTTCTATATTAAATAATTATTAATTTTTGCGAACAATATTAAATAAAATCTCAAATGATTAAAATTACGATATTTTAAGTGTATAACATCGGTATAGATAACCGAACTGAGATAAATTAATTATAAGCAGCAAATAATTACATAAAAAATAATAGTAATTCGAAAATCTATAAAAATTTACAAAATCATCAAAGTCATCTGCCCGTTCGCGTCGGTCATACTCATATTATGCCGCCCGAAGGCTAGGTCATTTGGAATCAGTCACATCTTAATTATTTATTAGAATGTTATACAGTAAATTATAATTTCCATCTAGATGAAATGCTAAAAGTGACTATTATATTTATTTTCATAAGGATGAATATCAAATTATAGAAATCATCTAATTTTTGTTAATGATTTGTATAAAGAGATTTGTATAAATCTATATCGGCGCGCACCATGTATGCATTAAGCAAACTCACTGTGGGTGACGTTTTCTTAAAACAGCAAACTTTGCAAGCCGTTGCTTAGCAACGCGTAGCGACGATTGTTATTAACATGGCGGAATAAATTCCTTGTCAAATTATTTATTTTAATATATTGGTATATAACGAAAATATTACAAATATGAGAAAAAAAAAGTATCCTATGTTCATCCCGGGACCCTCAAGTATCTCTATATGTGTATTTTATCACAATTAAATTAGCGGTTTGGCCCTGATTGCGGAAAAGACAGACAGACAGACAGACAGACAGACAGACAGACAGACAGACAGACAGTCAGACAGACAGACAGAGTTACTTTCGAATTTATAATATAGGTATGGATATATATATATATGACGGCGCGCTGCTATGCATTAATTTAAATTATAATTTCGCAATTATTACATTTCGATTTTAATTGATTTATGTAATGGATTATATTAGAATAATATTTAGACCGGAGCGGGTAACCCCGAATAGGGTAGTAGGTGTAGCCACGAAGAATAGCGGATGTCATTGGTTGACAGATATGGCGTGAGATGTTCACCAATTAACCTATTGGCTCCTAATCTATTGTAATTTTGTTAATCTTGTGAGATTTATTGTAAAACTGTTATGTAAACGAGTAATAAGACATTGTAGACTATAAGTGTGACTTTTATTTAAACATCTCTGTTGCTACAACGCCCACAAATGAATAATGACAGCCAAGACCGCTATGAGGCCCCTTCTGATGCTTCTACATATACCTATATATAAATTTATAGAAATACTAGCGGCCCGCTCGCGGTTTCACCCACGTGAACTATGTTATTATTATTTTTTGTCTCCATGGCTACGTCCTAGTGACGTCTATGCAAAATTTGAGACTCCTAGCATTTGTAGTAACGAAGTTTAATACAAACTTTCGACCTCAAAAACAACCCCTTAGAAGTCGAATATTACAAATTCCCGTCTTAGCGAGCACCTACGTCCTATAAGTAACTCCAATGCAAAATTTGAGATCCCTAGCACATGTAGTTTCTGAGATTTCGTGATGAGTGAGTGACCTTTCGATTTCATATATATAGAAGATATATAATTTATAGATATACCTACTTATAAACCTACTTATAATCTTCGGAGTTTCCTCCTCATTTGTATTATAAGTTCTCACACTCATATCTTTTGATCGCGTCAACTTAGAACATAATTTTTATGGATTCAAGGAACTACTTTGAGAGACGATCGAATTACAAATACATTTTAGTCGAAGTACCTACAAAAGCTTAGCAACAGTTATATGCAATAGGTATTAACATATGTAATGTAAGTAGAGCGATCGAGTGGCGCAGTGGCACAAGCGTGTGACTGTCTGGAAGCGCGACAATTTGTGGGTTCAATTCCCACTCGACGAAATTAAATTTTCATTTCTTCACTCCCGTGTCGCTGAGTTCCGCCACCCAACACGCAATGCCTCCAGAATTAGGCGGAAAGCGGAGAGCAGAATGTCTTAACACTAGGCTCCCCCTTCATTCCCGCTGCCTACACTGCTACATGCAAGATACACCGTGAAATTAAAAGAATGCAACACGCAATACGCCAGATAGTAGTACTTACAGCATGGAAGTTAATAATTGTACGTAGGTAAGAGTTCTGAGAGTTGTCGGTGTGTAGGTACGGCGTCGCCGGCGGAGCTCGCTGTGATCTCAGACCAGGTAGTAGATAGCCCGAATTTTAAATAATAAACAATCCCAAGAAACGTTCGCATTTATTCTTTACATTGTTGTCAGATGTATACGTAGGTATTCTTATACTTATTATTTAATTACCATGGCACGTTAGACCAAGATTGCTGGTTTGGCAATGTAGACCTAGCGTCCGAGTTTTGAGTCAGATAGACAGATGGACACGCTGGCAGATGAGAATGATAATAGTTTATAGTTTACTTTACTCTGAAAAGGAATCGAACCCACAACAGATATATGAATAACAAATATAGATTTGTTATTCATAAAGTGGCACATTATCCTCATATGATTTCACATCAGGTAAAATTCACAGATTGAAAACTAAAGTTTTAGCCAATGTAATAATATAAAAACTAACAAAATTATATATATATATATATATATATATATATATATATATATATACCCGCGCCTTTTGTATTTGTATATATATACTAGTGGGCCCGGACGCGGCTACGCCCGCGAAAATATAAGCCTAAATCATTAAAATAAGTTAAAAAATAATAATAAGTGGAGATTTATTATTAGAAAAAATATCTGAGTAACCGAAATGAACAAACCAAAGAAGTAAAAGTAACTAAAGGAAATTCTTAATATTAGAAAAAAAACCCTAAAGTTTGCTGTGCGCGCGTACTAAACATTTTTCTATATTAAATAATTATTAATTTTTGCGAACAAAATCTCAAATGATTAAAATTACGATATTTTAAGTGTATAACATCGGTATAGATAACCGAACTGAGATAAACTAATTATAAGCAGCAAATAATTACATAAAAAATAATAGTAATTCGAAAATCTATAAAAATTTACAAAATCATCAAAGTCATCCGCCCGTTCGCGTCGGTCATACTCATATTATGCCGCCCGAAGGCTAGGTCATTTGGAATCAGTCACATCTTAATTATTTATTAGAATGTTATACAGTAAATTATAATTTCCATCTAGATGAAATGCTAAAAGTGACTATTATATTTATTTTCATAAGGATGAATATCAAATTATAGAAATCATCTAATTTTTGTTAATGATTTGAATAAAGAGATTTGTATAAATCTATATCGGCGCGCACCATGTATGCATTAAGCAAACTCACTGTGGGTGACGTTTTCTTAAAACAGCAAACTTTGCAAGCTGTTGCTTAGCAACGCGTAGCGACGATTGTTATTAACATGGCGGAATAAATTCCTTGTCAAATTAATTATTTTAATATATTGGTATATAACGAAAATATTACAAATACGAGAAAAAAAAAGTATCCTATGTTCATCCCGGGACCCTCAAGTATCTCTATATGAGTATTTTATCACAATTAAATTAGCGGTTTGGCCCTGATTGCGGAAAAGACAGACCGACAGACAGACAGACAGACAGACAGACAGACAGACAGACAGACAGACAGACAGACAGACAGACAGACAGACAGACAGACAGACAGACAGACAGACAGACAGACAGAGTTACTTTCGAATTTATAATATAGGTATGGATATATATATACTAATTTCAATTTCCCATACACTGTTTTTTTTTATTTATTTTCCAAAAAAAAAATCTTACAATCCAAGTCACGTTCCTCTTTTTGATTTTCAACTTTTTGATAGTTTCAGCAAGCCTGTGTCAAACATGAATATGAAAGACCTCTGACAGTACGACATTGTAAATGTATGGATATGTACATGTGTGTTCAGTATGAATATTCAACACGGTTTTAGATGCAGCGTCGTATGCAAGTACTTGCCATTTCATGCATTAAGCGTCCAAGAATAGATTTATGTGGGGCGAATACTCGTATGTTTATACGAAAAATTATGAAGATTTTCATTTTCAGACTCACATTTCTTTTGCAAGTGCCAGTCGTGCAAGTGGCGTAAAGAGAACTATGAACAGGACAAATTGTAGGTTTGATTCCCACTCGAGGTAATGAAATATTTAATATTTCCATTTTCTTCGCTTTGGTACCAAGGCAAAGCGTCAAAGCTTTAGTTCCACTACTTATCAATAAATACCTGCAGAATCGGCGGAAAATGGGGAACAGAGTGTCCCAACACTAGGTTCAATGGGTAGAGAGAATCTAGTGTTGACATAATGCGTTTTGTACATACCACCTGAATTTGTTGCGTTTTGTCTTGTCAGAGAAGGAAAATTAAGTGGGGATTAAATCCACCATCGCCGCATTGACAGCCAGATGCTGCCCCATTGCTCTACGACGAATACAAAAGTATATATTAGAGAGTATGGCGAATTATTTAGTCTAGCTAAGGTTGAGGGAACCCAGTGTTAAAACATTCCGTACTTTCCTTCCAATTTTTAGACGTGCGTGTTGAATTGTGGAACTCAACACCAGCAGAATGAGAAAATGAAACCTACAACCACCTGAATTACCAGTGAGACAACATTCTAATACACACGTCGGTCTTTATGTGTGCTCACAGTGTGGGCGCGGCGTGAGACATGTGATTCAAGTTCTATTTCCTCCCTTTTCAATTTTAGTGGAAATGTCTATGCTAATATTATAAAGATAAAATAGTGTTTGAAATTGAAATATTTTATTTTGTTTAGTTGTCATTGTCCATTGTAGTCTAGTGTACATGCGGTCAGAGTTACCTTGGGCACTTAGAATGTGTCAAGTGTCATAGATATCTGTTAATTATTCCCATAGACCACGCGAAGGACCACATGGACTGGGCATGGTGGTAATGGGATCAATGAAAAATAAAAAAATACTTTTTAAAATCGGCCCACAAGCGACGAAGATATTGACAGACACAAAGAATGTAGGTATATAAAATTTACGGAATATAGAATCGTTTACTTGCAGAAATGTCAAGACATTACACAATTTTAAGATATTACATCTACTTGTAGCATATTGCACGGAACTCTACACCGCGTTTCATCTTACAAGAGAGAGAGAATGATAATTATTCATGCTTTAATCGGTATCGGATCTGAACCACGAAATTTAGCTCCATAAATAAAGTAAAATATCGTACTCACAACGTTATTAATTACACAGTTTATTGGAAACACGAATATTTAAATATAACACCTATAATTAAGCACTAACTACGCGAAGTGCTAAATGAATTATTTGCAAATTTAATATATAAAATGGAACGTGTGAAAATTATTTACAGTTTCAGAATATGATATTCAAAATATATATTTTGGCGAACGTAGAACGCATCAGTGCAGCGGCACAGTGTTTGTCACACGGGTTCGATTCCCAAACGAGGTATAAATCATTTTTGTCCTCGCTCTGGTTACAAGACGAAACGCGGCATCGAATTCTACTAAACATGTCCAAAAACCAGGCGGTGCGTGGGGAACGGAGTATGTCGATCCAAGTTTCCTCCTCCTTCCCTCTCTCCTGCCTTGGGTCGTATATGGATGCCGGATAAAGCGTAAAACTATCAAAAATGTAAATTTTGCTTCAACTAATTAATCAATACTGAAAAAGAAATTGAGGTCAGATTTCAAATTATTATTTTTTTGGTTAATTTTGCGGTAATTATGGTACAGTACGGCAGCGACTGACTGTTAACGCGATGGTTGTGTGTTCGATTACCACTCAGAGGACATATTTATTTTCATATCCGTGGGGATACCAGCGGGATCTGGTTCGAGACACGAAGTAAGTTAGCAAATAAAAGTAATATAAATGTAAAATTCCAAGTTAAAAGTGTATTTATCCTTCATAATCCAGATTCAAAACAGACAAACATAAATTGCATGCTGAAAACCGAACGATATAAAATGCAATAAGAAAATGTTGAACGCTGCCAGCCACCGGCACCGGCCAGTGGGCGGTATTATTTTAGTGAAACAGAAAAACATCGCCCACGACGTCAGTGACTCCACGGTGAGGTATTCGTGACTAATAACGAAATATTTACGTAATACAGGTGTTTTTTCTTATTTTTAAATCTATATTGGTTTACCTGGTGGTCGGGTGGTGGTGGTCGGTTATTTTTGTATGGGGTTGAGTTTTTGGGTGGTTCTTCTTTTATCTGGCATGAGATTTTATTGGTATTTTATTGGCTTTTTTCAAAGGTTATGAATGAGGTGTGGAATTTGGTTTCTTATTTTATTTTTGATTACATTTTGATTTTAAAATTATTATAAGAGAAAATAATTTTGAAAAGGTTATAATTTTAGATATTATAAATTATCAAAATGAATTAAATTCTATTTGTAAATTACAAATATATATTTAGATAAAATTTAAATAAAAAGCTTAAGAATATGGCACAAATACAGATATATAAATAGCATTGGAAACTATTGAATTTAGAAAGTTGATATTTGGCATGTAGGCAAGTTAGAGAGCGTAGTTAAGTATTAACAGAATATTTCCCAAAATTCCTAATAAAACAGAAAAACACAGGTATTTTAATTTTATTTCTTAAATTCCACATAAACAAAGTTACAATATGCAATGTCTCGGAATTTGGGTTTAAATTCCACATATATAAAGTTACTGGCTCCAACTGCTAAATACATCGATATATAATAAATATATAATTTAAAAACAAACCTACAAATTCTTGTGAATAAACAATACGAAACACAAATAAATAGTAGGTAATGTAGATACATGTAACACGATGCGTTCTGAAGAAGCTCCAGTATTAATATAGCAATGCTTTTATTAATAAACCTGCGCTGAACGTAGCTTTACCTGTGCCACACCCACTCGGACTCTGATTCAAATGAAAATATACTAACATTTGTTTTAATAATATTATTTTAGCTTCACGCTGTAATATCCCACATATAGCAGGAGAGATAGAAGGAACCTAGTGTTAGGACACTCCGTTCCCCACACATCGGTTAATTTTCGGTACATTGCGAGGAGGTTACCATTATGAGAAAAAAAATGTTTATCGCTGTATTGAAAATCGAATTAATGACCATTGCGTTAACAGTCGGACGCTGTACCACTGCGGCACGACCACCTCTAAGAATTTTGATAGTAACGGAAGTGTCTTAATGGGAAAGGAGTATCATAACACTTAGTTCCCAGGGTCCCTCTGCCTCTGCCTGATGTATGCGGTATACAGCATGAAGCTAAAAAATAACAAAAGAAACAATATTTAACTTTAAAAATGTTGACCAGCCATCCAAAAATAGTAACTTTAAATAAAGCTATAGTCGAGTATAATTACAAACTATACTCTGAATTTGGTGTAATATGTGTTAATATAAAAGTATATTATGCAATAAAGTATTCTATATAACGCGACGGTTCTGGGTTCGATTCTCACTAGGGTAAACGATTATTTTAATTTCTTCCTTCTGATATGCAATGTCTCGGAATTTGGGCTTTGTGTGGGCAACGCATTGTCTTAAGTTTACGTTCCCTCTGCTTTGCGGTTGTATGCGAGATACAACGAGAAGATAAAAAATGCAAGATAAATTTTATTAATAAAACAGGAAAATTAAGTTACGTCTGTATATACACTCTCTTCCTCTCTTTACAATTGTCTTGAGTAGAATTCAGAAAAATGATTGTACTAAATAGCGCTAAACTGAATATTGTATTTTGGTGAATAAAAAACTAATAATTTAAAACATTTTGAGCATGAGACATGAACCCACTACTACCGTAAAAAGTTGGGACATTTTCACTGAGCCACAAAAGCTTAAATCTCTATAAGAAGATATGACGTAAACTAGTGTAAATTAAAGCACATCACTAATATTTTCATTTGGCACCACATCTGGTGGTCATTGTCAGTTTTAACGACTGCATAAAACTATATATGTTATATGTTTACGTCTCCATATCGCAGTATCTTAATATATATATGCATGATGGTCATGGGTTCGATTCTCAATCAGGGACGCTCGCGTAGCCATGAAACATACGTTTGCATGGATATGCCTTTAGTACCTCACGATCGCGTGATTCAACACTTAGGAACGAAAAACACTTTAAGAAAACGCATAAAAAATTGTACGTAGCAAAATTTGAACCCGCACCTCTTGGTTTCCAAGAGTAGAAAATGGAATTTCTTTCAAATTCCATTTCTTAACACTAAGCATTGCATCAGGATAAACTATAATAATAAAGTTGTATAGGTAAATAATCTTTATACATTTACCGAGTACCTCACTTCTGGACGGGCGCCAAGTGTCTCGGAAATTGGTATCACCAATCGACAAATTATATGATTTGTTCAAACACGCTCGGCATCGTCATGTGGTGTGCCAATTTTTGAAATTCTATAATATAGATCGAATGAATTCAAGGAATATAACCAAAGCAATGCAGGACTATAACAAACCTTTAAATTAAATTTAAATCAGCTTCACGATGTAGGCACTGTCCCCATAATTTTTTTGAGGCATTCCGTGTTGAGTAGCGAAACTAACCCCAGGCTTATGCCTGGCACCAGGCAAGGCAAGGTGTGAAAAGGAACGAAGGGCACGAAGGAATGAAAATATTGAATGATTCATTTCCAAAAGTGGGGCAGAGTGGCGTTACAGTCACCGTACCCCTGCGCCAACCGTCGCCTTTACAGTCAGACAGAGAGAGAGAGAGATGAGAGAAAAATAAACAAAAAATGACTTTCACCACCACTCAATTAAAGTTTAATTTTCAATTCAATATAAAAATATGAATTACATCGACATTTAAAACTTTTGTAAAATTTTAAAATCGCACCTACATACATGTATAGGTACAGCATATTGTTCTCAATTAAATTTATGCACTGATACGTGAGTATGATGAGATTTCATAATAAAATTAAATATCCATATATATTACTTATATAACACGGTCATAGAGGACTCGCGGTGGTTGCTCGTTCGTATACAAATCATAGGAATATTAAAATATGGATAGACAGTAGCACAAGCGTGTGACTGTAAACGCGACTGCTATGGGTTTGATTCCCGCTCGGAGATATGAATTATATAATATTTTCATTCCCTTCCCACTCTGGTAAAAAGGCAAAGCACAGAGTGGGGAATGGAGTGCCTTATCACTAGGTTCTCTCTGCTTACTCTGCTTTATGCGGGACAGCGTGAAGTTATATCAAGCGCTCTCTTTGATTAAAAAAATATCATATGTAAAAAAAATTAAAACAAATAAATATAAAACAATAAATGAAGTAATTTAAAATATTCGTTTGATCAACTCGTACGGTTGGATGAGTGTAACGCGAATCATTGAATACGTGCAAGTGACAATATATTGTGGAAAGCACTAATTAATATGTTACGGTGACCATACAACTCGTCCAGAGTGTGTCCAGACTAATATCTGTCCGATATTGGTTTGTGGGCATACGGGCACGCGACCTACCCCGGATCCTCCAGCCGCCACTGTTACACCCTCATCCAGTCCGTAAGAGTGGTGCCCTTTTACCCCTCCTCCTCCTTTCCTTAGCTCCTTTCATTTCTTTTACCTATCCTTCTCTCTTATTTTACCTGCCCTATTTCCTCTCCCCTTGGTTTTTCCCATAACTGGGTTTTAGAGGTCAGATGGCAATCGCTCCATGTGAAAAACCACCGTTCCGTCCGTTTCCGTCGCTATAATGAACAGACACAGGCAGAAACTGGGTACGGCTAGGGCGTCGCCGCTAAACGACGCGCAGGCACTTCACTTTACATCACATCACTGCGATAAGTGGACAAGGGCTACCGTGTCAAATACGGGCACGGTTAAAGACGCAAGTACCCAAAAGGAAACTTCGCTTTGCAACGTGGAATATTGGCTCTCTAACGGGACGATGCAGGGAACTCGCAGATGTACACATGAGACGTCGGGTTCAGTGCGCATTATTCCAGGCAAGTCGGAGATGACAAAGAGGCCATCGACCAATCTATCTTTATATCTATTTATAAGCTAAAGCATAAAAAATAAAGCTTTTAAATATAACCAAAAGTCCTTAAAGAAAAATCAATATGTTAAAATTTCAATCTATCACACGACATGTTCAGCGACGCTCGAGCGACAGTGCCGTCGTCACTTTAACGTCGATATTGAAGGGTTTGAAGCGTGAATCTCTAACCTCGTTATTAAAATAATGTGTAATTTGCATAAATCATTGTTATTTTAGGGAAATCCTTGATACCGAGGCCATCGCGGCGCAGTGGCGCAACGTCTGACTGTAACCGCGACGGTTGTAAGTTCGTTTTAGAATCGGAGGGGCGAGTTAATTTCCGCTCTCTACTAACAAGACAGAGTTGAGTTCTGAAACAACGATTCTAAATTTTACGGAAAGTGGGGAAAAGGAGTTTTAACATTAGGCTTTTTCTTCCTACCCTGTTGTATGCAGCATATAGGGTGAACCTAAAAACAATATCAATGTGAAACATTTGGCATGTTTCTAAGAGAACAGTTGGTTTATTAAGTATTTTTCCGCAAACCAAGGAGAACAGTGTGCCTTAACACTGGGTTCCCTCTGCCTCCCCTACTCTGGGTAGCCTACAGCGTGAAGCTGATTTCTTTCTCGAAAATGAACATCAACATTGGTCATCATAAGCTAAGATGTTAATATAATAAGAATGTTCATAAAAAGATATATTCTTCACTTATTTTTTCCCAACTGAGTCAGATGAGCTAATTTTAAAGATTTAAAATTGACCCGATATATTTTAAATTCATTATGAAAATATAATAACAAATAAATTGTTTGAAAAAACTAAAACTAAGAACACATTAATAATACGATAATAGTAGTAGTGCAAGTTTTCATCAGCTATGCTTCAATCCCATCATCAGACCAGCTCGATGGTACCATAACATTTTATTGTCATACATACAATCTACATATAATTGCAAAGTTTCACTGTGGTACAACAATTAGAAAGGCGTGTAATTTATATTCTTAGATTTTATGGCATAGTTACTTATTTACAGCTCGGCCCATAAAAAAAACCTTCACCCTGTATCCCCCACTCAACAGGGTAGGCAGAGGGAACCTAGTGTTAAGACATTCCGTTCCCACTTTCCTCCGAATTCTGGAGACATTGAGTGGCGGAACTCAACGCCGTTATATTAAAAGCCTATTAATGGCGTGTTAAAAATAAGTTTAGCGCAGTGGTCGCCCTACTGCCCCCCTCGATGCACCCCTTGCACTCGTCAAAATAGCGGTGATGCGTCAGAAACTGAGATCACTGTAATATATGATTCAGAAATATGCTCGAAATATTTTTGTTTTTATGAAATGTCGAGTCGTGTGATTTTCTTTTTTTTCTGTTTTCGTCACGCATATAGCATCTGACTTTTTCTTCGTCACGCATATAGCAGGGTAGGTAAAGGGGCCTAGTGCTAAGACACTCCGTTTCCCACTTCCCGCCGATTATTCAAGGCATTGTGTGTTAAGTTTCGGAACTCAACGCCTCGAAGAATTGAAAATATTTATAAATAATAATTTATTCCCCAGAGAATCGAACCATAACCGTCGTGTTTATAGGTACACGTTTTTGCCTGTACGCCATGATGGTTTCATTGTATGTATAACCATTTAATAATAGTTTAATAAATTGTGTATAAAGCGCGGCACGTTGACTAGCTCTATTCTAGAAAAATCTATCTAATATAAGAATATGAATATTTTGAACCTTAAATCATCGCGAATATTCAGCAAATGCACAACTCCGCCAATAGTGTGTTGATGTTGATCAATGATAAAAACAATAACAATGAAAATATACATTGTAAAAGACCAAAGAGTAAAAAAAATAATAATTTAACAATACATTCTACCTTATGTAAAGGCGGCGGTTGTGGATTCAATTCCCACTCGGAGGAATGGAATATTTAATATTTTCATTTCATCGCTCTGATAAAAAAGTAATGACACCATAGAATGAGTTGATTATTCAGTCTCTTCTTTAAAAATCGTCGACGATGCTCTAGTCCACACTCCGAATTCTCGAAGCATTGCATGTTAAATGGCGGAACTCAACGCCGTGCTTTGCCTTGTTACCAGACCGAGGTAATAAAAATATTAAACATTTAATTTCCTGAGTGGGAATCGGACCCACAACCGTCATGCTTATGTCAGACACATGCTTGTTTAAGTTGCTTAGGGAATTTAGTGACAAGAAACTCCGCTCTCCGCGTTTCACACAAATTCGAAAAAAAAAACCGACTGAGCGAAACTTAACACCATACATTTTTCCATTATTCAATCTCCTGACCCAAGAGCCATGGCGGCCTTAGTCTTAGATATATATAAAAGATTTTTTTCCAAATGTGATTCAGGAAATTTGACATATTACATTATGTGTGACGAGCCATCCATTCCATTAGAACGGAAAGGGTTGACGCTTCTCCTTCAAACAGCTCACGTTACTACATTAATGGGGTTGCTATAGCTCTACCTACCCTGCTGTGTGCGGGATACATGAACTCTCCACCACTCGAAGAAATGAAACATTTATATAAATTTATATTTCTGTTTCTTCACTCTTGTGTCGAGGCAACACGCAATGCCTCCAGTATTCATTCGTGGAAAGTGAGCAATGGAGTATCCTGCTGTGTGCGGGATACAGCGTGAAGCTGAGTTTTTAAAAGTTAATTCAGGAATGTTTTATTTTCATTTACCCGCTTTGGGAAAAGGAAGTGAGTGCGGTGTTAATAATATTTCTTTTTCTCGACTGCTAAGGAAGAGTTATCTTCCATTATAATAATTCAATGTAGATAATATTGTAAATAAAATAGGAGTCAATAAAAACCGAATATCAATCTGTATAGGTATAGAATTCTATTATGAATTTATAAAGTGTCTTGGGAGAGTGAATGACATACTAGAATGGTCTCATTACTGTATCTGTAATATGTGAAATTGAAATAAATATATGAAAATATACAATGAGTCTGGGTAACTCGGTATGTACGTCTTTGTATTAAAATCTAAAGCACATTACAAGATTGTTTTTGTTTTATTAGTTCCACTAACGAGGGACGAACCCTTGTGCACTGTATTAGTTAAGAAATAGAGTGAAGATAATTTAGACTTGTATATGTGTATCTCCTTATTGATATATATTTATAAACAAGTCTACATAATTATTCGGATATTCGTCCAATACCAGTAGCAGAGAGTATTGGGCGAGCGCTAGGTAACGAAACTTAATGCCGCGTTTTGTCTTTATTATTCTTAGGTACCTTTTAAATTATAATACATTTAAAGTTTAAAAGTGCATAATGAATGGGAATGGAACCAAATGTTCATAACGATATAGAAGACAATTGCCTGCGCACGCGCAGCCACGTAGTACATACCAATGTAGGTCACGTTATAATATATATTTTAATTTTTTTTCTACTATTATTTTAATATGTTTTATACATATTGTTTTTTAATTTCTATATTTTTGCAATTGATGTAATAAACATTTTTTTTTCATTATAAACAGACTTTCTACAACAAATCTTATTTTCACTAATATACCATAATATTATAGTAAATAATAACATATACATATATACATATCGCGGCATAAAAGTCAGATGAACGTCTCTACATTTTCTAAATTTTACAGGAGAGCGAAAATACTGTGAAACTATTATACTACCTTTATTAATAGAGGTAGTATAATATAGTACCTCTATTAATAAAAATTGGTAAATAGAATAATATAAAATAATAAAAGAGGTGGTTGGTGGTTATACCCAGTATTTTCAATCTCCTGTAAAATTTAGAAAATGTAGAGACGTTCATCTGAGTTCTGACTCTTATGCCGCGATACATACAGACTGACACACTGCCCACTGAGAGCTACAAACTCGCACAGTGTGCACTGTGTACGCGGGAGGCGCGTAGGGGGGGCGATATCTCAAAATAACTACTTATTTCGGTAACCCACCCCGCCGCTGCGCCACTCCTGCGCAGCTTCACTATCCGCTAAGAATTCGCAATCGACCGACGTCTTGCTCGTCGATTGGGTTATAATGACTTAAGCCAAATGAACCCGTGTTATAGTGTATAAGACATAAGTAACGAGTGACGGTTATTTTAAATTTTATTATAATATTTTTTTTTGTGTAAAATGGAGAAATCACGGTGGGAGCGCTCCGAGCGGCACGAGCACGTTGTGCAGCAGGAGCGGGTCCAGCGCACAGAACATTACAGCCAAATGATGTCCCAACAAGGTAAGTTGATATTTTTTTTTTTGTGAATTTTTTTCTCTGCTAAGCGATATCTAACCTAGATTTTTCTACCAACCAAAACCAATGTAACTCTAGATGTTATATTCGCATAGCCTTACCCGTTTCTATTTTGAGGTGACGTGGGCGGGCACCGGGAGAGGAATGTTCCCCCATTATTTTTCACACTTCCCACTTTTTATAATGTCCAAAGTATGTTGGTAAGCGAATTATTATTAATTCGGCGTGTAAAATGATACATGCCTATAAATGCAGCGCGAATGTTAACATGGCAAAACCGTATTTGGAGGTACGTTCACGTATTTTTTTCTAGGGAGTTTCGTATAAAGTAGGTCAACAGTCATAATGCTAATTATGTTTGATTTCATATTAATTATCTATTTGCTTAGTTTATCGTTTATTTGTATAAGTGTTAAAAGTGTTTGGATGGTAATGGAGGAAAGTACATTTATGGAATGTATTTACATGTATCGAAAAATAACGGATTTTATTTTTAAAAAAATGTAAAATATTTTATGATATTTGTATAAACAAAAAATTTTATAACTCTTATTTTAATTCTATAAGTAAAAGTGCACATTAATTAATAATAATTTATTTTTATACATATTTAAACTTAAAGTAGAAATTTATTTTAAATAGGAAATAAAATTGCGAAATTATTATTATGATATTATATCAACAAAATTATGCTTCACATATCAAAAATATTTTATTTAGAAAAATAAAAATAATTAAAGAAAAATTTTACCAACTTCATATACACTTTAATGAGCAATACGGAGGTACATATTTATATGTATCACAAAAGATAATAAATCGTTTTTTTATGAAACCTGGACTGTTCCCTCACTTGGAATGCACTTCATTTCAATCAAAAAACTCTACTTCTAATCTTGTTATGACTCTACTAAATTTTACTTTCCGAAAAAAATCTGAACAAACAAACATAAAGGTACATCAATAAAATTTTACATACATATTTAATTGGAAATTCGCTGAATAAAATTAGGCTTTAACACAAAATAAATAATATTTTCCATTAAAATGAAACAAAAAAAATACTTTAATAAAATTGATATAAAATATAATTGAAAGAAATATTTTCTACAAAAATATTACGACCAAACACCTTTGGCACCATCTGTTTAAATACAAATGAATCATTTCATAAGAAGCTGACGGTACTAGCGTGACTTCTATCCATAACTTAAGAAAAAGAACCATTCTCTGAACAACGAAAGTGTTTTTCTATGTTGTAATAATTATAATGATATTTATAATGATTATACAATCAATAATCAATGTTATGATCATTATAGGTTAATGATACTTGCAATGATTGTGTTTATATATTAGATCTTATATAACAGAGATAGGAGAGTCATATATCTTCCGTTCATCGATAAGACACTCCGCGTTCGATAGTTTTTTTTAATTTTTTATAACTGAGTCTGCCTCTGAGTGTCTGTTGGTTGTTTCTAAAATATAATTTCGAATGTTTTGACACACGCGATCACGTTTTAAATAGATTCAATTAAAATATTTATCTGCACTGTTAAGAACGTAGTAATTATGAATTAAAAAATACCTACCTCACACTAGAAAAAGAAATAAAGCTTAGTTATAATATGACCATGTCTGTCGTGGTTATTGGTTCGATCCACACTCGAGGAGATTAAATATTTATTTACATTTATATTTCCATTTCTTCGTTCTGGTGTCGAGGTAAAGCGGGGTGTTGAGTCCTGCCACTCGAAACGAAATCCCTCCAGAATTCTTCAGAAAGTGGAGAACGAAGTGTCTTAGCATTAGGTTCCCTTCTCCTTGTGTGCGGGATATAGTGTGAACCTGAGGTGATTTTGATTTTTTTTATAATATGATGTCACACTTCTGGTCTTCACGGTTTATTTAGGTTGATAGATTGACATGGAAGTAGGAATAGAGGAGCCGGGTGATCCGTCGCCAACCCAGAATTATTAACAACAAAAAATTTGCCCGTCCAGACCACTTCCCCCAAAAAGTATCCCTAAATACGCCCCTTCAGGTTGACGATATAATATATAGTTAATGATACAGGATATTGTAAACTTGGTGTACGAGAACGCGACTGTTCACAGCTTTTTTGAGGGTAGATCCGCCTCCGCCGATCAATCAAGCGTTAAACTAAATCATAATACATCCATCCATTCACTCGGTAGCTGTTTTCTCATATAATTATAAGTTTTCTATTTCAATAGTGAGAATATAACAATGAGGCATTGGAAAACAGAAGATTGTCACGTTCAAGGTGAAATTGACTGATATTGATGTGTATATGCTAGAGAACTACGTATCTACCCGCACACAACAAGGTAGACAGAGGGGACATAGTGTTAAGACACTCCGTTCCAAACTTTCCTTAATTAATTCGTTATTTTTATTAAAAAAAATATGATTATACTACCGTCAATTCTACCGAGTGGGAATACACAACCGCCTTTAAAGTCGGACACTGTATTTATATACACTATTTAATTACACTTTCATAAAAATATATATTGCATATATTAATTATTATACTTAAATAAAAATTGCGAAATTTAAGAATTTAATTTAAAAATTATCATATTTTCTATTAAATAGATAAAAATACCGTTACGTAAGCGGATGTAGTGTTGCATTTTATACACTTAAATATCTCTCTATAGAGACATGTACGCGAGCACCGCGCTAGAGGAAACCATGTCAAACGGTTCGTATCACACGACGACACAATTATGGTACAGTGGTTAACTGCGCTTACTAGTTGTGAGGAGATTACGGGTTCATTTTTTGTGTACAACTAGTGACCCTCTAGCGGCTTCGCCCGCTTGAACTACATGATTATTCCTTTAATAAGCAGAATTGACTGTCAATGAATAATTAAATTTACTCGTTCTGAAACAGCCTTAAATGTTAAATTATTGATTTGGGTAAGGATTTACAATATTCTTTGTAAAATAACTGTAATGATACATACATATTACAAAAAATACCCAAATCGAATCGAACAATTCAATATCGAAATCCAATTAAACAAAAAAAAAAATCCAAAATAATTAATCGAATAAATAAATCGAATATCGTTATATATTATCTTCCATTATACAGACACAGGTTTTTAAATAAAATCTACATACTAATAAAAGGTAGTTTGTATGTTGTTTATGACATCAAAGATACTAAATGCAAGAAGTTGTACATTGGATTACATACATTTTTTTTATTCGAACCAATAGTTTCTAAGCTTGACACGTTTAACGAAAGCAGAAAAATTAATATAAAAGTAAAATATATATTTTATAAAACCTAATGTCTAAATTAATAGAAAATAGAAAACGGAGTGAGATGACACTAGGTATTCCCTTACTCAGAACCAAATTAGGAACTACATGAATATAATAAAAACACAGCCAAATATTTTGCATGGTTATCAGAAACAAGTTATAAAATATATCAATAAATCTTACTCTTATTTACACATTATTTATTCAAATTTAAACATTACATTGAAACTAGAATGCAATTTAATACACTGAGAAATTTCTACCACATTCTCCATCTTAAGACATAGAATTTTTTTTTTAAGAAATTTTAATATTTATTATTATTATTATTTATTTACTTTGTAAAGTTAAAATAAAACCAACTGAGGCCTTCGTGGCACAGTGGCGCATGCGTGTGTCTGTAGACGCAACGGTTGTAGGTTCGATTCTCATTCGGAGGGATGAAATGTTAATTTCTTTGCTCCTGTAGCAAGACAAAGCGCGGCGTTAAGTTACGACGAAAGACGTCACTCAACACGAAAAATCTCGATCGGCGCTGCGTGGGGCCGAAATATATAATCATATATATATATATATAACTCTTCTATTTCCGAGTTATTGGCAGACAAAGCACAGACAAAACTAGTGGACTTAGAAACTTGAAATTTTGCATGTAGCAAGGTTAGGCATACAACTTGTATGGAAACACTAAGAGGGAATTTCTCAAAATTCTTACTGTTATATTTTTGCCTTAAAGTCTACGCAAGCAAAGGGGCGACGACTAAATATTTTATTAGTATAGAAACATAGAATATAATCCTTTTAAAAAAAAGGAGAAAATAGAGAGCTGTTTCTCTTTCTTTAACAACTAGTTTGAAGCGCTTGTTCCGTACAGTGGGTTTCGTACAATCTAACAGTATTTGGTCGCAGTGGCTGCCTGCTAACGCATAATCTTTCATCATTTTATGTTCTATAAAAAAACTACGACGAAGATGTTATCTTAATGGCACTTCTAGTGAAAATTAGTTTTAGTGAAACTTTAAATATTTAGTTTCTTTATAGCTTCACGTTCTATCCCACATATAGCAGAGTAGGCAGGGGGACCCTAGTGGTACCGATAGTACACTTCGTTCCCAACGCGGCACCCAATTTTAGCAAATCAATATCGGAACTAATGTCGGAACTTAACGCCGATCAGAGTTACGTCGTTGTTAGAGCGAGGAAATGAGAATTATTCATTCATCGTACTTTGCCTTATTCGTGCGGAAAAAGATTTTAATTATTATAAAAAAATTACAGCGTGGGTATCGAAGGGTTAACCATCGTATGACACCCAGTAGCCACGATGATAGTATACCTGTTGATTAATTTTAATAATTCTTATGCATAATAAAAATACATTGTTTTTAAATTCAGTAAACTAAAGAAAATCAAAAGGCCCAATGACTACCAACCAATACACCCCGTATTATATCCACCTCATTTCAATCACGCGTCATAATATATATTATTATTATAACAGATAAACCACAAACGGGCATCGAATTCTCGACCACAATACTCTATACGCTGCCATTTTACAAAATGAATTGAAATATTTTAATGATAAATTAAGCTAAATGCTATTATTCAAAAGGAACATATGTATTAAAAGCTAAGCTAAGCTATTATTAAAAGCTTTTTTATGTTACAATATAAATATTAATTTAAATATTATTTAGTGATTGGACAACAGTTAGCTTGTCTGACTATACACTGTGAATATAGGTTCAATTTCTGCTAATTTTTTAGCCGCTTTTCCTTACTTCAAATTCCGGGAGTGAATTATTTACATTTCCTCGCTCAGCTAACATAAGAAACAGCGGCGTTTAAGTCCGCCACTCAACTCGCAATGTTTTGAAATTGGGAGGTGCCTTGGTAACGAAGTATCCTAGCACTAGCTCGCTGTCCCTCCCCTGATAATTATCATCATCATCATCATCATCAGCATGTTCTCGTCCACTGCTGGACATTGGCCTCTCCAATGGCACGCCACTGAGCTCAATCTTCATCATTCTTTGCTTTTCGCATCCAGCCGTCACCCCATGTAGCTGGAGGACGTCCTACATTACGCTTGCCGAAGCGTGGTCTCCACTCTAGAACGCACTTACCCCAACGGTGATCAGTTCTGCGGCAAATGTGACCAGCCCATTGCCACTTCAGCCTACTAATCCTTTGGGCTATGTCGATAGCATTGGTTCTCCGGCTATCGACAAACTCCGGATAACTTCATTTTGAATTCAATCCTTCACAGATACTCCAAGTATAGCCCTTTCCATAGCACAATATGATAGCGTGATATTATTATATGCGCCGATAGAGATTTTTCGTGTTGAGTGACGGCTTAACTTAACGCCGCGCTTTGTCTTTCTACCGGAGCAAAGAAATAAATATTTCATCCCTCCGTCGTATAGCGTGACATAGCATATGATAATTATATAAGTCACTAAGTACTAAACTATTTCTAATTTCTACAAATTCCTTCCAGTGAATCTTTTTAATAATAAAAAAAAATATAAAAAACAAACTAATCCAAAGCTTTAAATAACGTGTTTATCGGCAATTGACCTGAGATGCTAAGATTGTATTTTGTCACGACCATTACGCAAGCACCAACAAGGAACTACTATAGAAACGTATCTCCATACAAAAAATATAGACAAAAACTGTTACAATTGCAGTTTACACGCGATATTCGCACTTTTACTTAAATTATATTGAACTAGTTGTCGCCCATAACTTTGTTTGTGTGGATTTTAATAAGTAAAATAGGTTTTGTTTTCTTCCCATTCTCGGAAAAGTTTCGAGAAATTATCCCCCAGTTCTCCCCTACACTTCCTAACCTACCTGCATAATAAATTTCAAATTTCTAAGTCAAATTTCGTAAATAAAAATGTGTAATTATAATAAATACAAATATAAAATGTTACTATGAAAATAATATAAAATCACTCATTGTAACTACAACTTTATACTA
Source organism: Heliconius melpomene rosina (assembly GCF_056956725.1). Lineage (NCBI taxonomy): Eukaryota > Metazoa > Arthropoda > Insecta > Lepidoptera > Nymphalidae > Heliconius > Heliconius melpomene. The sequence continues at coordinate 14,007,480 of NC_140409.1, forward strand.
AAAGAACATTTCTACCCTCTAGTAATTAATATTATATAAATTTGTACCTTTTTTGTACTAAGTTAAATGAAGAACATTTTGCAAGTACCTACTAAGACTGACTTTTTAAATTTGTAAACATTAATGACACAAATCTCATGTAAGTGACTGTGAAGTCTTTTTGAGAAATAAATATCTTTAAGCCTAAAAACGAAATTGAATAGTAGTTGAATGCGATAAGCAAAAACTGAGGAAGCAGTGCTAATTAATACTTGTAAATATCAAACTTTTTTGTACGATAGATTTTTTTTTATTGTCCCCAATAGAACCGATTTATAATGATTTTTTTAAGCTTCACGCTGTATCCCGCAGGGGAGAACCTAGTGCTAAAACACTATTTTCTCCACGCAACACACATTTTTTTAGACATTATTTAGTGCCGGGACTCAACGCCGTGCTTTGTCTTGTTACCAGTGCGAGGAAATGAAAATAGTTCAATCCCCTGATTAGAAATCGAATCCACAACCGCCATGCTTACCATCTGTTTTTATTTTGCCATCATTTTCTAATTACAAAAAGCATAAAAAAATATTCTCAATGACGACGAAGCAGCAACTTTATTGCTTTATTAAGTCTTTGACAAGGTATTTAAGCTTGCGCTCTCTCACGAAGTCACAAGTTCCGTTTCAAAATTAACTAACTTTATTGTTAACACTGCATTGGCTCAGTGGAAATTTCACTTTTAGAGTGTTTATTCAATTATTTAAAAAAAAACTAAGGAACCATGGACTACTTGCTCACATGACGACCTGATTGAGGCAATAGAAGCCGCAGTCGACGTGGCTAAATACTGGCAAAATACTATCTGCATTCTCCACGAAGAAGAAGAAGAAAACTAAGCATGTTGCAAAATATTTATATTTTACAATTAGAAATGAGGCCCTCGTGGCTCAATGGTTGTTTATAAAAGCGAAGGTTGTGAGTTCGGTTCAAGCTGTGGAATTAATTATTTTCAAAATATAATAAATTGATACCTCTTAATCTTGAGATTAAGAGAAACGGGATACATTTTTTGTTCCATAAAGTTACTGAATTTCACAAAAAACACACAAAACTAAATTTGACATCAAATTAATAACCTCCTCTTTGAAGTCAGTTTAAAAGCATAGAATAACATTTCTAAAACAATTAGTTTACACTGTATCCCGCATATCTTTCTAGTGTTAAAACACTCCGTTCTCCACTATCCGCTCAATTTTCGAGACAATGCTCAACACAGGTATTATTTTTGTTACCACAGCGAGAAAATATATATAACTCATTCTTTTTAGAGGAAATCGAACCCACAAACGTCGCGTTTAACGCCATACCGCTTCGCCACGCTTCACAACAAATTGGTCTTTAATATACCATTTTCCACCATCCAAGCGACGGTTTCCATATTTAAAATCATATATAATTCCATAATTCTAAGTTAAGAAGCTTAACAGTTCTATAATGATGTAGCGAAATCTTCTAACGGTGAGAGAAAGTACTGTACTGTACATATTACTACAACATTTGTTCAACGGATCAAATAATTCGATTGGACTTGCGGCGTGGTGTACCCATAGTCTATAGTCTACTATCTAATAACTGATGTTATAAAGGTGTTTGTTTGGTTGAAAGCGCTAATCTCAAGAACTTAGGGAAAGGAAATTGTGTTTAATAGTTTATTTTGTAGTTGTATTTGCAAAGTACACGTAGAAAGGATGTTTTAGACATTTTTATATGTTTCAAACCAACGAACCGAAGAATCTATATATTTACTTGATATTTCTTTGAAGATCAAGTCGTTCTTCATCAGGGTGTTGAATTTTAGCAATCTATATATAAATAAACATTGCTTTATTATTTTCGTAGGCAAACTAATGCCTCAAATTCATTCAAATGACTGTAACTTTTTTTTAATGAAACGATTTTGATGAAATAAACTTTAGATGTTAAACTGGATTAAAACAAAGAAATTGGTGAAAGTTTTACGTAAATCGGTTCTGTACTTTCAGAGACTATACAGACAGGCAGACAAGAAATTAAAAAAAATATTTTTGCTTTCCATTATTCTTTTTAAGTGTCCTTCTATCCATTTCAGTCAAATGTACAGACAAAATATTTTCAATTAAATTTAAAATAAAAAAAAATCTAGGCCTGCTCTGGGTGTGCGGCGTTGAGTTCCGGGCTCTGTTAATTGAAAGCCTATTGCTGTGCGAAAAAAGCATGAATCTTCTATGTTTAAAAATACAAAAATTTCCTTGTGAAAAATGTAAAAAATTTTAACTCAAAATATCCATAATCATTATTAAGTATAATGTTAGAATTGAAAGTATTGAGGCCGTCATGGTGCAAAAGATATTGTGAGAGTAAACTCGACTGTTGAGGGTTCGATTCTCATTCGGGGAAATAAAAAATTTTCATTTTCTCGCCCTGAAAACAAGACATAGCGTGTTGTTGAGTTCCTACACTCGATACTGATTCTCGAAAATTGGGCTATACCTATGTGGGAAACGGAGTGTATCACTAGGGTCCCTCCTCCTATCTCCTCGTATCGTATATATATATGAATCTATAAAAAATAAAAAAATCTTGCGATAAGAACGGATTCTGAAACATAATTATACATATAACTCTACAATAGTCAGTTATACACTTATAAATCGGTCACACCTTGCTCCACAAACAACTAATTAAAAAAAATATCTTGATAGACAGACAAACTGATCCTTAACGAAACCTTAACGGAACCCTCCGTCCCTCCGTTCCGTTTTGTTTTCTTTTGATATTTGGAACCTAAAAATCGAACAATAATAAAAAAATTCGCAATTTTGTCACGAACAAGTAAAATTCGAGTGTAATTACTACAATGTAAATTGAACTCCGTTATGATTCATATATAAATATGGTTAGAGGGCCACTGACCATATGGCGGCGGCAGTAGGTCAAGAAGCAACGGACGAGATAGAAACGAACGATCGAATTTAATCTTTAGGTCTGTAGATATAAAGTTGAAATTTTTACTTGTAAATTTAACACACGGGAAAATAAGTTCTATATTGAGGGGAGTAAGGAATATTAAATTTTTCATACGTTTTATGTGAACTTGGTAAAATGCGTACTTTACTTGGTTTTTAATAGAAAGATTTTTTTCATCTCCGCACCTGAGAGCAGAGAGAACGTAGTTTTTTTTAGCTTCACGCTGTATCCCGCTAATAATAAGGTAGGCAGAGGCCTTAGAAGAGACAGAGAACCATAGTTTAGAAACTCTGTTTCATACGCGCCACTTAATTTTCGGAATTTCATTTCCTCGAACTCAACCCTTACCGGAAAGTAAGAAGACAAAGCCCGGAGCTGAGTTCAACCACTCGACGCAAAATGTATCTAATTCGGCCGGAAAATTCAGAACGGAATGTTTTGACACTAGGTTTAACTTCCTGTTGTAAGCGAAATTAATAATAATTAGTAACTATTAAGATATACAATATCATTGAAATGTAAAACTACAGGTAAGGGCATGTAAGATAAAAGCGAGATCAACTAAGCGAAACCAGCTACCTTTATATACTTCATTAACTACATTATTTAGCTTATTCAAAAAACAGACAGATACATTAAATTCAGATATTTGATAGGTCGTCGTGGCGTAACTCAACGCTGTGCTTTGCCTTGGTACCAGAGCGTAGAAATATCAATAAATAATAATTAATTTCCCCGAACGGGAATCGAAGCCACAACCGTCGCGTCTACGGTCGGACGCTGTCTTACTGCGCCAGGACGTTCAACTATTTTTTTACCTTCACGCTGTATCCTACACAGAGCAGTGTAAACAGAGGGAACCTGGAAATCTAGTGTTAAGACACTCCATTCACTATTAGAACACTTCCGTTCCACACATTCCGCCAGATTCATGAGGCATTGCGTATTGTATTACGGAACTCCACCCCGTACTTTGCCTTGGTACCAGAGCGAAGAAATGATAATATTAGTAAATAATAATTAATTCCTCCACCCTCCTCCCTTCCACCTCGAGTGGGAATTGAGTCCACAACAGTCGCTCAAATATGCCCTTGCGCCACATCTGCGTCATTAAGTTCAACTACATAATTAAATGTTTTTAGGTTATTATTACCATAGCATTGTCTAATTAACGTTATGGCCTTAATTTTTATCGCCATTAAGAGGTAATTAATTCTTTTTCTTTGATTTCTATTCTTAAGTATCAAGATTTATTTGCAGATATTTTGTTAGACACAATGTCTGGTTGTAAACTCGGAGAATCATTTCTTCATTTCCTCGCTCTGGTAACAAAATGAAGCGCAGCGTTGAGTTCCAGTACTACCAGAGCGGGAAAATGAAAACAGGTGGCAATCGAATCAACAACCGTCGCGTTCCCAATCTCAATAATATCTTTTCTTTTAATTGCAAAAGTCTATAAGAGGGATATAAAACATTGATCATAATTATATGATTATCCATAGAAATTCTTTATTTCTAGCCAGTTCTTCTCAGCGGAACTGTCTTCTTGACGGTGCTATCTTTATGTTCATAAGACGGTGCAATCAAGCTTATTTAAATATAGCATATTCTGAATATTAATCTGAAATAAGAACGAACGGGTAAATTTCTAAATTAAAACGAAGATGTCCGATATTCCTCCTCCGAGTAATGTAGTTTAAGCAGCAAAATATACATGAAACTATAACTTAAAGTAAACACTAAATAAAAATATACTTACTATAAATAAGCTGTATTATAAGCTTAGCAAGTTGTGTTAATACAGCCCATTCCGCACTTTCCGTCCAACATTTGAAATATTGAGCACGTGTGTTAATCACAGGTATCGAACCCATAACTGTCGCATTTAAACTCAGATGGTGTGCTGAACGTCCACAACAGCACACGTCGACAGCTTCTATTATATTTAGTAGTATTTATAAAAGATTATATATTTACAGAGAAATTTCTTACTCTGTTTTTTCTCAGTCATACGAGAAAGAACAGCCTATAGTTTCCCCACCCAACAAGCAATTTTTTAAATGGGCACAAAAATTGATCTGAGTAGACCAACACTATCAAGCTGACAGCGTATTTTAAGTGTCTGGCAATATAAAAAAAATCCTGGATTCATTTCAGTAAACATATTTATAGTTCGAAATTCATGTATAAAAGAGTTATTTCATAATTCGCTGGTATGTGTCTTGGGCTGCGTCCAACTCCTACGCGGTATGGAAATAGCTTGAGATTCTCATACAAAATCTTACTTGGCTGTGGAGGTGACTATACAGCTGTCGTTGTAAATCATCTTCTATTAGTTCTGGACATGCGATTGGAATTTATAATTTTTATACGACCAAAGTTCTTTTAGATCTGAAAAATATAATAAATTTAACGTAAAACACAGAAAAAAATTAAGAAAAATGTTTTTTTTTTTTAATTTATTGATCCAACGAATAACGATGAGGCAAAGCGAGGCGTTGTGTTCCGCCACTCAACACACAATTCCTCCTTAATTCGGTCATAGCGCAGCGGCACAAGGTCGGACTATAAACGTGACGGTAATAGGTTCAATTTCTACTCGGGTAGATCAATTGCCGCTCACCACGCCTTGTCTCAAGGTAAGGTCTCCAAGGTACAGCATGGAGAAATGAGTGGCTTAACAGTAGGTTCCTACTGCATGCATACCTTGCTGTATATTCCATGATTTTACATTTCCCATCCCATGACCTTGACCCTAAAACTAACATTAAAAAATGAACAAAACAATTGCTTGCTTAAAATAAAATATCGATTAAAATAGACCAGAAAAATGTTCTTATAAAAATAGGTACATCTTATTTTTTAAACGCATCTATGTATGAACTGCAAAAGTGCTGCAAAACAAAAAAAGTTAATTATTTTTTTATCAGCTTCACGCTGTATCCCGCACATAGCAGGGTAGGCAGAGGGAACCAAGTGCTAAGACACTCCGTTCCCCACTTTCTGCCAAATTCTGGAGGCATTGCGTGTTGAGTGGCAGAACTCAACGCCGCGCATTGTCTCAACAACAGAGCAAATAAATGGAAATATAAACGTAAATAAATATTTCACTTCCTCGAGTGGAGATCGAACCCACAACCGTCACATTACAGTCACACTTTGTGCCACTGCGCCAAGATAGCGTAATTCATTTCCGTACAATGAATTATTTTCATTTCCTAGTTCTGGTAGCCAGGCAAAGCGCGGTGCTCCGACAAACACAGTGAGACAGCTTTGGAGGTAGCATAAAAAGTGTATTTAAAAACTAAAGCAAGTGTATTTAAAAAGCAAAATTAAACAAATTTAAGACTTTTTTATAAAAGATCGACAGTCGCATGCCACGGTCGCGAAACCGGTCCTCTCATGCTCCTCGACCTACTATTAACATATTTACGCTCATTTCAAGTAATTTTATTTATTTTGTCCTTAGCGTAAATAATTTTATATATATTATAGTTATAGATGATCTACAAATTATTTATAGTATTATTATCAAAAATGCAGGTATTTTTATAAAAGTTTCAATTCAGATGAATTGAATCAAATTAATCAATCTCAAGCTCAAATTTATAATATGAGTTTCTTGCCTTCTGAACCGGTGGTAGCTTTTTATTTATATGTTCATTCGACGATTCAAAAGTGCTTGTTATAGTCTATTTGAATAAAGAACATTTTGAATTTGAAACATATTTTTCCCTTAACCATTCCTTTTTAGGGTTCCGTACCTCAAACGGTAAAAACGTAACCGTTGTAGTATCACTTTGTTGTCCATGAAGATCATTTATCTAGAGATCGCGTCGCTGTATTAAGATGAAAATAATATCAAATATTCAAGTCTATGGTCCCTTCAAGTAAAGAAAAAATCAAGTTTCTATGTCAAAAGAAACGAGCAATTATATAGTATCGATTTCATATCGATTATATTTGCCTTTCATATGAAAATCGCCACGTCATCAAAACCTTACATTTATAAAATTTAACACGAAGTGAGAATTTACAATACAAATAAAGAAAAATCGGAAAAGTGTAAAGTTCTAGATATTTCATAGAAAAATAAATAATAAATAAATAATATACACTCAGCATATACTCTATTGGTACAGAAGTCTCGGTTGGCGAATCTGACTCGCACTTACCCGATTTTATTTATACTAAGATAGGCTTGCGTTACAAAACACATTGCAATGGTATGTTAAAGTTCCAATCTGTAAGTGTAAGTAGATGAATCTTCATTTGATTTTAATATACTCCTATAATGGAAGCTATCCGGTTTCCAAAAATATATTATACTTAGTTTCCAAAATTATATTCAAATAAATTATTTACATTTCTTGGCTTTGATGCTAACTCAACTCAACATGCAAAATATTGAAAATTAGGCCATCAGTGGGAAACGAAACTTGGCCAGTAGATTTCCTTAGAGAGCAGTTAAATAAGAGAGGATATGCTGAAATTCCTACAGGAATGGAATAAAACGAGATTACACATTTTTAATACTTACGCAAATAAAAGTTACGGACAACAACTAGTAATATTATAAAAAATACTGTTATTATTAACATTTTGTAAAAAAAGGCTTATAAAGTTAAAAAGTAAGGTAGAAATAATGTGAACTTGCTGTTCATACAAAAAAATGTGAAATTACTAGTTACAATTTTTTATCGAACCTGATTGCAAGTATTCTGGTTTGCAGGCGATTATTATGCCTTTTTTTATTTTTATGTCGTTTTCTCAATAATATGACTGCTTTGCGGCGAAGGATTTTCGAATGTAATTTTACCATCAAACTGTATCTCGCGCATACCAGGATAGGCAGAGGGAACATAAGACACACTGTTCTCCATTTTCGCCGAAATCTGGAAATATTAAATATTTCATTTGTTGAGTGGGAATCGAACCCACAACCTGTGCCGTTTACAGTTACACTTTACGCCTTTCCGCCGCAACTGGCCTCTTATATTGATCTTTAATTCCCTTTTTTATTTTTTTTTAACATTTCACGCTGTATCCCGCATATTGTAGAGGGAGCCTAGTATTAAGACATTGCGTTCCCGAAACACACACGCAATTCATCTCTTACTGTGAAAATCATTAATTGACCGAGTGGGAATTGAACCCACAATTGTCACATTTACAGTAACCCGCTGCGCGGCTGCGTCACAACGGTCTCGATTAATCGATTGATCTTTGTAATTCTATATGAAAATTAATATTTTTTATCTTAAAAAAATTATGAATCCGAAATATAGAGTCTCGATACTAGATTCCTTTTATCATTCCCTCAAATTTGAGGAATAAAACAGTGATATATAATTAAATTTATAAAATTCAAAATTAACCTTATATTAAACACATATATATACAAACAAACACGTCCGTGACTTGTTCGCGACCAAAATGGAGTTCGTAATAAGATACGAGTGGTGGTACGAAAATAGCCGCGCGAAAAGAGCTCGCCCGCTCCGTCACCGCTGACTCATGCGCATGCAAGAACTGGGGCCTGGGGTAACTGAAGCGCGGTACTATTGTACACCTGATAGAACAGAATTATTACTAAAAATATGTGTATGCTAATATTATTACGCTGAACATTTTGATTGGTTTACCGCGCTAATCTAAGGAACTGCTGATTTGAATTAAAATATTGTTTTTAATAAAACATAACACACATGTTGTCTTAATAAGCAAATCTTTAGTAAAGTAATGCGAGGTTAGGTTTGATGGCCATAAAAAAACAAATAAATCTAAATAAATTAGCTTCACGCTGCCCGCATCAGGGTCATCAGGGTAAGCAGAGGGAACCTAGTATTATAAATAAATATTTCATTTCCTCGAGTGGGCATCGAACTCACAACGAGTCGCGTTTACAGTCACTCTTTGCGCCCCTCCGTCACGATTGGCCTTATGTTTGATTTATAAGTAACTAAATTTACATTTAATGTAACATACATTCTCCTCTTTTACAGTGGAGAGCTCTGGAGTTGAACGCTTACCTATCGCCTCGGGCAGACCTGGTGACCCATCTCCACCGATTTTCGAGCAAATATTTAAAAATGCACGATTTGCACAAGGAGGTAATGCAAAATTTGAAGGCAAGTTAAGAGGAAATCCTACTCCGGTTGTATCATGGACCAGAAAGAAGGCTCCATTGGTTGAATGTAATAAATATAGTATGAGCTACAATGAACAAACTGGGGACGTGTCTCTGCTAATCAAACAAATTGGTCCTGGTGATGAGGGGGAATATACATGCACAGCGAGAAATCAATATGGTGAAGCGATTTGCTCAGTATATATTCAACCTGAAGGTGTGCCAGTACCCGCACATCAGACCTCACAGCAACAAAGCTACAGGCACGTTAGTGAGAGTGTAGAACACAAATCTTATGGTACTCAAGGCTATTCTTCTGAACAGTCGAGACAATCCCAAAAATACGCATACACAAATGGGTCAGATTACTCATCCACAGAGGATTTTAAAGTAGATACATTTGAATACAGACTTTTGAGAGAAGTATCATTCAGGGAAACAATAACAAAGAGATATATCGGAGAAACTGATATTCAAATAAACACTGAAGTAGATAAGACCATGGGGCCAGTATCTCCACCGAAAATATCACAGAAACCTAGAAATTCAAAGCTTCAAGAGGGTACTGATGCACAATTTCAGGTACAGCTATCTGGCAATCCCAGGCCACGTGTCACGTGGTTCAAAAATGGTCAGAGGATAGTGAACTCGAACAAACACAACATAATAACAACCAACAATCAAACTATCCTTAGGGTAAGAAACACACAAAAGTCTGATTCAGGCCATTACACTCTTTTGGCTGAAAATCCTAATGGTTGCATTGTTACATCAGCGTACCTTGCTGTGGAATCGCCCCAAGAAACTTATGTACAAGACCAAAAATCACAATATACAATTGATACTCAACAAATAGAGACTGAACGAATAGAAATAAGTGAAAAAGCTCTTGCTCCGCAATTTGTTAAGGTCTGCCAGGATAGAGATGTCACTGAAGGAAAAATGACGCGATTCGATTGCCGCGTTACCGGTAGACCGTATCCCGAAGTCACGTGGTTCATTAACGATAGACAAATCCGAGACGATTATAATCATAAGATATTAGTAAACGAATCTGGAAATCATGCGCTTATGATTACAAACGTCGATAGACGTGATAGTGGTGTAGTGACATGTGTAGCGCGAAATAAGAGTGGAGAAACATCTTTCCAATGTCGGTTAAATGTTATTGAAAAAGAGCAAGTTGTTGCTCCTAAGTTCGTTGAACGTTTTAGTACTTTAAATGTACGAGAAGGTGAGCCCGTTATACTGAATGCACGCGCTGTTGGCACACCTACACCACGTATCACATGGCAGAAAGACGGTGTTCCAATTATACCCAATCCAGAGCTACGAATTACTAACGAAGGTGGGGCCTCGACATTAGATATACCCAGAGCCAAGGCGTCGGATGCGGCATGGTATCAGTGCACTGCTCAAAATGTCGCAGGCTCCACAGCAACTCGGGCGAGGCTTTATGTGGAAGTACCAAAAGAGCCTCCACCTGAGCAAAAGCGTCTGCACTTGCCCCGGCCTACAAAAATTATCGAGCCAGAGTAAGTCTTCTATAAAATTTACCTTGCACTTTACGTACATCATTTACTTTATATTCCTTATGTATAATAAGGTATAAAATCTTATTTTTGTTTACTGCAGGCCTGCTCCTGGACCGGAAATTATATATTTAAGGCACGTGGAAAGAGCACGACCATATATTCCTGCGGGTGAAGAAGACCGTGTCTATCCTCCACCTCAATTCATTGTGCCACTTAAAAGTGTTTCACAAATGGAAGGCGGGAAAATTCATTTTGAAACGAGGATAGAACCGGTCGGGGACCCAACGATGAGAATCGAGTGGTTGAAAAATGGTCAAAGTATAGAAGCTAGTAAGTAGTATTGTCAAATTATATAAAAGTACAAATAAATAAATAATAAAGTTAGAGTATTAATACATATTTTTTATTGTTACAGGTTCCAGATTTACTTCTATATTCCGTTTTGGATATATATCTTTAGATATGCTCAGTCTTAATATTCAAGATAGTGGTGAATATACATGTCGCGCAATAAGTGCTACAGGTATGGCAGAAACGAAGGCTATACTACAAGTAACACCTAGAGCTACAATCGAAAGGACCAGTCAACATCCAGGAAGTTTACAATATATTCAACAATTAGAAGACTATTCTAAATATCAACATCAAGAATCCATTGAAGAACAAACATCACAAAAACCACAATTCATTAGACCATTACAAGATCTTGGGGAGCTGCAGGAAGGTAGAAATGCACATTTCGAAGCACAACTTACACCTGTTAGTGACCCAACTATGAGAGTCGAGTGGTACAAAGATGGAAGGTCTATTACAGCTAGCTCGCGAATCACAGCAATCTTCAATTTCGGCTACGTCTCCCTAAACATCATGCACCTACGGGCTGAAGATGCAGGTTCGTATACAGTGAGGGCTGTGAATAGACTAGGAGAAGCCATTAGTACCGCTTCGATAAGAGTAGCAGCTAGAAGCACAGTAACAGCTGACCTGGGCATACCTGAACAACGTAGATATATTGAAAAGACTGAGCAGTTAGAAGCTTATCAACAACAACAGCACCAAAAATATTATCAGGAAGCACCTGAAAGTACTCAGAGACCAGAGTTTAAAACACCAATAAAAGATCAAATAAGCATTAAAGAGGGCGGATTTGCCCATTTCGAGGCTCGACTAGAGCCAATTGGCGACTCTACACTCAGAGTAGAATGGTTAAAGGATGGACGACCAGTCGAAGCTAGTTCAAGAATAACTACATTTTTTAATTTTGGATATGTAGCTTTAACAATTAAATCCGTAACAATTCACGACGCAGGACACTACACATGTCGGGCGTATAATGCACTTGGACAAGCAACTACAAGTGCTAATCTTACAATCATCACAAAGAAAGATATTATAGCTGAATCTCAGCATCCCGGTGGACTGGAAAAAATTCAATATTTAGAAGATTCTAGTAGATACTCGAAAAAATCGGAAGAGGAAGTTAAAATAACACAAAAACCACGATTTCTTGGTCCACTTAAAGGAACTAATAAGATCGTTGAAGGGCAAAGTGCTCATTTTGAGGCTAGAGTTGAGCCTCAAAGTGACCTCACTATGACCGTTGAATGGTACTTCAACGGAAAACAAATAAAATCAGCTAATCGTATTCAAACATATCATGATTTCGGATACGTCGCGCTGGATATTGCTAATGTCCGCTCTGAAGATTCTGGTGTTTATACAGTTGTAGCGCGTAATGCTTCTGGAGACGCCCAACTCAGCGCTTCAATGATAGTTGAAAGTAAGTCATGAACATATTTACCATTTCTTTGTTATTCTACATAGTATTTATGTAATTAATATACATAATATTTCTTTTTATAGCTCGATCCAGCATTGACACATCAAGTATTCACCACGGCTTATACGAAAAGACCCGCCAATTTGAAGAATCGAAATTCGTCGAGCCTATGTATCATATTGAAGAAATTTCAAAATCAAAACCAATCTTTGTTCAACCATTGTCGGACCCACAGCCAGTTTCCGAAGGCAAAAATATTCATCTTGAATGTAGATTGGAACCTATGGGCGACCCAACCATGAGAGTTGAATGGTTCCACAATGGAAGAGCTGTTACAGTAGGTTCAAGATTTAGAACATACTATGATTTTGGCTTTGTAGCATTAGACATCATACATGCTACTTCATCCGATTCAGGTGAATATACTGTTAGAGCAGTTAATCACTTGGGTTCAGCGCACACATCAGCAATGGTTCGAATTATTGAAAGGTCTGACATCTTGACCGAAACGCAAAATGAACAAGCAGTTGAACAGATACAGATGTTAGAAGACGCCGCTCGTAGAAGCCGGCAGGTTCAAGAAGATATTACAGTAATGCAAGCACCACAGTTCTCCAGACCATTACATAATATTGAGACTGTGGAAGGTACTAATGTACATTTAGAATGCCGATTGCAACCAGTTGGCGATCCAACTATGAAAGTAGAATGGTTCTGTAACGGCAGACCTATTAAAACAGGACATCGATTCAGACCAGCCTACGAATTTGATTATGTCGCTCTGGATCTTTTAAGTGTTTATCCAGAAGATTCGGGAGTTTATACCTGCCAAGCAACAAATCAATTAGGAGAAGCAGTCACTTCATGTGCCCTACGAGTAATGGCAAAGAAAGATTTAATTTTTGATTCTCAACATCCTTCTGGATTAGAAAAAATACATTATTTAGAAGACTCATCCCGTTACAAGAAATCTGATATTATTGACGAATCAGTAAATATTAAACCTAGATTCGTCACGAAGCCAAAATCTATTGAAAATGTCAAGGAACGCAACCATGTACACTTTGAATGCAAGCTTGAGCCCGTTACAGACCCTAATTTGAAAGTTGAATGGTTTAAAAATGGCCAACCAGTAACTGTTGGGCACAGATTCCGACCAATCCATGACTTTGGTTATGTAGCCTTAGACATAATTGATCTAATCGCGGAAGATTCCGGTGTATATACATGTAGAGCAGTCAATTTAGTCGGTACTGATGAAGCTAGCTGCAGATTAACATGTCGTGAGACAGCTGATATAATCAGGGCGACCCAAAATGAAGCTGGGTTAGAACAGATTCAGGTGTTGGAAGATAGGTCTAAATATCATAGAACAGATTTTGTTGACGAGGTTACGACTCAGGCTCCAATATTTACTACATCCTTAAAAAATGTAGAAATCAAAGAAGGTCAACGTGCTCACTTTGAATGTCGATTAATACCAGTGTCTGATGCAAGTATGAAAGTAGAATGGTATCATAATAATAAACCATTAAAGAGTGGTTCTAGATTTACAGAAACCAATAACTTTGGTTTTGTGGCACTTGATATTATGTCTTGTTTACCTGAAGATTCGGGCACATACACTTGCCGGGCTATAAATGCTCTCGGCGAAGCTGTTACTTCTGGTGTGGCAGTCGTTCATTCGAAAAAGTCAATTTATCTGGAATCACAACACGAAAATGCATTACCAAGGCTTAATCAGTTAGAAGATTCTTCAAGACATCAAAGACAATCTGCACAGGAAGAGTTTGTTATACAATCGCCCTTGTTTACAATGCCTATGAAAGACATAAGAGTCGCTGAGAACCAAGCAGTACATTTTGAAGCAAAACTCATTCCTGTTGGAGACCCCAAGTTAAGGGTTGAATGGTTGCGTAACGGAGTTCCTATTGAAGCTTGTGAGTAGTAATAATAATATAAATTCTATTGTTAAATTGCAATGTTTATATGTAATATGTTTCTATCGGTTTTATGTACCGTAATAACGTTACACTGTGTTCTTTTAGCTAATCGTATAACAACTATGCATGACTTTGGATATGTCGCGCTAAACATGAAATACGTTAACCCTGAAGATTCTGGCACATATACATGTCGCGCTATTAACGAATTAGGAGAAGCAGTAACATCTTCCACTCTGTTTGTACAATGTAAGTATATTGATTGGATTTAAGCATACATACGAGTATATTAATGTAATCGCAATTAAATAAAGTAAAAGGAAAAATACACACTATACTATAATAATTAAATTTAACATTTTAGCCAAAGCATCTTTACAAATGGAATCTCAACACGAAACTGCTTTACAAAAAATTCAACAATTAGAAGATACATCACGCTATCAACGTAGGGAAGAAGTGGAAGTGGCAGTAAATCAAGCTCCTCGTTTCATTACTCAATTAAACGGACCCTCTAAATTAATAGAAGGCCAAAGTGCTCATTACGAATGCAGAATTGAGCCTTATCCAGACCCAAATATGCGCGTTGAATGGTACTTTAACGGTAAAGTTTTACAAAGTGGTCATCGTTACCGCACTGCTTCCGACTTTGGATTCGCGGCGCTTGATATTCTTACTGTATATGGTGAGGATTCTGGAGAATACACATGTAAAGCTATTAATAATTTAGGACAAGCAACATCTTCCATCAATTTACACGTTCAATGTAAGTTAAAAAATAATAGTTAATAAAATAGAATAAATATATATTACACATTTTATTTTAAATATATATTTTTATCGGTTTTAGCTAAAGAATCTATTATAAGAGATACGCAACATGAAAGTGCATTAGAAAAGATTCAATATTTGGAAGACGACAGCCGATACAAACGAGTGGTGCGTGATGAAGGATTTATTGCTGAGAAACCTCAGTTTGGAAAGCCACTTAAGAATGCTCATGTGCCCGAAGGTCAATACGTACATTTGGAGGCTACGCTTACCCCAGTAAACGATCCAACGATGCGTGTTGAATGGTATTGCAATGGAAGACCAATTCCACAGGGTCACAGATTTAAGACCACTTATGACTTTGGATATGTAGCTTTGGATATTCTTTATGCATATGCTGAAGATTCAGGCACGTATATGTGCAAAGCTACAAATGCCGTCGGTGAAGCTGTTACTACTAGTTCTGTTAATGTAGACGGTATGTAAAATAATAAGCTGATATATCCGTATGTTAAATTATTAACAAACTTGCCACCAGCTCGCGGCTTCGCTCGCTTAAACATGTATTTTTTTTTAATTCTTTTATTTTTTATTTTTATTGTTAATTAAATTTGAATATATGATATCATGATTAAATAACTGACCATGATAATTATTTATATTCTTACAGAGAAATGATCGCTTTTAAGGCACTTTTTTTTAAGAAAATGAATTTGAACAAAATACATTTTAAGATAAAAATTAAAATAGCATACGATTACGTATATAATTCAATTACATACGTAATTGTATCATCATACGTATACGTAAATACAATTACGTATATAATATATATTACTTTTTCTTATATATAACAAAACAGTAAAAATATTTTGTTTGTACATTTAGTATTTTTGACTGAAATAGATAGAGGAACAATTGAGAAGAATATCTAAAAGAAAGCAAAAATATATATTTTTTAATTACTTAAAACATTCACCAATTGCTTTATTTTAACTCAGAAAAAAATTTAAAGTTTGTTTTATCAAAATCAGTCCATTGAAAGTTATCGTCATTTGAATGAACTCAAGGCATTAGTTTGCCTACGAATATATAGCAATCTATAAGCAGGTGTATTAACTCCGCAAATGTAATAATGCAATCATTACAGTTATTTTACAAAGAATATTATGAATCAACAAGCAATGCCTCTAGAATTTGGCAGAAAGTGAGGAACAGAGTGTCTTAACACTAGGTTTTCTCTGCCTACCGCATACACAGCGGATACAGCGTGAAGCTGGTGATTAATTATATCACACCTTGGGTTACATTATTACATCTTTATTAGGGAACCGTATTTATTTTGAAAATGTAATATGGCCTATGTTGCTCAGTGAAGTCGTAGCTTTCTAATAGTGAAAGAATTTTTGAAATCAGTCCGGTTCTTTTTGTGGGAAAACAATACAAACATACATACAAATAAATAAAAGCTTTTAAAATACGAATGTTTCCTCTTTATAATATTTGTATGAATATACATAAAATATAAATAAATATATTTTATAATGTCGTGACGAACTTGGCGCAGTGGGGCTGTGCCTGACTCCGAGCGTTGTGTGTGTTCGATCTACACTCAGGGAAATGAACTAATTTTATTTTGAAAATCAAAGCGCGGCGTTAAGTTTCACCACTAAATACACAACAGCTTGACACTGCATATATATTTGAGACATAACGTAAAGCTGAATTAAATAAAAAAAATGCAACTAACAAACATTACAATTACATTAACTAATGAACTATGTATTTTGCTTTAATTTTTAGCTAAAGCATCTCTCTACTTGGATACTTTGGATGAACAACGGTTAAAGAAGATTAAAGAACTCGAACAATATGAAAGACCTAAAGCCATTGAAGAAGAACAACCAGGACGGAGACCTGTATTTTTAACAGCCTTAACAAGTCTAGAGAACCTCAAAGAAGGTGACCGTGCTCATTTCGAATGTAGAGTTGAACCAATTAATGATCCAGATCTCAAGATCGAGTGGTTCCTCAATGGTCAAAAGATAAAGACAGGGCATAGATTTAGAACGACGCATGACTTCGGTTATGTCGCGTTAGATATATTATATTCCTACGCAGAAGACTCCGGTACCTACATGTGCAAGGCTACTAACAAACTCGGAGAAGCAGTCAATACGTGCACGTTGAAGGTTGCAAGTAAGTTACGTTTGATATTTTTTTTGTCAAATCGCATAACATCATATTTGCGCCCGTTAAGGTACAGCGGCTCAGTGTCTGACTGTAAACGCGACAGTTGTGGGTTCGACTCCTACTCAGGGAAATGAATTATTTTTATTTTCTCACTCTAGGAATAATTTAAAACACGGAATTCATTTCCCCCACTTAACACACTGTCTTAGAATCTCTGTCTACCCTTCAATATGCGGGATATTGCGTGATGCTAAAATATAGATATTTTTAATTAATATACATTAATAAATATATTAATAATAATATTTATTTACAGGCCACAGAAATATAATTTTAGATACACAACATCCTAATGGTCTCGAAAAGATTAGGAAACTGGAGGCACAGGGACATACAGCAAGAATGGAGGTAGAAGAGCCAAAGATATCGCCTCCAAGATTTGTTACAGAACTCAGAGGGACGACACATGTTTTTGAAGGACAAACGGCACACTTTGAATGTCAAGTCGAACCTGTACATGACCCTAATTTACGCATAGAGTTCTATCATAACGGCAAAGCATTGCAATCTGCGTCACGGTTCCATATCACTTTTGATTTTGGTTACGTGTCATTGGATATTCAGCACTGTGTACCCGAAGATGCCGGTGAATATTCTGTCAAAGCAATAAATGCTCTTGGTCAATGCACTTCCGCAATATCAATGACAGTAACCGCAAAAGGTAGTATTATATCGGAATCTCAACGTCCTGAAGGTCTCGAGAAAATCCGAGAGTTAGAATCAGCGGAACCATTTAAACGACCGGAAATTCCTGAGCCCGTTACTAGACAAAGGCCAGTATTTACACAACCACTTCAAAATATTGATAACATTCAAGAGGGGCAAACTGCACACTTTGACTGTAGGCTTATACCAGTTGGAGACCCAACGCTAAAAGTAGAATGGTTCAGAAATGAAAAACTCATTGAGGATAGTTCCAGAATTACTAAAACTCATGATTTTGGCTACGTATCCATGAGTATATCTCATGTGCGTGATGAAGATGAAGGCGTTTACATGTGCCGAGCATCAAACCTTCTTGGTGAAGCTGTAACTACCGCTGCAATGAGGATAAAAAGTAAGCATATTAGTATTTACATACTAATATTAATGTATATTCTTAATGTTTAAAAATAAATAATAATTTGCAAAATTTTCCTAAATATTTTATTTTTTGAAACAGCGAAAGCAGCTATTCAAATGGACACGCAACATCCAGAAGGAATGAGAAAAATCCAGAAACTAGAAGAATCTCAACCCAGGAAACCTGATGAACCTGAGCGAGACTTTGAGAAACCGATCTTCACTCAAGTTCTCACTGGACCATCGGAGCTATGGGAAGGACAACACGCTCACTATGAAGCCCGAGTAGTACCTGTCGGTGATCCAAGCTTAAGATTTGAATGGTACATAAATGGCGTTGAATTGAAAATGGGTATGTTGAAACATTAAACAAATATAACAACAAGTAAATATGTAATGCACAGGTGCAAGAATAAAATAAATATATTCCTTCTTTAATTTTACAGGTTCACGTTTCCGCACCACACATGACTTTGGTTTCGTGACATTAGATATCAATTCGGTTGTAGCTCAAGATGCAGGATTATATATGTGTAAAGCTATTAATAGAGCAGGAAGCACTGTTTCTTCTACTTCTCTAAAAGTCAAAACAAAATCAACAATCGTCGATGAAGCACTTAGACCAGAGTCATGGCAACAGATTCAAATGAAAGAAGCTGCAATGAACAAAGTACCTGAAATGTTTATTGACACAGGTGTACAGCAGGCTCCTATATTTACTACCCATCTTAAGAGTTATGAAAAACTTGTTGAAGGGCAACATGTTTACTTAGAAGCTCAAGTGGAACCTCGCACTGATCCCAATCTAAGAATTGAATGGTTCAAAAATGGCGTGTCACTAACAACTGGATCTAGATTAAAGAGCACTTTCGATTTTGGACTTGTTACACTCTCTATAAACTCTTTAAGAATTGATGACTCCGGAATTTACACTTGCAAAGCAACTAATTTAATCGGTGAAGCCGTATCTACTGCATCTATAAAGATCGAAGACCGCCATTGGTTACTTGGTGAATCTCTTCACCCCGAATCATTAGACCGAATAGGTGCTTTAGAACAACCTAAACCAGGTAAACCTGAATCCCCAGAGCCAGTATATGAAACACCAGTATTTATTACCCATCTGAACAACATATTATGCAAAGAGGGTGACAATATTCACTTTGAATGTAATGTTGAACCTTCTAGAGATCCAACTCTTAAGATTGAATGGTTCTTCAACAACAAACCCCTTCCATCAGGAACTCGATACAAAAGTATACATGATTTTAGTTATGTATCACTGGACATTAATCATACCTACGAGGAAGATTCTGGAATTTATACTTGCAAAGCTACTAACAGCAAAGGATCTGCAACAACTTCTGGAACCTTAAGATGTACAGGTGATAAGCATATCTATTTAGACACTCAACATCCTCAGGGGAAAGTAGGCTTAGAAGCAGTAGAACAAGCCGAAGAGGCAAGATTAGCCAAAGGACGAAGATCATCAGTCCCAGATGTAGAATATCCTAAGCCAGAATGGGTGGTGCCTGTTATAGCAGAGCAGCAATTAATTGAAGGACAAGCACTTCATTTAGAAGGTCAAGTAAATCCTAAAAATGATCCTGATCTAAAGATTGAATGGTACTTTAACGGCAAAGTTCTGGAACAAGGCTCACGATTTAAGCTCTCAAGTGACTTTGGATTTGTTACATTAGATTTGACTGATGTTTATGAAAGAGACAGTGGTATTTATACTTGCAAGGCGTACAATAAAAGAGGAGAAGCATTTACATCATCCACGATTTATTGCAGCAGCAAAGAAAACCTTATTGAAAGGACACAACATCCCAAAGGAAAAGAAGGGTTGGAAAAAATTCAAAATCTTGAAGAATCACTTCGTAGAGAACCTGGACAAAAGCCAGATGATGATACAGGACGCCCACCAGAATTTGTTACCGTATTCCAAGATATCACTGATATAAGTGAAGGACAAATTGCACATTATGAAGCTTCCTTGATACCTACAGGTGACCAAAGTATGGTAATAGAATGGTTCTATAATGGAAAAACTATCGAAGCCAGTCATAGAATACGTACAGTATACGCATTTGGAATGGTTGTTCTTGAAATTCTCGGAACAAAAACATCTGATTCTGGTGTATATTCGTGCCGAGCCACTAATAAATGGGGACAAGCAGAAATAAGCGTGAAATTGGAATGTGTTGATAAAAGCAAGGGTCAAAAACCTAAATTTACTACTCATATACAAAACATCGAAGGTCTCAAAGATGGTCAATCAGCACATTTTGAGTGTACTGTTGTACCTGTAGATGACCCTGATATGAAGATCGAATGGTACCATAACGGTCAACCGTTACGTCATTCAACAAGAATAAAAACTATATCTGATTTTGGCTTTGTTGTTCTCGATATAGCTTACACTCAAAATCACGATACAGGTGAATATGTATGCCGTGCTTACAATAAATATGGCGAAGACTTTACTAAAGCTACCATATCTTGCTATGGTAGAGGTGGAGTTTATTCAGATACTTTACAACCCGAGTCTCTAGCAAAGATTAGGGAGCTAGAAAGCTTACAAGGATTACAGCAACAAGCTCCTGCACCAGCCTCTGCTGAACCTCCGAAATTCATCACCCAGATACAAGATGTAACAAAATTAATTGAAGGCCAAAGTGCTCATTTTGAAGCAAGATTAGTACCAGTTGATGATCCTGATCTAAAAGTCGAATGGTTCTATAATGGTAAAAAATTACCACATGGTCATAGATATAGAACTTTCCATGATTTTGGAATAGTCATATTGGATATTTTATACTGTTACGAAGAAAATTCCGGAGAATACGAATGTGTGGCTACAAATAAATTGGGTCGTGATTCTACGAAGGCAATCCTAAAATGCACATCAAAGGAGAACTTAATTCTGGACTCGCAACTACCGCGGGTTTGTATTATACAATTATTTATTATACAAATTAAAATATTTAATTTTATGTACCTAACAATCTTCAACAAATATACAGGAGAATATATGTTGTTTTTCGCATAATGATTCTAAAATTTCATTCATAACATAATTTAATATATTTCAGGGCATGGAAGGTGGGCTGGAAAAGTTACAAACATTGGAGGATTCCATGATTCGGAGAAAGGAAACTGAAGTAGAAGAAAAACGTGGAAAAGCCCCTGTCTTTACTGTACCCTTATCCAATATTGAAAACTTAAGAGAAGGTGAAAACGCTCACTTTGAAGCCCGTTTAACGCCCACAGATGATCCTAACCTTAAGGTAATATATTTCAAAAGTAAAAATAACATATTATGAAAAAAAAAAATAATAAAATATATATTAATAACTGCACAAAAGTAATAAAAAACATCATTTTTAGGTTGAGTGGTATTGGAATGGAAAGTCATTAAAGGCTGGTTCGAGATTCAGAACTTTCTGCGATTTTGGATTTGTTATTCTAGAAATCTCTCCAACTTATCCAGAGGACTCCGGTGAATATTCTTGTAGAGCATATAATAACTATGGCGAAGCTGTTACAACTGCTTCAATGAAAGTTCAAGGTAAAAGAAATATAATTCTGGAGTCTCAGTTACCCAAAGGAATGGAAGGTACTATAGACAAAATTGCTGCTTTAGAAGGTTATACTGGTACTGTTGACAATCTCACTCCAGAAGCTGAAAGTGGAAGTCCACCTGAATTTGTAACAACGCCGTCTGATCTTATTTTAACTGAAAATTCTTCAGCTCATTTTGAGTGTCGGTTAATCCCTGTTAACGATTCTAGTATGACAGTTGAATGGTTCCATAATGGCAAAGCACTCTTAACAGGTTCAAGAGTAAAGACTATTAATGATTTTGGATTTGTAATATTAGAAATTGGTGGCGTTTACCAACGTGATGCAGGTCTATATACTTGCAAAGCCACAAACCGCCATGGAGAAGCGACAGTATCATGTAAGCTTCAAGTCAAAGGTAGACAAGGTATTATACTTGAACCTCAATTGCCATCGCAATTTAAATCTGGAACTGAGAGCATCCAGAAATTAGAAGAGACTCTACATAAGCGTGAAGAAATAGCTATCGAAGATGAAAAACCAAATCCTCCAAGATTTACTGTAGAAATTAAGGATAACCTAGATATAAATGAAGGTGGTCCGATTCATTTTGATTGTCGTGTTGAACCTGTGGGAGATCCCACGATGAGAATAGATTGGTTCCACAATGGCAAACCTTTTGCAACAGGTTCTAGAGTACACATGCTTAACGATTTCGGCTTTATTGCCTTGGATATAGACTATATTTATGCAAGAGATTCAGGAGAATATACCTGCCGAGCAACTAATAAGTGGGGCTCAGCCACAACAACAGCTAAAGTTACATGCAGCACGAAACGTGATATTATTTTAGAGTCCCAATTACCACAAGGAATGAGTGGCGAAAAAATTAAAGAACTAGAAAAGGGACGTGTGAGCGATGTTCCTAAGGAAGAACCTATTGTAAGCAGTCCTCCTAAATTTATTACACAAATTCAGTCGCACACTATTGAGGAATCTGAATCCATTCGCTTTGAATGTCGCGTAGAACCAAAAGAAGATCCTAAGCTTCGTATTGAGTGGTATAGGAATGGTAAATTACTACCCTCTGGCCACAGATTCCGCACAGTATATGACATGGGTTTTGTGTCTCTTGATATATTATATGTTTATGCGGAAGATTCTGGTGAATACGTTTGCCGAGCTGTAAATGACTTTGGAGAAGATTTTACAAAAGCTACTGTGTCATGTAAACGTAAGTTTATTTTCATTATTCTATCTGGTATAATATGATTGTAAGTTACATTCATAATGTTATCCTTTTTACTAACTTTTACTACTTTTACTATAGAACTTCCAGACATCATATTACAAAATCAAGTACCCAAAGGCATGAAGAAATCCGAAGCACTGACGCAAATGGAAGCTACAATTAAAAAATACACCTCTGAAGTATTTCTTACTGAGGACGACCTCTATGACGTTGATAAAAAGCAACCACCAAGATTCGTAACACAAATACAAAGCCAAACAACACTTGTCGAAATGGAATCAACAAAATTTGAGTGTCAATTAGCACCAGTTGGCGATCCTAATATGAAAGTTGAATGGTTTTTCAACGGCAAACCTTTATTGCACAGTAAGTATCAGTGTTATATATAAAGCGTTAAACTTAAATAATAATAATACATAGCTATAGTTTAATATTTCATAACTATCTGTACTCTATCTTCCCATCATTTTTTTAAAAGAAGCAATCCTTATTTTCAGAAAATCGTTTCACTCCAATTTACGACTTTGGATACGTTGCAATGAACTTTGGCTGGGTATATCCTGAAGACAGCGGTGAATATTTATGCCGCGCTACAAATCTTTACGGTATGGATGAGACAAAGGCTGTAATTAAGACAGCTGGTAAGCCAGGCATCGTTTATGATTCTCAGCTACCTAAACATATGAAGAGTATTGAGAAAATAAGAGAAATGGAAGCTTCTTGGCAAGTGTAAGTAAATTTATATTTACTATACATTTATATTTACCCTACAAACACTTACATTATATTTACCTTATTTACATTTTAAAAGTTATGTAAATAATATGTATTTATATGGTTTATTATTATGGTTAATTTATTTATATTGTACTTTTTTTTAATAACATAGAGCACCTGAACAAGCTATTGAAGAGGCTAAACCACGAGCAGCACCTGTATTTGTTAGCCGCCCCGAACCAGTAACCGTAGAAGAAGGAGAATGGGCAAGATTTTGTTGTCGTGTTACAGGTCATCCAAAGCCCCGTGTAATGTGGCTTATTAATGAAAATACAATTGTTAACGTAAGTCCTGACTAATATAAATTAAATCCCTTTCTATGTTTCATTTATTTAATTCGTTACTCGTTTATTTCTTATGATTCCAGGGTTCTAGATATAAGCTAACGTATGATGGAATGTATCATCTTGATATACCAAAGACTAGACAATATGACACTGGTAAAATTGAAGTAATTGCACGAAGCTCAGTAGGAGAGGCATTAGCAACGACCGAACTTAAAGTTATCCCGAGACACGACGATTATAGAGGTGTTTTGAAAAATGCACCAAGACGTAAGTATTTACACTTTTACATGATACACGTAGATGACGTTTTCAAAGCTTAAAAAGATGTTATCTATGCTTGTAATTTACCAAATCTGTCTGGGAGAAAAAATAAGGCTTTGCGATTCTGCTGCACTAACACAAGTCCACAAATCACGCACACTCCACATTCGCTTTCGCACAGAAATCCTTTGCTTCCTTAAGTCCTTCCCTTCAATTCACCTATGCGAAGATCTGCTGCTATTCACCTGCTTCTACTGCCTTAGCATCGGAATTTCAAAAAGGTATGTTTTTAAATTTTACTGAGAATTATATTAAATTTAATATTATCTAATAAAATAAATCGTTATACAGCTTGGTATGATGAAACAACCCAATATCAACGCAATGAAACCGAATTAGAGAAAACATTCGAAGAAAGACAAACTATGCAACGACAGGGAGTCATTGATCATAGACCTGAATTAAAATCAAAGGTCATTAAAGATTCTGAAACTGAATGGCAACAGACAGTAAAGAAGAAGAAGAGTGAAGAATACTACAACAAGCTCCAGGAGCTAGAGAATGAACAAATTGTTAAAGAAAGTAGATTAAGAGAATCATCACATCAATATGCCATCCCTGGAGAGAAAGTAACTACCTCTTCAGTGGCCAGAAGTATGGCGCAAAAATATGAAGATAATTTGTAAGTAACTTTAACATTTTTCATTGTACGTCTTTATTACCATAAAATAAAATATTTAATATATTTGATAAAATTTAATTAATAAATACTTTTTTAGAGAAACAGAAGAGGTCGTTGAAAAGCAAGTCCAAAGTAAAGTACAAAAGCCTAGAATTCCTGGACCATCAGAATCAACTGTTCATGGCAAAGAAGTGCATGTAGCAAAACAGAAACAAATTCAAAAAGAAGTAGTTGGGGACACTGAAATAACCCGCAAAATAACATCTACAGAAACAACTGAAGTAGAACATAAGGCACAAACACAAGAAAGGGTGGTCGAAGGTCCGGTTAAGCCTAGTATACCACCTGTGTTTACCAAAAAAATGCAACCCTGCCGCGCTTTTGAACATGAACAAGCAAGATTTGAAGTTGAATTTGACGGAGATCCATTACCGACAATAAAATGGTATCGTGAGAATTTCCCAATTAAAAACTCACCTGATTTCCAAATTCACACGTTCAGTACCAAGTCTATATTAATTATTAGACAAGTCTTTATTGAAGATTCTGCTGTCTTTGCTGCTGTAGCTGAAAACAGAGGAGGAACTGCTAAATGTAGCGCTAACTTAGTCGTAGAAGAACGGAGACGACAAGGTAGAGGTGGCGTTATTCCACCTAGCTTTACGTTAACAGCTCAAAACGTTAACGTTACTGCTGGACAGTTGGTAAGATTTGACACCAAAGTTACTGGAACTAAGGCTATTGACGTCTATTGGCTAAAGAATGGAAAGAAAGTTCAACCAGATATTCGAAACAAGATTCTGGAAGAAGATGGTACATACACTCTCCTCATTTTAGAAGCCTTTACCCAAGATTCTGGTAAATACGAATGCGTTGCAATTAACGTTGCTGGTGAAGCACGTTGCGATGCTGAATGTATTGTAAACGCTCCTGTTACTAAAGATAAACCGAAGCCTCAAACTAAGGCTGCTAACTCTCCGCCAGAAATTATTGAACCTTTGAAGGACAAGGTAGTAGCTGAGGGCCAGGCTATTGAATTCAGTTGCAAGATCGTTGGTAAGCCATTACCTACAGTGCAATGGTATAAGGGAGAAAAACTGATTAAGCCATCTAAGTACTTCCAAATGTCTAGAACTGCAGATGACTATAATCTGCGTATATCTGAAGCTTTCCCTGAAGATGAAGGCGACTATAAGTGTATCGCTTATAACTCAGCCGGACGAGTGGCTGTGGCTGCGAAGCTCAAAGTAACGCAGCCTGACCAGGCTGACAATTTGCCAAACTTGACACCGCTGCGTGACATCGTTGTATATGAAGGCCAGCCTGCGCAATTTAAGACTCAAATAACAAGCAAAGTTAAGCCTACGATTCAATGGCTCAGAGAAGGAGCACTTATACCAGAGACTCCTGATTTTCAAGTAAGCATTTAATCTTTTCTTAATCTCTATATATAATAAAACAATAAAAATATATTGTCTGTACAATTAGTATTTTTGACTAAAATGGATAAAAATATTTTTGCTTTCTATTATTCTTTTTAAGTGCAAAAATATTTTTTTTTATTTCTTGTCTGTCCGTCTGTCTGTCTGTCTGTATGTGTGGTCACGCTAATCTCTGCAAGTAGTGAACCGATTTACGTAAAACTTTCACTAATTTCTTTGTTTTAACCCAGCTTAACATCTAAAATTGTAAAAAAAAGTTGTAAAATCTTGTTTCATCAAAATCGGTTCATTTAAAAAAAAGTTATCGGCATTTGAATGAACTCAAGCCATGAGTTTGCCTACAACAATCCATATCTAAAATACTTATACTTATAATAAGTCTGTATTTGTTTGTGATAAATCTGTATTTTTAACCAACTTTCACCAAGAAGATTCTCAATTAAATATAATAGATTCATTTATTCGATCAATTACTTTGGATTCTATTTCGATATAGGATTATTCGATTCCATTTAATTGAATACTATAAATCCTTACCCAAATCAATAATTTATCATTTAAGACTGTTTCTGAACGAATGAATTAAATTATTCTTGACATCATGACACATTTGACTGTCAGTCAATTCTGTTTATTAAATGAATAATCATGTAGTTCAAGCGGGCGAGGCCGCGGGGGGGGGGGGGGGGCCGCTAGTTTTATAATATAAATTTCTTAAAGGCATTTCATACAAACTTCAAAAAAATTCTATCTTAAAAAATCGCAATGGTAATTAATTATCAGTATACAACTGCATTTATGGAGACTTATAGAACTTGATATTAAACATTAATAAATATTTTTAGATGATTCACGAGGGCAACAACGCAGTGCTGCTGATTGGTAACACTTATGAAGAGGACACTGGTACTTTTACCTGCCGCGCCACCACCGCCGCCGGCCAAGTCGAGACCTCGGCAAAACTAGTCGTCAAAAGTAAGACATAGATACAGGCAGCGAGCTCGCGTCGCGCACTTTAATCCATTAATGTAGTGTTTCTTTGTTTCATCTCTATACCTCAATGAGATCGGGTGAAAACTACTACTTAACTCAGTTGACAAGCGAATAAAAGCGAACATAATACGGCATCACACAATCGTAGCGGTTCCCGCAGTAACGTACCCGCCCGCTTCCTAGACCTCGCGCGTTCTCAAGTCGTGGCAATATGACGCATAGACTGATATGAGCACCTAGCTTCTCACAATGTCCATTCATGATACCGTCACCGCAGAGAACCACACTGTCTCGAGCGATATTCAATAACAGCACTCGCTAGTGGTTCAGATCAGTTCAATTGTAAACATAACTAGGTAGTATACTTTGCGCGATACTGCATCTAACATTGCTGTACATAAAAGCTTTTTGTGTAAATAGTCCTATTCAGCCGAGCCGACCGCACCAGGAGCTGTCAGCGTCGAGCCAGGGGCCTCTCTACAGAGAGGTAGAGGAGGGGACACACGTAACATGTGATTAACACGACACACGAACTATTCTACGGCTGTTTTGTTTTGCTTCACCGCTACGATGTTTACTAAATGTACTTGTTTATCGATTATCTTTTGTAAAGTAGAACACATTACGTGATACACTAGACGCGTCTTTTGGCGTACCGTCAAATGTATTTTTCACCCAATACTCTCTCGTAATGTAAGCCTGCGCTAAGTTTTTCCTATTTATTTGGCCTTATTAACCTTAAAAATTGAAATTTAATTAATGCTTTCTGTGTTTTAATGAGATCCGATCTAAAACTCATGTAATGATCTCAATCTACACCATCAAGTACATCATCATTTAGGATAAACAAATAAATGTAACAAGATGTAAATGAAAGTGGGACTTGATTGAAATCGTATGGCTATCGAATTTGTCATATAAAAATCTCTTACCCTAACATCTTAAATTTATGAAGTGAGCAATTTGCAATCAAGTCCTAGCTTCAGCTTTCTCCTCAAGCATGTATCATTGTTTGTACTGTTCAGTTTCAATTTCGCAATTAGGACCCGCACCGTCTTTAACACGCACGCAGGCTGCGATGTGATTGCCGTCATCATATGTCATCTAACAGCTACAACTAATTTGTCAGTGTCACGTCCCATGGGTATACGCCGCGAGGGGGCCCGCGCGGTAGGTGCCGTGGGCCCCGGGCCCCGGGCGCGGTTCGTTCTCGAGAACGCGACGCTTGTCAGTCAGACAACAATTGTTAAATCGTTGCTAGTCAATTCTATTCCGCTGTCAACTATATTTACAAAGAAACATATTAGTTTAACGCCGATCGCGCCTGTGGCGTCGAGCACTCCTCTAAGTTCGCACGCACTACTTGCCTTGCCAGTTTCTATGTTTTGACAAAACACTGCCGATGTTGGTGACCTAATTAATGTTTTCTGCAAGTACAAATCCGAATTGAATGAGATTTTTTATTAGTTTAACGTTACAGTGATCTTTAACTTAGTTTGATTTAAGTGCACGATATTGTTAAAATTAAATTGTGTTGTATGTTTCACCTAATTGTAATAAGTTATTAGGCGTGACAGTATATTATCACTTAATAGTTTAGTGCCTACCTATCCATATTTAATAATATATTTATGAAGAAAGAAATTCTTTTGTATGTTACCTTTATGTGAAAACTGTTTAATAAACGCTATAAATTAATCATTTCGCATTTTTCTACACACAAACATACACGGCAAGCAAACAACCTGACTTAGTATTACCTAGTTATTTCGATTTAATATTAAATAGCGATCGTTAAATATATATTTATATTAGTCCACAATGCACTGACACTTAGTGCCGGAGCTGTCCATCAAACTAAACTGCCCTAAAAACTGATTACGTATTGAAGTTGCTTTCACGATGTTGATGGATGGCGAGGTCACTACAGTTGCTTTATATCATCGACTGGCACACCTCTATCTAAACCTCTATTCTATTCATACCATTGAGAATTTAGTTTTAATATGCCATAGTTTTTTTTCTTTTGCTACTGTTGTAACTAAACAGTTAATTAACTACATATACTCTAATACAGGTTTGTTAGAATTTTAGCATAGATTCATGTTAACTAATTTAAATTTGACTTTTTGGGGATTCTGGGAGATGATCTTTTATATTTTCTTTATAGGGTTCTAATTGATTGATATAGAGGTCTTTATATAAAAAATATATATATTAAGGGCATAATAAAAAAGTTTTATATAACACCACACACAGCACACCAAATAGTAATTAAATAAACTTACACCAATACACTAAAATAATACCTACTTCATGGAAAAAATGAAGCACAAGATGATTTTTAACTATTAAAATAAATAAAGTCAATAGATTGGCGGTACCATACTAGTTCCAGCTACAGTATGTAAGTATGTTTTGCAAGGTAAGTAACCTTTTAAAATTCATTATCTATATATATAAAAGGACTTGTCCTCGTTGACTGAGGTAAGTCGCACGCACAGCACTAACCGCTGTGCGTAGAAACGTGAAATTTGGACAGATGTTTACTTTTATAATCTTGACATCTACTAAGAAGGGATTTTGAAATATTTTAAGAGGTGAAATAGAGGCTGAAAGTTTGTATGGAAAAAAATGTAAATCGGCACCGATTTTTATAGAATTGTAAATTCAGACTCTTAAAAATATTTAATTGAACACGTGATTGACGGTTTTTTAGAATTTACCCCCTAAGGGTGCTAATAAGGCGTTGCAAATTTGTATGGAAAAATCTTTAAATTGTAATTGCCATTGAACACGTGGTTTATTAAAATTCACCCTTATGGATGCAAATAAGCAGGAGAAGCTGCGCGCGTCCGCTAGTTACTTATAAAACAATCATATTAGAAAAAAAAAATACTCTGTGATATGTTAAGGTAATTAAATTAATAAATTATAAGTAGGTACATTTTTTACATGTGTACTTTATTATTATTATCATTTTTAAAATTTATTCATTTATAATCTGTGAGAATTTAAATTTGCGGCTGTAATAAATATTTTGACAGCTTAACGTCAAAGTAAACAAAGCTTATTAAAAATTCAAACCTAATATAACTTAATAAGTTACTTTTAGATATTATGAAAATTATTTAACCTTTTATATTTGTCATATTTTTAATTAAAAGTATTCGTTTTAAATACTTTGTTTTAGCAATAATGTTATTAATATAAAAGTGATATTATAAAAACGAAAATATTACTCAAAATAACGTATGTACTAGTAATTCTAAAGTGCGAGAGTATTAGTGAATTTAAAATATCACAGTTAATTAATTTGTGTGATTATGAAACACAGGCTACGTACGCTGACCATATTATGACAAGTTACATTTATTTTTATCTCTTTTACACTGAAAGATCTTGAAAGACTTCTATTTTTGTTAGTTTATAGTATAATCTTCATTTTATTATTCATCATATCATATTTCAGTCAAAAGAACTAAATGTACAGACAAAATATTTTTACTGTTTTATTATATATAGAGATAATTTCCCCCAATAGAACTCACAACCGCATTTAAAGTCAAACTCTGACTCACTGCTTCACTACGACAATCCACAGCCCCATCTATCCGAATTACTTTATGCCCCTTTTTTATATTTCTAATAACACTGAAAAAAAATACATATATTTATAGGTTGTTATATTATACACTAAATGGCAGTTCGAATAGTTGAAAATCTGAATCTGTAACGTACTTCATCAAAACTTGGTAACAAATTATTATATATCGGCAAACAGATTGGTGTGCACCGCGTGCACGCGGTCAATTTCTGAAATGTTCATGACTAGCAACCGTATTTTCGTGGATTGCAAGATTTAAAATAAAAATAAAATGGTTTACCGGACTCCTCAATCAATCATTTTATTTTTATTTAATTCCTCCCGTTACCGGAGGAATTTCATGAAATCATCTTTAAGTTCTCAAAGGATCTTTTGAATTTCATCCCGGATAGCTACCATAGGATAGTTTTTTTCTTCTATTATAATAATAAAAAAATGTTGAGTTTGTTGCCAGTTCTTCTCAGCAGAAATAACAGCCCTTCAAGTTGGTGGTGGCTTTATGTTCACTGGAAAATTGAAAAATACTTGCAAAAGTTTATTTGAAAAAAAAATATACATATTGTATTGAAATATAAATTTTTAAACTTCAGCTTGATACCTCCACGCAATTTCAAGATAAACGGTCTTGACAAACGGACAACAAAGTGATTCTTTAAGATTTTCTTGTTTACCTTTTTAAAGTACGAAACCCTAAAAATGGGGCTAGACTAGATATAAACATATACTTTGTCTCAGAACACCTTAAACTGATTCCAAAATGAAGATATTGTATTGTAACTTCAGCTTGGTACCTCCACCCAAACTCGAGATAAATGGTCTTCACAAACAGAGTCAGGGCTTATAAGGGTTCCGGTTTCTTAGATACTGCCCACGAAATCCTAAAAATTGTCTATTGTTAGTGACGGTGGTAATGTAGTTTGTTGAAAACCTACAAATACGTCATTTTTGCACCAAAATCTTGGAAAAAACTTGGATTTACGACAATTATCTATACTAACATCACGTCTGAATTAGCCTTTTTATGATATTAATCAAAAACCTCTTAGCGAAATTAGATGCTAAGGTCATAAAAACATTGAAGTTTTGACTAGGGGAATCGCGCTCGGCGGATACCTCAACCCTATTTAGAGATAAAAATTGTTTTAGATTGAGATTAAAGAAACCATCGGAGCACTATAAACACCTAAGTGTCACCAAAAGACATATTCTGGGAAAATCACAGGATGATATTGTCACATCACTTTCAAAAGACGGAAGTGCCCCAGAGCTCGAGTCGAGACCTCAATTTCACAAACAATTTATGATAGGAGCACAAGCCAATGGAGCAGGACTAGAGACGAGTAGGAAAATTCAAGACAAAGATACAGTAAAATCTTTTATT
Source organism: Heliconius melpomene rosina (assembly GCF_056956725.1). Taxonomy (NCBI): domain Eukaryota; kingdom Metazoa; phylum Arthropoda; class Insecta; order Lepidoptera; family Nymphalidae; genus Heliconius; species Heliconius melpomene. Next base: position 14,040,191 of record NC_140409.1, read on the forward strand.
CGGCAAGACGAGAACGACAAATATAAGGAGGCTTACCATAGAAGAGTTCTGTATCTCACTAGCTTTAATATGGCGCACCCTAATCCATGATTCGTCCCCAACATTATTAAAATTTTACCTTAATGCATTCCAAATGACTCTCCCAGATCAAAGTAATTTAGTAAGATGGGGTAAAGCCTCCGAAAAGTCTTGCTATATCTGTGAAAATACAATAGGAACAGCAAAGCACTTTTTCTTAGGGTGTAGGGTACTCCTAGATAACGGTCAATACTCACCAAATAGAAGTAGGCTCTAAAAAGGAGCAAGTAGGTCTTTAAGTGAAATTAAACGATACTGTTTTTCTTCTTCAAATGAATAGTCCATTTTATCCTATCTTATATATTACAATAAAACAGTAAAAATACTTTGTCTGTACATTTAATATGTATGACTGAAATGGATAGAGGGACATTTAAAAAGAATAATAGAAAGCAAAAATTTTTTTTTTTATTATTTTTTTGTCACATCACATTTATCTACGAAAGAAATGAACCGATTTACTTAAAACTTTCACCAATTGCTTTGTCAAAACTAAGCTTTTTACTCATCAGAACATTTAATTTTTTTTTTATCAAAATCGGTTCATTAAAAAAAGTTATCGTCATTTGAATGAATTTAGGGCATTAGTTTGCCGACGAATATACAGCAATCCATATCTATACTTATATTAAATGTGTATTTGTTTGTGATAAATCTATATTTTTAACCGACTTTCAAAACGAGGTGGAGTTTCTCAATTAATTATTTTGGATTCATAATATTCATTCATTCTAAAATAAAATATATAATATCACCGTTCTGGTAAAAAGACAAAGATGCCCTTAAAATATTATATGGGCAAGGTTTGAAGACGAGAGTTGAATAGTTTACGCGTAACAACGTAACAAACACACAAATTCATTTTTGCATTTATATAAAAAAAGGATTTACATGAAATTAATTTTAAGAATCGTATATGATATAATCGATACATGTACATAAGTTTATCACAGCAGTTGTCAGCAACGAATATGACATACCTGAACCCACGATATATACTACCGTTCAAAAGTATTTGCCCACTAAGAAATAAATGAGTTTTAGAAAAAAAAAACAACTAAAACAATTTTGTATTATTAAGATTTTATTCCTTATAATACATTTATTTTTGTTATACAAAAAATGTTAAGTTTTACCTAGATTATTTATTAAATTTTGCCTTCATCAATATATCCGCCTTTTGCCTTTATTACCGCTGCGCAAAGTTTAGGCATTCTATCAATTAATTTTATCAGGTAGCCAGGATCAATTGCATTCCACTTCTTCTGCAGTATATCCCAGAGATGTGTGGTGGAAGTGGGGCATTCGTTTCGCACCTCTCTGTCTAATTTATCCCATAATAATTCTATAGGATTGAGATCAGGGGATTGCGATGGCCATACCATAACCTTTAGTACTCTTTTCCGCTCTAAGTCTTTCAAATAGTTCTTGTATAGATTAGAAGAATGTTTAGGGTCATTTTCATGCTGAAACATGAAGTTCTGACCGATTAATCGAACACCAGAAGACGTCATATTGTCTTGGAGTATTTTTTTGTATACGTCTTTTTTGAGAATTCCCATATTTTTTATTAGATCACCAGTTGTATTTCCAGCAAAACAGCCCCAAACCATCACAGAGCCTCCTCCATGTTTTACTGTAGGCACTATACAAGCATCTATCATCCGTTCTTTTAAATTTCGGCGTACAAATACTCGTCTCTTCGAACCAACAATTTTTTCATCACTCCACAGTACACGTTTCCACTCGTCATGTGTCCAATTTGGTGTTCACGAGCCCATTGAAGTCTTTTTACCTTATTTTGACGCCTCAGAAGTGGTTTCTTTACCGCTACTCTTCCTGAAAGACCTGCTTCTATGAGCCGCCTTTTGACAGTGGAAGTACTAACGGAATCTTGTCTGGATTTGTTAAATTGTGCTGCAATTTCTGGTGCAGTTAGTTTTCGGTTGCGTCGGCTGGTCAATGCTATGAACTGATCTTCACTGTTAATAGTCTTACGGGGACGTCCAGTCGGTTTTTTGTTAATATAACTGTTAGTGTCTAGATATTTGTTCACGTTGTAGTCTACTGTTCTGCGAGATATTTTTAATATTGCGGCAATTTCGCGATTACTTTTATTTAACTTATGTAAACTAATAATCATAGAACGTATTTCATTAGATAATTCTTTAGTTTTCACTATTTTATTCAAAATATGACTGCGAGAAGGTTTTGTCAACAACAAATTTAATAGTCTTGAGTAGATACGCTTATGAAGGCTGTTAAAAACGAATTTATTAATATTTAGTCTTTTATGTGCAAAAATATAGTTCTCTTTATACCATAAATAATAATCAATAAGTGAAAATTACATTAAATCTCTTAATATAACAAACGTACCATCAGGCTACGCAATGCGACTATTTTCAGATTTGAATAAAATCAACTTTTTTCAATTAAATATCAGTATAAGTGTTAATTTAACAGAGTCGTTTATCGTATAGCGTCAAAGCTAAAATAGATAGTTATGTCGATCATATATTCGCTCATAATACTTTAATTCTCTAAAATAACAGTGGGCAAATACTTATGAACGGTAGTGTATGTGTAGATTAATAATGAATACTTCTTTCTATTGATAGTTTTTTTACATTGCAACCTGTTATATAAAAAAATGACTCCATTTACTAGATAAGACAAAAATCAATCCGTGCTGTACAATGTACTTATATACGGGTGTAACTCGATCGATGGATCACCAATGTTCTATGGTAGGGGACCTCGGTGGCTATCCATTTCACCCCCATTTATATCAGCGGTTCTGCAGATATTAGGGAATTTGTGATTTGTTGAAAAAAATCAGATTCTTGAAGAAAATCTGTATATTGGGTCTGCACTCATGATTTTTTCTACAATATACATCAATAATAGAATTTTCGTATGATATAATAATTTAAAAATATCGGTATGTAAATTAAAATTAAATCACCTTCACGCTATATCCCGCTCACAGCAGAGTAGGCTGAAGGAACCTAGTGTTAAGACACTCCGTTTCCCAATTTCCGCTAATTTCTGGAGACATTGCGTGTTGAGTGGCGGAACTCTACGTTGCGCTTTGCCTTCACACTAAAGAAATGAAAATATAAATTCCAACTAATCGAACCCACAATCAGTCACACTTTGTGCCTCTGCGCCACGAATGGACTCGACTCACTTTAACAAAATCTTATAGAGGCGGCAAAGCGAAAAAAACACTGATGAAGTAATTTTAAAAACTACAATTAACTTTCTTAAAAACAATTACAAATAATTCGGAAATTATATTTTTTTTTAATATCTCCGAAATATTAATATTACTATAAACGCATAAAACGAAATATTACATTTTCCAAGTAACGTAAAAGAAAAAAAGAAGTACCTACGTGACGACACTGCTTTTTAATTCAAATACATTTTAATACCATACCGTTATGCTATCGGAATTAAAAATTTAGACATTTTTTTTTAAAGTTAAGTGGTTTTTAAGCTGGTCATTAAAAAAATTACTTGTGAAATATTATGCACCCAAGTGCAATAGCCAATCCAAATTAAAAAAATTCTTTATCTAAGTAGTAGTCTATTTAGTAAGCACTTTTGAATCGTCGAATGAATATATAAAAAAGGTACCACCCACCGGCTCGGAAGGCACTTCTGCTAAAAACATCCGACAAGATACTCAACAGTTGCACCTTTCAATGTCAATGGCGTAATTTTATTATTATAAAACTGGGAGCTATCCTGCATGACATTCAGTAGATATTAATTCCATACATCTTTATCCTGTAAATATTCTAGAGCAGTATATAATAAGCTTTAATTGTTAGTGTTGTTTTTGAATGCCGCCAGAATTTGGCAGAAAGTGGGGAACGGAGTGTCTTAACACTAGGTTCCCTCTGCCTACCCTGGTGTGTAAGGGATACATATTGTTTTTAAAAATTTTAAATTGTTGTAGTGGCAAACTTAGAATGCATTGCGGAATTTTGTTTTATATACACGTAGTTATACCCAGCCCCATAAAAGATTTATTAACTTTTTGGAGGCGAAAACTTGGCGTAACAAGCTTATCTTTATTTCTCGTTCCTATCGTATGTCTGTCACTATTTTTTCTAAGTCATTATATATGTTGTCGTACAAACAGAATATTATTGTATAAAAATTGTAAAGCCATTGTATTAATTAATACCTGCATCTTTAAAAACGAGCTCTTAGGATAATCTAAATCTTAGGATCTTCAGTGGTTCAGCAGATAATTCAAAATTATAAAATCTTTGTAAAATTATTATTTACTCTTCAGTTCGTTGTTAGAAGTCGGTTTTTTTTTTGTTAAAAATTAATTTATTTTAAGCTTATTTTAAGTGATGGGTAGATCTTAAAATGATGCTTCTTAAACGTTGGAGATGGTGGTGGTAGCGGTTGTCAACGAGTGGTTGTGGTTGTCGTATGTAAAACTTCACTTAATTAGGTATCATTTTTGTGTAAACTAACATTTTGGTATATTGACAAGAACATAAAAAATATCAGGGCGAATTGGGAACCTCTCACTTTTTTGAAGTCGGTTGAAAATGAGAACATCCTCTTTTTTGAGGTTGGTTGAAATGAAATGCAACGATGAGGAATCTCACTTCTAACATAAATTTTAACGATGTTTTTCCTTGTAACTATTACAGTATAATTAAATTTATACCAAAATAAAATCAAACTTTCTCAATTTTGACCGGATCCCATAATGGGAACCTAACCAAATTTTCACCAAACTATCCTTTCAAATGAAAATCGTCAAAATCAGTTATTCGTCTATTTGTCACGCACATACCTAATTTATTTATTTATTTTATTGGGAAACAAACAGCTTTTACAATACTTTAAACATACTACATATCTATATTACATTTGCTAATAAACTTTCCACTTTTACATAAAACATGGAGTTAGTTAGTAAAGAGATAAAGTTGCTAATTAACAATTAAATTTTATATACTTCAATAAAGAAAAAAATAATTATTATATAGAACAAGAGGTCAAGATTTTATATCAGGTGAATTTTGTCAATAATTTTACGTCAAAATTGTTTCAAATTGTTATGAAAAATGTATCTGTGTCTGTCCTACAAGATCTTAGTATAAAACGATTTTTGGCATAAATAGTTTTTCGAGCAGAAATGTAGGAGTCTCTAGATCGGGCACTACAAGTTGGATATTTTATGTAAATATTACTTAGCAGATAATTGGAATCTTATAGATTTTTAACATGTAACAGTTGTTGTGTAACAGTTTATACAAAAAAAATATTGATCTCTATATTCTCTTCGTTTTTTTAATGATAATATATTTAGGTACTGAACGTTGTCTAATTTAAATTTGTTAAGTAATCGCTGTATGAATTTATTTTGTACACTTTCAATTGCAAATAAATATTTAACATACTGTGGGTTCCAGACAGGCGAGGCATACTCTAAGTAAGATCTAACATATGAATTATACAAAAAATTTAAAGTATATATGTTCTTAAAATCACTTCCCTGTCTAAATATAAATCCAAGCATTTTAAATGTATAATATTCACAATATGTTTGTCAAATAAAAGACCGGCGTCCAATAATATACCAAGATCCTTAACAATGGAGATTCTTGATATTTTCCTGTTGCGAATCAGATAATCGAATAAGATGGGAGATTTCTTTCTACAAAAACTAATTACACAATATTTGTCAAGATTTAGGGATAATTCATTAGATGCGTAATATTTATCAAAATTGACTAGATCCATCTGTAGTTTTGTACATGAGGATTGTCTCTTATAATTTTGAAAATTTTAGATTTCATTGAATTTTCGTGATTCTATTGTTATTTTTGTTGTTTTTATTAATAAAAAATAAATGACAAAAGAAGAGCATAACATGCAAAAAAATTATCGTATAATTGATAATGTTGTGGACTGTTTCGTCATTAATGTGAATAATAGATATATTTAATTTTATTATACTCATAGTTAAGTACCTTTTAGTGCATTTTCATTGTATTTTTTTTTGGCTATTCTTGTTGTACACAAAGGTATTTTATATATGACATTACAATATTTCAGATCATGCAATAATACGGAAATTTTAAAATTGTAAAATAATTTATCTGTTAATATAATTCAAAGTTACAAATCTAAACTTTAGTTTAGTATTTTTTTATATAGACTATTTGCAATCCTCTTTTATAGTTGCATATATAGAAAACCCTAAGTCAAATAAATTAAATAGAAATAAAGAAAACAGATAAAAGTTTGAGAAACAGAATCTCTTTGTGTACATTTTGTCTCGTGCCGTAATGAATAGGGTATAGATATTACTAGCTGCGACATTTCTAATTTTTTATATTTTATTTGGTTATAATACAGATGTGAATGTAAAATATGCTGAAGTCATTAGAGGCGATTCGTGGCGCAGGGGCACAAAGTGTAAGATCGACTGATTGTGGGTTCGTTCCCCACTCGAGGAGATGAAATATGTATTTCAATGAATATTTCCATTTCTTCGCTCTGGTGTCGAGGCAGTGAGAGAGATGTGAATTACGCCACTCAGCATCCAATGGCTCCAGAATTCTAATTCCATTCATGTGAAAAGTGGGGTATGAAGTGGGGAAAACTTGGTTTCGTCTGCTTACCCTGCTGTGTTCGAGATACAGCGTGAAGCAGATTAGTACATGTCATAGAAATTTATTGAAATGGCTTAATCAATTGCGAGCATTTAGTGACAAACCACTCCTCCATACGAGTTATCCTTTTAGTAAAATTTAATAATCAAATTTAAATAATAAATACTTTTAAATGTATAATAAAAAGAAGCAAATTTAGAAATCATTTAATTTATTAACAGATAATTAACGAAGATACTAAAACAAAATACATTTTAAACAAATTATGGTTTATTGTAAGTTTATTCTATTAGAAAAGAAAAAAAGGATTCTTATAGAAAAAAACTTTTTATTATGCCCGTCAATATAAATAAATAAATACCGTATAAAGTCTATTTCCAAGAATATATACTTTTTAAATGTCACGCCGTCGTGGCGCACAAGGTGTGACTGTCACGCGACGGTTGTGGGTTCGATCCCCACTCGAGGAGGTGAAATATTTATTTACGTTTATATTTCCATTTCTTTGCTCTGGTGTCGAGGCAAAGCGCGGCGTTGAGTTCTGCCACTCAACACGCAATGCCTCCAGAATTCGGCAGAAAGTAGGGAACGGTCTGTGGGGAGTGTCTTAAAAGTAGGTTCCCTTTGCCTACCCTGCTTTGTGCGGGATAAAGCGTGAAGCTGAAAAAAATATATCACGTAAACAATATTAAAACATTCTAACGTCATACTCATATTACAAAATTTATCTGTTTAAAAAAGGATGTAATGAATTAATGAATAAAATTTTAATGAGTATTTATTGTTCACAGAATCACTCAAAGAAATATCTAAGCAAATTCATGGTAAAAAAACCGATTTATCAGTTGTATCTACAGAAGAATCTGATATTTTGACAAGTAGAATTTTACATCAAACAACAGAGGAAACTAATATACTATGCTTAGACAAAATTGAGGATGTGCAAACACGTGAAGTTCCTTGGAGGAAGAAATCTCAAGTTATATCAAGTGAAACGATTAAAGAAGAAAATCTTCAAACTAAACACTGGCGAAAACCACGTTCGGATTCATCGACAGCAATCCAGAAAGTAATTACAGAAGATAATAATTTCATGATAATCAACAATTCAGAAACTGATGATAAAATTCAATTTAATAAGGACTTTAAAACATCTCAATGGCGTAAATCACGAAATGATAAAAAAACTGACATGGATGACTCAATATTAATAAATAAATCCGTTGACATTATAGAAGAGACTTTAAAAAGACAATCAGATACGATAATTTTAAAACAAAATAAAGAAGATAAAGTGGAAGAAAACATATTAAAAGATCATGTGCCTTGGACTCAAGAAGCAATAAGGTTACGTCCTACTAAAGTAGAAAAAACACCTATTCAGAAAGAAAGAATAGAAGAAGTAACTTTAAAACAAACACGTAAATCTTCTTTACCAAAATCAGACAAATTAGGAGTTGACGAATCTATTGTAGTTGTAGAGGACAAATCAATACTTACACTAACCGATTCTGAAGAAAATATACAAACAACCAGTTTAATTCAGAAAAAACCAAAGGAAGATCAATTAGCACATATTGACAAAGACTCTGAAAAACCAATAAAATTTAAAGAAGATACTGAACATGATATACAGAAAGATCAAATAAAGAAACAATCGAAAGAACTTAAACTTGTTAACAGTATACCATGGACAAAACAAGCTATCAAATTGAAACCTACCAAAGTAGAAAAGTCTCAAATACAAAGAGAACAGTTAGAAGATGTACAATTAAAAAAAATTAAGAAAGAATCCTTTACGAAAACAGAAGCTATACTTATAGAGGAGTCGCTTACGGCCATTGAAGATACAGTGATACTTAAATTAACACAAGAGAACGATATATTGCAAAATGAACATCTTCAATCAATTGTAAAAGAAAAAGAAGAAAACGACAAACTCAAAGAAGTAAGTTGGCGAACAGAGAAAAGGAGGCCTAAAAAAGAACAATCAATCGAAGATATAATACTTAAGCCAGCTCCTTCACAAAAACAACCAGAAGAAGAAAAAGCCGAAGAAGTACGTTACAAACCAGTGCAGAGAGAGAAACCAAAGGAGACAGAAGAATCCAAGGATGAAAAGTGGCCCACTGGTAAAGGAAAATCCAAAGAAGAACAACTAGTTGAAGAAGTTGTGCTTAAACCTGTTTCAAAGATTAAGAAACCAGAAGACGAAAAACAGGAACTTTTACGTCTCAAGCCAAATGTAAGTGATGTAACTAAAGATGAAAAAGACAAGCCTAAAGAGGTAAGTTGGCGAAAAAGCAAGAGCAAGCCAGAGGAAGAACAATCTGTTGAAAAAGTTATTCTTAAATCAGTATCTCAACAAAAAGAACAAGAGATAGAAAAGATTGAAGATGTATATCTTAAACCTGTTAGTAAGCAAAAATCTAACGAGACAGAGGTAGCTCAGGACGTTAAGTGGCCCACTGGTAGGAAGAAACCAAAAGAAGAACAACTAGGTGAAGAAATTGTGTTAAAACTAGCTCCAAAGAGAGAAAAACCAGAAGAAGAGAAACAACATGTAATTCTTAGGCCTGTAGAAGAAGAAAACCTTAAAGACGATAAAGATTTACCCAAAGGGGTGAGTTGGCGTACAGGAAAGAAAAAGTCAAAAGAAGAACAACCTGTTGAAGAAGTTGTTCCTAAATCGGTACCAAAGCAAAATAAACCAGATAATGAAAAGACCCAAGATGTATACCTAGAACCTGTTAGAAAAGAGAAACTAAAGGAGCCAGAGCAGTCACAGGATGTTAAATGGCCTACTGGTAGTAGGAAACCAAAAGAAGATCAATCACTTGAAGATGTGATTTTAAAACCAATTTCTAAACAAAACAAAATAGAAAAAGAAATATCTGAACAAGTGCAGCTTAAACCGGTAACGAAAAAACCTAAGGAAGTAGAAAAACTTCAGGAAGCTAAATGGCTCACTGATAAAAGGCAACTGAAGGAAGAACAACCAGTTGAACAAGGCGTACTGAAACCAGTGCCAAAGACAAAAAAACCAGAAGAAGAGAAAGTTGATGTAATTCTCAAACCAGTAGAAAAAGGAAAAACTAAAAACGATGAAGATACACCCAAAGAGGTGAGTTGGCGAACAGGAACGAAAAAGTTAAAACAAGAACAACCAGTAGAAGAAAAGCCTGAAGAAGTACAACTAAAACCTGTAGGGAAAGATAAATCAAAGGAACCAGAGGTACCTCAGGACATTAAGAGGCCAATTAGTAAGACAAAATCAAAAGAAGAAGAACAGGTCGAAGAAGTTGTTTTGAAACCAATTCCTAAGCAAAAAGAACCAGAAGAAGAAAAGCCTGAAGAAGTACAACTAAAACCTGTAAGGAAAGATAAATCAAAGGAACCAGAGGTACCTCAGGACATTAAGTGGCCAATTAGTAAGACAAAACCAAAAGAAGAAGAACAGGTCGAAGAAGTTGTTTTGAAACCAATTCCTAAGCAAAAAGAACCCGTAGAAGAAAAGCCTGAAGAAGTACAACTAAAACCTGTAAGGAAAGAGAAATCAAAGGAAGCAGCGGAACCTCAAGACGTAAAGTGGCCAACTGGTAAGAGGAAACCAAAAATAGAACAAGCAGTCGAAGAAGTGGTTTTAAAACCAGTTTTTAAGCAAAAAGAACCAAAAGACGAACAATCTGAAGACGTACAATTAAAACCTGTAGGGAAAGAGATATCAAAGGAGCCAGAGACACCTCAGGACGTTAAGTGGCCAACTGGTAAGAGAAAACCAAAAGAAGAACAACCGGTCGAAGAAGTGATTTTGAAACCAATTCGTAAGCAAAAAGAACCAGTAGAAGAAAAGCCTGAAGAAGTACAACTAAAACCTGTAAGGAAAGAGAAACCAAAGGAGCCAGAGGCATCTCAGGACGTTATATGGCCAACCGGTACGAGAAAAGCGAAAGAAGAACAACCGATCGAAAAAATTGTTTTGAAACCAGTTCAAAAGGAACAAAAAGAACCAGCACAAGAATCACTTGAAGAAGTACAACTAAAACCTGTAAAGATAGAAAAACCAAAAGATTCAGAAGTACCACCAGAAACTAAATGGCCCACTGGTAAAAGAAAACCAGAAGAAGGACAGTTACCCGACGAAGTGGTGCTCAAACCAGTGCCAATGAGAGAAAAAGTAGAAAAAGAAAAACAAGATGTAATTCTTGAGCCAGTAGAAAAAGATAAATCTAAGGAAAAAGAACAAAAACCTAAAGAGCTGAGTTGGCGATTAGGAAAGAGGATGCCGAGAGAAGAACAATCTGTTGAAGAAGTTGTTCTAAAACCAATAGATATACAAGAAACCATGAAACCGGAAAATCAGCTAAAACCTTTTAGCGCGCCTTTAGAAGCGCCTGACATTTCTCAGACTGATTCAGAAGGCATTGTGAAAGCATCTAAAGCAGTGATGGAAGAACAAATCGAATTAGAATCAATTGTCGTGTCTAAAATAAAGACACAAAGGAAAGAAGAGAAGAAGAATAAACAACCAGTTGAACAAGGCGTACTGAAACCAGTGCCAGAGACAAAAAAACCAGAAGAAGAGAAAGTTGATGTAATTCTCAAACCAGTAGAAAAAGGAAAAACTAAAAACGATGAAGATACACCCAAAGAGGTGAGTTGGCGAACAGGAACGAAAAAGTTAAAACAAGAACAACCAGTAGAAGAAAAGCCTGAAGAAGTACAACTAAAACCTGTAGGGAAAGATAAATCAAAGGAACCAGAGGTACCTCAGGACATTAAGAGGCCAATTAGTAAGACAAAATCAAAAGAAGAAGAACAGGTCGAAGAAGTTGTTTTGAAACCAATTCCTAAGCAAAAAGAACCAGAAGAAGAAAAGCCTGAAGAAGTACAACTAAAACCTGTAAGGAAAGATAAATCAAAGGAACCAGAGGTACCTCAGGACATTAAGTGGCCAATTAGTAGGACAAAACCAAAAGAAGAAGAACAGGTCGAAGAAGTTGTTTTGAAACCAATTCCTAAGCAAAAAGAACCCGTAGAAGAAAAGCCTGAAGAAGTACAACTAAAACCTGTAAGGAAAGATAAATCAAAGGAGCCAGAGGCACTTCAGGACGTTAAATGGCCAACCGTTACGAGGAAAGCGAAAGAAGAACAACCGATCGAAGAAATTGTTTTGAAACCAGTTCAAAGGGAACAAAAAGAACAAGCACAAGAAAAACTTGAAGAAGTACAACTAAAACCTGTAAAGATAGAAAAACCAAAAGACTCAGAAGAACCACGAGAAACTAAATGGCCCACTGGTAAAAGAAAACCAGAAGAAGAACAGTTACCCGACGAAGTGGCGCTCAAACCAGTGCCAATGAGAGAAAAAGTAGAAGAAGAAAAACAAGATGTAATTCTTGAGCCAGTAGAAAAAGAAAAATCTAAGAAGAAAGAACAAAAACCTAAAGAGCTGAGTTGGCGATCAGGAAAGAGGAAGCCGAGAGAAGAACAATCTGTTGAAGAAGTTGTTCTAAAACCAGTAGATATACAAGAAACCATGAAACCGGAAAAGCAGCTAAAACCTTTTAGCGCGCCTTTAGAAGCGCCTAACATTTCTCAGACTGATTCAGAAGGCATTCTGAAAGCATCTAAAGCAGTGATGGAAGAACAAATCGAATTAGAATCAATTGTCGTGTCTAAAATAAAGACACAAAGGAAAGAAAAGAAGATAATAGAAAAGAAGAAGAAGGAAGAGGAGGAAGGTAAGATAACTTAATCATTAAACTTAAAATAGATGTCAAATATCAGTTATTTTTAAGGATCTTTTTCCATATAATAATAAAATATAAAGTACTGAATACAGATGCATGGCGATTATTTTTAAATAGGATTGACATTTAAAACTAATATTAGCTGAAGATACAAATTCATGTGAAATTTTAACATTAGCTGAAGATATAGGCATACTCAATGATTATATATGTAAATATTAAAACACATAAAACTGTGTAGTTTATGTTCAGTACTCACCAATTTAAGTCTATAATATTTTCTTAACTTTATTCTACTTAAATTGAACAACATTTACCATTTTCCAATTCCTATATTAATGATATATGTACGTATACTAATCAAGATTATCTTAATGTTTATTAATAAATGGCCATATACAGTATGTATATAATAAAATACTAACATAAAAGCATATACATTAACAAATACATGTTTTACAGAAGTTGGGCCTATAATAACTCAACCGATTAAAGCCATGACTGTATATGAAAATGATGATTTTGAACTTGAAGTTAGATTCTATCCTGAGGAGATCGACAAAGTGATGTGGTTCTGTAACAATCAACCTCTTGAAGGAGTTGATAGTTACCGTATAGTTACAACAAACGGAAAATCTATTTTAAAAGTTCCAAAAATACAGAAAAAGAAAATAGGCAAATATGAAGTAGTAGTAGAGAAAAATAATGTTGTATCAAAATCAGCAAGTACTGTAAAGTTAATTAAAGTTACCGATGACGATATTATTAAACCACCTGTTTTCATTAAATCGTTAGAACCAAAAGAGGTTTGTTATGGAGATATAGTCCTTTTGGAAACCGAAGTTGTATCAAATCCTTGTGCATCATTTCAATGGTTTATTGGTAATAAAGATGTTATTACTTATATAAAACAAAATAAAATACACAACATATATATTACAAATAAAGATAACATTTCATGTCTATGTATTGAAAATATTAAGAAGGAACAAGTGGAAGTGATAACATGTAGAGCGGAAAACTTCGGTGGCTCTGTTTCTTGTTCCGCTTCTATTATATTGAGAAACGATATCAAAGAATTAAATGGCATGGCCCCTGAGTTTGTTGTACCTCTAAAATCTGCCACGGTTATGGACGGTGATCAAATTCTATTAAGCTGTACAGTCGTAGGAGAACCATGGCCTAAAATTGATTGGTATCATGATAAAAAGCTTATTGAATGGGCCCGAGATATATCAGTTGGTCGCCAAGAATCAGGACTTTGTGAAATACGCATAAAAGAAGCATTTCCAGAAATGTCCGGCACTTACAGTTGTGTAGCCACAAACGAGTATGGTTCCAGTCACAGCCAATGTATTGTGACTGTTGAAGGTAGAAACAGTTATAGTGGTCTGAAAGCATGCGTTTTTCTAATAAACATAATAAAACTGCACGGTGAATGTCAGAATTGCACCAACACACTTTTACATTCTTCACATATATATCTGCCATGCATCTGTAGATATTGAAAGTTATATCAGGCTAATAACTTAGAATAGCGAAATGTTTGAAAGGCACTTTTCTTAAAAAAAATAAAATTATTTCATGGAAGCTTCTGATTTCAATATGTTTATTATTTTAAAGAAAACGCTTAACTCGCACATCAAACACTTACAGTATTCCAATTTATTCATATATAAAAAGATTATAATTTGCTCTAGCAAACTTTTTTTAATAAGTATTTTTAAATATTGTCAAATATATATCTTGAATATTAAATGTCCTACCTTTATTTTTATATCACAATTATACCTATATTTACTTTTTTCTAGCCTACGAATATGTTCCAAGTGTATCTGAAGATGATATATTAAGTGATGAGGTGACTATATTTGGCGTTCATATTTTGACATAATTGTATGAGATTATATTGTACTAACTCTTAATAAACAACCTATAAATTACAGAAGACAAATGACGTTGAAGAATTTGCCCCGAAGATTGTTAAAGCTTTACCAACTGTGGTTTCCATAACTGAAGGAGAGTTGACAAGGTTTGTTTTATCATTAATTCTCCTAAAAATAACACTCGTTAATTAATATAATTTTGAATATTGCTATGTGTATTTATGAAACACACTTTGAATAACAGATTAGAAGCAAGAGCAATAGGTATACCTAAGCCAGAAATAAGATGGTTAAAACAAGGTCTGGAGATATTGCAGTCTGAAGAGTATCAAATAGAAGAATTAGAAGATGGAACTTCTGTTCTTATTATACCTGAGGTGTATCAAGACGATACTGGTGAAATTACATTTGAAGCATTTAATCCGTTGGGCGTTACATCGACTATTGCAGCTTTATCGGTTGAAAGTAAGTCTTAAAATTAACACTATCGTTACGTAAGATGTTTAATTTATTTCAGAAGCTGTACAAATACAGCAGTAGAAAATTATATGGTAAATTAATTACTTTGAAAAATAGACATCTTACGAATAATACATGATAATACTATGTTAATAAACGTTGGTCCAAACAAAGCGCACAATGTTAATTGTAAATAAAACCTAAAGTTTCCAGAGAATTAAAATAGAATCTTAAAATAGAAATAGAAAAATTATGATAGAATGACTTATGACAATTATGGGGGAAATAAAATAGAGACCAAATGTTCCCCACGGCTCTAAAGGCATACCTCTATGCCTAGATGATCAATATTTTCAATAACTCTGGGACATAATTGAGGTTCAATGTCGATATTATCTCATGTTTTAGCTTTTGAATTGTTCTTGGCAAGTTGATGCCACTTGCCCCACAGCCATCGAAACAATGGCTCTTTTGGCCGTGTTATCTCACGTCGTGCTCAAGCTCATGTAATTTGACACCGTCGGACTCCTTTCTTTGGGGAACGAAAAGAAAATAGTGTACGTCAATAACACCAAAACAGTTCAAGAGCTAAAGTATGAGTTAATTCGGCACATTAACCACGTCGAACCTCAATTATATATCATTGAAAATATGGACCATATATTACTTTACAGATATTTGTCATAAGTCCTTCTGTCATAATAAAAAATATTACGATAATTCTGTGAAAACATTGTTAACATTGTCCAAGTAACATTAACTACATTGTGCGTTATATATATATATAGAATATAATACCTATAGAATAATTTACATATAATTTTTTTTTCAGATATATATTTTTCGGAAAAAATATCGTCATCTACCAAAAAACACCTATATTGATATATTACGAATACTTTGTTATTGCCTTTCCTCTAGTCCTCCCCTTTCAACAAATTGAAAGTGACACTGACATAAAAACTCTTGAAATATTTCAGTCCACATAGTGTTCTAACAAAAATATGGATTTGGTTAATTTGGTACTTTTTTACTATAAAAATGAAAAACATTTATACTCGTATCATTACTCTTAAACTGATATTCTACTCTTAAACTGAACTTACAAACACATACAAATAAGTGTAATTACAACAACACTTGTCATTTATAACTCAGTACACGCCACAGCAAAAAGAAATATAAATAAATAATACAATTTAAATCACCTTGGAAAAGGAGACAAATTTGCCTCGATTTAAACGATTTTGATTTGTTTGTTCTTAGAACTGTTATGTAATTATATCCCGAATTCAATTAAATAGTACTTCGTATCTTTTTCGGACTTAACTTGCATATGGTTAAAAAAATGCAAGTTAAGTCAGAAAAAAATACGAAATTAATATTTAATACCCCCAGAAATACATAATTAGCAAAGCTGAAATTTTGAGGATTATTAGTCTATATGTAGATATGTATATATGTAGATAAGACGGTATGCGTTCTTACTAACTTGAAAGTGGGGCTTTCTTACAGGCTGCGCCAACTAAAGGTACATAAAATCCTCGCTCACCTACGTTGAAGTAGAAACGCTCGTATTTAAATATGTTTTATTATTACTAGTAAATTATTACTAGTAAAGAGTCTAGACTCTTACGTGAACCTTTACTCCCGCCAGACTTCCAATGCAGCATTCCGCTTCTCCTTATGTAGTAGGTACTGACCTTGCCGAGGCCCCGAACGCAAGGCACCGACGTTGGAGCAATCGCGGCCAGGTCCCACGGCATGACTCCTGCTAAAGCAACACCTGCGAGCCTGCCGTTACCTGGGTAATAATAGCCACAACCTAGTGGTGTCTGCGACCCAATTATCACGTGTAAAGCCACCGACTCGCGGATAATGGCGACCAAGACGTCGCGTCGTCAGAAGTGGCAGATTTGTCAAGACCTCTTACTTTCAACTCTGCGCACTTCTTTGGCCTCGACACTTGCACTTCTTTTGAGTAAAGCCATGTTACCTACGGTTGTATTGTTGGCGCCAGCCGCATCCTTAAGGGCTTTTGTAAAAGTGCCTTTAAGGTTCCCCGACTTGCTTGCGAGCCGCTTAATTATCGTCAAGCTGTCAGAGACTTCACTCCGTAAGTCGTATACCAAAGACGCTGCCGATGGCCTCTCCAGCATCTCTACAGACACGTCCGACAAACTTGAGCTGGTCCTGAATCCCACTTTTAGTGCAATATCGGCAACCTGTTTTTCTGCCAGTGCCCTTGCTCTCTCGCGATTCGAGGCCTGCGCCGCGGCTAGACCAACATATTGACCAGAACTGATTGGCGAGACTGGGTGTCGCTTACCTGAGGCAACCTTCGCCTTGGGCTTCCGATGCTACCACCACCATAGTCGGAAGATCCATAATTCCCATGTGACTTTCGGGTTCTCTTTCTGTCTTCTCTACGACGCTCTACTATCAGCCTCAGATTCACCTTCTTCAGACGCCTACCAAAACCTACTACGGGAAAATGTAAAAAGGGACCGACCCCTGCAACCGTTACTTTTAACTGACAGGCACTTGACAGCCTTGTAAGGACAACTTTGGGTGTTTTAACACCAGTCCACTTGATGGCGGCATTGCTGCCACAATTTCGCCCGTCACGGGCTACTCAACTTCGCCCTTCTCGGGTTCCCTACAAACTCCGCTCTTCTCAAGCTTCACATAAACTCCGCTCATCTCGGGCCCTTCCCTCGCAACACGCCGATAATCGTGGCCCCCAAATATTTATGGGACTTGCGTGCCGTAGCATGGAGAGATTCTCTAGCCAAGCTGGTAGTTCGACGTTCTTGAGTACCGACATGTTGTTGTTTGCTGTTACACGGCTGGGCTTTTCTGTCGGAGTGTGCCCCTCTAGGCCGTGTCCATATACGATGGACGATGGATTAAAGGCACGACCATACCTGGTTTTGGTCCGCGCCGGGGAAATCTCAAGAGAGCGATTACTTTTCCCTTATCCGCCACCAGAGGGCCAAAGGGGCTGGTAATAATAAATATACATTTTTTACATAACTCTTAAAAACGTATTTAAAAACGAGCGTTTCTACTTCAACGTAGATGACTACCTTTAGTTGGCGCTACCTTTGAAAGTAAGTACGTATACCGTTTTAACTATTTATTACACTAATAATCCTCAAAATTTCAGTTTTACTAAAATGGCAGAGGTCCGGGGGCTCTGTGATCTTACACTACTATGTTTATTGCAATTATAAATTAAACTTTCAAGGTATCATGGGAACCAAGGAGTATAAAAAACCAGAATGGGTGACTCATATGGAACAACTGCAGGCTGCATTGAAAGGTAAGTCTTGAAGTGTCTTTTATAGTATATGTTATAAGCAAATAATGTAGATATATTTAATTGTAAAATTTTATTGTAATAAGTAATAATATTTTAGCAAGCCAGTCAGTACCTACTTTTGTGCAACATATAATTGGGGAGAGAATTCAAGAAGAAGAAACTGTTACCTTTGAAGCAGTTTTCAAGGGAAATCCTGCTCCAGGTACATAATAATGCAGAACAACACTAGAAGTATATAAAGGCATAATTGATCACTAAAATTCTAATTTATACTTTATTCTTCCAGAAATTACATGGTACAAGGACGATAAAGTAATAAAACCTGATGACACTGTTGTAGTGGAAACGAAAGAAGATAAAACTATTTGCAAAATACGTAAAGCCAAAAAAATGCATGAAGGCACATATAAATGTAAGGCTACTAGTGACATCGGTATAGCTATCACAAAAGCAACATTACAAGTGTTTGAAGCAGATCAAAAATTCGAAAAAAATCCATCGGAGAAAATAAAAGAAATGAAAAGAGAAGAATTCAAAGAGGACAAAATCGAAGAAGTTCTGGACGATATTGAAACTTCAGTCACAGAGACTGAAGTTAAACCAATTGAAACAGTAAAGATATTGAAAAAGAAACAAACAGTAAGAGAGAAAGCCACTATAAAAGTCAGTGAATCTGATTACGTGGAAACGACTGATATTGCTGTGCTGAAAAAATTAGGTAATAAAGAGCATGAAGAAGTGCCGGAAAATATAGAACCAATTCTTACACCAAACGAATATTTAGTTTCATCGCAACAAATAAGGGACGAAACGGTTCAGACGTTTGAGGAAACTTATAATAAAAAGAAGGGCATGTTGAAGACAGTTAAAGAGGATTCCAAAATGGTGGCCGAAATAAATGAATTACTCGAAGTTATCAATGCTAAAGAATTTGGTCCTGGAGAATCTCCGTTACGTGAACTGGCTAAAATCGGCTATATGTTACGTACTGGCATAACAACAGAGCAAATAGAAAGTTTATACGATTCTCAACATTTTCCCGCATTAAGGGTCCCACAGTCGCAATCGGCGTTAGTGAATTTAGTTGAAAGACAAGGGCACGGGGCACTGATAACTGAAGTACTTACCGAAGAGACTGCCCAAAACGAAGACGTGATTGCAGCTAAAGTTGGTTTCCGCGCCTTTATGAAAATGGTCGAACTAAAACACACTTCGGTCGAAGAAGTCATCGCTCACTTTTACCCCGAGGACTTCCAACCACGCTCCTGGGAAACAAAAGAAGCGCGTGAGGTAAATTATACGAGTTATATCATATGAAACGCTTATGTCAAAAGTGGTAATAGTTTTCAAATGTATATATTGTGTTTTTATTATATAAGTTAATTTATTCCTCAGGTCATAGTCGAATCAGCGGCTGAAGAAGTTGCGGAATCATTTATAACTCAAGTATTGAAAGGTAAGTAATTGTACGTTTACTATTATTATTATTATTTTACATAAATTATTTTTGACATCTCTATATTCTGTTACAGATAAAACTACTGTCATTTCACAAGTTATTAAAGAAGGTAAGTTCTATTGCAATTAACAATATATAAGCTTGCCCTGATTGCAATATTTAACTTACCATTACATGGTAAGTTAAATATCCTATAGGTAGTCAGTTCAGTTTAATTGTTACAAAAATCCGTTAATATTATATGTGCTAGTACATCTTAATAAGTAAGACTGTAAATACGGGTTTACATTGAATTTTATTTTCGCTTTATATGGTATAGGTATCTATGTCGTCGGATATTTAAGGATATATGTCAAAAAATTGTCATGTGATAGCTTTTATGTTTAAGCTTTTAATATAAGTTTTAAAAAGTATATGTATTGTAATAGTTTGGTGAGGTGGTGAATAAATCTTATAACAATAATATCGCGATTTGATGTAACCGTTTATTAATGCTTTAATCATTGATGTGAAATAACATTCCGATTGCCGATACAAAATACACGCTTCTTGAATATGTTAACAATATTAATAAGTAATATTGATTGATTACAGCTTAAGTATCTAGTATATGTATTTTAATGTATAGTAAGTAGTTATTAATACAATAGCATTAAGTAATAATTAATGCCACATACCTATGTATTAGTTGAGTTATGGCTCTATATAAAAATAGCATTAAGGTATGTACCTAATGTAATTTCGCACATAAAAAATACGCTTTTTGGATACGTTAACAAGTTAAATATTTATGTTAATATTATAACGCACAGGTGTGTAAGTATTAAATTTATATATTAATAATATATGTAAACATAGAATCAACTTTAACAGAACTTACTAAACACAATATTAATATGGTGCAGTTATATACATAAATAACTCATTAACTTACGCTTTACGCTATTTTACATTTCAATTATTACATCGTTATATTACTTGTGGACGCATTACTGACTGTACTGTGATTTCACAGATGTAAAAGAAAAAGAGAAATGCAAAAAGTACAAAAAACAAGTGGTAGGTTCTGAAGAAATGGTGGAAGTAGAAGAACAAATTGTTAAAAAATCTATGCATAAGTTATACCCGAAACAAAATGTTCAACAGTTAGATGAAGATGTAGCAAAAGTCCTAGAAAGTGAATCTATTCAATTTACATCGACTCTTGCTACAGACGTGTATGATACAATAAATGAGACAATTCCTTTAAGTGAAGTAGCTCATACAGTACCTGAGTACCAAAGACCAAATGTTGCGTCAGTGAGTTTTGATACTACATATCCGTTAATAAGTAATATTCAAGATACTCATGATAAAGAAGAGCTCCTCCAGGCAAAAGAAATACTAAATACTAGAACAGTTCAAGAAATCTTCTCTCAAATAGAACCACTGCAAATAACAGAAGTTGAAATAGGTAGTTCTGTTGGTGAATATCAGGACAAGCATATAAAAATAGATATCAAGGCTCTTGCTGGAGTAGTGCCTGCAGAAACTATAACAACCTCTGACACATTCGTTAATATGTCTGTTGCTGTCCTCGACAAACATTTTAAACATGAAGAACGTGCAAAATCATCGATAATTTTACAAGATGCTCTGAATGTCTCACATGAAATTATATCAGATAAAGAAATACCCATAAACGATTCACAAATCACGAGATCGTTTGCTGCTGTTTCTATTTCACCTTTATTGGGACTAAATGTTACGGAAATCAATGATGAAACTCGAGAACATGAATTTATTAATCAAAATCTTGAAAAAGCAGTTACTTCAAAACTGAACTTTAATTTATTAGAGTCAGTACAAGTGGGAGAGGTAATTGTGGAAGATAAATCAGGAAAATACTATCCAGAATTAATAGTTCCGACAGAAACGGCCAAAAAAGATATATTAGTATCTAATCAACTTGTGACAGAAATTCACAATGTGCAAGAGAAAGAAGGTTCACTTCGCGCGTTTAAAGTACCTTATTCCCAAGAAGCTAATGTTGATATAACATCTAAAGATAGCATTGTTATATCTACAAAAGATGTTCATGAAAGAGAAGGTCCTTTGATCATTCCGAATATTCCGACAGAATCAAAAATAGAAAATGATTTAATACTCCACGATAGCTTATGTAACTATTTGACTACATCTCACGTGAAGGAATCAGAACTGCTTCCTGAAATACTACCAGAGAAAAAAGCTGATGTTGGTTTCCAAGAACATCAACATAAGCTTAATACAGAAACAATTGTAAATGATTCGGAAAACAATTTCGTTGATAAACACCCTCTTCCCAGCACTAAGGCAAAAATCACTATATCAACATTAGATAAAACTGTCGTCGAAGAAATTCAAGTTCATGAAAGCGAGAAAGAGTTACTACAAAAAGATAATAAACAAATAGCAACTGCAAATGTAGATATAAAAGCTATTGAACCTATTATTACTATAGAAACCTTACAAATGTCTACCATGGTAGAATTGAAACCTTCGGAAGTAGTAGAAAATAAAGTAGCCACCGAAGCTGTTATTGAAGAAAACGCAAAAATTGTTTCATCACCGTTTATCCATGACCAAGAAATTCCACAAACTTATGAATCAACAATATCCGAGAATGTATCCATAACCTTAATTCCCAACATGCCAATTTTTGTGCTGGCAACAGAAACAGTAGATTCTGAAAAAAAATTAATAACAGAGGCTATTCCAAAATTACTAAAAACTCAACCAATTTCCACACATAACCTGATAACACCTATTGCTCAAGAAATAACTACAGCTGATCAAATTGGTATTTTACATCAATTACAACCAAAAACCGACACTGCTTGTGTGGAAAGGGATCTTCATGAAGAAATTACTATTATAGAGGCAACCGTACATGAACAATTACAAAAATTAAACGAAGAACCTATTACACAGGGTCATCCTAAAGCTTCATTTACACTGAATGACAGTTTAAATATAATTGAGACAATTTCAAACTCTACGGAGGATAATCTTGTTACTCAACATATACCATCCAATAAATTTGCTAAAATTGAAGTAGACGTTGATCACAAGCTTCCAATGATATCCGAAGTTAGTCTAGGAGATTCTGCAACAGCTTTAGATATATCAAAACCGAAAAGCCAAGAAGCTGGAATTGTACCAGATTCTCATCTACCTATACAAATATCTGAAAACAAAGCTTTAGATACACAATTAGTTCTTGATATTCCTGTAACCCCAGATCTCAAATCTATTTCACCTCAATTAGTCGCAGTAGAAGAAACAATAAAAATCTCTGAGACATTGCCACATGAAAAAGAAGACCTTTACGAAAAATCTGAATTACTTTTGGAAACTTGTAAAATTTCTAAGGACATTGTTTGTCGGCCTGTTGCAATATCTGCGCAATATGTTACAGATTCAAGCATAGGTTTGACTAGTGATAAGGTAAGTCTTACAGTGAAAAAAGCGAATATAGAAAACATTGCACATCAAGAAATAACAGTCACCACTACTGATTATAATGAAAAAGAAAGGTTACTTGTACTAATAAAACCAAAGTTGGCTGAAGCTTTATTAAATGTGAATGCTAATCAAGCTGTTATTGTAGAAAATGTTGAAACTGAGATAATTCCTTCTTTATTTAAAAAATATACTAAAGTAACTGAAATTGCGGCTACTCCACAAGCAATAATCGCAGATGCTATTATACAGCAAGAAACTATGGTACATTCTTCTGAAAAGGTTCTAGAAACTAAAGAAATTGTGGATAAAAAAGAAGCATCTGTCGTCATTGGTAGTCTCACAGCGCCTGAATATGATGAAAATATTATGGCCGAAAAAGAGGATAAGTTACTTTTGATTGATACACCAGAACAACAACAAGTAGTGGTCAAAATCCCTGAGTTTATAAGTCTCGAAACAACAGAGATATTACCACAGTGTGATCATTTGGATACATCTAATGAACCCGATGTAGCCAACAAAATAGCTTTATCCAAAATTGATGACATATATGGTAAAGCTGCCAATGTTGAAGAAGTACTTTATATAGAGTCTACTGCAGAACTAAAGGAAAATATTAAAAAAGAAATACCAAAAGTAAAATCGCTTGAACTTCAAAATTTACAACAAACAGAAATAATAGTGGCTGAAAGTGAAGGAGTTGTATTTGAAGAAAAAATATGCCATTCTTATGTTACTACAGACCTCGTAGAAGCTCAAGCTATTGTAGGAAATACTACAAATGTAGTTGATCAAGAAAAACAATTTGTCGGCAAACTACCTACGCCAAAGCACGATGTTTCAATTGAATTTATACCACTTAGTCAAATCGTGCTAACTGAAGTAATTACATCAGATAGGTCAGAATTTATTGAAAATATTGATAAAAAACCTGATATGAAAACTCTGAAGGAACATATTGAAGAAGAAAAATATATTGATATTACACAGATAATTCCCTCAGAGACTGAATCAAATATGCCGAATGTCCCAAAAAATAAATCACATTACTTACAAGCTAGACATGATACGCCATTACGATCCTCAATAGGTACGACAGAAGTAATACCACATGAACAAGAAGATGTTTTATCATCGACAGGCGATACGAAGCAACAAAAAGCTGATTTTAATATTATACTTTCTCATCATGTAGATATTTCAGAAGAAATAAGTGCAGAAAAGGAGAATCTTCTTAAATTCAATAATTTAGCTTTGAAATATACGCCTGATGTATCTCTGAACACGCACCAACATATAAATATTGAAGTTTGCCAAGTTTCGGAGTCGGAGGATAAACTTAGTAAGTTAGATTATGTAAGTAATGAAATAAAAGACTTCAGTTTAGATAGTGAAAAACCTTTATTGGTGAGTGAAGTAAACTCTGAAGAACAATCACAGGTTTTATTAATTCATAAGAAAATTAAAGAAGAAATGCCATCAATAATTGTTGAAATGGATGACCACAGGGATACAACAGAGGTCATACCATTTGAATACGGCAATATATTTGACAAAAGTGTATTTGATAAAACAGAACAGGTTTCCCCGAATATTGAATTATCTAAACATTTTTCTGTTTCTCTAATTGATTCTCATGAAAAAGAACATCCTTTTGAAATAAAATCGAGGGATCAGGCCAAAGTAATAGAGACATCATTTGAAACAAAACAAACTATAGAAGTACAAGAAATTATACCTACAGAAAAGGAGGCTTTGCTATTTAAAAATGGTGAGCGAAAAGAAGAGAAATCAATTTTACATTTAGACACTCAACAACACATCACTGTTATCGATGTTTATGCTAAAGAAAACGAAGGGAACCTAAAGCCAGATACTGCACCCTTAAGTAAAGAACAACAAACTGTTATTGACACTACTCATCATATTACAACAAGTGTGATCACAGCTATTGAAGACAACTTGATGCCTATTGTATGTAAAGAATCTAAATCTGAAACTGCTTTAAAAACCCATGTCTTAACAGAAGGTGTGAAAAAAGAAGCGCAGCAAATAATTGAAAGTGTTGAAATACTACATCCCATAAATGAACCACAGAAAGTAAGAGCCAAGGGGGACATGCTTAGCTTAACTGCAATTGAAAATACAGAAATTCTAATACAGGAAACTCCAGACGCCATTATTAAAGTTGTACCTGTAGAAGAAAAAGGTTTAGAGGCACAATCCATTGAAGCCGATGTTGTTCTGACAGAATTACCACAAATATTAGAAAGTACAAAACTAATATCTGCCGAATATTCTGCTATCGAAAACTCCCCTGAATATGAACTAGAACTTCAACAAAACTATTTCACAGAAGAAAATATTGTTCATGAAGACTCTGAGAAGTTATCTACCTTATTAGAAATTCCTAAGAGTGCGAAAAAACTTGTAATAGAGTTGAACGGCATTGAACAAACAGAAGTTGTTACTGAAGAAAAATCACAAATCTATACTAAATCTAATGTGATGGCTAATCAAAAAGCTGAACAAATTCCAATTACTTCTGAAGGAATTAACGCTTTAGAGCAAAAAATATTAGAAAATGTTAAAGATTTTACAAGAATTCTTCGACCAGAGTTCAGTAAGGCTTCTCTTGATTTGGATACACATACCAGCTTTACTGTCACTGAAAATCTTGGTGAAGAACAGATAGCGCATTTGCCGAAAGAACAAATGAAAAACCAAAATATCAGTCAAGCGATTTTACCATTAAAATCACTACAACAAACTGAAATAATCCCAAGTGAAAATACTGCAAACTTTGAAAAAATATTAACTACTGAAGAAAAACCCATCGTAACTAAACCAGTAAAATCTGAGGCAGTAAATCAAACTCAGTTAATGATTCATGAAAGCGAAGTAGAAACAAACTTTGAAAAAAAATTACATCAAGAAAATGCATCAATATCCTTAACACACTTGACATATTTACAATGTACCGAAAATATTTCTGAAACTCATTTAGGCGAACTGAAAACGCACGCAGCACAATTAGTGATTCCGGCTATTAAAACAAATAACATATCTCCATTAATCGTCACAGACAATGTCACTCTACAAAACGAAACAGATTTACATATTACTGAACCAATAAAACAAAAACCAAAATCTATTTTAAATGTATCTAATGAATTAGAAATAACTGATCAAATTCTTGAAGAACATGTAATACCCTACAAGAAAGAGAAACCACAACTGCTCGATGTTGAAATGATTACTACAGAAGACACAAATGTGGCGACATTGCAAGAAGAATTTCGAATTATCGGTGAGTGAAATGTTTTAAATTGTTTTCGAGTCTTTTCACTACGATTTCTTTTAATTTTACTACAATAAATTAGCAATACTTTTAAATGTATCTTGTACTCGGTATTATATGTATATTGTATATATACATATATAGATGAGGTATATTGTATTTTATTACAATTTACATCTTTTAATACAAAAAGAATATAACCCTCATGTCCCCAATTTCCATAACTTGAAAGCGCCTAATTTATAAATACAGTGACTTTAAATCTACTACATGAATCACAAAGATTTGACTTAGTTTAATTTTCTCATAAAAGAAGAATAATCAAATGTTTAAATTCGAATAGGTCTTAAAGTTCTTGGTTTTATTCAATCACATTAGACTACTTTAGGAGCGTAACTAAAGAACTGCAACTCTAACATTATAATTGTGTTTTTATGGATCGTCGATTTTTTTTCTGACTATACCTTATTATGTATATCTTTTTACCGATATATATCCAAATTTCACTTCTTGCCTCAGTCAGTGAGAACATATCCTTTGTATATATATATATGTATATCTATATCTATATAAAGGATATGTTCTCACTGACTGAGGCAAGACGTGAAATTTGGACAGATGTTTATTTTCATAATGTAGACATCCACTAAGAAGGGGTTTTGAAAAATTTTAAACACTAAAAAGATGAATTAGGGATATTGAAGTTTATATGGAAAGATCTTTAAATCGCCACCCATTTTAAGACTTAAAAATATTTCATTGAACACGTGTTTCGTGGTTTTTTGAATTAACCCCCCTAAACTGAAAATAATTTCATAAATAATTTGAAAATTTTTTCATTAATAATTTAATAAATATTTGTAGTTCAAGCGGGCAAAGCCGCTCAGGTCGGCTAGTCTATATAATACATATAAAAAAGGACATATTCCCACTAAATGAGGTAAGACGCACGCACAACCGTAACTGCTGATAATAGAAACGTGAAATTTGGGCAGATATTTACTTCCGTAATCTGGACAATCACTGAGAAGGGATTTTGTATAAAAAAATTCTGGATCGCCACCGCTTTTAAAAAAAAATCAGACTTTAATAAATATTTCTTTAAACATGTTTCGCGGTTTTTTAAAATTCACCTCCTAAACAGAAAATAATTTCTTAAACATATTTAATAAATATTCCTATAGTTAAAGCGTGCGAAGTCGCCCAGGTTGGCTAGTATTGAGATATAATAGCGGCCCCCACGCGGCTTCGCGTTCTTGAAGTATTTGAATATTTATTTAATATTATATAAGAGGCCGTCTAACGCTTAATAAATCATAATTTAAAACTTTGTGATTTTATTTGATTTTGCAGAAATTGTCATATTTAGTAGAAAAAACGTTATTTTATAACTATCTGGGCAGGCAAAAGACTAGACACAACGCAGACATGGTTTTTCCCACGTTTCGCTGTACCGATCGCGGATCCGTCTCGCGAGAGTTTCCGGATAAAATGTAGCACATGTGTCCACAACCCCCTCTATCTTTCAGTTAAGGTCGCGCCCGCGCCGAGCCCGGACACACAGAAAGACAGACAGTCAAAAATGTTAAAATTATTCGTTTGTATTTTAGTGTTGTCTAAACAACTACATGCACTTTAATAACGCGAAAAATTTAAATTCACAAATACACTTAATTTTTTTTATATATATAGATTAAGTCAATTCACTCAATATTTATTTTATTTATCCATGCTATCATATTCATAATATACAAATTGGATGGATAGATTACTTAGCCAATTACTTCACCTACACGGTGAAAAATATTTTAGATTTTATTATTCAGTTCTTGCAATTTTTCATTATAATCTTGAATTTCAGATAACTCAAATCAGCCGTATGCCTCCCCTAAATCCTCAGACATTGAAGAACTGGAAGAAATCGTAACTAAATTTGTTCAAGCGCCTGGGAGTAATCAACCCATACAAATCAAAACAAAAAGAACCATATTACGTAAAAAAAGAAAACATCAAGATAAGAATATAGACGGTGATGTCGTAATAGAAGAGAGAATAGACGATGATGTACAACAAATTACTAAACAAGATAAGCAACATGAGGTCAACATTGAAGAATATGATGGTGATGATTATGGTAATAGCAGGACAGATATTGAAAGAACCACTGTAGAATTACCAGATGAATATTTCGATATCCCAAAATTACCAACTCAAGTAATCATAGAGGAAATGATAGATGAAGAAATACAGAAACCACAGGAAAACACTCGAAAATCTAATGGAAATGTATTGATTGAAGAAGTTCCTGCGGATTTAAATGTTATAAAAACTGTGATAAAAAAAGATACTAAAGATGAAATAACTGAGATAACTACTATAGAAAAAGAGGGTGAAGAACCCATCACTAAAGTTTCTGTAATTATTGGCGAATATACGCCTCAGGTAGAGTCACAACCTGTTAAAATCATCGACCTTCCTGAGGAGACCGTTGCTGAAGAACTGAAGACAGCAGATGGTAAGCTAAAGCAAAAGAAAATCACTAAACGTATTATTAAAACAAAGGTGGGTAGGACCTGTGATATCGAAACTAAAGAAATTATCACTGAACAAGAAGACGGCAAAACACCTGTTGTCACAGTTCACACAACACAAGAATTAACTGACGACACTATCTTTCCACTCGACGAATTACACAAACCGGATAGGAAACAAATCGTAGAAGAAACGCAAGATGAGGTGAAAGTGACCAAAGTACGTACGCAAACTGATGAAACCAAGAAAGTTAAAACAACAAAGCGCGTCATTACTAAGAAGCAAGGTCCGGAGCAAGAAGTTACCGAGATAAATCCTGTGGAAAAAGAAGATGAAGAGCCCATAACAACTGTCTCTGTCAAAGACGAACACACGCCTAGGGAAGAATCACAAATCATTGAAATCGTCGAGCTTCCTGAAAAGACCATTGTTGAAAAAGTAGAGACATCAGATGGTAAGCCAAAGCACAAGAAAATTACTAAGCGTATTATTAAAAAGAAGGTAGGTCCCAAAATCGAAACAACAGAAATTACCACTGAACAAGAAGACGACAAAACCCCTGTTGTCTCAGTTCACACTACACAAGAAATAACTGACGACACTATCACTCCATTAGACGAATTACACAAACCGGATAGGGCACAAATCGTTGAAGAAACACCAGAGGAGGTGAAATTAACCGAAATACGTACGCAAACTGGTGAAACCAAGAAAGTCAAAACTACAAAGCGCGTCATTCGTAAGAAGCAAGGTCATAAGCATGAAGTAACAGAGATAACAACTGTAGAAAAAGAAGGTGAAGAGCCCATTACGACTGTCTCT
This sequence comes from Heliconius melpomene rosina, assembly GCF_056956725.1. Taxonomy (NCBI): domain Eukaryota; kingdom Metazoa; phylum Arthropoda; class Insecta; order Lepidoptera; family Nymphalidae; genus Heliconius; species Heliconius melpomene. The sequence continues at coordinate 14,069,951 of NC_140409.1, forward strand.
GTCGTAGACGAAGATACACCTAGGGAAGAGTCACAACCTGTTGAAATCATCGAACTTCCTGAGGAGACCGTTGTTGAAGAATTGGAGACCTCAGATGGTAAGCCAAAACACAAGAAAATCACAAAGCGTATTATTAAAAAGAAGGTAGGTCCCAAAATCGACACTACAGAAATTACCACTGAACAAGAAGACGACAAAACCCTTGTTGTCTCAGTTCACACTACACAAGAAATAACTGACGACACTATCACTCCACTCGACGTAATATATAAACCGGATAGGGCAGAAATCGTTGAAGAAACACCAGAGGAGGTGAAAGTAACCGAAATATGTACGCAAACTGGTGAAACCAAGAAAGTCAAAACCACAAAGCACGTCATTCGTAAGAAGCAAGGTCCCAAGCAAGAAGTAACCGAGATAACAGATGTGGAAAAAGGTGAAGAGCCCATAACCACTGTCTCTGTCGTAGAAGAGCACACGCCAAAGAAAGAGTTACAACCCGTTGAAATCGTCGAGCTTCCTGCGGAAACCATTGTTGAGGAATTGGAAACATCAGATGGTAAGCCAAAACACAAGAAAATCACTAAGCGTATTATTAAAAAGAAGGTAGGTTCCAAAATCGAAACTACTGAAATTACCACTGAACAAGAAGACGACAAAACCCCTGTTGTCTCAGTTCACACTACACAAGAAATAACTGACGACACTATCACTCCACTCGACGAAATATATAAACCGGATAGGGCACAAATCGTTGAAGAAACACCTGAAGAGGTGAAAGTAACCGAAATACGTACGCAAACTGGTGAAACCAAGAAAGTCAAAACTACAAAGCGCATCATCCGAAAGAAGCAAGGTCCCAAGCAAGAAGTAACCGAAATAACAACTGTGGAAAAAGAAGGTGAAGAGCCCAGAATGACTGTCTCTGTCGTAGATGAACACACGCCCAGGGAAGAATCAGAACTCGTTGAAATCGTCGAGCTTCCTGAAAAGACCATTGTTGAAGAAGTAGTGACACCAGATGGTAAGCCAAAACACAAGAAAATCACTAAGCGTATTATTAAAAAGAAAGTAGGTCCAAAAATCGAAACTACAGAAATTACCACTGAACAAGAAGACGACAAAACACCTGTTACCTCAGTTCACACTACACAAGAAATAACTGACGACATTATCACTCCACTCGACGAATTACACAAACCGGATAGGGCACAAATCGTTGAAGAAACTCCAGAGGAGGTGAAAGTAACCGAAATACGTACACAAACTGGTGAAACCAAGACAGTCAAAACTACAAAGCGCGTCATCCATAAGAAGCAAGGTCTTAAGCAAGAAGTTACCGAGATAACAACTGTAGAAAAAGAAGGTGAAGAGCCCATTACGACTGTCTCTGTGGTAGACGAAGATACACCTAAGGAAGAGTCACAACCTATTGAAATCATCGAACTTCCTGAGGAGACCGTTGTTGAAGAATTGGAGACATCAGATGGTAAGCCAAAACACAAGAAAATCACTAAGCGTATTATTAAACAGAAGGTAGGTCCGAAAATCGAAACTACAGAAATTACCACTGAACAAGAAGACGACAAAGCACCTATTGTCTCAGTTCATACTACACAAGAAATAACTGATGACACTATAGCTCCACTCGACGAATTACACAAACCGGATAGGACACAAATCATAGAAGAAAAGCCAGAGGAGGTGAAATTAACCGAAATACGTACACAAACTGGTGAAACCAAGACAGTCAAAACTACAAAGCGCGTCATCCGTAAGAAGCAAGGTCTTAAACAAGAAGTTACCGAGATAACAACTGTAGAAAAAGAAGGTGAAGAGCCCATTACGACTGTCTCTGTCGTAGATGAAGATATACCTAAGGAAGAGTCACAACCTGTTGAAATCATCGAACTTCCTGAGGAGACCGTTGTTGAAGAATTGGAGACATCAGATGGTAAGCCAAAACACAAGAAAATCACTAAGCGTATTATTAAAAAGAAGGTAGGTCCGAAAATCGAAACTACAGAAATTACCACTGAACAAGAAGACGACAAAACACCTATTGTCTCAGTTCACACTACACAAGAAATAACTGATGACACTATCACTCCACTCGACGAATTACACAAACCGGATAGGGCACAAATCGTAGAAGAAAAGCCAGAGGAGGTGAAATTAACCGAAATACGTACACAAACTGGTGAAACCAAGACAGTCAAAACTACAAAGCGGGTCATCCGTAAGAAGCAAGGTCTTAAGCAAGAAGTTACCGAGATAACAACTGTAGAAAAAGAAGGTGAAGAGCCCATTACGACTGTCTCTGTCGTAGACGAAGATACACCTAGGGAAGAGTCACAACCTGTTAAAATCATCGAACTTCCGGAGGAGACCGTTTTTGAAGAATTGGAGACATCAGATGGTAAGCCAAAACACAAGAAAATCACTAAGCGTATTATTAAAAAGAAGGTAGGTCCGAAAATCGAAACTACAGAAATTGCCACTGAACAAGAAGACGACAAAACACCTATTGTCTCAGTTCACACCATACAAAAAATAAGTGACAACAATATCACTCCACTTGACGAATTACACAAACCAGATAGGGCACAAATCGTTGAAGAAACTCCAGAGGAGGTGAAAGTAACCGAAATACGTACACAAACTGGTGAAACCAAGAAAGTCAAAACAACAAAGCGCGTCATCCGTACGAAGCAAGGTCCTAAGCAAGAAGTTACCGAGATAACAACTGTAGAAAAAGAAGGTGAAGAGCCCATTACGACTGTCTCTGTGGTAGACGAAGATACACCTAAGGAAGAGTCACAACCTGTTGAAATCATCGAACTTCCTGAGGAGACCGTTGTTGAAGAATTGCAGACATCAGATGGTAAGCCAAAACACAAGAAAATCACAAAGCGTATTATTAAAAAGAAGGAAGGTCCCAAAATCGAAACTACAGAAATTACCACTGAGCAATTAGACGACAAAACACCTGTTGTCTCAGTTCACACTACACAAGAAATAACTGACGATACTATCGCTCCACTTGACGAATTACACAAACCTGATAGGGCACAAATCGTAAAAGAAGAGCCAGAGGAGGTGAAAGTAACCGAAGTACATACGCTAACTGGGGAAACCAAAAAAGTCAAAACTACAAAGCGCGTCATTCGTAAGAAGCAGGGTCCCAAACAAGAAGTTACCGAGATAACAACTGTGGAAAAAGAAGGTGAAGAGCCCATTACGACTGTCTCTGTCGTAGACGAAGATACACCTAGGGAAGAGTCACAACCTGTTGAAATCATCGAACTTCCTGAGGAGACCGTTGTTGAAGAATTGGAGACATCAGATGGTAAGCCAAAACACAAGAAAATCACAAAGCGTATTATTAAAAAGAAGGTAGGTCCCAAAATCGAAACTACAGAAATTACCACTGAACAAGAAGACGACAAAACACCTGTTGTCTCAGTTCACACTACACAAGAAATAACTGACGATACTATCGTTCCACTTGACGAATTACACAAACTTGAAAGGGCACAAGTCGTAGAAGAAGAGCCAGAGGAGGTGAAAGTAACCGAAGTACATACGCTAACTGGGGAAACCAAAAAAGTCAAAACTACAAAGCGCGTCATTCGTAAGAAGCAGGGTCCCAAACAAGAAGTTACCGAGATAATGACTGTGGAAAAAGAAGGTGAAGAGCCCATTACGACTGTCTCTGTCGTAGACGAAGATACACCTAGGGAAGAGGCACAACCTGTTGAAATCATCGGACTTCCTGAGGAGACCGTTGTTGAAGAATTGGAGACATCAGATGGTAAGCCAAAACACAAGAAAATCACAAAGCGTATTATTAAAAAGAAGGTAGGTCCGAAAATCGAAACTACAGAAATTACCACTGAACAAGAAGACGACAAAACACCTGTTGTCTCAGCTTACACTACACAAAAAATAACTGATGACACTATCACTCCACTCGACGAATTACACAAACCAGATAGGGCACAAATCGTTGAAGAAACGCCAGAGGAGGTGAATGTAACCGAAGTACGTACGCAAAATGGGGAAACCAAGAAAGTCAAAGTAACAAAGCGCGTCATTCGTAAGAAGCAAGGTCCCAAACAAGAAGTTACCGAGATAACAACTGTGGAAAAAGAAGATGAAGAGCCCATAACCACTGTCTCTGTCGTAGACGAAGATACACCTAAGGAAGAGTCACAACCTGTTGAAATCATCGAACTTCCTGAGGAGACCGTTGTTGAAAAATTAGAGACATCAGATGGTAAGCCAAAATACAAGAAAATCACAAAGCGTATTATTAAAAAGAAGGTAGGTCCCAAAATCGAAACTACTCAAATTACCACTGAACAATTAGACGACAAAACACCTGTTGTCTCAGTTCACACTATACAAGAAATAACTGATGACACTATCACTCCACTCGACGAATTACACAAACCAGATAGGGCACAAATCGTTGAAGAAACGCCAGAGGAGGTGAAAGTAACCGAAGTACGTACGCTAACTGGGGAAACCAAAAAAGTCAAAACTACAAAGCGCGTCATTCGTAAGAAGCAGGGTCCCAAACAAGAAGTTACCGAGATAACAACTGTGGAAAAAGAAGGAGAAGAGCCTATTACGACTGTCTCTGTCGTAGACGAAGATACACCTAGGGAAGAGTCACAACCTGTTGAAATCATCGAACTTCCTGAGGAGACCGTTGTTGAAGAATTGGAGACATCAGATGGTAAGCCAAAACACAAGAAAATCACAAAGCGTATTATTAAAAAGAAGGTAGGTCCCAAAATCGAAACTACAGAAATTACCACTGAACAAGAAGACGACAAAACACCTGTTGTCTCAGTTCACACTACACAAGAAATAACTGACGATACTATCGCTCCACTTGACGAATTACACAAACCTGATAGGGCACAAATCGTAGAAGAAGAGCCAGAGGAGGTGAAAGTAACCGAAGTGTATACGCTAACTGGGGAAACCAAAAAAGTCAAAACTACAAAGCGCGTCATTCGTAAGAAGCAGGGTCCCAAACAAGAAGTTACCGAGATAACAACTGTGGAAAAAGAAGGTGAAGAGCCCATTACGACTGTCTCTGTCGTAGACGAAGATACACCTAGGGAAGAGTCACAACCTGTTGAAATCATCGAACTTCCTGAGGAGACCGTTGTTGAAGAATTGGAGACATCAGATGGTAAGCCAAAACACAAGAAAATCACAAAGCGTGTTATTAAAAAGAAGGTAGGTCCCAAAATCGAAACTACAGAAATTACCACTGAACAAGAAGACGACAAAACACCTGTTGTCTCAGTTCACACTACACAAGAATTAATTGACGACGCTATCACTCCACTAGACGAATTACACAAACCTGATAGGGCACAAATCGTAGAAGAAGAGCCAGAGAAGGTGAAAGTAACCGAAGTACGTACGCTAACTGGGGAAACCAAAAAAGACAAAACTACAAAGCGCGTCATCCGTAAGAAGCAAGGTCCCAAACAAGAAGTTACCGAGATAACAACTGTGGAAAAAGAAGGTGAAGAGCCCATTACGACTGTCTCTATCGTAGACGAAGATACACCTAGGGAAGAGTCACAACCTGTTGAAATCATCGAACTTCCTGAGGAGACCGTTGTTGAAGAATTGGAGACATCAGATGGTAAGCCAAAACACAAGAAAATCACAAAGCGTATTATTAAAAAGAAGGTAGGTCCCAAAATCGAAACTACAGAAATTACCACTGAACAAGAAGACGACAAAACACCTGTTGTCTCAGTTCACACTACACAAGAAATAACTGACGATACTATCGCTCCACTTGACGAATTACACAAACCTGATAGGGCACAAATCGTAGAAGAAGAGCCAGAGGAGGTGAAAGTAACCGAAGTACGTACGCTAACTGGTGAAACCAAAAAAGTCAAAACTACAAAGCGCGTCATCCGTAAGAAACAAGGTCCCAAACAAGAAGTTACCGAGATAACAACTGTGGAAAAAGAAGGTGAAGAGCCCATTACGACTGTCTCTGTCGTAGACGAAGATACACCTAGGGAAGAGTCACAACCTGTTGAAATCATCGAACTTCCTGAGGAGACCGTTGTTGAAGAATTGGAGACATCAGATGGTAAGCCAAAACACAAGAAAATCACAAAGCGTATTATTAAAAAGAAGGTAGGTCCCAAAATCGAAACTACAGAAATTACCACTGAACAATTAGACGACAAAACACCTGTTGTCTCAGTTCACACTACACAAGAAATAACTGACGATACTATCGCTCCACTTGACGAATTACACAAACCTGATAGGGCACAAATCGTAGAAGAAGAGCCAGAGGAGGTGAAAGTAACCGAAGTACATACGCTAACTGGGGAAACCAAAAAAGTCAAAACTACAAAGCGCGTCATTCGTAAGAAGCAGGGTCCCAAACAAGAAGTTACCGAGATAACAACTGTGGAAAAAGAAGGTGAAGAGCCCATTACGACTGTCTCTGTCGTAGACGAAGATACACCTAGGGAAGAGTCACAACCTGTTGAAATCATCGAACTTCCTGAGGAGACCGTTGTTGAAGAATTGGAGACATCAGATGGTAAGCCAAAACACAAGAAAATCACAAAGCGTATTATTAAAAAGAAGGTAGGCCCCAAAATCGAAACTACACAAATTATCACTGAGCAATTAGACGACAAAACACCTGTTGTGTCAGTTCACACTACACAAGAATTAATTGACGACTCTATCACTCCACTCGACGAATTACACAAACCTGATAGGGCGCAAATCGTAGAAGAAGAGCCAGAGAAGGTGAAAGTAACCGAAGTACGTACGCTAACTGGGGAAACCAAAAAAGTCAAAACTACAAAGCGCGTCATCCGTAAAAAGCAAGGTCCCAAACAAGAAGTTACCGAGATAACAACTGTGGAAAAAGAAGGTGAAGAGCCCATTACGACTGTCTCTGTCGTAGACGAAGATACACCTAGGGAAGAGTCACAACCTGTTGAAATCATCGAACTTCCTGAGGAGACCGTTGTTGAAGAATTGGAGACATCAGATGGTAAGCCAAAACACAAGAAAATCACAAAGCGTGTTATTAAAAAGAAGGTAGGTCCCAAAATCGAAACTACACAAATTACCACTGAACAATTAGACGATAAAACACCTGTTGTCTCAGTTCACACAACACAAGAATTAATTGACGACACTATCACTCCACTAGACGAATTACACAAACCTGATAGGGCACAAATCGTAGAAGAAGAGCCAGAGAAGGTGAAAGTAACCGAAGTACGTACGCTAACTGGGGAAACCAAAAAAGTCAAAGCTACAAAGCGCGTCATCCGTAAGAAGCAAGGTCCCAAACAAGAAGTTACCGAGATAACAACTGTGGAAAAAGAAGGTGAAGAGCCTATTACGACTGTCTCTGTCGTAGACGAAGATACACCTAGGGAAGAGTCACAACCTGTTGAAATCATCGAACTTCCTGAGGAGACCGTTGTTGAAGAATTGGAGACCTCAGATGGTAAGCCAAAACACAAGAAAATCACAAAGCGTATTATTAAAAAGAAGGTAGGTCCCAAAATCGAAACTACAGAAATTACCACTGAACAATTAGACGACAAAACACCTGTTGTCTCAGTTCACACTACACAAGAAATAACTGACGATACTATCGCTCCACTTGACGAATTACACAAACCTGATAGGGCACAAATCGTAGAAGAAGAGCCAGAGGAGGTGAAAGTAACCGAAGTACATACGCTAACTGGGGAAACCAAAAAAGTCAAAACTACAAAGCGCGTCATTCGTAAGAAGCAGGGTCCCAAACAAGAAGTTACCGAGATAACAACTGTGGAAAATGAAGGTGAAGAGCCTATTACGACTGTCTCTGTCGTAGACGAAGATACACCTAGGGAAGAGTCACAACCTGTTGAAATCATCGAACTTCCTGAGGAGACCGTTGTTGAAGAATTGGAGACCTCAGATGGTAAGCCAAAACACAAGAAAATCACAAAGCGTATTATTAAAAAGAAGGTAGGTCCCAAAATCGAAACTACAGAAATTACCACTGAACAAGAAGACGACAAAACACCTGTTGTCTCAGTTCACACTACACAAGAAATAACTGACGATACTATCGCTCCACTTGACGAATTACACAAACCTGATAGGGCACAAATCGTAGAAGAAGAGCCAGAGGAGGTGAAAGTAACCGAAGTACATACGCTAACTGGGGAAACCAAAAAAGTCAAAACTACAAAGCGCGTCATCCGTAAGAAGCAAGGTCCTAAGCAAGAAGTTACCGAGATAACAACTGTGGAAAAAGAAGGTGAAGAGCCCATTACGACTGTCTCTGTCGTAGACGAAGGTTCATCTAGGGAAGAGTCACAACCTGTTGAAATCATCGAACTTCCTGAGGAGACCGTTGTTGAAGAATTGGAGACATCAGATGGTAAGCCAAAACACAAGAAAATCACAAAGCGTATTATTAAAAAGAAGGTAGGTCCCAAAATCGAAACTACACAAATTACCACTGAACAATTAGACGACAAAACACCTGTTGTCTCAGTTCACACTACACAAGAATTCATTGACGACTCTATCACTCTACTCGACGAATTACACAAACCTGATAGGGCGCAAATCGTAGAAGAAGAGCCAGAGAAGGTGAAAGTAACTGAAGTACGTACACTAACTGGGGAAACCAAAAAAGTCAAAACTACAAAGCGCGTCATCCGTAAAAAGCAAGGTCCCAAACAAGAAGTTACCGAGATAACAACTGTGGAAAAAGAAGGTGAAGAGCCCATTACGACTGTCTCTGTCGTAGACGAAGATACACCTAGGGAAGAGTCACAACCTGTTGAAATCATCGAACTTCCTGAGGAGACCGTTGTTGAAGAATTGGAGACATCAGATGGTAAGCCAAAACACAAGAAAATCACAAAGCGTATTATTAAAAAGAAGGTAGGTCCCAAAATCGAAACTACACAAATTACCACTGAACAATTAGACGACAAAACACCTGTTGTCTCAGTTCACACTACACAAGAATTAATTGACGACTTTATCACTCCACTAGACGAATTACACAAACCTGATAGGACACAAATCGTAGAAGAAAAGCCAGAGGAGGTGAAAGTAACCGAAGTACGTACGCTAACTGGGGAAACCAAAAAAGTCAAAACTACAAAGCGCGTCATCCGTAAGAAGCAAGGTCCCAAACAAGAAGTTACCGAGATAACAACTGTGGAAAAAGAAGGTGAAGAGCCCATTACGACTGTCTCTGTCGTAGACGAAGGTACACCTAGGGAAGAGTCACAACCTATTGAAATCATCGAACTTCCTGAGGAGACCGTTGTTGAAGAATTGGAGACATCAGATGGTAAGCCAAAACACAAGAAAATCACAAAGCGTATTATTAAAAAGAAGGTAGGTCCCAAAATCGAAACTACAGAAATTACCACTGAACAAGAAGACGACAAAACACCTGTTGTCTCAGTTCACACTACACAAGAAATAACTGACGATACTATCGCTCCACTTGACGAATTACACAAACCTGATAGGGCACAAATCGTAGAAGAAGAGCCAGAGGAGGTGAAAGTAACCGAAGTACATACGCTAACTGGGGAAACCAAAAAAGTCAAAACTACAAAGCGCGTCATTCGTAAGAAGCAAGGTCCCAAACAAGAAGTTACCGAGATAACAACTGTGGAAAAAGAAGGTGAAGAGCCCATTACGACTGTCTCTGTCGTAGACGAAGGTTCACCTAGGGAAGAGTCACAACCTGTTGAAATCATCGAACTTCCTGAGGAGACCGTTGTTGAAGAATTGGAGACATCAGATGGTAAGCCAAAACACAAGAAAATCACAAAGCGTATTATTAAAAAGAAGGTAGGTCCCAAAATCGAAACTACAGAAATTACCACTGAACAAGAAGACGACAAAACACCTGTTGTCTCAGTTCACACTACACAAGAAATAACTGACGATACTATCGCTCCACTTGACGAATTACACAAACCTGATAGGGCACAAATCGTAGAAGAAGAGCCAGAGGAGGTGAAAGTAACCGAAGTACATACGCTAACTGGGGAAACCAAAAAAGTCAAAACTACAAAGCGCGTCATTCGTAAGAAGCAAGGTCCCAAACAAGAAGTTACCGAGATAACAACTGTGGAAAAAGAAGGTGAAGAGCCCATTACGACTGTCTCTGTCGTAGACGAAGATACACCTAGGGAAGAGTCACAACCTGTTGAAATCATCGAAATTCCTGAGGAGACCGTTGTTGAAGAATTGGAGACATCAGATGGTAAGCCAAAACACAAGAAAATCACAAAGCGTATTATTAAAAAGAAGGTAGGTCCCAAAATCGAAACTACACAAATTACCACTGAACAAGAAGACGACAAAACACCTGTTGTCTCAGTTCACACTACACAAGAAATAACTGACGATACTATCGCTCCACTTGACGAATTACACAAACCTGATAGGGCACAAATCGTAGAAGAAGAGCCAGAGGAGGTGAAAGTAACCGAAGTACATACGCTAACTGGGGAAACCAAAAAAGTCAAAACTACAAAGCGCGTCATTCGTAAGAAGCAAGGTCCTAAGCAAGAAGTTACCGAGATAACAACTGTAGAAAAAGAAGGTGAAGAGCCCATTACGACTGTCTCTGTCGTAGACGAAGATACACCTAGGGAAGAGTCACAACCTGTTGAAATCATCGAACTTCCTGAGGAGACCGTTGTTGAAGAATTGGAGACATCAGATGGTAAGCCAAAACACAAAAAAATCACAAAGCGTATTATTAAAAAGAAGGTAGGTCCCAAAATCGAAACTACACAAATTACCACTGAGCAATTAGACGACAAAACACCTGTTGTCTCAGTTCACACTACACAAGAATTAATTGACGACACTATCACTTCACTAGACGAATTACACAAACCTGATAGGGTACAAATCGTAGAAGAAGAGCCAGAAAAGGTGAAAGTAACCGAAGTACGTACGCTAACTGGGGAAACCAAAAAAGTCAAAACTACAAAGCGCGTCATCCGTAAGAAGCAAGGTCCCAAACAAGAAGTTACCGAGATAACAACTGTGGAAAAAGAAGGTGAAGAGCCCATTACGACTGTCTCTGTCGTAGACGAAGATACACCTAGGGAAGAGTCACAACCTGTTGAAATCATCGAACTTCCTGAGGAGACCGTTGTTGAAGAATTGGAGACATCAGATGGTAAGCCAAAACACAAGAAAATCACAAAGCGTATTATTAAAAAGAAGGTAGGTCCCAAAATCGAAACTACAGAAATTACCACTGAACAAGAAGACGACAAAACACCTGTTGTCTCAGTTCACACTACTCAAGAAATAACTGACGGTACTATCGCTCCACTTGACGAATTACACAAACCTGATAGGGCACAAATCGTAGAAGAAGAGCCAGAGGAGGTGAAAGTAACCGAAGTACATACGCTAACTGGGGAAACCAAAAAAGTCAAAACTACAAAGCGCGTCATTCGTAAGAAGCAGGGTCCCAAACAAGAAGTTACCGAGATAACAACTGTGGAAAAAGAAGGTGAAGAGCCCATTACGACTGTCTCTGTCGTAGACGAAGGTACACCTAGGGAAGAGTCACAACCTGTTGAAATCATCGAACTTCCTGAGGAGACCGTTGTTGAAGAATTGGAGACATCAGATGGTAAGCCAAAACACAAGAAAATCACAAAGCGTATTATTAAAAAGAAGGTAGGTCCCAAAATCGAAACTACACAAATTACCACTGAACAAGAAGACGACAAAACACCTGTTGTCTCAGTTCACACTACTCAAGAAATAACTGACGGTACTATCGCTCCACTTGACGAATTACACAAACCTGATAGGGCACAAATCGTAGAAGAAGAGCCAGAGGAGGTGAAAGTAACCGAAGTACATACGCTAACTGGGGAAACCAAAAAAGTCAAAACTACAAAGCGCGTCATTCGTAAGAAGCAAGGTCCCAAACAAGAAGTTACCGAGATAACAACTGTGGAAAAAGAAGGTGAAGAGCCCATTACGACTGTCTCTGTCGTAGACGAAGATACACCTAGGGAAGAGTCACAACCTGTTGAAATCATCGAACTTCCTGAGGAGACCGTCGTTGAAGAATTGGAGACATCAGATGGTAAGCCAAAACACAAGAAAATCACAAAGCGTATTATTAAAAAGAAGGTAGGTCCCAAAATCGAAACTACACAAATTACCACTGAACAATTAGACGACAAAACACCTGTTGTCTCAGTTCACACTACACAAGAATTAATTGACGACTTTATCACTCCACTAGACGAATTACACAAACCTGATAGGGCACAAATCGTAGAAGAAGAGCCAGAGGAAGTGAAAGTAACCGAAGTACGTACGCTAACTGGGGAAACCAAAAAAGTCAAAACTACAAAGCGCGTCATCCGTAAGAAGCAAGGTCCCAAACAAGAAATTACCGAGATAACAACTGTGGAAAAAGAAGGTGAAGAGCCCATTACGACTGTCTCTGTCGTAGACGAAGATACACCTAGAGAAGAGTCACAACCTGTTGAAATCATCGAAATTCCTGAGGAGACCGTTGTTGAAGAATTGGAGACATCAGATGGTAAGCCAAAACACAAGAAAATCACTAAGCGTATTATTAAAAAGAAGGTAGGTCCCAAAATCGAAACTACACAAATTACCACTGAACAATTAGACGACAAAACACCTGTTGTCTCAGTTCACACTACACAAGAATTAATTGACGACTTTATCACTCGACTAGACGAATTACACAAACCTGATAGGGCACAAATCGTAGAAGAAGAGCCAGAGGAAGTGAAAGTATCCGAAGTACGCACGCTAACTGGGGAAAACAAAAAAGTCAAAACTACAAAGCGCGTCATCCGTAAGAAGCAAGGTCCCAAACAAGAAGTTACCGAGATAACAACTGTGGAAAAAGAAGGTGAAGAGCCCATTACGACTGTCTCTGTCGTAGACGAAGATACACCTAGGGAAGAGTCACAACCTGTTGAAATCATCGAACTTCCTGAGGAGACCGTTGTTGAAGAATTGGAGACATCAGATGGTAAGCCAAAACACAAGAAAATCACAAAGCGTATTATTAAAAAGAAGGTAGGTCCCAAAATCGAAACTACACAAATTACCACTGAACAATTAGACGACAAAACACCTGTTGTCTCAGTTCACACTACACAAGAATTAATTGACGACTCTATCACTCCACTCGACGAATTACACATACCTGATCGGGCGCAAATCGTAGAAGAAGAGCCAGAGGAGGTGAAAGTAACCGAAGTACGTACGCTAACTGGGGAAACCAAAAAAGTCAAAACTACAAAGCGCGTCATCCGTAAGAAGCAAGGTCCCAAACAAGAAATTACCGAGATAACAACTGTGGAAAAAGAAGGTGAAGAGCCCATTACGACTGTCTCTGTCGTAGACGAAGATACACCTAGAGAAGAGTCACAACCTGTTGAAATCATCGAAATTCCTGAGGAGACCGTTGTTGAAGAATTGGAGACATCAGATGGTAAGCCAAAACACAAGAAAATCACTAAGCGTATTATTAAAAAAAAGGTAGGTCCCATAATCGAAACTACACAAATTACCACTGAACAAGTAGAGGACAAAACACCTGTTGTCACATTACACACTACACATGAATACACTGACGACACTATAGCTCCACTCGATGAATTACACAAACCTGATAGGGCACAAATCGTAGAAGAAAAGCCAGAAGAGGTAAAAGTAACCGAGGAACGTACGGATACTGGCGAAATCAAGAAAGTCAAAACTACAAAGCGCGTCATTCGTAAGAAGCAGGGTCCCAAACAAGAAATTACCGAGATAACAACTTTGGAAAAAGAAGGAGAAGAACCCATTACGATTGTCTCTGTCGTAGACGAAGATACACCTAGGGAAGAGTCACAACCTGTTGAAATCATCGAACTTCCTGAGGAGACCGTTGTTGAAGAATTGGAGACATCAGATGGTAAGCCAAAACACAAGAAAATCACAAAGCGTATTATTAAAAAGAAGGTAGGTCCCAAAATCGAAACTACTCAAATTACCACTGAACAATTAGACGACAAAACACCTGTTGTCTCAGTTCACACTATACAAGAAATAACTGATGACACTATCACTCCACTCGACGAATTACACAAACTTGAAAGGGCACAAATCGTAGAAGAAGAGCCAGAGGAGGTGAAAGTAACCGAAGTACATACGCTAACTGGGGAAACCAAAAAAGTCAAAACTACAAAGCGCGTCATTCGTAAGAAGCAGGGTCCCAAACAAGAAGTTACCGAGATAACAACTGTGGAAAAAGAAGGTGAAGAGCCCATTACGACTGTCTCTGTCGTAGACGAAGATACACCTAGGGAAGAGTCACAACCTGTTGAAATCATCGAACTTCCTGAGGAGACCGTTGTTGAAGAATTGGAGACATCAGATGGTAAGCCAAAACACAAGAAAATCACAAAGCGTATTATTAAAAAGAAGGTAGGTCCCAAAATCGAAACTACTCAAATTACCACTGAACAATTAGACGACAAAACACCTGTTGTCTCAGTTCACACTATACAAGAAATAACTGATGACACTATCACTCCACTCGACGAATTACACAAACTTGAAAGGGTACAAATCGTAGAAGAAGAGCCAGAGGAGGTGAAAGTAACCGAAGTACATACGCTAACTGGGGAAACCAAAAAAGTCAAAACTACAAAGCGCGTCATTCGTAAGAAGCAGGGTCCCAAACAAGAAGTTACCGAGATAACAACTGTGGAAAAAGAAGGTGAAGAGCCCATTACGACTGTCTCTGTCGTAGACGAAGATACACCTAGAGAAGAGTCACAACCTGTTGAAATCATCGAAATTCCTGAGGAGACCGTTGTTGAAGAATTGGAGACATCAGATGGTAAGCCAAAACACAAGAAAATCACTAAGCGTATTATTAAAAAGAAGGTAGGTCCCAAAATCGAAACTACACAAATTACCACTGAACAATTAGACGACAAAACACCTGTTGTCTCAGTTCACACTACACAAGAATTAATTGACGACTTTATCACTCCACTAGACGAATTACACAAACCTGATAGGGCACAAATCGTAGAAGAAGAGCCAGAGGAAGTGAAAGTATCCGAAGTACGCACGCTAACTGGGGAAAACAAAAAAGTCAAAACTACAAAGCGCGTCATCCGTAAGAAGCAAGGTCCCAAACAAGAAGTTACCGAGATAACAACTGTGGAAAAAGAAGGTGAAGAGCCCATTACGACTGTCTCTGTCGTAGACGAAGATACACCTAGGGAAGAGTCACAACCTGTTGAAATCATCGAACTTCCTGAGGAGACCGTTGTTGAAGAATTGGAGACATCAGATGGTAAGCCAAAACACAAGAAAATCACAAAGCGTATTATTAAAAAGAAGGTAGGTCCCAAAATCGAAACTACACAAATTACCACTGAACAATTAGACGACAAAACACCTGTTGTCTCAGTTCACACTACACAAGAATTAATTGACGACTCTATCACTCCACTCGACGAATTACACATACCTGATCGGGCGCAAATCGTAGAAGAAGAGCCAGAGGAGGTGAAAGTAACCGAAGTACGTACGCTAACTGGGGAAACCAAAAAAGTCAAAACTACAAAGCGCGTCATCCGTAAGAAGCAAGGTCCCAAACAAGAAATTACCGAGATAACAACTGTGGAAAAAGAAGGTGAAGAGCCCATTACGACTGTCTCTGTCGTAGACGAAGATACACCTAGAGAAGAGTCACAACCTGTTGAAATCATCGAAATTCCTGAGGAGACCGTTGTTGAAGAATTGGAGACATCAGATGGTAAGCCAAAACACAAGAAAATCACTAAGCGTATTATTAAAAAGAAGGTAGGTCCCATAATCGAAACTACACAAATTACCACTGAACAAGTAGAGGACAAAACACCTGTTGTCACATTACACACTACACATGAATACACTGACGACACTATAGCTCCACTCGATGAATTACACAAACCTGATAGGGCACAAATCGTAGAAGAAAAGCCAGAAGAGGTAAAAGTAACCGAGGAACGTACGGATACTGGCGAAATCAAGAAAGTCAAAACTACAAAGCGCGTCATTCGTAAGAAGCAGGGTCCCAAACAAGAAATTACCGAGATAACAACTTTGGAAAAAGAAGGAGAAGAACCCATTACGATTGTCTCTGTCGTAGACGAAGATACACCTAGGGAAGAGTCACAACCTGTTGAAATCATCGAACTTCCTGAGGAGACCGTTGTTGAAGAATTGGAGACATCAGATGGTAAGCCAAAACACAAGAAAATCACAAAGCGTATTATTAAAAAGAAGGTAGGTCCCAAAATCGAAACTACTCAAATTACCACTGAACAATTAGACGACAAAACACCTGTTGTCTCAGTTCACACTATACAAGAAATAACTGATGACACTATCACTCCACTCGACGAATTACACAAACTTGAAAGGGCACAAATCGTAGAAGAAGAGCCAGAGGAGGTGAAAGTAACCGAAGTACATACGCTAACTGGGGAAACCAAAAAAGTCAAAACTACAAAGCGCGTCATTCGTAAGAAGCAGGGTCCCAAACAAGAAATTACCGAGATAACAACTTTGGAAAAAGAAGGAGAAGAACCCATTACGACTGTCTCTGTCGTAGACGAAGATACACCTAGGGAAGAGTCACAACCTGTTGAAATCATCGAACTTCCTGAGGAGACCGTTGTTGAAGAATTGGAGACATCAGATGGTAAGCCAAAACACAAGAAAATCACAAAGCGTATTATTAAAAAGAAGGTAGGTCCCATAATCGAAACTACACAAATTACCACTGAACAATTAGACGAAAAAACACCTGTTGTCTCAGTTCACACTACACAAGAATTAATTGACGACACTATCACTCCACTAGACGAATTACACAAACCTGATAGGGCACAAATCGTAGAAGAAGAGCCAGAGGAAGTGAAAGTAACCGAAGTACATACCCTACCTGGGGAAACCAAAAAAGTCAAAACTACAAAGCGCGTCATCCGTAAGAAGCAAGGTCCTAAGCAAGAAGTTACCGAGATAACAACTGTGGAAAAAGAAGGTGAAGAGCCCATTACGACTGTCTCTGTCGTAGACGAAGATACACCTAGGGAAGAGTCACAACCTGTTGAAATCATTGAACTTCCTGAGGAGACCGTTGTTGAAGAATTGGAGACATCAGATGGTAAGCCAAAACACAAAAAAATCACAAAGCGTAATATTAAAAAGAAGGTAGGTCCCAAAATCGAAACTACACAAATTACCACTGAGCAATTAGACGACAAAACACCTGTTGTCTCAGTTCACACTACACAAGAATTAATTGACGACACTATCACTTCACTAGACGAATTACACAAACCTGATAGGGTACAAATCGTAGAAGAAGAGCCAGAGAAGGTGAAAGTAACCGAAGTACGTACGCTAACTGGGGAAACCAAAAAAGTCAAAACTACAAAGCGCGTCATCCGTAAGAAGAAAGGTCCCAAACAAGAAGTTACCGAGATCACAACTGTGGAAAACGAAGGTGAAGAGCCCATTACGACTGTCTCTGTCGTAGACGAAGATACACCTAGGGAAGAGTCACAACCTGTTGAAATCATCGAACTTCCTGAGGAGACCGTTGTTGAAGAATTGGAGACATCAGATGGTAAGCCAAAACACAAGAAAATCACAAAGCGTATTATTAAAAAGAAGGTAGGTCCCAAAATCGAAACTACACAAATTACCACTGAACAATTAGACGACAAAACACCTGTTGTCTCAGTTCACACTACACAAGAATTAATTGACGACTCTATCACTCCACTCGACGAATTACACATACCTGATCGGGCGCAAATCGTAGAAGAAGAGCCAGAGGAGGTGAAAGTAACCGAAGTACGTACGCTAACTGGGGAAACCAAAAAAGTCAAAACTACAAAGCGCGTCATCCGTAAGAAGCAAGGTCCCAAACAAGAAATTACCGAGATAACAACTGTGGAAAAAGAAGGTGAAGAGCCCATTACGACTGTCTCTGTCGTAGACGAAGATACACCTAGGGAAGAGTCACAACCTGTTGAAATCATCGAACTTCCTGAGGAGACCGTTGTTGAAGAATTGGAGACATCAGATGGTAAGCCAAAACACAAGAAAATCACTAAGCGTATTATTAAAAAGAAGGTAGGTCCCAAAATCGAAACTACACAAATTACCACAGAACAAGTAGAGGACAAAACACCTGTTGTCACAGTACACACTACACATGAATACACTGACGACACTATAGCTCCACTCGATGAATTACACAAACCTGATAGGGCACAAATCGTAGAAGAAAAGCCAGAAGAGGTAAAAGTAACCGAGGAACGTACGGATACTGGCGAAATCAAGAAAGTCAAAACTACAAAGCGCGTCATTCGTAAGAAGCAGGGTCCCAAACAAGAAATTACCGAGATAACAACTTTGGAAAAAGAAGGAGAAGAACCCATTACGATTGTCTCTGTCGTAGACGAAGATACACCTAGGGAAGAGTCACAACCTGTTGAAATCATCGAACTTCCTGAGGAGACCGTTGTTGAAGAATTGGAGACATCAGATGGTAAGCCAAAACACAAGAAAATCACAAAGCGTATTATTAAAAAAAAGGTAGGTCCCATAATCGAAACTACACAAATTACCACTGAACAATTAGACGACAAAACACCTGTTGTCTCAGTTCACACTACACAAGAATTAATTGACGACACTATCACTCCACTAGACGAATTACACAAACCTGATAGGGCACAAATCGTAGAAGAAGAGCCAGAGGAAGTGAAAGTAACCGAAGTACATACCCTACCTGGGGAAACCAAAAAAGTCAAAACTACAAAGCGCGTCATCCGTAAGAAGCAAGGTCCTAAGCAAGAAGTTACCGAGATAACAACTGTGGAAAAAGAAGGTGAAGAGCCCATTACGACTGTCTCTGTCGTAGACGAAGATACACCTAGGGAAGAGTCACAACCTGTTGAAATCATCGAACTTCCTGAGGAGACCGTTGTTGAAGAATTGGAGACATCAGATGGTAAGCCAAAACACAAGAAAATCACAAAGCGTATTTTTAAAAAGAAGGTAGGTCCCAAAATCGAAACTACACAAATTACCACTGAACAATTAGACGACAAAACACATGTTGTCTCAGTTCACACTACACAAGAATTTATTGACGACACTATCACTCCACTAGACGAATTACACAAACCTGATAGGGCACAAATCGTAGAAGAAAAGCCAGAGGAGGTGAAAGTAACCGAAGTACGTACGCTAACTGGGGAAACCAAAAAAGTCAAAACTACAAAGCGCGTCATTCGTAAGAAGCAGGGTCCCAAACAAGAAATTACCGAGATAACAACTGTGGAAAAAGAAGGAGAAGAACCCATTACGACTGTCTCTGTCGTAGACGAAGATACACCTAGGGAAGAGTCACAACCTGTTGAAATCATCGAACTTCCTGAGGAGACCGTTGTTGAAGAATTGGAGACATCAGATGGTAAGCCAAAACACAAGAAAATCACAAAGCGTATTATTAAAAAGAAGGTAGGTCCCAAAATCGAAACTACACAAATTACCACTGAACAATTAGACGACAAAACACCTGTTGTCTCAGTTCACACTACACAAGAATTAATTGACGACTCTATCACTCCACTCGACGAATTACACATACCTGATCGGGCGCAAATCGTAGAAGAAGAGCCAGAGGAGGTGAAAGTAACCGAAGTACGTACGCTAACTGGGGAAACCAAAAAAGTCAAAACTACAAAGCGCGTCATCCGTAAGAAGCAAGGTCCCAAACAAGAAATTACCGAGATAACAACTGTGGAAAAAGAAGGTGAAGAGCCCATTACGACTGTCTCTGTCGTAGACGAAGATACACCTAGGGAAGAGTCACAACCTGTTGAAATCATCGAACTTCCTGAGGAGACCGTTGTTGAAGAATTGGAGACATCAGATGGTAAGCCAAAACACAAGAAAATCACTAAGCGTATTATTAAAAAGAAGGTAGGTCCCAAAATCGAAACTACACAAATTACCACAGAACAAGTAGAGGACAAAACACCTGTTGTCACAGTACACACTACACATGAATACACTGACGACACTATAGCTCCACTCGATGAATTACACAAACCTGATAGGGCACAAATCGTAGAAGAAAAGCCAGAAGAGGTAAAAGTAACCGAGGAACGTACGGATACTGGCGAAATCAAGAAAGTCAAAACTACAAAGCGCGTCATTCGTAAGAAGCAGGGTCCCAAACAAGAAATTACCGAGATAACAACTTTGGAAAAAGAAGGAGAAGAACCCATTACGATTGTCTCTGTCGTAGACGAAGATACACCTAGGGAAGAGTCACAACCTGTTGAAATCATCGAACTTCCTGAGGAGACCGTTGTTGAAGAATTGGAGACATCAGATGGTAAGCCAAAACACAAGAAAATCACAAAGCGTATTATTAAAAAAAAGGTAGGTCCCATAATCGAAACTACACAAATTACCACTGAACAATTAGACGACAAAACACCTGTTGTCTCAGTTCACACTACACAAGAATTAATTGACGACACTATCACTCCACTAGACGAATTACACAAACCTGATAGGGCACAAATCGTAGAAGAAGAGCCAGAGGAAGTGAAAGTAACCGAAGTACATACCCTACCTGGGGAAACCAAAAAAGTCAAAACTACAAAGCGCGTCATCCGTAAGAAGCAAGGTCCTAAGCAAGAAGTTACCGAGATAACAACTGTGGAAAAAGAAGGTGAAGAGCCCATTACGACTGTCTCTGTCGTAGACGAAGATACACCTAGGGAAGAGTCACAACCTGTTGAAATCATCGAACTTCCTGAGGAGACCGTTGTTGAAGAATTGGAGACATCAGATGGTAAGCCAAAACACAAGAAAATCACAAAGCGTATTATTAAAAAGAAGGTAGGTCCGAAAATCGAAACTACACAAATTACCACTGAACAATTAGACGACAAAACACCTGTTGTCTCAGTTCACACTACACAAGAATTAATTGACGACTCTATCACTCCACTCGACGAATTACACATACCTGATCGGGCGCAAATCGTAGAAGAAGAGCCAGAGGAGGTGAAAGTAACCGAGGTACGTACGCTAACTGGGGAAACCAAAAAAGTCAAAACTACAAAGCGCGTCATCCGTAAGAAGCAAGGTCCCAAACAAGAAATTACCGAGATAACAACTGTGGAAAAAGAAGGTGAAGAGCCCATTACGACTGTCTCTGTCGTATACGAAGATACACCTAGGGAAGAGTCACAACCTGTTGAAATCATCGAACTTCCTGAGGAGACCGTTGTTGAAGAATTGGAGACATCAGATGGTAAGCCAAAACACAAGAAAATCACTAAGCGTATTATTAAAAAGAAGGTAGGTCCCAAAATCGAAACTACACAAATTACCACAGAACAAGTAGAGGACAAAACACCTGTTGTCACAGTACACACTACACATGAATACACTGACGACACTATAGCTCCACTCGATGAATTACACAAACCTGATAGGGCACAAATCGTAGAAGAAAAGCCAGAAGAGGTAAAAGTAACCGAGGAACGTACGGATACTGGCGAAATCAATAAAGTCAAAACTACAAAACGCGTCATTCGTAAGAAGCAGGGTCCCAAACAAGAAATTACCGAGATAACAACTTTGGAAAAAGAAGGAGAAGAACCCATTACGATTGTCTCTGTCGTAGACGAAGATACACCTAGGGAAGAGTCACAACCTATTGAAATCATCGAACTTCCTGAGGAGACCGTTGTTGAAGAATTGGAGACATCAGATGGTAAGCCAAGACACAAGAAAATCACAAAGCGTTTTATTAAAAAGAAGGTAGGTCCGAAAATCGAAACTACACAAATTATCACTGAACAATTAGACGACAAAACACCTGTTGTCTCAGTTCACACTACACAAGAATTAATTGACGACACTATCACTCCACTAGACGAATTACACAAACCTGATAGGGCACAAATCGTAGAAGAAGAGCCAGAGGAAGTGAAAGTAACCGAAGTACATACGCTACCTGGGGAAACCAAAAAAGTCAAAACTACAAAGCGCGTCATCCGTAAGAAGCAAGGTCCTAAGCAAGAAGTTACCGAGATAACAACTGTGGAAAAAGAAGGTGAAGAGCCCATTACGACTGTCTGTGTCGTAGACGAAGATACACCTAGGGAAGAGTCACAACCTGTTGAAATCATCGAACTTCCTGAGGAGACCGTTGTTGAAGAATTAGAGACATCAGATGGTAAGCCAAAACACAAGAAAATCACAAAGCGTTTTATTAAAAAGAAGGTAGGTCCGAAAATCGAAACTACACAAATTATCACTGAACAATTAGACGACAAAACACCTGTTGTCTCAGTTCACACTACACAAGAATTAATTGACGACTCTATCACTTCACTCGACGAATTACACATACCTGATCGGGCGCAAATCGTAGAAGAAGAGCCAGAGGAGGTGAAAGTAACCGAAGTACGTACGCTAACTGGGGAAACCAAAAAAGTCAAAACTACAAAGCGCGTCATCCGTAAGAAACAAGGTCCCAAACAAGAAATTACCGAGATAACAACTGTGGAAAAAGAAGGTGAAGAGCCCATTACGACTGTCTCTGTCGTAGACGAAGATACACCTAGGGAAGAGTCACAACCTGTTGAAATCATCGAAATTCCTGAGGAGACCGTTGTTGAAGAATTGGAGACATCAGATGGTAAGCCAAAACACAAGAAAATCACTAAGCGTATTATTAAAAAGAAGGTAGGTCCCATAATCGAAACTACACAAATTACCACAGAACAAGTAGAGGACAAAACACCTGTTGTCACAGTACACACTACACATGAATACACTGACGACACTATAGCTCCACTCGATGAATTACACAAACCTGATAGGGCACAAATCGTAGAAGAAAAGCCAGAAGAGGTAAAAGTAACCGAGGAACGTACGGATACTGGCGAAATCAAGAAAGTCAAAACTACAAAGCGCGTCATCCGTGAGAAACAAGGTCCTAAGCATGAAGTAACCGAGTTAACAACAGCGAAAAGAGAAGGTGAAGAACCCATAACGACTGTTTCTGTCTTTGACGAAGATATGCCTATGGATGAGTCACAACCCGTTGAAATCTTCGAGCTTCCTGAGGAGATCGTTGTTGAAGAAGTGGAAACACCACATGGTAAGCCAAAGCACAAGAAAACCACTAAGCGTATTATTAAAAAGAAGGCAGGTCCCAAAATCGAAACTACACAAATTACCACTGAACAAGTAGAGGACAACACACCTGTTGTCACAGTACACACTATACATGAATACACTGACGACACTATTACTCCACTCGATGAATTACACAAACCAGATAGGGCACAAATCGTAGAAAAAAACCCAGAGGAGGTAAAAATAACCGAAGAACGTACAGATACTGGCGAAATCAAGAAAGTCAAAACTACTTTGCGCATCATCCATAAGAAACAAGGTCCTAACCGTGAAATAACCGAGATCACAACTGTGGATAAAGAAGGTGAAGAGCCCATAACGACAGTCTCTGTCGTTGATGAAAATACGCCTAGGGAAGAGTCACAGCCCGTAAAAATTTTTGAGCTTTCTGAAGATACCGTCGTTGAAGAAATGGAGACTTCAAATGGTAAGGCAAAATAAAAAATTACACTTAGCAAAACATCTGCGGAAGTTAAATACATACATTACAGACGAATATACTTACACGTTACCACCTGTTGGATTTAATAAATTTATTGATAATAAAATTGTTGTTTAACCAAAAAAATCAATACCAAAAAGCCGGTCTTAGTTCGGAAATTTACTGCTCAAATGTAAGACATTAAACTGTCAACAACTTTTCTATTTTCCAATCTAAAGAATGAAGTAAAAATAAACTTTCAAAAGTTGTTGAATCTTTAAACTATCGAGTGTTAATGATATTGATATGATGGTATTCGGTAGGTTATATTAAGTTATATTATAAGTATATCCCAAATATTGAACAGTGTTATCGTATGTTAACTGTTACACATATATTCACGTCCACACATACATGCTCACACATATACATGTTTTACTTGATCAAAAGTAACAATTATAAAAGTAGTGCGTAATTATAAACAAGCAATGTTTTACGTTTTATTGTTAAATATGTTAATGCATTTGTAAATAATATGAATATTATTTGATATATTTGTGTTTTTGTTACATAAAAACCTGCCATTACAAAAAATTTTTTTTGTATACCTATCGAAGTTATTTATCATATATATTATATTCAACTCACATCAAGATTTGATAGACCCTCAAGATTGTCACCTGATTATTTTTTTATTTGTACTTTGTTACTTTTTTTTTATAATTCGTTAATGGTACACAATTATTAACATGTTCTAAATTAGTACCTTAAATAATTGCGTAACGTTGTTATGTTAATTATTTTTCACTCTGTATACTATTTGTTACGTCTATTTTTTATTCACAAAAAAAATCATAAATGTCAGCATTACTATTATGAATTGCCGTTTAATGCTTTATTATCTAGGCTGTGTATTTAACTTACACGTCTTTTTTCCTGTTTAGAGAAAACATGTGAAAAGCCTGAAGAAGTGTTGGAAGAATTGCCAAAAGAAATAGAAAGAAATGAAGATGAAAAACAAAAAGTAAAAACCAAGCTACTTTCAAAACCACAGAAAATAGAACATGGCTCAGTTAAAATAAGTAAAGCACAACACGCAGAAGACACAGCTCAACCCCACTTCACTAAACTTAAACTTAAAAAACCAGTAGTAAAACCTAAACAAGAATCTGCTATTCCTTCGTTACCTAAAATACAACTCAAAAGTCGCGTTAAGTTTGTTACTGATTGGCCACCAGAAGAAGTGAAACCAATCGTCACATATATAGGTAGCGTAAAGCAAAGTGGAGAATTATCGAGAAATATTAAAGAAGCAGCCAAAATTAAAAAGAAACCTATAAAAACACCAAAGATACCAGAATTTGAAAAAACAGAACTGGAAAAGCCAGATGATTTTAATTATGCTAAAGAAACGGGTGACTTACAAGATGATGTTGTTGAAATACCAAAAGAAATAATACATGAAGATCTTGAAGAAGAAAAACAACCCGAGTCTGAATCAATGGAAACACCTAAGCCTCCGGAAAAGATTAGTGATTCTATTAAGATTAAGAAAAAGCCAGCTCTAAAACCAATGCCAATAGAAGAAAAAACTATCGAAGAAAACAAACCTCAATTTATAGAAAGTACTGAACCCTTATTTAGAAAACTCAAATTAAAAAAATCTATAATAAAATCAAAAGCTGAAGAATCGGTTGCAAAACTTCCTAAAGTACAACTTAAGAGTCGTGTTAAATATGTGACAGATTGGCCACCAGTTATTATAAAACCTAATATTTGCGATTTAGGATGCATTCGACAAAATGGAATTCTTTCCCGAAACATAAAAGAAGCAACAAAAATTAAGAAAAAAGTTGTAAGACAACCAGTTCTACCAGATTTGCAGAAAGTAGAATTAGAAAAGCCCATGTTTACTCATGAGGATATAGTAGATTCTGTTGCTAAATTTCCTGAAAAGGTCGTTATAGAACCGATAAATGAAAATGCTAAAGAATCATTAAAAGTTAAAGAGGAATCACCTGAAACGGAACTTAAGGAAGAACCGCAAGTAAATGAAAATATAATTGAAGATGGTAAAGAAGATGTACCTCAAAATATCACCATAAAACCAAGACGACCAAGTATAAAAAAGGTGGAAGAAATAGTTGATGAAATTACAATAAAAAAGAAATTGAAGCCTATTCGAAAATCTTCTGTATCTCTACCAGAAATAACAGAACCCGAAGAAGTCACTTTTAGACCTAAAAGCGTAAAAACTAAAGAGGATGTAGAACAAGAATTTAATATACAATTAGATTCATATCTTGAAGAAGAAATTTCGATGTCAAGTAAAGTTAAATTAAAGCCTCAAAAGCAACCCACGTTTAGTGAGGAAGCGAATGAAGCATCTATTAAATTCTATGAAGAGAAAGAAGGTGAAAGTATAGTAGAAATTATAGAAAATGATCAAATTAAGGAAGAAAATACTAATATTACAATGCCACTGAAAACACCCAAGAAAAAAGTAAAAGAGACTATAGAGGACTTAACATCGAATGTTACCTTAGCTAAACCTAAATCTGATAAGATAAAAGAAATTATAGAAGATTTTACATTTGAAGTAGGTAAAAAAATCGATTTTACTTTAGACAACCAAGAAATATCTTTTGATTTCAAACACCATATTGAAGATTTTAAACAGGAAGAACTTTCTTTATCTAGTAATATAAAATTAGCTCATAAGAAAAAGAATATTTTATCTGAAGAAGCAGATGAAGCCTCAATTCGTATAGAAAAGGAGGTTGAGGATGATAGCCAAGCTGAAGAAATAATTATTAGTGAAGCTGAATCTGAAGAAAATGTTGAAATGGTACTTAAACGGAAACCTAAGAAACCAACTTATGAAGTTAGTGAAGTGGAAGAGCTGAGTGTGGAATTCAAGCCCAAAAGAATAATGAGCCAAACGTTCGAAGAAGACAAACTTACTATATCAACTAAAAGAAAACCCAAGAAGCCATCAGTTGTGCAAGGTAAACACAATATTTATTTAGATGCCAATAAAGTGTGTATTTATACAAACAAATTTTTTTATATCTATAACTAGTTCTTACCTGCGACTTTGCCTGTGTGGTCTAATGAAAATAACTAAGATTTACTTTGGTCACTTATTATTATCCTAGAATGTGGCCTGGAATATGTGGCCATTAATGTGGCTCCGACCACAAATACAGGGGGTTACATCTTAATGGCGATGAAACCAAAATTGTAGACAAAATACGTTACCTGCAAATTTAGTAAGTTAGTTTAGTAAGTTACTATATTTAGAAGTTACTATATTTAGAATTACATAGAATACAAAATATAACTATGAAATAGTTTATAAAAATCTGTAAATCTGACTGGCTGGGGGATGGTAGCCAATCGAACGCACAACCGTTGCGTTACAGTCAGACCCTTGTGTCGCTGCGCCACGACGGCCTCAATAAAATAATAAAAAACTTGTATTGCTATTTAAAACTTTATTAATTTTCAGAAGCGGAAGCTACTATGAATATTGCTAAAGAACAAGAATTTCCAGGTTTGTTTGTATATATTGTATTTTTTTAACCTTATTTTTGTTTCTCGCATCGGATAGGCAGATTAAATATAGTGCTAAGACACTCCGTTCCTCACTAACCGCCGAATTTTAGAGATATTACGTTTTAATAGGCGAATCTCAATGCCGCTCCTTGTCTTGTTACCAGAGCGAAGAAATAAAACTAATTTCTTCCTGAGTGAAAATCGAACCCGCTACGTAAAATTATATTAACATCACATAATTATGTCACCCTGCTTAGTTGGTAGGAACCCAGTGCAATTGTATATGATTAATAGCAAACTGAACTTAAAACAACAGTTGTATTTGTGTGAAAAACGAATAAAATAACTACTTTTTTAACATTTTTAATAATCTTATACATAAATGTATGTATAAGATGATTATTCTACCTTGTGCTTGTCTTCCTGCTCACCCTATACTAATGAATTGATTTTGATAAAAGTTTATACTTAAGTTTTCAATGGGCTCCTAAATAGTTTGTGATGCAATTCGACCAGTAATGTGGTTCTACAGTCGCTGTGGTTTATATTTGCATTATATTTTTGTCCTTAAAAACAGAGTATAATCGTAATTAAATGAAATATTTCATTTTCCGTATTACAGAAACTCCAATGAACGTCCGGTGCGGAGACACAGTGTTTGCTGTTTATTCGTACGTAGCGGAAACTGATGAAGCTATTAATCTGGTTGAGGGCGAACGTCTGTATATTCTAGGTAAGTATTTTAATTTCTTCATGCCTAGATCAGGGTAGGGGGATGGAATATAGTACTAAGAAACTCCCTTCCACACTTTTCGCCCATTTGCGAGATATTGCGTGTTCAGTGGAGGAACTCATCAGACTACCTTGTTACCAGAGCGAGGAAAATAAACAATTAAATAATTATTTTTTCCGATTGGAAATCGGTCTGGAATTAAGTGAGTGTAACTTTACAGTGTAATTATATAAAAACCGTTTAAAAAAAGTCACTTGCTCTATGTAACAATTTATAAATATGAATCAAATATCATATTTTTATATGGTAAGTTTTAATTATAATAACATAATTAGTATTAATGATCAGGAAACAAAATAATAAAAAGCGTAAGGCACTTTCCGCTGTATTCTGAAGGCATTACGTGTTGAGTGGCGGCTCGTTACCAAAGCAAGGAAATGAAAATATTAAATATTTCCTCGAGTGGAAATCGAACCCACAACATGTTGCGCTTACAGTCGCACGATTGTGCCCCTGCGCCACGACTGGCATTAACAGATCGCTAGTTTAATATATAAATTTTATTTGCTTCGCACAGAAACAACAAATCAGGATTGGTGGTTTGTCCGCAAACATCTCACCGAGGAAAAAGGTTGGGTTCCAGCACAATATCTCATGGATGAAGTGAACTATACGTTGTACCTACAGAAGAAGCTAAATGAGAAAATTGATAAGCTACCTGTATTTGAAAGTAAGATTTGTCTCTTATATTATTAAACTCTGTTTTATGCAATACGGACGCAGACCACAAACTACGTTTTCCTGCTGATGGGTGACGGATGACGGATGGTTCAGCAGGAATTTCTGTTTTTTGGGAAAAAACCGGATTCTGGAAAAAAAATTGCAAATAGTAATTACATGCATAAGTTTATGTGATTTTTTCAGTCAACAATAGTCGGGATATATCAAAAGCCCATGTAGTTAA
This sequence comes from Heliconius melpomene rosina, assembly GCF_056956725.1. Lineage (NCBI taxonomy): Eukaryota > Metazoa > Arthropoda > Insecta > Lepidoptera > Nymphalidae > Heliconius > Heliconius melpomene. The sequence continues at coordinate 14,099,009 of NC_140409.1, forward strand.
AAAATGCTTTTCCTTATGATAATTAATTTTTATTTTTTTCATGAATGCACTTAATATTTTTTTGTGACTTTTTATTCCTATCCGAAGGAAACTTTTAGTGAATATTCTTCATATGTATTTGTAGTTTTAAAAATATATTTTGAAAAGTACAACAAGGTCAAATCATTACGTAAAATTAAATTAAATCAACTTCACCCTGTATCCGCCAGACACCAGAGCGAAGAAAGGGAATTTAAATTAATATTTCATTTCCTCGAGTGGGGATCGAACCCACAACCAGTTGATTTTACAGTTATACTTAGTGTCCCTGCGCCATGACTGGCCTCCATAGCATATCAAGTAGATAGCAGTATGAAATAAGAACTGTTATATATATATAAACACAAGCACTATCGTAATTGCTAAAAAATAACACAACTCCCACCAAAGTAAACTAGTTAATTAGTTTTAACTAGCTAGCTATGATGTAAAATATGACTTAAACTTTGTGTTATGTAGATGATTTTCTTTCTTTTAGAACCAGCGTCTGAGGAACAAGCAGTTGCACCAATATTTGTGGAAAAATTACGTCCAAAACACACACCGGATGGTTCTACTGTCCAATTCGAGTGCCAAGTAGAGGGCTATCCTAGACCCCAAATAACGTGGTTCAGACAAACAGCCATTATCAAACCTTCTCAAGACTTCCAGATGTACTATGACGATGACAATGTAGCCACATTGGTTATCCGAGAAGTTTTCCCAGAAGATGCCGGTACATTTACTTGTGTAGCCAAAAATGCTGCAGGGTTTGCTTCCAGCACAACTGAGTTGATTGTAGAGGCCCCATTATCAGATCATGGTTCAGAAATGACAGTGTTATCAAGAAAAAGTCTGTCTAGGGAATCCTCGTTAGCCGATATCTTGGAGGGCATACCTCCAACATTCTCTAAGCGTCCAAAAGCGCAGTATGTAGATGAAGGCACTCAAATATTCTTAGAATGCAGGCTAGTTGCAATTCCAGAACCAGATATCGCATGGTTCTTTAAAGGAGAAGAAATTATGCCTAGCGAAAATATTTCCATAGCGACCGAATCTGATATGCATATGTATTGCAGTGTTCTCAAAATATCTGACGTTAAGAAATTCCAGGAAGGTACATACACTGTCCTAGCTGTGAATAGGGAAGGGGAAGCGAGCTTACCAATTGTTTTGAAGATCAGAACAGGTGATAACGAAAAACCACAAGTAATTGAACCATTGAAGAGTATGATTATCAGAGAAGGTGAAAGTTTCGTGCTGACTACGCAAGTTGTAGGAACCCCTGAGCCTAAAGTAGTGTGGTATAAAAATAATAAGCCAATTAAAGGGTCGTCGCAAAAGTCCGATGGAAATATCCATTCGATAACTATTATCAAGCCAAAGAAAAGCAAAGATGATGGCGTTTATACTCTAAAGGCAACCAATTCTGAAGGTACCACTGAGACCAGCGCTGTAATCACTATTGAAGGTATGCTATTACTAAGTTTTTGTACTGAACTTCAATTGCTTCTTTATAATTATTCTTATTAATGTAATTCGTCCTATTTTCAGAACCTACAGAAGAGAACGCTGAACCACCACTATTCATAAATCGTTTCCAAGAATTGACAGTTAAAGAGCAAGGCACTATCAAACTTAACGCTAAAGTCACAGGCAATCCAGTACCAATCATAACTTGGTACAGAAATAATCAAATTCTGACACCAAACGAAACTATTACCCAGAACTTCGATGGTGAAAACATTGAGCTAATAATCACAAATGTTGATTCTGAAATAGATTCTGGTGATTACAAATGTGTGGCAGCAAATTCAGCAGGCAAAGCTTCTCATGGAGCTAGAGTTACCATCGATGTAGACAAAGTAATGTTCGTTAGAAATCTGAAAAAGCGTTATGTCACTGAAGAAGGCAAGACAGTGATTCTTGAATGCGAAACATCCCACACAGTGTCCACGAAGTGGTACCATAATGGAAAGGAACTTAGCGGAATGGATCATAGAGAGATTATACAAGAAAGCCGTATTCATAAGCTCAGAATAAAGAAATCTAAGCTTACAGACAAAGGAATTATTAAATGTGTTGTAAAAGACCAAGAAACTAACACTGAATTGATTGTTAACGAGACTGTACCAGAATTCATTAGGAAATTACAAGATTTCGAAGTTAAAGAACGCGATGTCGCCATTCTAGAAGTCGAAATCAATTCAGAAACAGCAGATGTTATATGGGAACGTGATGGAGAAACTATCAAACCTAAGAAGAACAAATACGAATTAGAGAAACGTGGAAATGTCAGAAAGTTGTTTATTCGCAACACATCAGTTCACGACGAAGGCGAATACTCTTGCAAATTACGCGATGATTCTTGCACAGCCGAAGTCACTGTGGTAGAACTGCCACCAGAAATCATTACAAGACTAAAGGACCAAAATGTTAATAAAGGAAATAAGGCAACATTTGAAATTGAACTCACCAAGGGTGATGCCTTAGTAAGGTGGCTCAAAGATGGTTCTGAAATACAACTTTCTAACCACATGCAATTAACAATTGACGGGAAAAAACAAAAATTGAAGATTTACGACTGTGAAAGTAGCGACGAAGGTGTTTACGCGTGTGAAGTTGGCAACGACAAGTGTACTGCCAAACTGATCGTCAAAGAACCATCTATCGATTTCATCTTAAGACTACCAGAAGTCTTAGTGGTTCCAACGAACACCGACGCTTATCTTACAGTTGAAATACCAGAAGAAGATTTAGATGTGACTTGGTTCCGACGAAAAACAGTTTTGGAGGATTCGGAGAAGTTCACGTTAATCTCTGATGGGAAGAAACAAACACTTATTATCAGAAAATGTACTGAAGACGATCAATGTGAATATTCCTGTCAATTATTAGACACGAGGTGTACGACTAGGTTAAAAGTGGAAGGTAGGTGGATTTTATTGTAAATGTGGAAACCTTTTTACACAACATGCGACTTAATTAATGCAATTATAAGAATGAATAAGTAAATCATATTTAATATGCTTAACTTAAATAAGACTTAAATAAAATTTTACTGAATGCAATACTATTTTGGTTCAAAACTCTTTTAGAATAATAATCTTTATAATAACTCTTTTATTAGACCAATTTTCGAAATATTGCATGTTCAATGGCTGACCTCAAATCCTTTTTATGACTCAAATCCTTTTTATGACCAGAGCGAGAAAAAGAAAATAATTAATTGCTCCTATGTGAAATCAAACTCACATCCGTCACGACGGCCTCAAACGGTAGTCTTTCAACTAAACGAAAATGCATGTACCTAATTCAAATAATATTATTCCAGTAATAGAATTTCCACCGAAAATAGTGGACTATGAAAAGGGATACAGGGTAAAGAAAGGCAGTGATGTTACTATCATTGTCCAATATGAGGCAAACCCTCCACCCAACGACGAATGGGTTGTCAATTCAAAGATCATCAAGAAATCTAAACACACAAAACCTACTATTGATTCTATGTCTGCCAATCTTACTATAAAGAAAACTGATAATAATGACGCCGGTACTTATAAATTGAGATTAGAAAACAATTGTGGGTACGCTGAAATTGATATTGAAGTTGTTATATTAGGTGAGTTTTATTTATTATTGACTATTTTAAGTACTAGAGATTATAAACTTGCTTTTTTATGTATTTTTATCTTGTTTTCTTTTCTTTTATATATAATATAAAATATTTTTAACACAAAGAAAATTAAAACAATTTTATATTTTATAACACTATTATATTTAGCAAGGTATTCATTTCTTTCACGCCTTATCCTGTGGGATAACAATATAATCAGCCTAGTGTTAAGTTACTCAATTATCTATTTCCCGTTCATTTTTCGAGGCGTTATGTGTAACCAGAGCGATAAAAATGAAAATAATCCATTACTTTAATTAGAATACAAACCGTCGCGTTTACAGTCTGCGCGAGGACAACTTCAAAATTCCTACATTCGAAATGTTCAAATTTTTTTTTTTTTATTTAATGTTGTTAACAAATGTTAATTTTCCAGATATCCCATCGCCTCCTAGTAAACCTAACATTCCGTTCGTAGATGACACGTCTGTCAACTTATTCTGGACTGAACCTAAAGAAAAAGGTTTTTCGGAAATCCAGAGCTATATCCTAGAATATCAAGAGGAAAATACTATTGAGTAAGTCTAGTTTATTCAATATAATAGATATAATAGATTTTTTATTAGTCTATATTTCTGGGGCGGGCACCAGACTACTCTGGCGTGTTCGGCCCTCCTTTTTCCTACGCCTATGCCGTTCCCATTAAGACACTTCCCCCACTTTCCGCCGAATCTTTCTAGAGGCATTGCGGGTTGCCTCGTTCACACGCTTGTGCCCCAGCACCAAGGCTAATAGGATTTCTGTGAATTATATAGTCCCTTTCATGATGATCTTCCAAAATTTCCTGCAGTAGTATTTAGTTTTTATGAATCTGGATGTCTAAAAATATATTTAACTATATAATATATTAATTGCTCATATGTTTAACATAAAAACTTCCAATAAAATCTTTAAAATCTTCCAACCACACTTGTGCATTTGGAAAACTAACCGAAAAATAATTATGTTCTATAGATGGATCTCAATAGAAAACATAAAGAAAACGCAATATATCGTTGAAAATCTGAAACCTCAATCATCTTACCGATTCAGAGTATTTGCCGTAAACGAAATAGGTGTCAGCGAATCTTCCGAGATTACCGATTACATAAAAATAGAGAAAAGCGCCAAAAACCAACCTCCTACTGTAGAGAAATCTTTGGAAGACTTGGTAGGGCCAACAAACGAGGACGTCGAATTAACTTGCATTTTCGGAGGAACACCTGAACCTAAAGTAATGTGGTTTAGAAATGGCAAACTATTGAAGACAGCCAAAGCTACTTATATAAATAGGATTGCTTCGTTAATAGTCACAGTGACTAAAAATACAGAGGGAAAGTATAAATGCGTTGCGAATAATGAATTCGGTGAAATAGAAACCTCATGTACAATAGAAATAAGGGAAAAACCAACAATTATAATTTCTGATGAAGAATTCGATCAAAAACATACAGTGGGAGATGATTATAGTGTAACGGCTAATATTCGTGGTGTTCCTGTACCAGAAATTATTTGGTATAGAAACGGTATGAGAATAGACGAAAGGCACAAAGAGATTGAGGTAGAGACTGAAGAAAACACCAGTGTTATAAGAATAAGAGACGTGAAGAGATCTCATTCGGGCAAATATATGATTGAAGCTGTTAATAAAGCTGGATCGTGTACTGTTGAAACTTTATTGCGGGTTTATGGTAAGTTTTTGTGCGTTTTTGTTTTATTCAGCTACACGCATATAGCAGTGTAGGCAGAGAACTTAGTATCGAAGAACTTTGTTCTCTTGAGTACAGTATCTCAAAACTGCATGCCACTCACACTTACCCAAGAGGATTGAACCCACAACCATCGCATTAACTGTCTGACGCGTCCCCTATGCGCGCCTTAATAATTCTATATTTATTTTATTAATTTGTTTATATAGGTAAAGTTGTAGTGGAAAAAGACATATATTTTGTAATATTTTTGTTATTTATCCATTAACTGAGTTTTCCAAAAATATTGATAATATTTCAATAAAAAAGATAAAAACATGAAACATTGTAGGAATGAAAAAAATGTAAATACAATCAACAAAGAATGAATACCAGAACATTTATCTATACTTACTATGTAGTGATTTAATTATATTTACATACACACACATTAATATAAACTTATTTACAACAAAAAAAAATTTTTCAGACAAACCAAGCAAACCCGAAGGACCAGTATTATTAAAGGAAATTAGTCGTGCATCAGTCACAATAGAGTGGAAGCCGCCATTAGATGACGGTGGCTTAGACCTTATTAAATACGCCATTGAAAAGCATGAACCCGAAATTGATGAATGGGTCAAAGTAGCTGAAGTGAATAAAGATATAGAAACATACTGTATACAGAAGTTAAATGAGAATTGTGAATATATGTTCAGAATTATGGCCCAAAATCCTGTAGGAATATCTGAGGCATTGGAGAGTGAGCCCATTGTTATTAAGAATGCGTTGGGTATGTACTTTTCCATTCAGATTATTTCATTTATTTTGCTTCACGCTGTGTCACGCAAACAGCGGAGTAGGCAGATGGAACTTACTCCGATCCCCGCGCACGCCCAGTTATCGCGTTATTAGGTGGCGTGACTCAATTCCCCCATTGTCTTTTTACCAGTAGAAATAAAGATATTTCATTCCACTGAATGAGATCGTACTCACAAACGTCACGTTGACAATTAGACACTATGTCGCAGCGCCACAAAGATCTCAAATTTTTGACTTGAACCAGTAGTTCTTGACATTCGCGCGCTTCGGCGCTTCTTCAGTTTCATAATATTAATGATATTTTCAAATTTAAATATTCTTATTTCAGATGTACCATCACCACCTCTAGGTCCATTAAGATTCTACGGAATCGACGATAATTCAGTGACAATAGCTTGGTATCCATCAGAGAAAAATGGTGGTTCCGCCATTTTGGATTACACGGTGGAAACAAAACAAGATGGCAAGAAATGGAAAGAAGTAGCCGTGTCCAAAGAAACCGAAGCTAAAATAACTAAATTGGTGGCCAATATCGGTTATCAGTTTAGGATATACGCAAGAAATGAAATAGGTACCAGTTTACCGTACACCTCTGATGAGAAGATCGTTATTGGCAAGACTTTGTGTAAGTATTTCATTTGAAGTAAAATCACTCAATTTATTATTATTTTTTAATTTTGTGGCTTTCTCAAGATTTTTGTGTGTAATTTATTTTAGCGAATTGTGAACCCATGACCATTTTGTATTTTTAGATTTTTGTAATTAAGCTTTGAGTTTCTTTATATTGTTCTAATTATTGACAATGATAAATAATAAACGAATAAGTTAAACTCCTTCACAATATGGCGATTTTTCCTACAATTTAATATGTCAATTTATCGGTTATACATAAACTTGTAATATTATTAAATTTCACATCAATGAATAACAAAATTTTAAAATTATTAATTATAATTAAAAAAATTTTTTGAGTTAATGAAAGTAATTTTAATATAACAATGTTTATAAATTTAACTTTTTACTACACGTCAATAAATATGGAAAATAATTGTAATATTATAATTGTAGTATTTTTTCTAATGTTTTTTTCTCATTTCACTAAAATACATATAATTTCCCCTTCTAGCGCCTCCATCACGCCCACAAAGGTTCATAGTGCGAGAGATGACGTCACGATCAGTCACAATACAATGGGCGGTGCCAGAGAGCGACGGAGGCAGCGTTATTACTAGTAAGTACCTACTTATCTGTTATTCCAGGGTGTCCACCAATAAAGGGTGTCCAGACTAATATATTATATTATATATATTGGTTTATGGGCATACGGGTACGCGACCTTGCCTCCAGGAACCTCGCTGGAAGGGCAATAAGTCTCGTAACATTGGACAGGGTTACCGGCGCATATGCACTGGGCCACTTTCGATTAGAAACGGAGTACCAGTAGTGCTTTCTGAAGAGCTTCAGAATGGGCTCCTTAAAGTTGACCGTCGCTCCGACCGCTTGATGCAAGTAAGGGTACTGATTGAGCGCGTTACCACAAACTTAACCAATGCCTATGCTCCCCAGGTGGGATAGGCATTGGGTGGGTGGGAGGTGCTACTCGCTGTACCGTCTACGGAAGTGGTCTTAATTGGGAGGGACTTGAACGGGCACGTTGGTAAGACTGCTGAGCCATATGAACGTGTTCACGGAGGTTTTGGACACGGTCTGTGCAATACAGAGGGAGAAAATATTCTGAGAACCTGTATTGTGTCTGATCTGGCCGTCGTAAATACGTTCTTCCAAAAGAATCCTCAGCACCTTATCACGTATAAGAGTGGGTACCACTCAACTCAAATTGACTACTTGTTGACCAAACGGTATCATATAAGCAGGATAGCTAACTGCAAAGTCATTCCAGGCGAAAGCCTGACGGCCCAACATCGTCTTCTTGTCATGGACTTTAACGTCACTCTGAAGAAGAAAGTAGCCGAGAAACATATCAAGTGGTGGTTGGTGAATGGACCGATGCAGACCGACTTCCCGGAGGTGAAGAAAGAGAGGTGAAAAGTCATAATCTTTCAACTAACACCGAGAGTGCTCAGGATGCTTGGGATAAGGCTCAGTCGGCAATCATTACGGCGGGCAGGCGAGTCCTTGGCCTTTTATGGGAGGACGTGTCATCGACTCCTGTCGGAGACATGGTGGTGGAATAACGAGGTCCAGGTGCAGGTGACTCGTGAAAAGAAGGCAGAAATCCAACTCTCTTGAAGACTGACTGGAGAACACAGTAGCTAAACGGTTGAGTAAAAAAGCTGTAGCCAGAGCCCGCAGTGAGAGTTTGCCGACATTGTATAATAAACTTGAAACTGTGGAGGGGCAGAAGTTCATTTACAAACTGGCACGTTCCCGGGATAAAGCGACGCAAGATATCGCAAAATGTCTTTGCGTCAGAGATTCCCAGGGCACACTGCTCTGTAGTCATGCCTCTGTGAATGAGAGATGGAGAAGCTACTATCCAGGAGTTGCTGAATACTCAGCACCCATGCAGTCTTCATCACGGCGGCATTCTGATCGAAGCGTGGAAATCGTTGGGCTCTCTGAGTGTGCTACTGACCGATCGACTTCAGGCTTCGCCAAGAGTGTACTATCGCTGAGTCTCAATATGGGGGCATACAGGGAAAAAAGGAGAGCTCTGCATGTGGCCTTTTTAGGCCTTTGACTGTGTGCCTCGTTAGAGTATCTGGTGGGCATTGTGATCGAAAGTGATCCCTGAGTCCTATATTGAGATTCCGCTTCTATGGTTAGGACTGCTGTTGGCGACACTAGACCCTCCGAGATTACAGTGGTGGTTCACCAAGGCTCGACTCTTAGTACGTTCTTATTCAATGTAGTGCTCGTTACTGTCTCGGCTCACATCCAGGAAGGACCAGCCTCCATGGCTGATGATATATGCCGACGACATTGCACTCATTGACGAGAACTGACTGACGCTGGAGCGTAAAGTGAACCTCTGGAAGGGTACGATTGAGAACGGTGGTCTTAAGGTAAATGTGTCGAAGATCCTTATAGGTCCTGAGCCAGCTGTTAAGTCAGAAAAGTTCAGGTACATTGGATGCATATGCACGAGTCTGGAGACATCGATCACGATGTCCATGGCCGGATAAGCGCTGCCTGGGTCAAACGGCGGGAGGTTACTGGTGTGGTCTGCGACCGCAGAATACCTCCCAAGCTCAAGGGGCTGATATACTCGTACAAGAGCATCATCCGACCGGTTCTTTTATACGGCATTGAATGTTGGCCAGCATTATCTCGGCACACTCAGGAGCTTCACGTCATGAAAATGAAGATGCTGAGGTGGATGTGCGGCGTAACGCGGTCTGACCGCATACTCATTCATTTGAGGTAGTCTTGGGGCCCGTGACGTAGCGGATAAGCTCCAAGAGTGTCGCCAGAGATGGTTTGGCCACATTACGCGCTGGTCTAAGAACTATGTCGGTTGCAAGTGCCTTGCTATACCAGTTCCTGGAGTGAGACCTCCCGAACGCCCAAGGAAGCGCTGGTTGGATAGATCGTGATGCAGGACATGATAGCCAATGGTCTAACCACCGAGGACGCAAAAAACCGTGCAAAGGTTGAGTAGGAAGGCAGACCCTGGCAATAGCCGGGATTAATGCCAGAACGAAGAAGAAGACTTACAGAATATATAATTAGAAGTACATAAAAAAACACATTGCAAAGTGTATTCTATTTACATGCAAACACCACTTGTAACAACAGTATACTTTATTATTTACATAGTTATTAATAATTTTATAATTATTATTTGAGTATGTATATTAATTTTATATGTATTACTAGCGTCCCGCTCGCGGTTTCACCCGCGAGAACTATGTCATTGTTAATTTTTGTCTCCATGACTACGTCCTAGTGACGTCTATGTAAAATTTGAGACTCCTAGCATTTGTAGTAATGAAGTTTCATACAAACTTTCGACCCCAAAAACAACCCCTTAAAAGTCGAATATTGCAAATTCCCGTCTTATAAGTAACACCTATGCAAAATTTGAGATTCCTAGCTCATGTAGTTTCTGAGATTTCGTGATGAGTGAGTGACCTTTCGATTTTATATATATAGATAAAGGAAAATTTATAAAAATCTAATTCTAATTTTCTAATAGCAACTGATGCTGTTGCCATTAGATATTTTTTTACTAAATAAAATTTTTAGTTTAAAAAATAAGTTTAAGAAAAAGATTTTTTGACCTGTGTCCCCACGCAACCCTTCCAAAGCATTTTTTTTTAAACCCGAGAAATATGAAAGAGAAACATAATAATGAAATAATACAAAATTCTCTGCTACAGTAGTGCAGGCAGAGAAAATAGAGGTACAACTCTCTGTTTTTGATTTAGTTCTGTACATTTAGATAGTGGACACTTGTAATAAATTTAAGTCGATCTAAGTAATGGGAATTGAACCCACAGCTGTTGTACATTATTTTTATATGTACGAATTTCTATTAAAAATTAATATTTTTGAGTTTGTATCATTTTGAAAATATTCAGAAAAAATATTACAAATTATTCCTTAATTAAGTAGGGTGGCGCAGGGGCGTGGCACAAGGGTGTGATTGTAACGCGATGGTTTTGGGTTCGATCTCCACTAGAGGAAGTGAAATATTTATTTACGTTTATATTTCCATTTCTTCGCTCTGGTGTCGAGGCAAAGCGCGGCGTTGAGTTCTGCCACTCAACACTCAGTGCCTGTAGAATTCGGCGGAAAGTGGGGAACAGAGTGTCTTAACACTAGGTTCCCTCCGCCTAGCCTGATGGGTGTGGGATACAGCGCGAAGCTGATTATTATTATTATTAATTTTTCTTTTGTTGCTCTATATTTTTTTATATAATACTTACTATTAAATTTATCATTCTGTTTCTCTTTCCATCTATGTATGTATAATCTATTATTTTTATACAAAATAGTAATTTTCCACTATTTTAAAATTTCCAGATTACATAGTAGAATACAAAACAGTTAAAGGCAAGAAATGGTCCAAGGTGGTAACAGTGTCGGGTTCTGTCCATGAATATTGCATAGAAAATATAAGGGAAAAAGATGAGTTATTGTTTAGAGTGTCCGCCGAGAACGCTATCGGCATCAGCTTGCCGGCGGAATCTGAATCTGTTAAATTGGCCAAGCATGCAAGTAAGTGTTGCTACGACTGTGCTTATAGAGACAAATTATATAATATTAATATTATATAATATCAATTTTATAATTCTCGCGATTTTTACTCAATTCAACGGCGCACTTTGCCCCGTTTCCAGAGCAAGGAAATGAAAATATTAATTATTTAATTTCCCCGAATGGGAATCGCCCACAATCTTCGCCCTTATAGTAACACGCTTGGGCTTCTGCGCCACGACGTTATCTAAGCACCACGTATGTAGTCAGACACTTCAGTTGGATGTTTTACTCAAAATTATATTTAACAATTTTTAGTTTATATAATATTTATATTAGTATAATTTGGATTTCTTTTTTTTAACTACTTACATAAACGTCCTTACATTAATATATAGTACATTATAGATGTATCTCAGCAACTTTTAGCATTAATTAATGAATAAATTAGTCCAAAACGATTATAACTATATATTAAACAAAACATCTAACTTCCAGCTGTTCCCACACCCCCGACCGGTCCTCTAGAAATCCGAACCATCGGTAACATAGTGGTAACATCGTGGGGAACGCCCGAGTGGGATGGAGGAGCGCCGCTACTGGGATACAACATAGCTATACGTGATGTTACCAAAACGATGTGGATGGAAGTTGGGAAAGTGAATGATTTGAAATATCACATAAAAGATTTGAACGAAAACCATACTTACATGATAAGGATTTTCGCGAGAAATGAGATAGGTTTGAGTGAACCGTTGGAGTCGGATGAACCGTTTAAGGTTATTTTGGGTGAAGGTGAGTGTTGGTTTTTTTCACATTATAGATATTTTTAGCCTTATGCTGTTTCCCGCATATATCAGGGTATATAGATGGTACATATCATGCATTTCCCCGATTGGAAATTGAACCACGACGCGACGTCGCTTTTAAAATAATATTTGTAACATTATATTTCATATTACATTTAACTAAATTCAAATATTCTTCTCTACATCTTCTCCAGATTCCCATGCCGATGAAGAACCTGGTGAACAAACCGAAGTAACTGAACCCACTTCCTTCAGTCAAACAACTACCTCATGGCTCCGTGACAACAACATGGACGCCGACATACAGTCGTATGCTCGAGGGTCATTACTAAGACGAGACGAATATTTCTTCAGAATATGGTGTTACGCGAAACAATTGTTCAAGTAATGAACGTAAAACTGACTTTTTGTATTTAAATAGCGATTTTTGACCAAAAATTCGAATTTGTTACCATTCAGCATTTAACGTTACCAAAATATAAAAGTCTTACTTAACGTTACCTAATATTACAAAGTCAGTATAACCAAAAAACACAGTGGAGGGTTTTTTATACCGAACGGTTAATAACTTAATTGTTAATCGGAAATGCATTTCTTTTACGGTTAACGTTTTTACGGTTACCTTTTAAAACCCCACTGTATCCTGTGATATGACATAGTTCGCGGATAGACGATAGATTTTTATAACTATTTATATTTATTTATAACTATTTATTATTATTTATTATGTAATGTAAATTTAATAAATGTAAGTATTTGCTTGTTTCGTTAATTTAAAGGGAGACGATAATATAGGTGCATATATTTTCAAGTAAATGCTTACATTTAGATGACATATTTATTTTACATATAATTTTTAAATATAAATTATGATTATTTTTTGTGTGTTTTATTTATTCTGTTTGATATGAATATGATTTAATATCATCCATATTTTGTAATTTTAAAACAATTACTTTTTTGTTACAGACTATTTTGTTCCTTATCTATTTTTTTTATAACTTCATGCTGTACCCCACATATAGCAGGATAGACAAATCTAACCTACTACTAAGTCATTCTGTTCCCCATGGTGAGTTATATCAGAGCGAGAAGAAAGAAACAATTCATTCATCATCGACTTTCTGTCTGTCTGTTCTGTCGGAACTTATTTAAATTTTACAGGGCTTCTTGGGAACATATATTTCTTATCATTCTTAAAGTGTAAATGGGAACCGCCCATTTTACTTTTACGATTATGAACTATGTTTATTTGTTGTGTGTTCGAGCTAATAATATTCTTAAACCAACCAGACAATAGGTAATTGACAGATATTTGAAGTCAGTTTATTTATTTTTAATTACTACTATAATTGTTGGTTAAAGGTGTTAAATAAAACATCAATTTAAGTACTCATTTATTAATATCAAAGACTGGACTTATTAATAATAATAATAAACAAATTATTATCTAACATTTAAAGACAATGCATTGTTAATGTAGTAATTGTAACTAGAACTGTAAAATAGAAGTACAATAGAAATAATGTTTCCATACTATTTTGGCACTATTTAAATACCTAATAAGGCTGTCTATGAGAGACTGCCTTCAAGAGCGGGGAACAAATAATTTTACAATGATTTTTTTATTTTGCTAAAATGAAATTACACATTTTGTGTAAAATTTACTGACGATTTCGGCGACCTGTAACAGAAAAAATATATTAGCTTCAAACTGTATCTCGCATATAGCAGGGTTGCCGGAGTGACTAAGTATATATATGACTAAGACTATATAACAATCCATTCTTCACGTACTCCATAATTTTCTCATTAAAATACTTCCGTTCCCCACTTTCTGCTGAATTTTCGGGGCATTGCGTGTTGAGTGGCCCAACACTATTTCATTCCCTGAGTGGGAATCGTACCCCCCGGTGCTACGACGGCCCCTAAACTTAAATATTTTATTTTTTAAATTAAACAATATGTGTTTAGTACATTAATCATTTCATTTAATCCCTTTCCCCTTAAGAACAAATAACTTCAATGCGGGACTTCTAGAACGTTTGTACAGATTTCAATATAAATTACATTATGGAGGCCGTCGTGCAACGTCCGAATGTAAACGTTATGAATTTATTATCATTTACTCTCTCTCTCTCTCTCTCTCTCTCTCTCTCTCTCTCTCTCTCTCTCTCTCTCTCTCTCTCTCTCTCTCTCTCTCTCTCTCTCTCTCTCTCTCATTCTAGTAACAAGAAGTAGTGCGGCGTTAAGTTGCGCCACTTCAAATAGAATGTCTCGAAAAATGAGTGTTGCGTGAAACTGACTCATCAATTCAATTCATACTTGCACGAGAACTTTTATTTAGCTTCACCTAAAATCTATTGCTAAGGCACTCTTAAGTCACATTTCATCCATTTAGAACAATTGTGTTTTTGCGAAACCTAACACCGTGTTACCTCATATTATACTATAAGTGACAAGCTTAATGTCGCCAACCTTAAAAAAAATTATCCCTTACGATCCCAACATATCATAAATTATTACTCATTATTGTATGATGTCTCTTATCGCGACCGATGTGGGTTTGATTCTCACTCGAGGAAATGAATTATTTTCTGATAGCCAGACAAACTCAGAATCGTAATTGAAGAAGAAAGAGATAAATGGATTGTCTTAATACTAGGTATTTTCCACCATGTAAACCAAGTGGCCGTAAGAGACGGAGAGTCGCATCACTAACCCTTGTCTTTAATGGACTTGACTTGTTTGTTCTTGTTGCATTTCTTAGTGATGCGCCTGCTCTGGTCACAGGTGGGATCACTATTCGCCTTCAACATGTCCGTCCTGGACATTTCACCATTGGGGCTGCATTCACTCCAAGATGACTTCTCGTAGCGGCATGCTAGGCGATGGAGAAAAAGAGAAAGTAATTACTGAATAAATATAAACTTTATATATTACGTAACACCGTTGTGGCACAGCGGCAGAGTAACGCGGCGGTTGCGAGTTGGATTTCCACTTGGGTAGTCTCGTAAATTGCATACATTGTTCCATCAACTATAAAAGAGCTGATGATCTTCAAATGGCTGCAAATATTTATTCAATCATGGCTCAGGCTCATGCCTACGCTGCTATATGCGGGATACAGCGTGAAGCTAAAAAAAAGAAAGTTTCGATATCGTAATGGTATGTGTATGGAAGATTTATTTCATACTACATGTAAACAAATACAAAAGTTATATGAACAGGAACTTTGATAAATCAAAGTTTTATGAGGATTTTTCTATTCCTTTGGGTTTCCTTTGAGCTTCCGAAGCTTTTCAACCTCAACTTTTTATTGGAATGTGTACGTTTATGTTGAAACCAATCTCTTTAGACGTTAGCTTGATGAAATGTGTTGAACGATTTGAATAAAATTCTATTTAATTTTAAAATTGTAAATATTTTCTTTTATCTGTTAAGTTAAATTGTTTTTATTTTTTCATCGTTTTTTTATTAATTTATAATACATAATTAGGCCAGTAGTGGCGCAAGGGCACAAGCGTGCAATTGTAACGTGCGCGACAAGTTGTGCATTCGATTCCCACTCGTGGTATAAATTACACTCGCTGGCTCTCCCGAAAATTGGACTGTACGTGGCCTGGGAATTTACATAAACATAACGTACCTTTCTTGCATTTCTTCTGGATGGTCTTGGCGCGTTCGCAACTGCCGGGGTCTCCTTTCTTCAAAGTGAGTGTGCGGGACCGAATGTTGGTCTTCGGGTCGCACTCCGACCAAGCGCCGCGGACGTAGCGACAAGTTTCTGTTGAAAATATATTACTCAGGTAAATAAATATATAATTTTCATACTTGCGGTCATCGTGGCGCAGCTCTACTATCTGTAAACGCGACGGTTGCGGGTTTGATGCCCACTTGGGGGAGTGAAATCTCTATATATAATAAAACAGTAAACATATTTTGTCTGTACATTTAGTATTTTTGACTGAAATGGATAGAGGGACACGTAAAAAGAATAATAAAAAGCAAAAATATATTTTTTTATTTTCTTGTCTGTCTATCTGTATGTATGTATGATCACGCTAATCTCCGAAAGTACTGAACCGATTTTCTTAAAACTTTCACCAATTGCTTTGTTTTAACTCAACTTAACATCTAAAGTTTTCATCAAAATCGATTCATTAAAAAAAAAGTTATAGTCATTTGAATGAGCTCAAGGCATGAGTTTGCCTGCAAATATATAGCAATCCATTTCTATACTCATACTTATAATAAATCTGGAATTGGTTGTGATAAATCTGTATTTTTAACCGACTTTCAAAACAAGAACTAGGCTAGGCTTCTAAGCTAGAAAAACTTGTACTATTATTCTGTTCGAAGTTTCCAATCTTTATCCTAATACAATTCTCCTATATTCTAAAATAACATTCACTTTTACTTTCAACAATTTTTGAACGAGCTTTAAGTGGAAATGAACAGCTTACAGGAAGTGAGCGCTTAGCAAAAAGTTAATAGCAAACAGATGCGCTGTCTAAGATAAACATTGTGTGTTTCCGTTCCCCACTTTACGCTGCATTCTGGAGGCATTGCGTGTTGAGTGGCAGAACTCAACGCCGAGTTTTTTTTGTTTCGATACCAGAGCGAAGAAATGAAAATATACATTTAAATAAATATTTAATTTCCACAATAAGTCGATTTTACAGTCACACACGCCTCTGGAGTAAATAATTATGGAATACTCAGTGTATTAGTAAATATTTTATTTTTTATAAAAGTAAACTAGCGAATTTAATTATCCTGAAGAAAACAATAACTAAAATCAAAATTTGTTGAATTTAATTATTGTAATTAAATTTCGTTTATAAAAAGTAAGAGGTTGCTTTGACTTTCGCTAACTTTCGTTAACTATTAATAATATAAGTTTCTTGGTTTTCTTTTGCAGTGTACACATATCATTCAATGAATATCATAGAAGTAGACTATAGAAGCGTTGTATTCGAGGCCGTTCTGACTGAAACGCGGCAGTTGTAGGTTCGATTTCCATTTGAGGGAATGATTCTTTTTCATTTCTTCGCTCCGGCAATAAGACTCGAAGTTAAAATTCACCGCACATCACACAATATCTTAAAAAGTCAAGTTTATTAAAATATTTAAATAAATCAATAACGTTTGCCAAAACGAAAATGTTATTTAAATAAAAATAAAATTAAGCGTATCATTTATAACTAAGAGGATGCGATCTAATGGACACTGTAACACAATACTCTTCCTTCACTAAAATTCAAAACGTATGCAGTTAAAAGCCATCTAGTTATATTTTAAGCTAAAACAAAACTTACAAAACGATTTCGCCTCCACATGTCCACGATTTATCGTACGCTGTCAGAATAGATATTTAACATTTTTTTAAATAAAAAATTGTACGTCTGTATAAAATACGTATTATTTCTTTGTTAGCTATACCTCATAAAGCTGAGTAAGTAGAGGCAACCTAGTTTTAAAACTATCTATTCCTTAATTCCCGCCGAATTGTTGTTACTAATATATTTAATTAAAAATATATTAATAGCTTTCATATTAACATTGAATGACCTATAGTCCTGTTTTGAATAACTAGTTTTAAACTCACATTATTTTCCATTATAAAAATAATACTCAACAAACGATTAAGTAAAACTGGATAACCACGCCTTAAATACAGGATGTTTATAATTTGCTGTAATTATTGTATACGCGTAACATAAATACATACATTCCTAATAAGTTAAGAATGTTAATTCGTTTTTTTTCTCCACGCAGCTGTATAATGTTTATAGTTGGTAGAACAAGTACTTTAGATAGTGCTTAAACACTCGATTTTTCTAAATATGCATAAATATGAGTCGTTATAAATAATTTTATTTCATTATTTAAAACTATTTTTTTCTAGTGACTTTGACCTCATGCCCAAATGGGAACAACTAAGAATTTACATAATTGACCGAGACAACTCTGACCGCAGCTTACATAATAACTATTAACGATATCACATAATCTTCCTTTTAATTCAGAGCAACAGTTCCTGAGATTAGCGCGTGCAAACAAACTAGCAGCTTTATAATATAAGTATATATAATATATATAATTAAATAGAACACTTACCACGCCCAATCTACTATAAAAACTAAAATATTTACACAGTATTATATATATTTAAGCAGAAATAATACATATTCAACTTTTTTATATAAAACCTAATTAGATTAATTACGTTCTACAATTTACCTTTTTAATATAATAAAAACAAAAAAAACGCGAAAAAAAATATCATATTGATATTTGCTTTACACAGGCCGCAGTACTTTACTTTTGTAACGAACAAGCCGAGGTCATTAAAATAATTGAAATGGATCGCGTTTTTCATACATTCATTCTACTTTTATATTATGAAGCTGTCGTATCTCAGTTGTAATGTTATATGCGATAGTTGTGGATTCGATGCTCGCTAGATAAAGCTTAGGTAATTTTTTTATGGCAATATATAAGTAGGTTTTATCAACACGCAAACTTTTTAAAATGGGCGGTATGCTGACAGAGAAGAAGTGTTCTTTTTTCTTTTAGGTTCAAGTACATAACAGGGGAGACGAGGGAACCTGGGAGCCTAGTATTACGACTGTGCGTTTCTAATTAAGGCACTTCTGTTCCCCACTTTCCGCCGAAACCTTGAGGCATTACGTGTTAAGTGGCAGAACTCAACGCCGCGCTTTATCACACTACCAGAGCGGGAAAAAGATAACAAGTAAAATTATTTCTGTTTAAAAAGGCTATATAGGCCCAGTAGGACCGCGACTGCAAGCCTAATTGATGGTTCGGATTGGATTCGATTCTCACTCGAGGGAGTAACTAGAGATATTTAAATTATTTTTATTTTCCCTGAACCATCCAGACGACGACGTATGAAAAAACCGCTGCTAGTTAAACGAGGGGTGCTAAAAATAACCCAGACTTCCCGGTACAGGTGATGTGTTAGAATAGTATAATAGTATAAGCACTATGTAGGGTGAATATAATTGCGCAATCTACGCCTATTCAGTTGTTTTTATTGGCCTTGTTTCGTCCATTTAATGCCATAGCGTAGTATAGTTTTTTTAGTGACACGCTATATAGCACACATAGCAGGGTAAGTTGAGGGAACCTGGGAATCTAGTAAGATACTCTGTTCCTACTTAGACACTTCCCTTTACCGGTTTCCGCTGAATTCTCAAAGCATTGCGTTGAGTGGTGGAACTTAACTAGGCGCCCTAAGCTGTGGTTACCACCGAAATTAGTGATGAGATCCTCCGAGTCGGGATCAAACTCACGATCGTCAAGTTTACAGCAAAACCGCTAAGTCACTGGGCCCGACGGTCATATGATTTTTTATGGTTAGCTTATTGAATAAAGCAGCTTCAGACATAGCTGCGTAGTTATAGAGAACCTAGTGCTAAGATTGTTGTTGTCTTGTTGTTGTTGTTATCGGGAAATAAAAATTATTAATATCAACAATTTTTAATAAAAACAATTCTTCTTTATACAATTTTTATTAATCAATGTCTAAAAAAAAATGTTTTTAATGTATTTTTTTTACTCTACAAACTGTTCAAATAAATCTATTTAATTTAATTTAAATCAATAAATTTAGTATTTGGTTCATCTTAATCTAAGAATCTAAAAAAAATTATTTTACTAATAATTTTCAATTCATTTTTATCAAATAAAATAACTTATAAAACAAAACCATTTTGTTTTTGTGCGCGCCATCAAAATTTTCAGTGCCACTTGTGGCACGTGTGCCATTGGTGCGCCATCCCTGGTCTATACCAATATTGTACAGATTTTCTTAGAATGAACGCCCAATTCTCAGGAATTACTAGTTTTTTTTAAGATTCACGCTACACATGTCACGTGGCTTTGCTCGATATAGGTACCTACTATCCAAGACAAAAAGATTTTATCAATTCCAACTTGTACTTCCAATTGAGATCGGTTGTGCTCGTGGTGTAGCACAAACGTGCGACTGTAAACGCGACCGTAATAGGTTCGATTCCCACTTTTGGGAGTAAAATATTTTATATTTTCTTTTTCTCGCTTCGATAGCTAGACGTTGAGTTCCGCCACTTATCGCAATGCCTCGAGCATTCAGTGAAAAATCGAGAACGTCAGAAAAAAAAACAATTCAAATTCAGAAAAAAATGATTCCCAGGTTCCCTCTGCCTACCCTGGAGCTAAAAAACATATGAAACTTGTATATTATGTATGTATATTAGTGTACAAGATCAAACACACAACGAAAGGTCGACACGAATTTTAAAAATAGGCGAGAGTGCGGCCGTTTTTAACATCTTGCCGTTCTATTTTACACTTTGAAGAGTACGGGCTGTTCATATATGCATGTATTTGTCTGGAAAGATATTGTTTACATTTTATTTTTGTGGGCTTATAGGAATTTTATGTGGCCGTATTGGCTTAGTGTGAAAGCATGTGACTGTTTGAGCGACGGTTGTGGTTTCGATTTCCACTAGGAGGAATTTTTATATTTAAATTATCATTTCTCCGTTATGGTGGACATAGTAAGTGATAATTGATAAGTGAGACATGAATTTCACCACTCACGCGCAGTGGAACGCGGAGACCGGAATGTCTTGGCTATCTCTGCCTCCATTTCTACGCAACAAAAATCGTGAAGCTGTTTATATTGTTCCGTAAACGGGACCCTGTTACTAAGACTTCTCTGTCCCTCCGTCCTTCTGTACGTCCATTTGTCACAAGGCTGTATCTCGTGAATCGAGATAGTTAGACAGTTGAAATTTTAACAAATTAATACAATAATAAATAAACAAAAGGGTTGCCATACAACAAACGTGATTTTTATTTCCGTTTTTCTATATAATGGTACGGAACCCATAGTGCGCGAATTCGACTCGCACTTGTCCGGTTTTCTTTATAAAATATTCATAAATGTGCCATGATGACTTTTGTACCTTCATAGACTGTTATAGATAGACTTTATATACTATGCTATTAATGCTATTAAATATTCATTCAATGTACTGAAAAAGGTGAAATCCAATTGTAAGGGTATTTTTTAAAAAAATAATGAATTAAAAAAAAATCTAAAATAATCACAGGGTACATACAACAACTTCATCTTACATATCATCTTCTACATCTTCTCAAAACCTTTAAACATTATTGATAAGCTAATGTGAACTGATGCCATGGACGTATCTACAGATATTTTCCAGGGGGCCCACGTCTCTAGCATAGATGTAAATCATCCAATTATTATTATTCTTTTTTTCAGCTTCACTTCACTCCGTTCAACACGAAATGTCTCAAAAATTAGGCGAAAAATAGACAGAATGTCTTAGCATTAGGCTCGTTTTGACCACCCAGCTATAGAATATTCTTTCTACTTTCTACAAAATCGCCGCCTAATAATAATAAATCTTTTATCTTTTAAAACTAACCTCGATTCTTGGCGCCACGCTCGTTGCGCACGAGGAGCTCGTGGTCATCATGCTCGAGAGGCTCAGAAGAAGCGAGCGTCACCAGAACCATTGCACCAACGAGCCACCACCAACGGAAGTTCTGGAAAGAAGATTTGTATTAGAAAGTAGAAGTCAAATATCTTAATTTTTAAGTTCTTTAATATAACAAATATAACAAAAGTGGAGAACGGAATGAGATCTTATTAAATCTGGATAAATCAAATCTTTTCACATTAGGCGACTATGTGTAATTTAGTACTGAAGTAGCTTTTAAAGACCTCTTATCCATCTTAATGGGAGGTCACTAAGCTTAGAAAGTAGTTTTGCTGAGAGAATCGGAAAAATAATATTAGCAGTAGCTTTTTGTCTTTTTAGATTAGAAACTGTTCGGATATTAAGTATTTTGTCTTACTCCAAAACGTTAATTAATATTTAATTGACATTAGGACCGCTCTTGCAATATTTTATATGCATATATTATGTTTCCATTTTAAAATAATGTATGATTATTTAATGAATGAAACATGAAAGTCAATCAAAACAATTGTATCAGTGGCGATAAAATAACAGCTTTGTTTTTATATGAAAGATACGAAATAAGGCACTTAGCACTAGAAGATGAATGGATAAGTCTCCCTGTAAAGAACATTAGACATACTTATAAATTAATTTACACTGTAGTAGTTATGTATGTGCAAAAATATATAAAATTTCTTAACAATATTATAATTTCGCAAAAGCTATATAAGTAAGTGTCGAACCTGTTATATATTTCTAACTATGTAATCATTATCTCGATTAGAATTTTCAACTGATTTGAATTGCTGTTTACTGAACGTGATATAGCGCGGTATTGTCGCTTTGCTTCGATACACAACAATCGCTAGGCTTAGGATTTGAATTGACATTATGTCATAACTATTAACATACATACTAATCATTGTAAAAAGTAATATATATTTGTTTTTTTTTAACTTCGGGGTAGGCGGAGGTAACCTAGTGTCAAGACATTCCGTTAACACGCTCCACTCAATTTTCGTTACATTGCTGTATTGTCACCAGAGCAAGTAAATGAAAATAGTTAATTCTCCCGATCGGGAATCGAAGTCATAGGCGTGAGGTTTACTTACAGTCTAACGCTAGATACATACTTTTGACGTACATTAGTTAGTGTAGTATTGAACATTGTTAGGCATGTAGGTTAGGGAGCGTAGGGGAGCACTAAGACAGGATTTAAGCAAATTCCTTCCGAAAGGGGGAAAAGATGGAATTTTTCATTTTACGCTTTGGAGAGATGAGATGAAGATGGGCATAGGAAGGACGGAGTCGGCTGGCCGTGCCAACCCCAGAATGGTCTGGTTATCCCAGAAATTCTAATTACAACAAAATTTACACGAACATATCTGTTCAAAGCTAGTCCAGCGCCTCCCCAGAAAATATCTCTAGATAGGCTAATGGGTACTGAAATATAATACTTATAGTAAAATAATAACGTTTATTATTTTTATTTGTCATTCCAGATTTTATAAACAATGGCTACGAACTCGAGTCAATGGCCTCGTATCTTTGAATTATATATAGCATTATTTATATAGCGTAACGTCATCCGTTTGGTCTTAAAAATATGAAGATATTAGCACAACGTCGCGCAGGGACACAAGCGTGTGATTGTAAATGCGACGGTTGTGGGTTCGATTACCACTCGAGGGATAATAAATAAATATTTATTTAAATTTAATATTTTCATTTCTTTGCTCTGCTAACAACGCATAGCGCGGCGTTGAGTTGCGCCTCAAGAATTCGGAAAGTAGGAAACGGCAGTTTCTCAATGTATAGAAAATTGGACAAAAGTGTAGAAAGGAGTGTCTTAACACTAGATTCCCAAAAATATCTGATATAATGTAAATATTATTAGAGGCGTTTATTTATATATAAAACTGGCGGACGCGCGAAGCTTCGCTTGCTTATTTAGGGGTGAATTCTAGAAAACAATGAAACACATATAAATTAAATATTTTTAAGTCTAAATTTCAAATTTTATAGAAATTGGTGGCGATTTAAAGATTTTTTATACAAATTTTCAACCCCTTATTTGCACCCTTAAGGGGAGAATTTTAGAAAACGATAAAAAACGTGTTCAATGAAATACTTTTTAAAAATTATAATACGTGCCGATTTAAATGTTTTTTCCATACAAACTTTCGACCCCTATTTCACCCCTTTTTTTAAGCCTAAAATTTTTCAAAATCCCTTCTTAGTGGATGTCCTGATTACGAAAGTAAACATCTGTCCAAATGTCACGTTTCTACGCACAGCGGTTACGGCTGTGCGTGCGTCTTACCTCAGTCAGTGAGGACAAGTCCTTTTATATATATAGATTACATTTTTTTAAATCGACTTTATATAAACCATGATGTATTCTTTTCAGTCTCTCGCTGTATGCTGCACAGACAGAACGTCAAGACACTATTCTCTGTTTCCCGACATTATCCATTCCCCTGAGTGGATATCAAACCTATAACCCTCATTACAATAAGTAGGTATAGTTGTTTCATAGACATAGGTGTTTTCGTAATTTAAGCAACTGTTACTATTACAATGTTGCAAATAGTTTACTAGTTTCTAAAAGGAAATAATACATCAAACGTATCAATATTCATTTGAAATATGTTCCGCATATTACGTTGTAGGCGTATAATATTTTTTTTTCATGAATTTATTAAAACGCAATACAAAATTTGCAATTGTGAAACCACTTTTTTAATATATTTATTAATTACCTAAAAAGGAAGGAAGAGAAATTTTTCATTTTCTACTTTTTATGAATTAAGGCCATTGAAATTTTTATTTTAATTTATATTTTAATTTGTCCGCTCTGGTGTCGAGGCAAAGCGTGGCGTTGAACGCCACTCAACTCGCAATATCTCTAGAATTCGGCGGAAAATGGAGAACGGAGTGTCTTAACACGAGGTTCCCTGTGCCTACCCTACTGTGTACGTGATACAGAGTGAAGCTGAAGTTGAATGATGGGTGACGGAATAGTTTTTTTTTTATGTTTTTCTTTTTCATATTCACGATCACACACATACACACCACTTAAACACTAAGAACCTAGTGCTAAGACCGTTCTCTACTTTCCGCCCAAATTCGAATACTTAAGTGATAAGTGGCGGAACATAACGCTACGCTGTGTCTAGCCAAGGCAGGGGAAATAAAAGTATTTTATTCGCTCAAGTTCAAAACTAGCGTAGATAGACATTAAATTTTTTTACAGTCTTTTCCACACGCTTGTACCCCTGCGCCACGACTGGCTTCAGGCACTATATCATTATAATTTCAAGATAGGCACAGGGATCCTTGGAACATAGTGTTAAGACACTCCGTTCCAATTAAGACACTTACGGTATATAGAAATGATAGCAAAATCACAACGTTAAGTATCAAATCAATGGAAAATGGAAGGAATCCGTTGTTAAAAAAAAGTTTACGTTTACACTAAAAATATATATGAATTAAATAAGTAAAATAAATAAAGCTGGCTGAGGAGAACACTTTATTTTCGACATGGACTTATATTAGCTTCCCTTGGCGCGACAATTCTTGATTGATGCGGTAGTTTAGTTTATAGCGGATGAGTAGTACATGTATGTGTACAATGTACATATATACTAAGTTTTGATATACACCTCTAAATACATATTATATTATTATTGGAGGAATAAGTTATTTTCATTTCCTCGCTCTGGTGACGAGGCAAAACGCCAACCAAACCAAACAACACGCTATTACTAAAAATTAAAAAAAAATATACAAAAACTATTATAATAACGAATATTTCAAAGGAAATATTGTATAAAAATAATCTTTCATTGAATAAAGAACGCGTTAAGCTATAATATAAGGATATCTCGATTCCATTACTAAAATAAACTGGGGTCAATGAAAGTCAGTAGATAACGGACAGATATATGTATGTCTGTTAGTGCATTCACTCATGAACGTTATTATTTATTTGATATTATATAGAACGGATATTGTTAGACAGACTGCGATGGTACCGGGTCAAAAATAAAGTTAAAGATTTTTTTATACGATCGTTGTGGGTTCGAATCCCACTCGTAGGATTATATTGAAAATATTTATTCGCACCGGTAAACTAAGCGGGGCGTTGAGTTACTTTTTTATTATTTATTTTTATTGGATTTAGCATTTTTTGCTTTTTATACATATACATCACTTTATAAAAAAAAATAAGAACGGAGATTCTTAACTATATTTTATTTTTGCCTATCCTGACTAAAAATAGAAATGTTTATTCAATATTTTCCTTGTTTTGTGTTAAAGTTTATCTATTACACTGATAACAAAAAAAATATAATAACAAAATGTGAACGGCTAATGACTTACAAAAAGTAACTATAAACAAAATGATTAAATTATATTAGTGTACATGAACATAAAATTTAATTTAATATAAAAAAATATTTTCGTCTATAGAAATACTCGGGCCCATTGTCTCTAAGTATCGAATTTTCGCGCAAAGGGCGCTTAAGCCACGTGAGTTATCTGATAACTGCAGCCCTGACCTAATTTTTTACTTCTAAATACATAGAAAAAAGTTAAAACAAAAAACATACAATCAATGCCACATTTCTCCGTTATTCATTTACACAGTTTAGCAGAATCTTCAACTATTTCTTAAAAAAATGTGTAAAACACAAAACAGATGGTCCTTTAATAACACGAAAAAAAAGCTTTGTTAAAAAAACAAATCTACACATGTCCTCAAACTGCATTCGTACCAACTTATGGCGGGACACAACTACATTTAACATGTTATTAATAACAAAAAAATTCGCTTTCAAAGCTTTTCTAAAATAACAATATGAAATTAAACTGTCAATTATAAATTTTTCAGTTATATTTCTATACAAAAATACAGTAAAATCCACTTACTTCCATCATTATATACGTCGGGCTGGCTGGCGGACGTGTGATCGACACCAGTTCGGTAAAGAGAATGACGCTACAGTGCTCTACATCGGTTTCACACCAGGACTACGTATATTGATCTGTCTCGTCCTTACCACCCCCGCCCTAAGGCCCTGTAGGAAAGATATATTACATCTTAGATGGCCGGATTTACATCGGAGATTTTGGTGTGTATAAGGAATTCGGGGTTTTTTGGGGGGTTAGGGGTAGAAAAAAAAATATTTAATTATATTATGTCTAAAATCGGAGAAATTAGGTCGTTTAAACATGTTAAATTATTTTAATTTTCAGCTTCGGTCGAGTGAAGAGCGGTGTTGGATTTCGCATTGTCTCGTTTGATAGAGTGGGGAACGGAGTGACTTAATATTAAGTGTTGTCTGTTTGTATTGTTAAACGATACAAAAGTGATTAAATTAAAACTATTCTCCTTTTGGAGAATGAACTATTTAATATTTTCGTTTCGGCGTTGAGTTCCACGTCTCATCATGCAATGACTGCAAAACTCAACTGGAAGTGGGGAACGGAGTGTCTTAACACAAGATGCCCTCCGCGGCAAATAGCAAGAATATTTTTTTTTATAAATAAATTATTGTATAAGTAAAATATACTCGTAAAATTATATATTTATTTGTTAAAAAAATCTGCTGCACGCTGTCCCGCAAATTCGTTCCCCACTTTGCGTCGAATTGTGGAGGCATTGCGTGTTTACCACCAGACCAGCTCGATACCAGAACGAAGAAAATGGAAATACAAACTTTAAATAAATATATCATTTTCTCGATCGGGGGTCGAACCGACAACCAGTCGGCTTACAGTCACACTTTGTTCCCCTGCACCACTATTAAAAATAATGAAGGAATTATATATATGTATATTTTACATAATTAAGTGCGATGCTAAAGTAATCACTAATGAACACAATTAGTTTCAATTCATTAATAGATTAATTAATATTTCTAGAAACGTATTAGTATTATGTTGTGTTGGTAATAAATAGGTTAATTATATTAATATTATTTGTATTTTAGTTTAGTTTCACGCAGTATCCCGCGTATAAGACGACATGAAAAGAATTAATTCTTCCGAAAAGGGATCGAATCCATTTTTTTCAATTATTATTTGTAAGTAAATGTAATAAATGATTCATGATCTTTTATCTATGATAAAAAATTTTAACCTACTGCGACGAATTCTCAAGAGAAGGGTTGTTTTAGCGCATACGAGTGTGTATGGATGTCCGTTCCTTTGTTCCCTTGTAACTGTTAAACAAGTGAAACGATTTTGATTTGTCTTGATGGTGCGATGTTTTTTTTTTGTACCATAGTTTTTTTTATACTTATATTATAGTTTCATTTCCTCGATTGGGAACGGTATCCATAACCTGTTGCGCTTACGGTTTTACGCTTGTGCTTCTGCACCACGACTGACCTGAAATACAAAAAATTTACAAAACATACATTTTTTAACAGAAAATTTTGAAAATAATTTAAAATAAAATTTACAAGCGAAATCATTATATTTTGCCGTGACTCTAATATTAAAAAATGAAGTAGCGACGAATAGTAATATTGTCGTCTACGAATGTTTCGCTCAAAGAAACTATAGCTGCTGCTTTCTGAAATGCTGTGAAATATGAGTATTTATTAAATGTCCGACTATTTGACGTCTGGATTTGAAGTTTAAGAAAGAACTTCTAGGGAAGAAATAAATCTATACTCCTATCTATATTAATATTATAAACCTGGAAATTTTGCTTGGATGAACGCACGTAGCTCCGAAACTATTGGTTTATGGGTCATAATCAGAAAAAGTGTACATTTTGTGTCTTTTCTTGTCCCGCTACTTTGAATGCGTTTTAAAAATACAATTTTAAAGATAATTTAAATATTTTGCCATTTACGATAAATTTACTTATTAACTTAAAGATTTTTGTAATAGTTTAAATGTATTAAGGCTAATAATAGTATTTTTTGTTAGTTGCAAAAAACCTTTCAAAACGCTTCCATACAATTTTTCGTGTCCCATTCACCACTTTACTTTTTAGAAATGGATTTGTTACGAATATTTATGGTTTTATTTGATTTCAGATATGTTAATATTACTTTGCTTTATGCATAATATTAAATAGAACTACTTTTATTGATACATTATTTAATAAATAATATATATGAATTAAGTAAATTTGTCCCAAAATATTGTCTTTTTGTTACTCAGGGCTAGTAACGTACAATTAAAATATGAACGCAATTATTTTGAATGGTGTTTAATATTAGTTTTTATTGGGGCACCATATTTCTAAAAGTCAATGCTGTCGTAGCTACAACCAGTAGTGTTCTCGCAGCAGTAGAGGGGTTCAAATGTTTTAGAGTGAATGCGTGAAATTACATCTCAGGGTTATAAACGGCTTTTATTTTGGTAAGTATTCTATAATTTCGTTTTCTTCTTTATGTTATTTGCTTCTTTTTATAAAATCTCAAAAAAGAACTTCAGGGCTTGCACATGCAACACATGGCTTATAAGCAAATATTTAAAAAGGTTAGAATTTCTCAGACGTTATTCTCAATTTTGTTATATTTCGTTACGTAACGAAACTGAGAAAATATGAAACCTAGTTCATAATTACGTTACCATCGGAAGATATGTATATAAAAAAAAATTGATGGCATATGAAAAAAATAATTACTTATGATAAAATAATGGCATAAGATAAAAATAATTACTATAATTACTTTTGATAACGTAAAGTAACTAAAAATAATGTTTTTTAAGTTTTTTGCCTGTTTGCTTGTTTGTCTAATGTGTTTGTGCACGCTTATCTCAGAAACGGCTTAAGCGATTTAGTTAAAAACATTTTTTTATTCTTCCTGAAATTAGTTGTGATTTTGTAATTACTATTTTTTTCTCTGGAGATAGTGAATTAATAAATATGTAGCTCAAGCGGGTGAGGCTTTTATTTAAAAACAAATACGTTCTGTACTAGCGTTGTTAAAGATCTAAACAATAAACATGAAATATTATTAAATACTTATTGATAAATATTTTTTTATTTTCAGTAAGCGTCATGGCTCCTATGTCAAATGCTGAAAGACAATAAAGATATAGAGAACGTCTTAAACAGACCAATCTTATTAAATATGAAGATATGCGGAATTAACACTTACAAAGTTAATTCCAGTGATAACGACTCAAATTTTGATATATTTTAAAGTGGATTTAATTTTATCATTAACTTTGTGATCTCTAGAAATATAAGTTTATTACGTTACGAACTACCATTATTATATTGTTAATATTGTCACTTTGTTGTTTTCTTACATTTATAATCTGTTAAATCAACGATTGAATCTTTAAAATTATAATTTGTTTCTCATTAAATAAAAAAAACAATAGTTTTATTCATATAATATTCTTATTTTGTTGTGTATAATGCCTTATGTCATCAGTTTCGTAACAAACATTATCAGTGTTGTTACTTATCAGTTACGTTACAAATTCGAAAATGTCCACTTTTCTGATTATGACCCTTATATGAAAATATATGTCAGTATTGGATAGTTCATATAACATTATAGCGAATTCTGGAGGCATTGCGTGTTGAGTGGCGAAACTCAACGCCGTGCTTTACCTCGACTCCAGAGCGAAGAAATGAAAATATTAAATATTTCATTTCCTCGAGTGGGAATAGAACACACAACATGTTTAAAACGCGTGTACAGTCCCACATTCCACATCTGCCCCTGCGCCATGACCGGCCTCATAATAATTACATTTCGTTAATCGTGTTTATGTGGCCTACTAAATTCTGACTGCAGGTGTGGAATTTCCTAGTTACTTCCACCTGTCCACGCGAAAAAAAACGATCGTAGTGTCTATATTTTTAAACCTACCCTGTTATATTCGGTCGATTAACGAAAACAAATCTATCTATACTTCTATACTAATATTATAAATATAAAAATTTATTTTGTTCAACACATTTTTCTCCAAAACTACGGCTTCTAATGAAAACATATTTTAGATTCAGATATTCCATTTATATACTAGGAAATCTTTAGGCTATACTTAATCTTCTTCTTCGTGTCAATGATTGGAGAATTCATATCATATTTTGCCAGTATTTAGCCACGTCGACTGCGGCGTCTGTTGCCTCCATCAGATCGTCATGTGAGCAGGTGAATGGACATTTCGGGCAGGAGAGTAAGTGTGCCATCGTTTGTGGGTCGGCGCCACAGTCACAGGGTGACTTATCACTCAGTTCGTACCCCCATCTCACGAGAAGCTCATTGCTTCGGCCAACCTGGCTCCGTAAGCGATTAAGTGACTTCCATGTAGGCCATTGCAAGTTGTAACCTGCGGGTAGGCACTCTTTGGGGGGGACAAAGCCTGAAGGTTGTGGGTAGATTGTCTGCCATAACCGTACCCTAGCGCGACTCGGAATGCAATCTACTGTGGCGACTTTTCAAGCGGGCACGAGGTGCGGTGTAGCCATAGAGTGGGTGCCGAGGGTCTTTTTCCTGACGCATTTTTTCGACAGAACATGCCAGAGGGTAGACCTTATTTAGTGGTGTGGGCTTAAGGCAACCAGTAATTATTCGACAAGTCTCATTTAATGCTATGTCCACCTCCTTAGCATGAGCGGAACGGTGCCAAACTGGACACGCATATTCACCTGCAGAGAAAGATAGAGCGAGGCCTGTTGTACGAAGTACGTGCGGAGATGCCCCCCAATGTGTTCTCGTTAGCCGACGGAGCAGATTATTTCTTGCACATACTTTTTGTTTGGTATACAGGCAGTGAGCTTTAAATGTTAGAGACCTGTCCAGTATGACTCCCAGGTATCGTGGTTGTGGACAGTGTTGAATATGAGCACCTCGCCAAGATATTTGAAGAGGCCTGTTTGCTTCACGGTTCCTCAGGTGGAACGCACACGACTGAGTTTTAGACGGGTTGGGTTTAAGAGCGTTATCGTCATAGTAAGAGACGAGTGCGCTTAGCTGTCTTCAGCAAACTTTCCACCTCCTCAAAACATGACGCCTGAGCAGCCAAAGCAAGGTCATCGGCATAGAGGAATTGACGGGTGTTTGGAGTTTTTGGTTGATCATTGGTATAAATGGAAAACAAGGCCGGGGCTAAGACACTCCCCTGTGGGAGGCCATTTTTCTGACTGCGCCACCTGCTTTTGTTACGATTAAGGTGAACCTGGAATCTTCTGTTGTTTAAGATATCTCTTAGTATGCGGACGAAGCCTTGTCCGTTAGTTATGTTGTGAACTTTAACTAGGAGTCTACGAATGTTGACGGTATCATATGCAGCTGTTAAATCAACAAAGACAACGCCAGTTATTCTCCTGCTTTCAAATCCGTCCTCAATAGCCTGTACAAGATTCAAAGTTTGCCTAGTGCAGGACTTGCCAGGACGAAAACCAGCTTGCTCTGGGATTAGGTGTTTCTCAAGTAAAGGCGTCAGGCGGTTTAAAAGCATCCTCTCAAAAAGTTGAATGTATGGCTTAATAGCGATATGGGGCGGAAACTTTTCGGATCATCTGGGCTTTTACCTGGTTTTAACAGAGCTATGATTTTGGCCCGCCTCCAGACCTTTGGGATTGTGTAGAGTTTAAGGCATGAGTTAAACATTGCTAATAGCCATGAGATAGCTACGGGACCCAAGTGATTAATTTGTTCCGTAGTAAGGTCGTCCAAACCAGCCGCTTTTCCATTTTTTAAGGATTTAATGCATGTTACTATTTCGGCTAGTACAAAGGGTTTGCTGATGGCATCGGTATTGTCAGTCGGTGTGATAAGCGGCTTTGGTTCCCTGGGCAGGCGGTGGGGTGGCTTTCCATTTAAAAGAAGCTGATGGGCAACTTGATTGGCAGTTACTTGACCAGAGTTTGTAGCATTTGGGGGGTCGCCAGTTAGTTTTTTAATGGTGTTCCATGCCTTCTTGCTGTTATGAGTCATGTCAACGGAAGATACAAGCTGAACCCAGCTGTTTTTTCGGCTTTCAGCAATTGTCCGCATAAGTTCCTCTCCAGCCAGAATGGTGTCCTCAGAAAAAGGGTCTTTGGTGTAGAGCGATTCATAAGTAGAAAGCAGCTTAGCAGACTGATCCTCAAGGCCTGGGATGTACAGGCACCGACAGCCGCGAGGTATGTGCTTACGAGCTGATTCCCAGATGATATCCACAAATAAATCGTAGTTCTGCGGGGTTGGTTCTACATCTATCAGCTTAGACTCCACGTACTCAGAAAAGGCCCGCCATTTGGCTTTCCTAAAATTAAACCGTCTTCTAAAGGGAACCACAACAGGAGTTATCGCTGCTTGAATTTGGCAGGAAATAGGTCTATGTTGCGTGTGTGGGATGGGCTCATGAACGTAATAATAATAATGTGAGCTGGGTGATCAGTAATTTTTATGTCGATTGGGCCAAAGGGAATGTTTGGGGGTTTATAGATTGATGTGACACTACAGTTTCGGAAATCAGCGGTAATAACTTCTATATCATTTTGGGTGGCTACGGATATAGCATCGATAATTGCAGCTGGGTTAGCAAACATTGCGCTTCCATATTTTTCGTGTGGGATCTCGGCTATAAGTATCATGCCTGAGATATAGGGTCTGGAATGGTTTGCATCTCTATGTGTCTCCTGGACGCACAAAATGTCGCAAGCGGTATTTTTACAGAGATTCGCGAGTAATTCGGATTTTATGGAAGAAAAACCTTCGATGTTAATAGATATTACCGTGAGAGCTGCTCGGTAAGGGTTAAGGTTAGAATCGTCACAATCAGCGTGGTCACTTATTTGGCCCTGAGATAGGCAGTTACTGGCTTTTTGAGCATTCCAATTCATTGTGGGGACAGGATCAGTCAGCCTAGGCCCTGCGTTACCGGACCTAGCTGCTTCCAGGGTGCGCCACGTGGAGGCTCCTATCGTGCACCCCTCGTTATACTTAATTAAACATTCCATTAATCCTTGCGATGTAGCCCACAGCACTTGGGACCAGCGTTAACTAGTTATTTCTGTTTGACCACATGAAAGAAGCCGCATGTAAATACTAGTAGTAACGGTGTGTTACGATACCGAAAATAACACATAAATATTTTAACTAACAGGCAAAGTTTCAGTCGGAAACTAGTTTGTTATAAGATACTTACTCAAGGAACTTCTTTTCATGGAATTAGTTACTATACAGTGTATCTTACAAGAACTTAAAGCCTTATCTTGTTTCCCTTATCTTTCTTTACTTTACTTTGCAGGCATTCAACTAAGAAATTCGTTCTAAAATAGAAATTTTGGAGTTTAGGATATTAAAAATGTATGTGCAATTCCTAGGAAATCCTCTTATAGTCGCAAGGTAAAGCACATACCTGACTGTATAGTAACTACATGTGTGTGAAAATGGGAGCCAAGTTCAGTATTAAGAATATGATAAGCTTCTCTACTTTACCGATTAAAGTTTAGAGATTACGGATGCCGAATTCGCTAATTCACTTGTATTTTTCATAAAACAAAAAAAATATATAATAAAATTATGCTATAGATTAGTAATAATTACCGAAATCATGGTTATCATCATTAACTATCATTTAATTGTAAAAGTATTGACAAATCGATACGATTTCTAAAATAAAAAGAATAAATAAGAACCCAACTATTTTTCCACAATTCTCCTTTTTTACACACAATTAGCTAAGAAATTGAGCCAGATAACTAAATTCCATGCATTTTTAACTACTTCCTATGTCATCCAGAAGTGGGTTAAGTTTATGACCATCGTGGCGCAAGAGCACAAGTGCGCGACTGTACACTCTACGATTATTGGTTCAATTCCCTCTTGAGGTAATGAAATATTTCATATTTTCATTTTCCTCGCTCTAGTAGCGACGCAATGAGCGGCGTTGATCTCCACTACTCCACACGCAATTCCTCTAGATTCGACGGAAAGTGGAGAACGAAGTTCTTTTAATGGAAATAGAGTAATAGAGCAATAGAGATAAACGGTAACGTGAAGGTAAAAAGAAATATCCATCGACTTATATTTCCGCCGCCACTTTACACCAGTTTAACTTTAATTGCGAAATTGTAACTGCTTAGTACTCCTTTGTGTACCTACACTATTCTTCTGTCACAAGTTCCCTGATTTGAACTTGACTGGACGCGCTACCGCGTGTTTAAGTAGGTAAATGTATTGTGTTATTACATAATTAGATTCAGGTTAGTTAGTGCATTTCACGGAGTAGATACATAGAAATATTTAAGTCATAGTGTTAAAACTCTCCGTACTTCACGTTTGGTCAATTTTAGAGATATTGGGCGAAGAGTAGATGAGAGGAATCGAACGCATCAACTTTGTCTTATTAGGTCCTTTGATTAAAAATATTTTTAAATATAAATATTTTTCAAATCTTACGCTGAGAAAACAATTATTTTTATTACCTAGCTCTAGTAACAAAATAAGATGAAATATTCGTGTAAATTATATTCACAGCTATTTTCTAAATTTAAGGTTAATAGACGAAGAAATATTTTTTCATCTGCAAAGTATTATTTGACAATAAGAATATATATTTTTTTAAAACGTACTTATGACGTTATGGACGTAGCAGCATTTGAACCCGCGCCTCTTGTTACGTTCCAAGAGGTCCCTAGCTAAACTTTCAACGGGTTAAAATCCAAATTGAAATTCAAAATATTCTTTATTCAAATAGACCATTATAGAATAGAATAGAATAGAATAGAATTGTTTTTACAGATATTTTAAATTTTGGTAGTGGCAAACTAAGAAATTTATTATCTTAAAAAAACTGTTTAAGGGAAATAATATAGTAATTTCACAAATAATATAGTAATTAATGTTCTTTAATATTTGCAAGTAAAAATATTTTTTCTTTTAATTATTATAAATTTAAATTATTCTAAACTCTCCAGTAGGAAAATATACCCACAACATTTGCTATCAGTAATTTTATTTTACAGTAAGTATGGAATGCCAGTAATTTTATATAAAGTCAGTTTGTCTTGGCTCTAATCTCAACAGACACGGCGTTTAACAGTTCCAAAGCATGGCTCGGGCGTAACCAAATATAACTGAGTTCGTAGACCAGAATATCCTAGTACAGTCTCAGTATCAGGCGAAATATCGATATAACATGATTTTCATCGGCTTACATTTGTAAATCTTGGTAAATATTAATAGTAAAAACATTGATTATAATTAATTGAAAAACTCCTCACTATAATGAAATTTATTTAATGTAATATATTTCTAATGTTTTTTTTTTTCTATACATAGTCGTATAAATTTTGTTACCTAAGCACATGTATAGAATTCCTTTCTAGCACATGTATAGAATTTGTGATACATCGGACCACCTGCACCTACAGGACATCGCGCCGTGGCACACACGACTGCCCGACAGGAAGCGTCTACCAAGGGACCTCGTCACTCCCCTCAATTCCGACTCCTGAGCTGCCGCGTCGACCGCTGGTCGAATAAGCTGGGCCTATCAATAGCAACCGTGAGTCCCACGGTAACACATTACAAGTGATTCATGGAAACTCTTGAACACTTTGGCCATAGCGTGATGTAATATCCCAGCTATTCTAGCTATTTATAAATAGACTATATAATACAAATAATATTTTTTTTGTGAATTACAGCGTTCATAATATTAATATACAGTATAAATATAAAAACGAATGCTTTATAATACGTAATATTATCAACAATAAAAACAATTTAAAATTCCAAACAGCCTAAAACTGAAACAGCGTTTGGTCCAAAATGAAATAAAATCTCTCTATCAACTTTTCTGTCGAGTTATGAAAATTTTTAAACTCAAAACTAAAATTATAATTAATACTAGAAATTATGTAAGCTATGTATGTAGATACGAATGTTTTTGACAAGGGCGAACGGAGCGGAAAATTCTAATTAATATATGCTTTACATGTTTACTTTATACAGTGCGCGGCTATGGCGAAATGGATATATTTTTTAATTTTCGGTATGAATTTCCTTTATTTCTTGCAATTTCATTTTGTTCTGTCTGAAAACGTGAAACTTGTGGGTAGATTGCCATTTAGGGAAATTAATTATTTTTCTTTCCTCACTCGAGACAAAGCGCTGTGTTGGGTTGCGGCATTCAACAAGCAATGAGAGTTGGACGGTGCGCGGTGTAAGTAATGTATTAACACCAGGTTCCGTTTGTCTCTCTTGTTATATAGCAGGGGAGCGGGATACAACGTGACTAAAAAAAGTGAAAATTTTTCATTATCTTCAAAAGGTTGAGCCAAAGTTGGATTCTTATTTAATATCACTTAGATGTCCGCCTGTCTGTCTGTCTGTCAAGATTGTATGGAGGTTTGTATGGTCAAGCTGAAATGATTATTAAATACGGTCTACAGTCTTAGTGCCCTGAAAAAAAAATCTTTGAAATCATCGAAAGATATCAGCACCGCAAGCAAGGCTCCATTTTAAAGCATATTGTATGAAGTTCACAGCGTAATTAAAACGTGTAAGGTATTTCGTTATCGTAAAAT
Source organism: Heliconius melpomene rosina (assembly GCF_056956725.1). Taxonomy (NCBI): domain Eukaryota; kingdom Metazoa; phylum Arthropoda; class Insecta; order Lepidoptera; family Nymphalidae; genus Heliconius; species Heliconius melpomene. The sequence continues at coordinate 14,136,190 of NC_140409.1, forward strand.
TATAAAATTTGGTATTAAGTGAGATCTTACGGTAGAAATAAAAAAAAAATTAACCTAGTGCTAAAACAATATGTTCCCATTAAAACGCTTTCAATTCCCACTTTCCACCAAGTTCTGGGGGCATTGCTAATTGAGTACCAGCACTCAACTCTGCGCTTTACCGATATATTTTATTCCCCCGATTGAAACTCGAACTCACATCGGCGCGTTTACAGTCACATCCTAGTGCTGGTGAGCCACGACGGCCTTAATTCATCATCAATTCTTTATTTCAGGAAAGAGACCAGTAATTCACTTCCGAAGCACAACATAGAAATCTATTTAAATACTTGTTGTACTTACAGGTATCTTAGCAGCTTCATGCGGCGCTCGGGAACCTTTCAGGCCACATGACGGCTCCGTACCATTCTTAGTAAGTTTATATTTAGACTAGTGACCGCTAGGAACTTCGTTTGTATGAACTATGTACATACATAACGAACGTAAAATACTGTTAAAGGCAATTAGTAACAAAAGAGTTTCGTATATAAGCAGTGGAACTCTACGCTGCACTTCGACTTGTTAGCACAATTCATTATCTTAATTAAAATAATTCAGTTCCTGGAGTGAGAATCGAACCAAAAAAAATATTTAAAATCGGTTTATTTTTAATGAGATGAACGTTTCTCCCGTTACCTATCTAAAAAAAGCACTGACTGACTTTCGGCATCAATCTTGAGACTACTCAGCTGCATTCTATATACCAGTTACTGGCAGCCACGCCTGTATTTTATGTTGGCTCCATAAAAGCTTAGCATGTCCTCTAAAGTGCGGAACAAATTATTTGCACATCCATTCTACACCTGATCAGGGTTCATAGTTAACATATGAGTATTTATACTATTATACAGTATTATGCTATAGCCTTAGCCTTAGCCTTTATAGCCTTTCATGAGGTCGTCATGGCGCAGGGGCAAAAGCATGCGACTGTAAACGTGACAGGTTGTGGGTCGATTTCCACTTGAGGACATTCAACATTTAGTATTTTCATCGAGATAGATTTTATCATCGACGTAAAGCGCGTCGCTGCGTTCCGCCATAAGTATTGCGTTGTATATACACCTAATTACAGGAGAATTGAATTATGTGCATTCAAATAATAACAAAGATTGAATTAAGCTACATAAAAAAATCAAAAATATAAAATAAAAAGCTGATTTTATTGAATACTAGCGAAAAATAAATTATGTTAGACTGTTCACCCTTTTTAGAAGTTATCAATCGGCGAGAGGTAGTGTTCATATATTAGGTGGATGTAGAAACACATTTTGTGTGGATGCGAGCGAGGTGCATCACATGTGTGGATTCGCATATGTGATCTCACATCCACACTTATAAACAATTGTTAGCGTATTCGTGTAAAAGAGGGTAGATGTTAAAATCAGTGGAATTGTGTCAATCGACGTATCGGAAGGAAGCTCGAGTGTAGTATTGTTATTGCTCTTTCCGAATACGTTGGAAACATATAGACCCCCATATTCGGACTCGCACTATACACACAGACAGACTTACGAACAAAGTGACCCTATACGGGTTCCGTTACGAAATCCTAAAATATTTAAAATCAATATTACGTATCAGATTCTAAAAGCATCAGAATTTCAGTCCACGATTGTATAAAAATACAGCCACCGTTGAACGTAGTTTATTCTTCATACATAAAATGTTATTCCATTTTCCAAGTTAGTTTTACTTTCGAAGATTGAATTGAAATAGCTTATTCAAGTCAGTTCCTTTAAAGATATAAAGTAGCTCCAAATTTGCTTTTGCCTTACATTTCAACGACTGTCAGTGTTACGTTGTTTATACATACTTAATTTTTTGGCTTTACGCTGGGTAGTCAGGGGAAGATGACCCTAGTGTTACCCTAGTGTTAAAACACTCACTTCCCATTAAGACACTTCTGTTACCCATTTCCGTGCGCCTTCTGGCCACGACTAGCCTGTACCTTCATAGATACTTACTTTTATGTTGTTTTTTTAAAGGTAAGGTCTCTATTAAATTTTACCTGAGTCTACGTGTGTGCGTTAATATAATGTAACCTTAATAAAATAAAATGTAAATACAATCTTCATCGGTAAATGGACTATCTTATTCTAGAGATTATCGTGTTCAACATTCATGCATTCTCCTATTGTGTAACTTTATTTCTTTCTCACTGTATAACTTCCCTCGTGTGTTCTCGATTCAACTTGAAATTAGCGAAGTGATTTCGCGCTCAACCGTCACGCTTAGAACGACATACACCTAGAACTAAACCCGACATTTTTTTTTACCTTAAATAAATCCACGTAAAACATTAAGCACTCATGGCGTAGGGGCACAATGATGGGGATATAGGGAGTGCGATGGATGATGCGATTTATGGTTATGGATTCGATTCCTAATGGTTGTAATGAAATATTGAATATATTAGTTCCTTCGATCTGGTGACAAGGCAAAACACGGCGTTGAGGCGTTCCGCCACTCAAAATCGAAAAGGGATCGATAATTCCCTCTGTGCATCCTGCTATACACGAGATACAAAGTGAAGCTACAAAAACTTAATAAACTTCAATCCAATAATATTTAATCCTATATTCATTTATTCAAGTTTTGTACGAAGAAATCTTACAAACATCAAAAATTTTCTTCTCCGAGTAAAAGCATCCGGTAGTTCTGCAGGATGAACTTATGATAACTTTTCATATTAGTTTCCTGTCTTTAGAAATCTCTCAGATTTGTATTCAATATTATTTTACAAGTACGTAGAGTAGTAAAACTGTAAAATATGTATGTAGAAATCAAAATAATAAAAATACACAGTGGTGTCAGTGTCATAGGAGGCTTACACCAGCGACGAAGATTGGTAAGAATTAGAATTTAATTAAATTAACTTTAGATTCAAATCCTGCTCGAAAAAGTTAAGATCCATCTTTTCATAAGCAAAACCTTAAATAAAAACAAATTCTAATATATATCTCTGTACACACAGACACATACAAACATACATATATCATAAGCATTCGCACAAACGTCTGTTACATAAGGCATTTACCTGTAAAGTAGGCCTTTCAACCAGCTCTTGAGCCTTCAAAGGCCACCGCTAGGCTTATTCAGACTTTTGTAATGGACATGTTGAAATTGTTTTACATTTTCTTTTTATGTGTGGTAAAGGATAAGAATTTTGCTAGTTGGTCTATTTGTTATGAGTGTAGGCTCGAATTTTGTCCACATCTGTAATAAGTTTGAAGAGTTTGCTTGCTTGAACGCGTTAATCTCAGGATAGTTTCGAATTGAATAAAATATATTTATTTCTTTATCGAAGTATGATCAAATCCAAAGAACGAAGAAGAACCAGCGCAAGAAACTCAGAAGGTTTTTTTTTTTTTTTAATTTTAAACAAATACATACATATCATATTAATATACATAAAAGGAAGTTAATAACTTGAGCTTTTCTCAAGTAAAACATTTTCAATTTTAAATAGTTCAAATTAGTCTCTACGTTCTTGGTTTTTTTGTAATTTGAATTTAGTGGGAAAGGTGGCAAAAGTTAGGCATAAACGCTCATATCTTTTGATTGCATAGACCTAGGAATTTATTTTTTTCCTTTCCTCCTAGAGATGTTAGATTATATTAATTTTAGCTTGATACCTCCGCGTTTATGAGAAAAATGGTCTTGATAGACGGACAGACGACAGATTGACAGTTGGACAACAACGAGTCAAAATAAAAAATATACAGGTATTATACATATGTTATATTGATAGTAATTATGATGTCTCTAAGAGACAAAATAAAGTATCACTCTTAATTGGTCCCAAATATCAGATGCTAATAGCATAAGATCCATCATCGACGACATCACCTTACACCCACAACACATTTGATAAAGTCAACTAAAAATTTGAACTTATGCTTATTAGAATTCTTCATAACTATTTTCTGAAGAATTCTAATAAGAAATACGGAAATATTTACTTTTGAGTAATTACAGACTACGACTACATTTACATAGATTTTCTAGAATAAGCTATTCAAATTGAATATTCGTTTGTAAGGATAATATTATTTTGTCTGTAGTTTTATACTAACTACACTATTATTATAAAACTAAAGACTTTGTTTAGTTGAACGCTAACCTCAAGAACTACTTACTGGCTACGTAAGCAGAGCCCGTCCTCTATTTCAGTCTTGCATCTCCGCACTAATTACACGTTACATGTAATTACATGTTGAGTCTATCCTTTTGTCTATCCTTAATCAGGCGCTATCCACCGTGCCAGGACGGCCTCACAGTGGATTCAAACACTACACCACTGTAAATTGGACGATCTCAAACATAATCGTTTTTATTAAATTTGCTTAAATCTATAAATGTTTCAAATATCCTTTTCAAAATGTATCTCTAACTGGATCAATCCTATTAGGAACGCCATAAAAATTAATAGTGACCACATTCGCTTTTCACTCACTTCTTCTTCAATAAGCAATATTGAATACTTGGACACTTTGGTACAGTTCACATTAGCGTTTTTGAAAAGACAAAGAACAGAGATACTACATTCATTAACTACTACAAGATACTCTTACCTACACCGATACCTGCGATCCCCACTCATTACTTAACTTCCTGTACAGGTTTACTACATATCCCGCTACCGAGGTGTCTGCGTTGGCACTCTCTTATCTCGCACTACAGTGATAACAGCGTGCGTGTGCGTGGTCGATCCCACCGCTGACACGCACGATACCAGACCCATCAACGTGGTGACAGCCGCCACGTACAGGCATCCGAGACGAGGGATACGGGTTCAAGTCACTAAGCTTATTGTGCCCCTGTGTAAGTATTGATTTTTGTGTATATATGATACCCGCTTTTTAACCGACTTCTGTAATAAAAGGAGATTATCAATTCGAATATACTTTTACCTCAGAAGTTTTAACTGGGTGAACCGGTGTTGATGATTCTTTTTTTATTTGAAAGGTAATGACTTCCGTGTGGTTCCGTACCGTAATTTCGTCCATTTCTCACAATGGTATCTGTGAGAAGGATACACTTCAAGAATAGTTTGGTGAATGTTTGGTTAGATTTTGATTATGGGATCCGCTTGAAATTGAACAATTTGGATTTTTTTGTATACTATTAAAGTTACAAGCAAAACATTGTTAACTTTTTATCAGAAGTGAAATTCCTCATCGTTGCATTTCTTTTCAATCAACTTAAAAAAAAGTTTGCTTTAAAATAATACCTAACTAAGCCAAGTAAAACAAACAGGCTTAGTAATTTTGATAATATAGTAGCGTTGTTCTAGCATTAGCTTGACACCGACTTCAAAATTATAAATCTTTCTTTAATTATTTTTATTAAACAAAATCAAAGTACATTTTACTTCAAATTAAAATTAAATCAGCTTCACGCTGTATCCCGCACACAACAGGGTAGGCAGAGGGAACCTAGTGTTAAGACACTCCGTTCTCCACTTTCCACTAAATTCTGGAGACAATGTGTGTTGGATGGCGGAACTCAACGCCGCGCCTTGCCTTGACACCAGAGCGAAGAAATGGAAATATACATTTTAAATGAATATTTCATTTCCTCGAGTGGGGATCGAACCCACGACCAGTCGGTTTTACAGTCACGCATTATGCCCCTGCGCCACGACTTATTATATAATATTTAATTTATTGTTTGAAATCTGTATTTATTTTGTTTAAAATTAATTTATTATAAAGAAAGTTATTTTGACAAAACTATTTTCTTTGAATGCCTAAAATATCAAGGCCGCACATTGTCTTGATACTAGAAGGAGATAAAAAAGGAATTTATTCCTCCGTGGAAATCGAACCCACAAACATTGCGTATACAGACAAACGCCTCAGAGTCCTCAATAATATTTATATAATGCTATAATTGCCTTCATATTATTTAATGATAAAGAACTTAGTAGGAAATGAGGTCAAATGCGATAAGCCCAGTTAATCAGCTTGTTTAAGAACAATAGAATTTTTCAAGTATTATCGTACACATCGGATATAGTAGTTACCAAACCAATTCATACAGACATCTTTTGTATGGAATAAATATGAAATAAAGCGGTGAATGCAGGTTCTATTCCTTTTTAGATAAGAATTTTATTTCACCCAATCCGACATTTTTTTTAAACATGATCCACATAAGTGGAAGGGAACCAAAAACCACCCTGTCTACCACTATATACGCCATAAAGCAATGGGAAGCATAAAAATAATGAATATCTGTATAATAAAAATCCGGTTATGCGCGATTCAGACCCACACACCGAGTTCTTCGTATTAATTTCATGATTCTAGGGATGTAGATATCTCATGTTCCCGTTGAGAACTTGTAAGTTGGCAAACCTTATTGGTAGTTGTACTGTAATATTGCTCTCAATTTAACGATTTTTTCCTTTATTTGTATTGTAAGTTCTCACTTTATCTGTATACGCTCCTAACTTTTGATTGCATTGACTTAGGAAGATATTTTTTCTGTAATCTAAGGGACTCTAGACCGGGATCAACAGATAAAAATCTCCTTTGAGGTACGGAACCTTAAAAACATAAAGAATACCCTATCTAAGTGAAACTGGAACGATCTATTAAGAAATGCTATAACAATACTATAAAAATATCATTGTCTAAACGGGACTATTTTGTAGTATTCTCTGTCTTTTCTAACAAAAGGGAAATGTAACATTCAAAAGTAAATAACTTTTCTGTGAAATTGAAATTTTATACTTTTGTTCTAATATTTATAATAAATAACTTGTGCTCTCATTTTCTTAATATAAATTAAATGTTACCACATCGGCAAAGAGAAATATTTTTGTTTTGATAGTTCAGTTTTTCATTTATAAAAATCTATATATATAAAAGGACTTGTCCTCACTGACTGAGGTAAGACGCACGCACAGCCGTAACCGCTGATGGGAGAAACGTAAAATTTGGGGAGATGTTTACTTTCGTAATCTGGACATCCACTAAGAAGGGATTTTGAAAAATTTTTATCCTAAAGGGGTGAAATAGGGGTTGAAAGTTTGTATGGAAAAAAAATTAAAACGGCACCGATTCTTATAAAATTTGAAATTCAGACTCTTAAAAGTATTTAATTGAACACATGTTTCATGGTTTTCTAGAATTTTTCCCCTAAGGGTGCAAATAAGGGGTTGAAAGTTTGTATAGAATTTTTCTTAAATCGGCACCAATTTTTATAAAATTTGAAATTTAGACTCCTAAAAGTATTTAATTGAACACATGTTTCATGGTTTTCTAGAATTCTTCCCCTAAGGGTGCAAATAAGGGGTTGAAAGTTTGTATGGAAAAATTCTTAAATCACCACCGATTTTTATAAAATTTTATATTTAGACTCTTAAAAATATTTAATTGAACATGTAATTCATGGTTTTCCAGAATTCACCCCCTAAGGGCGCAAATAAGGGATTGAAAGTTTGTATGGAAAAATCTTTAAATCGCCACCGACTCTTAAAGCCGTCTTTTTTAGACTCTTAAAAATATTTTGTTGAACACATGTTTCGTGGTTTATTAGAATTCACCCCTAATTACGCAAGCGAAGCTGCGCGCGTCCGCTTGTATCTATATATATAAAAGGACTTGCCCTCACTGACTGAGGTAAGACGCACGCACAGCCGTAACCGCTGATGGTAGAAACATGAAATTTGGGCAGATGTTTACTTTCGTAATCTGGACATCCACTAAGAATGGATTTTAAAAAAATTTTAACCCTAAAGGGGTGATATAGGGGTTGAAAGTTTGTATGGAAAAAAAAATAAATCGGCACCGATTCTTATAAAATTTGAAATTTAGATTTTTAAAAGTATTTAATTGAACACGTGTTTCATGGTTTTCTAGAATTCTTCCCCTAAGGGTGTAAATAAGGGGTTGAAAGTTTGTATAGATTTTTTTAAAAATCGGGACCAATTTTTATAAAATTAGAAATTCAGACTATTAAAAGTATCAAATTGAACACATGTTTCATGGTTTATTGGAATTCACCACTAAATACGCAAGCGAAGCTGCGCGCGTCCGCTAGTAAATTATATATATACGTTTGGAGATCAAACCCAGGACTGTCGCGTTTACAGTTGAATGCCGTGTCTGAAATATGTTAAACATTAATTTACCACCAGTGCATTGTTTAAATACCTACGTAAGTATGCTAAAGTGTAGTACAAGCTTTTGCCAGACTAAAACTTACGAAACAGACTTTAATGCTAAGATGAAATCTCTGAAGCCATCAAATGAACACGCTGTTTCCCGCATACCGGGATAAGCAGAAAGCTTAGTGTTGGCTTTCTGCTTACCCCGCTAACCCGCTATGCTGTGCTAGACGTTAAAGACGGTGGATTCCACATTCTGCAATTTTTGAGAAATTTCGTGTTGAGCGGAGAAATAAAAATTGTAGCTAAAATAAAGATTGTAGAATCAATCCCACAATTGGAATTGCAACCCACAATCCGCGCCAGACACCAGACACCAGCCAAATTAGTTACTTTAATAAATACCTACCAAAATGTGATATCAAAATTAAAAATTTTCAATACTATCAAGCTTTTAGTTACTTCGTTAACAAACTAAAATATTTCGGCTAAAATCAACTCTGTACAGTACGTACACAATGGAACGGTTACAGGTTTTGTTCATAAATTTCAACGGAACGGGAGAATGCTCACTCAGTTAAATAATGTGTGTTTTGCTAAAATAATGTTTCCTGGCGTCAGGCTTCAGTTTGTGTTGAAATTAAGGCCTTTGTTATATTTTATTTTTTTCCTATAAATTTTATAAATGTGGAAGTTTGAAAATGAAACGTCCAGGATGGATGTTTGTTTCATTTTCACAAAAACTACTAAACTACTGAACAGATTTAAATGATATCTATGGTATTTGCCAACTTCAAAACAGTCTGGTGCAAACTGAAAAATTGTTTTTACTAAAAAACAATTAAGTATGAAAAATTAAAAAAAAAAACGATACACAGATCTGTTCAAATCAAAAATAATCCCCCCGTAAAATATCCCTAGATACGCCCATGAAAGACTGAGGATCTAACGTTAATACATTCCGATTACGTAACACTTTGTGTTAAAGAGTTCACCCCCCCCCCCCCCCCCCCCCCTCAATTAGATTCGAACACACGACCATAGCGTTTACAATCAGACACTGTACCGCTACTCCACTATCAGCTCCCAATAATATATTATTAACTTCCATACGTAAGTGTTGTATCCCGCACGTCGCAGGGTATGCAGAGGAAACATGGGGATCTAGTGTTAAGACACTCTCCCATTAGGACCAATCCGTTCCCCCCTTTCAACTGAAGTCTCGATGCACTGCGTGTTGAGTGGCAGAACTCAATGCCAGAGAAAAATATTTCACTGCCCCGAGTGGGAATCGAAGTCACAACCAACGCCTCACAGTCGCCACTTAGTTGTATTTTAAATAAATATAAAATACACATATCGATATATTATAATTAACTAATAATACTCATTACCCACAACGTCACTCCAAAGCTCGATATTACTCTAATTGCTACAGAAGCACGTACAAACGTATATACCAATTAATTATAATAATTAACAAGTTGCCTGCATTATCGGTACATTGCACGCGCAACTAAATGGTACAATTAATATAGCTATTATTAACTAGATTTTACCTGCGGCTTCGTCTTCTTAGTGAAATGGAAATAACTGAGAGTATCTAATGTATAGAGGTCATTCGATTCATTCGAGGTGCGTACACAAGCTCAGTGAGGAAATGAAATATTTCATATTTTCATTTTTCCTCGCTGCACTGAGGCAAAACGCGACGTTGAATTTCGCCATTCAATACGCAACGCCTCCAGAGTTTGGCGGAAAGTTGGATTTAGAAATGTCTTAATAGTAACAGAGTGTTTTAACACCACCATAAACAAATATAAGTATAACACATTCGAAGTGACCGAGGCAACACGACAAGTACAGTGGGTTACGACGAAACTTTAATAGTTTCGTCGTAACCTAGTGATGGAACCTCCTATTGCTTTCCTTACCCCCGATAAATGGGCAATCCAACACAAAGATTTTTTTTTTATTCAATCCACTAGTTCCTGAGATTAGCACGTTTAACTAAACAAACACTCCTCAATCCAGCTTCATATTATTAGTCTATCTATTAAAACGATATATGGTTACTAATAGATATGTGAGATCTAAATTAATTAAATCATCTTATGACATGTGGATGCTCTAAACCTATCTATGAAGATATACATTATTAGATGGAAGTGGTATGTCGCAAAATTAATTTTGAAGTATTTTAGATCAACGTATGGTATTGGCCATTAAAAAAAAATTGTTAACTGTTATAGGATTTTTAGTGTTCTGTACCTCGAGAGATAGAAACGGAACCCTTATAGGATCATTTTGTTATCTGTCTGTCACGAACATTTATCACGAGTTCACGTAGAGGTATGAAACTGAAATTAATATCATTTGTCTTCTAAATCAACACGATCCCAAAAATACAAACATTTATGCATCGATTTTGTTGCATTTTTTAGGAAATTCTCAGCGTAATCAAAACCACTACTTACCGAGTACCTTAGAACTACAGTTATGAAATTTTGCACGAAGTGAGAGCATACAATACAAATAAAGGAAAATATCCGTAAATTAAAATTCATAGGTATTTCGTAGAAAAAAATACAATAAAAATACAGATTTCACACCAAATTAGTGCACATATCTGCAAAATTAAATTTGTCAACTTTTATAAGTTATACTTCCCTTTAACCTACAATCCTGAAATTGGTATTGAAACTCAAAAAAACATAGAGAACATCAATATCGTACATTCGTGATTCATGTCATCAGTTGTCAACACTCACCAATATTAAAAATTCTAAAGTACGATGTAGGTATATATATGCCGAAGGAAGAGATTAAAACGGAAATTACATTTTCATAGATGTTTAATGATTAGCTTTAATATTATTATCTGTAGCAACTGTTTATATGACTGGCTGTGTTCATGTAAAAAGACAATGTGTAACTTTTGTATAACCAATTAGACGACTTGATCAATAGTGTGTAGTCAGAGCCTTCAGCATCAGAGGAAATGATCGAAAAGACACTAATAGTTGATTATTGTAGAATTACGATTGGCTGACATGTTTTTTAGTAATTTGAGCAATAACGTGGAGGCTTATGCCTTGAGTAGAGTCGTGACGTAGAATGATTACACTTCTGATGTTTTTGGAGAAAGGAAGGACGAGTGTGACGAATCTGCATCGTTATTTCTGCTTGCATTAACCTAATGGAGCCCACAGCTCCAGTAAGAGTCATTTGCAAACAATCTCTTACATATATATATATCTACATCGTCAAATTTAGTTCGTTTATCAATTGAAATGTTTATTTTGACCGGACTATACAATAAGTATTCTTTATTGTACTGAAATACATAAAAAACTCTTCACATATCTTATAAGAGACTAAATTCATCATCTTTAAGCCAAATATTCGAACCCATATTAACTAACTGATCAACTATTCCACAGTATCAAATGTAACAGCGGAAAGGGCATATATGGTACAAAAATCTCCAGCGTTTATGCTTCTTGCAAAGAAAGTACCTGATGCTCTCGCCGAGGTGCCCCTACGGCCCATCTCTATAGAGTTCCAAGGTGAAGAAACTTTAGCTTTACATGAGGAGTGCTTAATGCCTGGCTGGCACTTTTTCTATAAGGGAGTATGTATTTTTCCTTATATATTTTCGAATATTATTTTATTAATAGTTTCAGAGACATGGTTAAGTAGCGGAACTCAATCACAGGCTTTGTCTGAATTGATCTTGAATATGTATAAAATTTATATATAAATATTTTTTACTTTCATTCCAGAAAATATTTTCAGTACCTTGCTCCAGCAAGACAAGGCACGGGCGTTGAATTCCACCGTTTAATCGGCAATATTTCGAAAACTGAGTAGTTCTTGGAGAACATTAGAGTCACTCTGCTTACTCTGCTATATGCAGGGAACATTTTTTGTTCTCTTATAATAAATATCAAGAACATAACTAATTAGTTTATAATTTAAGAGGATTGAATTCACAAAATTGTCTTTTTATGAACAGTTTTTAGCAAAATCAAACGATACGTTTGTATTTTAAAAACAGTTTATCTTTGGTCCATCTATAAGCCAAAGGATGTTTTGAGAGGTTCTTCTTGCAAGGTACGCAAAAGGAACCTAGTGTTACGACACAAGACGTCCCACATTTTCGGCCAAGATTTTAAAACATTGCGTGTTAAATGACGGAGCACAACTCCTCACTTTGTCTCCCAGAGTAAGGACATAAAAAAATATAACTACTACGCTACTATGGCCTCTACTCAAACTCTCTTAAATCCTAAAGTGGATCCTGGAGGAATAGTGGCGTGTGGGAGTGTGGGAGTGTGGGACTGTATGCAATTACAAGTGGAGCTTTGAGCTGCTTTGTATATAGTGTTTTTGGGTACAGGATGAGCTCTTGCGAATTATATTTTTCTTATTTTATGTTTAAAAAAAATATAGATGGCCATCGTGTATCTATATACTCGTAGATGTCTGATTGTAAACGACGCGACGGTTGTGGGTTCGATTCCCACTCGCAAGTACAAATTGTATTTATTTTGTCGCTCTAATAACAAGACAGAGCGAGTTGTGTTCCTTCTCTCAACACAAAAAAAATAAACATTGTCTCGAAAATTAGACGCAAAGTGGGAATCGGAGTGTCTTAACACTATATTCACACTGCTTATCCTGCAGCAGCAGCAGCAGCAGCAGCGGCAATTCAATTTATTTTTAGCTTTCTAGGTCTCCGCCTTAAAATTATAAGTGATAATTCTGTCTAATTATAAATAGGTACATATTAGTAATAACTGCACACCGCAGGGTACACAAATAAAGAAGAGCCTGTCTTAAGACACTCCCCTCCCCCACTTTTAGCCATATTTTCGAGACATGCAGCTCAGTAGCGGAACTCAACGCTGCGCTTTGTCCACCAGAGGCGCAGCGCCGTCCCACTGTCAGAAGCTCAGTTAGCGTAATAATTGGAACGAAGTTCCTTACGGCAGGCTTGGAAGGGATAGGGATTTCGCTGCGTGACCGAAGTGAAAAAAATGTCATAGTAAAACCGTAAGAAAAATGCGTGGAATAAAACCGTTAAATGAGACGTGCGCAGGCGCGACAGTCGCATACACAGACAAGTAGTGTATAATACCTTTCTCTTTCTCCCTCTTTCTTTTTTTAGTTGATAATTTGAATTACGATGTTTTATATTTATAATAAGTAATTTATTATTTCCTAAAATACTGAATTTCCTAAATACTTTCTTGTACTTAAATAAAAACTAATCAGCAAAATTTAAGAGAAAAATCAAGAAAACCTACATAAAATTGAGCACGACTTTTTTTGCAATTTGTGTCGATTCTACATTAGCCGAAGGAACTTCGTTCCTACCTGGTGTCCCACGACACCACATTTTTTATTATATTGTTGGCGGACTCGATTATTTGGACAATTATTTATTTGATTAATTAATTATTATATTAATAATAAATGTGGTAAACACCTATTTATAATTAAACTGGGCTGGAGTAAACAAGGCGAGTTGTTATACCTTTAAGCCTACATCTGTGGTCGCAAGTCCCAGGCACTGCTCCATGCTCCACCTGATTTAGAGACCACAGCTGGAAGGTATCTCACTGCATACGATAGGTGTGAGAATCTATATATATAAAAGGACTTGTCCTCACTGACTGAGGTAAGACGCACGCACAGCCGCGACTGCTGATAGTAGAAACGTGGAATTTGGACAGAAGCTTACTTTCGTAATCTGGACATCCACTAAGAAGGGATTTTGAAAAATTTTAACCCTAAAGGGGTGAAATAGGGGTTCAAAGTTTGTATGGAAAAAAAATTAAATCGGCACCGATTTTTATAAAATTTGAAATTTACATTTTTAAATGTATTTAATTGAACACGTGTTTCATCGTTTTCTAGAATTCTCCCCCTAAGGGTGCAAATGAGGGGTTGAAAGTTTGTATGGAAAAATTTTTAAATCGCCACCGATTTTTATAAAATTAAAAATTTAGACTCTAAAAATATTTCATGGGACACATGTTTCATGGGTTATTAGAATTCGCCCCCTAAATAGACAAGCGAAGCTGCGCGCGTCCGCTAGTAGATATATATATATATATATACAGGATGTCCCAGGAGTCAAGGATAAAACGAAACCAGGTGATAGACCAAGTCGTGACAGTTATGAGAAAAATATAAAAAAAAATCTTTGTCATGTATTTTTCATATTATATTGATTTTAAAAAATATCGGAAAAACCGACACCTGTGATGGTTTATCAAGTCCCAGGTCCCAGGTCCCTAAATTGGAAATGTTCAGGTACCTTGGATCCGTCATGCACGAGTCTGGAGGCATCGATCATAATCTCCTTGGCCGGATAAGAGTTTGGACGGTATCCTGCGATCACAGACCACACCAGTGACCTCCCGCCACTTAGCCCAGGCAACGCTTATCTGACTTAGGGGCTGGCCCAGGACTTATAAGGATAGTGCTCTAGTCCGAGCTCTCGCAGGCCATATACTCGTCTTTGACACATTGCCAATATGCATTTCATTTATGGAAAATGGTTATGTTACGCAAATGCTGCAGCTAGAATGTATAGGAAAAGATACCAAAACGCTGAACGTCATCCCGATTATCGTGTATTTCGATTTTTCTCTCTTCAACAAAGAAGTAATCCAGCAAGTGTCGTACCATTTCAGAATCCAGATTAAATGCGCCAACTTTTAACGTTACTTGCAAAAACAGTGTAGTACATTTTTTTTATAGTACAGTCGGTTAAAGTTGGGTGTAGTAAATATTTTGAATTTAATGTTTGGCAAAAACACCACATTTTATTGAAAACTGATACATGTATGTTTCAATCTTAAACTGTAATTCACAGAAGGGTTACTCATGATTACATTACGGAAAAAAAATGAAGAAAGAGTAATATTTGTAGTCCTGGGACTTGAAAAACCATCATAGGGTGTCGGTTTTTCTGATATTTTTTAAAATCAATATAATATGAAAAATACATGACAAAGATTTTTTTTTATATTTTTCTCATAACTGTCACAACTTGGTCTATCACCTGGTTTCGTTTTATCGTTGACTCCTGGGACACCCTGTATATATAATGAGAATATTATGACTTTTTTTTTATTTTACAGGACAAAATCTATCCAGCCCATAAGTTCTTATTGCAGAGGCATATTCGAGTACAATATTTGACTATTGCAAAGAAGAGTCTATGGTGCAACACCATAACTTTGAAATTCCAAAAGGCTATGACCAACCTCGGATATGCCGGAATGTTTGACAAGGCTGCATCTATATGTGTTAAAGATGTAAGAATTGAAGATCAATTCATATTTTCACGCTGTATCCCGCATATGGCGGGGTAGGCGAAGGGAACCTAGTATGGAGACATTATACGAAATGTCTTAATACTAGGTCCACTCGTATAGATATTGTTTGTCACGTGGTAGAGTTCAATGCCGCGTTTTTTTGTTTACCAGAGCGGAAAGTGAAAATAATTTTGGGTAAGGCTATATAGAAAAGTAAAACTACTAAAAAAAATATTCTATTCAACTTTTTCAATTAGTATGGCTAATAGGATAATTTTGTTTACATATTACAGCCCGATAAAGAAGCTCAACCCTGTCACGTAAGTAAAAAATATAATTATGTAAGCTTAGCAGAGGAAACCTAGGACCCTGGTGTTAGGATATTCTGTTCCCATGAAGACTTTAGACACTTACGCTTCTCACTCTCCGCCCAAGTCTGGAGGCATTGCGTGTGGAGTAAAGGTACTTCACGCCGTAGTTAGCACTCAACGCCGTTCTTTCCATCGTTACCAGAGCAAGGAAATGAAAATATTAAAAAATATTTAATTTCTTCGACTGGAAATCGAACCTACAACATGTCCCGTTTACTGTCACACACTCTTGACCCTGCACCACGACTGGCTTATAAACTATCTTATTATCAAATCTTAAAGTACCACTATCACTTCTACTATTGTTTCTATTAGTTGCTCTACATTTTATTTTCACCCACTTCCAAAGGTTTGGATAATAGAAATCTGTTTTAGAAAAACCACCATTTTAACTTAATTCATTTAATTATACTTACCTTGTTGATTTTTCAATTAGTATTAAATGAATTATATTTTACACTTCAGGGTATGTACGGCGCCCCACTAATATGCCGCGGAAAGGCATTCGGCATGCTCATGTCCCCTGACGCTCAGTGGGCGAACTGCACCGGCCACACCGCCCTCGTCCACATGTTCAGTGCCGCGCATATACGGAATTTAATGATTTGCGTTAGTGGGTAAGATTTTAAATAACATTTTATTATTATAAACATACCTACCAGAGCTATAGAAAATAATTTGTTCGCCTGTGTGAAAATCGAACCCACCAAAACCATCCAACTTCGCGTGTACCTTCGCGCCATGCTATTCGAAGTAACGCTTATAATTTTTTTTTTTTTATCAGCATTATAAATAGAGATGGGAATGTCTTAACCATCCAGTTCCATATTAATCGTGAGATTTGTATATAGCAGGGTAGACCGAGGGAACCTACTAGTTAAGATATCCCGAACTGTTTGTCTGGTTAAAAGAGCGAGTGTCGTGTTTTTAATGAGCCGTTACAATTGACGAATATAAGATTAATATGTGTTTAAAGGGAAATAACAATTAATAAGTGTTTGAGGCCAGTCACGATGGGGGGCACAAAGTGTGACAACTAAATTAATTATTTATTTAAAACGTAAATTTCCATTTCTTCGCTCTGGTGGCGAGGCAAAGCGCGGCGTTGAGGTCCGCCGGCGCAAAGTGGGGAACGGAATGTCTTAACACTAGCTTCACTCTGCCTACCCTGCTAAAAAGGTTGATAATAAGTAAAATTTCAAAATGAAGGTTGTTACTATTAACAAGTAATCCTAAATAACTTCACAACACATGTCCCCCACATGGTGACTCCCACGAGACTAAGACGAAAAAAACCATTCATCTTTTGTTCACTTTTGTGCAAAAAAAACCGTAGTAAATGTAATTTATTTAAAATGTTCGTCAATGTCTTATAAACGAAAAATAATTTGTTATTAGTGAAAATAAAACATTATCTAAGTGTTGCTTGTCTGCCAGCGGCTTCGCCCGCTTGAACTACATGATTATTCATTTAATAAACAGAATTGACTGACATTCATATGTGTTGAAGTCAATAACTAATTTAATTTACTCGTACTGAAACGGCCTTAAATGTAATGTTATGGATTTCGGTAAGGATTTATAATATTGTTTGTAAAATAACTGTAATGATTGCATATTACAAAATTTTTTTTAATGAACCGATTTTGATGAAACAAATTTTAGATGTTAAGTTGAGTTAAAACAAAGCAATTGATGAAAGTTTAAAGTAAATCGGTTCAGTACTTTCGAATTAGCGTGATCATACAAAAAAACAGACAGAAAGTTGTATTATATATAGAGATTATTTTATTAAAGAACAAATCTTTATCTGTTGTTGTTGGTTATGGTACGAATACACTACGACACTATACACTCGGTGTATTTCTTTTTATTGAAATTTTTACCTTAGTTTACTCTCACCATAAGCTCGGAAGAGGAGAAATTAAAGTGCTCAAGGTCTCTATTTAATTTCCCGTCTGTTTAAATTTTTATCAATTAATGTTTTTTAATTAACTGGATAAATTTTATTATTTCAGTTTATTTGACCCAGAATACAATTTAAGTTGGGAGGCCATGAAGAAAAGTCTGGAAAACGAAGAATTTAACCATGGACATTACGACTATCTACCAGAATTGTATGACAGAATGGTGTATCAGGACTCTGAGAGCTCGGAAGAATTATAGGAAGAGAAAGGAGTTTAAGGAAGAAATGGAAGTAAAATCTAAATAAGAAAATTGAGAATTATAACAATAAATATAAAATTTAGTACTTTCAGTGATTCCCTTGTAGCTCCGTCCTCCACCTCCCGCCGTTCCGGAGATGGCGTGTTGGGTGGCAGTCCCCAACGCCGCATTCGTCGCCACTTAACACACCAGCGGAGACGCACTGGTGCGCGTCGCCTTGGATGAACGCGCTATCAGTGCGCTCTCTCAAAGTGGACTTTTTGGTTGGTTGGCTGGCAGTGGTAGCTGCGAACAAGCCTACCATCTTGGTAGAGAGAGACCTCGGTTGACTTTCGAAAACAGAGTATCAAAGATACTGGACTGTGACCTCCCACATAAAAAACATGAGGATCCTCCGAAGAGCATGATGAAGAGGTTGATGACAGTGGTAGAGGCGAAAGAGGTATGTAGAGACTGTAAGCGTGAAGATGATTTAATATAATAAACTATAAATTAAACGCTTAACTGAACTATAGTACAAACTAACTACGTTCTTAATAAGCTTCGAACTTATAGGGAACTTTGTTGGAAATTCACAAAATACCTTGAACTAAATTTCCCGAGAAGAGGAATAGTTTACTATGTGTGTAATGTTTGAGACTTCATTTGGATTAAACTATTCTGTAGTTGAAACCATGTTAATGTTGTAGAGTTTCTAATTAGCCCTTAATAACTATGAAAACTTCGACAAGAAAATGTTGAAAGTAATGTTTTGCTAAAAATGCTTGTCAAAAGCAAACTACTATTAGGCTTAGGTATAGCGCGCACTAGTGATTTTTGTCACCGTGACTGTTGCGTGACTGTCACCGTGTACATTACACTAAATGAAGGTGCGCGCATTTGGATACGTGACAATTTGGTGACTTTTTGTCCGCGGAGGCCGGCAACACGCCCGTGACGCAACTGTCACCGCGTCCATAGATTTGTATGCCCGTGCGCGCATTAGCAACTAAATGTCACCTCGCCCTTGCGGTTTCCATACTAGTCGTCTTCCGCATAAACATGAAACAGCAGCGTGTTGCATTGCAGCACCGAATTTTTATTTCAAGAATGGCGTCAAGTTCATCACCAAGGCAAAACGTGTGTTTTCATGAAGATGAAATAGACAATGACAATACAGGTTGACGAAATTGAGTTGAGGCCATTGCTCTAAGACAAATGAAAAGTTGAAAGCCAACATTTTCTACATTTGCTTTTTTTTCTATTTCTTAATATAAGTGCACAGACAACCATCTCTTCGAGATCCATTTTATCAATTGTAAAAAATTTCGTCATGACAGTGACGAAATTTTTTACATTTGATATACCTTACTGTTATTTTATTGTTGTTATAGGAACTTATAGGTAACCAAAAATCGGATAAGATACTTCATAATAATATTATTTAACCCTAGTGTAGGCTCAATAAGTTTAATCATTTTTTAAGTAGGCATGAGAATACCTTAAAATATTTTAACTCTAATAGGAGTATGAAAAATTAATTAAGTATTTGATCAAATAGTAAATATCTACAGAACTAGTAGGCAGGCCGGTATTCGGTCAGTTCCTGTAAGGAGTTAATATTTCACTATTACATAATGTAATTAAATTAGATAATAATTCGTTTAGTGTCAATTCGCAATGCTAGCCTCGACATATCTCTATAACAAACTCTACTGGAGACTTTCCACACTCTTCGTCACCAATAGGCTTCCAAATGGTTTGACCGATTAAGATGAAAATTTGCAAACATATAGATATGACCACGTAGATGGTTTTAGGCTTTAAGCGAAAAAAAAATCTAACAATTCAAAAATTCATTTCTCACTTCGCTCAACATGTGAACACTACCGAGATTTTACGAGCGCAGCGACTCAAAATTGAGGTCCGGTTCGCGCCCCTAGTTATTTCTCGCTATAGGTAAGCGCGGAAATCGCAGAGCTGGTCTGTGATCTGACTGAAAAATTGTAACATTCATTTCGCACAGCGAGGGAAGTTAAAAATAAGTTTCAACAAAATTGGCTTATGATAATTTTAGTTTTTAAAGGACGTATGTGACGCAGAAACACAAGCGTGCGACTGTAAATGCGATAGGTTGTGGGTTCGATTCCCACTTGCGTAAATAAATATTTAATATTTTCATAGTTCGCTCTGGTAATAAGGAAAAGCGCGGCGTCGAGTTCCGCCACTCAACACTGCCTGCCCCGCCTTTAACGCTGCCGAGTGCGGCATACAGCGTAAAGCTGAAAAAAATTAAAATTAACAATTATATTGTAAGAATTAAGAAAACGCATCTATCTTTTGTAGCTTGCCTATTTTGTGATCAATTCATAATAAATATTAATTTAATTTGTAACAATTTGTGATCGGTACAATTAGTTTTTTTCTCAAAACTAAAATGTAAGAGTAAGTCATACCTCCTTTATTAATTCTTTGAATTATAACGTAGGGCGTCGACACTAAAAACACTAATATAAGTTGAGTTTTTCATTCTTTATTCACTACAATTGCATTACATACAGCAGTGTTTGATATCTCATTACACTTATAAAATTGAAAAAAAATGGCACTAATTTGACAAGCCTTTGGTTATAACTGCTACAAAATTCGATTTTATAAAGTATAAACTAAAGCATTACCTATACTGAGTAAGTACAATCACAATATACTCAAACAACTTACAAGTAAAGTAAAGTACGTAAGTTAAATGCAAATTTGTAAAACATTGACTCGTTACAAAATATAAGTTTAATAAAACTATACATATAAATATAATAATGTATGTCAATAGAATGAGTAAATAAAAAATATATCAAAAATAGTAACTTCTAACAGATTTGAGCGACTCAAAGTCAATGACCAAGACTTTGTAAGGATTTGAATCGCTAAATTCGGGTTTACTTAGTCCATACAGTACATACATGTAAATATTTAAAATAAATGGATACAGATAATTAATTAGTATAGAAAATCTCATTTTGAGGAGCATTACATTTAAACATTATATATATGGCTAAGATACACGCTACGATTTTACCAAAATTTCGGAAACACTTTTTGATTTCGAGAAAGAAGATTATATTTAATAGATTGTTTAAATATGTTACACTAACATATAGAAATATATTTGTTATGATTTCCAGAAAAGACGCCATTAATATAAGTTTATTTACAGTCAATTTATGTACATCACTACAATTTTTACCAAAATGTGGATGGACAATATAATATAATTACAAGAGAGTACTCCTTATATTTAAATTAAATCAACTTTACGGTGTATCCCGCACAAAGCAGGATAAGCAGAGGGAACCTAGTGTTAAGACACTAGATTCCCCACTTGCCACCAAATTCTGGAGGCATTGCGTGTTGGAAGCGGAACTTAACGCCGCTCTTTTCCTCGACACCAGAACGAAGAAATGAAAATACAAATTTAAATAAATATTTCATTTCCTCGAGTGGGGATCGAATCCACAATCGTCGCGTTACAGTCTCACCCTTCTGCCGCTGCGCCACGTCGGCCTTTAAAATCTAAAATAGTATCTTAATATATTATATATACAGCACTACAGAATTCATAGTTTTTGGTTTGATAGTCTCAATAGATCTACATTCATTATAGGTAGTTAAGTCCAACAGGCATGTTATGTTAAATAAGCAGGACTGCACGCCGCAGCCTTGTTACCTAGTTAAAATAATTGTTCATTTAACTTGAGCTTGACAAAACACTTTTTTTATGATACTTTATATTAATAATCATATTATGATTCTATTAAATAGCATTTTTTTTATATATAATCTACATACTATATTTATATACACATAAATTTTCCACCAATTTCAAATATAGATATTTAGTATATTCCTAGTTTATCGATCAATCATGTGTTATTATCGCTATCCACTATGCTAGAGTCTTCAGTGTCACTAATATAACCGTCCATTCCCGTATAATGGGTTGGGTTCATTAGAAGGGGATGGGCGGACAGTGCTTTCAAATCGCGTATGGGGAAATGATTTTGCCACGTTACGCTGAAACGGAAATAAAAAAATAAAAATAAACAAAAATATTGACATCTAAGTATAATTGACAATTTGTCAGTGACAAAAAAAACGAGGAAACGCCATATATAGAGAAATCAATCAATCAATCAAAAAAACGTTTCATTTCTTGACAAATTAAAAATGTTATATTATATGATTTATATTATATTCATATGTATTTTAATAGTGTGGTAAGTGTACGCATTTAAAATGAAAAAAAAAAAGATAATTTGTTAAAAATGTCAGTTAGGAGGTATTGGCACTTCACCGTCGATATGTCAAACTGATACGACTGAATGCCGTGACATTTGAGATAGAGTAATGAAAGTAAGAGGTTTCAAAAAAAATTAAAAACAAGTTATCTACATTTTAAAAGAAATCAATATCATATATGAGCATGTAGACAGCAGCCACAATGGCTGAATACATGCATATTCTAATGAAAACAATGTTCTTTGGTTCTTTGTCATGTAATTCTTCATGTTTATTATCACTTGTTACATACTTGGGGTGAGCATTGAACATTATTGGTAGAAATTCATCAACTGGAAGCAAATTCTTCAGAGGATTCGCCTTTAATAGTTTTTCTGCACCATGTAGAGTCAAGACATAACCAAGAGTCCAATATGAATAGAGAGGCTTCACAGTGTGACTGGTCACTTTGGTCTCTCCCTCCACTAATATCTTCCTGCCCAAGTATCTACAAGGAAAAAGTTTATATACTTTTTTATTATCAAGGGTACTGAACTCTGGACTTTTAGTTATACTTACAATAGGTCGTAGTGGAAATTCTTTATTTCTTCTACAACCCGAGCCAGTTTTTCTTTGAAATAAGGGACAAAGTGGATGTCATCCTCCATTATTAATGTCATCTTGTATTCATTGCGGATTATCTGAAATTATGTTAAATAAAATTCTGTAATACATAGAAGTTAAGAAAATATAATATATAAAAAATATTTACATTACCTCTTTCCATATTTTATAGTGACTTAAGAAACATCCAATTTCACCAGCTTTCATTGGTCTGTAAAGTTAAAGAATGTTTATTTATTTGAAATAAAATGAGACCTAGATATATAAACGTAATTGCATGTACCTTCCATGATATGGATCCTCATAATTTTTCATTAATTCTATACCCATTTCATCTAGATTTTTCTTAGTTAATTTCCTAAAAGGAACGAGAATATAACATAAAAAAGACGATTAGATAGATATAATGAAATATTTAAATAGTTAATAAAAAAAGCAAGTTATATATATTATAGAGTAGTCAAGAGACATCTGAATAGGTGTACTTACTTCCCATCAATGGCTTCAAACTCGGTCACTTCCATGCCAAGTTCTTTAAAGCTCTCTATCATCAATTTTCTCCTATCTCTTCTTCTATCGAGGTTTATCATGAATATCATAGACATACCAAAATTTGATTTCAAAGGATGAGATACATATTTATTTAGAGTTGGAAAAATTGGCAGTATCAGGCCCTTGCTCAGTGCCTTAAGCTTCATATTGCTTAATTTTTTTCGTTCGTTTTCTGGTGTTGAGTTCTCTGAAGGGACTGTGATGAAACCATATAGCCGGTCATTACATACTTTTAATTCTGCTCCTGAAAAAAGTACTTAATATTAATTTATTTTAGTTGCAATTAATATGTTTTGTATATAATATGTTATTGATATTTGATTTTTACATAAGAAAATGTCTTAATTAATTAATATTTTCAACCTGCATCATGTGCGCTCGCACAGAACACCAACGTGTCATCATCAGGTCCGTCGTAGCTGATCTTTCCGTTATCAATGTATGTCAAGTCATTCGAGATTGCTGGTCTTAAATCTATAAGTACTGCTGAATGAATCACAGGAACTTCATGGCACCCATTGTTTGTATGGCTTAGTATGTCGCTGTAGTCCGCTGTCCGTAAATACGATAAGTCACGGCTCATACCGTGCCTGACATTTGAAAAATGGGTTTGAAATAAAAGTACAAATGAAATACTTTATTTTAAATCTTTTATTCTTACCAAAAGTTTGAATAAAAGCCGTCTGACGTCAGCATGGGAGCAGTGACCAGCTCCTCACACGCTATCAATGATTTTAGTGTCAATTCATCTGTGAACACGACGTCTGCGTCCACCATCTGTGAAATACATTTATAATTTTCAATTGTTTGATGACAATGACCTAATTTAAAAAAAACAGGGAGGTATGTTTTCATTAGTTGCCTATACTTACTAATATATAATCGGAGTCAGATTTTCT
Source organism: Heliconius melpomene rosina (assembly GCF_056956725.1). Classification (NCBI taxonomy): domain Eukaryota; kingdom Metazoa; phylum Arthropoda; class Insecta; order Lepidoptera; family Nymphalidae; genus Heliconius; species Heliconius melpomene. Next base: position 14,160,548 of record NC_140409.1, read on the forward strand.
TGCAAAATTTAATGCTTTTTGTCTCAACTTCATGACATGTTTGAATCTACTTGGTGTCCAACTTGTAGCATTGTGTTTGTCTTTGAGGAACTGTGATTCATTAGTATAGAGATGGAAGTAATTGTATTCCAATTCAACATTGCTTTTCCATATTTTTAAAATTTCTATACTCCTATCTGAATTGTAATCTGAATAAAACCTGCAAAGAATATATTATTTCCATATATATATTGTTAGAAATAATGACCATAGAGGATATATAAGAACAACTCTAATTACTGGCTGGCACCTTTATGGGCTGTCAACGGCGACCGAAAGAAAAGGATCGCTAACGTCACTCTGCCCGATGAATTCTTTAGAATCAGACATTGTTATTAGACTGCTAGATAATTCCTTTTGGTTGTTTAATAATTATTTGAAGCCTTGTTTTAATTCATTATCTTTCCCACTTTATTTAATATTTCCAATAGTTTCTTACAATATAATAATATTTTGTATGCATGTCATTAAATTATATCTGAGTAAAACTTAAAATAACTTTCTTTTTTATTTTTGCCTCTTTAAGGGTTAGATCATTAGTTTAAGGGTATTATTCATATGGTGGGATAATATTACCCAATCACCAATTAAGGGTATGAGAGACAGAGACAAAACATTTGGATGTACTCCATCAAAAATTTAACAATAAAATATGTTACGAAAGGTCCAGGCCAATAAACTCTAATCTAAATTGACCTACAAAATGATCTGGTAGTCGAAAAAAAGTTTATTTTCCTCTTCTCTTTAAAGTTATCTTAATTTTAATTTAACATTTTGTGTGCATTTGTTACTAATATCTGAGACTTTATGCTCCGAGATTGCTATGAAATCAGTCCTTTTAGGCCAAGGTATAGGTCATCAGTCAGTCATCAATGTATGGGCCACACCTAGCATAAACTAGGCATAGATATATTTTGTCTATATCTAGGACACCTAGGATCAACACTTCAGGGTTACAAAATGGCAGCTTTGATATTTCACTGAAATATTTGTATATTTAGTCAAAGCTAGGCCAACTTGTGTTATTACATCTTTCAATGTTGGCCCATGTTAGTATATTGGATCGGCCAACTTGGTTGTATGCAACACAACTATTGATCAATATTTCAGGACAAGATGGTTTTTGATATGAGTAAATATTATATTGTTTAATGCAATGTATTTTAAATTATGTAAATAAAGATGATTTTTCTTAGATTCTTACTAAAATGAATACCTTATTACCGATAAATTACATAGGTCGGGACCACTAACAAGTTGTCATGTCAACCTACACTAGCTGTTTTGTGGTGTGGCAGCCGCCGCCGCTAGTTTTATAAAGCGACCTATATATAGTTCATTCACCGATCATCGACCTCGTAATAACTAGAAAATGTATAACTTACCAGATCGTTATTCTATTCTTCGGGTAGTCCAAGTCGTAAATGCCGGCCAGGAAGTAGGGCAGCACATATTCTTTATTCCGCACCAGAGCAGCGATAGTCACCCTAGGCACCTCAGAGCCATCAAACTTCTTATCAAACGGGCACATAAAAACACCGGCGAAGCAAAGAACTACAGAACATAATAAATATTTAATTCTCGAAAGCGCCATTGTTTAAAAATGGTAATTTACCACCGCACAAGTCATCACTCGTGGAAATTTTAGACAAGTATGGGTCTACCCATATCCACAGATTGGGACTACGCACAGAACACATTTACTCAAAGAATGTTCACTTCATACTAAAAAATGGGTGACAAAACGATGCTGCTGCCATCTCTAGCATGCCCAACGAAACACAACTTGCGGGAAATTCAAAATTTGGCTTTAAATCGATTTTTATTCAAAAGCCAGAATTATTACTCCTTCAAAATCATTTGGAAGTATTATTATTTAAATTATGTAATAATACTTCCAAATTATTTTGAAAGAGTGAATAATTTATATATAGTACAATAAAAAAAATAAATGCAGAAATAAAACTAATAAACATTTTACATTTTCTTTATTGCTTATAAACATTTGTTTTAATGATATTTACACAAACAGTATTTCTGCAAAACAATTAAAATATACTGCTAAAGATTACAACATTGCTACAAGACAAACTTGCCCTTATATGTTAAAATAACAATTTTAATTTTTATAAGTTAAATAGAACATAATCTGCAAAAAATATATAATTTATATATTTATTAACCTATAAGATTGTGGGCAGTTGTACTTGATTGTTGTGTTATTGAATTTATTTTTTTTAAAAAAATACAGACAAAGATAAAATTAATAAAGTAGGTATAATGAACTTAATACAGTGTTGGTCAAATTAAATCTAACATTAATATACAATTACTTTTAATATATCTATTTTCCTTTTTAACAATTTCTGATAATCTGCAAATTGTTTATTTTTAACTAAACAAAATCTTTTTACTGTTATGTGGAAGACACTATTACATATAAAATCAACATTTTCTTTAAGATGTTCCTCACATTGGGCAAGAAAACTAAAATTTACATCTTTTTCCAATTTGCAGATTGCAAGTTTTTTGAGGTTTAAAGAATATGATAATGTTTCGTATAAATTATTGCAGATTGTGGCACAGTTCTCAACACATAAAATCTTATAAAAGTTTTCAGATACATAGTTTAACTTCTTTTTAGCATTATCACATTCTTTGAAGTCCATAAAAGTGTATAATAATATATTATCGGTATGTTTCAATTTTAAAACTGAATCACAAAGATTGCATTGGGGCGAGCTATGACAAATGTATAATTTTCAAAAAAGGCATACATTTTCTTCAAATGATTGAGTTAGAGAAAAAAGACATACATTTTCTTCAAATGAAGAATTGTCAGTCATGTTGGTGTGGCTTTCGATCTGCAGAATCACTATTTCAGCAGCTAAACAATTTATCCATATAAATCCTAAATTTGCAGTGACTGTTGCCTCTCCAGGTAGCAATCCTGAAAATAACAAGAGTTAATAAAGGTCAGGTTACAGAAACTAAAACCAACATATCATTGTTAGATGAATCTTCTTGATTAAGCAATTAACAGAAAATTAAAGAAATTGTTTAAGATTAATGTAATTGTAGTTCTAACTATTAGTATTTTGTTAAATTTATCGTATTGTTTTAAAACTGTTAATTAATATTTTATTTTTACATATATATCTATGTGTTTTAGGTTTTTTTCACTGTTACCATAAAATAGGCTATTTATTATGATAAGTTTTTAAGTTAAATATATTGTCATTACAAGTGAACCAGTATCAATTAATAGTATACTTGAATTACCATTTGAATACTTGTGAATACCATTCTTTGCAATGGTCCAGGTATAACATTTGCAGGAAAATGTGATGTCCCTGGTTGTTCAGTGGAAAAATTTAAATCTTGGATTACCTGATTCTGAAAATAAAATATAATTGGATGACAATACATTGCCAATGTATGATTACTAATATGTACATAAATAAAACAGTTTTTCTAAACAGTATTTTTTTTTTCAATAAAATTGACAAATGAAGGCCTTTCAAAATGGTGGCAACATAACATTCTATGTTCACCATACATTTTTTTCTGAAAATCGATAGAATACCATGGGCCTTCGGGGAAGCAAAACTTGGCCCAAGTTTCACAACTGAAAAAGTACAACATTTAAGATATGACTTTATCTAGAGTAGTTAATACTTAATGATTACTTACCGGTGTGAATTGGAAATTTCAGGATCTTCACGAGGGGACATTTTTCAAATTGTCTCCCATATTTTAGATCCATATATTCAAACAGAGAGAACAACTGAACAACAATAGAAATCTAAATATAAAATACAACAGAAATACTAAAAACAGGTTGCTTGTTTAAGTCGCAGTAGTATGTTCGCCATTTGCAATGTAAATGCTACCATTGCCATATCAAAACGTAATCCTACTACTGTACTTTAAATACCGGTTACATAAACTGTTTCTCATATCGAAAAACATTTTATCACGGTACCTTGCATACATGAAATATTATAAAGAAAGTTATTTATTAAACATTAAGTAACTAAATCGTGAATTAAAATTAAATTCTTAAAAAAAGTACTTTTATAAAAACTACTAATTAGTAGTTTTACATTAATATAGCAATACCATGGGTCCCAAGTTAGGTGTGTCGCCCAAGCTCCTTAGGAAGTCGACCGGGCCTGGGACTACGGTGTACGGGACTACGGGTGGAAGTTTATATATTATGTGCAATTATGTGTCAACTCAATAACAGTGAGCGCTGAGCGGCACATGTCAAATCCATATAGATACCTAAGTATCGTTACTAGTGTTGCCGATCGATAGTCGACTATCGATAGTTATCGATACCGATACTATCGATTATTGTGAACTATCGATCGCATGCTAAGTTGCGATAGTATCGTTTACTATTTTCATTTATAGTAACCAATCATCATAGTATTAGAAACGAAGTTGAAGTACCTAACTATACTTCGGTATTAACAGAGGCGTAGCTAGGGTATTTGGTGCCTGGTGCGGCTTAGGACTTGAAGCCCTCTAAAAAAAAACAAAAAAACACAGATTCAACATGTCTTCTATTCTCACGTAGATCAAGCGTCAGACACTAAAATGTGACATTGGCTACCTTTAAAAAAAATTATCGTCGACTTTGACGCCCTTTTCCTTTTAATGCCCGGTGCGACCGCACCGCTCGCACCCACCTAGCTACGCCACTAGGGTATTAAGTAATCTTCCTTTTCACCAAAATATGAAAAAATAAAAGAAATGTGACAAAATGTTCTTTTCATTTCATCTTGTAGCTATGCTTAAGAATCATATTCAATACTATCGCGAATTAGCATACAATCGATAGTCCAAAACAATCGATAGTATCGATACTATGGATTCTATCGATACTATTGTTTCCTAGACATTCAATAGTATCGATACTTTCGATTGTTTGATGCTTTTCTGATTAGGAGATACGATACTATCGATAGTATCTATAGTATTGTATTGTATTCTTTTAAACTATCAATAGAATCGATAGTATCGATACTTTACCCCTTTAAGTTTTAAAAAATTAAATGCTTAACAATTGTAAAACCAACGATGTACCTATATTCACAAAAACAATCAAAATTCAGAATTAGACGAGAGACCTAATGATACCGTGGATTTCAAGTTAACGGTAAAATTATCTAATATAAGGTAAATATGGTAGCGCTACTTTTCAAGTATATCGATACCCGGACTAACGATACCAACTTTTTAACGTTATTTCAAGCCCTGGTCCAAAGAGACATACGCAGTACGCACTTTAATTTCTAGTAAGAGTAAGAGCACCTAACTTTATTGAATAAATGATTTTACCATGGCCTTGCCAACAGAAGCTCAAAGACCCTTTCGGCTTTATGTTACTCACGTTGATGGTGAGGCACATTTTCTGAAGATAAGTGGCCATCTTGATCGGGCATCTTCATTAATGGTAAAGAGTTTACTTGAAACGGCCACGGAAAATTTTGAAAAGGGTATTGGTGCGGTGCCCCCGGCAGCTATTCATGAGGGTATTATTTGTGCCGCGAAATACAAAGAAACGTATTGCAGAGTTAAAATTATAAGCACAACGTACCTGGCCAGTGGCTTAGTTGTAGTTCATTACATTGATTATGGTAATAAAGCCATTATACCGTTAAGTGGTATACGTTTCTTAGATAGTTATGATCCAATGTTTTTACAATTAAGAGGCCAGGCAACTGACTATTATTTGTCCCGAGTAATACATCCGTCTGGAAGGTGGGACGAATGTGTACTTTTAGAAATTCAAAGCCAGCTATTTTGTGATGAGTACCCAGCAACAGTAGAAGCGCAAACAGACACTTTATCAATAATATCTATTCAATTTAAAGGAAATGATCTTTCAACTCATCTAGTGTCTAACAGGTATGGGATAACTTTACCTGTTCCTAAACAAAAAGTACTATTGTTGCAAATGACTAATAGTCCACTAGGTCAAACACGCTGGTCACCAAGTTTACTAACTGAACCCCCATCTTTTATGGAACATGTACCATTGTTGAACCATCAAAACCTTCCAAATCCTGCTTCAGCAATGCGAATAAATCTGAATGGAGCAGTGCCATATAATGGAACACCTATTCAATCAGGAGTGAATCAAATATTGTTAGGTAACAAAGCACCAAGAAATTTGGTCAATCTCAGAACACCAGTCTGCCAACCTCAACATGCTCAAAATATAACAATGCCTGCTACACCACCACCTACACCAATAATATCAAATAAACCACCTTCTCCAAAAAAGTCTATTACCTACAAAATCCGATCGCTGGAAGTAAATTCTCAACACCAAGTGTTTGTATCATTTGCTGAAGAAGGTCCACAGCTTTTTGCAGTGCAACTTGTATCTGATGCAAAGAAAGTGCAAGAAATGATGGTTGACATTAACACAAGGCCCCACAGTAACTTGGCCGAGCCACCAATGATTGGGACTATGTGCCTTGGTAGAATTTCCCATGACGGAATAATATGCAGAGCTATTGTCATGAACATATCAGGATCTCAGTGTCAATTATTCTTTGTTGATTTTGGAGACACAGAAATGGTTTCATACTATGACATATTTGATATTCCAGAGGAATTTGTCAAGCCAATTGTTTTTGCTATGCGCTTCTGTCTATCAGGTGTTAAGAAGTTCCACAAGAGTCCGTACTTGATTGAAGAGTTTAAACAATTGGTAAATGGGAAAATCTTGACATTAAAGGTTGTGGCACCTGAAGGACCACCATTAATTCAATATGTTGAATTATTTTTAGACAATAAAAATGTTTTAGATTTATTGACGGTAAATATGAAGGACAATTTGCAGTTCAAATGGATAGAAATGTTGCCTTTGGGGAGTAGACAACCAGTATTAGTTTCTTATGTGGACAGTTGTATAAAATTCTATGTTCAACTGTCTGATAAAATTGATGAATTGAATGCAGTCATGGCAGCTGTTAAGAGTCACTGTGAAAATAGCTCTTCACCCGGAAAGCTTGCGGTAGGTTCCGCATGCTGCGCCAGGTTTCCTGCTGATGACAATTGGTACAGAGCCATGGTGAGGGGTAGTAGACGAAAGAAGGTTGTAGTAGCATATGTAGATTATGGTAATGAACAGGAAGTTGATGTAAATGATTTGAGAACAATAACACCGGACTTAATGAAGCTGCCAGCACAAGTCCTGAAATGTGCACTAAAAGTAAGTATGTCCCTTAAATTTCTTTTTTAATTAAATAATTTCTATATACATATCAAGAAAATAAAAGGAAAGGTTGCTACAAATGGGATGCACATGATGTCATTGTTTGCTTGCACATAATTTAGTATTAAAAAAACACATCTATAAAGTTATAAATAAAATATTTTATCATCCTTGTTTATCACAACAATGAAAGCACTTGTAGTATAAGTATCTGTAGTACTCGGTGTTAGAACACTGTTGTGGACATTACACATAACAGCCAAATTCATTTAGAGTCTTCCTCATTTCCATATTTGAAGTCATTATGGCATTATTAGATAAGTGAGTGCAAACTATATCATTTATATAGAAACTGTTTTTATCTAAAACATCTAAGATTTCACCTTCACCCTTATTTTAACCAGGGCTATGAATACAAACCAGTTGAATATGAAACATCAAATCAATTAGAAATGATAGCTCTAGAGAAAACCCTAATCGCGACCGTAATGGGCGTATTGTCCAGTGACACAATGCTAGTGTCCCTAGTGGATGATACTGTGACACCGCCGCTGGATGTGGCTCGGCGTATAATGCAACTGACTCAATCACGGAGAAACTCTGAGGTAATTTATTTTTATAGGGAACCTAGTTTGTTTTCCTCCCTCTTTTGTGAGGGACATGAACCATAATTAATAAATGGTGATTGTTATTATTCTTTTGTCTTTAAACAGATTAAAGCTCAATTGACTCCACCGCGTAAGGATGGCTCTGAAACATTCAGTTCTCCAGAGGGAAGTCCAGATGATAACAAAAAGAGCAGCCTTCAATGTGAAAAGAGTTTTAAAGAAGAGAGACGAAGGGATTACGAAGAGTTTAGCCAGAGGGGAGGCAGTTTTCGTCTCCGGTATGCTTAATTTGAAAGTACAAATGAAATAATTATAGTACTAGTGACCATGCAAATGCTACATTACTGTAAGTTTCATCTAAATCTGTTGAGTAGTTTGTGTGTGAAAGTGGAACAAACTTTCACATTTATTATATTATAAATATTATATTATAGTATACTTCTATACTAATATGACAAAGCTGAAAAGAATGTTTGGTTAAACGCAGGAATCTTCAAATACTGGTTTATCAAGGATGGCTATAATGAACCCTTTAAATTTAATCGCCTTGCACTGCAGCCAGTCGTAGTGCAGAGGCACAAACGTGTGACTCTTCGATGCCCACTGGAGGAAATAAGATATTAAATATTTTCATTTGTATGCTCTGGTTTCGAGGCAAGGCGTACCCCGCTGTCCGCTATGTATGGGATTGGAGTTGCCTCAGTCACTTCATCAGTCATGTATTTTACTGTCATACACAAATGTTAGCTATTACCATTCCATGGGAGAGAAGCCGTAGGTGAAAGTTACTACTCAGGCGAAACACATTTCTTACAGTTACATTGTTGTATTGTTTCTTCAGATAATAATTAACTCACAGTTAAGTAGGAAAAGTTACGATACGTTTTACGAAAAAGATATTATTAGTCTATTTTGTAAAGTTTGTAGATGAAGGGAAAACTTTTTGCCACAAATATTAACCTACAGTTTTGATGTGGTTATGCTATTTAATTTTAATATTATTAAATAACTATACTTTAATACTATATTGACTTATGTAATAAAGTTTTTCTTCCATATTTTTTGTGTGCTTTTCTCCATATTTTTCTTATTTTTTTTAAATCATTTTTTATCATCTATACAACCTTTGTATTGTATATTTTAAAATATTTTGTTAAAGGTACAATTTATTGTATTAATTTAATTATTATTTTTAACAATACGGTTGAGTTTTAGTCCTTAAGTGTATTTTTGTAACTCAGAGAGCAACGAGAGGGCTCCGAACAGGCGGGAGCCGGTCGTCATAGTGACAAGTATGCCGCTAAATCCGATAGAGGCGATAGGTTCGTAATATTTAATTATTAATTAATTTAATCGTGATATAAGATACATCATTGTTATATTCTATTGTTTATATATTTATGTGGAATTAATTATTTTTATGATCAATTGTATACATAGATTTTTTAGAATTAGAATTAAGGATCTATAAATTATTATTTTATTTGCGTTGTACATAAGAATCGAGTATAGAAAAGGCTTTATTAATTTTAATTCCATTTAAGTTATTGCTAATAGTGATGACAGACTTTTGCATATAACAAAAAAAATATAAAAACAAATATTTTATACAATTCTGACTCTAGACTTTCCTTAGAAAAACATTTTATTTATGACAAGAATATTTTGAAGGAGAAAGTTTAAAAATTAATAATATGCTATTTAACAATAACTTAAATTAAAGCGTGTGGATCCTAGATTCTCTCTAATCACCAAATGGAATACAAAATTAGGAGTTGGAATATATAAAAAACTAAAATAAATCAAATAAGTATATATCAAATCTTTCCTTTTCAAACAGACGCGTAGCAAACAAACCTCGAGAGCAAACTGACACAATGCCAGTCATCGCCAACGATGATGACTGGGAGGAGCCACAACCACCACAGAATATAATGCCACCGCCGAGTAATAGAGATAAAGATAATAGAGAAAGGTAACATTTTATTGATATTTTGTTTTCTAATTTTGCCCATTATCCAATATAGTAGGGTACGATGAAACCTAGTGTTAAAACACTGTGGTCTCCACTATTTGAATTTGATATATTGCGTAAACTGGCGAAACTTAACGCCGCGCTCCATCTTACCAGATCAGAAAGTGGAAATACTTTATTATTCTGAGTAGGTGTCGAACCTACAAGTATCTCATTTATATTCTGTTATGCCATATATGTATATGCCACGATAGCTTCAAGTATTTTATTAAATTAAATTATTTAAATATATTAAAATAATCTATAGAGATAGATGGACGAAATTTATTTTTTATAAAACTACTGTACAACACGAACCTAGTGTTAAGACACTGTTCTCCATGCACCGCCCAATTTTTGAGGCCTTGTGTGTCGAGTAATGTAACTCAACACCGCACTGTTGTCTACTAGAGCAAAGAAATGAAAATGATTCCCTTCGAATAACTGGGGAATAGCAAATAAAAGTTTTAAAAATTTGTGCCAATATTTAATGAAATTTACTATATTGTATATTTCTCTTCAAAAAATAATACACAATTAAAAAAGTTGTTTATTGCTATCTATCATAAGTATACTAGCTATATATATTTTTGACACTACTACAATGCTTATTACAATATTATATGGAAACAAGTGTTAAGTGTGTTGTGAAATAACGCAATGCACAGTGCACTTTTCCTTGCACGTTTTGCATCCAATGGAGAATAAGCAATAGATGATAGATAAATTTCAATTTATCAATTTCTAATTTTTTTTTCTATCTAAGGACAGAAAAAAAAATATATTTAAGTTATTTCACACTAAGGTGGGGAATAACACTGAAAATATTAAAAATGAATGCTTATATTATAAAATAATTTTATATACAATTTTATAATGTTCTTTGTTTACTTTTTTCTATCTTTTTGATTTATACATTGTATGTAGCAAATAGAAACTTTGTTTCTAATTGTTTTTTTTTTGTAATTATTTGCATTAAGTAATTTTTTTTATTTTATTTGTTTGATCCGAATAGTTGTTTTGTCGTATTATTCCAAATTCTTAATGTCTTTTTTTGGTTTTTTATCAATATTACAATATGTTAGCCTTGTAGACATATTTTTGGCACGTTTTTTTTTTGTACCTGCATATAGCAAAGTAGGCAAAGGGAACCACTAGTACACTTTCCTCACAATTTTCGTTGCTTTGCGCATACTACCAGAGCAAGAAAATGAAAATAACGAATTCCCCCAAGTAAGAATCAATCCCACAACCGTTACAATCAAACGGTGTACCGCTGCGCTACGACCGCCTCTTAATATGCAATATTTTGGTCCTTTCCTGCATTTTAAATTTGCTAATGCTAATAAACTTGGAGGATATAAAAATGAAGTGCCCACAGTAAAATACTGCATTATATATATAGACTAGCGGCCCGCTCGCGGTTTCACCCTCGTGAACTATGTTATTATTAATCTCTGTCTCCATGACTACGTCCTAGTGACGTCTATGCAAAATTTGAGACTCATAGCATTTGTAGTAACGAAGTTTCATACAAACTTTCGACCCCAAAAACAACCCCTTAGAAGTCGAATATTGCAAATTCCCGTCTTAGCGAGCACCTACGTCCTATAAGTAACTCCTATGCAAAATTTGAGATTCCTAACACTTGTAGTTTCTGAGATTTCGTGATGAGTGAGTGACCTTTCGATTTTATATATATAGATAAATAAGCTGCGCTAGGGGACATTACTATACAATACATGCAAAAGGACAATATCTAATTCAATATGCACAACCTAACCAAGTTTCCTAATACATATATGGATTATTACAAATATATTTAGCATGGTTTGTTTAATAAACACTAATATTACTTAACTCTCTTTATATTGAAAATTTAATTGAAATCAACTAAATTATAAAGCAATTGCTATATATTTAACAAAATTGTAAATTAATATAAAAATAAATTAACAGAAAAGATTATGTATATTCAGTAGAAGAAAATCAAAAGATAAACAAGATAAGGTTTTGAAGAAAAAAGCAGTGAAGTAGGAAAGTCGCAGACAAGTCGTTATTTGCGTCTATACATCCATACGTATATTATAAATTCGAAAGTAACTCTGTTTGTCTGTCTGTCAGTCTGTCTTTTACGCAATCAAGCCCAAATCGCTAATTTAATTGTGATAAAATACTCATAGAGATACTTGAGGGTACCGGAATGAACATAGGATACTTTTTTTTTCTTATATTTGTAATATTGTCGATATATATTAGTATATTAAAATACTTATTAATTTGACATGCAATTTATTCCGCCATGTTTATAACAACCGCCATTGCTAAGCAACGATTTGCAAAGTTTGTTGTTAGAAAACGTCACTCAAAATGAGTTTGCTTAACGCGTACATGGGGCGCGCCCACTCAACCTTATGAGACACAAAAACAATGTTCTACAAAAATATTGTCCCTTAAATATTGTTTAAAAAAGTCCGCGTTGATATATACTATAGATATAGATTTGTATACATTAACAAAAATAAGATGATTTCTATAATTGGATATTCATCCTTATGAAAATAAATATAATAGTTTACTGTATAACATTGTAATAAATAATTAAGGAGATGTCACTGATTCGAAATGATCTAGCCTACGGGCGGCATAGTATGACCGACGCGAACGGGCAGATGACTTTGATGGCTTGGTAAATTTTTATATATTTTCGAATTACTGTTAATTTTTATTTAATTATTTGCTGTTTATAATTAATTTATCTCAGTTCGATTATTTGTACCGATATTATACACTTAAAATATCGTAATTTTAATCATTTGGGATTTTATTTAATATTGTTCGCAAAAATTATTAATTATTTAATATAGAAAAATGTTTAATACGCGCGCACGGCAAACTAGGTACTTTTTCTAATATTAAGAAATTCCTTTAGTTACTTTTACTTCTTTTGTTTGTTCATTTCGGTTACTCAGATATTTTTTCTAATAATAAATCTCCACTTATTATTCTTTTTTAACTTATTTTAATTATTGAGGCTTATATTTTCTTACAAATTCTATTGAAAACCGAAAATAATTTCATAAATATATCTAATAAATAATCGTATAGTTCAAGCGGGCGTAGCCGCGCCCGGGCCCACTAGTTTGTATATAAATAATTAAATTATTTAGTGAAATATATTTTTTTTCAGTATTTGTAAGTTTGTTAAGTTTATTTTTTAAATGTAATATACAATCAGCAGAAGAAAACCAAGAGATGAACAAGATAAGAAGAGTTGGAAGGAGGAAGGCAGTGGAGTGTGCAAGAGACTCAGACAGGTCGCTGAAGCCGACTCCCTCGATGCCCAAACACTAAGTACAGAATAGACTGACACTGCAGTAAGCGTTTGTGAAATGTGTGTGTTAGCCAGTGTTACGTGGTTTAAGCAGTAAATATACAAAACATAAATAATTTTTTAACAAAAAGAAAAACCGACTTCTAACAACGAACTAAAAAGTAAAAAAATAATTTTACAATACACTCGGATACACTCGGATTGATGAATTGACAATCATAATTAATAGTTCACTAGGGTGTTACCCGTGAAGTGCCGGGTCAGAATAGCACTTCCCCATTTCTTCCCGTGGGTGTCGTAAAAGGCGACTAAGGGACAAATAAGAGGGATGGGCAGCAGCATCTCCTCTCTCACACAAAAAAAAAAAAAACTGCGCTCGCCAACACGCTTGCCCAGCGCGGTGAGTATGGGCATTTCCATCCCATGAGTGTCTCAAGTAAAAACAGGCCCCCAGTTCTCGGCAGACCCGCTAGGCCCAACTACGGTAGCGGTTGTGGTATCGGAGGGTCAGGGGGTGCTAAGAATCCCCGGGTTACGGCAGGCTACCAAAAACGACTTTATCTGGCAACGTACAATGGACGCTCGATGAGACTGGACGAACACCTTGTTGAACTAGAAGTAGAGTTAAGCCACATTAAGTGGCATATTCTAGGTTTATCTGAAGTCCGAAGAAAGGGGGAGGGCGCGATAACCCTGGAGTCAGGCCACATGCTTTACTTCCGCGAAGGTGAGCAAGTCTCCCAGGGAGGAGTCGGTTTTTTGGTTCACAAATCTCTCATAAGCAATGTTGTAGAAATCAGTAGTGTGTCGAACAGGGTTGCATACCTTGTCCTTAAATTATCTAACAGGTACGCCCTGAAAATTGTACAAGTATACGCGCCGACTTCGACACACTCTGACGATGAGGTTGAAGAAATGTACGAAGACATCGTTAAAGCCCTCAACAACACCTCGAAGGCTCATTACAGCGTTGTTATGGGAGATTTCAATGCTAAAATGGGAGTACAAAGAAGTGGCGAATCACACATTGGACCCTTCGGTTTGGGCGATAGGAACCAAAGGGGTCAATTGCTGGCAAACTTCCTCGAGTCCCAGAGGCTCTTTTTAATGAACTCGTTCTTTAAAAAGAAGCCTCAAAGGAGGTGGACATGGCGAAGCCCCGATAGTGTAACAAAAAACGAGATAGACTTTATTATCGCGAATAAACGGCACATACTTAGTGATGTCTCAGTGATCAATAGGTTTAATACCGGAAGCGATCACCGACTCGTACGAGGCACACTAAATATTGATTTAAAAGCTGAAAGAACGCTAATGATAAAGTCTACTCTCCGACCATCAGCGTTTCAAGTTACACATAGTTCCGAAACGTTCCAGACCGAACTCCAAAACCGATTCAACGCACTGGAAACCACTAGCAACATTAACCAAAGAACCGATGATCTGGTCAAAACGCTGCACAATGTCTCAGCCAAATATTTTCCCCCAAAGCGACGAGTCAACGCAATGAAACTCTCAGCTGAGACACTCGAGCTTATGAGAAAGCGAAGAGAACTGCCACCACCGTCTTCGGCAGAAATGAGTGCCTTAAACCTATCCATCAGAAAGCTGACGCGTCGCGATCTCCGTCGCTCAAATACACGCGCTATCAAAAGTGCGATCATGCGGAATCGGGGATCGAAAGTTTTCGCTCGCAATTTAGGAAGGCCTCATCTCACGAAACTCAAAAAAGAAGATGGTAGAATTGTTACATCTATATTTGAGATACTCGATGAAGTTGAGCGTTACTACGAGCAGCTATACTCGTCGAAATCAGGGAAACCCGGCAAATCCAGAGCTAGTGACCAGCGGGGTCCTTTAACGCGCCATTACACCGAAGAGCTCCCGGATGTTGACTTCGGTGAGATTAGGATGGCTTTGGAACAGCTTAAAAACAACAAAGCTCCGGGCGATGACGGAATTACTACAGAACTCCTTAAAGCAGGTGGCACCCCAGTCCTGAAAGTGCTAACAAGCCTCTTCAATTCCGTTATCCATCACGGTAAAACCCCGGAAACATGGAGCAAGAGTGACGTGGTACTGTTCTTCAAGAAGGGAGACCGAACTCTCTTGAAGAACTATAGACCGATCTCACTCTTGAGCCACGTATACAAGCTGTTCTCCAGAGTTCTGACGAATCGTCTTGCCAGCAGATTTGACGAGTTCCAGCCGCCAGAGCAAGCCGGGTTTCGATCAGGCTACAGCACCGTAGACCACATCCATACTGTTCGGCAGATAGTACAAAAAACTCAGGAGTACAATCGACCGCTGTGTATGGCTTTCGTGGACTACGAAAAAGCCTTTGATTCTATCGAAACCTGGGCGGTTCTGGACGCACTGCAGCGATGCCGTATCGATTGGAGGTACATCGAGGTGCTGCGAAGTTTGTATACGTCTGCTACATTGACTGTCCAAATCCAGAAGAGTAAAACCAAGGCGATCCAACTGCGCAGAGGTGTAAGGCAGGGTGATGTTATATCCCCGAAAATGTTTAACAACGCATTGGAAGACGTCTTCAAAACCCTGGATTGGTCCGGCTTTGGAGTCAATGTAAACGGCGAGTACATCACACACCTCAGATTTGCCGACGATATCGTAATCGTAGCAGAGTCGCTGGAACAGCTAGCCGAGATGCTGCAGAGCCTAGATGAATCTTCGCGGCGTGTTGGTCTCGGTATGAACTTGAGCAAGACAAAGGTCATGTTCAACGACCATGTCATACCGGGGCCGATATACGTGGACGGCACTCCTCTTGAAGTTGTTCGGGAGTATATATACCTAGGGCAAACTATCCAGCTTGGTAAAAACAACTTCGAGAAAGAGGCTGATCGAAGAATTCAACTGGGTTGGGCAGCGTTTGGCAAGCTACGTCAAATCTTTTCGTCGCCAATTCCGCAATGTCTGAAGACAAAAGTCTTCAACCAGTGCGTTTTGCCAGTCATGACATACGGTGCCGAAACGTGGACACTAACAGTCGGTCTAGTCCATAAGTTCCAAGTCGCCCAACGTGCTATGGAGCGAGCTATGCTCGGAGTCTCTTTGAAAGATAAAATCAGAAATGAGGTTATCCGGAAAAGAACCGGAGTTACCGACATCGCTCGCAGAATTAGTACGTTGAAATGGCAATGGGCTGGACACATCTGTCGAAGGACCGATGGCCGTTGGAGCAGACGAGTCCTTGAGTGGAGACCGCGGATCGGCAAGCGTAGCGTAGGGCGCCCTCCAGCTCGATGGACCGACGACCTGAAGAAGGTTGCTGGCTTCGACTGGATGCGGAAGGCGGAGGATCGGGAGCTTTGGCGCACCCTGGGAGAGGCCTATGTCCAGCAGTGGACCCGAAAAGGCTGATTTGATAGGGTGTTAAGACACTCAATTCCTCACTTTCCACTGATTTTTTCGAGGCATTACGTGTTTAGTGGCACAACTCAACACCGGGCTTTGCATTGGTGAAGCCAGAGCGAAGAAATGAAATTATTAAGAAATAATAATTCATTCAACAAACGATGGTTTGATTTCGCTCCGGTAAGGAAATCTCGGCGTTGAGATCCGCCACGCAATGTCTCTAGAATTCGGCGGAAAGTAAGGTAGGGAAGTTTTTCAATGGGAACGGAATGTTATAACACTAAGTGCCCAGTGCCTTTCCATTGCCTACCACGCTATGTGCGGGATACAGCGACATACAATGAAATGACTGGCTTAGACCTTTTAATGCTGACATTGTAACACACGCTGACATTTAATATTCATGTGTACAGCTATTTTTGCACTTTTGTACATTTTGTAAATATATTTCATGTAACTCGCTTGCCTTGTTTGGTTTTTTTTTCTTAAGACTAACAAAGACGGTTTAACGGTTATATTTTTTGTAAAATAATATTTCTTTAATTTTATTTTGTCCAAGTACGTACTTCAGTATGTAAGTGAAACTAAACTTGTACTTGTACTAAATGAACTAATTGATAATTATTTAAATTGTGACCTAAAAACATTAACTTCATAAGAAAATAATTTATTTTTGGTAAGATCAAAGTATTGCAAAAATTACGTGAAATAGAAATCTTTTCTATTTAAAATATTAAAAGAATCGTGTTTCCATAACAATTATAATATATGCGCATTAGTAATAATAACTACATATGTTGCACTCGTTTCACCCCATTTGCTTCATCACGCTTCATCACGCTTCAACACGTAACTTGGACTCATTCCGTTAATTTTAAATATGCTTTAGGAATATTTTTCATTGTTATATCACATCTGAAAGTTTTGAAAGAAATATTATGCCTCCTGACTCTATATTGCTTAAATGCTTTGAATATAAATGTCTTTAGCATTGTTTTTTCTTGTTTCAGCACATTTTATAGCATATTGTTTGGCTTTGGTTTGGTGTTTATTTTCAATCTTTATTTTTTTGAAGTATTAGTTCAATGTAACAATCGATAGATCTAGATTTATGCGAATAGTTTTTGGTTTGCACTGATAACAGTGTTATTTGGTACATAAGTGCATCTCCAATACTAATTTTAATATTAATGCACATTAACTTGATGATGATGAACGTCGTATATTGATTCAATCTATATTAATCTGTTATCTTTACAGGAACAGATTCAATCAAGATGATGAACACAAAACTGACGATCGAGTTAATATACCTTTCAGGCCTGAAAGAATAGAAAGACGTGATAACTGGAGTGATAAGAAAGAAAATTGGAATCAAAAACTTGAATACCGTGATAACAGAGCAGAAAGAAGTGACTTCAGAGACTATAGAAGAGACAGAGGTGATCATCGAGACATTAGAGGAGACACAGGTGACCACAGAGTCAATAGAGGAGACAGAGGTGACCATAGATACAATAGAGGAGATAGAAGGAGAAGTAACTTTACGTCAAGAGATGAGGCTGATAGGGCCGATAGGTCAGATCGGTCATCCTCTGGTGATAAGAGATCGGAAAGGAGGTATAGATCGCATGATGGCCGAGAACGTAGACCGCCCTTCAAGAAATTCAACCAAGTGCAGTGCAAAGAATTATCGAATCCACTGCCATTAGAAACTCCTTTTACTCAACCAACAGTGGAAATAGGATCTCAACAAGAAGTGTCTGTTACTTGGATCATTTCTCCGGAAAATTTCTATACTCAGATATTGTCGTTGCAACCGAAGTTTCTAAACATGATGCATAAGATTCCACAGCTTTACAAAGGCATAAGGCCCTACGCAGGCAATGTAACTGTAGGCGCTTCAGTGTTAGCTCGATATCCAGCTGATGGAGTGCTTTATCGAGCAACAATCGTTTCGGTTCAGCCATTATCAAAATTCATCGTACGATACGTTGATTTCGGAAATAAACAACTAGTTGACGCTAGGGATATTTGGCAAATGGAGATGGAATTGATGGAACTACCCAAAATGGCCGTCCATTGTTCTTTAACTGGTATGAGACCGAAAGATTGTGAATGGAAAGCAGATCCAGAAATAGATCTTTGTTTTAACGCTCCAAGATATCAGTGTATATTCCAAGAGTGTAATGAAGAACAGTATAAAGTGTCTCTTTGGAATAATGGTGTCAGTGTAGCTGATATGTTGGTGGAGAAACAATTGGCTGTTATGTGTGAGGCGCAGGCATCTGTCACGTTGAAAGGTTGGTTTTGTATTTTTAAGTAAATATGAATGAGTTTATAAATTTAATAAGAAATTGAATCATTAAAACGAAATTGCATATGGTAGGTACCACATACAGTCATTAAACAAAAACTAAATAAAGATTGTAGTTGTTGATCTGTATTATTTTATATTACAAGAAAAAATATAATAAGTTAAATGGGAAAAAGAATGGTAAAACATTTTTTTAGGAATAATTCTTACTTTCGCATTTATTACATACGTTTTTGGTAATAATTAGTATTTACATATTACAGACGAAGCCACCGATCTAACGACTATAGCAGGCCAACAAATCTTAAGTCGTGTAACACACGTCGAATCTTTCGAGAAGTTCTACGTCCAACCCGACTTGGACAAAGCTGATTTAGTAGAAAACGCTATTGCTTACTTTGATCGAGCCAAGGTAATCTATATATATATAAAAGGACTTGTCCTCACTGACTGGGATAAGACGCACGCACAGCCGTAACCGCCGATGGTAGAAACGTGAAATTTGGACAGATGTTTACTTTCGTAATCTGGACATCCACTAAGAAGGGATTTTGAAAAATTTTAACCCTAGAGGGATGAAATAGGGGTTGAAATTTTGTGTGGAAAAAAAAATAAATCGGTGCCGATTTAATTATTTTTATAAAATTGTAAATTCAGACTCTTAAAAATATTTCATTGAACATATGTTTCGTGGTTTATTTTTATTAATCCCCTAGGGGTGCAAATATAGAGTAGAGATGTTCGTATAGAAAAATCTTTAAATCACTCATCATTTTATAAAATTTGATATTGATACTTTTAAAAATATTTTATTGAACACGTGTTGCGTGGTTTATTAGAATTCTAACTAAAACTTGAATTCTAACTAAATTCAAATAAGCTGGCGAAGCTGCGCGCGTCCGCTAATTATATTATCTATCTATATATATAAAATCGAAAGGTCACTCACTCATCACGAAATCTCAGAAACTACAAGTGCTAGGAATCTCAAATTTTGCAGAGGAGTTATTTATAGGACATAGGTGCTCGCTAAGACGGGAATTTGCAATATTCGACTTCTAAGGGGGTGTTTTTGGGGTCGAAAGTTTGTATGAAACTTCGTTACTACAAATGCTAGGAGTCTCAAATTTTGCATAGACGTCACTAGGACGTAGATATGGAGACAGAAATTAATAATAACATAGTTGACGCGGGTGAAACCGCGAGCGGGCCGCTAGTATAATATAAAATTATATTAAAAAGAAAAGTTTTTAATATTTTAAGCATTTTAGAAACTGTGACGTCATCGTTGATAGGAAAGATTCTATTTTGGCCAGATACAACTAAACTAATTTATGAAATATTGAAGAAGTCATAGAAAAATATATGGCGACAATAGATATAATTTTTTTTTTTTCTTTTCCTCCAGTTAACTCCCCTCACGGCGGATAATCTGGCAAGCGGCGTACGGTACAGCGGTACACGGTACAACGCGTGCATCGCGCCATATTGAGTGACTTCACCGACGTGGACCACATGATAGCCGCGCTGCCCGACTACGGCAATACAGTGGACACCAGCTTGGGCAATGTATGTAGAGTTTATAATGAAGAGTCAGGGATTTGAGATGGCTATATGTCATTGAGGCCGCCTTCGTGTACTGTAAACGCGACGGTTGTGGGCTAGATTCCTACCCAGGCAAGTGAAATATTTAATATGTTCATTTCTTTACTCTGGTAATAAGGCAAATTGTGGGTCACTACACGTTTTTCGACAACTATAAAATAATCACTATCCCTGAAGTAGTCTCTTTTATTGGATTTTGTCTGTAAAACATAGAAAGGCTTTGGTAATGCTGCCCTGTGCTATTTAATATTAATGT
Organism: Heliconius melpomene rosina; assembly: GCF_056956725.1. NCBI lineage: Eukaryota > Metazoa > Arthropoda > Insecta > Lepidoptera > Nymphalidae > Heliconius > Heliconius melpomene. The sequence goes on from NC_140409.1 coordinate 14,181,339, forward strand.
CCCACATTCAAGGAAAGATATGTATTTTCCTATATTGTTAAAAATTTATTTTAAATTACCAATGCAACTATTTTCAATCTCATTACTCTGTCTATAAGTCTAATTTAAAAAAACTAAACTAAATTAATTAGGATTATTAAGGAGTCCCTTAAGTTTCTTATGAAATGTTGGAAATTAAACAATCGTAATGATTGTGTGATTAAAAGTGATTAAAAATCGTATGGCAGCCGGACCAATATTTGATTTTTTTGTATGGTTCTTTAAAAAGAGTAGCCCAAAAGACTCTACAAAATGAAAAGAAAAACGCAACAGTTGCCATCATAACAGCTAATGCTAAAAAGGTTTCAAAAATATGTTTTAAGATTAATTATGTTTTTTAATTGCAGTTAATGATCCTGCCAACAGAACTTATTGTGTACTATTACCAATCTCTACAATGCTGTCTTAACAACTATACAACGGAATCGAATTCCCTACTATCTCTGAATGATATAAGTCTTGTAATACCGTCGTGTTTCGCCAGCCATGTCAATTCGCCATCCGAGTTTTGGATTCAATTGGAGACGGCAGCACCTGAGTTACAAGCGATGGACGCTGCCATGGTTAATGCGGAAAATTTCCCGGAGTTAACGGTAAGGGAAGAAGGAGATTTATGTGCAGCCAAATACCCTGAAAATGGCGCCTGGTATAGAGCGCAAGTTATCGTCGACGGCTCAGAGGGCACTGAAGTTTTCTTCATGGATTATGGCAGTGCCTCAATGGCCAACGAACTACGTAGTCTACCTGATGAGCTTAAAGTCAAACCAGCTTTATCAAGAAAATGTGCCTTACAAAAACCCCGTGACATCAAAACATGGTCGCGAAAATCAGAAATTAAATTTAAGGAATTGGCAGCAGAAGGCGCCACAAAATTTAACGTCCAATTTATTGTCTCAGGCGATATTTCTATCGTTCAATTATATCTGGAGAGAAAGTCCGTCACAGAGGAGCTTGTCGGCCTTTGTGAAGAACATCCCACAACAGAAAGATCTACACCTGTCGGCCAGGATCTGCACAGCAGTGGGAAGGTCTGTTATATTAACGATTTAGAAGAATTTTACATACAATTGGATGACTCCACGTCAACTCTCGATAAAGTGACCGAGATGCTGACTGGGGGTGAAAAATTCGAACAAATTGGCGGGCTGAAAATTGGATTGATATGTGCTGCGCTTTGGAACAAAGATGGTCAATGGTATAGGTCTCGTATCTTAGAATTCTGTGACGTGGGATATCATGTGCAGTTTATAGATTACGGAAACAAGGCCAAGTGTGAAGAGTTTAGACAGCTGCCCGAAGATATCGCAGTAATAGAACCTTTGGCGAAGTGTTGTCGACTCGCAGGCTTCACGGACGATCCCTCCAATGAAGCAGCAAAATCTAAATTAGAAGATCTAGTTGCTGAGCTGGTCACATTCCAAATTGAATTCTTAGATAGTGTAAAAGAACCCTCCTTGGTAAGACTGCTATTAAATGGGACTGAGCTGAGTTTAGTGTTAAAGAGTAATGTAATTGAAGATGATAAGCAAGATAATGTGGAACCAGAACAATTTAACACAAAAGAAGAAATACCGGAAGTAATCGCTGAAGACCCTCCAAAGGAAGACTTGGACTCATCACAAAACGAATTAAATGAAAGCCTTGATAATACCAAGACGGTTATAGAAAATAAGGGTTTTGAAGAGGATGATTCAAAGAATGAAAGTATCAACTCACTGAAAAATGAAACAACGGAAAAAGAACTGTTTACAGACACTTTGGAAGGTTCCAATGATATTTTAAAAACATTTAAAAAAGAAGATTGTAAAGATTCATTGAACGTGGACACAGGATATATCAGTGAAAACGACAAATCCAAAGATTCCACAGTTAAAGTTAGTAACAAAGTTGAAGAAAATAAATCTGTTACAGCTGAATAGTCACATTATACTTACTTACCTAGAAATAAAATTTCATCAATGTATTTCATGTTCTAAATTTACATAATATTCACGAAATCTTACACTACTGTGTATAAAAAAATCTCATTAGGCAAAGCCCAAACAAGATGGTGGTAACCCATTATTATTTTGATAATCAAGGACCTGTGATCATTGAAATTTGTATGGTTCTGTGACTCTTGATGTTTTGTTATTACTTAATGATAATAATTTTAGGTTCTCACGTTTTTAATTAAGAACTTCTTGTTTCCATTTGTTAATTTTTTGTCTTATATTTTCATTTTATCTTCCTCTTTAAATATATTGTTGTTATAGTTTGTAATACTCATTTTTTATAGTGATTGTTTTGTCAGTATCCATTCCTAGATAGGATCTTTACTTGAAAAGTATAATATTGTTTTTTTTTAATGTTTAAGTTTATTATTACCGTAAAAACTTCATTATTATAGTCTTCTAGAGCATTAACATAAAGTAAGCATTTAAAAATATTTTTGAAAAATTTTTTTCTACTGTTGAAATAGGTACACTAATTATTTGCTGAAAAGTTTATTTGCTTAAAAAAATAAAGCTTCATGTACAAAAAAAAATATTTTGTTTTAATATATATATTAACCGTAATTAATTTAAAATTAAAAGTGAAAGAATAATTAATTAATTTTGTTCGATTCTTTAAACGTAAAAGATAAATTTGGTTCTCTTGCTAGTTACTGACCAAGTAGCAAAAGAAGAAAATTTTTTGTCACAAAGCTGTTTTTGAAAATGAAGAATTTATTATTAACAAAAACGATAGTAAAAATAATGAGGATATAGCATGCACATACAATCGGGGCCCTACTCTTGAAACTAATTTCAATCTCATTTTGACGTCTAAGTTAGACGGTCTAACATTCGTCAATCTAATCCTGCGGCGACGTATAGTCTGGCAAATATGTTATTGATAATGGGAAGCACGCGCGGTAAATTGCGCAGTACATGTATGCGCAGAGAACGTTCGATCAGTGTTACCTGTTATATTGTTTTACCTCACGCTTAGCAAATCACATTTACCTATACGATAATTAAAATATCTAATCATGTTTATGTTGAAGTAAATTATACAAAACGAAAATTTAATGAGGATATCTAAATATCGCAAAATAATCAGCTGTTTTATACATTGTTGTCGAGAATAAAATCAAGACTAGCCCGAAAAGTATAACATTTTTGAGTCAATAAATAATTAATCAATTCTAAGCTTCTGCTTATATAACTAATGGCACATGATATTTACGTATATGTGTATATACTATATACACACTTATGTACAACATAAACATTCAGTGTGCATAATACAAGCTTATAAACTATGCAATATGAATAAAGAAATATCGGGCAATATTTAAACTTTTTAAAGATTATATAAAAGAAAATAATATTGGGTAAATTATTTCAATAAATTTTGAGGTACAAAAAATGAGAGTGCGGTATCCCTTTGCCATAGTTTGCCATTTGCGTCAGTGTGAGCGCTACGTCCTTACAGGAAATTCGCACCCACACATGTTTAAAGGTACTATCGAGCTCACACTATATTGTTCAAACAAGAATAAAATTAATTGTAAACAAAAATGCCTTTTACCGTTTTGATTATTTGCTTTATTATTTGTCAATTTTTATTTTTTACTTTTTTGCATGCATTAATTAAATAAAACGGTAATAAACTTTTGATTTAATTTGGAGATATAATTTATTAACATAATTTATTGGTTAAGACCTCTAATTCCATTATTTAAAAAAATTTTTACTTACCCATAAGTTGATTTTGCATGTTGCCTAACGCCAAAATCTTGTATTTGTTTGCTTGTTTTATATATTAAATTTACTTTTTAAATTTTACTTTTTTTATTGAATTTGGATTGAGAAAATTTGTATGTGGCCTCATTATAATAATTTAATTCAGTTTTTTATTTAATTTTTCAATTTACCATATGTTCATTTTGCATGTTGCTTTGGTGTTTTTTACTAATTTTTATAATATTACTAGAAAAATATGCTCTACTACGCCATTCCGTATATATGATGCTATCATATGATATTATATTCATATTTCATAGTAATGAACTGATAGCGTTGCACTCGACTGTACCGTAGCCCGGTCACACCCCGCAACGATTCCCCGCGAGCCCTTACGGGGAATCGGTCCGGCGTGAGGGGGTGTCTATATGCAGACATCAAAATACGCTTTCTGCGCAATTTGCCGCGCGTGCTTCCCATTATCAATAACATATTTGCCAGACTATAGTTTTGATACTCTTGAAACCAATATTCTCAAAGTTGGAAAACTATTTTTTTGACCAATCCTAACGCCGTTATAATTGACAGTTAGTGTTATACTCTGTATACCGATAAATCTATGATACATAATAACCACTCATTACTCCTTTAAATAATTTATTTAAATGCACAGTTTTCCTAAAAACAATAATAATAAATCATATTTATTTTATTTTACTTGAAAAGCAACAAAATATTTAGAGTCGTTCATAAAAATGAATATATTTTATCTGTATGTCTAATTATTTAGAGTTAGACTGTTTTATCAAAAAAACTATTTGTATCTGTTGCATCTGTCTTATTATGTTATTGTTTACAGTTATAATAAATATATTTCTTCTTTCGCTGTGCATTTAGGCTATAAATAAATATTATAAAAGGTTGAAAATGTTTAATTAAGCAAAGTTACAAAGGTTAAATGCTTTTGAAGTTCACGCGAAAACGAATGGTTGTTTTTATTTGAAAGAAACATACATACGTATTGAACTTTAAAAATTGTGGAGAAATTAAGTCAGTGTGCCAAATACAAAAATAATGCATAATTATGTTAAACAGTCACATCAATTTGAGTTCGACCGTAAGGTGTGAAATAACGCAAATTCACTAATTAAGAAAAAATAAGTGATATTATACATTTTATATTTATACACAATTTTTAGATAACTTTATACGACCCTATTGACCGGTTTATTTACCGTAGTTCTCTCTGACTAGAGCGTGAAGATATGTTTAGTTTTATTTATAAAAGTAAAGTGGATGTTATATTCTTGTTCCCGGTGCAACGAGATTAAATGAGCGTCGGTGTCTGGTGTCATCGGAACACCGTGGCTCAATATCGAGTCGGAGCTGTCGCTGCCAGTGGATATCGCTGCCGGGAGCTGCCGCGGCCGGGAACTGTCGCAGTCGGGCACTGTTGCGCAGGCCCGGTCGACTTCCTAAGGAGCTTGGGCGACATACCTAACTTGGGACCCGTTGTATTGCTATATTAATATAAAACTACTAATTAGTAGTTTTTCTAAGAGTATTTTTTTAAGAATTTAATTTTAATTCACGATTAAATTACTTAATGTTTAATAAATAACTTTCTTTATAATATTTCATGTAAGCAAGGCACCGTGATAAAATGTTTTTCGATATGAGAAACAGTTTATGTAACCGGTATTTAAAGTACAGTAGTAGGATTATGTTTTGATATGGCAATGGTAGCATTAGCATTTGCAAATGGCGAACATACTACTGCGACTTAAACAAGCAACCTGTTTTTAGCATTTCTGTTGTATTTTATATTTAGATTTCTATTGTTGTTCAGTTGTTCTCTCTGTTTGAATATTTGGATCTAAAGTACGGGAGACAATTTGAAAAGTAGATGCCTCATATGTTCCCTCGTGAAGATCCTGAAATTTCCAATTCACACCGGTAAGTAATCATTAAGTATTAACTTCTCTAGATAAAGTCATATCTTAAATGTTGTACTTTTTCAGTTGTGAAACTTGGGCCAAGTTTTGCATCCCCGAAGGCCTATGGTATTCTATCGATTTTCAGAAAAAAATTATAGTGAACATAGAATGTTATGTTGCCACCATTTTGAAAGGGCTTCATTTGTCAATTTTATTGAAAAAAAAAATACTGTTTAGAAAAACTGTTCTATTTATGTACATATTAATAATCATACATTGGCAATGTATTTTCATCCAATTATATTTTATTTTCAGAATCAGGTAATCAAAGATTTTAATTTTCCACTGAACAACCAGGGACATCACATTTTCCTGCAAATGTTATACCAGGACCATTGCAAAGAAGGGTATTGACAAGTATTCAAATGGTAATTCAAGTATATTATTAATTGATACTGGTTCACTTGTAATGACAATATATTTAACTTAAAAACCTATCATAATAAATAGCCTATCTTATGGTAACAGTGAAAAAAACCTAAAACAGATAGATATATACGTAAAAATAAAATATTAGATATTAATTTATAATTTTAAAACGTAAACACAGATAAATTTAACAAAATACTAATAGTTACAACTAAAATTACATTAATCTAAACAATTTCTTTAATTTTCTTTTAATTGCTTAATCAAGAAGATTCATCTAACAATGATATGTTGATTTTAGTTTCTGTAACCTGACCTTTATTACCTCTTGTTATTTTCAGGATTGCTACCTGGAGAGGCAACAGTCACTGCAAATTTGGGATGTATATGAATAAATTGTTTAGCTGCTGAAATATTGATTCTGCAGATCGAAAGCCACACCAACATGACTGACAATTCTTCATTTGAAGAAAATGTATGTCTTTTTTCTCTAACTCAATCATTTGAAGAAAATGTATGACTTTTTTGAAAATTGCACATTTGTCATAGCTCGCCCCAATGCAAGCTTTGTGATTCAGTTTTAAAATTGAAACATACCGATAATATATATACACACTATACACTACACCTTACACACTTTTATACACTTTTAGGGACTTCAAAGATTATGATAATGCTAAAAAGAAGTTAAACTATGTATCTGAAAAATTTTATAAGATTTTATGTCTTGAGAACTGTGCCACAATCTGCAATAATTTATACGAAACATTATCATATTCTTTAAACCTCAAAAAACTTGCAATCTGCAAATTGGAAAGAGATGTAAATTTTAGTTTTCTTGCCCAATGTGAGGAACATTTTAAAGAAAATGTTGATTTTATATGTAATAGTGCCTTCCACAACAGTAAAAAGATTTTGTTTAGTTAAAAATAAACAATTTGCAGATTATCAGAAATTGTTAAAAAGGAAAATAGATATATTAAAAATAAGTAATTGTATATTAATGTTAGATTTAATTTGACCAACACTGTATTAAGTTCATTATACCTACTTTATTAATTTTATCTTTGTCTGTAATTTTTTTTAAAAAATAAATTCAATAACACAACAATCAAGTACAACTGCCCACAATCTTATATGTTAATAAATATATAAATTATATATTTTTTGCAGATTATGTTCTATTTAACTTATAAAAATTAAAATTGTTATTTTAACATGTAAGGGCAAGTTTGTCTTGTAGCAATGTTGTAATCTTTAGCAGTATATTTTAATTGTTTTGCAGAAATACTGTTTGTGTAAATATCATTAAAACAAATGTTTATAAGCAATAAAGAAAATGTAAAATGTTTATTAGTTTTATTTCTGCATTTATTTTTTTTATTGTACTATATATAAATTATTCACTCTTTCAAAATCATTTGGAAGTATTATTACATAATTTAAATAATAATACTTCCAAATGATTTTGAAGGAATAATAATTCTGGCTTTTGAATAAAAATCGATTTAAAGCCAAATTTTGAATTTCCCGCAAGTTGTGTTTCGTTGGGCATGCTAGAGATGGCAGCAGCATCGTTTTGTCACCCATTTTTTAGTATGAAGTGAACATTCTTTGAGTAAATGTGTTCTGTGGTTGCGGCCGGGAGATGTCGTGTCCGGAAGCTGTCGCGGCAGGGAGCTGACGCATCAAGGAGCTGTCGGAGCGTGTCGCAGCTGACGTCGGCAGCGTGCGTCATCTACGCAGAAACCAACGTGCTCCAAGATTTCATCCGAATCCACATACATACATTGGAAGATAAACAAAAGCTTTTAAAAAAGCAATTGATTGTTTAATATATGATCTAAGTGACAAAACTACAAGACATAGTCCAAACATTAAGATATTCTGAGCCTGACCAATAAATACAATTTTTACTCACTTTTTAATTACAAAATAAATTACAGTTCATAAAAATAAATTCTATTTTGAACATATGTACTTTCTAAAGCTTACGATTAAATTTAAAAAAACACATTAATAATTCTACTTGCTACAAAATAATATATTCCGTTGAAACTATAAACAGAAGAGTTATTCATTTCTCAAACATTAGAAATCGCTTATTTATCTAAATTGATAAAAATGGATTAATAAATAACTCGCTAGTAAAAGTTTTTGTAGACTTCAGTAGTGTTGTCAGTAGTTGTTGTGGAGTTTTTCAATAAATTGAAATCAGCGTGACAGTACCTAATGTAGATCATGTAACAGGGAAACCTGCATATCAAATGAGTGTAGTACTTAAGTTTCCGTACATGACATTAGTGTTCTACGAGAGAATATGTTAATAGATCGGGGGTTGACGTTCATTATGTAAAATTAGTGTACAACGGTAACTCGGAGAAAAGCTCATCTATAGATTTTAGCAATATGAACTTTTCTAACGTTTTACAAAGTACATACTTATAGTCATTATTTTACCCCAACTATGAAAAAATTTAGTTTTACAAATGTAACAAAAATGGAAATAGATCTTAAATAAACGATAAAAATTACAGTATATAGACTGAATAGACTTTACGCACAACATTTACGTGACTTCAATTACAATAATTTCAATATATATAGATGCTTTAGTAGTTATTTAGAAATAAGTAATTATTGTTAATCTAGCCTCCATGCCGAGTGTTAGGTGACTACGTGCACGAGGTCATGCACGTAGTCAGGATGGTCGAGTGTTAGGTTTTATAAAAAGAGAGTAGTTAATAAATCAATAATGGTATATAGGTAAGCGACAGATATTGTCAACTAGCGGACGCGCGCAGCTTCGCTTGCGTAATTAGGGGTGAATTCTAATAAACCACGAAACATGTGTTCAATGAAATATTTTTAAGAGTCTTAATTTCAAATTTTATAAAAATTGGCGCCGATTTAAAAAAAATCTATACAAACTTTCAACCCCTTATTTGCACCCTTAGGGGGAGAATTCGAGAAAACGATGAAACACGTGTTCAATTAAATACTTTTAAAAATCTAAATTTCTAATTTAATAAAAATCGGTGCCGATTTATTTTTTTTTCCATACAAACTTTGAACCCCTATTTCACCCCTTTAGGGTAAAAATTTTTCAAAATCCCTTCTTAGTGGATGTCCAGATTACGAAAGTAAACATCTGTCCAAATTTGACGTTTCTACGCACAGCGGTTACGGCTGTGCGTGCGTCTTACCTCAGTCAGTGAGGACAAGTCCTTTTATATATATAGATAATGGCAGATAGTGCCAGTGTGAGGCTAGACGCATAATACTACTGGTGAAGGAAATAAATGGAAGACAGCTCAAATGGATTTATTGTTTTATTATACTAATCATAAATTACGTTCTACTGAAGACCTGAAGACTTAAGAAGACCTTAGTGTCTTAACTCTAGATTCCGAGTTAGCTTTACTGAGAAAGTAAAAAACTATATTTTTCTGGCTCCAATTTTGGTGATCACGCTAAAATTTAAGCTCAGTTTAAGTCTCGCTCAGTGTAGTATGTAACTATTTATATTTACACATTTTTCACAGTGAAGTTATTATTTCACGCTAAAGATAAAAAATAAATTCAGAAAATATAAGATTTAAGCGTACAGTACAGTACGGTACAGTACGGTGGACGAGTCGTGGCCGCCCTGAAGTAAGCTGTAGATATGATTTTATTATTTTAATCCTTTCTCCGAGTTGGAACCGAACCCACAACCGTCGTGTTTACAATAATACACAACGTCACGACGGCCTCAAAAGTTAATGAAGTTAATTTTTATTAACACCCTTGATGCCAAAATCTGTAAGATCATCTCTTTTCTCTAATACAAGTCCTTTTTCGTTAGCTAAATGCAGTACAGATAATAAAGCTAGTGATATACTGGCTGATTCTCGCATATCAGGCGTTAATTTATTTTGTAATCTTGAATACATATTGAAGAAAGTAGTCTCTGTGACACATTCCCTTTCCCCTTGTGGAGTTTTTTCTGTGAGAATATCCCAAACACAGTGCTTTAATTGGTTCATATTGACATTCTTCGCTCGCATCGCGTAAGGGATGAAGGTCTTAGCCACCTGTTGAAGGAAATGTTAAAAAATCAAGTATTTGATTTCACTTAGTTAAAATTTTGTGGAGGGGAAGTAAACGCCGCTAAACAATGTTTGGTTTTGCTAATAATAAAACAATAGGTAAATCTTGAACCCACCTTTGCAGGAGGTTCCAACAAATCTCCAAGCTCCTCTAATTCCGCAGATCTCACTTGTTCATGTGGATCTCTAGCCGCAGTCGCATCTTCATTGGCGCACTCGTCACCATCCTTATTGAAAATTATAAATATTACACAAAGATTAATAAACAGATTATATGTATTTATTATTATATTAATAAAAAATGAAAAAATACAAGGCAGTTTATGTATTATGAAAAAGTTTTCGTACAATATGTTAGTTATTTAAGTTTCTCTGAAACAAAAATGAGTAGATTACAAGCCAAGAGGCAGTTGTGGGTAATATTTTTTATAATATTAATATTTTCATTTCTTCGATCGGGCACCACAGCAAAAACCCAGCGTTGAATTCCGCTACTCAACACGCAATGCCTTAAAAAATTCGGTCAAAAGTGGAGAACGGAGTGTCTTTTCACTAGGTTTCCTCTGTTTTCCCTGACATAATTTTACATTGAGGCTGTCGCAGTCGATTATTTAATAATTCCTTCTCGCTTTGGTCGCAAAAGAATAGCGCTGCTTTGCTCAACACACCATTTCTCTAAAATAGGTCAGTGCGTAGAGAACGAAGTGTCTTACCACTAGGTTCACTCTACCTACCCTGCTATACGTGAGATACGGCGTGAATAAAAAAAAACAATACAAACCGGTACATGATTAGAACAATATGAAGCATCATTCTCGTTATTACAATGATATTCTTTATTCTCCTCTACAGTGAGCGGCTCAGTGCTCTGTTTTTGTTTGTCTTGCTCTCGCATCATTAATACTCTGGGACGTAGAAATAATTTACGTAAATGAGTTTCGTCTAGACCTCTGAAAATCATTAACCATTTTAATTATAAATATATACGACTTAAAAATTATTTACATTTATATATACTTTACTTTACTTACTTTTAGATTATATGTACATTTTACATAGTTTATACTTATAATAAAATCGTAAGAGGGTCGGTCTCTGTACTTGGAAGATATTTAAAAAAAAATGTTATTGGGAACCTTTATTAAAGTAAGAATCCGAAGCAATGATTTTTAAAAATTTTGTCTGTTTGTCTGTGCGTTTGTTATCGCTAATCTCAGAAGTAGCTTTTTTAGTGGCCGATTTAAATGCCGTTGCACTATTGGATTCTGGAAAACTTCCGAAAATATTCCGAGGTTTATTGTATTACAATCGGTTCATAAATAAAAAAGTTATGTCAATTTAAAGTACTTATTTTGACAAATTTGCTAATTGCCATAACAGATTTTGACAAAAATGAAAGTGATTTTTTCAAACAATATAAATAATAAAATTATCTTTGTAAAATAAAACGTCATTTGTTAAGAATGACGACACCGCCGCTTCATTGCCGAAATCGAGTCGTAGGTGTTGGTGGCAAAGTTGAACGTAGTTTAGGTTTATTATAAAAAATAAATAATTGCGTGAAATAGAACGAGAGATATCCCTTTCTCATTCTGGTATATTTTTTGAGAATGAAAGTGGCAGATGAGTAACGTTTTTTTAGGTGTATAGCCTATATGCTGCTCCCTGATATAAAAATCTATGTATTACTGTATACATATGTATATAAAACAAGCGTACCTATTAACAGGAGTTTTATAGTTTGCTTCATTCCATCTTTTCCCAGTGGCCAAAGTCTTTTGGCTGATCGTTATCTTAGCTGGTTCTGCGCGTTCGTAGTTCGGCATATTATTACTTTTGGCGTCGAATGCTAGACCTGCGCCTAGAAAATCTAATTCTCCTTCTGTACGACGTGGTTTTTCTCCTTCTGTTTGCGATCGCCCGGACATTTTTAATGCTGTTTAAACATAAATACTAATTTTGATTATTTTAATATTCTTTATTGCGTTACAATTAAGAGAGAACGAATAAGAGAGAAATTGAAGAACTTTTTTGAAATTGACAACATTGAGAAAAAATTATAAATCAAATCAGGTAGGCAGACGGAATTTAGTGTTAAGACACTCCGTTCTCCACTTTCGGCCGAATAAGAAATGAAAAAATTAATGAAAGAATAAGAAAAAGAATTTATGATGACAAATATTTTAACAGCTTCACACTTTTTCCCACATAGCAGGGTAGGCAGAGGGAATTTTGTGTTTAGACACTATATTCTCTACCTTCTACCAAGCTTTTGAGATGTTCCTGTTCAGTTCCTGTGATGTTCTCCTTCAGCTTATGCCAACAAATAAAAACAAAAAGACAACAGCTCTTCTATGATCTACTGAGCGGTACTGAGAAAAAATAAACAAAACAGCTTTAGCTTAAAGTAAACTTAAAGCCAAGACTCTAACCAAGTTCAACCCCGACAATATCTCAAAAACAGCTTAAGCCAATAAAAAAAAGCAAAAAAACACATATCCCGTACCGCGGTTCTGCTTAAACCGCCAGTGCGCGGGTCCCGCCCACGCGTTGACGATGCTGCAGTAGGAGTACTCGAGGCGCGCGTGGTGCGGCGCGGTGGGGCGCAGGTCGGTGAGAGAAGGCCGCTCGGGCGTTAGGTGCGCCACGCGCGTCTCCAACCCCACGACCGCCTTCTCGTCGCTGGATATGCCCGCCAGCGGCTCATTCTCTGGAAGTATTACAGACACATGAATCAATAGAGACCTCAGAATATATTATTGCAATAACTCTTTAAAATGTACTATAACGGTATAATATAAAGGTTAAGCGTAAATTCAATTATTACAATAGAAAATAATTGAATAACGATCAATGGTTTTTACTTTCAAAAATTAAATAATACATGAAATGAGCATAAATAAAAATAATAATTCATTATTTTTTACTAATAATTTTATATATATTAATTATATTTTTCAAATTTTTTACTATTAAAGTAATCATTATTTATATGTACACTCACCAAACAAATGATCTTGTCCCTCATCCTGAGGAATAGGTTCCACTTCAGCATTCATATCAAAAGTTAAGTCTTGCTGCGATATGTTTAACATATTCTCTTCAACCCAATTTGTAACCCGATTATCACTGAAATATAAATATCGTTTTTAGCTTTACTCTATATCCCGAATGTAGCAAGGTAAGCATAGGTAACCTAGTACTCTGGCACACTGTTCCTATGTCCACCAAAATTACTTACGAATCCTCAGTTTCAGGGTCCCAGTTGTGAGTGAAGCCAGTAAAAGGTTCGCAAATATGGTCAGTTTCCAGGAAGGCAGGCAGTAATTTTACAGGTAATGTTATGTAATCTTTCAACTCCAATTCTTCTGAAACATTCTCATCGTTATGTTGGAGGAATTGGTCATCAGTTCTGAAAATTGACATAAAACAATATGTATATAAGTATACCACTTTTCAATTTAAATTATATATATTATGTGTACTTTTTTTTACAAAGCAATAATGTTGAAATGTGATTATTTAATTTTTTTTATATACATATATATTTACACATTTATTTGCAATGTATATTCACGCAAGAATATTCTTGCCTTTGATATTTGTATTTTTTTTAATTTTAGATGGCTATAAGTGAGGATGTCATTCTTTTCTAACTTCACGCCGTATACTGCACACAGCAGGGTAGGCAGAGGGAATCTGGGAATGTAGTGTTCAGACACTCGAGTCCCCTCCTTTGCCACCAAAATCTTAAGGCATTGTGTGTTGAGTAGCACAACTTAACACCGCACTATGGTCTCATTATTAGAGTGAGGAAATGAAAATGATAAATATTTCTTTCCTCCAAGTGTGAATAGAACCAAAACTGTTGCGCTTTAATTATTTAAATTTTATATGACAAACCAACCTCAAAGACAAAGAAAAGGTTTCATCATCTATTGGCAAAGTTGCATTGAAGGCTCTGTTCGATGATGTCACATCTCCAGGTAGTAGTGCCAACCTTGCAAACAAAGGATCTGCAATAATATAATTTTTAACCCATAAATTATAGGCTTAAAGCTTTTTATGGTGAATGAATGTTAATAAACTATATGCATTCTTTTGACACATTTCATTCTTATAAGAAAAATTTCAATTTTCCATTTGGCAAACATTACTATAAACAATAATAAAAATACCATAGATGTTATTATCTTAAATCAACTGTATAATAAAAGAAAACCTTTCTTTCAAGTCCACAAAAGATAAGAGTGTATGACAAAAGACTATGGTTGTAGATTTGATTCTCATTGGAAGGGGATGAAATATTTTGTTCTCCCCAATGTGACAAAATAGAATCCAGGCAGGAAAAAATATATTCAGACAGAATTGAGAGAACAGTCTCTTGATATCAGGTTCTGTCTGCCAACCCTGCTATATATATAAAAATAATAAAATGTATATCTATCGCAAAATATTATTTTTATAAACAAACCTTACCAATATAATCAATAGTATCAAAATTTCCATTGAGTGTTTCAGGGTTAGCAGCAATAGCTCCTTTAGATCTTTTCTTCCTCTTTCTAGGAGGTTCTGCATCACCCTCTGTTGGTGCTTCGGCTGGACTGGCATAATTATCATTTTTCTTACCCCGTTTAGACTATATAAATTAATAAAACGAAATTTTTTGATATGTGTTGTTCTTAAGTTATGTAAAAATTCAAAATATTTTTTAGTTTCACATTGTATCCCCCACAAAGCAGGGTACGCAAACGGTTCCTAGGAACTTCGTATTAAGACACTCCAATCCTATTTCAACTTAATTCTGAAAACGTGACTTGTCGCGACGTGACACTGCACTTTGCATAACTACCAGAACGAGAAAGTGAAAATATTACATATTTTGCCTACTAGAGTGAAAATTGAAACCCGCAACTTGTTGTGTTTACAGTCGTACAAATATGCACACCAATGGGCCTCAAATTTAAGCCCTAAGCATTAGACATGGGCCGTAACGTCTTTTAAGCAAAACCAGTGATCACTAGTTTCGAACACACGCGTAGCTAGTTTCAGAAACTAGTTATGTCTGTAACTAGTTACAAATGCTTCATAAGCAGTTGTAAGCTTAATACGACTACTTTTATAGACGAAAACGTTTTAGGTTAAATTACAATATCTTGCTACTAAGATGTAATTATTTATTAATTTATTTTATATACAATTATTTTTATATATTTTTTTATATACACTTTATTGTATTATATATTTTTAATATACAGAATTTTATATAGTTTTTTCGCTGATCGCTCTTTAATAATATTTGATATATTTAATTACGGAGTGAAATTAAAATTCCAAATTAAGTGAAAAAAAATTAACACACAAAATACATTCAAAAAGAGGGAATAATTTAAGGTTTAAAATTGGATGAAACTTGAGACCAAACTTGAGGTAAAAACCAGCTGGTTATGGGTTCGATCCCCACTCGAGGAGATGAAATATTTATTTAAATTAATATTTTCATTTCTTCGCTCTGGTGTCGAGGTAAAGCGCGGAGTTGAGTTCTGCCACTCAACACGCAATGCCTCCAGAATTCGGCAGAAAGTGGGGAACCTAGTGTAAAAGAGTGTTCTTGCGGTACGTACTATAATAGAGCGAGATACAATTGTGCTAGTGTCGATGTAACTTGATTAGTGCTTACTGCTTGCTCTCATGAAACTACGTATGTGAAATAATGGCTATGTGTACAGACACATAACCATAACGTAACATGTGTGTAGTTTCGAATAGCCGCGTAGCTCCGAATCACGGCATAGCTAGTTTCGACGACAGCCCGAAACTAGTTATGCCGTGATTTGGCTTGTAAGCAGTTTCTGAAACTAGTGACGCTACGTAACGCCCATGTCCATCAAGCATGAAATTTCAATATGTAAAGTTTTTTTAGCTACAGTTTTTATCCTACATACAGCAGATTAAACAGAGTAAACTTAAGTGTTAAAACACTCCACTTTCCACATAATTATCAGGACATATATTGAGGCAGTACTCAGTAGTAATGCCTGTAAATATATATAATTTTAAAACATTAAGTACCTGAGCAGCTATACCGAGTCCCCTAGCCAATTTAAGTACATCATCATGAATGGCATCCACTCTCAATGAGTAGATCCTCTCCGACGCACCTATTACTGTAGAAGCAATTTGCATATTGTTCATTAGAGCATCATTTCTACTTAACATAGATGTCATTAAATCAATAAGTTGCAGATTCCACGCATTGTCTTTGTTGATTTTCTAGAAAATTAAAAATATAGAATGATTTTTATTATACAAGTGAATTGTCTAATTAAAGAAACAAAGAACAACTTACATTTTCTGCATAAAGTTTTAAACATGTTTGAAAATGTTCTTTCTGTGGAGAAGACAACATGGTATCTCTACCGCTACGAGGAGAAGGTTTTGGGGTGGATGTTGCCGAAATTCGATCAAAGGCCACCAGAGATGCTCGCTCCGCGTCATCATCATTAAGTTCCTTAAATAACGAAGGTAATGAAAGAAATCAGTCAATATTTACCATAAGAATACGCTTTAGCTTCCGATAAAATTTCGATTATAATATTACTTAAGTATATAATAATAACTGAATTTTATATTGAACTATATATTACGTACTAAAATACTAAGATTTCTTACATACCTCAATTTTTCTTTTATTTGATCGAATTTGGGGAATTAAACTTCGCTTTCGTATTGGCGAGAGCATCTCGCTAAAAGTTAAGCTGGAGGAAGTCGATGTTATGGAACTTTCCGACATTATATCACAAATGTTCAAACTTATAATAACTTTTGCTCTCAGCTCTCGACGTAATAAGAGGTGTGCCCGTTTGTTTTTATTCTACCCTCACAATATAATAAAAACAAACGTGTAGGTACTTGTGTGAAATTGTAAAACCAGTAAATCGTCATATCCTGTCAGTGGCCTAGCTGCAGGTACTATGGATTGAAATCAAAAAACCCGAAGATCGAAACCTGACAAAATAAAATTGTAGAATAATTTTTTAAATTTTATTTGATTTTTACGAAATATTTTAAAGTGATAAATAAATTTGCTACTTGTAAGGGAAACATATTGGTAGCTCAAAAAACAATCAAATGTTGTAAAAGTCAAGCGCACTACCATTTTGAATGTATTTTAACAAATAGCAACAGTACAATAAGTCGAACACAGTGGATCTGTTCGGCTTGTGCCTCAGTTAGCCGTAAAGCCATTCAAAACGTAACAACACCTAAACAGAAACAAAATAGCTCAGAGAATAGTACACCATTGGTACCTACATCCAACTTCTTCAATATCTAAGGAGTTACAGTACATTAAGTGTTGAATTAAAAAAGATTCGTGAGGAGTTAAATGTTTTGCAGAATATAAAAGAATCTCTACAATATTTCTCAAATCTTTATGATAGCGTTAAGAAGGAATTAGATGAAGATAAAATTAAAATCGTAAATTTGAATAAGGACAACATTGAATTAAGGAATACTATTAGTGTAAACTACAGAATTACACTGTGTAAGGTAAATATACGGGGATTCGGCAGTTTAAGGCTCTTATAACTTTAAACTATTGTAAATACATTATTAAAGGTTATATGAATTTGCAAATTTTAGTGTGATCAAAGTGGGTCTTTTGGCAGTAATTTAATGTGTGAATTATGCGGTTTAACTTAAGCTTAATTTTTATAATAATTTATTTGTAGACCTCTTGTTTGAACCCTACTTCGTGATAAAATTTAGCTCTGTTTCTAACTTCGTGAGTTTGTGTCCCCTATTTCGGGTCACAAGTTTTTACCCCGCGAGTAAAGTTTTATAATAAAAAAAATAAACACCTTTATAGGTAGTTATGTTGCCTCATGGCGTGAGAACGGTACCGGTAAACGTCTAATCAGCGTTCGGCGTATGTAACGCGAATCCCCTCATGCCATGAGAAACAAACGTAGTGTTTTAATATTAATTATTCTTGATTCTTCTGATTTTTCATCGTTTTCTAGAATTCTCCCCCTAAGGGTGCAAATAAGGGGTTGAAAGTTTGTATAATTTTTTTTTAAATCGGCACCAATTTTTATAAAATTTGAAATTTAGACTTAAAAGTCAGTTAGTTAGACTTAAAAGTCAAGTTATTGAATACATGTTTCATGGTTTTCTAGAATTCTTCCCCTAAGGGTGCAAATAAAGGCTTGAAAGTTTGTATGGAAAAATCTTTAAAACGCCACCGATTATTATAAAATTTGAAATTTAGACTTTTAAAAATATTTCAATGAACACGTTTTGTGGTTTATTAGAATTCACCCCCTCACCCCCATAAGCCAGCGCACGTCCGCCATTCTCTATATGTAATAAAATAGAAAAACATTTTGTGTGTATATTTTGTATTTTTGACTAAAATGGATAGAGGAAACTTAAAAAGAATAATAGAAAGCAAAAATATATTTTTTTAAATTTCTTGTCTGTCTATCTGTATGTCTGTATGTATGGTCACGCTACCTTCGTAAGTACTGAACCGATTTACTTGAAACTTTCACCAATTGCTTTGTTTTAACTCAACTTAACATCTAAAGTTTGTTTCATCAAAATTGATATCTATGTCTAATTATCTTAAACTCATAGATAATACACATATACTAGAGAACATCATAATATGTACCTATTTACCTTTCATCAAATACTTATACGTCACGTTTACAAACGCTGTGCTGCTGTGTCATTTAAAATAATTTATATTTTTAAAATTTACTTTAAGATCTTAAAATGTTTAAAGACCAAGCTAAAAATAAAACACAAAATCTTTTATTCACCATTTTCCCATTTATTTAATTTCCATTTATATTTTAAATGCACAAATAAACAGTAATTACATCGATCTATTGGTATACAGTTATACATAATAATTAATGTGGAATATTATGTGTACTACCCAGCATATATACATAATATCCAATCTACATAAGACTGTTAAATAGCACAAAATTCTCTAATAATTCAAAATGACTCCTTTACTTTTTGTTTATTTTTCTTTAAAATAGTTTAACGGGTTAGGTTAGTTTATAATAGGTGGACTATTGTAGATAAAACACAGTTTCGATTAATTGACATATTCAAATCTATACTTATAATAGAATCCTAAGAGGGTCGGTGTCTGTACTTGGAAGATATTTAAAAAAAAATGTTATTGGGAACCTTTATTAATGTAATAAAACCCAAAACAAAGATTTTTAAAATTTTTGTCTATTTGTCTGTGCGTTTGTTAGCTAATCTCAGAAACGGCTTAACAGGTTTAGATGTGGTTTTCACTATCGGATTCTGGCAAGCTTCCGAAAACATATAGGGTTTATTTTATTACAATAGGTTCATAAATAAAAAAGTTATGTCAATTTAAAGTATTAAGTTCGACAAATTTGCTAATTGCCGGAACAGTTATTTTATACAACTGTTTTACTGAATTCACTAAATCTTTAGTTTTCAATTTCTTTATTAATATTTCTATTTCAAGCGGGCGTAGCCCCGCACGAGCCGTCTAGTATTCAAATATATTTATAAAGAAGCTAGTCAATGTAATCATTTCCACGTAAGTTATTAAAGCGTCTAAATTAGATCGATATTACATATAATTGCTGGATGGATCGCTGTAATATATATAATATCTAAAATTATAATATCTAATATCTAAAATTATAACGATACAATTATACTGTTAACCAATGATACTATTTATAAAGTATTGTTGTAGCTCTATAATAGAATATGAAGTGACTAATTTCAAATTTTAAAAAT
Source organism: Heliconius melpomene rosina (assembly GCF_056956725.1). Lineage (NCBI taxonomy): Eukaryota > Metazoa > Arthropoda > Insecta > Lepidoptera > Nymphalidae > Heliconius > Heliconius melpomene. Next base: position 14,201,349 of record NC_140409.1, read on the forward strand.
GCCTTGAGCCGCGACTGTGCTAGGTTCGAATCCCACTCGAGGGATCGAAATATTGAATATTTTTATACCTTCGTTACGAAACTTCGTTAGAAACGAGGTAAAACGTAGCGTTGAGTGCCGCCACTCAACATCCGATTCAAATTAGGCGGACAGTGGGGTAGTGCCTTAGCACTAGGTTTCCTAATTTGGTAAGTAGGTAGTACGCGGGATAAAGCATGGAACTAAAAAATTCTGTATAAAAATTTTAACGAATCCGGAATAGATTCTGTACCTCTTAGACTCTATTACTATATAATAAAAAAACGTAGTCTAATTGGTTAAAGCGCTTGGATTTAAACCTAAGAGGTACTACTTATACAAATTCCGTTACGTACAATTTTTTTTACAGTTTTTTCGTGTTTATTTTTTTTATCCCAACGTAATGCAATATTCATTAATATTTTAGTGACACTATTAATAATGTTAACAATATATTTATATCTTATATAACATTTATATTTAACTTATAATTAAATATATATTTATATATCGTCGCGTCGGTTATAAATAAAATTGGCATAATTCAAAACATTAATTTTACAACATTCTTTTTTTAAAAAAAAAAAACTATTGATCGAAGTTCCTGCCTATATATCCCATTTTAACAATTTTATATCCATTTTGGATCTTAAAGTCTACGTTAACAAAGTTGCGGACGACGATTACTTATATTATTACAGAAATGATATTTCTTTAGTGATTTTCTGACTTTTTATTCAAGTTAAAGGCATTTAAAAAGAGAATTGTTATTTTTTTCTATGTAGTCATACGTCTAAAAATGAGCATATCCTCTGTAACGTCGACGTAATGCAAATAACAATATAACTACTAAATTGCGAACCGACACTTGCATCGTCTAGAGTAATTGTAGTGTATTTAATCTATATAAAACCATATTGATATTGATAAAGCCCGGCGTTAAGTTCCGCCACTACCCGTGCGTGGAAAATGGATTGTTCTTAGCATTCGGTTCCTTCTGTCTACTCTGCTATATGCGGGATACAGAAGGTAAAAAAATAATGTTAGTAGTACACTCGTTTGTGCAACCATAACCAACTTAAACTAACTTAATTTAAAAAATAAATAATTATGCCAATTTTCTATTTAACCGACGATATGTACTTTATTTTACAAATGCCGTTTTAAAGACAGTATCTGAAGTAGTGTTTAGGAACGCTACTAAGGAGGCTGAAAAGTATGAAAGAAATATATTTAAATTTAGTTTTAAATTTAAATTACAAAACTATTTACGGTTTCAAATTTGACACTTCAATATTTTTTTTAGATACAAAACTATTAAATCGATTTATATATTGATTTATTATCGATTATTGACATAAGAATTGTCGATTTAACTATTTCATTAATATTTTGGTGGTTTATTCAGTATTCACTATTTTAATTTTTCAATCGATAAAAAATCGTCGATAAAATCGATACTCCATATCGACGGCGAAGGGCCAATACCACATTTTTAAGTAATTATATATTTTTTTATTTATTTTTTTCATTTTAAATGCACGCCTACTACACTATTAAAATATATTTCAAATAAATTATTTTAATTTATCAAAAAGTAAAACGTTTTTTTTTTGGTTGTGTAAAATTCTGACTTTGTTAGGTAGTTGTTATTGGTACTTCGCCGTCGAAATGTGATAATATATTCAAAGAAATCGTTAAAAATAATTGACAACTTAAATATTTATACACTATAAAATACAAACCATACAAATATAACACCAAATATTTTAAAATTAAAGCTAAACGAAGGTTAAATTAAAGTCCCTTTTTTTAAAAATAAGTTTCTAGTAATATTTACAATATAATTGGGTTTTTTTACATTATATCCCCTTTCTCAAGAAAACATTTTTTTAATTGCAAAAGTGTACAAACAATACATTTTGTAAAAATACTCAATTAGGAGACATCAGAAAACATATTGATCTAGAAGTATTAATTGCGTAGTTTATTTATTCTATCCCTAAAAGTATTTATTACAATCATTAATAACTTTCAAATAGACTTGCTTTTGTCAGTCAGTGAGTGCCAAAGTACTCTCTGATGTCAGATTTTAAGTGTCGGAGTCTAGTACTCAGAGTAGATATTTTTGTAACCACACAAGCCACACATTATTTTATATTCTTATACTTGGTAGTTACATTTTTGATGCTCAATTACAAATTGTCAAGTTATTTTTATTATATTCCGTAAAAGGGACTTCGATATTATAAATCATTTTAATATAAGAAATTTAAAAAAAAAATCGTTATAAAACTACGCTAAATTGTTCGAATTATTTAAAATTAAAAAGAATGGTTTTTTAATTTTATTTTAACTGTCAACATTGAATATCGAAAACAAGAAAACAAGATGTCATTAAAAACATTATTTAATACATACAACGTTACTCTAAATAACACGAACTAAAACAAAAATTAATATTCTATACTAAAAGGTATTCCCTATACTATATATAATAAAATATTTTTTCGCTACATTTATATCTACATAGAATAAATTAAAATAATGGTAATAACCTGCTAGTACGAAAGAAGCCTAATAAAAACAAGTAATACATGAAAAATTGAATTAATAACTATAAAAGCAAAATATTTTAAAAAATCAATTATTATAATAGAAAAAAATATATAAAGCATCACAATCATAATACAAAGCGATAATATATTTTACTAAATCACATAAAATACAAAATACACAGATTCAAAATAAAATGTTCTAAGGGAATTATCTTTTTTTATTTGTACATATTTTGTTTATTAAATAATCAGCAGAATCAAAATGATAATGAGAAGGCCCAGAAGGATACCAATGACGACCCATTGTCGTCGATCTGAAAAAAAAATCAAATATATTTTTAATAAAAAAAAAACTAGTTATCTGTAAAGCCGGTTTACAGACAAAAATTTAACGTCGTAAGAGACCATTGATGAAAAATCTACCAACCTTTATGAATTGAATTGAATCATTATCCTTATATCTTTATCTATACTTATATTAAAATCGTAAGAGGGTCGGTGTCTGTACTTGGAAGAATTAAAAAAAAATGTTATTGGGAACCTTTATTAACCTAATAGAACCAAAAACAACGATTTTCAAAATTTTGTCTGTGCATTTGTTATCGCTAATCTCAGAATCGGCTTAACCGATTCAGATGCGGTTTTCACCATTGGATTCGTCAATGTCGCAATGGGAGCAGAATGTCTTAACGCTACGTTTCCAGGTTCCCTCTGCTTAACCTGGTAGTTTCGAATCCATTTAAACTGAATGTTTAACCTACAACCATCACAATTAATTAAAGTAAAAAAAATCTTACCGTTATTAATATGTAAAACTCTGGCAACCTTCTTCATGGTGGAGTCCAGTTTAGAGTCGGCATTCTCTAAGTCAGTGTTCAAATCGTCGAGCATACTAAATAATAAAAAAACAATATATTAATTATATGTACGTCGTGGCCCAGTGACACAAGGGTATGACTGTAAAACGTGATGGTTGCGGGTTCGGTTCGTGACACACAAATTTATGAAAATTGTGTTCATTTTACGCACACAAAAAAAAACAACTTACACAGCCTGCTCGTCCAACTCAATTCCGATCTGCTTAGACACTGTTTTCAGAGAACCAACGGAATTGCTAATCACATGCAGCTGTTCATCCTGATTCATCAACATTTTGTCTTGTATGGACATTATGTCGCTGTCGTATTCGAACCTGCTAGGACTGTCAGTCTGGTTCGCCAGTTTGGAGTACTTGGAGTATTTCGGTGTTGCCGTCCACGTGTTGCCGAAATGCATTGGACTCTCCTCGCCGAGGAGGGGCTCTCGGGCTGTACCGTCGTTGTCGCGATTCCTGTTTAGACTCATCTTGCTTTTCATTACCTGTAATTGTTTTTGCGGACAAAATATTAATATAAAAGAACAAAATTATCTTTAAACAAACAGTTTCTCACTGTATTACGCACTCAGGAGGGTAGGCAGAGGTAACCTAGTGTTAAGACACTCCATTCCCCACTATCCGAATTGGGTTGAATTCCCCGTCAGTCCTACCACCGGTGAGGACAGAGCCGGTATCATATCCACTGGCTATTGTTTGTTTATTATCTTCCCTCTACGGTGTATTATATCTCACCTTCACTTCTTGTTTTGTAGCTTCAATAAATGTCCGTCGGTCACTAATTTCACGATTGTCGATCTTGAACTTTGATGAATTCTTCTCAACAATGCGTAATTTGTATTGGTTAAGGAAATATCGTAAAAAAAGGCAATTTACTTGATATGACTGGTTTCGATTCCTATTTGGGAGTTGTACCGAGTTTTAACTACAAAGTATACCAATGAAAGTTTCTACTAAAATCTACTTCATAAAGATGTACCCCACATATCGATCTCGCATGTAACTAATGACAGTACGAAGCGCTATGATCATTTCCCTAACCCCCGAAACTATAATTAAAGTGAATGTCTAAAAATGTAAACATAGCACAGGCTATATTTGGTTATTTAAAAAAACAAAAACCAAATAATATTTAAAAAGGATATTTATAGTATCTTCCAAGTCTTCCAAGTCCCATTCAATACTGCGCAATGCATTCCTCAGTTCAGTAGATGTCCATTCAACTTCAGGACTATTTGGTACAATCGGCGTTTTAGAAATCTCTTGCCAACGCAAGTATAGGCCCCTTGTCTTGTTTAGGGCTCGAAACACCTCACTGTATAAAAAAAATATTGTTAATAATGTAATGTATTATTATTTAGTTTTAGTATACTAAAGTTATTTTTTCATGCAAGCAGTAAGAACTTAGTGTTACTTAACTGTTAACATACTATACAAACAGTACTCAAGTCTGACACCGATCTTGAGATGCTATTTCCGTTCATAAATTACACATCTATAAAGGAAAACGGCATCTCAAGCTCGATTGCAGACTTAAGAGCGGTTTATAAATACGGGCCTACATGTATGTATTTTTATTAATTTTAAAATATATGCAGATATTAAAAGCACATATTAGAATACAATACGCCATTAGACCAAAATCGCGTTTAAAAGTATTATGTAAATTTCAATTTAAAAACGACATACATATGTATATGTACAAAGTTTTGCATAGATTTGTTTATATGAGTTGAAAGCATTGCCGCTGCCTATTGTTGACTTAGGCGTGAATAGAAGACTCTTTTTATTGGAGGAAATGGATTGATTTTTTTTTTATTTATGCATTTCCAAAGCTGGAATTTGAATATAGGCTTTCTATACTATTGGTATTGACTAGATACATTTCATTTCAAAAATAGACTTTCATAGAAACTAAGCTAAAAAATATTATAATCTACTGAACTCGCTATGATTGACAAGTTATTGCCAGAGTGGCCATGGTGTGGTTATATTTTCTGAACACTTTGTGGACGCGAGGAAGATGATCAAAATAAGAAAAATTCTTTAAGTCAAGTGTACACATCACTTTATATTTCTAAAATATTGCTTTGAATTCATAACCATAAATTATTATTTTTTTAAATTTATTTTTCAACATATTACCTTCGATATATTAAATTATCAAATAAAAAATTTTATACCTAGAAAATATTTTTTATTTACAAATTTTAAGTAAAGTATGATAACTACTTACAAATTACAGTCTAAAGTAAATTAATGTTACATAAGTATTCGCAATGCTTTAAATAGCAACCAATGTTTTTATATTACCTCTTATATAGATAAACTAGCAGCTTTGCGAGCCTGAACTACACAATTATTTATTTACTTAATATAATTTAACTACCTATATTGAGGAGAATTTTTAACATGATTTTCTACACTGTTATATACTAAATAAATTATAATTTAAACTTATTGGAATTTTATTTGATTTCATTATTGACACTATCAAAAGTATCATTAAAAAAGAAAAATATTTGGTTGCATGCATTAAAAGTAAACCACAATCATGTCGCTATATTGCCAGACAATTTCCAGTGATAACCCCAAAAATGGTTGAGCTGTTCTGGAGATTAGCCCAGATAAATATATAAAAAAAGATATTAAAACAGAGAAAAATATTAAAATAGGTTATTTGTGTTTTAGTATTGTGTAAATAACAATATGCATTTGAAATAACACTGTTATTTTGAAAGACAGACAGACACATACTTCAATATATTTTATGAGTAATATGTACAGATAAAAAATAAATCTAGTTAAGTCTAGTCTAAAGAATATAAAAAAGATTATAAAAGACTACCAACTGTAAATACTCAAAATATGTATAAATGTTATAAAAACTGTGGCATTTAAATCTGTAAATATAGCATAGCAAAGGACATTAAATTGGATGGGAAATTTAAGTTTCTGGACTTGATTCTCGTCAATAAAATAAAGTATTTCCATCTCCTCTCTCTGGGAACAAGTCAATAAGCACAGTATTTTGTTTTGCCACTCAATACACAATATTTCAGAAATCAGGCAATGTGTAGGGATCAAAGTGTCTCACTAGGTTTCCCTGTTCCTATAGTACTATATGCATAATACAGAGTGAGGTTATAAAAGTTATAAAAAAGGCATTTAATTTCTAAATGTTAAATGTTGATTATTTGTATATAGATATGTGTATTGATCTTTCATATAATACAGTAAAGATTTCTTCAAGTACCTTCTATTAAATAACTATACAATATTTAGCATTAATTGTTAATTAAATGTTTAATAATCTAATAGTAAGATTTAGTAAACAAACAAAAAATCCTTATATACTTTACTTTAATTTACTCATATATGGTGTCATTGAATTTAAATGCAAGCAATCTAACCACACCTATTAAAACTAAACCCAAAATATGGTTCCATATAAACACAACGCAAATACTAATATGGGTGGTTACAAACAGCAATTATACAATATGTGACAAGTGCTTTGCTTACTTTAAAAATAAAAATACTTCGCCAAAGCTCAACAATACAAGACATAAGCCACTTACTCTTTGACGACGTAAAATGGATCTTCTAACGTCATGTCAAACAACAATTTATTAGCGCAAGCCGATTCATGTGATGGTGATTAAGGAACAATTATAATTAAGCAATGATTACATTTATTAGCACGGAACATACAGAAACTGGCTGCCTATCCCACAAAATATCGACAGCCTAATACGTACCGCGGTTACTTCGTTCGATGTATCTATTCGCCGTCCTTTACCCTCCTATACGAGGGAGGTGAGCTGCAGCTGCGTAATGGTTGTGTTTTCAATGCGCAATCGCCGAGACGGTCCTCGTCTACGAGGCGTAGATAGGGCGCGCAGCGAATTCACACCCTCTGACGATCATATTAAATGCTATGATATTATTTAAAATAAATCCTCTTTTCCATCCCGAATATGTACGTAAACATCACCTCAACCTCATACCAAACCACTACGGGGAAATGTCATGTTTGCTGACATTTAAATTTTTTGACATCTTAGTTCTTGTACGTTCAGATGTAAAATATTAATTAAGTGATAAAAAATACATTATTGTACTTTATAATTGCCTTATAAATAATTTTAAAGAATAATTCATTATATATTAAAAACAATAAATTTTTTTATCAAACAAAAAAGATGTCAGTAAGAATTCAATTGGATTTATATCGGTATAATCAGATCGAATTTAATAAATATTTGTATATATAATAAACATGCATACTAATATTTAAAATATCTAAAAACAATAACGATTGCTTATTTACCCCATTCACCACGATAGTATAATTGATACAGCCATTAAAGTATTCAATTACTAGAAAATAATTAAAATAAAATGAAACAAAACAAAACATTTTTTACCCATGTTTGAACGAATCATTGTATTTATAAATAATAAAATATCTTAATTATTGTGATATTGAAAAAAACGCATTGACGTTTTATTAAATAATTAAGTGTGTAAGAGCAAAAGTTACATATGTATAATATATTATGTAGTTACATTGAAAATTGTCTGCTCTTCAGTTAGCTATCATTATATTTTCATTCTGTCATCGATTAGTTGTTAAACATACTCGAATATTCATATATATTGAAAACCGTCTGGGATGGTTAGTGGACGCTGAAACTGAGTTCTAGTAACTCAGTTTCAAAGTTTTCCAAAAGTATGTAAATATTTTACTTTAAAACATTTATCATATGTATTAAATTACAATAAATTAATAAACTAATAAAATTATATAGACATATAAATCTAGTTTTAAGCAATAAAATATATAAGGGAAGTTATAAAATAGAAAATAAAAATATTTTTGTACTAAACGTACATCAGATATACGCTTAGGCTAAACAGGTATAGAATACTACATAAATAACAATAAATTATAAAATAACAAATTATATTTCTAATGTTTATATAAGTATTTTAAATGAACTAAATTTTTAAAGCAACGTTAGTTTAATATTTAAATTTTAAAAAATAATAAGATTATTATTAGCATTTTTAAAGTGTTAATCTACACTTACGAAAAAAAAACTTATTTAGAAAATGTATAAAAATTAAAAAAAAAAAGACGCCTCAGTCTCAAGTACCGAAACCGAAACGCTGAGTCTGATGGCTGAATTAATAAAAAACATACTCATATTTAGTATAGTATTAGATTAAATAGACCAGTAACATGCAATAACATTTTTTATGGCTTATTTAATTAAAAAATACACATCAATAAATAAAATTCAAAATAAAGCCATAAATGAAATTATAATCACTTAATTAACGTAAGGAAACGCGGTGACACACGTCGTTAACAAATCGTATAAATACTAAATTGCATAGTATTATAGTATAGTCTGTGTGCAACACTTTATAATCTGTGTATCATCTTCCGTTCATTTCTAATCTTCAATTCATTCCTCACATTTCACAACCCGTCTCTTGAATGGAGTAGGAGTGCTGTTTCATTTTAATTTTATTTGTTTTAGTATATTTTTTATTCATCATGAATTCCGTTTTAAATCCCGAAGCACCTGAGTTTTATCCGCATCTAACGTCAATGACACAGGTATGTTTTTGAGTGTCAGGGTTCAATATCCTCATTGACAACATTTAGCATGTGTTTTCATATTAATAGTTGTTTCTCTGCCTCAATAAAAACTTCATTGTGTATAGATAGGGCAAATACAATTGAACCATTCAATTATAAATTATAACGCGTTAGATATTTGTATATGTAATGTTAGATATCAACACATATTAACGCAATTTTGTTTCATGGACAAAGAAAACATTTTAATGCAAGGTAGACTATACGTCACCCAGACGCGGATAAATATTATTGAGGCAAAGAACCTTAAAGTTGTGTTATATTTCCTTGACAATTTTAATTGTATATCGGCGGCGTACGTACCAATACCTCCTAATTGACATTTTAAAATAATCTTTTATTATTTTTTTCATTTTAAATTTGTACACCTACTACGCTATTAAAATATATATGAACATAACTATTATATATGTGACGTAAATAAAATACGTGAGTTCACAATAAGTATTGTATTAGGTAGGTAGTGTAACATGAACTTAACTTGTTATACATAATTCCAGGTTACCCACTTGAATTCACTTTATTATTTAACAAAGCAAATAGGTACCTTCTAAATTTAAATCTGCATAACAACCTTCAACAATTCATTACTTTATATATGACAATAATATAATTCATAAAACATTATATAATTGATATTTGAAATAATAAAAATAATAATATTTTAAATTCATCAAGAAATAAATGTTTTTTTTTTTGGATTGTGTGAAATTTTGGCATTATCAGTTAGGAAGTATTGGTACTTCACCATCAATATGACATAATTTAATGAAAAGGAGATATGGGACGATTGACATACCGTTTTGATGTTCATTATATTTCAAATACTGTATGAAAAAATTGCACTTCATTTATATTTTAAAGGAAAAGTTGTACAATAAGAATCTACAAAGAGGTTGTCAAACAAATTCACAAGTAAGTATATACAAATCTGAGATACTGACACATTATTTATATCACACACTATTATTACTATTTATACATTAAAAAAGTAAAAATAGGAGTGATTTTAACACTAGGTTCTCTCTACACATTATTATAGAACTAATTAATAATAAACATTATATTATACCTCTATTAATTTAAATGATCATAAATTATTATGTAAATGTTGTTCTATCTGGATCGGTCATACTATTAAACTAAACAGTATACAGTGTTAATATGAAACTTAGTGATCTCACTCAAGGCCATTTCAGTACTGTTTATCACAAAAATTACTAAAACAAAAATCACTATATAACAGGGATGATATGGAGCTCCATAAACATAACTTAAACTTTTGAGAATCTATTCTATCTATTTATGTCTCGATTCTGCCTGGACTGGTGCTTCATAAAGATATAAATAAACAAAAATATCATTAACAATGAAGCCGATACTATGACAAGATTATATATCAAGAAAAACTAGGATTCTTTAATGAAATATCTCAAAAATGTAATTGGTATTTGGTACCAAAATTATCCATATAACAGATAACCTAAAAGTTATAATATTATACTTATATAGATATGAAATATTATATCCATAGCATCCCTGAAAAATCATCTCATTCAAATATTGTCATATAATGTTATTTATATGTCATATAATATTTTTTTATAATATAGCATGTAAAATTTTCTCTTTGAAACAAAATCATCATGTGTTTCAGGATGGCTACACTACTGTTAAAAAAACAATTAAATGTTCGAATCAATTTCCTTTCGGCACATCTTTTACTATGTTCAAGACTTTTACCGATTTCAACGTAGCAACATACAAGTTAAGCAAAAATGTTCTTATACAAACAAACGATATTATAACAACGCCGCCTTCCATGAAATTGAAACTGTGAGTATAATTTTACATATTTTATACTAGCGGCCTGCCAGCGGTTTCGCCGTCATCATCATTATTCATTTAATAAACAGAATTGACTGACAATCATATGTTTTGATGTCAATGACTAATTTAATTTACTCATTCAGAAACATCCTTAAATGTTAAATTATTGATTTGGATAAGGATTTATAAAATTCTTTGCAAAATAACTGTAATGAGCAATCATTACATCATATCACAAAAAATACCCAAATCAAAAGATGATATGGATTGCTTTATATTTGCAGGCAAACTCATGCCTTGAGTTCATTGAAATGCCCATAACTTTTTTTTTTAATAAACCAATTTTAATGAAACAAACTTTAGATGTTAAGTTGAGTTAAAACAAAGCAATTGGTGTAAGTTTGAAGTAAATCGGTTCAGTACTTTCGAAGATTAGCATTACCATACATACAGACATAAAGATAGACAGACAAGAAATGAAAAAAAAAAAATTTTGCTTTCTATTATTCTTTTTAAGTGTCCCTCTATCAATTTCAGTTAAAAATATTAAATGTACAGACAAAATATTTTTACTATTTTATTGTATACTAGCGGACGCGCGCAGCTTCGCTTGTATATTTAAGGGTGAATTCTAATAACCCATGAAACATGTGTTCAATGAAATATTTTTAAGAGTCTAAATTTCAAATTTTATAAAAATCGGTGGCGATTTAAAGATTTTTCCATACAAGCTTTCCTCCCCTTATTTGCACCCTTAGGGGGTGAATTCTAGAAAACAATGAAACACTTGTTCAATTAAATACTTTTAAAAATCTAAATTTCAAATTTTATAAAAATCGGTGCCCATTTTAATTTTTTTTTCATACAAACTTTGAACCCCTATTTCACCCCTTTAGGGTTAAAATTTTTCAAAATCCCTTTCTAGTGGATGTCCAGATTACGAAAGCAAACTTTTGTCCAAATTCCACGTTTCTACCATCAGCAGTGCGCGCGTCTTACCTCAGTCAGTGAGGACATGTCCTTTTATATATATAGATAGAGATTATGTGTGTTTGAGATTATTATTATTTTCTATTATTGTGTGTTAAAGTGTGACTTTAAACTTTATGTTCTTGTGTTTCATTCTCATTTGGGTTATTTAATCATTTTCATTTCTTTCCTTCGTTTGGTCATCAAGACATAAAGGAGGGATGAGTTGTGACCTAGCATTTAATATGTATGTATTGTCAGCCAAGTCTAAGCTGAGGTGCGAGTGTGCATTTGTGCGAGTGTTATTATATATTTATGGTTTAAATTAGTCTATAGCATAGACTCTATACTCCTTTTTTACATTTGGCCTGCACCTCATGTACTGATAACAATTTCCCATATTTAATTCTTAGTATTCTATTTTTATGTTTAATATATTAAAAATAAAAGATACAGTTGGCACTTTTACTGTACAATAATGGAAAAATGTATTGGATCATGCGTTAAAAAATTAACAACAAATCATGGAGTCAACACTGTTCTTGATGATATAACGGAAAGATGTATTATAAATAAAAAAATAAAACCCCGACTGCATAAAATTAAAAAGAAAAAAGACTAGCCCAATAGTTTATTAGGATTAACATCTATAGAAATCTTATTATTGACTATTACTTTGAAATTGAATTGTGCTCGGTAAATTGACTTCCGTTTTCTCATCAAGTGGTCAGGCAGATGAAACTTAGTGTAGTGCTATTTAATATATATTCTGTCTTGTATTTCAATAATTAACAATAATAATTTATGATGATAATTATAATATACATAATGATTATTTAATAACATTTCACTAATAATAATTTTGCATCAGCATATAAAGTTATGGTACTTTTATTATTTTGAAGTATAATTATTTGCTATCGAGAAATGGAACGTGTTTAAAATATAAATTGTAACTGGGGAATTGTATTTTAAAAAGAGTATAAAATAGTGGGTATGGATTGTACGACATTCACAATTTTGTAAATGCCTAGAATATCAACATAGTTGCATAACGCATGTTTTACTTCCATCCCACTGAAGAACTCTCGCTGTCCACCTCAGTCATAGCTCAGAAGTGGGATAGTATTAACCTTAGTGTTACGACACTCCGTTCCCCACTTTTCACGAAATTCTAGAGGAATTGCATGTTGAGATGCGGAACTCCAAGCAGCGCTTTGCCTCGACACCAGAGCGAATAATGAAAATATTAATATTTCGGTTCCTCGAGTGGGGATCGAACCTAGAACCAGTCGCGTCACGTAACAGTCACACTTTGCGGCCCTGGGCCACGACTGGTCTCTTTCTTTATTTGTACTTGTTTAAAATTTCGACCAAATTTACATATTGTTAATATGTATTGACATCTTATAGCCAAAACAAAATGTATTTTTTTAAATTAAAATGCAAACTCTGTGCTCCGTATAGAAAATAAGTAAATGCTTAATATATTATGTTTTTTTTATTAAATAATTGCTGAAGCGATATCTAATATGCAGAACAAAGCGACTTTTACCAATTAGTGTGCGAAAAGTGTTTATTATATTTTTAAGATTTTGTGGGAGTCGTTTGTTGTCAAACGGAACGGTTGTAGGTTCGGTTCTCACACGGGAGAATTAATTGTTTTCCCTCGCTTTGGAAACAAGACAAAGCGCTGAGACCGCCTTTCGAGCCGCTGTCTCAAAAATTTAACGGAAACTGGGGAACGGAATGTCTTAACACTAGCAATGTAGTTCAATCGTTATTAGTTAATTAATAATTTATAAAATAAATGAAACAATTATGTGAAAATAATTTGTAAAATGCTAATTTCGAGGTAGCTCGAATGGCGAAAGCGCTTATAATTAAATACTCAACAAAAGCAGCGGGTTCAAATCCTGCTATTATTTTCTATTAGAAAAGTATTATATTTTTCTTCAACACTAATATAATACTTTTCTACCACCAGATTATACGACGGATACAACATGGACAAAATAATGGATGTCAACCAAGACTGGCTGGACCGGGTTAATGTTCATATTAATAGTGTTATCAAACCGGATTCTTCGGAACAGACGGTGTCGAGCAATCAGCCCGTTATTACTAAGACTAAGGTTAGTTTTTTTTTAACTTTGTTTTTAGCTTCATGCTGTATCTCGCGAATAGGGGGGTATAGTAGCGCAGTGCCACAGTTCCGCAACTCCACAACAGAGTGTCCTAACACTTGTTCCCTCTGGTCTGCTATCTGCGGAAATAAAAAAATATTTAAATAAACAAAAACCCCGACTGTATAAAACTTAAAAGAAGATAAACAAGCCCAATAGTTTATTAGGATTAACCGTCGGGACCTCTTTAAATTTTGCAGGGTATCTGGTATGATTATATTGATTAAAGATATACTTATAAGGCCCGGCTGTTAATCCTACAATGCGTGTTGAGCTGTTGACCCTAGCCTATGCATGTATATAAGTAAGTAGTTATATATAATAGATCGCAAGCAAATTATATAATTTCTTTACAATGGCCGCCAATTTATAAACGTATATGCCTTTGTCGAGTACTGAACTGGACTGGAGCTAACCTATTTATAGTGTTGTGGGTGCAACGTGACTTGGCTAGAGAAATTATCATAAATATACCCCTTTTTTTTATCAGCATCACGCTGCTTTCCGCGCATAGCGGGGTAGGCAGAGGGAACCTAGTGTTAAGACAATCTGTTCCCTTTAAGACATTTCCGTTCCTCAATTTCCGCTGAATTTTCGGAGTATTGCGTGTTCGGTGGTGGAACTCAACACAAATACATAATCATCAAGTTTACAATTGGAAGCTATACCGCGGAGTTACAACGACCTCATATTCTGTTGGTGAATATGAATTTGTATACATATTATATTTAAAACCATTTTAGATAATTTTAGATAATTGTAATTTTACGAATTTTAATTCTTATAGACTTTACTTTTTTACATTTAAAAGCTTTTTCTGAACTTTAATAATGAAATGGTCCAAGAACTCGACGTTTAACTCGAAAATAAGTTTAATATAACTAAATATAAAATTATACAGATATTTAACATTTAGACTAAAGGTCTCTGATTCGATTCCAGGTTAGATCTACCATGTTTATCGGCGCCAAGAATATACCCCGGCCGCAGCTGAAGTTCAAGGATACGATTGACAACACGGAGAACCTGTGGGTTCCCAGGATATCGGATAAACCTAACAATATAAAGCCGCTCGCTTTGAATATTATTTACAATGATGAAGGGGAGGCTGTTGGGTGAGTGGTATCTTGTTTACTTATTTAGAAAACGTATGGAAATATAGTTAATTAAAGTGCTCAATTATAACAATTACGAGATAGCGTCGTAAGAATGTATCATATACTAGTGTGGTCACGTGGTCGGATTGTAATTGTAATTGTTGTTGTGCGTTGTGGGTTCGATTCTCATTCGGGCAAAGAAGTATTTAATATTTTTATTTTCTCGGTCTGGTGACAAAGCAAAGCGTGGCGTCCAGTTCCGCCACTAAACACGCAATGCCTCGCAATTCGGTGGCACGTGGGGAACGGGGTGTCCTAACACTTAGATTCCCTCTGCTCACCCTGCCATATGCGGGATACAAAATGAAACTAAATATATATATATATTAGTATTTTTCCGCACACAGTTACGAGCACCCATACAAAGTGGAGCTCAAACTCTACGAACCTCTCCAGCATTTCATAGAGCCTGATCCCCACCCGCCGACCTTCCCCCCACCCCTGGAGCAGACCAAGCTAACCTTTATAGAGACAGAGGAACAGATGGACGAGTTAGTCCTCCACTTGGAGACGGTTGAGGAATTTGCTGTAGATGTTGAACACCACTCATATAGGAGTTATCAGGGTATGCGATTTTTGTATTTTTTGCGATTCACCAATGTCGAAACCAGAAAAAATGACTGCGAATGAACGCGATGGTTGTGGGTTCGATTCCCATTTATGGGAAATGTTTGTTTTTCTATGGTAGACTTGAAGATGACATGAAGATAATTGGGAACTCGGTATCAAAGGGTAACCAGACCTGAAAACTGACTGCTGAATATTATTATTTACGTTTTAAAACTACCCGTGATTAAATTTTTAATTGCTCTTTTAAATAGTTCTGAACATTGTACTATTAAATAATGAGTTTATCTATTTATTCCTTATATACAGAACACCGAGGCTATGCTTTATACGGTATACATCGTGAAGCTGATTGTTTTTATATATTTGTGTTTACCCCCAGGTATAATCTGTCTAATACAAATATCGACGATCGAAGGCGATTTCATAATCGACGCGCTCGCCGTTAGGGAGCATATACACAAGCTGAACATGTACTTCACCGATCCTAAAAAATTGAAAGTGAGTTGAGAAAGAGAGAGAATTTTAAATTATATATTTCATTCCATTGAAATACTGTTACATAAATATAATTATTGTCAACAGTTAATTATAAAATTGATATCGTATGAATGACTGACTGTAAATGCACGAAGATTGTGGGTTCGATCCCCACTCAGAGTAATGATTTCATTATCCTGATCTGGTAACAAAACAAAGCGCGGCGTTGAGTTCTGCATAGAATGTCTCGTTGCGTGTGGGATGGAAGTTTCTTTAATATAACACTAAGTTCTATCTATCTACTTTGCTATATTGTAGGCAAACGCATGAACTTACTCCCAATTTACCCACATATATCCCTATTTCCACTTACTCATTTCTATTCATTTCTCTATATTTCCAGATATTCCACGGTGCGAAAATGGACGTGCTATGGTTGCAACGCGACTTCGGCGTTTACGTAGTGGCAATGTTCGACACCCACCAAGCAGCGCGAGCATTGAACCTATCAGGGCTGTCGTTGAAGAGCCTGCTACTGAGATACTGTAGTGTTAACACTGATAAGAGGTGAGGTTCTTTTTTTTCTGTTGCTTACCACTTTTTGTCCACATTCGATATATTGTGTGTTGACTTGTTAAAATTCAAATTCAAATTCAAAATATTCTTTATTCAAATAAACTTTATAAGCACTTTTGAATCGTCGAATGTACATGTCAACAAAAAGCTACCACCGGTTCGGAAGGCAGTTCTGCTGAGAAGAGCCGGCAAGAAACTCAACAGTTGCTTTTTAAAGTCAATGGTATATTTTACTATTACATTAGCTGGCAGCTGTCCTGCCTGACATTCAATAGACATTAATTCCATACATGCTTATCCTCTAAATATTCTTGAACAGTGTAATAAGCTTTACTTGTTAGAATTTTTTTTACAGATATTTTAAATTTTGGAAGTGGCAAATTAAGAATACACTGCGGAATTTTATTATATACACGTATACTCAGACCCATAAAGGATTTATTAACTTTTTGGAGGCGAAAACTTGGTGTAACAAGCTTATCTTTATTTCTCGTTTCTATCGTATGACTGTCGCTATTTTTTCTATGACAATGTATATTTTGTCGGACAAAGAGAATATTATAGTATAGAAATTGGGAAGCAACTGTAATAATACCTGCATCTTTGAAAACATCTCGCAGAGAATCTCGAGCTCTTAGATTATAAATATATCTTACGGCTCTTTTTTGGAGAATAAATATTGAATTGATATCTGAAGCACTGCCCCATAACAGCATTCCATAAGATAAAATACTATGGAAATAGCTAAAGTAGACTAATCGGGCAGTTTCAACGTCCGTCATTTGTCTTACTTTCTTAATTGCGAACGCGGCAGAGCTGAGTTTATCTGCAAGTGCTTCCAGATGAGCGTTCCACTGGAGTTTGGAATCTATAGTAACACCTAAGAAAATAGCTGATTCCGACACATTAAGAGGTTATCCTTTAATTATTACATTAAAATTATGTTTTTTAACATTTGGTAAGGCAAACTCGATGCATTTCGTTTTTTTAGCATTTAACATTAGATTATTAACATCAAACCAACGAAGAATATGCGATAATGCACTATTCACTTCGTCATAGTTTATTATATTTCTGTCAACCTTAAATATTAAAGAGGTATCATCCGCGAAAAGTACAATATCACATAGGTTCTTCACATAAAAAGGCAGATCGTTAATATAAAGAAGAAATAAAAGAGGACCAAGTATAGATCGTTGTGGAACGCCCATCTTTAGAGGAGATCCAGATGATTTTACATTATTTATACTAACCGTCTGGATTCTTTGGTTTAGATATGAGGCAATAAGGTCAAGGGCAGTATCCTGTATACCATAATGTTTTAGTTTTAACAACAGAGTTACATGGTCTACGCAATCAAAGGCTTTGGATAAGTCACAAAATACTCCAATTGCATTTTGTGACCTCTCCCATGCGTGATAAATGTGCTTTAGGAGTGCGGCACCCGCTTCCGTAGTGGACTTGCCTTTGGTGAAACCATATTGCTCACTATGGAAATAATTGTTAATATTTAAGAAAATTGTGAGCTGGTTGAACATTATTTTTTCAAATATTTTACTTAAGGATGGCAAAACAGAAATCGGTCTGTAATTTCCAGGCTCAGATCTATCTCCACTTTTGTAAAGCGGCACTATTTTGCTATATTTCATTAAATCAGGAAAAGTACCGGATTCTACACAATTGTTAAAAATTAAAGCAAGGTAAGGAGCAATATTAGGTATAATTGAATTAAAAACTTTAACAGACATGCCCCATAAGTCACCAGTTTTCTTTAAATTAAGGCTTTTAAAAGTTTTGACAATTTCATCAAATTTTGTCTTCAACTATTTACATGGGTTTTTAGTATTAATTCTGCTTCCGAAGGAGATGATGGCAGTGAACGTGTTACTTCAGTAGATATATCAGAAAAAAAATTTTGAAAAGTATTTGCCACTTCTAAATCTGAATTTAAGATTATATTATTAACTTTTAATTTAATAGGTTCACTGACAGCTCTAAATCTCCCAGTTACAGTAGTGATAGCATCCCATGTAGCTTTAATTTTATTATTAGAGTTCAAAATTTTTGCTCTTATATGCATAGACTTAGCCTGGACACATACCTTTTTAAATATTTTTGAATAATTTCTAACTTTTAACAAGAACGCCGGATCTTGTTTCCATTGCCTCATATTATATAATTCATATAGTTTATTTCTGCTTCGGTATATACCAACAGTTGCCCAGTCGCTAAAAGTTAACTTCGAGTTTTTATATATCTGTTTAACTTTAAAAATTTTATCAAACTCTGTAGTGAGTAAATTAAAAACTTTACAATATAGCTGATTCGGATTTAATCCGGTTATTTCTAAGTTTGCAATTTTTTCACTCACTTTATTATTAAAAAGATTAATTTTATTTTCAGTAATTGGTCTAATTGATATTTGTTTACGTTCTGCGACTGTTTTATCTATTACCGAAAACATTTGACCACAATGATCCGATCTAAGATTAGTAATAATTTGTTTTTCTACAGTCTCACAATGACAAAAAACATTATCAATACAAGTAGCGGACGTATTCGTTATACGAGTTGGTTCAGAGAAAATATTAAACAAATTAAAAGATTTAAATAAGTTTAAAAGACGAAGGCTTAATGATGTCACCTGTAGTATATCTATATTAAAGTCTCCGCATACGATTAAAGATTTACTATTTGAACTCAAATTATTCAAAACATCCTCCATTTTTTCTTCAAATACTTCAAAACTACCTGAGGGGGGTCGATACACGCATAATATAATATGTCTATTGAATTCAACGCAGGACAATTCAATGGAGCGTTCGTCGGAGAGAGCTACTATATCCGGTCGCGATTTACAACGTATATCATTTCTCACTAATATAAGCGAACCGCCGCGGATGGCCTTCTCTCTAACGAACGAACTTGACAATGTATAGTTTTCTATATTTACTGTATTGTTACATCTCGAGATCCAGTGCTCAGTTATACACATTATATGTATATTAAATTTTTTTAGAAATAATTCTAGTTCCAGTTCTTTGCCTCCTAGGCCTTGCATATTCTGATGTACAATGTTAAATTTAAATGACCTAGGCGTTGTCTTATTGTCTAGTTTAAATTGGAACTTACATCATTATACTTTATAGAAGTATTATTAGTACATTTAATTTCCTTCGTTATACCATGTACAACGGGGTTTTGTATATTATATGCTACTAAAGTAGCAATTTGTTTCTTAAAATATAGAGGTAGATACAATGTATCTTCTGTCAACTTACAGCTATTAAAAATAAATTTATTTAAATCTAAATAAAATAATGCGTCGCTATGACGTTCTGTCGTATTATATAATGTCAAGTTCAGGTTGTATATGTATTTATTTTGTTTTTCTGTGAGGGAAAAAGAATATGGAAAAGAGCATATAATAAATTTACATTTAGTTTTACTATGTAAGTCAAGCACGTTTTCTATACTCTTTATAATATCTTGTTTCCTCACTGACAAACTATGACCATGTAATAGTACAACAGTACTATGCTCATTTAAATTCATGGATATCATTTTCTTAATGTTAAACTGGTGACTGGCTCCAGGCGAACATGCATTAAATACTGAATTTGAGAAATGGTGACTAAGTAGGGACCCAAAGCCTTGACCTAATTTATCAGATATAACAAAAATATTTCTTGATGAGGAGCGGGAGGAATTGACAATATGTAAATTTTTCTTATTTTTATTGAGTAAATTATGCATGGCCGAGTCACCCACAGCCTCTTGCGAGGGAATTGATTCAGTGGAACCTACAACTGAACAACCACAACTATGTTTATTTGTTAGTGATTCAAATCTTTCCATGTTGTAATTGCAAAGGTCAACCAAATCGCCTGCAACTGAAATATGTTCTTTAATTTGATTTTGTGAGGATTCATATTTCTCACTTAGTGCTCTGAGGGAGCTGTTTAGGTTGTTTATTTCATCTTGCAGCTGGAATGTGTCTCGGTCATACATAAACCTGCTTTGAATTAATCTATTATTATAAGATTTAAGTTTATTTATTAATTTTAATTTACTATTATTTAATACGTTTATTTGCCTAGCCGGAAATTTTAACTTAAGAAGTTTACTAGTTTTTTTAATAAATTTATTTAATTTAATATATTTCTTGAATTTATTTTTTGATGAAAACTTAATATTTTGCTCAACATGTGAATCATCCTTTGTTAAATCAATCAAGACTGGTTTTAAGCAGGAACTCATTTGTGGGTTACATCCCACCAGCTCATCATATAAACATGAGATATTTTCAAAATCTTTTTTTGCCTCATGACTATTAAATTTCAGAATTGAGTCATTGGCCTCCCCTAATTGAATTTCCAACTCTGTAATTCTGTCCAGAGCCCTCTCATGTTCACTACTGCACTGGTCAAATGTACCCAAGATACTTTGTAGTTGATCCCGCTGTGCCACTACTTCTAAATTTTTTGCATGCAATTCAGCAAGTTCATTTTTTAAGTCTTTATTTCTTTTTATAATAATGGCAATTTCCTCCTCACTGTCCTCACGTTCCTGAAGAAGCTGCTTACAGAGGTCTTGGGAAGATTTAAGTTCTTGTAAGGCTTGCTTCAGTTTGCCTTCTAGGTCCTTTGCAGAGGCTTTGCGGGTCATGATTTGCTTATCCATTATTAATATGCTGAAAAATGGAAAGCAATAGGCTATGAGGAAATAAAGAAGAGGAAATTTATTATTATATATATAAGAAGTAAAAAGAAAATAAATAAATTGATATAAATAAAATACTTTTTAAAAAAAAATAGTTAGAAAAAATAAAAATAGTAAATATTAACAATGGGAGCAATTATTGGCCAACTTTAGAAATTATTATATTACTGGTAGGTAGGCAAATAATAAATTAATAAAGTAAAATTTTGATGCCAATTTACATGTTAATTATAATTTAATATTATTTAAAATTGATATAAACTTATAGTAATGTGTATATATAATTGAATACTGTATAGTTTTTGTATTGGTGTATTTGTCTGAGGCAAATATGTATGTCTGCAGCTAAGCTTCCAACTTGTCAAACAAAGTGAGACAATAACGGTGCCAAAATGTGAGAAGGGACGTAGCTCACTATAAAAATGAGTCTTGTGTAGTAAGATATGTATGGGAATATAAAAAATTAAGAAACTAATACTCTCTGGGTTTTAGAAATTTTAAAAGTCATTCCGTTAGCACACTGACAGACGATAGCTCACGGCGGTTACACAGTTTAACGTTTGTATTCTTCTTCGTTCGTTTGTGCTTCTTCTTATTTTATACACAAATGACACTTAATTAGTTTATTTCACAAAATATACAGTAAATTATATATTTTAATACTATTAAATACACATTTTATAATTATAATTGAGGAGCTATTAATTTGACATGTTGCCTAGACCAGTGTTGCCAGTCGTTACGTGGCGGAGCTCAATACCGCGCTTTATATATTAGAGTAGAGGAACGTAAATAATTCGAATGCACCGTGTCTGGCTTTTGCCAGGGTTTGCCTTCCTGCTCAACCAGCTCCACGTTGCAAGGTCTTTAGCGTCCTCGGTTAGACCATTGGCTCTCATGTCCTGCATCACCACATCCAACCAGCGCTTCCTTGGACGTCCGAGAGGTCTCACTTCAGAAACTGATATAACAAGGCACTCGCATCCGACATAATTTTAGGCCGGCGCGTTACATGACCAACCAAACAACCAACTCAGGCGACGCTCTTGGAGCTTATACGCTACGGACTCCAAGACTACCTCAAATGAATGTGTTACGTATGCGGTCAGACCGCACATCCACCTAAGCATCTTGATTTCCGTGAGATGAAGCTCCTGTACCGAGGTACTGCTGGCCAACATTCGCTGCCGTATAAAAAAACCAGTCACAGTATATATACGTTACTGCCCGACCGATAAAAATCAATAAATGGGTATAAATAACCATATAATTTTCCTTAAATTTCAGATATCAGCTAGCCGACTGGCGTATAAGGCCGCTACCAGACGAGCTGATACAGTACGCGCGTATGGACACCCATTATTTACTATATATATGGCGTCGTATGAAAGGCGAATTGTTGAATATGGGTGAACATATATTAATGTCAGTTTTTGATCAGAGCCGCTATATTTGTGGGACGGTGGGTGTTTGTTTTTAAATAATTGTTCTTTTTTTTCGTGTAGACGTTGAAAAGTAATGGTGTACAAGACGTAAATACTTTTTTAAGTTTCACGCTGTATACCACGGATAGTAGGGTAGGCAGAGGGGACCTGGGAACCTACTGTTAAGATACTCCGTCATCGTCAATGTGACACTTCCCTTCAATCATTTCTACCGAATTCTGGAGGCATTAAGTGTGGTGGAAAGCAGAACTCAACGCCCACTTTTGGCTTAATACCAGAGCGAAGAGGTGAAAATAATAATAAATAAAAATATAATACCTCCGAGTAGAAATGTGTGGAAACTCAAAACAGTGGCCTTATAATCACATACTGGTGCCACAATAGCCTCCTCTTTCTTTATACATAAACATTAAATATTATAAATGTAAAGTGCTTCTTTTACAGACCTACAAGAAGGAATTAGTGACCGACAGGAGTCACTTATCATTGTATATGAAATCTAAAAAAAAATTTAACTCACGACAAATGGCTGCCCTACGCCTTCTATACAAATGGAGGGATTTACAAGCAAGGGAACTGGATGAAAGTACCACGTGAGTATATAATATTTAATTGGTTTTAGTATGGCCGACGATTCATTGCCGCCCTAATGTTAGCACTATAACCGCCCTAGTGAGTTAAAGTTCAGAAAGCATATTTAGCAGAATAGGAAAAGTAGGTAAAGTTAATTGAGAACTGTAATTTCAATTAACTTTAGTAAATTACATTTCTTTAATTATGATATTTCGAACATGCCAATTGAGTATAAAATCACTCAACAACTTGACGTGTGGGCAGCACACCGCGTTATTCTTGTTACCAGAGCGAGGAAATGAAAATATTAAAATATATCCTTTGGCCTGAGTGAGAATCGAACCCATAACGGTCACACTGGTACGGTAGCCCTGCGCCATGACGTCTTCAAAAACATTCAAGAGTGAATATTTAAGAGTAAAGCTAGTGTACAAGAAAATAATGTATAATTGTTAATTTATCAGGCGACTACTTGTAACCTACGAGTTACCTTCCGCGACCAGACGTCTCTATAGGGTCGTCGTCGGGACAGGCATAGATAGTATCGCTTTTCGTGAATTATTAGACGCACCTTGAGAATTATTTTTTAAGTTAAACAATTCCAGAGATAAAAAATAAAAAATCAAAGCTAACAATCCCGGAGATAAAAAATCCCGCTTTTCTTCAAGACAAATTCTGGTAAGAGTAAATCGAATGCCACTCGAGGAAATAAAATACTTAATTTTACCCACCCATAAACCTTACCTATTAACCCCTAAATTTCCCCTTTCCCTAGGTATTTACTACCGAACCATATGATACTCTCGCTGGCGGAGGAGATGCCGCGCGACGTGCAGGGCGTCGCGGCGTGCTGCAGCCCCGCGTCGCCCTTCCTCAAGCGGAACCTCATCACCGTGCACCGGATGCTCTTGTGTGTATGTGTGCTTTTTGTGTGTTTTTTGTATGTTTGTAGGTTTTTTTGGAGAATTTAAAGTGTTTAATTAGGATGGTGTTGAGTGTTTGTTTTGTGTGTTTTTATCTATAGATTGTTTCGTTCCTCAGACAGAATTTGATGTGTGTACCAGACTACTTTGTGTTGTATGGATTAAATTTTTTTAGATTTGTATATAGGATGTTCTGTTTCGTTGATTACGCTTAATTTTTATATTATCAGATGTTGTTGAGTGTATACGGGAGGTTTTTTTCGTTTCTTAAGCTAAATTTCAAATATGTTCGTTGGTTGTTGTTGAGTGTTTTTAGTAATTTGAAAAAATGAATCAATAGTAAGGATTTGGGAATATTTTTTTTAAGTTCAAAATCAAAAGAAAATTTTTATTTTACAATAAATCTAAATTGTATTTAATTCCACATATTTATGACTATATATAACAATATTTTTAAGATAATTTAAACTTGTGAATGACAAATCGCAATTTAGTACAGTGAAAAAATATAACACCTGGAGTTTATCAAATATTGCACACAACCTAGATACATCATCACCACTAATATAAAGAAACAGCTAAGAAAAACAAATATTTTAAAAACTATTTTTCTTTCTATTTAGTGTCGTGAACTTCCCCTAGAGCCACAGCTATACCCAATGCCCCCCACCGCAGTTAAGATCCACCAACGCGTGCTCTCTTACAACATTCACGATATGACGCATTTCCCTGAAAATAGGTAAGTTATTTGTGTGTTTTTGAAATTATTGAATAAAAAAATGATTTTTTTTGTAAAATTTTAACTGCTTAAACTTTAAAAATTTAAATTTTTAGAATAAGTATACTATTTTTTTTCGAAAATAATTATAGAATAGAACTGAAAAATGTTTTATAAATAATTACTTTTTCTTTTCTTTACAAACATAAAAAAAAATTGTGTTTTTTTTGTGCTTGTATTAATAATTATTACTTTAGTTTAATTAGATATTTTATGGTGGAAATTCTTTGTCTTAATTTTTTTTTGTAATATAAAATATCGTTTCAAATGAGAATTGAACCTGTTATTATCGCGTTTAGACATTTAATAATTATATAAAGTATTATGTATATTTAAAGTGTAAGGCATGTTCGTTCTATCTTCACGCATCCTCTTTTATATTGTGACAGCGGTATAGCGTATCGCATGAGTTCTGCCGTCGAAATTTGTTTTATAAACAGAAAGGTTGTTTTAGATATTTTCTATTAGATATATTTCATTTATTCGAGTAAAAAAATATTTTAAAACAATTAAGTAATTTTTTTAAGAGATAAGAGATTTTTTTGTAATTATTTTTTTTTACATATTCAAAGTACTATTGCTTATTGGTAAGTAAAGTTATTTTACTCTGTTTGAAGTCGGTTTGTCTTTTGTTAAAAATTAATTTATTGAATGACTTTTTAGTTTGGATGCGGTTAGGTTAATTAAAATTTATTTAAAAACTAGTTATTTTGTAAAATTTAAACGTATTTTAAATTGAATAATTTCACTCTGTATTTTTATTTGTGTACCATGTGCCATTGGAAAGACATTTACTAATTTAAGTATATATTTAGTAACAAGAAAGAGCGGGCCGTTGAGTTCCGCCATTCAACTCTCACAGAGTGTTTTAAGACTAAGTTCTCTCTGTTTACCCTTTTATATATAGGATAGAGCGTGATGCTAAAAAAATATATATTCTTTTATTAATTTGGTAAAAAGCTATACAGAAAATGATAGAAACGCAATCTTTTTCAGTGATGACAACGAGACACCGAAGCCGGCTCTCCTCAAAACGGAGAGCGTAGTCACGCCCGACGTGCCGGTGTTCAAGATGCACGACGGGACAATTGTGAGACACGCTTGTATTTATATATGCTTAGATTGTATTAGTTTTGTATCTTACACATTTCAAACCAAATAATTCCTGACGTTAGCGCGCTCTACCAAAGAAAATGATCGACTTTATAATATTACTATACAAATATACTACCACTATATATAGTGGTAGTACAGCCGCTGCACCTCGACGACCTGCTTTTATTGATCTGAAAAGTTGTTTTTTTTATGGTGTAACCAACACCTTGTCTCCTAAGAAGACATCTTATAAGTTTTGGGGATAAGAACAAGTGTACCAGATATACAGATATCCTCTGTATGATAGTCTGTCATCTATTTCTATTCATTTCCTTCGTTATATTCCCAAGTCAACTATTTCTTTATATCTAAATTCTAATTTAAATGATTCATTGCTTAAAATGTCTTATGTCTCATACCCTTGTTAATTTTTAGAATATAATATTGAATGTAGAAAATATAATATATGGCTTTTTTATAATTAATTTTCAATGCATTTTTATTTATATTTCACTCTATGTTTGAAACATTTTTCTTATTTATATATAGCCCTTGTAAGACGATCAAATCGCACAAATTGAAACTGATGTAAAAAATCGCTGTTTATAGCGTTTTTTATTGGAAAATGTATTGTCTTGTGGACCTTTAATTTTGTCTTTATATAATGTGAGGTACACTTTTTAATATGATTTCTATTCTTATTTTTAATTTCTTAGTTATTTAATTAACTTTTTCTTATGTTTGTTGGCAGGTGTCAGATTTCAATGTGGACACCAAAGAGTTTATACCACCGTACTACAGATACAGGAAGTATAGGAGCTTAGCTCAGGTATATTTCAATTGAAACGAAATATTTAAATCAAAAAAATAATATTTTAGAGAAACATTAATAAATTTCAAGAGTGTGTTATGTGACTGACACACCATTACTCAATTTTCGTGATATTTCGAGCTAAGTAGCCGAACTCAACGCCGCGATTTCTCTTGTTACTACAGCGGGGAATAGTAAATAAATCATCTACAGAGCGATAATCAAACCCGCAACCGCGTCCATAAATCTTTATTGTATGCACAATTATATTTTTACTTTCAGGTGGAAGAAGTAAAAGAATACAAGAAAAAAGAAGCGAAAATAGCCGCCTTATCGAAAGGAAACGAACTGATCAAAACTGAAGTACTCTTGAAATTACAGGAAACGACAGCTTTAAAAGAGAAAGACGAACAGCACAAGGAAATGAATGAGAATATAACAAAGATAAAGAAAGATCAGAAGAAACTAACGGAACCAACAGTAAGATCTTCGTCACCGGAAACCACTCAAAGTCAATTGAAACGGAAAATTTCTAACGATAAGATTAAAAAAGCGGAAAATAAGAATAAAATGCAGAACAAATATGAACAAGTACACCCCAAGTCGTATAATTATAAGAATTTGAATTATAAGAAGTTTAGGGACGAAGACAAAGTGTACAAACAGCCCAAGATGATGTTTAATAAACGCAAATAATTTGTGTCTTTTTTTTTAAATCTTTTAGTTTGTTAAGCAAAAAAAAACAATTAATTTTTTAAGTCTGTACGTGTAAGTGAAATAAACGTGTATAATTGCTTTGTTGTGTTTTTTTCCTTATTAGATTTTTTATCATATTTTTTTGTGTGTAGATTATATTTTATAATTAATTTTTAAGTTTCAGATATATATTGAAATTATAATATAAAAAAATATTTGATAGAAAAATTCTCACAACTAATAGTAAGTGGGACGTAATGAAGGGAAAACAGAAAAAACATTTTGTTTTAAGCCAAGAATAACAAATATTTATGTTTTTTTTTTCATATTTGTTTTCGATAAGTAGTTTTTAGAATTTTTATCATATGCTTATTTTAAAAAATAGAAAAGACAAACTAAAACAACAGTTCAAATGATACATTTATTCTGACACATCATCAGACACATCCTCCTTTATCCGGATCTTATTCTTTACTCGCTTCATATATCCGGACTCGTTTCTCTCCTTCACAACGCCCTTGCCTTCCACCTTTCTATTCCTCAAATTCTTTTTAACTTTCTGTACTATTTCCTTCTTTTTGTGGGTAAATTGTGGGGGATTCTCCGTTATGGACATTTGGTCTTGATTTTCGCGTTTCAAAGCACTTTTGAATGTTTGACCCCTCGTCGGTTCGTGAAGAGAAAATGTTATTCTGTCGTGATGTATCTGATACAATTATTTACAATTAGGTTATAAGTTTAGGAGGCCATCGTAGCGTTATGGGGCAGTCGTTTGTAAACGAGATGGTTATGGGTTCAATTCCCACTAGGGGTTTTATTAAATTATTTTTATTTCTCTGATGCGGAGTAGTGGCGGAACTGTCTGTTAGACAAGGGGCTCACACACAAATTGGTGCGCGCGGAACGAAATGTCTTAACACTAGGTCCTACCCTCCTATACACAGGATGAACCGTCAAGCTTTTTTGTATATATATATATATATATATATATATTTATATAAGGATTTATATAAGGTAAGGCAAATTGTAGTTAAGTTAACCAGTACTAAATGGCTATATATCTTTAAACTATTCCTTACTCTATATTCAACGGACACGTAGCACTCGTCCTCGTCCTCGCACAAGAGGGAGTTCACGTCCGCCGGCTTCAGGGCGCCCGCGGGGCGCCGGCCGGACCTCACGAAGCGCCACAGCGACCTTATACGAGGACCGCAGGACTTTACCATGTCGGCCACCTTGGGATAAAGATAGATAGATTATTATCTGAATAGAGTTATAAATAGAAATTTAGGTCAATATTTTAGAAAAATCGTTTTGGAAGCTACAAAAAACAAATTATATTTAAATAAAAGATTTTCATCAAACTTATTTCTATTTCATTTGACGTATTAAATGGATAGATAGAGAACTTA
Organism: Heliconius melpomene rosina; assembly: GCF_056956725.1. Classification (NCBI taxonomy): domain Eukaryota; kingdom Metazoa; phylum Arthropoda; class Insecta; order Lepidoptera; family Nymphalidae; genus Heliconius; species Heliconius melpomene. The sequence goes on from NC_140409.1 coordinate 14,230,693, forward strand.
GTCTGTGTATTTACACAGTATGTGAAATGTATGTTGTAAAAATTGGAAATTATGTAAATATATATATATATATTTATATAAGGTAATATATATTTATATATATATATATATTTTAAGTACAAATATAAATAAACAAAACCAGTCTAAAAAGAATATTGGAATTGGTCCTGCGACTTCTCAAACTCTGTTACTCAGTTACCATTACGTTCGAGAAATCGAGTATATTTTATATTAAATACTTTCTATTTCCCATTCTGCTAGACAAAACGGGCAAAACGAGGGCAGAAACGCGTCACGCGTGTTGATCTTAAGAATTGGAACTTCCCCCTGTCTAAAACCTGCTATACCTTCATCTGGTCCCCGCCGTCGCACGCGGCCCCGGCGCGCATCTCCACACCGAACGCGGTCACGCACGCGCGGTCCTCCGCCGTCAACGCGTCGACTTGGAACGCGCATTTTGGTATAGTGTCCGAGCGCTCCTTTATTTAGGAGAGGGTTACATTTAGTTTATTATTAAATTGAAAGGATTGTTTTCATACCAGCGTGAATAGGTTAATTAGTCTGATAGTTGTTTAAGTAATGGTAGTTCAGCTTTATTACTTTATATATATATATGTATATATATATATATATATATATATAGAATATATATGTAGAATAATCTTGTGAAAAAGTACCTAATATTAATATCATTGTAACTAGCACAGTGAAACAACAGACTTTAGTCTTAATTTAATTAGCGAATATCAGTAACCCCTCTCACCCATCCTATTTCATCGCAATGTTTCGGTTCGTCGTAGCATATGTAATAATTAGTGGCCTTTGATCCGTCTGTTCGCTTCTCGGATGACCAAGTGTACCAATTCTCACCAAACTTAAACATGCTGCTGATATGATTCTGGCGATATATCAACGGGAAGATGAGCTCATTGGGATGCATAGGCTTAGGTTTCTCCGTTTGATCAGGTTCATACACACGATTCTTTAGAAAAGGGAGTATTATCCTCTCTTTCTCCACTACTTCTGTATGTTCTTCTTCGTCAAGCCTCGAGTCTTCCTCTGAATGCATTATAACTTTAACTTTTACGGCGTATAATGAATTGAAGTATAAAAAGTATAGAAATACTATATTCTTGAGATTCGACATTGTAATGAGTTTTAGAAATGCTTCTCTAATAAGGAAGTGTTTTCGTTTCGCGGAACGATAAATCGTGTGTTTACTAACATTTGTTTCTGCATTGTTTTGTTTTCGTTCTTTTTGTGGAGATTTTTTCCTATCGATTGTGTGAATGTTGGTTTTGATTTATTTACTTTTTATGTTGATTCTATAATACAATATATTATTAATAGATTTATTAAATATCGGCGTCACGCTGTATCCCGTACGCAGCAGGGTAGGCAGAGGGAACCTAGTGCCAAGACACTCCGTTCGCCCCATTCTGCCGAATTCTGGAGACATTGCGTGTTGAGTGGCTCAGTGGAATTCGCCGAATTCACCGAGAGCGGAGAAAATGGAAATATAAACGTAAATAAATATTTCACTTCCTCGAGTGGGGATCGAGTGCACATCAGTCGCGTTGCAGTCACACTCTTGTTCGGATGCGCCACGACGGCTTCGTTCATTCATTCGTTCAGTATAAATTAGTAAATTTTCTAAAACAAAACTAATGAACAATAACCGATTGAATCCATCGTCATATGCAGGGTGCATTTTATTGTAATGCATTGGTTGTGGGTTCGACCTCCGAGTGGATTACCACTTGTACTACTTACTTATTATATATATTAATCAACTTTTACCACCACTCTGGCGAAGCCGCAGGCAAACATATACTAATTATTGGTATAAACAATAAAAAACCCATAATAAGTTAGAATATTGCTTTATTTTGGGTACAAAGATGTAAAGTATAAAATAAAAATACTGCATTTGGTATCGACTCTCATATAAGTTTTATGAAACAAAGCATTTTAGTACAGAGTACAGGACACTAGGAGAGGAAACGAAAGCTTTATATAACTATATTAATTTCATTTATCTAAACACTTAATACTTAAATACCGTATAAAATTTGAACTCTCTACCCTTCGGTAAAAACCAAAACGCATAATATAGATTCGTTCTTATGACAAAATTCTTATACATAACAGCTGTTATATTTTGTAAAAAGCCTTTCAATACGAAATTTTATACGGAATTTAACCATCATTTATACAATACAAATAAAAAAGCGAATATAGTTGGACCATTGTTAGGAATTAGAAGTTCCGTAGTTAAACACCGGCATATATACATGGTGGGGGTCGCGGGCGCTACCCGCCGTACCTATATCGTCTAACCTAACGGGTAACCGCTCTAAGTCTATAAAGCTAGTAAGAAAGTAAGGCCAGATTTAAATTAATCTTACTATACTTATTATATATATTATAGCGCCTGTTTGTATGACGGTGGTAGCGTTGTCTAATCAGTCTATCACTCCTCGCGAAGTGATAACAACAAGTGACGTCAGAAGTCACACAATATGAGTGTTTACGTATCAAATGCATTACTCGACACGCAATGCTTCCAGAATTAGGCTCCCAGGTTCTCTCAGGTTTTTCAGGTTATTACGGCGAATTTGAAGTGTAAAAGGGTGATTTACGCCCACCGTACATTAGCTATATAAAATATGTTTTAGAGATCGCTAACCTAATAAATTGGTTCAAGACTACAGCAAAACTTAAGTATATCTTACTTACAAATTACAATTAGTGCTATTAGGCTCACAAGCCGTTCGGTCCACGGAAGTATCTAACACTAAGACACTCGGGTGCATATATCGATAAAAGAAATCGATCACCACCCGAGTTACATCGATATCGATATAATATAATCCAATTAATTTTAATCTAAAAATCGATATATTGTCGTAAACTGCCATCACTAACTTAACCAGCCAACTACGGAAAATAGACTATAAAAAGTTTTTTTTTAGTTATACAATAATATAATATTATATTAGAAGTTTTTTTTAAATAATTCCTTTGAACGCGTCTAGACTAGTTTATATGTAGAGGTTGGAAGTACCAAAAATAATGGGAGGATTTAACTTTGAGTACGCATGTCGCGGGTTCACATACAACAATCTATCTATCTATTAAACGTAGTCACTAGTAGCTCACTCGTGATAGTCGCTCTGCAGTGACGGAATGTAACGTGGACTCTTACACTATACCTAACCTCGGGCCGGCCACGAGCCGTCGACTGTACTGTACTGTATGTAGAATAGATTTATTATTTCTTATTGAATTATTATTTAGGAGATATGTATTGTCTTGAATAGGGGTAAAATCGATAGTTTTATTAAAGAAAATATAGTTAAAAACACAAGGGCGCAGCGGGACAGTATCTGCATGTACTCGACAGTTGTAACTTCTCTAGTCGCATCTCGCATTCGTGGGAATATTTATTATTCTTAGGTCATGCCATCAAACAAACTGTACCTAAAAAAGACTAAACTGTAGAACAGTGTGTCCATATTCTCTGCCCGGCCTGCTAAATGTGGAAAATAGGAAAAAAACAAACCAAAACCGATAGAAGAGAGGAAAAGAGAGTAACTGTTATTTGTACAGATTTACAGTTTAGTTTACAGTTACTTGGAAAATTGCATTATATTCAGTTAAAAGTTATCTAAATAAAGTTTACGAGAACCGAGTGTCTACAACCTCTGCCTAACCTGCTATATGCGTGATACAGAGTGAAGCTATAAAAAACAATAGTCAAACATTAATCTACCTACTTTAATATATTTTGATTTTAAAGCTTAAGAAATATTGTTTTCATTCGTAACCACTATTTTTAATTATCTAACACGTCTATACATATACGAGTCTATATAAAAAGATTTAGTACATATATTATTTAGAACTATGGGCGTTGAGTTCCGCAACTTAGCATTAAGTTCCCTCTGTACCCTGCCATATAAGGGATAAAGCGTGATGCTAAACAAAAAAAAAGCGGAGAGCCGAGTGTCTTAACACTACTAAAAATGTGGTAAGTTTCATCTAATATTAAATGAAAATGAAGTAAACTTCATTTATTTTGCCTAATTTATTTCTTACAAAAGTTAATTTTGGTTAAAATCCAACTTTTACGAAAAATTGGTAGAAAAATGAAAAAAGAGAGTGACTTAACACTTATTTTTCTACGGAAAAGAAAAAGCAAATACTAAAGACATTACATAATACGTATATATATGAGTATGTTTGTCTGGTCGGAGTCCACGTTACTTAGTGTCTAAACTCTATTCTCACATAAATTGGCGACACTCCGTAACATTAGCCATTAAGCTCATTATTTTACATAAAACCGTGCTTTCACACTAAACATTAAAAAAAAAAGGTTTTTTTATATATAATTGCACTATTATAAACAGGCTGATAAAGGGCAGCTAAATCCATGGAGACCCTGACACAGGTGAGATGGTAGAGAAGGTGATGATAAATCATTTCCAACTATTTCAACCCCATACAGCATGATGGGAAGTTTTACCGTTCTTGAGAAATCGGCTTAATTTTTATTTCTGTATATTTGCACTATAATATTCTTCAAAATCTTTAGTTTTAAGAAGCGGTTGTAATTTTTTTGCTTATTGTGTAATTTTTAATTGATGTTTTCTCAAAATGTTATAACTTTTGTCCTCAAAATTTTGAATCTCCTCTATAACCTGTGTCAGTTTGTCTGTCACCCTGTATATATAGCATTACTCTACAACGTGATGCATTTAATTAAAGTTTCACTCAATATGTGACTGGATTTGCACCTGTACCCAAATACATAGAAGAAAGAATAAGAAAATTTCAACGTAAACCTCAATAACTTTAAGCCACTTGGGTCCGCTACAAATCCTGTTCAGTTAAAAAATGATCCTGAACTTCTGTAAATATATGTTTTAAACCTCTAAATATAAGATGAATACTTTAATATATTATAACACAATAATATAAAAAAAAAACATTTAAAATAATTTAGTTATTATTACTATTAATTTAGTACGCGCGACGCGATCACTGTTGCATCTAATAATTTAAAATAAAAAAATACGATCTTTTGAAAAAGAAGTCTATCAAACTACTAAGTCTAGAAAACTATTGTAAAAAAACATATAATTAGCATAATATAATTTTACTTAGAAAGAAAATCGATTTAATTAGGCCGTCCGTTATAAGAAAAAAAAAAAAACACTTTGAATCAATACAGACACAAAAAAAAAGAATTAACACTTAAACCAGTCAGTCAGGAATTGCCAAAAACAATCACAAAATCACAGAAGTATGAAAAATGGTAAAAACTCTGAGGATTGCCAAGCTGATATTCCCAAGTTCAATTCCAGGTTGGTCCATACAAACAAAAGTTTAAAGGCGGGGTGCGGTCGTTTTTGAGCTCACTTAGTCTAAAAAACCTGATTTTTTTCATATAAATAGAAAGTTTCATAATAATTATAATTACTTTTTCTTCTTCAATATGGCACAAAATATGAATAAAATATAATTTTCCCTTAAAAAAATAATTATTGTTAAATATTTTCGTTGTTTACAAAAACATATTAAAGCTATCAAGTTTTTATTTCATAAGTATATATTTGTGAAATTTATTACAAAAATCGACTCATATTAATATAAAAAAAATTAAAATAAACTAAATGAATATATTGTAAACGCGATGGTTGGGTTTGATTTTCACTGCGTGGAATAAATTGTTTTCATTATAAAACACAGTACGTGGCGATGAGTGGTCGGGGTGCCGATCAACAATTGTCTAGAATTCCGGCAGAAAAAATAATGTTACTACATATTTTAGATTTATACTGTTTAAAATATTTAAATAGATAATTTGAGTAAACATAATATAAAGATATGAATCGATTTTAGTAATTTTATTGTAAATTACATTTTTAATTTGCAGTTCCTTATCAATCTGTATATCTCTTTATGTATTGTACATAATATAATATACTTTAAATAACATATAAAAATGTATATAGTATAATATTTAAAATTGTATAATTATAAATATAACGGCCGCACCGAACCCAAAAAGAATTAGAACTTTATTTAGAGCTCATATATACAATTTTGAGCTTATAAACTTAGTCAAACATATTTGAGTTGAAACTCAAAACTCTAAAGCGCAATCAAAATCTTTATATTTATAATTAAGTTTCTAAGAATTTTGAGTTTGAACTCATAAGGGTTTTAAATACAATTACAATAATAATATATAAAATATATCGAACAGAAATCGATATTACGAGTAATACAGACAAAATTAATGAAATAAGGCTTAGTATGTAAAGATTTTCAAATAAACTCACTCTATCAGTCAAAAGTTGAGTGTAGAAAGAGATTTTGTAGGAGACATCGACTTCGTGTATTGAAAAAAGAAAGTTTGTAAAATAAATATAATATGTATAATCAAGTAATTATATAATTATGCTTATTAAAATGCTTTAATATCCTGCTAAAATAGTAATAATAAAACAAAGATTGAAAACTAGCTTTTCCTTAAAAGCTTAAAAAAACAAACAAACTTAAATAAAGTAGCAATGATATAATTATGCGTATAGTTTATGCTTTGATATTCTGTTAAAAAAATAATAAAAAATGAAATCATTTTTTTAATTAAAAATAAAAAAAAACACAAAACATACTACTTTCGATAGCCATTTAACAAAACCTGCCAAATTCAAATTGTTCCCCAAAAGAAATAAGAAAAATATCCTCACAAAAATCAATACACGATCGAACGACCCCACAATTCATTACACGAACTCACTCCCACAACCTCTCGCACACACACTGCCTAGTTCGCCTACCTTGTCACGAGTACCCTATACCTTTCCTCTGGAGGAACCCGTGTATTTCATAGAACGTCGGTCTGTCTATGTCGTCACGTCTCCAACACTCCATCATCAGGTCGTATACGTCATGGGGCAAGCCGGGTGAACGGTGTATGTATTCGAATAGACCGTTGTCGGACTGTAGGTTGGTTAGATTCTCTAAGACCTGGAATATAACAAGGAAATGATGAGATAGATTTGGTACTTTAATAATTTTACCATAAAATAAAAAAAGACTTTAAATTAACTAAAAATTGAACCTAAGCCCACCTCGTTGTCATTCAGATGCTCGTACGGCCGTCGTCTGCACAGTGTGAATATTTCATAGAGAGTGACCCCGTACGACCATACATCACTTTTACTCGTGTATTTCCTCCTCAGTATGGCCTCCCACGACGCCCAGCGTATGGGTAGTGGGCTCCTATCGTCTATTTTGTAATAATCGCAAGCGTATATCTCGTTGTCGGTGGCGAAATCGCATACTTTTATCTGATACCCTTTGCCTATAAGGCAGTTTCTGTAAAAAATAAAATGTCTTAAGTGAACGTTTTTATAATTTTTGTAATAATTACTTAAGTCATTGTCAGATTTGTTTGAACAAGGTGCGGTGTTGGTCTGGCAATACAAATGTGAATCAATTCACTATCACTCAATTCCATACTCACTTTTAAAGAAATAAAATTGTACATAAAATATAATAAAATTGATATATAAACACGGCGTTGAGTTCTGCCACTCAACACGCAATATCTTCAGAATTCGGCAGAAAGTGGAGGACGGAATGTCTTAACACTAGGTTCCCTCTGCCTATCCTGTTATAAATAAAAACTGCCAAAATAAACGTCAAGTGCGTATACTAATACCAAAAATATTCCATGAGCCCGCCCGGTACGTTGAAACTTCTAAATAAAATATTTTCCTTTCATTAGTAGTACTTAATGGGAAAACTAAACTGTATTTTCTTACCTAGTAGCCAAATCTCGATGTACAAAATTGAGTGTCTCCAAATAATGCATTCCAGCGGCTATTTGAGTTGATATATGAAGAAGACTTGAGACACTGACACTGGCAGGCGGAGAAGAACGAAGAAACGCGCAGAGATCACCTGGAAGTAATTATTTTATTACACTATTATTGTTGTTCACTCGAGATCTAAAATTATTTGGTTACTAGCGGACGCGCGCAGTTTCGCCTGCTTATCTGTACCCTTATAATAAACCATAAAACACATTTTTAATGAAATATTTTTAAGTCTAAATTTCAAAATTTATAAAAAGTGATGGCGATTTTCCATATAAACTTTAAAATCCTTATTTGCACCCTTAGGGGGTGAATTCTAGAAAACCATGAAACACATGTTCAATTAAATATTTTTAAGAGTCTGAATTTCAAATTATATTAAAATCGGTGCTGATTTAAAAAAAGTCCATATAATAGGGGTATATTTCATCCCTTTAAGGTTAAAATTTTTCAAAATCCTTTCTTAGTGGATGTCCAGAATACGAAAGTAAACATCTGTCCAAATTTTACATTTCCATCATCAAGCGTTACGGCTGTGCGTGCCTCTTCCCTCAGTCAGTGAGAACATTTCCTTTTATCTTCTATATATATATAAAATCGAAAGGTCACTCACTCATCACGAAATCTCAGAAACTACATGTGCTAGGAATCTCCAATTTTGCATAGGAGTTACTTATAGGACGTAGGTGCTTATAGGTGCTCGCTAAGACGGGAACTTGCAATATTCGACTTCTAAGGGGTTGTTTTTGGGGTCGAAAGTTTGTATGAAACTTCGTTACTACAAATGCTAGGAGTCTCAAATTCTGCATAGACGTCACTAGAACGTAGTCATGGAGACAGAAATTAATAATAACATAGTTCACGCGGGTGAAACCGCGAGCGGGCCGCTAGTATATATATATATATAGATAACATTAGTTTTTCGAAAACTGATAACTTTGAAATTGAAAATTAATAAATATTCATCATCATAAATATTGTTCGACTTAATAATAAAACTTACCCAATTCGGAATATTCCAGGACCACGGCTAACGGTGGTGATCTGCACGCTCCGAGCACTCTGGCTAAATGCGGTGACGACAGCGAGGCTAAGTTACGCACTTCACGTTCGAAATCCTCCCTGAGGAATGATAAAATTTAATAAAATGAATACTGCCGTATGGTGCAGTGAAGCAGCATTTGATTTGAAACTCGATACTGTGAGTTCTGTTAATTATTATTATCTATTATTTTCTATTGTTTACCTTTCTTTATCATATAAATAATCTATTATTCAAACCAAAGTTAACATAATAACAATCACATTTTTTATTGATCGTGAGAGGGACGCGGGGTAGCGGGGCGCGGGAGTGGTTTACCGGTGGTGAGCAGCGTGCGTTCTGTGTAAAGGCTTATTACAGAAATGGCGATTCGTGCACTATTGCGCGGCATCTATTATGCTCTGAGTTTAGTTTACATTCCTAGTACAGTTCACATGTCCTAGTGAAAGTGTTATCAGAACGTGGGTCGAAAAGTTTGAGTCTACGGGTTCGACACTGAGTCAAAAACCTGCGGGGCGTCCAAGGTCCATAAGAACGGAAGAAACTGTAAGCCAAGTCGCGACCTGGATGGTATACATCTCAGTGATGTTATTTAAAAAAAATAAAATTTCCATGTGTTTACTTTATTATAAACTAGCGGACCCGGACGCGGCTGCGCCCGCTTGAACTATACGAATATTTATTAAATATATTTATGAAATTATTTTCATTTTTCAATAGAATTAGTAAGAAAATATAAGCATAAATAATTAAAATAAGCTAAAAAAGAATAATAAGTGGAGATTTATTATTAGAAAATTTTTATCACAATTAAATTAGCAATGTGGCCCTGATTGCGTAAAACTGTGCCGGGTACAAATTATTTGTTTCACATGTTAATTAATATAATATAGATAAAACAGATTTTATTATTGCATACATTATATACTTCTCCTTGTCGGACGCGTCGTGACATAGAAACTTAACGGCCACTAAGCGTTTCTCCGAAGTAATAGTACCATTGTACTCCGGCACACCGTCCGCCTCCGCTACGTACACCTAAAAACAAAATATATTTAGCTAACCACTGTATTCAGGCCGGTGTATTGAGCTATCTACATATATCGTTAGGGCGTTACATTATTTACACAGAGCACACTTACCGGTCCAAAAGCCCCCTCGGCAAGTTTCGAGATCATTCTAAGACGATGTCGGGGAAACTCTATGACGTTTGTTGTTTCTAAGCGACGAGTGCGATCTATTAGCACCTCTTGTTGATTTGGCGACTGTAAAATAATGAGAGAGGCCGTTAAATCTAATCAATAGTATTTTTTGTGTAATCAATAATAAAACTTAAATGTAGTTTTTATCCCGCATATAGCAAGATGGCAGGGGGGAACCCAGTGGTAATGCACTCTGTTCCACACAAACAGCACAATTTTCTATATATTACATGTTCCGTGGTGAAACTTAACGCCGCGCTTTGTTTTCTTACCAGAGCGAAGAAATAGATTTAATTAATTACTCACGGTAGTAATGGAACTAACAACCGTCGAATTTACAATTACACAATATACAACACCACGCGGCGTTAAGTTCTACCCGTAATACAAATAAACCACATACATTCATAAAGATATATAAACAAATATATTTGTTACCCTAGTCCTATCGGATCGTATCGATCGTCTTGTGCGCGTGTCAATTTCCATCGTGTCCAGATCGGTGGTCACTGGTTCAGTTCTGTCGGACAAATTATCCGGTATACGCGTCTTTGTTAATAGCGGCGCGGAGCTCAACTCTGGCACTGCGTAGTCGTAGTTCGAGCTGTCTGTTGGTTTTAAAATTATATTAGGAAATATGCTAATAGAAATATATTGTAAAGTTCATAACATATAATAAAACATCTACATATTTTCAATGTAGCGTTTTTAAAACTAATTTTTTTTAGACTTAAAAACTACTAAGCCGATTTAGATGAAACTCTAAATTAATACAACTTATACAACAAAATAAGACATATGCTACGATTTATAACAATAAATGTAAATAAAAATAATCATACTTTAATAGGCTGACTAGCGTAAATTCTAACAAACCTGACAAAGCCGCATTGGAATCCTTCACAAAATCCTTCATTTCCAACAACACAGTACTATAACTGAAGTACGGAGCGCACTTCAAAGCCTGATACGGTTCCTGGTACTCGTCAGACTTAACATCGGGACAATCGATCACCATTTTATTATCCATTGAAGAACAAGGATTATAATTCTCCGTACGTTTTTGTATCGACGTCTTAGTTAGAGGACTCGCGAAACATTTTCTGTGCCTGTGCCTGTGTACTATAAGGAAGATTGCCACAGCTAGTAGGATGATCAGGGCTGTAAGAACCCCGACCACTATGGCCAGGTACAGTGGGTCGTCTTGGTGTGCCGTGGAGATTGGTAGGTCTTTGACTGGTTGTTTAGTCTTGTCTTTTCCTGGCGGAGGTTTCAGGCTTTCCGGTGTGTAATTGCCTTGGGCTACGTCTGTGAAAGTTTGTGAAATATGAATTTTAAGTTATAGCTTCATGCTGCATTCCGCAGGTAGAGGGAACCTAGTGTTAACACACAACGTCCCCCACTCACAATTTCCACCGAATTTTCGAGATAATGGCGGAACTCTACCCCGCACTTTGTCACGACGTCGAATTTTTTACATAATAATAACATAACAATTTCATTTTTTCTTCACGCTTTACCTTTATCTGATAAACAAGAAGTACTAATTTTAATACACTATGCAATGCAATTACTAAAAATGTTTATTTTCCCTGCCTAGTTTTTTTTATAAGAACGACACAGCTATTAGCTAGAAGCTAGGCGAAGAGGCAAACTCGGCATTTACTCGAGCGTCATTGAGACCTATTGGGTTGCGAAGCTTAGATGGTAACAAGACAAAAATGTCATATAATACATATCTTTTGACCGGTGGGGTGAGCGGCTATAGATTTTCAAAAATGTAAAAAAAACTGTTCATGGAACAGTTTTGAACATGGAACATACTCGAGCGCGTTAGATATTGATATCATCAATTTCCTAAGTCTTCTTAAACATGATAAATGTTAATTTCCATGATGGAGGTGGTCGTACGTAAGAGTTAAAAATGACAAAAAAAAATATCGAGCGCGTCAGATTTTCTATGGGGGTGTTAAGTGAATCTGAAAAAATGCTCTTATATAATAATCTGACGATTTGGATGTGACGCAAGCTCCCAATCAATGTTGGAATATGCAAAAAAATTCGTCATTTTGAAATATTCGAGCGCGTCAGATTAAGATATATATGGTTCATCTTCATGCTCTAGACGTAATATCCCAAAATCAGACGACTGTCTGAAGGGACTTCCTTAATCGGACAATTATTAATATTTTTTTAAACCAATAAAATAAACAAGTCAGCTTTACGTTGTATCCCGCACACAGCAGGGGAGGCAGAGGGAACCTAAAGGTTAAGACACTCTGTTCCCTACTTTCTGCCAAATTTTGAAGGCATTGAGTGTTGAGTAGCAGCACTTAACGTCGCGGTTTTGCCTCGACATCAGAGCGAAGAAATAAAAATATACATTTAAATAAATATTTCATCTCCTGGAATTGAGATTGAACCCACAACCAGTCGGTTTTACAGTCACTGGCCTCAGTTTTTTTATTCATTGAACGTAATCAATTGAAAAGCTCAAGGAATAGAATGTAAATAAAAGATTGTATGTTTGAAATAGAAAAAAAAACTACAAAGAAAATTTTTTTCCAAGTATTTTTTTAAATTATCATCTTCATTGATGAGTTGGGGAGTAATAAATAAAGAAAGAGTGAGAGAGGAATAGAAATACGGAGAGAGGAATATAGGCAAACTAAAAACTCTCAAATTGTCAGATTAGTGGAGTATACACGATTTAGCATGTAACTAACTTACTCTACGTTAATCTGATGCGCTCCAGAATGTCAGATGATCGATTTTTTTTTACTAATCTGATCCTTTATCCTAGACGCGCGGCCATATGGAGCTCATATTTGGTGGAAGTACGTAACTGAGTGCGAGGAATCCCCAGTATCTTAATCTGCCGCGCTCGAATAAATCCGAAAGTCCCCTCTTCGCCGCCCCTAATATTGTATATTATAAAACTGATAAGTAATGATTTTATGACAGAACTGGCTGGCCGGAAAACTCCATAAAGTAAATAGAAATTAATATAGCCTGTAAATCGTTTATATTTTTATAAACAATTAAAAATGTATACATCCTATATCTTATAAAACAAAGTCGCTTTTCGTGTCTGTCTGTTGTTTCTAACTCTTCTTCTTCTAAATCACCCAATGGATTTTGATGCGGTTTTCACCATTAGGTCGAGTATTTTTCGTAGAAGGTTTATATATAGTTTATTATTTGTACATTCTTATGTAAATTAACATAAATACGATAAATGTGTATAAAGTCCTACCCGTTGAGACATTTTCGCGCATGCGCTGCTCTAATGGTAAGTACTACATTCAAAAATGTACTGGAGTATTGTTCCTCTTAATAAGATCTACAAAAAAGTCCGCGACGGTATATTCGTATCTTTTAAGAATAACGTGTAGTGATCATTTTTCTGTCTAAAAATAATAATTTCAATATATTTTTTATTGTGAGTCATATTTTTCTATAATGGTATTAATCCTTATCCTTTAAAATACTTTATTAATTTTCTACGTTAAACGAAGTTAAAATTTTAAATTTGCTTTTTACACTGTTTCGAAATTGCGAATAGTTTTACAGAAAATCGCATTTAATTGTTGACACATCACGCCGTTGACACATCAACTATATGTTACTCAAGTTTCACTTATCCCTTACTCTCAGCATATAAATAAGTATATTAGTTCTGATCAAAACTGTCTTTTACTGTTTTTCATTTTAATAAGTACTTTAGAAGTTGTTACAATATCAAAAAATCCTTGCTGCGAAACTGCTCGCCACTCGCCATGCGTCCGCCGCGCCCGCCTGCCTTACACGCATCGGTGCGTGGTTCAGTGGTAGAATGCTCGCCTGCCACGCGGGCGGCCCGGGTTCGATTCCCGGCCGATGCATTCTATTTAATTTTCCTCACAAGCAGCCATGTAGTGCTTACTTTTCATCAGGGACAGAATACCTTCTTCAGCATTAACCACAAGCTCGAAAAAAAAACCCACCTGCCTCTATAGCAACGAAGATTTAGATGCGTTTGCACGTATTGGATAATTGGAGTTGAATGTATTATTGCAGCGCGATATATTTGGTTTCATATTTTTTGTAGTAGTTATTAGTAGGTAGGTTTTTGTTTATAATTTCTTCCGTTTAAAAATAGTCATTTAACTATCTAAAAATAGTCATTTAAATATATTTTAATAAGTACTTGAAAAGATTAGTAGCACAGATTTAAAATTACGGTACGTACTAAAAAATCCTTGCTGTGTAAAACAATTGGAAAATCCTTATTGAAACTACGAAAATGCGGGTTGCATTAGGGTTTAGTTAATTTTCACATTATCTTAAGTGCTTTGCAAACATACATTATATGAATAATCCAGTAGTTAAAGCGGGCGAAGCCGCAAGAGGGTCGCTAGTAATATTATAAAATTCACCTGAATCAAACAAAACTTCGCTAATAAGAATCCATCGAGCGGAAAAATGGAGCTCGATTCGAACCCACTTCCCTATACGATGGTGCAGCTTGATGCTGACATTGCGCGAGCTCTCGAATATATTGTCCTCTACTGTCGTATAGCGTATGGGCTCGTCTTGGAAATGACGACCACCGATGGAGAAAGATATTACTGCCTCCGAGAATACCTGAAAAATAACAATTGGTAGCAAATAAACAAAATTTAATATTAATAATATTCTTTGTTAGTTCGATTAATGCCAAATTAGTATCTAAAGATTAAAAAAGTTAGGTATTTATTCAGTTTACCGATAACTGTTAAGTAAATATCCAATATCTAAGGCCCAAGAACTACCTCGGATGCAAATTTGCTATATCAGATCCTGGAGTGAGACGTCTCGGACGCCCAAGGAAGCGCTGGTTGGATATCGTGATGCAGGACATAAGAGCCAATGGTCTAATTACCGAGGACGCCAAAGACCGTGCAAAGTGGAGTAAGTGGAGTAGGAAGGCAGACCCTGGCAATAGCCGGGATTAATGCCAGGAGGAAGAAGAAGGATCCAATATCATAAACTAGACTGAGTGTATCTACAATCATATTTAAGATACACTCAAAAAAGGTTTTATAGCTTTTTTAAAAGTTTTCATATAAAAATATGAAAGTAGCAGAAGAAAATAACTTGAAATGAATAAATGAATAAATTACTAACTAACAGTGATTGTTTTGTTATTCGGAACATTTTTAGATCGATAATAATATTTGATATATTAAGTATTTGATACGTCATAGAAATTGTGGAAAAAAGCAAAAATATACATTCAACAAACGTGGTTATTATAGAAATAGATTATAACCTTATACTATTAGATTATGGTATATAAGATTGTAAATATATTATTCTTTATTTGTGACCAATGTGGGTACAAAGTGGGTTAAACATAATTTTACAAAATTACAACTACCCTACATATTTTAATATCTTTATAAAGACTACCCACCTGAACATCCCTCATGAACTTGTTATTACAATACAAGTGTACAGCGCTGAACTCCCTAACTTTATCAAATTCGAAGGTCAACACGGGGTTGTAGGGCCTGGAGTCGTTCCTCCATCCAACCCAGGCTGAGGTCTTGGCGGCCTCCCTTATCTCATCACCGCCGAACTGACCGTCCACCAGCTGTCCCAGGCCACCGCGTAGCTCTTCACCCCATTGGCCGTCGTATATCATGTCTGTTAGTTCGACACCATTGCTACGCTTGTCGCCTTTTGGCATCGAATAGGATACTATGCCCACTATTTATGAAAGAAGAAATGTTCTTTAGGTAAATAAATCAAAAAGTTATTAAAAAAGAAAACAAATTTACAAAGATTAGTTAGTGAAGAGACACGCTGTATCTCGAAAGCAGTAATCCCGTTAGGCAGAGTGAACCTAATGTTAGGGCGCTCCCACGTTCTGGTTAATTTACGAAATATAGTTTGTCAAATGGCGAAATTCAAACTCACAGCAGACGCTGAAATGTTTTAATTATTTGATATATTAATTCAATTGTGGGTTCCATTCATGGTTTCAAAGATCTTCACCTGTTTTTTTAAAAAAAGCTTATGATATTTCTAAACTAGCTAAAAATAGATAACAGCGTAACCTAACGCCGCAATTTCCTCTGTCCAAACCACAAACGGCACCAAGCCGATTAAAAATCATCATTTTCAAAGTGAACCATACTACTCATGGAATACAATGAATTACCATACACTTCTTTTCTTAATACAGTAAAATTAATAACCACAAATTGAATAAAAAAACGCGACGTGACCTAGAAACCTACTAGAATTCCACACTGACATATGTACATACATACATAAAACACATACAATTGCATATGTCTACTAACATTTTACACAATACCGATTGTATTGTGCTACACGCGCACATGATATTTCTGGCTTAGACGACAAGTTGCGCGCTGTTTTTTTTCTTTGTTTAAGCTAACATACAGTTGAAATGCGGTTTTTTTAATTAAATATTTAAATGAAAATCCCATCCTTTCATGGCGAGTCGTGTGTCACGCGAACTCATACAGCTATTAAATGTACATTTAATTACCACTAGCGCATCGACCTGGATTCGTTCGGAATGTAAATCTAATTTTTCCTATAATATGTTAGAAAGAAGAATTACAAAGAATTAGACGCAATTGTTTGTTGTTTAGTTGACTTTTCTGTTTGATCGCGATAGTTTTGATATGTTTGTATTTATATTTGTAGTATCAACCGCTCCTTTTCTTAGCCTTCGAAAATTTACCCGGAGATTTATTTGTATGTAAATTTTTTAATATCAAAATCGATAATAGAACAAATCTTGACTGTAAGAAAAGCACAAGCCCAATAGCTTTTAATATTACCTATAAGGACCTACTCTTCAAAACGATTGACGTAAGAAATAAGAATAACTAAAAAAGGTTAAACTGTTTGGTCTCTACATCTCTCAAACAAACATACATAGACCGTCAAACACATTACCCTCCTCCAAGCCGCGCAGTCGGATAAAAAATCGATTATTCAAATAAGAAAATCAAGTATTAAAGAAAGAAAACCTCGAAATAATGTCCATAATGTGGCTGTGCCACACCAATAGTGAATAGTTCGTGACTGTAATACGAGTACAGTAAGGTGAAAGTTAAAAGGTGGTTAGAAAAACAAAAATGGCCAGACGTATTATTAAACGCAATTTGCCGTGTTATGAATGCGACGTGAAATTTGATTCTGGGTAAAACCGCGTAAATGCTGTAACTGAACTAAATTTTAATACAATTTTGCGTGGAACTAGGTTCTGGGTGGATAGTCGTCGATACGATTGTAGTAAAGGTAATATTTTTATAGTTTTATCCCCATATATAAAAGGGAAAGCGAGAAAATTTTGTGTTGAGACACCCTACGTCTCAAAACTTCATTAGGTACTAAATATAACACCTTCATTTATCTAATCAAACTGTAAAAAAAGACAAAACACATTGTCTACGATCAGAACCGGTCAGCATTTGTCCAAAACGAAACTTACTCGTAGAATGAGATATGACGACATAAGTTGTAGACCTAGTTGTGGGTAAAAAATAAAAAATGTACGAGTACATCACTAGTTTCTCTAATATGTAGGAGATTTCTCACAATATGTGTTTTTTTTACTATTCCATATATATCGAAGCACATCTTTCTATACCTCTCCCTTAATACTTTCCCTCACAAATTCTAATATTATACGTTGCTACATTAAGAATATTTTGTAATTTAATAATGTTAGCTGACGGAATATCCTGCGCGCGAGCAGGACCCTTCCTGTGTTAGAAGAGTATCGGCACCCACCACCACCGCACTCATTCATTCTTATAGCAAGCTAGTGCGCAGGAGGGCTTAGGGCTAGGGCTTAGTCAAGTCTTAGTCATTGTTTAATTATATTTGATTGTGTATTCAGATTTATTCACTCAGAAATATTGTTTGTATAAGTCAATTCTGTAATAAACTGCTTGTAATCCATCCTGATTAAACACTTCTGATTCCTAAAATTATATAAACATTTATAACATAGTCCCCAATTAGAACAGCTGCCATTAGTCTACTTTGACAGTGCCCTTTGATCTCTTATCAAACACACAATACCGTTATCTCACGTTATCTTAATGCAATAACTATATTAAAAAAAAATACAAAATATTCTTTATTCAAATAGACTATTATTATAAGCACTTTTGAATCGTCGAATGAGCATATGAACAAAAAGCTACCACCAATTCGCTGTAAGGCAGTTCTGCTGAGAAGAGCCGGCAAGAAACAACAGTTGCTCTTTTCAAAGTCAATGGTACAATTTATTACATTAGCTTTCAGCTGTCCTGCCTGACATTCAATAAACAAATTCCATACAAGTTTATCCTCTAAATATTCTTGAAATTAAAATCATATATATTGTTATATTACAAATAAATACTTCTTACTTTACTTTAAATTTTCAACTCATTTATGAAACGTCGTCGTCTTTCAAATTTAGACGTACTTTGACGAGAACGTATGGTCGTAATGGTCAATGCCCTTGGGCGGTTTTCAAGAGGCGCGGGTTCAAATCCTGCTACAAATTCCAGTTTTTATCCTACTATTCCTAAATTAGTATTTTTGTTTCCTAAGTGTGAAAAAACACTTTTAAAATGTTAAAAATGTTTTGATTTTCTGTTAGACGTTTAAATTGGGGACGGAGTGTTTTAATAATGCTCTATATCTCTCAATTTAAAAGTTTTGTGAAGATTTTTTTGTGTATGTTAATATGTTGTGATAGAAAACGAATAGCCTATAGATGAACGGATTGTCTTAAAAATTCTCTCTGCTTCAGCTATATGCGTGATACAGGGTGAAACTAAAAAAAGTACAAGTTTGGTCTAAAAAAAAAAGGAACACTAAAAAGCAGAGTCTTCCGGCAATTTCAAGAACTCACCGCTCCAATAGCAGCCGTAGAGCTCTACTCTCATGCATACGGTGCGACGATGCGAGCTGTAGGGTATGAAGCGTATCTTGGACGCCCATATAGGAGGTTCCAAGTGGTTCTTCTTCTCTAAATACGTGTTTGTATTTCCCGTAAGTATCTGGAAAGGTTTAATAGATAAATTTTAAAAAATAAAAGGTATGCGGTGTTTAACACCAAAATTATGGTATGTGTAGGTTTTTTTTGAGTAGAGGGATCCATCCAACAGAGGATTTCTCAAATTTCAATTTCTCAAATCTTACAGGAATGGAAAAAAACACGATTTTACGACAAGACACACGTTTACACGAAAAGAACATAATTATTATTACTATAAAAACATTGTACATTGAGATAAATGCGAGAGAACGTGACAAAATAATATTAAATTTTTCAGTGATGAAAATAATTATTTACCTTGTTATATGACAGTAGTAGTGATCTTACGTATGCAGAGCTTAAGAGATTTAGTATCTCCTAGGAAATCAAAATCGATAATACCTTCCATGCTTACAATAAACTCAATACAGTTGATATTAGATGAACACTACCAATAGGCTTGTCATTTTACTAGTTTATACTTTGGAAAAATCTATAATATATATTTTAGGTACTTTTGCCATTTTAAAAGACGGTGCAGCAAGGTGCGAACCTTGTATTAAATCACTCCCTTTTTTACAACCTTCTCGTTTTCAAATTGTATGTCAGATGGTGAATTCAAAAGTCATCGTATTTAAAAATAAATTTCCCATTTAAGCCAAAACCGTCTATAAATTAAATCTAAATTAGAAACTGTAAGACCTCCTTATAGACAATGTTTGGGGGTTAAGTTCGGAACGGAGTGTCCTAAAACTAGGTTCCCTGACCCCGTAAGCTAGCGAGCTAGCTGTATACGGAATACAGCGTAAAAACAAAAATACAAGACTTTCTTACCTCCTGTCCATCAGCAGCCCTATATCGAACCCACTTCCCCAACTTAGGCCTCCAGTACTCCAGCACGTAGGCCTCAGCGTACTCCACGCCCTGGGCGTTCCCGAACCGCCCCTGGGTCCCGGTGCCGGTGATCACGTGCACCGAGTGCAGGTCGATCTCCAGCCACTCGGTGGACTCTGTCGTTATTTGTGATTTGGGACACCACGCGCCGCTTTTTATGTCTTGGTTCAATCTGTGGACAAATGTGGTAATTTTGAATATGTTCAGTCATTCCCACTCAAGGGAATAAATTATGTTAATCTCCGCCACTTAACATGCAATTGAGGCAAACAGCGTAAAATGGAAAAGAAAAAGGGTAAGAACGGTACGGAGAAGAACAGTGTCTTGACACTGTTCTTCTCCACTCCATTTTTACCGTCTCCAGGATTCAGCGTGAATATCGAAATTAACCTACATACAATCATTACATTCGAACCCCCAATAGCTCTGCCACAAAATACGAACAATACTTAAAATTAGGGCAAACATTGTTGGATTTCAATTATATAAGTAATAAGCATATCTCCTCAACGTAGAACAGACAGACAGTAGTATATATTAATGATATTAAAGGATTCCAGCGATGTCAATTGGTTCCGTAATCGTAATAAATTGCCGACTTGACCTACATACGGAAAGTTACATAAAACAGATTTTAATACGGAGAATTATTATTATACAATTTTTTATTTGAATCGTCTCCTAACTTACGATAGAATTAATATAAAAAAAAGGCCAGTCATGCCGCAGGGGCAAAAGTGCGAATATAAACGTGACAAAGGTTCGAGTCCCACGCGAGGAACTGAAGGAACTATTTAATACTAGCGGCCCCCGTGCGGCTATACGTACGCCCACTTGAAACATACAAATATTTATTTAAGTGTATTTAAGAAAAAACCGTCCAAGCGCGTGTCAGACTCGTCAACAGAGGAGTCTGCACCAATTTCAGGATTGTGATTGGGAAATACCTCATAAGTTTTGATGATGCGGCGAATAAAATTAACTTAAGTCTGCGGGAAGTAGTACATAGTACTAAGTTTATCTATATATATAAAAGGACTTGTCCTCCCTGACTGAGGTAAAACGCACGTACCTACAGCCGTGACCGCTGATGGAAGAAACTTGAAATTTGGTCAGATGTTTACTTTTGTAATCTGGACATCCACTGTATGGAAAAAAAAAATAATCGGCACTGATTTTAATAAAATTATTAAATTTCGATTTTTAAAAGTATTTAATTGAACACGTGTTTCATCATTTTCTAGAATTTTCCCCCTAAGGGTGCAAATAAGGAGGTAAAAGTTTGTATAGATTTTTTTTAAATCGGCACCAATTTTTATAAAAAATGAAATTCAGACTCTTAAAAGTATTTAATTGAACACATGTTTCATGGTTTTCTAGAATTCTTCCCCTAAGGGTGCAAATAAGGGGTTGAAAGTTTGTATGGAAAAATCTTTAAAACGTCACCGATTATAATAAAATTTGAAATTTAGACTCTTAAAAATATTTTATTGAACATGTGTTTCATGGTTTTCTAGAATTCACCCCTTAAGGGTGCAAATAAGGGGTTGAAAGTTTGTATGGAAACTCTTTAAGTCGCCACTGATTTTTATAAACTTTGAAATTTAGCCCCAAGCTTTTGCCTCATTATCAGAGCGACGTAATGAAAATCTATATCTATACTTATAATAAAATCGTAAGTGGGTCGGTGTCCGTACTGGAAGAAATTAAAAAAAAAAATGTTATTGGGAACCTTTATTAAAGTAATAGAACCAAACACAATAATTTTTAAACTTTTTGTATGTTTGTCTGTGCATTAGTGTTGTCTACGAGGGCGGTAGCTCGAGAAAGGATAAATAAACTAACACTAGTCTCCCTCTCTGCCGTCAAAATACCGATACATAAAGAAAAACACATGCCTCAATATACAATAAGTTTCCAAAGTGTTTAAAAATTCGTGGACTGCATTCTCGATCCGTCATTCATGTTGTCACTCGACTAAAAGCTAGAGAGAAATGCAAACGTCAATAAGAATTATTAAGATTGTTGTTTTCGGCAATTTTTGTGACGTTTTAACCGGTTTAATTGCATATATTTTGGTATACTTTTTAGAAAAATCAAAATCGATTATACACTTAAACGTGGTCACACCTACATGTAGACAGAGTTTACAGAATATATGCTATTTTACCTGTATTAAATTTCAATTATTCCTAACATTTAACGGGTAAATTAGTTAAAGTGACTAGTCACTCTTTAATTATAAGTCAATTAAAATTTTCTCTCCATAATAAAGAGAACTCCGTTCTATCTAAAAAAGATGACAAAATTTTATCTGTATGTGGGATATAGCGTGAATCTTAGTAAAAAAAAACCAGGTTTCCACTCAAAACAAAGAAAGCGCCGACACTTGTTCACAAAAAAGGGTACCTACATATTAGTGGGTTAAGAACCCGGTACCTACCTTCCAGGTTGTTAAGGCATCAGGCAAGGACATCATTAAAAGGTGACGGTGGTTTAGGCACGCACGATCGTGTCAAACGTAACGCGGCTATTAGAACGGAGACAGTGTGTATGACACGCAATCAATTGTCGAAGCTAGCTGCGACCGTATCCCTCATATATCTAACAAGGCAGGCAAGGTCGGCAAAGGAAACCTAGTCTCGATCAATCTAGCGCTAGTATTGAATATATAAAACAAACTAGCGGCCCGCCCGCGGCTTCGCCTGCGTGAACTACTTTATTATTCATTTCTGTCTCCATGAGTACCTACCTACGTCCTATAAGTGACGCCCATGCAAAAATTGAGACTCCTAGCATTTGTAGTAACGAAGTTTCATACAAACTTTCAACCTCAAAAACAACCCCTTAGAAATCGAATATTGCAAGTTCCCGTCTTAGCGAGCACCTACGTCCTATAAGTAACTGCTACGCAAAATTTGAGATTCGTAGCACATGTAGTTTCTGAGATTTCGGGATGAGTGAGTGACCTTTCGATTTTATATATATAGATAGACTAGCGGTCCGTCCGCGGCTTCGCCTGCGTGAACTACGTTATTATTAATTTCTGTCTCCATGAGTACGTACGACGTCCATGCAAAATTTGAGACTTCTAGCACTTGTAGTAACGAATTTTCATACAAACTTTCAACCCCAAAAACTACCCCTTAGAAGTCGAATATTACAAATTCCCGTCTTAGCGAGCACCTACGTCCTGTAAGTAACTCCTATGCAAAATTTCAGGTTCCTAGCACATGTAGTTTCTAAGATTTCGTGATGAGTGAGTGACAATTCAAGTGACATTTCAATTTTATATATATATATATATATATATATACAGGGTGTCCCAGGAGTCAACGATAAAACGAAACCAGGTGATAGACCAAGTCGTGACAGTTATGAGAAAAATATAAAAAAAAATCTTTGTCATGTATTTTTCATATTATATTGATTTTAAAAAATATCGCAAAAACCGACACCCTGTGATGGTTTTTCACGTCCCTGGACTACAAATATTACTCTTTCTTCATTTTTTTTTCTGTAATGTAATCATGAGTAACCCTTCTGTGAATTACAGTTTAAGATTTAAACATACCTGCATCAGTTTTCAATAAAATGTGGTGTTTTTGCCAAACATTAAATTCAAAATATTTACTACACCCAACTTTAACCGACTGTACTATAAAAAAAATGTACTACACTGTTTTTGCAAGTAACTTTAAAAGTTGGCGCATTTAATCTGGATTCCGAAATGGTACGACACTTGCTGGATTACTTCTTTGTTGAAGAGAGAAAAATCGAAATACACGATAATCGGGATGAGGTTCAGCTTTTTGGTATCTTTTTCGATACATTCTAGCTGCAGCATTTGCGTTACATAACCATTCTCCATGAATGAAATGCATATTGGCAATGTGTCAAAGACCGAGTATATCGCCTGCGAGACCCCGGACTCGAGCACTGTCCTTATAAGTCCTGGGTCATCCCCTAAGTTGGAAAAGTTCAAGTACCTTGGATCCGTCATGCACGAGTCTGAAGGCATCGATCACGATCTCTATAAGACGGATAAGAGTTTGGACGGTATCCTGCGATCACAGACTACACCAGTCACCTCCCTAAACTAAACACTTAGCCCAGGCAACGCTTATCCGACTTAGGGGCTGGCACAGGACTTATAAGAACAGTGCTCGAGTCCGGGCTCTCGCAGGCCATATACTCGGTCTTTGACACGTTGCCAATATGCATTTCATTCATGGAGAATGGTTATGTAACGCAAATGCTGCAGCTAGAATGTATCGGAAAAGATACCAAAAAGCTGAACGTCATCCCGATTATCGTGTATTTCGATTTTTCTCTCTTCAACAAAGAAGTAATCCAGCAAGTATCGTACCATTTCGGAATCCAGATTAAATGCGCCAACTTTTAAAGTTACTTGCAAAAACAGTGTAGTACATTTTTTTTATAGTACAGTCGGTTAAAGTTGGGTGTAGTAAATATTTTGAATTTAATGTTTGGCAAAAACACCACATTTTATTGAAAACTGATGCAGGTATGTTTAAATCTTAAACTGTAATTCACAGAAGGGTTACTCATGATTACATTACAGAAAAAAAAATGAAGAAAGAGTAATATTTGTAGTCCAGGGACGTGAAAAACCATCACAGGGTGTCGGTTTTTGCGATATTTTTTAAAATCAATATAATATGAAAAATACATGACAAAGATTTTTTTTTATATTTTTCTCATAACTGTCACGACTTGGTCTATCACCTGGTTTCGTTTTATCGTTGGCTCCTGGGACACCCTGTATATAAAAGATTTATAATGATTACCCTTAGAGCATTCATTAGTCATGTGTGGAGTGAAACAATTGACTTTACCTAAGCTATGGGAAAATACGTAAAACATAATCACTCCTACAATCAGTCACGTGACGACCACGGGACGTAAAATAAACATAAATATGAAAATAAGTGTTCTGCTTAGATAAATCTTATTGTATAAAACACGTTGTGGGTTCGATTCTTACTTATAGGAGCATTCATAGTTCAAAATGTTTAATAGCAGATTCTAAGACTAGAGTTCACAAACGCACAGACAAATAAAAACATTTAAAAGTAATTGTTTAGGGTTCTATTACTCATACATCTTCCACGTACAGACTGCGATCAGACAGAGAGGTACCCACACTCGCCATCCATAATTAAAAAAAAGTCAATATCAATCATGTTATCTAGCAAAGCGGCATAGCAGTACCAACGTAACCAGGTCAAGAATAAACTATTTAAAAGTTGAAAAATGTATAATGGCTGGCTGTGCTCGCGTTAATACCGCTTAGGTTATCGGTTTCTAATCGGTCTCGTTAGGTGGAGGGGTGTCAATCTTATATTTACATATCCCGTTAGTTAATAGCGTGGAGTGGTGGCGTGCCTATCCTAAACAGAGGAAACCTAGTGTTAAGACACTCCACTCCCCACTCTCCGCAACTAGTGGCGAAATTCGACGCCGTGCTTTGCCTTGTTACCACCGGAGTGAAGAACAACCGTAGCGTCTACGGTCACGCGCTTGTGCGCGCGGATATCAGACAGACAGAGACATTACATATTAAGACATTTTGTCTAGCCAGAGCGGACAAATGATAATAATTTTCACGTTAATGCAGCTTATGTGATCCCTTTCTAATCGCTCGTAGTGTTCATTGAATATACATTACTTAGCACTAGGACCATTGCTACGGATTCGGTATCAATTTTAAGTTTTGAGACGCTTTTTTAAAGGCTTTGAAATTCTTTTAGTTTAAGGTTTTCTTTAGTTATCATTATATGTTAAATTTGAGGCCGACGTCGTTGTGGTGTAAATGTTACTGTTATGGATTCGATTCTCACTCTGAGGAATGTATTATTATCATTTTCTCGTTGGTATAAGCTACCAAGGTTACATGCGGCATACAGCAATTACAGCAATAACATTACGGGATTTATATCTCCTGACCGAGAGAATGCAAAGCACGCGGCGTTGAGTCAACCACTCAATACACAATACGTTGAAATTGAGCAGAAAGTGTGTTACAGAGTGACTTAACACTAGGTTCCTTCTGTGTTGCTGACACGAATACGTGTCAAAGAATGAACTCCAACTTTTTACCGAAGCTATCAGATTTACTAGGTCATCTTACACGACGGAAGTATAAACATGTATATATATATATATATATATATATATATATATATATATATATAAAATAAAATAAAATTGATAGAACATAGTGTTAAGACACTCCGCACTTTATCTATAAATGACACAATCAATATATTATATATTATTCATATTTATGAAGGCTACAACATTTCACGCGTGTATTGTTTAAGAAACTTTAGCTTGAAACTTGTTTAAGAAAATACCAGAATACACTATTAAACCTTTCTATGAAAAAGAAATACTCGACACAATAAAAAGGCTGAAAACAGATAAAAGTCCAGACTGTGATAATATAACCAACGAGGTTATAAAAATAGCTCAGGAGCAACTAGCACTGCCCCTGATTCATTTGTTTAACCTTATTTTGGAAACCACCGAAACACCGATACAATGGTCGGAATCAAACGTAATACTTATATATATAAAAAAGGTGATCCACACGATATAACGAACTATAGGCCAATTAGCCTATTACCTAGTATATACAAAATATTCTCTTCTTTGATTAACACCAGACTAAGCCACACTCTAAATGCCCAACAACCTATAGAACCAGCAGGATTTAGAAAAGGTTTCTCGACCATAGACCACATTCATACATTAGAAATATTGATCGAGAAATATTACGAACGACAAAGAGCTCTCTACATTGCTTAGATAGATTACAAGAAAACATTCGACACCGTTTCACATTCAAGCATATGGAAAGCACTAGAAGAACAAGGAGTAAAAGATCAATACATTCAAATAATCAAAAATATATACAACATCAATAGAGGCAGAGTGAAACTAGGAACAACTGGCCCATCTTTCCCTATAAAAAGAGGCATCAGACAGGGAGACCCTGTATCACTGACAATATTTATTGCTGTTTTGGAGTCAATAATGAGAAAATTAAATTGGGAAACAAAAGGACTAAACATAAACGGTAATTACTTGAGCCATCTTCGTTTCGCAGATGATTTGGTACTCCTGTCGGAATAGGGCACACAACTACGCCAAATGATACTATCACTAAACACAGCAAGTAAAGAAGTTGGACTGGAAATCAACTTATCCAAAACAATGCTCATGACCAATAGTACAAAGGTAACCATTTATGTGGACAACGAGAAACTCCAATACACAGATAAGTATATTTATCTAGGCAAACAAATTGGTTTTGACAGAAGGAACAAGGAGTGGGAAATAGAAAGACGCACACAAAGCACGAACAAATACTGGAGTATGAAAGAATTTTTTAAAAGCAACTTGCCAGTTAAGATAAAAACTAAAACTATGTCTTCTAGTCTTCTACCGTGCCTTACATACGCATGTCAGACTTGGAAGTACACCAATAAAATCAAAAACAAAATCATGCCAGCCTGCCAGCGCGGTCTTGAGCGCAGTATGTTAAATATCCGCTAACGTCAAAAAGTTCGGCACACAAAAATAAAAAACATCCTAAAGTCCACAGTGCACTTCTTCTTCTTCTTAAAGTGCCTCTCCAACTAGTGAAGGTTGGCAGTCAACTTCGCATACTTGGTCCTGTCCCTAGCCAAATGAATTAAATCTACAGCGTTTTTAATTCCAGTCCATTCTTTGATGTTCCTTAGCCATGACTTTCTTCTACCGCCGGTTTTCCTTTTCCCAGAAACTTTTCCCATTATTATAGTTTGCAGAAGTTTGTATCGATCATGTCTACATACATGCCCTAGATATGCAACTTTTCGTTGTTTAACGGTTTGCAAAAGCTTACGTTTTTGGTCAACTTGGCGTAGTACTTCGTCATTAGATATTTTATCTATCCAAGAAATCCTGAGAACCCGTCTATATGCCCACATTTCAAAGGCTTCTATACGTTTTCTAAGATCCTCTCTAATAGTCCAAGACTCGCATCCGTATAGAACTATAGGCCACACGTAGTTTTGAAGCATACGTACACGTAATGGGATTTTGATGTTTTTGTTACAGAGTACCTTTTTCATCTTCTCAAAAGAACTCTGGGCAATTTCAATACGAGTTTTTATTTCTACTTCACTGTCCCACTTCTGCGTTAACCATGTTCCTAGATATTTAAATTTATCCACC
This sequence comes from Heliconius melpomene rosina, assembly GCF_056956725.1. Classification (NCBI taxonomy): domain Eukaryota; kingdom Metazoa; phylum Arthropoda; class Insecta; order Lepidoptera; family Nymphalidae; genus Heliconius; species Heliconius melpomene. The sequence goes on from NC_140409.1 coordinate 14,259,019, forward strand.
TGTTCGACTCTTTGGCCTGCTACAAATAAGGTATAGTGAGGGTTACCTTTAGTGGAGATAGTCAGGAATTTCGTTTTAGTGACATTAATCCTCAGACCCGCCTCGACGCTGCTTTCGTTAACTCGATTTACCATTTCTTGTAGTTCGGCCGCTGATGAAGCTATGAGGACTGTGTCATCAGCATATCTCAAGTTATTAATACGGTATCCGTTGATTTTGACACCATATGATAAATCTTCGAGAGCTTCGGTCATAATCCTTTCCGAGTAGATGTTAAAAAGAGTAGGCGATAAAATACATCCCTGTCGAACTCCTCTTTCGATGCTGATTTCATGAGTTTCTTCTCCTTCTACTCTGACTGTTGCGATTTGATTAAAGTACAGATTTTGTATAATGCGGATGTCTTTTTTGTCCAGTCCAATATTATTTAAAATTTCTAGTAGGCGGCTGTGTTTTACTCGATCGAAAGCTTTCTCGTAATCTATAAAACAAAGAAAAACATCTTGTTGCATATCTCTGCACTTCTGCACCAAAACCTGCAACGCAAATAAGGCTTCCCTCGTGCCAAGTCCAGTTCTGAATCCGAATTGAGTATCGCCAAGCTGTTGATCACATTTTATTCTTATTCTTTCATGAATAAGTGATAAGAAAAGTTTTAAGACATGGCTCATGACACTGATCAGCCTAAAGTCTCCACACTTTCGTGCGGTTTTACTTTTGGGAAACGCGACAAAAGTTGATTTCAGCCAATCCTCTGGTATATGATATACGGTGTCGTAAATTTGGTTAAAGATTTTCACCAAAACTGTGAGGTGTTCTTCATCAATAAGTTTTAAAACGTCAATGAAAACGTTATCGGGCCCCACGGCTTTTCCATTTTTAGCTCGTCGAAGCATTTTTATGACTTCATCCTTTAAGAATGGGTAGTCAGGGTTACATAGATGTTCTAATGTATGTACTGTAAGCTTCCTCGAGCTGTCCGCAAATAAGCTTTGAATATATTGTTCCCATAGAGCCTTCTTTTTGGCCATTTCAATAATTGGTATATTGTTATCATCCAAAAGCTGGTGATGGTTATTGGTTTTCTGTCCTACCATTTCTTTAATTTCTTTATGCAAATTGAATGAGTCGTGTTTTTTATTAAGATATTCTATATATTCACATCTGTTCTCGTAGCAGGAGTTTCTTGCGAAGCGCACTTCTCTCCGTATTTGTTTATCTATGATGTTATATTTCTCAAGATTAGTGTTTTTATATTGTCTCCTTTCTTCCATAAGATTATAAATTTTGTCTGTCATCCAAATATGCTTGCTTACCCAATTCTTAGGCCGAAAATAATTTTCATTGATTTCACAACATTTTGATTTTAATTCTTTCCACATATCATCCACAGTTTTTGGTATCTGTCTCTCCTCATCCATAGCCCATCTGTTAATATCATGTTCTACCCTATATCTTACATCTTTATCTTTGATAGCTCCAATATTAGGTCTGGTCTTCTGCCTTTTTCGTATTTTCTTGAGTATGCATAACATGTCAGCGATAACAGGATTGTGGTCCGATCTAATATCAGCCCCAGGATATGTTTTTACACTTTTAATACAGTTCTTAAATCTGCTATTGATTGTAATGAAATCAATCTGATTTCTGACTATACGATCAGGCGTGTGTCCTGGTGATGTCCATGTATATTGCCGTCTTGGTGGAAGTTGGAAAAAAGTATTTGTAATGACGAGGTCCTTTTCTTGGCAAAACTGAATAAACCTGTCACCTCTGTCATTGCGTTTTCCCAGGCCAAATTTTCCCACAACTCCCTGAACTTCTCCCTCTCCCACTTTGGCATTCAGGTCACCTAATACCATATTGATTTCATGTTTTTTAGTGATTCTCATTAGCTGGTCCACTTCTTCATAGAAAATTTCCATTTCCTGGTCTGTGCCATCCTGAGTAGGTGCATAAACTTGAATAATGTTCAGGTTTCTTGGTTTAGCTTGAATTTGGAGCATCATGGTACGATTTGACTTTGGAACGAAGTTTATAGATGTACTAAATTGTCTATTGCAGATGATACCGACGCCGTGTTTATTCGAAGATTCTTCTGAGCCAGAGTAATATAATACAAGATCTTCGTCTATGTCATGTTTCCCGCAACCCCTCCATCTTACATCACTAATTCCTAAAATATCGATGTTTAATCTTGTCTTCTCGTTCTTTATATTGTAAATTTTGTCTGGACTCTTTAGACTTCGCACATTCCATGTGGCTATTCTCAATGGTTTCCACCCGGGGATTCTTTGCACCCCTGTCCCATTAAAGGGACGCCGGGTACTCGGGGCCATTATTTTATTGACTTTATTCATGTGAAGTTGGTTACTAGGGAAAATAGTGCAGTGGTTTCCCGTTGCCTTCTGCACCAAGCGTTTTAGGAAGTATTTTGCATCCAAGGCCGTTGAAGCCTCTTCCACATGGTTATACCACTGGGCGTTTAGGTTATACCGCCTATTATTATTCGGTCGCCATTGCCTCGTTCGTTATATAGCAGGGGGCACCACGACGATGCTGAGTTCGTCGCCGCCGGTTTCCGGAAAGAATCCCCGGCGCGTGCAGGTGAGGTTGGCGCTTGGGTCGGATAAGATCTTGGTTCCGTTCTCCCCTTACCCCCCAACTGTTACCCCAACTAACCCCAACAGATGCTTTAGTCTACGCACGAACACTAAAATGGAGGTGCGCTGGGCATGTAGCACGAGTACAAGACGATAGATGGACTAAAAGAATAACCACATGGAGAGGTCCAAGAGGTAAAAGACGGATAGGGAGACCTCACGCGAAATAGCAGGACGATATAATAAGAATAGCTGGCTCAAACTGGATTCAAGTTGCTCAGGACAGACAGTCTTGGTCTCTTTTGGAGGAGGCCTTCACCCAAAGAGGGGTTCTTGCAGATTAATAGTCTCCTAATATATAAATAAACACATATATGCATGTAGATACTTATCGCATATTAATTAACATTAAATGTAACACTAGAACCATTAACATTATGTCATAAGATTTAAAAATAAAAATTAGATATCATAGAATAGAAATATAACACCTGTACATAAGTGTATTTATTATGTATGCAAGAAACAATAAAGGCTTTTTTATTTTTTATTTATTTATTTTATTTTATTGTTTAAGAAACACGTTTTCATGTACAATAAAATAAAATAAATAAATATTATATATATTATCTTATAGGCTGGGCTATAGGGTATATTACACTAGGCTATGATCAATAGAAGTAGAGTAGCAACTTTCATACCAAAGATTCCTGTAAGTAAGCTACAAATATATACATAAATATAGAAACATGAATACAATTTGGTTTATAAAATAAATATTGGCGTACTTTCAAGCGGGCGAAGGCGTGCGCGAGTCGCTGGTCCCTTATAATAAGAGGAACGGGCACACAAGATTTTCATGTTAAAAAGATAGTTCCTCCGGTCCCTAATTAAGTTTGCTAACTTAATTGAGTTTTTCTCGTTTTCATTTCAAAAGGTGACACACATAGAGGTCTTTTAAATTATTTTTAACTATTTTCATATTATTAAGTCTATGTATGTAGATAAAATATGTCACTAACTTATATTATAGATAGTTTTAGAATTCTGTATTCTCTTTTCTTAACCTATCGTAGGTTAGGCGGGATGCTAAAAAAATTACAGGGTAGACAAAACCTTATGTATAGACACTCCATTCTCCGCTTGCCGTCCAAATTTGATATACTTGTCGATTAGCCGAAAGTTACCGCCTCACTTTGATTTACCAGAGCGAAAACTATTTTTTCCCTCGACTGAGGATCGAACACTCAACCATCACGTTTACCATAAAAACTTGTCTTATACACAAGAAGTACCTAATATAAAAATAATACTTAATATCTATTATCTGTAGGTGTGAAACAAACAGGCAAGACTGTCTAAAAGGCAATGGAACTATCTGCTTTACTGGGTAGCTGAGCTTACAGGGCTTATCTGAAAATGATGATAACGAGGCTATGTCGCGGGCTGTGGAGAACTCTATATTTTCTTCTAAATCAAACGGTAATAGTCTAACGAATCCTTACTTGTAGATAGATGACTTTACTTCTGTATATAAAATAATTGTTGGATTTGAAAACTTTTCTATGAGCTCAAACCTAATTGTTCTTGGTTCTTGTTGTTCTTTTACGTTCACAACTATTTTGTACCTTTGAAGCTTCTCGCTTTTTCCCGCATAGCAGGGTAGGCGGAGATGATCTTGTGGTAAGACCTACCTCCTTTCAACACGCATCATATAATTTTCGAGTCACTGCGTGGGCTGAATTCGGCGCTGTGTATAGTAATACTAATATAATAAAGCGGAAGAGTTTGTTTGTTTGTTTGTTTGTTTGTTTGTTTGTTTGTTTGTTTGTTTGAACGCTAGGATCTCTGGATCTACTGATCCGATTTACATTGTTTTTGTTTTGTATGAAAGCTGCATTCTTCAGAAGTGCTATAGGCATATATAACATTACATTATACATATAAACTAATATATTTTAAAGTACTTTCTAATTTGACATGCAAATTATTCGGCGGCATAGTGTGAGTATGACCGAGGTGAAAATATTCTTATAGTTCAAGCAGGCGTAGCCGCGTCCGGGTCCACTAGTAGTAATATAATAGTTAATCATTATGAACCATAAGTATATACTAAGTCATTAATAAACATACAGTATATCAATTATACAGTAAAAATCTCCTTTACAAAGAACCTTATACGGTACCAGGCGTTTCTTTTATTCCGAATTAGACACTGTAGTATCAAAGAAAAGATTTTCATTATGCCACGATACTTAATAATACTTGTACGAACACATCGACGCCATCTTGGCAAGTAGGTGGTGTCTAACTTGTAAGTACTGTAACCTAGTACGCTCCGCTCCCATTAAGACACTTCCATTCTCAACTTTCTCCTCAATTTTCCAGGCATTGTCTTTTGAGTAGTGGAACTCACTGCAGCGCTTTGTTTCGTTACCAAAGCGAAGAAATGTAAATTATTAAATATTTCATTTCCCCAAGTAGGAATCGAACTAACAACCGTCGTGTTTACAGTCCACGTTTGTGCCCCTGCACCATGGTCTAGTTATATTTTAAAACAAATTTCGCACTTTTCAACCTACTGCAGAGTAGGCAGAAAGAATATATTTTCTCCTTGCGCCGCTAAATGAGTGAGATGCACGAATAGAAAAATATGAATTAATTAATTAAATAATTTTTACGTTACATTTAATTTTATTAAGATTTTTTTAGAATTAAGTATGCCTACTTAATTCTAAGAAAAATCTATAATAGACCGACCAGCCGTTAGTCAAAACACAGAATTAAAAACAAAAAAAAGTGTGTAAAAAAAATGTGTTTTACATGGGAAAAAAATTCACCAGCTTAGAAGCCGCATAAGTTATTTTGAAAGCCTTCTACTTTCAGTGTTCGGAGTTTACAATTTACGAAAGAGTTGACAAAAACGAAGACCGACAAGTATTAGACAGTAGGTACATTCGCTCGCTAATGTCTCTAGAACGATAAATATTTTATTTCACAAATCGTGTCAAATAAAATAGTAACTACATAAGTATAAAAAAACATATTTACGTTTTTCCAGCATAACAGAGAAGAAGGAGATAAGCTAGTGTGTAACCGTAAACTTAAATATACGAGGAAAAAACATACAACATAAAAATATATTTGAGAAAACGTACAAGGAAACGGCCCCAACAGCTCCGACCTCTACTGTGCTGCACGTTCTTATCGAGCTGCAAACGTCGGAGTTCTTATACTCGCGAATACACTTCACTCTCTTTCGCTACACACAAAGACTATGAACAAATTCCTCCAATATCTCCATCCACTCACCCAAAACAAACCATATAACAACTACGACACAATTACTCTATATAAACACAAAAAAATAATCAATTTCCAACATAAAATCCACATATTCTCCATTAAAACAGAGTTAATTAAGACTGCACTTGCCGTGACGCCGAGTTGACAACTGACAGGCGGTAAGAGTAAGAATATCCACTATCCATTGCGGCCGCCGGACTCATTGCACCCAAACCTACCTACCCCTACCTACCGCTACCTGCCTCTACCTACCTACCTATCTGACACGAGACCAATAAATTCTTCAAATTCAATTAAAATAGAATCCTTCATATTTGCCTTTGCTGGTACGTGGGTATCAAGAATTTATTAATAAAATTCAACGTGCTTTATAACGTTCAATGCGCGTATAAATTGGGTGGAAAGGTAAATATTTAAAAAAAGTTGTCGGCATTGTGGTGAGATCAGGAATTATTTCGATTTACACTTGTAGGTATGCTAATACAATATGTGGATTATTTGGCAAGAATCAAACCAGTACAAAATAATGTTATCGCGAACTTGAGTTCCGCCACTCAACACACAAAACTAATAACATACTAGGTACCCCCTGCCTACCCTCCTTCCAACCTCCTAGCTACCCAAAAATTCTGATAAAGACTAAAGCAATTCAATCAAGTATTTAAGTAATCCATTATCAGGGAGTCAGGAGCGAAGTGATTCCGAAGTATGCACATTCACTCATCATGTGTCATGATGCCGGCCAATCAAACCGACTCGCTTCACTCATTACGGCTTATTGATGCGTATTGCACTTTATGAACGGCGTTAGGGTGCGCATGAGTTCAGAGAGTCGACGGTCCAAGACAAATAACGGTATTCAAAATAAGGAGATACGTGTTTAATTTATTGGAACTTCAAATAATTTACTACCGGTTCATGAAAGTTAGCGCCTAAATATGTCTGACTAATAATTATGATTTAAGTACAATTTAAAATTGTATGTTTGTTAGATTTCGTTAAAGTCGCTCTCAGAAACGTTGATTAGCAATTAATAGATAAAAAAATAAATACCCCGTGTAACATCATCTTTAAAGTATTGATACTGACTAAATCAGTTTAAAGCTCACTTAGTGTTAATACTTGAAAACAGTACAATGACATTTTTGTCATCAAAATAAGCAATACTTTTTTTATTGCTTGCTCTACCCCTCATATAGCAGGTTAGACAGATAGAATTTAATGTTAAGATACTTCTGTCCCTACGTATCGGGTAATTTTCGAGACTTACACACTTGTCGAGTGGCGGAACTCGGGAAAAACACAAATACTCAAACAAAAATAAAAATAATCCATGGCATGGCCTTAAAAAGAATACCCGCCATTCCTGGCAAGCATGGTCACAGAACACGTCAATGATGCGTTAAGGAGCGGCTTCGTAATAGATGTGATCCGTACACTCATTATGTGTGGCTCAAACGATATTGAACCTCAACCCGTCGTGACTGGTGGTTATGTGGAAAAACAACTGAGACAGATATCTAATGGCTCTAAATGAAATAAGCTCAAAGATTACACTGTTTTGTAAATCTTAACTTTGTAATTGCTTGTATGTATGTATGTATGGAGCAATTTAAAGTAATTCATTTATTTAAAGTTATTTTAGACAACGTTTAAGGTCATCGAGATCCAATGGCAAAGCGTCTCTAAAACTGGGAAGTATGTGGAGAGCGGAGTGTCTAAACACTAGCTTGTGTTGCTAGTCCGTGTGTTTACCTTGCTATCCGAAAAAAATGCGTGAAACTGTATTATTCTATATTCATTTTCATTTCATTAACTGTATTACTGTGTATTAATTTTCAATACAACAAATCAAGGGCACATCTGAGAACTAAAACACATCTTAGCAAAAGCTCCTCACGAACGAGTGAAGTGGTGGACGCTATTCTACTTGCCACTTCACTTGAATAAATGAGACCATTTTGACGCAGTGTGCTAGTGTCTAAATTAAAACGGTCGTGAATTCGATGACCACTTAGGGAGATATATTCACTTTTTCGTCGTTGTTTCCTAGGACTCAACACGCAACATCCCACAAGAGGGCAGGAAGTAGAGAATCGAATTCTTAAGAACTAGGTGTCCTCGGCCTATCCTCCTATATGCGAGAGTTGTGTGAAATAAAAAAAACAGTACATATTGTTTCTACATGGTAATGATTTTTTATTTCAAATAATTTACTATTGATTGTTTTAGAAACAACCAACCACTGTGCAGAAACACACTTTAAACTTTTTGTAATATTAAATATCATTAAGACATAGTGGGCAGAGGCACGTGCATAACGGATCCAAGGCACCTGAACTTTTCGACTAAACGGCTGGCTCAGGGCCTATAAGAATAGTACTCGAGTTCGGGTTCTCGCCGGCCATGTACTTGGTCTTCGACACATTTAGTTTAAGACTGCCGTTCCCAAGCGTACCCTTCTAGAGGTTCACTTTACGCTCCAGCGTCAGTCTGTTCTTGTCAATGAGTGCTATGTCGTCGGCATACATCATCAGGCTTGGAGGCTCGTCCTGGATGTGAGCCGAGACAGTATCGAGCACTATATTGAATAAGAACGGGGTAAGAGCCGAGCCTTGGTGAACCCCCCACTGTAATCCCTAGAAGCGGAATCGTTGTGCATGTCTCTAATAATCTCAATATAGGCCTTAGGGATCCCTTTAGATCGCAATGCCCACCAGATACACTGACGAGGCACACAGTCAAAGGTCTTCTGTAGATCTAAAATGGGCACATGCAGAGCTCTCCTTTTTCCCCTGTATGCCTTCATCAAAGTTCTGAGGGCGAAAATGGCGTCCATGGTGCCCGATCCTGGTTGATCGATCATGCGCTCGAAGAGCTTCATGGTATGACTCATAAGCTTAATGCCCCTATAACTACCACAATTTGACATGTGCAGGATATCATCAAACGCCGTTCTCACATTGATTCAAAGCCAACTTAGCGACAAACTCCCACTCAATGCGAACGAACAAAGGCTTTTATATGCTATAGGAGCTTATAAAAGTTTCATTTCAACTGCACTAGGTCAAATTAATATCGAAGTCTATTCATGCTAGAAAACGTAATGGTTAATCAGTCACGGAAATTCATATCGGCCTGGGCTATACACAACGGGGCTCAGCCGCCTCTAATAAGTCAGTTATATTAAATATTTCCAATTTCAGCTCTGACTATGATTTATATCTCGATACTGGACTATCAGAGCTTCGTCGAAGCTTCGAGCAAAATTTTGATAATCAGTGGTGCTGTTGAAATAATGTGTATTACTTTAGTAGCAAGACATAGTACAGCGTTGAGTGGCGCCAACGAACAAGTCTCTAGAGAGAAAGAACTTAAGAATACGAGACACTACAACGTTATATAGGGAATACGTGTCTACGAAACAATAGGAAAATAGTAGGAATTACTTATTAAATAAATAATAGTAGGAAATGGAACCTACTGTTAGGACGGCGTGCCCGTGTTCCCAACTTTCCGCTTGATTTTCGAGATATTGTGTGGAGGTTAGTAGAACTTAACGCCAAGCTTTATCAACAAAAGCGAAGAAATTAAAATAAGGCATCCCTGCGATTACGAATCGAACTGACAACCATCGCGATTACAGTCAGGCAGTGCCATTTTTCTGGATAATTAATTTCCATTCTACTCTTATAAGCACAAATACAATAAACAAAACATACACCTATAAACCTAAATCCAAATCCAATCTTGCGATCGATCCGACCACCTCTGGACTCTGGTATCGAAACGTAAAAACGTCAAATATTAAAGCCGGCTTGACTTTATAAAAATATGAGAAATCCTCGTAAAAAAGGGGGAAAAAACCTTCAACGGCCGCTGAAAAATCGCGTGACGGCCGACGTAATACATTCGTTGTTTGGTTTCGATTCAACTTGTTTGCCTCGAAGTCGTAGCACAGGTAGCACAGGTATGCGCTGACGTAGCGTAGCGTATGTAAATAGCGTGCATTATCCCTTTTCAATCTATAATAATATTATAAAGCTGGAGGAGTTTGTTTGGTTTGACACGCTTATCGCGGGAACTACTACGGAGTGGTTTAAATTAATTACATATTTTATGTGTTGGCAAGTCCGCTGTACCTGTGAACAGAGTGACCTCAGTTGCTTAAAAAGTTTCAAGTATGATACACGTAAACACTGTGGTGACCCTCTGCTTTCCGTATATAGCAAGGTGATGCAGCATGAGGTATGCGTAAACATTTGCCTACTGTATTAGACAACAATGTCGGTGACACTAGAACGTGGTCACTCTGGAAGGTGTGTGTGAATAGGTTGATGACAGTGGACGAGACGCAAGAGGTATTGCAGGGAAATAGCATTTAGCTCCCTGTTTTCTCTGCTCACTGCTTAACTAGCTAATGATAAAGAATTTTAAATAATCAAATAAATATTAGTATTTAAGAATATTAGTTTTCAACGAAATATACTCTTTACAGAAGTCCGTGGTCAATTAAGCTCTCTTAACTCTTTAAATTATGTTTGGTTAAACGCGATTATCTGAGAAACAACTGGTTCGAATTGAAAAAGTTATATTATAGATACCTCAGGTTATTCATATTGATAAAACCCACTGTACTTGCACTGAGACTCTGGTCTCAGTATAAAATTGTCACACGAACGGCAAGATGCATTTTAATCGCGGCTTTTGAGGCGAAACGGACGTTGCATACGATGAATGATGAATATAAACAAGCTTCACGCCATATTCTAGATGTAACAGAATATGCAGAAGGAACGTAGTCTTAAGTCATTCCTTCAGATTGAGTGATGACCGACGTATCATTAGTAAATACAACGTAATCATGAGATAATTAAAATTAAACTTAACTTTATAAGTATAATTTATCCTTCATAGCTGGTGAAGAAATCTGAAAATAATTGTCTTTGAACACGATTTATGATTGCAGATACGATCCCTATTTGGCATAATTATTGTACCTATTTAAAGTTATTATCAAATCATCGCTGCAGTTAATCACAAAAAGTGGAATATAGTGTCCTAACACTACTGTCTCTCTGGCTATCTTGCTACATACAAAAAAAATAAATACAAACTAGGTATATATTTTACATGACTAACCGAGCATTCTGAGGTCCGACGTTGCCGTCGTTGAAGGACGAGCTGGCGGAGAGGTCCTTGTCGGGTATCAAACCGCTCTCCATGCCCAGCGGCGCTATGCATTGAGCTGGAATAAATGGCAAAACGATTATTTTTATACACTTAATATATCATCATAAAATAGGCAAATAAAAAAATATAATCTTGTATTTCAGTGATAAGTCACGGAATTATATATAGTTTGTTGTCCACCAATCTGTCCGTCTGTTAAGACCATTTTTTTAAAAGCTTAAGATATCGTCAAGGTGGGCAGGTCCGACTCGAACATGGAATAACTAAAATAAATAGAAAGAGTAGAACGTAGTGTCTTAACACTCACTCACCCCCACCAACATAATATATGACATATATTAATAATTTTAAACAAATGTTATCATTCACTTGCATGTGGTAGCAACATATTAAAGAAATAAAAGTATAACATTCTGATCGATATTATTTGCACTTGTTATAATGTTTCCCTAAACAAGGATTTGTTTTACGTATTTCACATATTATGTATAAATATTACCTATAAAATACCTCCCAAATGTCCAACCTGATTATATTATTACTTAGGTTATCGTGGCGTTGCAACAGTTGTGGGTTTGATTTCCATTAGATGGGTTGAATAATATTTATTTTCTCACACCGGTAACAGAACAAATGCGGCGATAAATGCCCCTACTAAATACGCAATGTCGGTGAACGGAGTGTCTTTAAACTAGGTTCCTTATGCTCAAGCCATAATATGCCAGCGATATGTGAAAATAGAAACAATTAAGTATTCATAAAATAATACAAGTCCAGTAAGTCCGGTGACATTTGACTTGTGTGGCCGGCATAATTAACCGATACTATCATATTGTGGACTAAGCAATAATTAAAAAGGCCGCGCAGTATACTCGTATAGTTACTACTTAATTAAAAACAGGGGAATTGAACGTAAAGTGTATTACTCCAATACAAGTTGGTACTGAACAATAAATAATTTTTATTATTTATGGGTTAAAGGTGGCATGGCATCTAACGGTTGTGGGTTTAAATCCAAATTTAACAAATGTTTTTAATCTATACTTATAATATTACTAGCGACCCGCCCGCGCCTTGAAATTATAAACAACAGACTACCTACTATTTTCTTACCCAAATATACTTAAAAGAAAGATGTAACCAACTATGCCGCGTAGAAATACATTATAATTATTAGATAACTCCAAAATACGTGCAATCACTTCTAAATTTACGTCGTACGTAGCTCCGTCGTTCGGAGAGTTGGATCTCTGACCGTGGTCTCCGGCGAAAACCTTCTTTAGAGCAGACACATGGAGGGGAATACGGGAGGGGATTGGAATTGGACCCCCGGTTTCCTAAAGGGAGCCCCAGATTAAACGACCATGCCGACGTAACATGTAACATGTGACTGCTCATGAGTCGGATTTGGAGAAGGATAGAAAGTCCCTCGGAAGAAGACGTCTGACCTCGGGCGGCCGGGTAAGCGGAGTGCTGCTCCTTAGGTGCAGGTGACCCGATACATCGGCGCAACGGAATGCGTTGGACGCGAAACGACCAAAGTGTGCCTCTAGGGTTTCTATTTTTAGATTGCGGTGAATGGCGCCTGGTGTTCACGTAGTATGGTGCCTGCCTCACTCGCCAGAAGGTGAGGTTCTGTACTACTTGCAAGATTCTCGTTGAGTAATACTCACTAGGGCATTGTGATGTCATGTCATGATCAGTGTATAGTGCGTATAGAACAGGTGACAAAATTCTGACTGGGACAACGGCAGCGATCAGGTCACTGCTAGACCTCGCACTCTCAACTCTCTCGCAAAATGTCCTGTCACTTACAAAGCAGAGAGGCAAAGACATGCACGATGTGCCAGGTGGTGCCGGCTCTAAGCACTTTATGAGGTAAACCCGGGTGCCAGACGCGGCAATACGCGTGCTACGTCAAGGAAGACTGCTACTGCACTCTCCTTTCGGTTGATCACTGTTGTGGCGTAGTTTACCCAGAGTGGTATACCCGCTCGCCAAAGTGCTCGCTTCGTGGGTGGATGTGCGACTAAGCATATGCCTCCTAGGCGGTCAGCCCAGCCAGGTGAGACTCGCGGTTACCCGCGAGAGACCCAGCTTAGGCGATAAGACTTAGAAGTTTGTTTGGTTGGACGCTCTAATCTCAGGAACTATCGGTGTGAGTTTGCGTTAACAATTTCCTTTGCGTTGGATAGTTAATTTATTGAGGAAAGCTACATTACATCACATTAATCATCTCAATGTAACCCATTGTAGGTACTAGGGGCGATGTTAGGTCGAAGTGATTTATCCCTAACCTACTCCCAAAAATTACAAACAATGTTATATAAAACACAAAAAATATATAAACTTCAAAATATCGCAAGTAAAAATTAAAACTATAAATTTTGAGGTAAGTTTCCATTCTAAATATCGATCGGGGGTATCCCCTTTAGCTGTGTATTAACAGATTAACCACAAATTGCCATGATCAGGCTCGGTCGAACGTCGGCGATGGCTTTCCAAGGACTACTGCACTTTCGAGCGGTTGCTTTTAATATTTCAATGGCACAATTATGTCTATTTCGATATGGGCTTCATGAATTTGGAGCGACGTCGTTGCGGCGCAGTGGGACGGAGAACGCTATGTTTGCGGTTTCGATTCCCATTCGGAGGAATAAATTATTTTTATTTCTTTGATTCAGTAGCAAGTCAAAATGCGGCGTTATGTGTCGCCACTTCCGCTCACACAAAAACAAAAACGCGCAATATCCCAAAAATTGTGTTGTAAGTAGGTGACGGAGTGTCTCAACACCCACTTCCCTCCCCACTGCTTGCTGCCAGCTATACGAGATAAATCGTGAAGCTGAATTTGAGACGCGATAGTTGTGAGTTCGAGTCGCAATCATTTTAGAAATATTTTTCCAAATTATTATTATTAATCCAGTAAGTAAAAATTGATACCGCTGGATTCAAAGGGCGCAGGACCGGGCGGAGTGGCGAGCATTGGGGGAGGCCTATGTCCATCAACCGAAACAGCGCTGTACGCTATATTCCGAACACGCCGGGCACGGGTAGACCGCCGCTATACCGGGTACCAGGGTGGGTACTCGCTATATTGACAGTGATAGGCTCTGCCACACTGCGCTGTTGTATGATCAATCAATTTCGCGAGCGAATTGGAGAATATTTTTAGATATCATCGACAGATATGTTTCTTATTCTTTTTAGCTTCACGTTCTATCTGGAATGTAATGTTATAGGGTAGGCGGAGAGAACCTAGTGTTAAGACACTCCAGTCCCCTTATCCCCATTCTCTGTCGAATTTTCGAAGCATTACGTGTTGACTGACGGAACTCAACGCCACGCTTTGCTTAGTTGCCAGAGCAAGGACATAATATTTAAAAAATTAAATAAATCCTTCCGCTCGCCCTCTTCGCTCTAGATAGAGCGGCTCTCTTCGAAATTGAAGTATATCTTCAGACTTAATCGATACATAGATAAAACTAAATAAATTTTACAAGGAATAAATGAAAAAGTAAGTAAACTTAAAGTACATTCCACGCATATAGGTATGTGCAAAGGCGACCTTACCATTAATAGTGATCTCTTAAAGGTAACCTTTAGCGTAAACATTCAAGGGCACATAAAAAAAAAGAAACAAATATATAAATAAAAGAAACATAAATAACGAGCAAACGAAACACAAATAAGAACTAATTAACAAGATAAAAAAGGAACAAATAAAATAATAATAATAATAGGTAACAAATTACATATAAATTCGGCTCTGCATATAATAATCGAAGGTCTCGAATTCGAGTCTTAGGTGTATTATATTTATATTTATACTGACGGCACTGCTCTGACTAATAGAACTACATCCACCAAGGTTCTTATAGTGCCACATAAAAATTCTTATTAAGTTGCTAAAAGTTTTATCAAAAACTAAATTACTAGGAAGCACGAGTTCAAATTCCCTTAGGGGCAAAGTTTTTTTTTTTTCAAATTTTAAGCGTGCGAATTTTTTTTTATTAGGAGCCAGATAAAATCAAGTATTATAAGTACGTATTTCCTGCCGGACTCATATTCTGTTATTACGCTCAGCTACGACTTATATTTGAAAGTATAAAACATATATATAGTGTAAAAAGCATTCGCATTAAGCATAAAAAAAACTAAGAATAGATATGTATATATTTAGATGTTTAAAAAATATTTCCAAGCTGGTGAAAATTCAATAGTGTCTTCACCTTCCACTCTTTTGGAGCTTCACACATTATGCACTGCAATATGCGGGTATTGCAGGATAAGCAAAGAGAAACAATTGTCAAAGCACACCCTTCTCAACTTTCCGCCCATATCTAAGACAGATCTTGCGAAAGCAACAAAACAAAAATAATTAAATATTTGTTTACATTTTGAAGTGTTGTTTCACACAGGAACGTAGCGGGATTTGAACCCGCGCCTCCGTTGCGTTTGCAAGTAATCGCTGTCCCACCGCGAGAATGTAGATACACCTACTCGTACATACGTAAGTACGAAATGCTCACTATTTATGCCAATCAAACGGTCGAGACCAATTAAGCAGTTACTGAGAAATGCTCGCCTCACTACACTCAAAGTGTCATATTGGATAGGTTACATATGTTTGTGCACATATTATTATCCGGATATTCCGTTTATCGAGGACTGCGGTCACCTACGCTAGCAATGCTGCAGTTAATAGCTAGTTTACAAATCAATATAATAAGTCAATACACTCCTTTACTTTATTTTTCTTTGATTGCTCTCCAAATATTGTGTAGCAAGTCCAAGAAATTATATGTATGTAGTTGTTATAAAGAATCCTATTTATTGGGTTGCGAATCCAGGTAGGTACACGTTTTAGGAATTACAAAGTAAACTATAATTACTACATTACTTTACACAGAAATCGAACTCGGGATCTTCTCTTAATACAATATAACAACAATATAAACATTCGCATTAAGCTAATTTTAAAGTAACAGACATACATACATTCGCATAGCATTATTACAAATATTTAAATACACATATACTAATGTTAATTGTATAAATAAATAAGTAAAACAGCTATAGCAGGTTATGAATAGGAAAACCTAGTGTTAAAACATTTTGTTTCCCACTGCTCAATTTAAAACATTGTGTAAATGACGATACTCAACACCGCACTGCGCCACCACGATCTCTATATACAAATTAATGATAAAATTAATACACCTAATTTTGAGACACTACCTTTATCACTCTCCGGTCAAACCAAAACACTCCTCAACAAAAATGAGGTGGATAAAATACAAATATAGCATCGATCATCACATCACCCCCTGGAGAAAAATGTAAAAGAATTTCATAAAAGCCATGAGTTTAATATAATAAATACGTATTTCCGTGCAATGTTTTCCTTTCCTTTAGCTCGGTGCCACGTTATACATTTAAAATTAAATATTTTAGACGAGTCGTCTGTACCTACCTACCGAGGAGGCACGCAACGCACAAACCGCCAGGAATCCGATTACCTTGAGATGCTAACTAAAATGTCTTCAACTAAATTGAGGAAATTCATAACTAACGTGATTACTGTTTTTTTTATTATTTAAAAAAACAGAGATTTTCACACATTTCTGGCATACCAGGATAAGCAGAGACAATTTAGTATTAAGACACTTTGTTTTCCATTCGCCCACGGCGTTCAGTTGCGTCACTCAAGTGGAATCTCGAATGTCTCGGAGTTTGGGCCAAAATGGGGAACAGAATGTCTTAACACTAGGCTCCCTTTGTCTAGGACATTATCATTACGTACTATGAAATACACGTCTAGTGTGATGTAAAATATAATGTAGTTTAACAAACGAAATTATAAAAGGAACCAACAACGAGAACAATAATGATACTTAAGTTCAATAAGCTTAAGATTTATAATGGCACGTATGTTTCATATACAAATATACACAAAAAAAGTATATATCGACACTTCTATACCATCTATACCAATATTATAAACCTAAAGAGTTGGTTTGTTTGAACGGGGTAATCTCGGAAACCATTGACTTGATTGTTTCATGGTCCATTTATCTAGGAAGGCTGTAGCCCAATCTATACCTATTGTTGTTTGTATGAAGGAGGCACGCAGGCGAAGCCGCAGATAAAAGCTAGTATTAAACAGGTTTAAATTATATTATCATATCCGTTATTTCCGTGTAAAGAAATATTATGTACATAAAAACACGCTATTTAAAAAGCGTTTTTATCGAAAATCAAAACCAGTATGAATTTGTATGAAGCTTATCACGTTTCAACAAAAAACGAAACAAAAAAATTGAGAAATTTTCATAAATCGTCATGCGATGTTCTCATTGGCCGCGTACCTCATAATAAAAAAAACGAATAATATAATTATTTTGCTCGAAAGAGGTCAGTCATTTGTCAATGTATCGAAATAGGAAACATTATACAATATCGATGCCCATTAGTCAGTCACCGAGAGCTTGCATACAAACAAGTAGCATAAGGTAGGTATTTTTATTACTCATCTCTTAGAGAATATTCAACTCAACGAGCTACTCAAAAAATGGGGCGATGTGTGGGAAACGGAGTGTCTTGATACTAGGCTCCTTCTTTTTTCTACATGTCATATATCCACCACCACCACCACCACCACCACCACCACCACCACCACCACCACCACCACCAGAAGCCAGTATGTATCAGATACAGACGTTCGATGCAAGTTTGTTTGTATTTAGATGGTGTGATGAAACAGAGGCGGGTCGGTCTGCGTCTTCCTATGTAGAAATGTATCGTTTCGACATCGATACTAACTACTTGCTATCAAACGCACCGCTCAAAAAGGTTTTAGCTTTCAGTAGAGGAAATTATGTTATTTAATATTACTTTTATGTTTATGGAAAAGGTTCCGAGTATATAGTGGCTGTTCACCAAATTTTGTATTAGCTTTGTATTAGCTAGTAAAAAGCCGTCGCGGGGTCACAACGTTTGACTCCATATGTTTTGGGTTCGATTCAGACCCAGGGGAAAGAATTCATTTCATTTGGGTGCTCTGGTAATACAACAATGCGCGACGTTGTATACACCTAATGAAAAGAAAGGGTAAAATAGAGTGTTGTCTCGCTAGATACCCTCTGCCTATCCTGCATTATGCGGAATACATAGTAATACCTACTAAACTAAACAGAGTGATACATCACTACATAGTAAATGTATTTAAAAGCAAAGAAAATAAAAATAGTTATACTTATATCACTCTCGGCCCGAAAGCGCTACTTAAATTTCATTAAAAACCATTAACCAACATAATTGGTCGGACGTTGATAGCCCGACGACGGCGGTACGTACATACATACGTACATACATACTTTGATTGGAGGGAAGTAGGGGTCGACGGCAGCTTGCTAATCTTTCTTAGAATTCCACTGGCCGTCAGTTTTAGTGCAGGTGTCGAGATATAGTTATAATGGATAATGTTTAATAACATTTTAATTTAATTGACGATTCAACATGCAATAATAAATAAAAATCGGGCGGATAGTGGGAACGAATTGGGAACTTTCTTTGTCTACTAACTCTGTGTTACCCCGCTATACACGGTCAAAAGGATACATTTGAAAAAAAAAAAACCTATTTTGAAGCACAAGCATATACACAAAATAACGAATACATCGGATTTACAAAGCTTAACATTTAGACCAAAACTATCTCTCGGCTCATTTAATAGTAATTAAAACTTATCCATACATTCGCCTCAGCCTCGACGATTGTGTGGACTTCCTAGCTAAAGGTAAATAAGCCGTCCCCATATTCACCTAGAACTCTAAAAGCTAAATTATTTGGACGTGCTTTAGTTTAGGAACATGGGAACGTACTAAAATAAAGCTTAGGAACAGTTTTAAGCTTTTGATCACGATAAATTAAACTTTTAAGGCCGTCGTGGCGCGTCGTCGCAGCGTCTGGTTGTGGGTTGGATTTCAGTCAGGAGAATAAATTATTTTCATTCCCTGCTCTGATAACAAGAAAAGACGTGATAACAAGAAAATACCTTGAGATCCGCCAATTAACACGCAATGCCTCGAAAAATTGTGCAAAAAATAGTGAACAGAGTGTCTTGCTGCATTCGTGCAGCTAAAATACTTTTGAAAGGGACCGAGACAAAGGAAGCTATGACAGATGCGTTATTGATTGAGTTATTATATTTACGAAGAACCTAAGCAACCTAAATCTATCTCACTTTTTTCACATCACCTCATTTTTTTATACATTTGTGTATAAAGCATGCATGCGCCCTGCAGCCTCCATCGATACAATGTAAGGGAAAAGAACAACTATCAAACTTCTCTGTGTTGTGTGATGTGTTCAGCTGAACTGTCTTCACGACATGCACTTACCTACCTAGATTGTAACCAACTTGTTGAATATATTAGAGCGTCACTTAACGCTTGATGAATTAATGGAATGACTTGTAGAGGTGAAGTTCTTTCTGTGTGCCATAATAAAGCGTGAGATAAAGCTAAACGACTATTGCTGCACATACATTCAACATTACAGGATTACAAAATTGAAATTATGAGTTGATTGAAGTATGGCTTTATAATTTAGAACATGCGCTTTTTTCGAGTTGCAACCAAGCAAAGCTTTGAAATTTTCCCTTTAAAGCCTTCAAAGAGACAAAATATTAATATATATTATTTTTGTTACTGTGTAGTGTCGTCAAATTGCTCGCAATACAATGAGCTTCCGAGTTTGTTTTACAATGTCATTATTTAAGAACTGCATGTGAATTGAACTTTGTATGTAAAAGTTAAATTGCCTTTCATTTTCATCCAAAGTAGCAAGCATTTTGTGAAAGAAATATAATATGATGATTTCCCTATATTTATTTTTAAAATGTTTTTTTTTTCAATTTTCACTCTATTGTTTTTTAAAAATTCAAAGTACTCAATATTGCACATTTAAATTTTTTAGTACATTTTTTTTTACTTTCACGCTGTATCCCTCATGTAGCAGGGTGGCAAAATAGTATTAAGGCATATCTTTCCCCATCTTTCCAAGATTTTTCGAGACATTACTACTAAAAACTATTAAAAACAATTTGATTTAGACATATTCTCAATCGTTACTCCTAAACTTGCATTAACAACACCCAGCTCACCACTGCCGATATTTTATTCAAGAGGCTTAAGTGCGACTTCAAGCAACGGATGACATTTAAGAAATGTCACTCACATACACATCGCGAACGGGCGAAGTGAAGTTAGTTTCAGTAACCTATATGTATTATGCATTGCAGCAGCGGCTTCGAATTGATGCTTAAGAGTGCAATGAGTGACAAAAAATGTCTACAAGTTAATAGAAAGAATAAAAATTGTGGTTAGTTACAATTTTTTAGCTTGCTATCCCGCAAACATAGCAGAGTCGGCTGACGGATCTGGGAACCTCTGCCCTGTTCCACGTTTAATTCCGGTGTGTTGAGTGGGAGAACAAAACCCCGCGGTTTGCGGGTTTCGCTCTCCATAACAAGGAAATAAAAATATAAAATATTTCATTTCGCACGCTTGCACCCCTGCACCACCACGACAACTACTCTATTATTGAGTCTGTTTAAATTATTTATTATTAGATTTATGTTTCATATTATAAGTACTTTAAGCCAATCTAATTAACTTTCGATATAATTTTACAATTAATATGATAACTAGTGGTTGCCCGTAACCTTTCCCGTACGAATTTTGAGAAATCTCCTACTACTGCTCCCCTATATGTCCTGGGCCAGAGTGAGGAATTTTGGCATATATATAAAAACTAAATTTAACTTTTTAAAGAATTTGAAAATATATCAATTTTCCAGAATATTGTCTACAAACTTAGATTCAACAAAACGCAACCATTGTCGCACCATACGAGTCGGCCATAACTCTTGCCGCTTGTGCATGCGCAGGCGCACACAGCCTGTCACTATTCGCACTGTCTTCCGGTATCACAATCGTACAAGTAGACCCCAGAACCCATATAGGACAGTATAAGGCGCCGAAGACAGATTAGTATCGATCAGTGGTGCCGGTGCTTATGTAAAACACACGTGGGGAAAACAATAGCAGAGATAAGCTTTCGAATGGCATTCTTATGACGCGTTCATTTTGACGTGGTTGGAATTTTATTATTGTTATATTTTAAAAACATGCATTTGCTAGATGTACGTCAATTGTCTTGTATTAAAAACACGCAGTTTACAGTTGCTATGTAGTTAGACAACAATCCACAACTAAAGTACTCATTGGCCTCTTCATGGTGCAGCGGAACAGCACCTAACTGTAAAAGGTTCAATTCCCATTCAGGGGAATTAATTATTTACAATTTGTCTTATCAATAGGTTCCCTCTACCTAATCATTATAAGCGGGATACATCGTAGAACTAAAAAACAAAACGTCGTAACTACGTAAATTCCACGGTAAATAAATAAAGCTGTACAAATCAATAATTTGATACAAAATCTAAAATAGATGATAAAAAATCTAAACATAAATGCCTAAATCGTCAATATATAGGTGTATCCCACATGGATACCACGCAACGATACCCATTGTGTTTACTTTTGTGTGTCTCGGTGTTTAAGCGGCGTCGATCGTCCAAGTAGCGGTCACCTCTCGTCGGCCCTCTCCGCCTCTCGCCGCCTTTCCTCACCGCCTGCACTCGACGACGAATTGCAAACGTCATATAGTCACTTTTGAATATTCATAGGCGTGTATAAATAATCCCACTTTACAAAACATTCAGCTCCACACGTTCCCAAAGTTCGAACGGAACAAATAAAACAAAAGGAACAGCGCTCCTCATCAGCGCTGCCCGCACCCGTGTCAGAGTGAAATCGAACGAGTAATTAAAAAAGTTGGCTCAACCGTATAAATAAGGTAATAATAAATTTATAGAGCGAGTAAAGTTTGAGAGGCGGCGGGCCGGTGCGTGCCTACGCTGTTGCGTGACGCGTAGCCGTCTAATGAATAATAAACAGCGCCGGCGACTCGGCGTGTACATCTACGATACACAATGGGCAATCATATTTTTAACATAAAACGATGGATGTCAACCCGGAGCCGTGCCCGGGGGGTTCCAGGGCGCCCGGCATCCCCCGTCACCTGGAGACGCGCAAACAGCACAGAGCGCTCTCCTGTGCACGAACACACGGAACACGTCCACGAAAAACGTTTTACGACTGAAAACACTTTGCGTGATGTCGCCCCGACTATTATTTTAATTGGTTGCATTGTACGCTGGAAGAGGTCGTTTACATTTTGTATTTCTTTTAAAATGAACAGGATCACAGTCACAGAGTCAGTTAAATGGCGCCTCTTATCGATTAGCGCGCCGTCCCTACGCTGTCTCGGTAATGACTTTCGAAACTATTCAATACTCAGGTGCTTCGGTACCACACACCGCTAGGTATAATTGTAAATATGCTTATAATTACACGCCCCGAAGATCGATACGGGAGCCGGCCGAGTAATGGACGCCCGAAAATCGTGCTTTAGGCGATTCCGATCGCCCACATTTTAACGACCGGAGGACACTTTTTTACTTATTCTCGAAATTGATACGAGAAGAATAATAAAACGTCGCGGCGTAATATAGCGGCTTCCACGAAGCTCTTATACCTCATACGTGCAGCTGAGAATTCGCGAAATTTAGCAACGAGCCTCGCCTTGAGCTTATTTATATGAGGCAATCGTCCGGGCGGGAGCTCAGGGGCGGTCACTTCCGTTTTCATTCTTTAAAATCATGATCGGTGACGCGTCACTGCATTGTCGCCGCGCTACGTGGACTGGATGTGAACTACTGAACCTCAGCCGTCGTACCTGACCTTCAGTACCAGGAAACCACCAACTATGGGAACTCACAGGAGATGTATTCTCAGTTTTCATTGAAATGTAACAAAATCAAGTGAGAACACTTGAACAAAGTGAGGGACGACGACGTCCAGAGCGTACAAGTTTCTAATTAAATATTAAGGGCGTCCGTGCAGAGTTGGACTGACCGTACACTAAAGTAAGAGTTGCTTGCATTTTTTTTCTACTATTTCTCTTTTATTTTTGTGTTTTTTGTATTAAAATAATCTAATACTAATACTCCATTCTTCATTTTCTACCGACTTAAGAAACATTACGTATACCGTGACGGAACCCACTTTCACTAAACAGACGAGTAAGAGAGAGTTCATATTCACACATTAAATTAAGCGATCAATCAATTTAATTCTAGTAAAATGGTGAAACAGTAAAATGTGTACAGAAGTAGTAGTTACATAAAAACTAAAAGCCAATAATATTAGCAGGAGAGCCGATCACAGCCGACATTGACGTTATATGCATACATATGTATGTAATCACACGACAAACGGATACATTATGTGTTGTTACCAAAGGGTTCAATCCCCCTGGTGGGAACCGAACCTGCAACTGACTCGTTTCCAATCAGACGCTGCGCCACGACGGCTATTGGATATATTCTCGATTCAAACTGGTGTGAACTCAAAATGCATTTTGTTAATTATACACATTGGCCTTTCTGTGAAAAGTTCACACTTACCACTCGTTACAGCGAAAAGGGAAATACTAAAGAACAACCTCATTGAAGTATTTATGGACCAATGAATATCAAATATCCACGTGCCTTTTACAATTCAACGTGGCGGGCACCGTATTTATAGAGCTTTTATTTTGCTCTTTGTGTTCATAGCTTATATAGCTTGCGGCGTTGAGTTGCACTGACGTACTTCAACGTGCGTGGGAAACGGTGTCTTAACATTACGTTTTCTCTGCCTACTTCGCTATACGCGAGACACAGTGCGAAATCAAGATTTATTAAATAGCATAGAAGTTTTGGATTTGTTGGAGTATACATTAAGTATTGTATACCCCTAATTAAATATACAATCTTCCTCCTTATAATATTTTCTTGTCTCGATTGAGGTTTGATACTTTTTCAATTTCCTTATAAGATCGTATCATTTCTCCCTTCGCGCAGTCGACACCACGCTCTACCTACCTGTAGTACAGGCGCAGAGTAGGGAGCAAGGACGTAACATCATAACCGGTAATTCTATTAAATTTACATAATCAACCAATATGGCCAAAAGCTTCGAAGCTTGCTATTCAAATTCTTTATGAATTACTGGCAGTAGTCACCAGCTTCACGTAGAGATGATAAGACACTCATTTATACCATACAACCACTTGGGGGAACCCAAGTGTCGTACAATATTGAAATTGTCCATTAATAATTCAATTGTAATATCTCGTTAAGATGGAGACAAAATGGCGGCTACTTCCTTCCTTTACCAGTGATGCTCCCGAGCGTGTCGACCTTTTTTATTCTGTTAATTTGTATTTGCAATTCATTTCACACTATGCGACTGAGGAAATCATGGTGCGGAAACTTTCGTGTCTTGCATTAAAGTCGGTCCGAGCCGACGAGACTAGTTCGGCAGTGGTTAGTGACAGATTGAATATACCATGATTATAGAGCTGGCCGCCATACATTAAAAGTATTGTTGCCTTTTGAGACTATACTAATGTTACAAAACTGAAGAGTTTGTTTGGATGAACGCGCTTATCTCAGGGACAGGATTTATTTTTGTTACCATAGATGCCACCCACTGTAGCTGTGGTCAAGTTACTTTGGCTACTTTGAATGTATCATATGTTATACGAGATCTTTGGTTATTTCCATATGTCCGGAGAAAAGGCTAAATGTTAAAGTAATTTTATAAAAGCCGCCGTGAACACGACGAGATTCAAAGGTGCTGATAAGCAGCCACCAATATTTTTGAGTGGATATATATTGGCGTCTACTGGTCCGCGGGCGCCGATCGCCCAAACGTGTACGGCAACAATTTAATACAGGTTCCGCTCGCTCAATTTGCATTGAAAGTAGCTGCGGCATCAACAATCCAGGTTTTCAACGCCGTTTCTATATTTGCCGTTGAGATTTTCTAAAACATTTTAACGAAGAGGCGGTCGTGGCGCGGCGGCACAGGGTTTGATTGTAAACGTGACGGTTGTGCGTTCGATTCCCACTCGCAGAAATTGATTATTTTCATTAGCTCGTTCTGGAAATTGAAAGGAAAGCGGCACACATGGTCTCTGCAACAAGCATCTCTGGATGCCTATCTATCTCGTACTACCGAAAACTGAATTCATACTATATTTTTATTCCTGGTCTTATTTCGTTCCCCTTGTAAAGGCTAACGTTGTCTAAAGCCGGCGTTCGTGTCGACCAGTTGCTGTCGGTACATTTGCATAGAATTTGAACATGACATAAAACTAAAATCGAGTGAAAAGATAAAAATCTAAACATCCATCGACTCAAAGCGAATTCTTTCAGATAAAAACTTAACGAAAGAAACTTATGAACTGAATCGAAGAATGAGAGCCCCACCGTTTCTCCCTCATTAAGCTAAGTCGACTCGATTCATAATTTGCAAAGGCCGACCATTACGTTTACACACTGGGCCACTGCGCCAATCAAACAATTCTCATTTATATTTAAATATATATTATCTTACATGCACACAAGAAAGATACGAAACCAAACTTCTTTAGAGAAAACTAAAATAGAAGGTAAATGGCCATTTTATTTTATTATAATCAGTATGCATGAGACGTAAGACGCGCTATCGCGGTAAATAATCAGTAACGAAGTGCCAGTCTTGGAACATTGTCACATCATTACTTTTTGTTCAAATAATTATTATATGCCGCTTACTATAAATAACTTAATGAATTAATACTTTTTATATATTTTCACATTTATTTAAGAGAGCCAAGCTAGTGGCGCGGGTACACAAGAGTGCGACTATAAGCGCGAAGCGATATAAAACAAAGAATTATTTTTGTTTAATGTAATAAATGATCATATCTATACATGTTAAACTCTTCCGATACTGAGTGACTGACAGACAAAACACAGAAAAACTAATTTGACTTTAAATGATTATACAACAACTATAGCATACAGATGTCTAGCATACTAACATAACCTATAAACACGTATGATGGTAATAACTACTTCACTAGCTAGACGACGCTTATAGGCCATGATCGCAACGGTTGTACACAAACATACATAGGTACATGCAATGTACACTACATTCGTTCATTCGCAAAGACAAAAGACCCGTCGGCCTCCTGAGAACAATTCGTTGAACGTAACATCCCTTCAGGGTTGGTCCTGAGAGATGTTCTCTTCAGTTGGAGCTGCGAGCAAACAAGCGTGTTGTACAGCAGACGATTGTGTGCCTCGACGATAGCCAGTTCGGTTCAACGTCGATCTAAAACCATGCTGAAGATAAATACAAACAGAAACCAGAAGAAAAACAATAAAATATTAAATGATATCCTTATGCTTTGAGATTCAAAGTTTCCTTTTAAAGAGGGAATACGCTAAGTAACCTTTCATTATTCCTCCGAAGAGTCCGCCGTATATACAGAACTAGCGGACCAAGACGCGCCTACGCCTGCTTGAAATATAAGAATATAATTTCTATAGAAATATAATTTCAATCTAGATGAAATGCTAAAAGTTACTATTATATTTATTTTCATAAGGATGAATATCAAAATGAAGCGGTAACAAACGCGGTCGCGTAGCGACGACGATTATTATTAACATAGCAGAATAAATTGCATATCAAATTAGAAATTATCTTAATATATTAGTATATATGTGTAATGTAATATTATATAGCCTATAGCACTTCTGAAGAATGCAGCTTTCATACAAAACAAAAACAAAGTAAACCGATCCAGTAGATCCAGATATCTTAGCGTTCAAACAAACAAACAAACAAACAAACTCTTCCGCTTTATTATATTAGTAGGGGAGAGCGGGGCCAAAAGTTCCGATTTTTTTTTAACCTCAAATATTGCTATGAATACTTGGTTTCAGTATTTATACAATATGATCAAATTCAACTTACATATCTAGACTTGCAATTAAAACAGTAATTTGGGGTATTCTTTGTAAGACTTTTTTATTATGATTTTTTTTATGACTGAAGTCGGAAAGTAACAACTTACTCCGATTTGGGGCAAGTTGTTAACAGGCCGGGGTAAATTGTTGCCATATTTTTTAAGGCTATTATTTGCAAAATAAAAGAACAATAAATAATCGAACAAAGCCTGTTTATTTAAGGAATAATCAACAGTATCATAATAATCACTAGGCGCAAAAGCAAATCTTTTTTAACCGACTTCTGTAAGAAAAGGAGATTATCAATTTGACTGTTTTTTTTTATGTATGTTACTTCATAACTTTTGATTAGGTGAACCAATTTTGATGATTTTTTTATTTGAAAGGTAGTGCTTCCCATGTGGGAACCAATTTTTTTTTGGTCCATTTTTGACAATTGTATCTACGAGAAAATCACATAAGTATTAAATTTGTATTGGTATGTGTGCGACAAATGGACGAATAACTCAATATCACGCCAACCGATTCCAATGATTCTTTTTTTGTTTGAAAGGGTACACTTCAAGGATAGTTTGATGAAAGTTTGGTTAGGTTCCGATTATAAGATCCGGTCAAAATTGAGAAAATTTGTTTTTATTTTGGCAAATTTTAATTATACTACAATAGTTACAAGGGAAAACTTTGATAACCTTATTGTCAGAAGTAAGATCCGCATCGTTGCATTTCTTTTCAACCAACCTCAAAAAAGATGTTTTTATTTTCAACCGTCTTAAAAAAGGGAGAGGTTTCCAATTCGCCCGAATATTTTATATGTATTTATTTGTCAATATACCAAAATGTTAGTTTCCACAAAAATAATACCTAATTGAGTCAAGTTTTACATATCATAACAGTCGTTATGATATGTACAAACACTCGTTTAAGAAGTATCCTTTTAAGGCTACTTATCACTGAAAATCGTAAAAAGAATTTTGAACAAAAAAAAATCGGAACCGAAAAACAACGAACTAAAAAGTAAAAGATAATTTTACATAAAATAAAACTTATTTTGATTTTGTTAAACCAAAATAATAAACAAAGATTTTATAGCTTTAGCTTTTCGCGCTCAATATGTATATGTAATTCTTTGGTAATAGTTTTTATCTTATTCCTGCAATCTTTGAAAACTACATCCGCTGCTTTTTGCATCAACTCATATGACACATAACCTCGAGTTGATTTTCGAGCATAAGTCTGCATGTTACTAAATTACAATATTTTTTAGTATGAAAAATTACAATATTTACATCCCATTATTGGTACAAATGGATTAGCGAAAATTTTTCCGAGGTCACTACATGCCCCAAAAAAAGGGAACATCTAGCCCTAAAAACACGTGTTGAAAAAAAATTAAATATTAATAAGATTAGGAAACATAAGTAATTTACAAATAGTGTTCCGAAATAGTAGATAATATATGTAAAAAAAACACTAACATACTCGAGGCTAATCGTTAAAATTTGTGAGACAGACCAAAAATATCAAATGCGAAAATATTTACAATCGTGCACCCACGACACCCGTGTGCTATTCCATTGGTTTCGGGTGCCACTGGATTGTTCAATATGCTGGCCATGGGTGCGCTATCACATTGCATTTCACTATATGTTTACTAAATATTCCTATCACTTTTCCCCGCGAAATTATTTCCATCGGAACAACTTACCTCGGTAACTTTTAGCCCCGCTCTCCCCTATAGATGTGGCCGGGCTGTAAACGTGCCGATTGGGACTTCGAGTCCCGCTCGCATCCATTGCTCGGCAGTGTCTCGAAAACATTCTATTTGCGAGATAAGCCGTGAGATATTCACAATAAATAAATAACTAATAGTCAACCAATAACATTAATTTGCAGGACCGCAGTTACCGCCGGTCGCCGCCCTCCCGCACTCCGGCCTGTCGGAGCAAATCGACTGGTCGTGGATTCGATCCCAACTCGAGAAAAATAAATATTTATTTAAATTTCTATTTTCATGTCTTCGCTCTGGTGTCGAGGTAAAGCGCGTCGTTAAGTTCCACCATTCAACCGCGATGCCTCTAGAATTTATATCATTGACATCGTGTGTGAAACTGCTTTGAATGTAATTTAACAAAGCAAAATATTCACCTTGTCGCACGACGTTCCTTTGTTAAAAACTGTCATTAATGAAATTGATATTTTTAAAAACACATTTTTCCCTCGAAAGTGTAACTTGCGTGTGAGTGGCAGTAGAAGAGTTTCCTTTGGAATAACAATATTGCAATTAAAATAACCTAAAGTTCATACGAGATATATGTAGAAAAAAATACAATAACATTGAACCTCCGTTCTCCCAAAGCAAATACAGATACAGAATACTCGAAAAAAATAAATAAACATTACTCAGAATAAAACAAGCTAGACATTACAGATGCTACCTTGGCTATGACTCTCCCTACGAGTTTTTTTATTTTTTTTAGGAATTATACTTAATTATTTTAATTTCCCCGTTCGTAGGCAAAGCCCGGCGTTGAGTTCCGCCACACTACACAAAACGTCTCCTAAAATGGACGGAAAGGGGGCAGACCAGAGCAGAACGTAGTTATTAACACTCGTTTCCCTCTGTCTTATTTTTTATGCATACTCGCTTATGAGACGCTGTTTTTTTTCTTAGATTTAAAAAAATAATACCCAAAACGAAAAGTTAAATACCCTCAATAACCGATAATGCTTCAGTGCATAAAAAAACTAACGGTAAAATAATTGGAAGTAAAATCTATTTACCCTGAAAATGCCTTGTTAAACTTTAATTTGATAATCTTTGGAAAACACCGTATTGCTTAAAGGTCTGGTCTGCCTATATGTGGCAGTAGCGGGCTATAAGCGATGTTTGTGGGGTTAATTCCCAATCGGGGAAATGATTATTCTTGTTTGTTTTTATTCTACTCTACGAAAGTACTGGATTTGAAAAGTTGAAGTTTAGCATACCTAGGTAAGTCAAAATACTGCAAGAATAGAAAAAACTGAATTTTCCAATTTGCGTCCCAAAGTCCACGCAAACAAAGTTGCGGATGATGACTACTAACATATACTCGTACATATATTCCCTCCAATACATACTGTTGCCAAAATAGACGAAGAATAAAAAAATTGTGTCTTATCACTACTCTCTCCCTATCACACTACCGAAACTTAACTACGAGAGATATTAGAACATAAAAAAGCAGGATCGTTAGAGACGGCTCGAGATGCTGGCAAAGTGTGGCCCCCTAATATCGTCTCAGCTAGCACATATAAAAGGAACGCCATTATAAAATGTTCTACCCACTAGCGTTTAACACTAATGGGAAGACTACAAGTGATTTAAGCATACACAATTTTTATCTTCTATCTTATCTTATTATTCAATACCAACAATTTTTATTAGCTTGGTTGTACATATATAATATATTAGACAAAACGCAGCGTTTAGTTCCGCCAGTCAAAACACAATGGCTCGAAAGTAGGCTGAAACTACAGAATAGAGACAATAAATACCCTCAGAAAACCTGTATATAAAATAACTAGATTTGAACTCACTATCGACCGTCAGCTCATAATAAGATTCTATGATAAAATTTATAGCCGTGTCACTTATATTTACTAATTATACTAAAAGTAAGAATAGAAGAAATTTATTTATTCCTTTGCTTGATAACAATTTTTATTGACAATAGAAGAAAAAAAAGTAGCTCAAATAAAAGAGAATACAAAGGGTGCATACTCGTATATAAGATTATTAAATAATGCCAAATAAAAACAAGAACCGCGAACACGATTGTGGGTTATTAGTGAGGCAGAGAGAATTTAATATTAAGAGTTTAGATGCTGTTCTACTTCGAAATAACACTTTAAATGTTAAAAAACACATTTTTTAAATAAGTTTATACAGAGAAAACGAAAAGAAGCTTTGATATATCACTCCACTCCGTAATTATTTAAGGGACAAGAGCAGGAGAGGCCGACGCTACACTTTCTCGAATCAAATCTGGGGGTAGGTGGTAAAGTACATTCAAAATTAAACGTGAACCTACAACCACGTACCGATAGCCAGATAGGTCCAAAAGATAAACAATTGTTTTGCGAATCTCGTATTCTTACTCAGGGCAGTAGTAAGTTTTGTATTATCAACGCAGACAACTTTAATATTCTTCCTGTGGATCGCAGAAACGAAATTGAGGATGACAGGGCACGTACACGATGATAAAGTCGCAAAATAGAAATAACTTTTAAAATCTAAATCAGATAATTATAACTTATAACAATCTCGATAAATGGATATTGTGAATCATTTCTTTAGTTAATGATTGTCTAATCATTTCTTTAGTTATATGTTAATTATTAATAACCAAAGTGCATGTATTTGACAAACACTAAATGCCCGGTATAAGAGTAGGTAATTTGAAATCATTATCGTGATGTAATAATATAGCTTAATATAGCTAAAGCCTTCTTTGATAAATGGATTACACAGCACATTTTTTTTAATTAGTTCCTGAGATTCCGTCAGGGCTAGCCGAACAAACTCATCTTTCTCGTAGTTAATACAAAAAATATTTAAAAAGCATCTTGCCTTGAGACACTTCGTTTCCGCTGGAGTTCAGATCAGTGCCGGACCTCGCACGGTTAGTCAACCAGAGCGGGGAAATAATCCGATACCGATTTTATTTACACGGGCTACAATAGTCGTTCCGAAAGACGCCCATGTATGCTACACACACAGTAAGCACGTACTCTCAAGTATCAAGGTGTACATCACAAATCAATCATTACTTGGATGTGCTCAGGCTCATCAGAGGCTGGGTCTCTTATGCAGCCCTAATTATGCCCCAGTGGTACCGACTGGGAGCTGCTATATATTAAACACAAGATATTACAATATACAAAAAACATAATTTTTTTCATACCTGTGTTTTATACAGCCGATCTAAATGTAGTAAAACACAGTGGCTGGATATTATAAGTAATGAACTTCACCCTTTTTCTCGCATGGTAGAGAGAATCTAGAGTTGAAACATTGCGGGTCGAATGGTGGAATTCAACGCCACTCCTTGTCTTGTTACCTTTCGAGAAAATGAAAATTATTCGATACCTAGAGTTGCCACCCAAAAAATAAAATTATAATTACAGGAAGTAACTAGTATTTTTATTTTTCTGAGGACATATAAATGTACTTTGACATATTTTACTTTCGAGCGAAATCTGGTATTAAGGTATATATATTTACAGGTGGTATACGGATTCATGGAAGTAACTAAGAGTCATGAATGACATATGTCCTGAGATTAGCGCGTTCAACTAAACAAACTCTTCAGCTTTATATTATTAATAGATATAAGATTTTTTTAGCTTCAGCCCGCATTATGGCTGAAACTGATTAGGCAGAGTGTGTTGAGTGGCGGGACTCAACACCGCGTTTCTATTAGTATAAATAATAAAATATTAAAATCCGCCACACCAGCCTACTAATGACAGAGTAAACAAAGAAAACGGCGACAAGTCATTGGTGGGCGATCGTGATCACGGTTCACGATGTCGAGATAAAAAGAAAAAAATGCAAATAAAAGTTCATTGCTGTACGATGAGGCAAGAAAAGTTTTATCTGGTACTTTGTGATGTTTCATTTTTAGTACTTTTTTTTTAAAATAACTTCGTGAATACTAAGTGTGCTCTCTAATGATGGAATCGTGTGTGGACTTAAATGTAGCGGGCTCATTAATTTACTTCGCGGCCCCATGGGAGTTGTGACACACTCTCCTACAGAACAGCACGCTTGGTTATCATTGGTTTCAAGTTAAGTGGCAACGAGGTAAACTAGCTGCTAGGTATTAAAATTTCAAATGCGAAACATTTTGGGTTGAGTGGTGGCACTCAACGCCGCGTCGATATAAGTGATTCCCTGATTAGAGATCGAATCCACAGTCATCACACTTATGTTACAGAGCCACAGTCAGAGCACTGCGCACAATGGCGTTGAATGCAAATATAAATAGAAGTACTGTCACTTTTAAAATAAACCTTCTACGTTTTTTTTTCACATACGAGTTTGTCAGTTACCCTTTGCCACGCTATCATGATTAACACAAGCTATGAATGCTGTGTGAGGCTATATTTTATATTTGTGTCAATTCTAGGTTGAACTTTAAAATAGTAATATTTAGAGCAAAAAATTTATATTATTTATAGTATTTTTCCTACGAAAAAAGCTACCTACCTATACCTACATACCTATCGATGTCTTTAATATTTTAAATTCTCTAAATCCACACTTTCAATTCTTATAACGATACAGACTAACAAATGGCTAACTAACTAAGAAATGGTGGCCAAATGGAAATAACAGATAGTTAAGTAAGTAACAGTAACAACACATGGAACTTAACGCCGCACTTTGTATATGAGAACGAATAAATGAATGTACAATAAATAAAATCACTACATGTGGAGATCTAACCCACACTTGTCGTGTATACAGGCAGACACTGCCGCTGCATCAGAACGCCTCCAGGAACTCTAGTAGACGTAGATACATACTTAGAGTTATCTTCAATAAAATACCCGCGAGGTAGTAGGTATTAACCTCGCAGGTATTCTACAGAAGACGACATATAAAACAACTTCTTCGAAAGTAGCTTTCCATATATAAATAATATATAGAGTCGGCCCCGGGTCTAGCAGGAGGTATAGACAGAGATAATCAGTGGCGCGTATCAGAACTCAACATTTTTTTCCTTTTGATTACTTAGAGTAGCATAATAAAGCATAAAGCATAAGAATTTGGCATCAAGTTCCTTGAGAAGAGTAAGGGAACATAATAGGTGCGACTATCGAGGAGCGAATCGTTTTATATATTTCTAATTCAATAATAAGCATAGAAATATATTTTATCCAACATGTTTAAACTACGTTAGAAAGGTAAAGTACCTCATAAAGGTTGAGCTGGTATTTAAGATAGGTGTCAACAGCGAGATAGCATTCAACATGTTCTATTTTATATAAATAATATCATATTACTAGAACTGTTAGCATTTTGTTAATACTTATGATAGAAGAAATGGCATATACTGACACAGTGTAAGACTGTAATCGCGATAATTGTGGGTTCGATTCCCCCCACTTGGAGGAATCAATAACTTTCTTTTTAATCGAGACAAAGCGTGGAATATAATTTTTCCACTCGATACGTAATGTCTCGAGTCCAAGTGGAAAATAGAGAACAAAGTGTTTCTCTCGTCTTCTTACCACAGCGGATGAGGACGGAAGAGCGGAGGAAATGATAATATCGTTTCCCCTCACGGGAATCGAACCCGCAACCATCACATTTATAACCAGACGCCAATCCAATCAACCAAAACATATCACATTTTAATAATACCTAAAACATCACTCCAAAACCCTAAACTAACAGTAAAACTCACGAAACTGTAGTCAACTACAGCGTCTACAGTAAACAGGGCTTAGATGTTAACAAGATACCT
The DNA here is from genome assembly GCF_056956725.1 of Heliconius melpomene rosina. Lineage (NCBI taxonomy): Eukaryota > Metazoa > Arthropoda > Insecta > Lepidoptera > Nymphalidae > Heliconius > Heliconius melpomene. Next base: position 14,293,617 of record NC_140409.1, read on the forward strand.
ACGTCGCCCGTCGGGACGTTGGTATCGGGAATACCTAAGCATTGTAAACGCTGGCTCAGACGTGACGTGTGGTTTCACAGAGTACATTGTCAAATTTATTGTTTTCTGATGTTTACGTAACAAAGAACCAAATGATAACCGATTTGCTTTATTTAATTTTAAAAATGTTCTTCTTCAAATATTGACATCCAATCGACAAGTAATGTATTGCAACTAGGGCAGAATGTAGAGGTCGTCCTCTATAGGTTCCCTCTGAAGGGCTGAAGCTGTTTTAAAGATCTGGACCGGTTCCTTTTCTTCGTTCGTGAAAATAGACGAGGCAAACAAGCGTACGTGTCACTTCATGGTCCGCTCACGACACTTTGTAAACTCAGCCTTGTTGAGCTACAGGTGCGTTGCCGGCCTGTTGTTGTCCTCTGGCGAAAACAGAAAGAAACCATCGTAGCCAATATGGAAACCGTGGCAGTAAGTGGCCGTATATTATTTACCCTACTGTGGCAGTGGTACGGCGTCCTTACCACGGCGGCGTAGAACGGAGTATCTTGACACTAAGCTCTCTGCCTACCTTGTTATATTTAATTTACATCTAGATAGTAGCCCCACCCAAGTTACGCATCAGACAATGAAAAACCTAACGTTAGCATATTTGTCCACTTCCATCATGGACATATTACGTGTAGTAGAACTCAACAGAACGACCACAATATACACAAAACCTGTCAATTATATATATGTATTACTAGCCAACCTAGGCAGCTCTAGTCAAAAGCACTCCGTTCCCCACTTGTCTCATAAATCTGGAGGCATTGCGTGTTGAGTGGCGGAACTTAAAAGGTAAAGAGGAAATCGAACCCAAAACTTGTCGCGTTTACAATGACATGCTTGTACCAATACGCCACGACAAGCATCAAATAACATTTAATTAATTTAACATAAAATAATCATTTATTTTATGTTTTAATTTAATATTTTTTTGAATTTCTGATGACATAAAAAGAAAATAAATTCAGAGTTTAACATGTCCCCCGGTAGATGGTGAAATATTAATAAATAAAAGCTTTTAATAAAAAATATACAAAACATTCCAGTTTTACTCAATTTATTATTTAACATATTATACTAATAAGCATCAAATTTTACTTAAAACTGAAAACAAATTTTGAAGAATATAGAATATTTTAAATAATATTTTAGGACGTTAACAATATTAGAAAGTACTAGTGGGTTGATTCAATTTTTTTTTCCATTGAAACTTTCAACCCCTATTTCATCCCTTTAGGGTAAAAATTTTTTAAAACCCCTCCTTAGTGGATGACCAGATTACGAAAGTAAGCATCTGTCCAAATTTCACGTTTCTACGCACAGCGGTTACGTGCGTCTTACCTCAGTCAGCGGGAACATGTCCTTTTATATCTATACTAATATAATAAAGGGGAAGAGTTTGTTTGTTTGTTTGTTTGTTTGTTTGTTTGAACGCTAAGATCTCTGGATCTACTGGTCCGATTTGAGAGCTGCATTCTTCAGAAGTGCTATAGGCTATAGAACATTATATAACACATATATACTAATATATTAAAATACTTTCTTATTTGACATGCAATTTATTTTGCCATGTTAATAACAACCGTCGTTGCTAAGCATCAGTTTGCAAAGTTTCTTTGTTGTTATAAGAAAATGTCACCCAAAATGAACTTATATTTTTATATTCATCCTTATAAAAATAAATATATTATATAATATTTAATAAATATTTTTATTGTTCAAGCAGGCGTAGCCGCGTCCGGGTCCACTAGTATATAGATATAAAGTAAAACAATGTCATTTGGAAAGTTTTCTGTAGCGATTTAATTCGTGTCTGTGGGAATTTCGAACACGTGATCCTACATTCGTGTTTAAGTATATCATTAAGCTTATTACTTAAGTAATTATTTATGAAAGTACGTAATACAATATTTATGTATATTGACGTTATGCTTATTATTGTAGAATCAACGATAAGTTCTTTTTATTTTAAAATATTTTCTGCAGTGAGAACATAGTGTTGAGACACCCCGTTCTCTCCTTTCTGCTTATTTTTTGATTTTTCATATTAGCCGCATCCCAGTACCACTTTAGCGACTGAACACGTTTGAGACCTGAGAACCTAATGATATCACACTCCATTTATATTACGAAACTTTTGTGCCTTCCGCCGAATTCTGGAGGAAAACTTGTGCCCGTGCGCCACTGATTGGCCTCAAACAAGGAATCTCTTGTTAAGAACTATCTAATTATTAGTAACTAACTTTAACCCACGGCTATGCCCCTATAGTGGATGACACATGGTCAGGTTCTACACGGCCGAGGTAGCTACCTATGACCGCGGGTCCGGTCGAAACGTTAATCGTTTGAAACAGAGACAAATTGAAACTACTATCGTCAGCCTATACCTATAGCCTATATTACGTTACGTTAATATCCAACACTAAAAGAATACTTCAATTCGAACGAAGAGTTCCTTATATTAGTGCGTTCAACCAAACAAACTTCAATTTCATATAATTAGAATAGAAGAATAGGTATTTATCTAATCATAATCGAATTTACATTTTAGTTATTAAATAGTATAGCTTATTATGTAGACAAAAGGCAGGCCCCGTCGTCTACTGCCACGCGAAGGATACGACGAGCGATGAAATATATCAAATTTTGTTGATACAATGCCTTAAATTTGTATTTCATCCGGCTGCGCGACGCTGAAGAGGGTAATGCGTTTATTAGTATGTATGTATGATTGTTCGAAAGTCGCGCAGCAAATACAAGGCAAACGAGTATACGGGTCACCAGAGGAGCTACAGGTGTGTTGCCAGCTCCAAATCTCTCGATTGTCACTAATTACATGACAAAAATCAGAACTCACCACAACGACACTCCGACGAACTATGTCAAGTGGAGTATCGTTGAATAGGTAATCAAAACTGATTTTAAGGCCTTTCCTTTCATCATTTTTTATTTTCCCATTTTCTGCCATTTATATGTGGTTACATTTTTCAATTTATATAATAAACTTTTATGTTTGTTTATTTTTAGTTTTTATACAGTGTGTTTTTTTGTTTTTTCATGTTTCATGCACAATCAATCAACCAGTCTCCGCTCCTGTTTCAATGGGAATCTCATATATTATAGTGATACCCGCAGATAGTTTTAATAAATAGAAAACGTTTACCAATAAAAAAACAAAACGTAAAAGAAATCAATTTTCAATTGAATTTCACCAAGTTAAAATGCTATTTCCTATTAGAAACTGTCTCGACACCATAGTAAAAAAATGAAATATTAGATATTTTACTTCCTCGAGTGGGAATCGATCCCAGATCCTGTCGCTTTTACAGTTACACGCTTGCCGCATGTACAACAGGTTACATCATAACTATAAATGTCATACAATACAGCTTCTATCACATATCGCCTTTCTTAATAAATAAACTATGAACTCAAAACATTTTTCCAAATCGAACCTGTAATCCATGATATTAAAGCGTTCAAACAAACAAACTCTTCGGTTTTACAATACTAAGTACAGAGGTATAGGTAATTTTTTTTATATATTAAACTCGAATAGTTCTAATAAGATATTATTAGACTTTTGAATAGTTCAACTAATTTTTAAAAACAAATTACTTACACACAAAAAAAAACAGAACAGCTGGAAACACGCAAAAGTTCGAGCTCGGCATGCAACGTACGTATGTGAGCTTCAGCCCCATATTGGACGGATTGGATATGTCAACGAGCAAACGGAACGGAGAGGAACGCGGCACTCGTCACATCTCAGCAGTAGGTACAAGTGACAACAATAGCCCGAGATAATATCGAGAACTTTGGTACATTTAAAAAATATTTCTACTTCTGTTCCAAAAAAAAAATCATAAAGCTCTTTATGAATACGTTATTTCCGATCCATTATGAAAAGATGACGGAAAACTAGGTCGTAACGAAGAAAAGCCATTGAAAAAGACAGCCTGGAGTCTGGGAGTGACGATGAAATTTGGGATCCGAGATGAGTCTCGGGAATTATTTGTATACCTAGTACTAAACAAAGGTATGGATTTGAATAACATTCAGTTTACAGGCAGGCTACATCCTGGATTAGCGCATAGGATACTTTTAATCCTATCCGTGTCGCGTACGAAGGCGCGTTGGCGAAGCCTGGTCACATAATACGAGCACAGCAAACGGCGGCGCGGATGGGGCGGAAAATATTTATTAAAAGTTAAAATACTTACATATATCCAAGGCATTCGTCCGCAGCGCTCTGGCAAGTAGCAGCAGAGCTACCACACAAGGCACCATCGCGCCGCCTCACTTCACCATCGCTCCTCTAACACCGAATCTACGAAACACACCATAATTTAAAACAATGCTCATTTATAAATATAAAAACAAAAACCATTTAGGAATTTAAAAAATAACAAAATATCTTAACCCGCACTTATAACCGACCGAATTCAAAACAGGAGCAACATAAATTTCATAACAAAATTATCAAAACAAAAAAAAATTAACGATTAAATATCCAAATATGATATTAAATTTAAATATTAATGAAAATTAATAATTTATATTTCACATAATAAACATACACAACAAACGTTATTAGTTAGTTAAAATAGAACGTCCGTCAATCTCGATGTTGCCAAGCAAAGCTACCGCGTTGTACTGACGCAGAGTGCGGAAGGCTATGCTTATTAAATAATGTTAAATTCCACTTCGAAGGATTTTACAAATAATATATTATAAATCATTTTTTCCTGTGAGAAGAAAATATGTATCACAAAATGAAAATAAAGAAAAACTATTTAATGTAAGGGTTGCCCTGCAAGCCTGCAGCAGCTAAAGGCAAAATCATCGTCACGTCTACATAGTTAATTATGACAATCAGCCCTAGTGACTGTAAATGATATTTCAATAATATTGATCAAATTCATGTTTTTAGCTTCAAGCTGTATCCTGTCCATGGCCGGATAAGCAGAGGGAAACTGGGAAACTAATATTAGGACACTCCGTTTTCAATTAAAACACAAAAGTTCCCAACTTTCTGCTGAATTCTTGAGGCACACATTTGTATCATCACAAGCGTGTGACTGTGAAAGCAACAAGTCATGGTTTCGATTCTCTCTCGAGGACGTGAAATATTTAATATTTTCAGTATTTTCGCGCTGGTGTGAGTTCCGGTCTCATCACGCAATGCCTCCAGAATTCGGCGGAAAAAGGACGTAACGAAGTTTCTTAACACTCGGTTCCCTTTGTCTACCATGCTGTGTGCGGGACACATGCGTGAAGCTAAAAAAATATATTATATATATTGCTGCTATCAAAAAGCTTGAACTATTCATTGTGTAAAGTTTAATTAAAACCAGAGGTCAATCTTAATGGATTCACACTATAGCTTTATATTTAATCAATAAATTATAATTACTACATTACTAGCGGAAGCGCGCAAATTTTATAAAAATCGGTGCCGATTTAAAGATTTTTTCATACAAACATTCAAGCCCTGTTTCATCCCTTTAGGGTTAAAATTTTTTAAAATCCCTTCTTAGTGGATGTCCAGATTAGGAAAATAAACATTTTACCAAATTTCACATTTCTACGCACAGCAGTTACGGCTGTGCGCGCCTCAGTCAGTGGGAACATGTCCTTTTATATATAAACTAGCGGACGCGCGCAGCTTCGCTTGCGTATTTAGGAGTGAATTCTAATAACCCATGAAACATGTGTTCAATGAAATATTTTTAAGAGTCTAAATTTCAAATTTTATAAAAATCGGTGGCCATTTAAAGATTTTTCCATACTAACATTAACCCCTTATTTGCACCCATAGGGGGTGCATTCTAGAAAACCATGAAACACATATTTAATGAAATATTTTTAAGAGTCTAAATATCAAATTTTATAAAATTCGGTGGCGATTTAAGAATTTTTCCATACAAACTTTCAACCTCTTATTTGCACCCTTAGGGGGAGAATTCTAGAAAACGATGAAACACGTGTTCAATTAAATACTTTTAAAAATCTAAATTTCAAATTTTATAAGAATCGGTGCCGATTTAATTTTTTTTCCATACAAACTTTCAACCCCTATTTCACCCCTTTAGATTAGCATTTTTCAAAATCCCTTCTTAGTGGATGTCCAGATTACGAAAGTAAACATCTGTCCAAATTTCACGTTTCTACGCACAGCGGTTACGGTTGTGCGTACGTCTTACCTCAGTCAGTGATTACAAGTCCTTTTATATATATACTAGCGGACGCTCGCAGCTTCGCTTGCGTATTTAGGGGTGAAGTCTAATAACCCATGAAACATGTGTTCGATGAAATATTTTTAGGAGTCTAAATATCAAATTTTATAAAAATCGGTGGCGATTTAAGAAGTTTTCCATACAAACTTTCAACCCCTTATTTGCACCCTTAGGCGGAGAATTCTAGAAAACGATGAAACACGTATTCAATTAAATACTTTTAAAAATCTAAATTTCAAATTTTATAAAAATCGGTGCCGATTTAAAAATTTTTCCATACAAACTTTGAACCCCTATTTTACCCCTTTAGAGTTAAAATTTTTCAAAATCCCTTCTTAGTGGATGTCCAGATTACGAAAGTAAGCATCTGTCTAATTTTCACGTTTCTACGCACAGCGGTTACGGCTGTGCGTGCGTCTTACCTCAGTCAGTGAGGACAAGTCCTTTTATATATATAGATATTAATAATTAATATCGTGTTGCACACCTGAATTTAGGGTTCCGTTTCTCGAAAGAAAAAAACGGAACCCGGATAAAATCACTTAGTTTTCCATCTGTCCGTCTATCAAGCCTTTTTTCTCGGGAACGCGTGGAGGTATCAAACTGAATGATATCAAATACTCAGATATAATACTAAGATATAGAATCTACTGTCAAACTAAGTCACCGGAATCAAAAGAAACGGTTGTGTATGCCGCAAATTTTTGAATCTCGCGAGGGAATCAAAACCCGTATAAAGCAACGTCTTAAAGTACAGATAAAGAAAAAATTGCGAAAAGTGAAAATTTATAGGTATTTCATAGAAAAAAATCACAACAAACTTATATTTGTAGTTTATGTCATACAAAATGAGTGCATATACCTGCATTTTTATTTTTGTCAACGTTTATAAGGTCTACAGTGTATTTCCCGTTGACCTGACATTTATAAAGAAGGCTCGGTGGGCGACTCGCACTAAACGTAACCAGGGCAAACCTAGTGTCTAGACACTCCGTTCCACACTCTCCATTGCCTTTCTGTTGTCTAATGAAGCGGGGAAGCCTTCCGACGGAAGATCGAATTCACAAATTTAGGGTTTACAGTCGCGCAACAACAGGTACATGTCCTCAAAATATACATACATACATAAATAAAGACAAAAAATATATATAATAAAGTGAACATTGAGCTTTTCCTCCATTGTTAATTAAATTGAAGTGGCTGCCGGTTCGATACGTATGAAACAATTATTTTAACTATTATTTTTGTGATAATTATGCAAATTAATTGCAGGGCAGGTGCGGTGCACAAGCGTGTGCGTGTGTATAAATGCGGTGGTTGAGGATTCGATTCCCAAAATACTTAATATATCATTGAGAATTAACTAACTACTACTACTACTACTACTTAACCCCATGTAGGTACCTTCTGCTATGTACGTGATACGGCGTGAAGTTTAAAAAAGTTAAAGTAGAACTTGTTAGATATATTTGAATTTATATCTGGCGCATTTAAAGTCAGCCTTTGATATTTGATTGAGTATGATGGATACGGAGCGGTAATCTGACAACTGCTAAAATACTGACAGTGTATTGTGTATATTTTGAACTTCTGGTCCATTTAGAGGTATTTAATGTTGGAATCGGTTACGAAGGAGAGACTCGATCACCGAGGATGATCACGTAAATAGCACGAGGAAGCACCTCATGCTCCTGGAGAACATGTATAAAGAAGTTGATGAGAGTGATGAGAGTATATAACCTAGGAAAACCTACATTAAATATAATGTACGTAGTTCGAAATATGTTGATTTATTATAGATTTAGCTAGCTTTCCAGCCAAATATTAATAGTAATTATTATTTTTTTAGTTTCACGGTGTACATCGCAAATCCCAGAGTACGCAGAAACGACTAGGTAAGTGTTAAAAACCTCCGTCCACTTTTCACACAAAATCGAGGCATTGTGTATTGAGTGGCAGAACTTAACGCTGCACCCAGCTCAACGACTTATACCAGAGTAGGAAGTTGAAAATAATTAATTTTCCACTAATGAAATCGAACCCACAACCATAGCAATTCCATAGTCTAAAAATGTAAGCCCAAAGCAAAAGGAAAAACAATCAAATCATCCCAACAGTCACAAGTCTAAATCCAGCGGCTGAGGAAATAAATATTAAGTAATAACTTAATTTAATAACGTCTTAACCGGCGAATCTCTTTCGTGTCTCTTCCTCTCGACGGCAATGACAAGAAAAAACTGTGACCACTTCGATGATGATTATGGGTTCGATCCACACTTGGGGGAATGATTTATTCTGTTTTTCACATTGCCTTAATTCCGGGCGGTGGATAACGGAGAGTTTGACAGTAGATTTTCTCCGTCAATCCTGCAAATGCAGAATAAAATGTGAGGTTAATGATTTATTACCCCGAGTGGGAATTGAAGCCACAACCGTCGCGTTTTCGCGTACGTTATTAAAAAAAAATTATAAAATATCTAGGTATGTATTAATACGTTAAAAAAAAAGTTTCTACCCCTTCTGACGAACATTGTGCGGATGGAGGACTATGAAATTTGGCACAGTTACAGTTTATAAAGAGAACGAGCGCAGAGTATTTTTTATAATAATACACGAAAGATACAATTAACTAATAAAAAATATTTTAAAAAACAAAAAGCCCGATTGCATAAAACTAAAAAGAAAATTGTTTATTAGGATTAACAGTCTATATTGTTCAAGTTTGTCATTGTTTATTTTTATTAGTATTACACCATATATCGTAATCATGACATACCTTTTTGAAATCCCTATATTGAGCACTTGAATTTGATATCCATATTACGCAAGCTCTGGAGGTTCTGGAGATTATGGTTAAAGAAATACTACATAGCCTCTTTTAGCATTCAGGAATAAGACAAATATAACACACATGGCCTTCCGTGCTATGGCACGCATCGTACATACTATATATACCTATGCACAGAATATTATTTAACATCTATCACCAACCTTAGGCAAAGTAACTCCAACTCCCAACTCTCGAAACGATGGAGCAATGACACCAAATCTCTCATAGATTATTCATCTGAATTCGCGACCTTATCAGATGGGCAGTCGGGATAGAGGAGGCCAACCAGCGTTTAGGAGTTACAAAACTATAACTTTGATAAATATGAGTAGGTGAGGACCGTTGCTTGTGTGGTAATCCACACGAGGTTGTGGTTAGTGTTGAGGTAAGAGCAGGTGCTGTTTTCGCTTGATGTAGATGAAACGAATGAAATGAAGGAAATATTTTTTTAATTTTATGCTTCATCCTGCATATATAGGAATGGGTCATAATATTTAAAAAAAAATAGTGTTATTCCACACTAAGGAAAGAACCCGCGCCTCTTTGACACCGTACCGTACCTCTTGGTTGACGTTCATATTTTATATGTTTTCTATATAAGTCATTAGGTCATGACATTACTATCATTCAATCTTAGTTAAGTATAGTTAAGGTAGTAAAAATACTAAACCACTCCACTACCAAATTGTATCAACCAATAAGGGAATACGACCATCATCTCTGGTACCACAGTCAGTATCAAACAAAAGCATAGAACACGAGGAACGGTAACGGAACCCCTGTTACTGTTCATACAACCTTTTCAAAAAGCAAAGACATCTTCGCAGCATGAGCATCAAGACACTCCGTTCCACACTATCCGCCCACTTTCTGACACATCTCGTCGTAGGTACTAACCCTTATAAAGAACCTAAATAATAAGTAATAATTAAACAACATACTTTCAAACTCATATCAAATTAACCAATTTGTCCCACATTACCCCCACGACTGCCGAACGGCTGGAGGGGCATAGATTATTCAATATGCAAGTACATCGCCTATACGGTATTAGTAGTAGTAGTAGTAGTAGTAGTACGGGCAACACGGACGGTCAGCTACTGTCGTGTTAAATGCAAAAGCCAATTATAAGTTTGCGAAACTGCGCGGTGCGACGGTAAGCGGATATACTGTATGAAATATGTACGTTGGGGCCGGGTGTGTCGCCCCGGGCCGGGGGCACGACGTGCGACTGTATACGCGACACGGGTTGTGGGTTCGATTCCAATTTGAACAAATAAAATCGAAGTATCGAGGCAAAGCGCGACTTTGAGTTCGGTCACTAAACACGCAATAGTTCTAGAATTCGCCGGAAAGTGGGGAACGAAAATGTTTTAATCTTTTATCACTACCCAGGTTTCCTAAAGCTAAATAAAATATGTATGTACCTTCTTTAAGATATATATGTATGTATGTGGATACTGGCTGCCTTCCCTAATTGCTCAGTGAGAATCTATCTGTATGGGTCTGTATCTCGAAAATATGCAAAGGGAAACCAAAGGTTAAGATAGTTCATTCCCTACTTACCAATCAATTTTCAAGATGTTGCATTTATTAATAACTAGCGGCCCGCCCACGGGTTCGCCTGCGAAATCTATGTTATTATTAATTTCTGTCTCCATGAGTACCTACGTCTTATAAGTGACGTCCACGCAAAATTCGAAACTCCTAGCATTTGTAGTAACTAAGTTTGATACAAACTTTCAACCCCAAAAACAACCCCTTAGAAGTCGAATATTGCAAATTCCCGTCTTAGCGAGCACCTACGTCCTATAAATAACTCCTATGCAAAATTTGAGATTCCTTGCACATGTAGTTTCTGAGATTTCGTGATGAGTGAGTGAACTTTCGATTTTATATATATATAAGAAGATATAGATAGATTTCAAAAATTACATAAAATCAGCTTCACGCTGTATCCCACCCTCAGCAGGGTAGGCAGAGGGAACCTAGTGTTACGACATTCCGTTCCCCACTTTCTGCCGAATTCTGGAGGCATTTCGTGTTGAGTGGCAGAACTCAACGCCGCGCATTGCCTCGACACCAGAACGAAGAAATAGAAATATAAACGTAAATAAATATTTCAGTTCCTCGAGTGGGAATCGAACTCACAACCGTCGCATTACAGTCACACCCTTGTGCCGCTGCGCCACGACGGCCTCCTCCAAAAATGACATTATATAAGAAAATGTTAATTGCCAATTGCTATTGAAATTATCATTCTGGAAATAAAGATTTAAATAAATCTTAAACAACTACTTTAATTAGAAATAAGTCCAGAAACGTCAGACATGAAGCCAAGAATATACGATATCACAGACAGCATAAGTTTAAACTTAAGTCCTAAGTTATATACGTATAAGAAAGAACAAATAATAACTAGGAATCATTTCAATTGAAATGATTCCTACAAATAACACCGCAGAGCGGGCTTTGAATGGTTTCTTCCGACTTTATCTGGAGAGGCAGCCAGGTAGAAGAAAAGTGCAATGATAAAACGCAAAATAAGATATTCAGGCGGAGGCGAACAATAATAGGTTTCCACTATCACATTGCTCTCCCCGAGAGGGAGAGGCAGCGGGAGCTGGCATCTTGATAAACAGAAAAATGTAATGTAATACAAATTCATCTAATTCAACGTATCTCAGCTAACTTGTCAATAAAATAATATTGTTTTTGTTCTTTTTTTGCCATTCAGAATAAAGTAGTATAGGCAGTATACAACCTGGTTACGTGCACTTCCGTTCCCCAAGTCCTCCGTGAATTCTGGAGGAACTAAACCCCGCGCTTTGACTTCTTTACCAGGGCGAGGAAATAAAAATAACTTGTTTCCATGAGATCAGTCTTCACTCGGAGTCATGATTATGTTTCAATAATTTTTATTATACTGCTCTGGCAGACAAAGACCGAGGCGACGTTGAATTTCACCACTCTAAACGCAATGTCTCAATAATTAGGTGGAGAGTGGGGAACGCGGGAAAAGAGGGAAAAGAGATATGTTAAGTTGTTTTTTTATAAATAGAGTGACCCATCACTATATTCTTACTGACTACTCCACAACAGATTAGTCATTTAAAATATAACATCTTAAAAAACCTTGAACTTACTAAGTTGAACATTATACTCAAATGATAATATTAAGTCATATACGAGTATTTCACTCTTCTAACCTATTCAAATAAATGTATATAAATAAAACAATGATTTAAAAAACACATTTTTACTCAGTACGATGAGTTTAAAGCCTCACATGTTTGAAATATATAAAAAAAAGAATATCTAATCTGCTTTTGCACTTGTAATATGCAGGTCCCACAATGTTTACACACGTACCTACATTTGTAGTTCCGTTCACACAAACATACATGTACACAGAGTACCTACGTAGGCGGATGCGTTCTAAAGTAAATATTAAAAGTAGCTTTTTTTCCCTTTACTTTCCCCTACATTAGTTCACATCTCCCAGCGACGTGACGCTGCGTCAACGAACGGAACTTAATAGTACAGTATTGTTGTGGGGGAAACAAACTAACCCCTGCGCCACTACTGGTCTCACAGTTGCCGTCTTTACTGCGAACCAGGAGTCTCTAAAGTTCTACAATAGATTAAAATAAAATAAAAACACGTTAATTAAAATACATTCGGTTACTGTAGTTGCTTGTCTTTGACAGAAACGATTCTGCCATTCCTAAAGCATTCTTGCGGTAACAATTAAAATACAGGCGTTTTTGTAGCTTCTCGCTTCGCTTTAATCGCCCATAGCAGAATGAGCAGCGTAGAGCCTAGTATCAAGACAATGTTGTCTCCGATGGCTTGCTAAAACGTGCAAATTAAAGTAACTCCTCGATTCGAAGTTGAACCCATGTATATCGCATTTATAACAAGGCGCTACTAGGCCACGATGGCCTTCGGTGATTTATAAAGAAATTTAGGTTTTTCGTTTTTTTTTGTCTCCAAGTTCTTAATAGCTATGTATCAGGAAAAAACGACACCTTAAGTATTTATCTTCTAGCAAAGAGTCTAAATATAATTAATAGTTTATTTTTTTTATTTTTTAGCTTTAGTAGCAAGAGAGAGCCCGGTGTTTAGTTCCACCACTCAAAACTCAACCGCCCTAAGATTGATTGGTGAGTGGGGAACTTAGAACGGAGTGTCTAAAGACAAGGTTTCCCCTATCTACTCAGCTAGGAATACAGCGTGAAGAAAAAAAAATAGGCATAGTCCTCAACAATACTTTGTATATCATTTTTGTCAATAATTTAAATCTGCGAACCTCGATCGTGGGGTAGATATGGCCATGTGATTTATACACCGTCATCTACCTTCCGCCTGTACCTACGCCTGTCATCTTCAAAACGAGAGAGAACACCTCGATCAGAAGTTTAAAGAGTAACGCGACTTGAAATGCGCCTATTTTTTATTAGAACCTATGACAGAAATTTTCTATATATTGTGTTTATTTTCAACCGAATTCTAAAAGGAAACCGTTGTCAATTACTAACACTTGAGGGTAAAATTATATAAAAATATCCCTGCTCTGGTAGACAAAGCGCAGCGTTGAGTTCCGCCACGCACTGTCCGAGAGAAAGATAAGCTTAATAATCTATAACTAAATAAGATAATCTATATATATAAAATCGAAAGGCCACTCACTCATCACGAAATCTCAGAAACTACATGTCCTAGGAATCTCAAATTTTGCATAGGAGTTACTTATAGGACGTAGGTGCTCGCTACGAGACGGGAATTTGCAATATTCGACTTTTAAGGGGTTGTTTTGGGGTCGAAAGTTTGTATGAAACTTCATTACTACAAATGCTAGGAGTCTCAAATTTTGCATAGACGTCACTAGGACGTAATCATGGAGACAAAAATTAATAATGACATAGTTCACGCGGGTGAAACCGCGAGCGGGCCGCTAGTGTATTATATTAGTAAATCACTTTCGATGTCGGTTACCATATTCGATAAAACGTGCCTCAATGTATTCGTTTGTTAGTTAATTGAAGAATGTCAGTAAAAAATAGTATATTAGTTATTAAAGACGAAATATGAAATATATTTGTTTATATATAATCAGTTTAGATACAAAAAAGTTATTGTTTGTGGATGACTATTTTTTGCAGGCAAAATCTTCGTTCCTTACGCACTGTCCAAGTTTCGAGACGTGGCGTGTTGAATGCTGCGTTTTGTGTACCTACACAACGAAAAAACGACGTCAAACGTGACTCTCTTACCTATCTCGCTTCAAAATATGTAATCAACCTCTTCATACCGGTCCTTCGGAGGATCCTCATGCTTTTTACGTGATTTTCCTTTATTATCATCTATCAAAGAGGGACGACGAGATTTTCCCCTACAATAAAGTTAACTTTAAAATATATAGAAACACAATGATAACAATAATTGTATCAAACTCTCATACAATTGTCCATTGCCGTTCATATTATGAATTTGTTCAAATATTTAACATTTGTATCATAAGCGAGGAAACTTTGTGCTCACACGTTTCTATACAGAATGTAGTGCATAAAATATTTCCAACTCATATGTAATAAATTTGACAAAACAAATAAAATCTAACGTTATCTTTATATATTATATTTTTTTCAGTTTCACGCTGTATCCCGCATGTAACGGAAGGAATGCCATCAAATTTTCGAGTCTCTGTTCTATCAGCGCGGAGAAATATTAAAAATTATAAAATCGTTCTTCTCGAGTGGAATCGAACCCATAACATGTTGACAGAACAGCTCTTGTTCCCTTTTTTTAGGGACTTGTACATATTTTCATTAAGTACTCGATGAGGCTATACTATACTATAGTATAGGAATACACTAGTCTGAACCATAAACGAATACGCAACTACTACACTGCGTGTTTACTGGCGGAACACAACGCCACTACCATCTCGCTTACAGTTAGCCTCAAAATAAACAGACAAAGAGGAACACAATTATATTTATCATAACTTTAGTACGCGAAAGCTTAAATTGAATTTCTTTCGTAAATCGTAAGTTACTTAAACAAATAACTTTTCCCAAAGCAGTCGACACCGCTGTCCCTTATCATAGTGAATCCATGTATATAAATATATAGGTACTTATATTTATAAAACTTTTCCGTTACTGAGTGACTGACTAATGTAGTCGAATAGGCAACTTGGACTACTTCTCTAGCTAAATCTAGCCAGACTAATTCTGGAGGCATTGCGTGTTGAGGGCCGTGCTTTTTGCCTCGACACCAGAGCGAAATGAAAAGGAAATCCTAAGCTGAAGAGTTTGTTTGGTCGAACACACTTATCTCAGAAACAACAACAAAAGATATAGTAAATAATATACAGGCTGTACCTATAAGTTACATTTGACATATTATAAAAGGCAAAAGTAAACATACTATTTAG
Organism: Heliconius melpomene rosina; assembly: GCF_056956725.1. Taxonomy (NCBI): domain Eukaryota; kingdom Metazoa; phylum Arthropoda; class Insecta; order Lepidoptera; family Nymphalidae; genus Heliconius; species Heliconius melpomene. The sequence goes on from NC_140409.1 coordinate 14,309,170, forward strand.
ATACATCACTAGCGTTTGTCTTGTAGCAACAAAGACAAGTGTAGAGGGACAATAGAATTTTAACAACCCCCGTCTTCTCAAGGTCTACTCGGAAGCTCACAATGGTGAACGTATGCAACGTATTCTTTTGTTTTTTTTATTTTTGTTTTTTTTTAAACAAAACTAGTTTAGCCTATGGCTATGTTTCTTATTCTTAAAGTTTAGCAAAAAAAAATGTAATCTTTGTGTATTTTGTCTTTGTGCATTATATTGTGTGATTATTTTAGATTTTTAAGCTGCACAAAACTCAACAATATAATTATAATGTTAAAGAAATCGAAGTTGTTTTGAATTCTTTGAAACAAAAAGAACGGCAAAAGTTATCTATACTAATATTACGAAGCAATAGTGTTTGTTTAATTGAAACGCTCTAATTTTAGGGAAGTACGGGGCGAATTGTATTGGATAATCCATTTATCGAGAAAGGTTATATTCAAATTCTATGTACGCGGGCCAAACCGCAGGCAAAAGTTCATACTGTAGGTATAATAACGACTAACATGTCTCCGAGAAAGACAAGGCAGGCTTGCTTTGAACATTTTTCACATATGCTACGGCTTGCGATGCTAAGTGACATAATATGTCTTGAGCTCTAAAGCTCTAAAAGGTTTCATTAGTAAGTAATCAAGATATTTTCAGGAAAAATAACTTAACAAGAAGAGTAAATTTATATTTTTATACTAAACGAGTATTTAATATAGTAAGTTTTTGCTTTATTGGCCATTTAAAATAACGCTGGGGTTAAAAAAGGAACAAAGACAGAAACTTAATCCTAAGAGCATAACAAATCCTCGTGGCGCATTAGAAGAATAAGAGCGAAGGTTATGGGTTCGATTCTCACTCGTGGGAATGATTGTATTAGATTATTATCTAATTTTACGCTCTAGCTGACAAACTAGAATACTAGCTCTGCTTTCCGCTACTCAACTCTCTTAACATGTTTTTTCGGTCTATCCCGCTATGCAGGATACAGCGTGACGCTGAAGAAGAAAAAAATTATTTAATAGCATAGAATCATAATAATAACGAAACTAAAATGAAATCTTGAGCTAATACAGAGTAAAACGGTCGACTCCGCTATGCAGGATACAGCGTGACGCTGAAGAAGAAAAAAATTATTTAATAGCATAGAATCATAATAATAACGAAACTAAAATGAAATCTTGAGCTAATACAGAGTAAAACGGTCGACTCCGCTAAGACCGCAGTCGCCGGCGTAATCTTGTAGTAAGATTATAATTTCAGGTCAACAGGTATTTGAGTGCAGCGCGGCGGTGACAATGGATTGTCCTACTATGAAATACGACTGACTTTATTAAATCTAGAACAATTCAACATGTTCTTGCATCCTCAAATACCTTCGGTCGTTACTGAGAGAATAGACAAAACTGGATGTGCCATAGACTGGAATGTAGGTAGGGTTAAGGAGAGTAAGGAAGCACTAGTTTTTCAAAATTTGTAGGGAAACAGGAAAAACAGGATTTTACACCAAGTATAGAATATACTCAAAATAATACAATTACTTCATTAGTCACTTCCTGCACCTTTAAAAAGCCAGTCAAATTATTTTTATAAGTCAAAAGTACGCGATTCTTTTCAATACATTATTTTATCTTATAAACATAACATATAGGCCGGCAACGCACCTGTAGCTCCTCTGGTGCTGCACGGGGTCGTGGGCGGCGGTGATCACCATCAGGTGACCCTAACGCTCGTTTGCCTTGTCCTTTTACAATAAAAAAAAATACATAAATAGTATCGTGTGACGTTCCGTTTCCTCTGCATATGCCAACCAAGCCCATAGCTCAAATACGCTGCAACAGTGACCTTTTGATGTCCCTACTCAAAATCCTCATCTCTACTATTGATTCTCAACTTAATAGTAAACTAGCAAAAGTAGACCAACTCAAGAATTGTTAGAGGCAGTCGGAGTCAGTTAAGAAGTCGTCGAAATACCTAACTGGGGAATTTTATTTCTTTATAATAGTAAGTATATGCAAAAGTTTTAAATCGTACAATCGAAACTTCGTCGAGAGCGTGAGGATAACGGATGCTATTACGATTTTAAAAAAAAGTCACTAAATAATATGTACTTCAAATAATATGTTCTTCGTAGCTTCACATTGTTTCCCGCTTAGCAGGATAGACTGAAAGAACTCAGTGTTGGTGAAGACACTCACAATATGGACCTTCTGACTCACAAACATTGTTTTTCCGTTTCGTCGCATTGGATGGTGGCGAATCTACAGGTAGTATTAATTTTTCAGAAATATTATATGATGCATGACAATCGTGGCGCAGAGGCACAAGCGTGCGACTGTAAGTGCAATCGGTGTGGGTTCGATTCGTACTCGAGGAAATAAAATATTTTATATTTGCATTTCCTCGCTCTACTAATGAGGCAAAGCTCGGCTTTGAGTTCTGCCACTTAACAATGTGCAATGCCAGTATGCCTGGATAGGAAGTATATTTATGAGTCTCTTAACACAAGGTCCCCAGGTTCCCTCCAGTACCATTGTATGTCCGCAAAAAAGGCAGGAAAAAGAAAAAATATATATTATATTAACGTATTATACGCTGCTTTTCGTTCCTAGCTAGCCTCAAACAACAAAAAAAATAAAATGCAGCTATTTCTGTTATATTTGGTACCTAGTTTAACTAAATTGGCATCTCAGTAACTATATCCACTTTCGTCGAGTGCTATCATTTTCTTTCCAACGAACCCGCTATAAGATTTAGCGGCGACCTGTTTAGTACCAAGTGGAAATAGCGCAGGTTCAATAGTCAATTACGCGGCAAAAGTATACAACTTTACGAGTATACTAATAATATAAATACTCTGGTACGGCGGACCCGCATATACAGACATGCACAGATATGCACAGGCAGTGCTCGGCTTGTGCCTCTGCGCCACCTGAGTAACAACACATTGGAGTACCTACTAAGTTAATAAATCGAATCAACACTAGTTTAAGATCAATTCATTTAACCTATTACATATCAATATATAATTGATTTAAACTGTCCTCAATTCACACAATTTAATAGTTGATAACGTATTTAACGGGCTAAAGTTGCATCACAGTTGTACGTCATTAGTATACCCGCACACAGCAGGGACCACTTTCTGCTAATATATACTACTGGAGGCGTTGCGTGTCGAGTTCCGTCACTTAAAACGCAATGCCCCCAGTATTTGGCGGAATGTGGGTATCTTAACACTAGGCTCCTAGGTTATCTCAAGAGAGAGAGAAATTCAGCATAAAGCTAAAACAAAAGTTTATTGGCTTTTACCTGTAGCTTCACCACTGTGATTAAATAGAAATAACTACTTAGTGCATATGACACATGACACAGGCTTAGAGCGGCGGTGAAAGTGATGTAATACCTATAGCTTGTAGCCTTCATCAATAAATGGATTGTCCAACACAAAAATAGTTTTTCACTTTAAACAAATAATTTAAATCAAATCAAAATATATTTTATTCAATTATCCCACTATTAAGTCTATGCTAAAATGTTCCTTAAATTAACACATTCAACTAACACACTATTCAGCTAACATACTCGTATGTTAGCGTTGCTTGTTGTCAATTGTGTTGCAAAGTGAGGAGCTCCGCAGGCAAGCAAGTGTAGGCCCTCTTCTTTCTTCTAAGTAGTGTACTGTGTACACTTGACACAGAAACAATCTTGTACCAAAATTCTTCATGCTTTACATTATTAATATCATTAAACTCAATGGTCCCTGTGTATGGAAGTGAGGAGATGGAAAAAGAGACCATTTAAATGGGAGGATGCCTCTGCCATCTATTGTTACAGACAATTTTTTTTTTAATTAGACAGTTTCTTTATAGCATGGATAGAACAAGCTAATCTCAGGAACTACAGGTTACTTTCATTCACAAGTTATAGTCACATAAAAGTAGATTCATTGGAGCATGGGGATGAAGTCACTGGAAAAAGCTAGCAATTAACATAATATGATTTATACGAATAAGTGTTTGTATTGTAATGTAAAAAATATCAAATTATTAATTACATGTGGAATATCTTGTAAGCAGTTTAAAATATCTTAAATATTGTGTAATTTTTTATGTCACTATCAAAAAAATCACACTATAAGTACTTTTAATAATTATATGCTTCAAAAATAAGCTCTTTGTTACATATTCATAATATGTATAATTATTGTATACATTATATAAATATATAAAAAAAGTTTGTTTTTCAATAATTGTAACTATTTTTTGATTTTATTTTGTTCACATAATTTTTATATAGAAATTTGTAATCGATCCTGGACCTTTTTTGTAAATATAGTTTTTACAAAAGTTTTTAAACAATAACTTAAAAATTATATTAAAAAATACCTACATACACTTTTACTATACTTTATTAATAATAATAATCAGTTTATGATTGTGGGGCATAGGGACAATGTTCGATTGTAATGAGGTGGTCACTGGTTTTATCTCCACTCATGGGATTGATTATATATATTTGAGAGACAGTGAAATGACAATAGAGATTATCTTCTGCCACTTAAAACAAACCAACCAATGTCTTGGAAAATAGGTGGTATATAGCCTTTTCGCTTTGCCTAACCTGATATATACAAGATACAATAAATGAATCCTGGAGCCCTAGAAACGAAAAGCCTGGGCAATCTTGCAATTGTTTTACTAAATGTTATTTTTTAATTTACATTTGAAAATAAAGTGTGTGTCCCAGTTATGAAATTTCATACTTTTGATGAATAAAAATACTCTTTTATACTCACAAAAATAGTAATATAATACTAAGAAGTTTATCTACAGAGAAAGGATAATTTATTACAAACATTAACAAACCAAATTTTGCACATTATTGTATATATATTGAAATATACTATAAAATGCCTTAAAATATTATTTTACATGTGTTATACTAAAAAATGTTGTAAAGTAAATCTTTTAAAAAGTATGTATATGTAAGAAAATAAATAAATAAATACTATTCCAACAAATTATATGTAAGATTTTAAATGTGGATAATATTTATTAAAATCTAAACTTTTTGATTAGAATTTCTCAACGTATATATAATTATATAAGTGAAATATACTCTAATCAAACTATTTACGAGAACTCTACATAATTATAAATCAAATAAAAAGAAAAAACGTTTAAAACTAGTTAATTTCACTAACGGATCGGGAATGTAAATAAACGCATTATATCCGTCATCGAAGGGAGAAACGAAGGGGCCGTCGTTGATGCCTTACTTTAATTTATTTATGTTTGGCCGAAACAAAGAAACATAGCGCCCAAAATTTTAAATATAATTGACAATCACTCAAGAAATAATATATTACTATTACAAATATACAATATAAAAATATAACTCACCTATTGAAGCCAGGTAGATAGGTGAACCCCGGTAACATGGGAAATAAATTAGCATAATGTCCTTACACTTCTAAAATCACCAGCCATAACTGTAAAATGTTAACACTTAACGTTATGAATCACTTGCTACCGTCTAAATATCGACATTTTAAACTAATGTTTAGTTACAATTATAAGTTAAATGGCCTCAAAATAATATAATTTTGTATCTCAATTTATGCGAGCATAATACAAAGTTCCAGCACGTACGGTGCGGCCTGAAGTAAGCAACTATATAAGCATATCGCAAGGCCAAGTAGTGTTGTATCTAAACTTACTTTGTCTATTGCTCTTCAGTATTGAATGAATGGAACGAATGGTCGAGTGAATGACAAAAATTTTGCACAGAATAAATAAAAATGGAAGATTTTGTACGATTGAAATGGGACAGCGATATGCTACCTATGGAAACAGAGTAAAAATGTGTATCAATACTAGGGGGTCCGCCACATGCTGTGCACGGCCAGCTATGTTGCGAAAAATTTTCGAAATTTTTGCGAAAATCAGCACGTGATGAGTTAAGTTAGTCAAAGTTCAAATTGTGTGTTGAATATGAAAACGTTTCACAATTTAACTCTATGGGACACATTTTGACCATTTACTCAAAAACTACAATTACAATGATCGCTGGGATCACCGTGTCGTCCACAACATTCTTGCAAAATTTCAGAGCTTTAGGTTTAACGGTCTAGGAGGAGCAGCATTACAACTAAACACACTTTTGACCAGTAAGAGCTTCGTTTTGCTCATCTCAATAATATTAAATCAATTTATTTGATGATTGTGTAAATATTTGTGTATTATGAATAAAACTACAGACTTACATAGCTTCACGCTTCATCCCTAGCGGGGTAGTCAGAGAGAGCGGAGCACCAAACGCTACGGTCTCTACATACCTCTTTCGCCTCGTCCACTGTCATTAACCTATTCATACATACCCTGTGAATAAAATTAACATCATATTTAGCTATTAATCATAAAACTTTAAGAATTCAGGCTCAAACTCACAAAAGAAATCACTTAGCAAAAATATTATAATTCTACAATAGAGTTGTACTTTTATATATTATCTATATATATAAGAGGCCTTGTCCTCACTGACTGAGGTAAGACGCACGCACAGCCGTAACCGCTGTGCGTAGAAACGTGAAATTTGGACAGATGTTTACTTTTGTAATCTGGACATCCACTAAGAAGGGATTTTGAAAAATTTTAACCCTAAAGGGGTGAAATAGGGTTTGGAAGTTTGTATGGAAAAAAAATTAAATCGGTCCCGATTTTTATAAAACTTGAAATTTAGATTTTTAAAAGTATTTAATTGAACACGTGTTTCATCGTTTTCTAGAATTCTCCCCCTAAGGGTACAAATAAGGGGTTGAAAGTTTGTATAGAATTTTTTTATATCGGCACCAATTTTTATAAAATTTGGAATTCAGACTCTTAAAAGTATTTAATTGAACACATGTTTCATGTTTTCTTGAATTCTTCCCCTAAGGGTGCAAATAAGAGGTTAAAAGTTTGTATAGAAAAATCTTTAAAATGCCACCGATTATTATAAAAATTTAAATTTAGACTCTTAAAAATATTAATTTGAACATGTGTATCATGGTTTTCTAGAATTCACCCCCTCAGGGTGCAAATAAGGGGTGGAAAGTTTGTATGGAAAAATGTTTGGTGTTTTTTTGGAATTCACCCCTAAATACGCAAGCGAAGCTGCGCGCGTCCGCTATTCCAAAATATTTGTATATTATACAAAATATTAAATAACCGAAAGTATAGAGAAAAGAATAGTAAAAAAGCTAAGCAAAGTTAATTTCGAAAAAATAAAAACTCAAAGCCATTATACATCTTACATGTCAGTTTAGTTTAGTTATAGTCGAGGCTGTCGGATAGATGTATAAGCGTGTGACTGTAAACGCAACGATTGTGGGTCCGATTCTTACTCAGGGGAATGAATTCATTTAATTTCAGTTCACTTCAGTTCTTCATTTATGGCGCTTCGAGGGTGCCACAAATTTTTATTTCTTTAGTCTGATAACAAGACAAAGCATGACGTAGAGTTCCACCAACACGCAATGTCTCCGAAATTTGGCGGATAGTGTGGAACGGAGTGTCTTAACACTAGGTGCATATGCCTATCCTGCTATATGTGGTATAAGTGTTAAGATATTTATTTTATTTATATATGTTTATTGCTTATTTACCTTCTTTACTAATATAAAACTGAAAATAATTAAATCTCTTTCGTACTTTTCGGCATCTGATCGCCCATTTGATCAGTCGCCCGCGTCATTTGTTTCGTGATAATTAAATAATTATAAATATTTTCTTCAAAAACTGAACAGAAATTTTGCTCAGAAGAAATGCATTGTTTATTTAGTCTATTAAGAAAGATTGTCACATTTAACTGAAATTTGTAAAAAATCTTTAATTTTAATTTTCTTTTCTAATATAACTCACGTAAAATAAAAGGAAATAAGTAGACATTATAAAAACCTACATGCCTGTAATCTATAGATGTATATATATGTTGCCATAATAAATTAAAAACATAAAATGTATAATATTCAAGCATTATTATAAAACCTCACAATACACTTCAGGTAAAATAAATTAAATTAGAGTTTACAACTTAATTACTGCTAAATTAATGACTGATTGCCATATAAAAAATAATAATCTTGGACAAATACGACGTTTCACGTTTGACCCGTTCAGACATTCAGTTAAGTCACAAATGTAGTTCAGTTCGCAGCACTATTTAGCAGGACAAGACAAGCACTATTCCGCATTTCTTCAAAAACCCCTGAAACTTATTATATTATATACAAAAATAAAATGGCCAACATCGCAGCTAAACGTATTAAACGTGAATTTAAAGAAGTTATGAAAAGTGAAGAGGTAAGATTGTTTATCATTTTGATTCAATTTCTGACGTCCATGCAACTTCTTGTTGTTACTTGCACTTTTGAATGGCCAATGTCAGAGTTTTGAACTGACTACGTTTTAGCTGAATTGCGATTAACTTTTAATATATTTAATAGTTTATTTTTATTTACCCATTGTATTATTTATATGAGTTTGAATGTGTATATTGGTTAACACATGTTTTAACACGTAACGTGCTTAGTATTCTATACTAATCTTGATAACTTTCTTGTTAATATACTATTATATATGTAACGTAAATAAAGCCGTAATAGTGTAACCTTTATTTTATTGTCGCTCGGACAGGATAAGATTTCTTCATGTAAGCTCAGATGAATTAAATTATATATTCCCATGTTAATTAAATTAAACAGAATGCTTTACTTTGTGTGATAGCCTGTTTAATGTATTTACGTATTACTTATTGGTGGCGAATGTTGTATTTTTGCTAAGTGAATGCAATTGTAAAAGTATTTAATGTGTACTAAATATTTTTTGTGTAAGACTAAATATATAATTTACACTTTTATTTGATAGTTCTGCTTATAAAATATTAAAAGAAAATATAATATAAAATATTTCTCTTATGACGAATTATTCTCGTTAATATAACCAATGATATAAAATTAAATGGTGTTATTATCTAATTTGGTGTAGATAAAAAATTCTGCTTAAATATCTGTTTTGAATACATAATAATTTTTTCATAATATTAATTCTAGAAAAAATTATATATTGAAAATTATAGTCTAGTATGTAATGTTTGTAGTAGAAGATAAACTGACCGTCACAGCAATCAACACCCAACTATCAGTTAATAGAAACATGACACAAAAGAAAGATGCATTCTTAATCAAAGTCCAAGTTGTTCTAGACAATGTTATTGTAATTGTACTGTAATTAATATGTAGAACAAATTGCGGCATTGAGTTCTGCCACTCAACATGCAATGTCTTGAATATTAGCTGATGTGTGGAATGGAATGTCTCTACACTAGGGTCCTTCTGCCCTCTGCGTACCATGCTATAGGTGGGATACAGCACAAAGCAAAAAAACATATATACAGTAATATAATAATGTAAATAAATATGCATCTTCATATAAATAATTACTTACATATCAAGAAATAAAATTTTCTTCTTAATAAGAGCAAAACACTCAATTCCTTTGTTCATAGTTATTTTAATCTGTGATGCATTTAAAAATCCAAGTCACTATCTCCCGAAGTCTGGCGTTGCTCCAGAATTATGTTACCATACAATGAATTTACAAAAACACTTTTATGTTTTTGTATAAACACAAAAATATGACTTTGAGCCGATAAAACGGTGAAATGATGTTTAGGCTAACAACATACACGAAGTTCAATAGATTTCATGGTATTTAAGTTAATTTAGTAACTTAAATTTAGTAGCTTTTTAATACAGAACTAAAGACATATATACATACATATTTCATTATTATTTACTATTTATCTTGTATATTCTTGTTATTATAACATAAAGGGTCAATATAAATTGTTATAAAAAAATAATATACAATAATCCACTGTCATCAACTTCTTGATACATGCCCTCTGGGAGCCCTCATGCTTTCTACACGCTCTCCAGTATCTTTTATAGGTAGTTTAATGTCTTTGAAGATCAGAAAGAAATTTATATTGCACAGTAATAGAGATACAAAGATCAACCTGTGTAGCCTTGCAATAGCATTTTATGCAAAATCATACACTATAATAGAATGTGGTAGCCAAAAGTACGTAGAGACCATCATGTCTTAGTGAGGCAATATCTTACTACCCGTGGTGGTTATGAGTTCGATTCCCTCTTAATTTACCTGCTCTTAACACAAGGTTCTTTTTTCAAATTCAAAATATTCTTTATTCAAATAAACTATAAGCACTTTTGAATCGTCGAATGTACATGTCAACAAAAAGCTACCACCGGTTCGGAAGGCAGTTCTGCTGAGAAGAGCCGGCAAGAAACTCAACAGTTGCTCTTTTTAAAGTCAATGGTATATTTTACTATTACATTTTGCTATTCTTACCATAGCAGAGTTCATAAAAAGTTAAGAGCTGGAATAAGTGGCCAGTTCTCGGCAAATCTGAAAAACCAGATGTAGTGTCGTAGCATATTTTGATTTGAGTTGCATCTATAATTACAGTCTAAAATGTAGTGTTTTTTCACTACTGCTGCCTTCCTAGCAGCTTACATTAAAACTTAGTCACAACCGACCGTGACCGACCTTGATAACATCAAAGATTATAATTTAATATTCTACCCTTATATTTTCTGATAAATAATTTCAATTACCAAGGTTTAATAGATACCGATAGATAGCGTATAATATACATAATTGATTACACTGAAATTCAAATTGCAGGTTTGCAGATACATATATAGATATATTGAAACAGTTGACCCCTAATTGAGACTTGAATCAAATGAAATGGTATTACTCCGCATTTGTGGTACAATGTATAAACGCCGATAATGATAAATATTATTGGTTGAGTTTAATTATTAAAATCATTTGCTTCTTAACGCGGCGTTGAGTTTCGGAACGGTGTGTCTTAAACTAGGTTCCATGGTTCCCTCTGTCCTGTCATCCTACCCATCACTTAAAATGGTAAAATAAATAAATTTTAACAAAAAGAAAAACCGACTTCAAACAACGAACTAAAAAGTAAATAATAATTTTACAAACATTTTATAATTTTGCCAATATCTCGGAAACGATAAAATTCTAAGGCATACTATATAATAGTCAGTAACGAGCTCCTCCATCGTCACTATCAGCATGTCCAATATACCAATAATTCAGTATAAAAAAAGACTTTTGATTTTATTCTTTTGCAATTACCTAAAATTCGTTGAGAAATTGTTGAAGTTATCCTATTATTGCTTAAATATATAATATACTATATACTATGTGAGGTTAATGCTGCTTCGATTAATATTGAACACCCAACTCCCAATCATTCTAAAAGTGAATTTATTTTGTTGATATGGCCGGTTGTATCGAAAAAAACAAATATTTCGACACTGTAAAGGGAATCAAAATTAATAGGACACTTCTGGTTGCCTGCCGATTGGTTGATGTGAGAATTTTGCAGTTAGCATCTACAGACAGTACTAGTTGAGGAAAAATTTAAAAAAAATAAAAATATGCCCCCACATTACCAAAGTTTGCGTGAAATCGTGATATTTAATTATTGTACAGAACCCTCGAAGGGCGGGCCCGACTTGCGTTTGTCCGGTTTTCTTTACTTATTTTGTGCCTAGTGCCTACGCCTAGGATTTTATTTTCGCCATGACCTGTACACGTGTATCCTGTATATTTTATTTGTTCGATGTAAACAAATGTTAGTGGATCGACAAATAAATAATGTTCATACATGATGTTCATATACGTGTAAACGACTTACAGGTGGCGGGCGGTGCAATCAAACTGGAGCTGGTGAACGAGTGCTGGACAGAACTGAAAGGCGAGATCGCCGGACCTCCAGACACTCCGTACGAGGGTGGCACCTTCCTTTTGGAGATAAAAGTCCCCGAGACTTACCCATTCAATCCACCTAAGGTATAAAAAATATAGATATATATGTATAGAATATATTTGTAGTTTATTTATATATTATTGTATATCTCTTCCCATCGTTTGACAGTCATTCACTTCCATTAGTTGGTTGGAAGAGATTTCTTAGCATTCACTTGTCTGCGACGTCACTGCGCCCGCTTGGTGGGTATTATAAACATTATATTATTAGTTTATTAGTACTGGAAATAGACTGATAATGTGATAATTACGTTGAGATTCAACTCTCAACACGCAATGTTTTCTAAATTGGATGATTTCAGTTCAGAAGAAGAGGAACAATGTCTTAATACTAGGTTCCCTCTGCTTACTCTGTTACATGCAGGTTACCGCGTGAAATCGCTCATTTACTAATGTCTGCTAACAAAAATATTTTACAAACAGGTACGCTTCATGACCAAAATCTGGCATCCAAATGTTTCGTCCGTGACGGGAGCTATATGTTTGGATATCTTGAAAGACCAGTGGGCGGCTGCCCTCACTTTGCGCACTGTTCTCCTTTCCATACAGGCTTTGCTCTCCGCTGCCGAACCAAACGACCCCCAGGACGCGGTCGTTGCGAAACAATATAGAGGAAACCCTGCCTTATTCGCCATGACGGCGCGACACTGGACAAACGTGTACGCAGGCGGGCCTTCTCCCGTGTGGGAGTTTAATGAAAAAGTCCAACGTTTACGCGACATGGGTATCGATGAGCACGAGTCCAGGGTAGCTTTATCCACGTATGACTGGGAGATCGAAATGGCAACCGAACAGTTGTTTAGTTAAACTTTGTCCATTCTTCTGTAATGTGTAGTGTCCTACAGATTTCTCAAGCTTTTTATTCTTTTTTATCCCAAACTCTGTGATTTTATCAATAGTACAGTACAATTTTCGTAACACAGCAATTTTACTTTCAATAAGAGTTACATTTTCCTAATTTCCTGTTTTTTTATTAATTTTGGGATATTCTTAGGGACTCTGCACTAGCTGGTGTGTTCGTTGGTTGGTTGTGTGGACCTATAATAATTATATTTTAATGTTTTTTATTTAATTTAGATTCAATTGTATATTTTTTTATGTTTGACGTTTACAAGCTCAGTTAAATCTGTACTTGCAATGAATCTTGTGATTGGTAAAGTTAAAATAAGATTGATATTTCACAGTGGAAATGGTTTTAAGCTAGTACTAGAGTAATTATTTGGAAAATTTATGTATATCTATCAGCCTGGGGTGGAGGTTTTGGACGATTGTCATGTGTTGAATCACTAATACATTTCTTTATATTTAACTCCCATTAATTTTAATACTGTATATGCAATATATCTTATGATTGTTATTATGTTCATATTTTACAGCTGAAATGATTTTAAACTAGTACTAGATTAAATATTTAATTAAAGAATAATCTATGCAAATCCTCTTTTTGGACGAAGTTTGTCCCGTGTAATGTTACGTAAACATAACTGTATAATTATTTAAGTATTCTTTATCGATAGCGATAACGGTAAAGTGCTTTTCTTAGATGGTATTAAGGATGGTTTAAGTTATATGTATATAAAGTATTTGACGCGTTGTCTGGATGTATATTATATATTTATATTATTATTATTTTAGACAAAATACAATTTTATAATTTTTATTTTTAATTTTGAACCCGTCACTAAATTAGGAGGTTGTACATAATCTTTTATATGGTTAAACGAGATGATTGCGGCGTTGAGTTCTGCAACTCAACAAGTAATATTTCGAACCAAGCCTGGGAACGGAGTGTTTTGAAATGCGAAATAAATAGTGCAGTGGCGGACAAAGGGGGGGGCGGCGGGGGCGGTCCGCCCCGGGCCTCGGGTCCAGTGGGGCCTCCAAATGGTGCAAATTCCCTTAATCAAATCCTAAATAAGCCCTTGAAAAAACGCATCGTATCTACTTAAGAGGAAGTTTGAGGTTGGAGGGGGCCTCCAATAAACAAATAAGTACAGTACCGGTAGTTTACATTATATTAATTAAAATTACTTTTATCTTTCTAATGTCCATTTAGGTTGCATGTGGTTCCAGTTTCGTAGTTTTTTACTTCAAGTTCCTAGGGCCTCCAGACCGACGTCATTTTATTAAAGTTACTCACTAACCTGAAAGTGGGGCCCTTCCAGAAGTATCGCAAAATAAAGGCACATCTCTATCTGGGAGGATGATTGAGCCATCAGATCGGTTTGGGTGCTTATAAGGGCTCTTAAAATAGTCCATAAATAATATATGTAAAATTATAGCGTAATTTTTCAAAGTGGTTTTGGAAGTCCAATGGCAGTTGCTCCATTTAAAAACCGCCATCCGCCGATAATATGGAACGCAACAACGTGTCAAAGTCAAGTCAAAATATCTTTATTCCATAAAAATGCTTAACATTTACTTGGACATATCATAAAGTGGAAAAAAATTAAAAACAAAATAACCAAAAAACATGTGCAATTTTGACTTGAAAAAAGCCCGTTTAAAGAGTTGAGCTCATGAGAACATCCAGGCAAGGAAACTCATAGCCACTCTTTTTAGTTGCCAGTATTTGTTACAAATAACAATTAACAATTTTGACGTAGAAATAGAGCAACTCATATCATGTGTCAAGTACGAACACCGCTTAAAACGCTAGTACCCAGACAGAAACTCCGCTGCATGTTAGAGGCCTCATTCAACGACACCGCCCCGAGCCTCCGACGGGGTTAGTCCGCCACTGAAATAGTGAAACTAAATTTTGTTTGTAATTCGTTATATGTTATTATAATATACATTAAAATGAACTCCATTTTAACACAACAATTGTTATGATTATATAGTTGATCAGTTTTATATAGCATGTTAGTTTTGGGCAACGCTTGTTAATGCGTTACTTGGAAACTGCATACCACCTGAACTTTTAATTGAATGTTACTGTGTTATATGTGCGCAGAAAAAAATGTATTGTATTTAAATTTAAATAATTTGTGTTTTAAATAGTAATGAATTAAATGAATAATTATTGAACAAATGTTTATTTTGTCCCATTTTTCAAAATAATAAAAATAAAAATAGTGAGTAGGTAATAAATAGAATGAAATCACATTATACTCATAAAAAAATATTCACGTAAACACTTTTTTTTGTTGTCGAAGATGTTTAACACTAAAGTAGAGTTGATGATGATGATCTATTTATTCCTTTAAGTACCTTGTAGTACTCCAAAACTCATAATATAATTGTCTACTTTAATTACCTATCCTTTCTTATTAAATTAGGTAGCTTAGACCTCGCGAACTGTACCTACTATTATGTCTTTAAAAAAAAATAAACCTACATTTGTAAATTTCACATGCCTATTAATTTATTTCGAGTAAATTTGTACGCGGTAGAAGTAGAAGCGAGACATATAACTCATCATCATCATCCGCCTGTCTGCACTGCACACACTGCTGGAAATAGGCCTCTCCAACGGCACGCCACTGATCTCGATCTTCAGCTCTTCGCACCCAGCCGCTGCCCGCCACTTTACGAATGTCATCACCCCATCTAGCTGGAGGATAGGAATAGGATAGGATAGTAAATTATACTACTACAGTGTGCTAAAAGATCTGGGCCTATCTTCCTATATAGGACTCATCCTATATCTTATAAAACAAAGTCGCTTTTCGTGTCTGTCTGAACTTTCTAACTCTTCTTCTTCTAAACCACCCAACGGATTTTTATGCGGTTTTTACCATTAGGTCGAGTATTTCTCAGGGAAGGTTTATATATAGTTTATTATTTGTACATTCTTATGTAAATTAACATAAATACGATAAATGTGTCTAAAGTCCTACCCGTTGAGACACTTTCGCGCATGCGCTGCTCTGATAGTAAGTACTACATGTAAATAATGTACTGGAGTATTGTTCCTCTTAATAAGATCTACAAAAAAGTCCGCGAGAGCATATTTTTAACTTAAGGATAACGTGTAGTGATCATATTTCTGTCTAAAAATAGTAATTTCTATATATTTTTTATTGTGAGGGATATTTTTCCATAATGGTATTAATCCTTATCCTTTAAAATACTTTATTAAATTTCTACGTTAAACGAAGATAAAATTTGCTTTTTAAACTATTTCGAAATTGCGAATAGTTTTAGAGAAAAACGCATTTAATTATTGACACATCACGCCGTTCACACATCAGCTGTATCGAGTCAAGTTTCACTTATCCCTTACTCTCAGCATATAAATAAGTATATTAGTTACGTTGGCTATTTAATGTAGATCAAAACTGTCTTTTACTGTTTTTCATTTTAATAAGTACTCTAGAAGTTATTACAATATCAAAACGTCTTTGCTGCGAAACGCGCCCCGCGACGTTTTGCTTATACAAGCGCGTCATGAGGAGTCATCGGTGGTTCAGTGGTAGAATGCTCGCCTGCCACGCGAGCGGCCCGGGTTCGATTCCTGGCCGATGCATTCTCTTTAATTTTCCTCACAGGCAGCCACGTAGTGCTTGCTTTTCATCAGGGACAGAATACCCTCTTCAGCATTAACCACAAGCTCGAAAAAAAAACCCGCCCGCTATAGAGGCATAGCAACAAGATTTAGATGCGTTTGCACGTATTGGATAATTGGAGTTGAATGTATTATTTCAGCGCGATATATTTGGTTTCACATTTTTTGTAGTAGTTATTAGTAGGTAGGCTTTTGTTTATAATTTCTTCCGTTTAAAAATAGTCATTTAAATATATTTTAATAAGTACTTGAAAAGATTAGTAGCACAGATTTTAAATTACGGTACCTACTAAAAAATCCTTGCTGTGTAAAACAATTGGAAAATCCTTATTAAAACTACGAAAATGCGGGTTGCATTAGGGTTAAATTAATTTTCACATTATGCTTTGCAAACATACATTATATGAATAATCCAGTAGTAAAAGCGGGCGAAGCCGCAAGGGGGTCGCTAGTAGTCCTATATGATCAATTTATTTCTAGAACGTAGTTCGGAAGCGACACTAGTAAATTATTGCGGATTTGATCAGGAATAGAAGATCTAAAGAAATCTTAGAAAGACAGATGATTACGCTATAAAAAAAGTATGCATATGTGACCGCTCTATGTTCCATCCTCAGGTGAAGGATCCCAGACGGGTCATTGGAATGAATATTGGCATTAGCGTACCTAGAGATATTTTCAAGGCCACCTGACTTTAGCTTAGCTGACGCTGGCATCAGCGAGTGACTTCAAATACGATCGTTGTGGATTCAGTTCCCACTTGGGGAAATGTATTATAATTTATGAACATTCGTCAGCCAGCCAGTCGTGGCGCAGGGGGCACTAAGTATGACTACACGCGACACACGCGACTGGTTGTGGGTTCGATCCCCATCACAGGAAGTGATTTACCTAGATAGATGTGATATAAATAAAGATTTCTCTATTAAATACGAAAATTAAATCAATTTTCAAAACGCTTAAGTTATGATTTATGTTAAGTTATATTTGATGCATAACCAAACTAAAATAATTAATCCAGCCTTAAAGTTTTGTATATCTGAAAAGAAAAGAAGGAACTTTTATAGGATCACTTTCTTGTAATCTGAAATTAACATTAGATATTCAGGTTTAAGGTCCTTTGAGCTTCTCGTACAACGCAGTCAAAAGATATGAGCATGAGATCATGAGTTATGAAAGTTATGATGAAGTTCTTATAATACAAATAAAGAAAAAACTATGAAAAGTATAAATGTATAAGTCATTTATTAGTTCATTTTCTACTGAATAAGTGTAGGTATATGTACTCAAACTTGTTTGTTAATTTTATTCGTCGCATCATCAAAATCTCAGGTATTTTCCAAGTACAATCCTGAAATTGGTACAGAACCCTCTGTGAGCGAGTCTGACTTGAGCTTGGTCGGTTTTTTCTTAAATAAACATTTGTATATTTCAAGCAGGCGTAGCCACACGGGCCAGCTGGTAAAAAATCTCAAAAAATCGTGAAATCAGCTATTTAAAAGGCTTTTAGCGGCCAACGCCATCTAGCCCCATACTTTGGTACTATTAAGAATAGAGCCTCCTTTACTGTTCACGCATCACGGCATCAGTAAACAGTGCGCGGGCGCGGGGCCAGTGCCTGCCGCGACGCCGACTGCGACCGTACCCATTATACTACTTATTAACAAAACAAAGAAAAAAAAAACGCTCAAAAAAAATACTTATTAAACATGTAATGTTCGTAGAAGTGGCGCTAAAGATTAATAAATTAGTGTGTGTGTGATCAAAGATGACTATCTCGTACGCGGGCGAGGTGCCCAACGGCAGCAGCTTCGGCTGCTTCTGGCGAATACTGTGCAAGTGAGTACTGTAGTGTAGTAGTGTTATACTCGTAGCTGACCCCGCTCGCGTCACGCCTGTAAAACAGCTGTTTTATACATTTAATATATCTTTATTTAATATATGCATTATGACGCTTGTGTTTGTTCTTGAATGTTTATATTCGATGTTGAAGAACGGGCTGCTAGTCCTAGTGTAAGATGGCCTTGGTTGTGATGAATGCAATTTGTAATATTATTTCAATGTCTCTCTCTGGCCGCGACAACGGCGAAATGTGGCGAAAGTTGGCTCATGGCGCTTACGTATCGATACGTATCGCTCACGTTAAATACTTTAATTAAATGTCATTTAATTATAATATATAAATGGTAAGGTAGTCTGTAAACGCGATGGTCGTTATTTCGATTCTCAATTGGGGAATGAATTATTTTAATTTCGTCGCACTGTTTATAAGATAGAGGGCGGCGTTGATTTTCGTCTTTCAATGTCTCGGAAGTGTCGACGTGCAATGTCTCGGAAATTGTGCGCTTCGTGGAGAACGAATTGTTTTAACGAGAAGTTTCCTTGACTAGCCTGCTATACGCGGAATGCAGCGTGTTACAATTTTATATTTTTATGTCATTTTAATAATTAGAGGCCAGTGTCATACAGAAGCAAAAGCGTGGGACTGTAAACGGGCCGGTAGTGGATTCGATTCCAACTGAACGAAACAAAATATTTAATATTTTGCATTCAAAAATATATAATTTTAAATACTTACATCAAAATCAATAGTTAATATCTATACCAACCAATTTCAGGAACTAATGACATGTGTCATACATAACCCTTATTTTATCACTTATCACTTTTAATTAATATCATGTGGCACAGTGGCACAACGTGTGACTGTAAATGTGTAGGTTCGATTCCCAGTCGCGGAAATGAAATATTTAATATTTTCATCTCCTTGCTCTGGTAACAAAACAAAGTGCAACAGATAATATGATACCTCGCATTACACCACCCGCTATTTAGTATAATACTTATATTGTCTTGTCTTGTACTTCAATATAATATGATTTAATTAACAATATTAATTTATAATTATAATTATTATATACATAATGATTATTTAATAAAATATAATTATTAATAATAATTGTTTTAGCATATAAAGTATAGTACTTTTGTTATTTTTAAGTATAATTAATTGATATCAAGAAATGGAACGTGTTCAAATATAAATTGTAAAAGTGAGTAATTGTATTTTAAAAAGAGTATAAAATAGCGTGTTTCCATTGTACGATGTTCACAAATTTTTAACCTCCCAAACCTGGAATATAAACAAAGTTGCATAACGCTTGTTTTACTTCCATCCCACTGGGGAACTCTCGCCATCCACTTCGTCATAAAAACGCGGCGTGAAGTTCCACCATTCAACTTTTTAACACAGGGTTGTCGATCCTAGCCCTGTTGTTTTCGGGCTATAGCGTGCAGCTAACAAAATAATAATATAATAAAATATGTGAAAGTCCTGAAAAAACAATTTGCAGGTACAGTTATGTTTTTAGACACTATGCGAGTAGGTAGACTGTAGGTATACTCGTATACCGCTAGTCCACACGCGAGTAGGTATTTACTAATTTTCAATGACTAACTGAACTGAACGGTAAACAGCAGTCCTATATCAATACGAGTACGTAATGAGAACCTGTCTAAGGCCAGTTTGTAATTAATCCATAAAAATTATATATATTGACGCCGGCGTGGCGCAGTGGGTCTGTGGCACTGTCTGACTTGAAACGCGACGATTGCGGCTTCAATTCCCACTCAGGGGAACGAAAACATTGTTATTAGTTATTTTTATTTTCCGGTCCACGTCGGGTAGACTAAACGAGCAATCTCGAAAATTGAGCGAATGGTTTGAGTTGGATAACCTCCGCATTGTATAGAAGGTGCATCACCATAATGAAAAAGGAGGTTCTTTATTTTTTCTCCAATATTTATTTTTAACAAAATCAAAATTATTCTAAGGCTTCAAAAAAAATGTATAATTGCAAATAAGTTTTGCATCAACTATTTATGTAGATCACAGCGTCGATAAGAGAAAGTATTTTTTTATTATAAGCACAAAAGTGTCGCAAGCTTTCTTTTTTTGTGTGTATTTAAGTTTGAAGTCCAAAATGAAAATAAAGAATAAACATTCTCGATTGTGCAGTACAATTCCGTTACACACCCGCCCGCCCTCTGCCCGCCCTCTGCCCGCCTCGCTATATGCAGGATACACTTGTGTTAAGTAACAACTAGCATTGTGCTATATTGAAGTCTTATTAGGTAAACACTTTTTATGCCATTACTTGTGCGTATAGCACGAATGTATAATTATCATTTTTTCAACTTTGTAATATATTTAATTTATTTATTATGAGATGTACTTGTATGGGTTCGATTCCCACTCAGGGCCTTAATTATTTCTATTTCCTTGCTTTGGTAACAAGAAAAAGTGCGGCGTTGTGCTTTGCCAATCAATACGCAATATGTCGATAATTCTGCAGTGCGTACGTACGCGTACATTCTTAACAGTGTGAAGTTGAAAAAAATAGCTTAATGTTACTTAAGGTATTGCCTTAGTCATCAAATATTTATTTTCCTTAATATAAAATTATCCTATAAGTCTTCTAAGAATTATTATTATATTGATTTACACTTTTATTAGGTCCACCTGAAACTACATAACTAATTAGCTGTGTAATATTTCTTAACTAGCGACCCCCTTGCGGCTTCGCCCGCTTTTACTACTGGATTATTCATATAATGTATGTTTGCAAAGCATAATGTGAAAATTAATTTAACCCTAATGCAACCCGCATTTTCGTAGTTTTAATAAGGATTTTCCAATTGTTTTACACAGCAAGGATTTTTTAGTAGGTACCGTAATTTAAAATCTGTGCTACTAATCTTTTCAGGTACTTATTAAAATATATTTAAATGACTATTTTTAAACGGAAGAAATTATAAACAAAAGCCTACCTACTAATAACTACTACAAAAAATGTGAAACCAAATATATCGCGCTGAAATAATACATTCAACTCCAATTATCCAATACGTGCAAACGCATCTAAATCTTGTTGCTATGCCTCTATAGCGGGCGGGTTTTTTTTTCGAGCTTGTGGTTAATGCTGAAGAGGGTATTCTGTCCCTGATGAAAAGCAAGCACTACGTGGCTGCCTGTGAGGAAAATTAAAGAGAATGCATCGGCCAGGAATCGAACCCGGGCCGCTCGCGTGGCAGGCGAGCATTCTACCACTGAACCACCGATGACTCCTCATGACGCGCTTGTATAAGCAAAACGTCGCGGGGCGCGTTTCGCAGCAAAGACGTTTTGATATTGTAATAACTTCTAGAGTACTTATTAAAATGAAAAACAGTAAAAGACAGTTTTGATCTACATTAAATAGCCAACGTAACTAATATACTTATTTATATGCTGAGAGTAAGGGATAAGTGAAACTTGACTCGATACAGCTGATGTGTGAACGGCGTGATGTGTCAATAATTAAATGCGTTTTTCTCTAAAACTATTCGCAATTTCGAAATAGTTTAAAAAGCAAATTTTATCTTCGTTTAACGTAGAAATTTAATAAAGTATTTTAAAGGATAAGGATTAATACCATTATGGAAAAATATCCCTCACAATAAAAAATATATAGAAATTACTATTTTTAGACAGAAATATGATCACTACACGTTATCCTTAAAAGTTAAAAATATGCTCTCGCGGACTTTTTTGTAGATCTTATTAAGAGGAACAATACTCCAGTACATTATTTACATGTAGTACTTACTATCAGAGCAGCGCATGCGCGAAAGTGTCTCAACGGGTAGGACTTTAGACACATTTATCGTATTTATGTTAATTTACATAAGAATGTACAAATAATAAACTATATATAAACCTTCCCTGAGAAATACTCGACCTAATGGTAAAAACCGCATAAAAATCCGTTGGGTGGTTTAGAAGAAGAAGAGTTAGAAAGTTCAGACAGACACGAAAAGCGACTTTGTTTTATAAGATATAGGATAGGATAGGATATATTTGTTAAGCAAACACTGGCACAGACACGAGGCGCGTACCTTCATCCAATTATTTCAATATTTTTAACTATAATGGTATTTTCATTTCTATTTTCTACTTAATATAGGCTACGAACTGGATATTAATTCTTAAATTCCAGAAATATGTAATAAAATTTATAACAGTTCTATTGATGTTATCATTGTGAACTTGGTTAGTTTTGACGTAGTTTTTTTTTCACCTAGAAAATAAAGGAACAGCAGCACAAAAAGCATATATTTCATATTTTAAAAACATATTTTCTATACTCCAAGGGACTGTAGACCTGGTATGGATATAATAAAATTAATTTCAGATTGACATCTGTACGAGATCGCGTGAGCGAGCGACACAGACAACACTAAAAACAAATGCAGATCTCATATACTCGTACACATTCGAGTTCGAGTACCCGTATGCTAGTAGTAGTACTGCTGCAGTAGCAACTATAGTACTATTAGGGCCCCGTGTCAATGGCGGATGTATGGAAACTGGACGTAGTTTGACTAAATAAGGAATATTTTAATAGTAAACGTATCGACGCGTGAAGTTTAAGGTGAGAATGCGGCATTGGGAAATTACTCTACTTTTATGCCGTTTCTCTAGAATAAGGTTGTTTTGTTTGGATTTTTCTTGTTTTAGAGCGTTTTCTGCGTTTTCTTGTGGGAAAAAGAGAGGCGTAGTCAGGTGCGTAATAATAACGTTCTCCATTCTCTGTCCCTTTGTCAAGCACCGAGAGACATACCTACATATGTTTGTGGGACTCACCTCACTTTTAGCACCTGCAGGGTAGACAGGAAAACCCTATTGTTAAGGTATTCCATTTCCCACTTTTTTGTCTACGAGACGTGGAACCATTCCTCCGTGCGTCCATCGAACCCAGAACACAACAACGACGTCATATTATATACAGTCACTATCCACCTGGGCCTGAGGGCGACAAATGTAAAATTTCAATTAAAAACCTCTTCGCATTTGGACACGCATCGATGTACAAACTACACAAAGCAAACTGGTTACAACTGAACTGTGCGCCACTTATTTGTAACTTAAAAAAAATCATTTTAAAGTGTTAAACTTACTTCCAATACCTGTCAATTACCTAGGTTTTTAAGTATTCACATAATTATATTATAGATATGGGTTCCCTTCAGTTCAGGTATGCGTGGATAATCATATATTAAAAACTACTGAGCTGCTTTTGATAGAACTTAGACAATTTATCAAGTAAAACAAAAAATATTTTTATATGACCTTTATTTCTTAGAAATTAATGCGCAAACAATTCTAATAATAAGTATAGCATAGGTACAAATCCTTAATATAGCCCGGCACAGCCCATGCATAAGATACATTTATTTATCTTTAAGATTCCTCAACTCAAAAGAAAAGACGGAATCCTTATAGGATAACTTGTTTAGTTGTCTGTTTGTCTATGTCTTTGTATACCTGTCCGCCTGTCAAGACAATTTTTATCAAATATCCAAGTCCTATTCAGCTTAGAAAAAATTAAGCTTCCAAGTCAAAGCCATTAAAGGGAGTACTTATGCGTCGGTTTTGTATGACATTCCTTTCGTAATCAAAACCTATGGGATACCTCTCGGAGACCTAGAATTATGAAAAGAAGCAAGAAGTGAGAACTTATATAAAAAATAACCGAAAAGTTAAAATTTATAAGAACGCATAGAAGAAAAACACAACTAACATATTAATCTAGTATATTTCATAGTTAAGTTGTCAAAGAGTAAAAGTGCCGTTCCTGTTGGTTCCTGTTGAACAAGAAATTGGTACGGAACCCTCAGCGGGCGAATCTAATTCACATTTGATCGGTTTTTATTTAAAGGCAATTTTGTAGGAGAAGGTAGGCAGAGTCAGACCGCATTAGTCTAAAACTGTATCGCTGCTATTAACGCCCACTTCACAAGCGGCGTTGCTAACAATGACACAATACTAATTGTTTTGAATATAAGAATAAGATTAGATAAATTGAGGCCACCGTGACACGGCGGCACGTCGTCCGACTGTTAACGTGACAGTTGTAGGTCGATCACCACACGGGGTAATGAATTATTTTCATATCTTTCATTAGCAAAAAAGATAAAGCAGGGTGTTAAATTCCGCCACCCAACACGCAATATCTTGAAAATGAGAGGTTCATTAACATTAGGTTCCCTGCGCCTTTCCTGCTATAAGCGTGAAGATAAATTACAATTTTTCCAACGAAGTCAAGTGAAGCGGTAGAGTCAATTACTATTTTGCATTTTATTCACAACACATGGCTAAGTTAATTCGGACTTAGTTAAATATAATTTCTTCTTCCCGAGATAAACTAGAACATTATATATCATTTTGTTATTTAAACATTCCCTTCGAAGGGATTAGTACCCGCATACCATACGTAATTAATATTTAAGTAGGTACTATGCAGATTCTCGCATTATCCTCATGTAGCATGGCAGGCACTCGTACATAATGTTAAAACACTTCGTTCTCCTCGTACAATTCGAATTAGACACTGTAGGTTGAGTAGCGAAACTTAACGCTACATTTTGTCTATCAGAGTCAAAATATGGAAATCATTCATTCTTTCGAGTAAAAATCGAACCTACAATAACCTTAAATTTAATAAGAACATCACAAATCCGCGCTATAACTTAAAAACCCGTTTGTTAAATGAAACAAGTTTCTATATCCGGGTGAACTCATTTTTTTAACATTTATCAAATAATGCATAGATTTGGATACTTTTTTTAGGGTTCCGTGTCAAAAAAAAAAACAAAACCTTTATAGGATCACTTTGTTATACGTCTGTTTGTATGTCTGTCCGTCTTTCTCAAGATCGCATGGTGGTGTCAAGCTAAAATTAATATCAATTATTCAAATCTATCTTTCGTTGGAGTATAGAAAAATTAAGCTTGTACATAAATGTCAACGCAATTGTGTTATAGCGTTACAAATACACGTTATAGGTACGAGTCTTTATGCACCGTTTATGCCGCGTTTTGTTTGGAATACGCCGCGTAAATAAACCTATGGTGCTATAATTGTCAAATTATAAAATACAAAAAAATCGGACAACCGCGAGTCGGGATCGCCCACTTAGGGCATCGTGCAAAAATTGGATATCTCGACATTTTTCTGAAATTCATAGTTGTGGCTTTGTCAACATTTGAGCCATTTAATTTGATATTTGCCTCCCTTTTAAGGCTATAATTTTTTAAGATTTACCCACAAATTAATAGATTTTTCCTGAACTAGTATTACCTGCGAAGTATATATAAATGTTATCAAAAATTTATACTGTAATTACATCGGTAGGATAAAACTAGATAGACTGGGCCCAGGGTTCTCCATAATGAGGGGGGTAAGACAGGGCGATCCTTTATCCCCAACAATATTTATAGCCATATTAGAAGCTATCTTTAACAAGCTAAACTGGACAAATTTTGGCATAAATATACAAGGAAAGATCTTAAGTCATTTACGATTCGCAGATGACATAGTAATATTATCAGAGACAAGTTCACAACTGCAACACATGATTGAAACTTTGCAAGTAGCTAGCGCCAATATAGGACTTGAAATCAATCCCACTAAGACAAGGTTAATGACAAACAGCTTTAAAAAACAAATAAACATAGATGGGAACCCACTAGAGTATGCCAATAATTATATCTACTTAGGAAAAACAATCAGCTTCGAAAAAGAAAACAATGAAATGGAAATTGATAGAAGAATACAAAAGACATGGAATAAATTCTGGAGTTTGAAGAAAATCTTCAAGAGTAATATGCCTACGAAGCTCAAAACTAAAGTCATGAACTCCAGCCTACTACCGTGTTTGACATACGGATGCCAAACGTGGAAATTCATGGCAAGTGTGAAACGAAAAATCACCTCAAACTAAAAAAACTTGACAAAATTCAGTGCAGAAAAATAAGAGCTATAACAAAGGCTACTGACGCTTTAAGCTACTCTAAAAGGCTAAAATGGAAATGGGCAGGCCACGTAGCCAGGCTTAGAGATGATAGATGGGCTCACAAAACGACCATATGGAGAGGCCCAACAGGAAAAAGGGGCAGAGGAAGACCATGTACACGGTGGGAAGACGACATAATAAAAACCGCTGGCTCCAATTGGAAGCAAATAGCACAGGATAGGGAAAAGTGGACATATTTGGAGGAGGCCTATACCCAGCCTGGGGACCTTGCCTAATACTATATTTAGAAGAGATAAGAACATTAGATTAAATAAATTCTTGTAAATATTTATTATATATTAGAATTAAGTAAATATTTATTATAAATTAGAACTAAGTAAATATTTATTATAAATTAGAATTAAGGCAACGGTCAATAAAAGGCTTTTTTATTTTTTATTTAGTATTACCTGTAGATTGCCATTTGTCGATTGTAGATGCCAAATTTCATAATTTTAGATCATCCGTTCCTTATTAATTTTACCTTACTAGCGGCCCGCCCGCGGCTTCGCATGCGTGAATTACGTTATTATTAATTTCTGTCTCCATGAGCACCTACGTCCTATAAGTAACGTCCATGCAAAATTTGAGACTCCTAGCATTTGTAGTAACGAAGTTTCATACAAACTTTCAACCCCAAAAACAACCCCTTAGAAGTCGAATCTTGCAAATTGAACAGTGGGGGGCGGAAGTGTCTTAACAATAGGTTTTCAGGTTCTCCCTGTCCTGCTCTAAGCAAGTGTAAACTAAAAAAAAACTAAAAAATATGATATGTTTCAAATTCAAATTCAATTGGTAAGGAACCATCGGTTGGCAGGATACTATCGGACCTTTTAAAAATATTTTTTCCTGCTATAAGAGTTATAATCTTTATATTTGTTATTAATTTATTTTTTCCTGGTATCATATGTACAGTCGTCATGGCGCGGTGGTGCAGCGTCTGACTGTGAAGGCCAATAAGTAGTTCAAATCTGTAAATTATGTATCAAGGAAGACTAGACTTTATTACATAATAATTATATTTGTAGTGAAAGTTACCAGACTTTAAGAATGTGTCATGTGTCATACACCACTATTAGTTATTTATATTTGACAACGGGACCGAGGGGAAATTGAGGCCAGTCGTGGCGCAGGTGCACAAGCGTGTGACCGTAAACGTGACAAGTTGAGGAAAATGGAGAACGTAGTGTCTTAACACTGGGTTCAAACTCAAACTCAAATTATTTTATTCAAAATAAGAAGTTACAAGCTTACTCACCTCACCTGCCTACCTTGCTCCGTACGAAACGGGTACGAAGCCGCAGGTTTAATGCTAGTCTTATACTCTTATAAAAATTATGTCAAACATCCTTGTCCTTCCAAACACGAGTCATCTGTGTATAGAATCCAAGTCGTCTTATTTGCTGTGGACCAACAAACTGTCATGCTAATTGTCATATATTAGTTATACATATATATATGTGTACACATACGTCATCGTATAATTTGTAAGTTTGAAAGGTTTATCTCACTATCGGCTCTACATCATCCCTATGTTTCCATATGTTTACTCTGCTATAAATCTACCTAAACATTTTTTATTGAAATGTACAGTTAAATTAACAACTGATCATTTCTTGTGCGGCAATCACAACTAACAACTTGAGTAACAAGTAGCGACCGCTACCGCTGTACAGGCTGTCCTCAGAGCTTTTAGATCTTGGTTTGGAAAATATTTTTTAGTATTTATTAATATTTATTTAAATTTATATTTTCATTTCTTCGCTCTGGTGTCGAGGCAAAGCGCGGCGTTAAGTTCCGCGACTCAACACGCAATGCCTCCAAAATTCAGCAGAAAGTGGGGAACGGAGTGTTTTAACTCAAGGTTCTGCGTAGGCGCATGCTGTGTGCAGCACACAGCGTGAAGCTGAAAAATTTTTTTTTTAATTATAGTGTGTGTAGTGTTTATATTTAAAAAAAAACATTACGTTAGACTATTCCAATGATTATCATAGGGTACTTAAATAAAACAATAAAAATGCTTATGTTGGTAGGTATA
This sequence comes from Heliconius melpomene rosina, assembly GCF_056956725.1. Classification (NCBI taxonomy): domain Eukaryota; kingdom Metazoa; phylum Arthropoda; class Insecta; order Lepidoptera; family Nymphalidae; genus Heliconius; species Heliconius melpomene. The sequence goes on from NC_140409.1 coordinate 14,337,565, forward strand.
TATTTCAACAACGACTTTAATAACAATTCAATGCTAGTAACACACCCACACCTACGTTTTGTAAAAAACTATTGTGTAATTACTTCGCTCCGGTCCCTAGAACTGCTTGCTCGGACATCTTTGCCCGACTCTTTATTCGTGGAAATACAAGTATGCAGCTTACGCTATAATGGGCCCTCTTCACTTGCGCTGGAAAATCATTCTTAAAGTATTCAAAGAAGTAGACAGAGTTTCCTTGACATCCATTGTGGATTAGTCTTGGGATCAAAGTGGTGGATCCAGATGTCATGAAATGTCGACACGTTTCTTCTTTTCATTTCGATTAACATTATCGGCATCGAAGTCGCGGAGTCCTCATGTGCGATTTGTTCGCAAGGATTCTTTGAATACTTCCATAGAAGACCACGATGTGCTTCTTCTGTCAATATTCTTCCCAGCTTAAACTCTCTGGACCAATGTGTGACTATGGAACTTGTAGGGGAATCCCCAATGTCTCCACGAAGCTGCTGTGTGTGTCTTATATACACATTTTTCATTTTCAAGCAGAGGTATTTGACGACAGCTCTGACTTAGTTTTTTTTCCATTTAGATGTCAATCCCTTACAGTTTGTACTTAAATTAATGTAGCTTCCGAAAAACGTGATTTTTTTCCTGAACTAGTCTAGACTAGACATTTTGTTTTTATTTTTGTGTACATTAAAAATAATCGATTATATTTACATTCATTTACTTTTGGATCACTCTTCGGATAGCTGCTATAATTTTGTAAATTTGTACTTTCGTTAAATATAAAACGGCTCCACTCAATGTAAAAAAAAAGCAAGCGTCGAGTTACTTCTTTGAAATAAATAATTCAAGAAACTTTTACGATTGTAATAAAATTCTTTATACAAATATATGCTTATATTTTTAAAAAACTTTGTATAAAAGTTGAATTTTTGAATGAAAAATATGAATGTATTAAGTGATAACTTTAAGGTTTTCGCGATACACCTATAAATTCCTTCTTGTTTAAATTTCAGAGTTTCAGATCGACTGGAATTAAAAGAAGTCCCATAGGTTTTGCTTGTGCAATGAATTTCATACAATAAGCGACAAAAATGTGCATAAACACTCGTATCTTTTGGAGTACACTGTTCTGCTGGGAGGGTGGGTTGTGAGTCCATATATACATTTACTATAATATACCTACTTTCCTTAGGACTTGAATTGAAAATAAAAAACTTTGTCATACTTTATTAAGTAAGTACCTACAGCAACGAGTATAGTAATCCAATAGTGTTTTGTGTTATCAGAGCGTGGAAACGAAAATATTTTTCAACCATTCTGTACACTTGCAATCAAACACTTCAAAATATTCATTTTAATATTTTCTAAGCTTCTCGCATAGCGCGATAGGAACATCAGAACCTATTAGAAGAGTTCTGAAGGCATTGCGTGTTGATTGGTGGAAGTATAAATATTAAATATTTTATTTCCTCGAGTGGGAACCGAACCCACAAATATTTGCTTTCTTCTAATTGTTTCTATAAAATGGTCTAATACCTGAGGCTATTATATTAGTGTAGAATATGTATACAAATATTAATTTAGAGGCCAACTGCTCAGTAAAAACATATGTACAAGACAAACCCAATACAAGATAGAAGTTCTAATTCATTTAAATCACATCACACCTTGACCAAAATATGCTATTTCCAAATTATAAAACAGGTTTTTATGTAATCGCAATTAAAATATTTACGGAATCACTCGGAGTCATTGATTAATTATTAAGTAACATTAGTTAGCTATTAACTAAATGAAGTATAATATGTTTGTAGCAGCAGAGAAGATGTAAATCACTCCACTGTGCCACTATAACTTTAGCTGCATAGATAATTTTTCTCGCACAGTATAAGGCACATGATTCTCCACGCACCGCCCATTATTAGCGTATTGCTTGTGGAGTGGCGTAACTGAACGCCGCGCTTTGTTTATGAATATTTGTATTCCAGAGCAGGGAACGGTAACAGAGCTTTAATATATTATTTTTTGATCATATAAGGGAACGTAGTATTAAGACAATCCGTACCCTACTTTCCGCTGAATGATTTCGAAGCTTTGCGTGTTGAGTGGCGGAGCACAACGCCGTGCTTTTTGCCTTGTTACCAGAGCGAACAAATGTAAATATTATCAATAATAATTGATTACCGCGAATGTGACTCGAGCCCACCACCGCCGCAAGTATTGTCACGCCCTTGCGTAGTGGCAACTACGCAACGACGGTCTCTATTATATTATTATTGAACAAAATGATAATTTTTCTTATTTTACTTCAGGTGGCGAGGCAGTGTGTACAAGTTGGTATGGCGCGAGCTCCTCGCCTACCTCACCCTCTATTACACAATCAACTTATTGTACAGATTTGCCCTCACAGAGCAACAACAAAGGTAAATAAAGTGCCGTATTTTTTGTTTTCATATATTTAGAAGTTTTGTGTTGGCGGAACTAAACGATGTATCGTCTAACAGAAAGGAAAATAATTTCTTATTTTGAAATATAATATCAAAGACTGAGAAGATAACAAAGTTTACGGTGGCTTAGCTGCATCGATGACGCGTCACCACAGCTGCACGTTCGGTCGTACATAATGCAGCGTTGGTACCGACGCTGTTATACGACAGCGATACGTGGGAACAGCGAACAGAAGAAGAGTGAAAGAAAGGTGAATACTGGGCGATCTCTTCATAGGATATGCGGAGTCAGCTTAGCTATGAAGAATATGCTCAGGTGGAGTGGGACCGTCGAACGATGTAGTGATAAAATAATGGCAAAAAAGATTTATAATGGTAAAGAGAGCGGTAAGAGAGGTAGAGGGAAACCTCGGTGGACCTTCGAAAACATAGTATCAAAGATATTGAAGGAAGGTCACGTAGAAAGCATAAGGCCCCTTAGAAAGTATGCATGAAGAGGTTGAAGACAGTGGGAGAGGCAAAAGAGGAATGCAGAGATCATAGTGGTTGGCCCTCGGTTCCTACTGATTATCACTGACTGGCAGAGGGTATAACTAGTGTGTTAAGTGGATTTGTCTTGTCAGCAGCGCGAGAAAATGAAAATACATGAAGAGGAATCGAACCCGCAACCTCACACGAATACACGTTATTAATGGAAACACTACTTTCGATTCCACCTTTGATCAGTGAAGTTCAGGCTGCAGGGATGATTGCCTCGCTGCTTACACGGCGACGTAATTAGTGCGGGTATATTATTACTATTTAATTATTATTCATTACGTATGGTACACTCGTTTAACACTCGTTTACGTGTTTTAGTACCCAGTATTATGCACCATCACATATTTTTTTAAATATGTTTTAATTGTAATATAAAATGGTATACATATAAAACGAATTAAATATTTCTCTAAATTAGATTTGAAAGATGTAACTATCGCGTTCGTGAATAGATCGCAATGGTTTTATATAAAAAAGCGTAAAGAGAACTGTAGATGTTGACATTTGAAATTCAGTTCCACTTGATAGATACCTCAACTTGATTTCGAGAAAAATACTTACGTAACAGATTTACAAATTCAAATTCAAAATATTCTTTATTCAAATAAACTATTATTATAAGCACTTTTGAATCATCGAATGAACATATGAACAAAAAACTACCACCGGTTCGGAAAGCAGTTCTGCTGAGAAGAGCCGGCAAGAAACTCAACAGTTGCTCTTTTCAAAGTCAATGGTATATTTTACTATAACATTAGCTGGCAGCTATCCTGCACTACATTCAATAGACATTAATTCCATACAGGTTCATCCTCCAAATATTCTTGTACAGAGTAATAAGCTTTACTTGTTAGAATTTTTTTTACAAATACTTTAAATTTTGGAAGTGGCAAACTAAGAATACACTGCGGAATTATTATATACACGTATACTCAGACCCATAAAGGATTTATTAACTTTTTGGAGGCGAAAACTTGGTGTAACAAGCTTATCTTTATTTCTCGTTCCTATCGTAAGCTTATCGCTTGCTTAAAAGCTTTTATTTAACTTGAAATGTATGTATGTGTGTTTGGGTGAAATCTTTGAGGTCTATTTTGAGCGTTAATCAATATTTAATTAAATTGACACTTTAAAAATTTAAACTTAGCAGATTTTACATAATTAAATTAGTACTAGTTTAGTTACACAAGTAAATCGCGCTACAAGCTTTTATGATCATATAAATTGTGTACAATGAGGTTATGAGTTGATAGTTAAAATTTCAAAGACAAATTTTATTTTCTCCTTTTTAGAGCGTTGAAATAAAAGCTTTTTCTAAAAATGATTTTTTGCTTTTAATTTATTTGGAGAATAAAAATAGAATTTACTGCCCCATAGCAGCATTCCATACGATAAAATACTATGAAAATCTTACTTTTTTAATTGCGAACGCGGCAGAGCTGAGTTATAGCAACACCTAAGAACAAAATTTTGACACATTAAGAGGTTTCTCCTTTAATTATTAGACTAAAATTATGTTTTATAACATTTGGTAAAACAAACTCAATGCATTTAGTTTTTTTAGTATTTAACATCAAACCAACGAATAATATGCGATAATGCACTATTCACATCATCATAGTTTATTTTGTCTCGGTCAACCTTAAATATTAAAGAGGTATCATCCGCGAAAAGTACAATATCAATAGGTGCTTCACATAAAAAGGCAGATCGTTAATATAAAGAAGATACAATACGAGACACAAACGGACAGATGACCTAATAAGGGTATGTGTAAATACAGACTATAATAAGGGCACGGAGATCCCGGGGCTGTCAGACCTACGGCATTTTAGCAAGGCTGAAATTTTAAAGATATGTAGTATAATATGTAGTTCGACAGTATGCGTACTCACTAACTTGAAAGCGGTGATCTTTCAGAGCTTGCGCCTAATAAAGGTACATCTCTGCCTGGATTTGAAATGTTAAATATTTCGTTACCCCCAATGGGAATCAAACCCACAAGCCTCAACAATCACTTTAAACCTTGCTTACAACATTTTACTTTAGCACCTACAAACATATCGAGGCACCAAACAGCGTAGATCATTATCCTTTTTCTAGGACACTCAAGTAATTAGCGATTCGTTGTCAAATTCGTAACGTAGCGTATAACTAAGTACTGATTTATATTTTCTAAATATAAAAAACATTTCACGGTAAGCAATGGGAACCTAGTGTGCTGTACAACTTTCGAGACATTGTAGGTAGAGTGGCCGAATCTAGCGAGATATTGAAAATAATTCGTTCTCTGAAACGGAATGGAATTGAACTCACAAACGCCGCTGTGGCACTTGAGGGTATGTTTGTATAAACTGTGGGTTCGAATGAACTATTTTCATTTCCCCGCTCCGATGAGGCAAAGGGCTGTGCTCAATTACGCTAGAACACGCAGTGTTTTAACACTTTTTTACCCTGCCATACCATGCTATGCGGGATAAAGCGTGACGCTATAAAAACGTGAGATTTCAATTCGTCCTTGTTTTATAGGAACAAACTTTGCTTAACACAATGTGGCCTTTCGACGGTAATTGAATTGATTCATTAATGCGATCACTGGTCACTCACTCACTGGCCGGAGGTCGTCCTTTCTATTCTGTGTATTTTTTGTTGAAAAAAATATATTATAATGCCGAAATTGTAAGTACACGAGAGTGGTGGTTTTAATTAATGCTTTTTTATCCGATTGCGCGACGTAAAGGACGTTAATGTAATCAGTCAACGTTCCTATGTAGAGAACAAAGTAATTAACCGATTTTGATGGTTCTTACGCCAATTGATTGGTTTTAACTTTGCAGTTACCCGAGACAATGACAATAATAAAAATGCACCACAGGCACTACCAGACGCCATTATGTCAAAATGAAAAAAAAAAAAAAACTTCAAAAGGAAACCTAGTTAAAGCACTCCGTCTTCCAATTTTGCCCAATACTCGAGATATTTGTAAGTACACGATAGTTTTGGGTTCAATTCAGCTTAGGATCATCTTAGTAACGGACGGATCCTCTAAGTAAAATTCGTTGATTATTATTGAACGCTAAATAAATTTTCATGCTTATATACAGTTAAAGACTTTATAACGCGACGGTCGTGGGTCCGATTCCAATCGGAGAACTTATTATCTATCTATATATATAAAATCGAAAGGTCACTCACTCATCACGAAATCTCAGAAACTACAAGTGCTAGGAATCCCAAATTTTGCATAGAAGTTACTAATAGGACCTAGGTGCTCGCTAAGATGGGAATTTGCAATATTCGACTTCTAAGGGGGTGTTTTTGGGGTTGAAAGTTTGTATGAAACTTCGTTACTACAAATGCTAGGAGTCTCAAATTTTGCATAGACGTTAGTCACTAGGACGTAGCCATGGAGACAGAAATTAATAATAACATAGTTGACGCGGGTGAAACCGCGATCGGGCCGCTAGTATTTAATAAATTTCATTTCTCTGGTAGAAGACCTGCGGCGTTGAGTTCCACCACTAAATAGGCTACATCTAGAAAATTTTGCGGAAAGTGGGGACGGAGTATCTTAATACTAGCTTGCTTTTGACTATCTGACTATACTGGAAAAAAATCGTGAAATTGCTTTATATACAGTTATATAAAAAAAATATACTTCTGCATACCCTGTTATTATGCGAGGTACAGCGCGTAAAAATGTTTGTAATGTAACTGCTACTTTACAATAATCTGTATTGGAAGACATGGATTAAGTAGCGCAACCTAGCACCGCACTTTGTTTTATCAGAGCCGATAAAACCATTTAAACATGTCTCGATTTTCTTAACATCGGCGTTGAGTTATGCCACCCAATTATATCGCATATGGGCGCAAGAGAATGGAGAATGGAATCATTTACACTTTCATGTATTAAAAACCAAATCCATAACTAATATTATCTATCTATCTAATATTAGGAGTATAAATTGTTTGTTTGGTAGAAGGCGCTAATCTCAGAAACCACTGGATCAAGTTGAACACTCGATCCACGTTAGTAACGGTGTAGATGTATATATACGAGTATACTCGTATGTATAGATGTGGCCAGTCGTAGCGCGTTGTGGCACGCAACAAGTTGTGGGTTCAATTCCTACTCGAGGAAATTGAGTATAGGTATTGCTATTTCCGCGCTCCGGTCACGAGGTAATGCGCCTCCAGAATTCAGCAGATAGTGGGGAATGGATGTGTCTTTATGGAAACAGCGTGTTTTAACACTATCTTTCTAGTTTCCCTCTGCCCACCCTGCGGGATACACTTTGAAGCTAAAAAAAATCATAAATTTCATGTCATAAATAATAAAAACTTTTCTCACAGTTATTGCAAGGACGAGGTGTTGTGGCTATATTGAGACAATGAAAATTATATATATTTTATTGAATTAGCTGATTCTTGTTTTATTTAATAATATTTTAAAGTCTTCGCATAAAGGTGATAATGATTACAAACGTATTAAGAACGTCGTGGCGCAGCGGCACAGCATGTAACTGTAGCGTGTGTGTGTGTGTACGCGATGGTTGTGGGTTCGATTTCCACTCGAGGACTCGAACAAAGCGATTTGAGCCCCCCATTACACAATGTCTCGAAAATGCAGTGCAGTTGTCACTGCACAATTTTCTGTATATTAACACTGTGATCCTTTTGCCTACTCTGCAATGTGCGGGTTACAGCGTGACACGAATTGTACATCAAATTCGATTTCTTCGATATTATTTTATTGTATCGAACTGTCACGATTAAAGTTTTACGTAGTTTTATATTATACCGCAAGAACATAAAATCAAAAAAATATAATTTTCCTGCAGTACTTAGTACTAGCAAGGGGAACTTAGTGTCAAAACGCTCCTTCCGCTCCTTTCCGACGAGCTTTCGAGACATTGTGTGCTGACTGTACAGTGATCAAAGCGACAAAACGAAAATAATTATAATGATCCCAAGTGGGGATTGCTAATCGAAATAGTCATATGCTTTAAGCAATTTTTGTCCAGACGATAACCGAACCCACAATTGAAGTGACACTGTGCAACTGCGTCACAATTCAGGAAAAATATTCTTAAAAAAGTATATAACTAAGACAGATAAATATGAGTTCTATTTTAAACTTGAACTTTAACAATTTTCAACGATCAAGGGCAAATGATTGAAAAATAAGGTTTACTTTTATTTAAAACGCGTATACAGGGTGAGTGTACGTTAGTTGTGCGGACGTGAGATACACTAGGCTGCTAGTGACAGTCGGACATAGAGTTAGACAGAGAGAAGGACGGACAGGTGCCGTCATCATGGCGCAGCTTCACAGCATCTGGCTGTGGACGCGACGGTTGTAAGCTTCATTTTTACTAGGGGGGGATCTGGTTACAAGACAAGCTTAGTTCTAAGCTAAGTTTCATGGTGAAGAGCGTCGAATTCAGTTTCTTCAGTGTTTTTATAATTTAATATAGTTATTTACAATATTTACAATTATATAAATAAATTAAATTCCTATGTTGCCTAAGATAAAGGAAAGTTTATGCGATCATATCACATACGGAACAGCCTGTATATCCTGTATATAGGTAATATATATAAATAAAATGAATTTCCGCATAGTGTTTGGAAATGTTCTCTTTCAAGTAATCTTTTGTTCTCGGAACCGGTCCACTTGCTCGAGTTGTGTGACGCGACGCCTTTGTGGCTTCAACTTCGCCTTATCTCGTGTCACTGTTACATTGATGTTAAAAAATTAATTTGATTTCTAGAGTTGGAGCGGCGTTTAGTTCCGCCTCGCAGCACGCCATTTTACCACGCTACGCCACGGATTGTTATGAACCTTAATTCTGGGGTCCATCTTCCAACCCTACTGTATGAAGAGAAAATTATAAGTCTGAACAAAAGTGTTGTGTGTTGTTGAAGTGAGGACCGAGACTTTAGAGATGACATATATAAAATTTTTGTTGGCCTCTGACACCTATACTTGAAAGTATAGGTGTCAGAGGCCAACAACTTAAATTTTTTCAAAGCTATTTGACAGATCGGACGCAAATGGTCAAAATAGGTAACCACGTAAGTGATGAACTTCGTATACAATATGGGGTGCCCCAAGGGAGTATTCTTGGGCCAACCTTGTTTCTAATTTTCATAAATGACCTTTGCAATCTTAGTATACCAAATTCAAAAATCGTTACGTATGCAGACGACACTGCAATAACTTTTTATGAAGATTCCTGGTCGGAAATCCAAACAGTGGCTCAAACTGGTATAACACTCGTCCTTAATTGGCTACGCTCTCACACACTTACCCTGAATACTGACAAAACTAAATTTATCACTTTTTCTTCCAAACTAACCTCCCAACCCAAAAATCCTATTACCCTAATAGCCCACTCATGCATCACACAATTTGGACATAATTGCCAGTGCTCACAAATAGCTTCAGTAAACAATATAAAGTACTTGGGTATTATTTTGGACAAGACATTAAATTTTAAAGCTCACGTGGAAGCCCTAACTGGCAGAATACGAAAATTAATTTTTATTTTTAGGACACTTCGATACGTTGCGAATCAATTTATTATACGCAATGTCTATTATGCACTCGGTCGATCTGTAGTGTCTTATTGCATATCTTGTTGGGGAGGGGCCTCTAAAACAGTGATGATCCCACTCGAAGTTGCACACAGAGCCATCCTGAAAGTAGCCACCTTTCGACCGATCCTTTATTCGACTACGCAACTTTATAAGGATTGCAATGTTCTTAGCGTCAGGCAATTATTTGTGTTGGATACAATCGTACGTCAACACAAAATCACCCCCTACGTTAAAATAACTAAGCGACGTAAAGATAATGTTTGTCCTCTCCCTGTTATACGTTACTCTTTTTCTAAAAAATTTTTCTTCTATCTGGGCCCTTTCTTATACAATAAAATTAATACAAGTACTTCCATGTATAATTTATCTATCCATAAATGTAAAGCAACTGTCCGTTCATTCTTACAAGAGAAAACATATGAAGAAACAGAATTATTGCTACAAACTTTATTATAAACTATATTATAAAAATCTTATACTACATGCATAATACATACATATTCATATACATATCTTACATATAACACAAATACACATAAACACACACAGACACATACACACACACACGCACACACATCTTATATACTCACCAAAATATTTATAATATTAAAGAGATAATTAGGTTAAAATATAATATGTACTTTAAGACTTGTAATTCGTATAAAGGAACACTTCATTTAGTACCCCCCGTGGGACACGGCACTGTTACTCTTTTCTACGGGTTACCTTGTAACCTATGTAAGAGGACAGTACCTTAACCAATTATTGTATCTAATAAGTGTTTAAATAAAGATTATTATTATTATTATTATTATAAAATAAACAACAAAGTAATTCTATAAAGGTTCCATTTTTCTCAATTTTCAACCAGCTCCGTATCCCTAAAAAGAAATCATATTTTTTCATAAATTATGATTTGATTTAACTTAATTTTTGTATTTTTTCATAATAGGTAATAGATAACGTCACATGCATCGTTGCGTCCGTCTGTTTGTAGGAGTAAATTTCACAAACAAAAATAAAAACATATTTTTTATAGGTACACTTCACACGACCAAATTGAATTTCGTGTTAAAAATATAAAAAATATTTATTAGCTATATTTGGATTCGAAGAAACGCGTTAATTCTTTAACACTTTTCTATTTTTGGTCTTCGAAGGAAGGACGCGACGCTAGGTGTTTTGGTAGAATTAAAAGATATTAAAAATCTCTGAGGCCAGTTTTGGCGCAGGGTTGGATTCTCACTCGAGGAAATGAAATATTTAATATTTTCATTACCTCGATTTTCCAACGATTCAAAGTGCAACGTAGAGTTGCGCCACTCAACAAGCAATGCCTCCAGAAGTCGATGGAAAGTGGGGAACCCAAAAGTCATAATAGGAACGGAGAGTCTTAGTGGCAGTAGCGGCACACCGTCTTACGGCAGGGTTCGTGATTCGAATCTCTGTAGGGGAATTAATTATTTTCATTTCCTTTTTGATACTTTTTCTATAAACATTAAGTTCTGCCACTCAACACGTGTCTTGAAAATTGGTTGAAAAATGGGTAACAGAGTGCCTTAACACTAGGCTCCCTAAGTCTGCACTGCTATACGAGTACAGCGTAGAGCTAAAAAAATGCACGTAAAATAGTAATGGAGATGCTGTTGTGTTTTTGTTAATATATATTTAATGAATTATCTTCGTAATATAATGCGTAAATGTATAAAATATTATGTATTTCAATTAATGAACGTATTGTCAGTAAATTGTTCACCTGTCTGTCGATCCGTCTGTCAAGATCGTTTACCTATCAAGCTGAAATTAATATTAAATGTCCAGGTCTATAGTCTCTTGGAGCACAGAAAACAAATACTTCAAATCTAAAGATACAAGCGTCTAGCCTTCGTTTTTGTCATATATTAGTTTATGAAATTCGCCGTATAATTAAAACTTATTGGGTACCCGTTGACCTAAAATAAAAAAAATACCGTCCGCCCACGTACGAGTCCGGCAACTTTCGTATCAGCGGGTAGTACAAGATAATCTGATACGCACACACAGATCTGGTGTAAGGTGAGGAATTCGATTCGTACTTGACCGATTTTTTTAAAGTAAATCAAGACTTAGCGTTCTGCTTCTCCTTTCTTCAGTTGTTGAATTGAAAACATTCCCACATATAACAAAATGAAGTTATAACCATCGCGATCCACATGGAGTTTAAAAACCCATGTAAAATAATTATTTAGTGCTGCAAAATGCATCGCTCTTGTTTATATTATACCCGCGACGTGTTACTAACGATTATGGATTGATTGCCATAAAACTGATATTAGTTTAGAATTTATTGTACCTTTTAGATACGTAATATAGTAACAAGACAAAGCGCGGCGTTAATTTCCGTAAGATTGGACGAAACTTGGGGAACTGAGTGTCTTAACACTAGATTCACTTGTTCACTTGACTACCCTGCTGTATGCGGCAGAGCGTGAAGAAAGGATACGCGAGTGATGCGTGCGTGATAAAGATTATACACATATTTCCGTTATTTTATATAGAAATTGTGAGGCTATTCAGTGTTGAGGTGCAGTAAACATCGTCTGAAAAAAAAAAAATTAAAAAAAAAAATTTGGCGATAAAAGACTTACGGAGTGTCTTAACACTAACCAAGTTCCCTCAACTTACCCTTATCTGCTATATTTCTCAACTTAGCATTGTGACGGAACCCATCACCGTTGTTTGTCTGAGTTCACCAAGAAAATACATGTGTATAATAATAATATGTAGTGAAGTGAGGTGAACTTTAAATATATTCCTTCCTCATGAAAATGGAACCTACAACCATCATTCGACCAAACGTACAACTGCGTCACGAGTCACTAGTGATATTGATTCAGTGCCTATTAAGGGCCAGCTCTAGTTTTAATTCTATTATAGTTGTTCAGTGATTTTAGCTTCCGATATGTAGAATAGTGTGAAATACAAATAGTAGGGTAGGCAGAGAGAGCCAGTAGTGCTAGTGCTTAGCCACTCCGACATTGCGTTAGTGGCGGAGCTGAATACCGCGCTTTGTCTTGTTACTACTCCGAAGAAATCAAAATATTAATACATTTTTACGTTAATTGATTGCATAATTGAAGAAGCCAATACTCCGCTAAACAAGTACCCGTATTGATAGGTCTTTGAGAAATAAAATGATTTGCCACAGTCAATTTTAATTCATATTTATTATCTTTTCATTGTTTATTTTTTGAGTACGTAGTGCCCGCGTTGAGTCTCGTCTTCTCTTAATGAGTTCAGCATTATGAATAGATTTTTATAAAGGAGAGCTACGATTGCCACGCTTCATACAAAAAAAATCATTATTGAGTTCTGTTCCTGAGAAAAACTAAAAGAAAAACTACTTAAGAAACTAAGGAAAAGATAGACAGAAGGACAATAAATTGATTTTATTAGAGTTCGGATTGATCATTAAAATTTTACTTCCTAAACGTGAAAAATACGTGATCGTATAAAAAAACTATATAATACAGCCATAACTCGCGCGAATTAAGTAAGTACATGTAAAGGTGGGGGTTGACAGCTCTATGGGGCTCTATGGGGAATCAAATACGAACTTAGTTTTTAATAACTATATTATAGTTAATTATTTTTTATTATTCTACAGTTTTGTTTGTTTATTTTTATTTTGTTATAAAGATTTTAAATCTTTTTTTGTAGTTATTTTGTTTCTTAACTATTGAGCTTTTGAAATTATCACAGCTTTCTCTATCCTCAAGAGTATCATTTCAGCTTCCCGCATGTTCCGGCTACGCGGAGAGAGTTAGCTTAAAGACGCCCCGCTCCCAACTTTAAGCTGAATTCTAGAGGCAGTGTTGAATGGTAGAGCTCAACGCCGCGCTTTGCCTTGATACCAGAGCGAAGAAATGACAATACTAAATATTTCATTTCCCCTTTTATTTCTTACTATATTCACATAATTTTTATGACCTATACACTTCAACTGCTGCTTTGCTTCCTTGCTGAAATAGCCAAATAACCAAGAATTGCGTAATATAAGAATACAAAAATATTAAAAGGGATCTAATGTAACCTATAGCATTTCCGATATATGAACAATCTGAATCATTTTTTTAATTCGGGCCATCACTTCCTGACAAGCAAACAAACTCTTCCGCCTATTAGTTAATATTTAGTATTTATATTTAGTGAGATTTATGCGTACTTTTTACTAATCTTAAATATTTCTTTTCAGAATATTCGAAAGAGTACGCCAATATTTCGGGGCACAAAGCGAGTCTATACCAATGTCGTTCGTGCTGGGATTCTACGTGAGCCTGGTGGTGAAGAGGTGGTGGGAGCAGTACAAGTTGCTGCCGTGGCCGGACACATTGGCTCTGTTCATCTCTGCAGGGATACCAGGAGCGGTTAGTAAAGTATAGTAAAAGAGCAATACAAATATTATATTGAACTGATAACATCAACACGCAGTGTCTCATATTCGAGTGGAAAGTGAAGCTGGCGGAAATCAACGCCGCAAATCATCATAATTCCTCGCACCCACAATCGTGCTGTTTACAATACTCGAGACAGAGTTATAATTTGCGAATGTTTAAACGTACAGGAGGCAGTGTCCCAATAAATTATGTAAATCTTCATTCCTTTCAAAGTAATCCGTCAACATGCTTCAAGAATAAAACAAAATAATTCACCTTGCCTTTTAACTTTTCATTTCGTAACCATAAAATAATTATTCAGTCATATGTAGGTAAGACCGGTACAGGCTATAATTTAACAGTTTCTCGTAAACTTCACTTTTTATGTTAATATTTCTTTAATAAGTCATTGCGTAAGGAGTACGAGACGTACTCGCACCTACTGTCCATGATTGTGGCGTGATACATTGTTACTAGATAAAATACTGCTATATTCTGCATAGCAGGGTAGGCAGACGAAACTTGGGAACCTGGTGTCAAGATACTCCGTTCCAGATTCAGACACTTTTATCTCCCATTTTCCGCGGATTCTTGAGACACTGCATGTTGAGTGGCGGAACTCAACGCCGCACTCTGCCTCGTTGTCAGACCACAGCTGTCGCGTTTATAGTCGCACTTTTGTGCTCTTGCGCCATGATAGCCCTATCATATTAAAATTTAAGTAGGTAATACCGTCGTTTCGTTGCGTTTGTTTGTTATCGATATATTGTGGTGGGTTCAATCCCTTACACGGGGGAATTAATTATTTTCTTAACTTAACCACGTTATGAAGATAAATGCGGCGTTCATTTCCGCCACTTAATACGCATTCCCATTGAGCGTCAAGTGGAGAACCCCACGAACGCCACGACGAGACGTGATGACCTTGCTATTATAAATTTTGACCTTCGACTTTTTTTCTTAATACATATATTTTATACCTGCATCAATAATCGAAAACGCGTTCTTTTTAATTATGTTTATGTAGAAATGTTAGTTTAAAACACTCTGTATATATATATATATATATATATATATATATGATAAATAGATCCATTCAATTGCTATATATTATTAACTAAACAGCTATTAACCAGCCTTGCGAATCTTGCTCATTGTTATTTTATAATATTTATAGCTTACGTTGGGTAATACATACATACATACATACATATGTACATTACATTGGGTGAAGCGAAATTTTATCAGTATGCTGTCGCGACGTTCATGTTCCTATTTTCCGTACTATACCATAGCCAGGTTATGAAAATAGTTATAGAACTATCACATAATTTCTAGAACGCATTTAAAAGAGGATTTTGGTAGCATCAGTTCCAATTTCCAAGTACCAGGCATGAGACGAATCTCTGAGCTGCAACGCGATGAATAGGGTGTTCACGCTGTATCCCGCAAATGGCCAGTCAAAGAGGACTTAGGGACATGGCGTGTTGAGTAGAGGAGCTCAACATCGTTCTTTCTCGTAATATTAGAGCGAGTGAAATAGTTAACTATCATTACTCAATATTCGTTTGAATGGGATTCGAACCCAAAACCGTCGCGCTTGCAGGTAGATGCTGTTCCTCTGCGCTACAAGTCACAACTTTGCATCTATCTAATATATTGCATGTATATATTGCATGTATATATTGCATGTATATGTTACCGTAGGATTTGCTAAACGCGAAATTGTAATCTATCGATAATTGGTAATCCTACATTGTCAAGAGTAACCTAACCGAACCTGCACTTAAATATCCGTATACCTGCGGAAGTGTTAGTACATATATACCGGACAAGCGCGAGTCGACTTCACCTACCGGTGGTTCCGTACAAAAATTGGAGGTCTGTAGCTTATTCTGAAATTTAAACTTAGCCTAGCCAAAGCCCTTTCATCTGATACCTTACTTGCAACTAGCGGCTATTGTTTTTTAAGATTTAACCACAAATGTATAGTTTTCAGATCTTTCCCGTCATCGAGCAGGGTAGGCAGAAGGAACCTAATCCAGAATTTGTCTTTATTGCACGAAACGAGGGATACGGCAAGGCTTATTAAGTCCGCGCGTTTTGGTATCTAATATCACTCACGTGAAAACGGTAATGATAATGTGAAATAGTTTTTTTTTAAAATTAGATGCAAATTTAAAATGATGCCGGTACAACAATTCGTAGCCAATAGAATATTATAACAACCTACACATTGTCTGTAAAAGGCGGGTGTTCGAATATGCAAAGATTTACGTTGATAGGCAGTAGGTAGCCACTAAAAACGTTTACATTAGACTAGACTAGCGACCCGTCCCGGCGCGGCGGCCCGCTAGTAATCCACAATTACTTATTTACTAATCTTAATAAACTTCATGTTCTGATAACATTATGAAATTCAATTAAACAATAACTAGGTGCTGTAACAGTTTATATAGGATACCTTTTTCTTAGACACGGTGTAGGCGACAAAACTGGGACTGTACTATATCAAATACGTATAGTACATAAATATGTGTTCATTGAATTGTAGGTAAGAAGAATTCTTTCCATGTCTTTTTGTAACGCTTTAAAATGATTTATTAATAAGTTTAGCAGTACACGCGCGACCTTCAAACATTATGAAAAACTGACGTTTAAGTATAGTTAGGTAATATCTGAGGTAGTAGTATTGGTGGAGAACAGCATCTGACTGTAATCGCAATGGTTCTGGGATCCCACTTAGTAACTCGTAAAACTCGTATAACATACGAACATACGAGTACATCACTATCTAAATCCATCCCGGGCTACAACTTTTATATATTTTGTATAATTTGATTAAGCTGTCACAACTCACAAGTTACATTACAATATATTACAATGCTATAACAAACTAAATAGAAGGTTAAAACTTTTATAAGTCCATTTAGTCTTAGACTAACGAAATCAACTTTAAGTAAGAGCAATTCTTTTAGTAAATAATACATCTAATACGTTTTTATAGTATCCAATATCATCAAGGTTCATTATATTACGTTGAATGTATCGTTTAACAATGTAATAACAAGTAACTTTGAAACCGCAAGGGATGCAGGTTCGATTTTCACTCGCTCTGCTAATAAGTACGAGCGCAGCGTTGAGTTCCGCCACGGAGTGTCCCCCCTGCCCACAATTAGGGTACAGGTGCTGCTGATAGCCGGCAGGTGTTATAACAGAGAAAGTCTTAGTATCGTATTGTATTTATATGTGTAACAAACTCGCACATAGGCATAAGTAGCGGAAGAACGCAAAGCGAATTTTAAATAGTGTTATGTAATTTCATGAAGAAGCCGATTTTAGGTGGTGTCTGTCTGTACGCCTCCGGACCGTGACCGGGAAGCATCGACAAGGTAATATATAGATAAATAGGCTTTAATTATAATATAAGTATAGGCTCCATAGCTGACAGAGCACCGAGTGCCGATCTAACACATAGCGTGTTACATTATATACTCGTATGCTAACAGTACTTGTATGTATAGAATGCCGAACGTGGCAAATATTGGCGAGCCTTGCGTGTTGTAAACACTTCTAGTGATCAAAACTAACAACTCTCTCTGCCTTTAAGAATCAATTATGTCAATGTATTTAATTAATCTGAGCAGAGACTTAAGGCACGAATGTTTTGTTTTATTACGTGCCTTCGGTCCGTGTCGCTATATAATTTCTCAGCCTAACCTTGACCGGAATACAAAAAACGAAGTTACATTGCATTTTGCTTATCAACTAATATCGACGCCGTCGCGGCGTAGTCGCACAGCGTGACAGTATTAACGTGACGGCTGCGGGTTCGATTCCTAATTGGGGGAATTAATTATTAAATACTGGAACAGAGTGCGGCATGTTGTATACCTACAGCGTGAATTAAAAAACGCCTGAAACGACTTTTAATTCCAAAGAGATTTGTAGAAAGGCATGCAATTGCAAGTATACAAAAAATACACATTCAGGAAGTCTAAATTGATGTAAAATTCTAATAATAATACGTTATATACGTTATATTTAAGAATGTAAAATTGATTAACTAATTTAATACGTTAAACAAATATACATGTCAAATTCACAACACGCTGCCGCACTTTCAACTATGAACGCGATGGCTATGGTAACTCATAACCTCACTTTGGTACACTTTGGTAACAGGCATGCAATGCAATGTCTCGACGATAGTGCGGTGCGTCGAGAATGTAGTGTCTGTACACTAATTTCCCTCGCCACGAGTACCGCAACAGATTCTCAAGCGTATAAAAGTAATTTTCAAATAACTGCGAAATGTCAGCAAACCACATTTTCCCATCACTCTCAAAGTGGGACAATAAACAATAACTTGTGAACATTTTAATAGTACGTAGTGTTCGTTGTAAGCACTGCAAGGTGTAAGTTTGATGCCAAATTTACAGCGTTTGATGATGTGAATGGTGTTCCCATTCGGGGGAATTAAATATTTAATATTTTCATATTCTCGCTCTGGTAAGGAGGCAGAGCGCGGCGTGCGCCCTCCGCCACTCAATGGGCAATGCTTCGAGAATCCGATGGAAGTGTCCTATGGGACCGAGTGCCTTTACACTAGGTTCCCAGATACTCTGCCTACCCTGCTGTGTGCGAGATTGGGAGTCAAGCTAAAAACAATTCCGCTTATTATTATAATAATATTGTACCCTCCCATAACCGTTTTGTTTCTTTTTATTACTTCCCATACTCCCCTTCCTAAAACTGAGTACTCTTTTAGGACATTAGGACTCCCCCCCCCCCTCCCCCTTCGACTAATTCTTGGTGGAAATACAAGTTGGTATGCAATATACGCTTGCGAGTTCAACATAGTCCTTAATGGGCCCGCTTCGCTCCCTGTGGAAACTGAACATTATAAAGAATTTATTTATGTGTGACCTACAATTGTATATGTGATTAGTATTGTTCCCCCCGAAAGAGAATCGAACCCGTGACGCTTATAATAAGCCTCAGTCGCACTACACTACGACGGCCTAATACCCACAGCATCGTATATTAGAATGTAATTCTTAGAATTATATTAATCGTATATATTTTTAAATATTTTTTGCGTTTAAACTATTTTAAAACTAATTTAGTTTATACAACAATACGATTACCTTTTTCCTTGTGAACATTGTACCTACTTACTGTGCAGTGTACTGTGTACTGTGCATTTAATAAAGACAATCTTAACTAAGATTTAATTTCTGATTATATATATATTCAAGGGTAAATGCAGAATCTCGAAATGCAGAAACGCATTAACATTGCTATTTTAATAAGTATCATAATATTACTAGAGACTCAAACGCAGCATCGTTTGCTCAAATTTATTTTTATACTAGTGGGCCCGTGCGGGGCTACGCCCGCTTGAAATAAAAATATTAATAAAGAAATTGAAAACTAAAGATTCGGTCAATATATAAAATCACTGTTACGACAATTAGCAAAATTGTCGAACTAAATACTTTAAATTGACATAACTTTTTTATTTATGAACCGATTGTAATAAAATAAACCCTATATGTTTTCGGAAGCTTTCCATAATCCAATAGTAAAACCGCATCGATTCCTCAAGTGGGGATCGAACCCACAACCAGTCTCGTTACAGTCATACAGACACACAGAGGAAAAGAAGATGCTGAATGGTCTCAATTATACCATCGAAATGTAACACGCTTTTGTTATTTATTAAGTGTTACATTTCTTATTAGAGTTAATTATTTTTTTTTTAAATAATAAAGCTTATTGTTAAAAAAAGACTTGTTTCTTCAATTTTTCAAATAATATTGATACTATTTGAACATATATTTGTAGATAGAAGGCTCATAGATAGAATAGATAGATAGAGACGTCGGCGGTTCATATGTACTCGTGTAGGTAATTTACCGATTTAGTTTGACAAATTCCATAATTGGGGCTTACCACCCAGCTCATAATATCGGTGAATGGACGTCGTGACCCAATAAGATTGCGACCGAGTATTAACATTGTGGATTCGATTCCCACTCGATACAAGATGGGCGAGATATGAAGAAAGGAGTGCCTTGACACCTTCCATCGATCCTGTTAAACAGCATTTGGTATATATAAAATTGAAATTAAGTAGTTTGCACAGTTTAGGAATCCCAAGAATTACATATATGGTTTTCATATTTTTCGTTAAAAATTTCAGTAAAATTGACAAGCATCTGAGTACAAGTCCGACGGTTGTAGGTTCAATCACTACGTTGCGGAATTAAAAAAAACCTAGAATAGAGTGTCTTAGCACTAGATTTTTTTCTGCATACCCTGCTATCTACTATATGCGAGATACAGGGTAAAGTTAAAAAAATATATAAAATATCATTTATTATACTTAGCTATAAAACTTACCTTTTATATATGAAAATGAACGAGGATGATCACGATAATGAAGACTTTGCTGACTTCAGATTTTTCTTTGATTATAAAGCGCTTAGTCTATGAGGATTTAAACTAAAGAACAATAAATAATAATAATATATTTTTTTAATTAAGACATTAGTCCACTTGTTAGTAATAGTTAAAACTTACCCTATGTTAATACACATTTATTGTAAAAAAAAAAACATACACATACAACTGACTTCCGTTGAGACTCCTACACCATTGACTATAGCTAGTAGCAGGAGCATTAAGATTTACCCAGCTACTAAGCAATGAGGAGTCCCATCGGTCAGCCAACGTGCTCAGGATGGTGTTCGATGCTCCAAACATCAACGACGCGCGGCAGATCGAACAACACCCTGAAAGCGTTATTATATTGGACGCGCATTGCACCGTATGTCCGCACAGACCGCACAGACCACACAGACCGCACAGACCGCACGTGTAGAATATTTGACAGGTTTAACTGAGAGCCCCCTAGATGAACACTAGTTACTGTCCATTGACTCCTTAGGTCTTTCACCTAAAAAACCATGACCTCACTTTTAGATGCATTATATCTAAGCACATGTGGTGAAGCAACTTAGTCAAAGCACCGATCGACGGGCTCAGCAGCACCTATCGTCTGCATAGCTGATGTTGTTGATGCACGTCCCTCCTACATGACATCCTATGTAGGTGCTGCTGAGCCCCTCGATCAGCTTGTTAACATAAAAGTTAAAAAGCTTGGATGAGGACAATTCCCCCTGCCTCACTCCACATTCCAAACTGTAATCATTCGACTGCTTCCCAGCCCATTTGACACATTTCCTTTGGTTGTCAACGCCGCGTTATGCCTGTGTGTGTTGTGTTGTGTGTGCTTACAATTGCACGCTTGTGCCCCGCGCCACGACAGCCTCAAAAATGTATTGTGCGCACATAATAATATAATTACGTATATAATTAGTACTATCAAAGATTATATTACGGAAATTCACATTAATTAAGGTTAGAGTTAAAAATCTTAATTAATCAAATGAAGGTCTAAAATTTTAATTAGAATCATATGTACAATAACTGCGCTACCATACATATGAATATCTATACCGAGGCCATGCTTCATGCTTTACCACGCATACAGCAGAGGGTACTTGGGAACCTTGTGTAGGATACACCGTTCTCCGTTCCTCACTTTCGAATGATACGCTAGCTGCCCTACGCCACGACCGCTTCAATCATTTTCATATCCCTGTACACTATATGCACGCAATGTGTCGAACATTTAGTGGAAACGGGAGACGGAGTTTCTTAGCACTATGTTACTTTTGCCTGCTGATCCCTACTCAACAATTAATAATTAAGATTAACAATTAGGTATATTTAAGTTATATCCATTATCCTAATATGAAAAATACAAATCACGGCGTTGAGTTCCGCCAATCAACAAGCAAAAAAATCTATATATATAAATATATAACATGAGTAACAATGAAAAAATAAAATGAAACAGGATCACAATTCTAAATAATTTGATATAAACACACTTTTACTAAGCCAAATGGCTCTACGTCATACGATAAGGTACTGTGAAAAGGATTCGACACGGTTACCTCACGTTAACTGGAAAAGAATCTTATTTTTTAGGCTATAAAGTAGAAGTTTGAGTGATTTTTAAACCAGATGTTGGTTGCGAGTTTTTGTTTCATCGCAGAAACTATTACAAAATGATGAACAATACTGGATTGTTATTTAGTCAATTAACTCGATTGCAGTATAAAAACGATTTAATCATATATTTTTATATATATTAAGATATAGCATACGTATATGGAAATAAATTTGATGAATAATTTAATAAGAAATAATAATGTTTGTATTGAAAATACAGAAGAACATATTTATATACGTTAGACTGTATACGTTTGTAGTTTCAATTCCACTCGAGGAATGAAATAATAAGACAAAACGCGGATTTAAATTCCGCTTATCAACACGCAACATTGGCGGAAAGTTGACAACGGAGAGTTGTGACGCTATCTTGCCTCTGGCGGGAGGCCGGCCAAAGTAGACATTTAGCATTCCAAAGAGTTTGAATAGGTTTTATTAGAACAGTCTTCAATCAATACATTTCTAGTAGGTATTTAAAGGTTGGCAGAGGGAACCTGAGTTCCTAGTATTAAGATAATCCGTTGATCATAAACGCACTTGCTCCCCACTTTCTGCGGAATTCTTGAGGAATTGCGTGTTGAGCGGCGGACCTAAACGTCCCACTTTATCCCGTTAGTAGAGGGAGTAAATGAAAATATCAAATTCGCATTGCTCATACCCTCGAGTAGGAAATCGAGCCTCAACCGTCGCGTTTACAATCAAACGAAAAAGACCAAGCTAGAAATCTATTATTAGGTTTAATAATGAAACATAATAATAATAGAGAAATCCTAGTATAACATTTTCCAAAAAAAATTCATTAGCCATGCAATTTTCAGTGAACTTCAAATGCATTCCTGGGAAGCGTTTATTATCTGTTCGGAGAACTGCTATCAACCATTTAAATTACACTTTGTAACTCGATAAGTTATAGTGGCGTGTTTCGACGTGATGGTTGCTAGTTCAATTCCTATTTGAGGGGAAATTGTTAGGGTTCCGTACTTTTAAAGATTGATCGGCTCGTTGTCTGTGTGTCCATCTGTCTGTAAATACCATTTTTTTCTTATGATGTATAAAACTGAAAATAATATGATATAATCAAGTCGTATATACTTCCAAAATCAGAATCGAGATATCGAAGATAAATCGCGGTGTTGAGTTCCGTCACTCACTCAACACGCAATGTCTTCAAAATGACGCGGAGACCGGTGAACTCTGAAAAAAACATGCAATAAAAGGCGTGGGCTCTATTTTAGCATTTTGATGACGTTACTTGTAATTATTTCCTTTCTCTTTTAAACGCTCCCAGGTTCATATTTCTTAAAATTTTTCATTGAAAACGAAAGTGTACGTAACTGAGACGTAATCTCATAAATATTTGAACTGTACGTACGTACCTACACGCGTACACGCGAGTATGTAGATAGTGTCTGTGTGTGCGATTGTTGTAAGTTCGATTCCCAACTGTAATTTCGAGGCGACAATTTTAAATTATTTTTCAGCGCTAAGCAATAAGTGGAAAATTTTATTGATTCAGCACTTATTCTCATCGATACATATTAATTAGAAACTACTACATACACGCTTAATTATTTGTTTTTTAAGTGTTTGCATTCAAAGGTACATAGCTGCTTAAGCTTCACGGTGTATCCCGCATAAAGCGATATAGGCAGAAGAAATCTAGTATTATGACATTCTACTGTCAACTGTCTATATCGCTTAAAATTTTCGAGATATTACGTGGCGAAACTCAACGCCGCGCTTTAAAAAAATCATACCTCACTAAGTTACTCGTACTTACATAGTTAGTAAAAATATTTCGGTTTATAAACACCTCGACTGTGATTCTCCACGCCGAGTGATCTCACGGCGTGGCTGATTTCAAAGTTTTCCTCTTATTCATTATAACAAAGTATGTTTCCAATGTTATATAAGTGCCTATTATTGTTCTTGGTCCCTTCTTGGTGCCAAAAGGAAACATTATAGTTAACTTATTTATAACTGACGTATAGTATAATAAATAATATTAAAGTATTTTATGTATTTATTGGGTTATTTTTAGTTTCAAGGTTTTCCTGTATAGCAAAATTTTCAAGACGTTGCTTGATGGGTGGCAAAACTCGACGTGTTTGACTACCGGGAAATAAGAATAATTTAAATATAATCATTGCCTCGATTTGAAATCGAACTCGCAACCACTGAGTGTACAGTTTCGCTCTCTCACTACGTCGCCATGTTGAGTGATGTTAGGTAGTGAGTTCAAATTTCATTTACGCGGTGTGAACACCTTCTCTGTTTAGATTCTATATCTATTATACGTACAAAATCTTTTAAAGATTACAGATATACGTTACGTATTTTAGTTTTCATATACTTAGTCACTGAGTTAAATTGAGTTTCGTTGCATACTCGCAGGTAGTATTTATATTAATCTTCATATTATTTCTTTTTTAGTTTTACGCTGTATCCTACATGTAGCAGGGTACCCAGAGAATATACAGAGAACCCAGTGTTAATACACTCCGAACCTCACTATATATAACACATAAAAAATAATTATATAATATGTCAGATATAGAGACCGTCGTAGCGCAGCAACACAGTGTGTGTAAAAGCGGCGGTTGTGGGTTTAATTCCTCACTCTGATAACGAGTTGACTTCCGCTACTCTACTGAACTATTAATTCACTAGGTTCCCTCTGCCCAATCTGCTATGTGTGGGATCCAGCGTGAAGCTAAAAATAAATATATACTTATTAACACATGAGGCGGCTAAAGGGTACTTATAGCTACATAGCTACTCAGACAGAGGAGAACAAAGAGAACGGAGCTACGGTCGCCAAACGCTACGGTCTCTACATACCTCTTTCGCCTCGTCCACTGTCATCAACCTCTTGCTACTCATGATTCTTAGGTGACCTTCCTCCAGTATCTTTAATACTGTATTTTCGAAGGTCAACGGAGGTCTCACCCTACAACTCTTACCGCTCACTTTTCCATCAAAATTATTTTTTGGCATTCTTTCATCACTTATTCGTTGGACGTGCCCAAACCAGCTGAGCACGTTCTTCTTCATTCTGACCGTGACACTTGGGGGTCCAAGATGGAAGGCTTGTTCGCGGCGACCCCTGCCAGCCCTTACGAGAGCTGAAACGATCCATCTGCCACGTGCACCTCGAGAAAGCGCAACATATATTTTTGGATTCAAATGTCACCTTTCAATTATCAAAATCTTAATCAGATTGGGTTCTTCCATTTTCCATTCCCCACTTTTCGAGCAATTCTGGAGGCATTTCGTGGTGAATGGCTTTGGCGTGGCTTTTCTCCAACAGCAGAACGAAGAAATGAAAATATTAATTAAATATTTCATTTTATCGAGTGGGAATCGAACCCAGAACGGGTCGAGCCGGGTTTACAGTCATACATTTGTGCCCCTGCGCTACGACTGCTATAGGAAGCCGAGTGCCGTGGAAACTAATATTACTTTCAATGACTTAGCGTAACCTAATGCTGCGAAGCTACTATTATTATATTACAGATTACCTACAAGCTAATAACTGACACGGTAAATCGTCATTTAAATACAACAATATAAACATTTTGTACGTACATTTGAACCGACTACCGTCACGCTTTCTTGAATTACAACTATATTTATTTCTTCTTCTCTTTAGGCAGAGGGTAGGTTACCCAGTATTGAGACACTACGTTCCGATTAAGACACTTCCGTTCCGCAGCATTGCGTGTTGAATGGCAAACACAACACCGCGTTTGAACCCGAACATGCAAAGCCCCCTACTATCTAGTTAATAGTCCAATGTCCTTGTAAATCCAATATGGCGGCCGCAATAAAATGGCAGATTAAATTATGAATATTATCGCATTCAACCTTTTTAATAGCCTCCTAATATGGGAAAGACTAATAAAAATATTTGAAACATATTACTTTTTTTAAATTAACGGTATATCTTTCACGCAGTACGGCAGGCAGAAGGAACTTAGTGTTAAGTAAGACACGTGGGCACATGGCGTGTGACTGTAAGCGACAGGTTGTGGCAAAGCGCAGCGTTGAGTTGCGCCACTTGACACGCTATGCTTCCAGAAGTCAGCGGAAAATATGGAACGGAGTGTCTTACCACTAACTTCTCTTTAAAACTTTACGTTTTTAAGAAAATATCTTTTTAAAAACGCGAAAATATCGTTTTTTATGTATCATTACGTAGAAGTAGGTAGGTGGTTCTATTAAACGTTAGACCTACCTTACCTAGTTCAACATATTTAATAATATGTTGCAAGTCCCATCCCATCGTCAGTAACTGACGATTGAGGTTGTAGGGCGGCGGGACGACGTCTGATTGGAATTGCGATGGTTATGGATTTGACGGTATTAGTTTCAAAGTTATTAAAAATAAACCAAGACTATCGAACTGACAACCATCGCATTCACAATCAAAGGCAATAAAAATAATAAATACGTATAATATAATGATATTTCTTCAAATTTATATAACATATTGTTTATATACGGTAAGTAATAAATATGTATTATAATGGAGAAATCATTAATTTTATGTGATTTATCCTCGTTGTGTATTCGTTGTGTAACAAGTTGGCTCCACCAAGTACCAATAGGTATCTATTTGATGAAACGCCATATGCGCGGTAATATAGTAACGCAGTCAACAATGATGGGGAGTGTTCGTTTTATTGTTATAGAATAGTGGAATATACTAGTGTATATATATATTATTCTTTTGCCTTAAAAATAACGGCGGAGAGCGAGTGGGACTCCCGCGCGGACTGTTCCGTACAGTTATCTATTAAAAACTAGCAAAAAGATCACTTTTGGTTTACTGTACTTTTACACGTTTCTTAATGTTTGTTTGTCTGTTCATAGTGCCTGGTGACAGATGGACGAATTAGTCTTAGCAACAGTCCCGTTTTACCCTTTGGGTACAGAACTCTTATAAGATTATTTTGTTGTCTGTCTTTTTCTCAAGGACGCATTGGACATAGCGCACCGAACTTAATATCAAATATTCAATACAATGTCTTAAAGCAAAGCAAATAAATGTTTCTAAATCGACACAACAAAAGTACAAACAAATACGCCGCATACTTAAACTACTTATAAATCAAACTAATCTAAAAACAACTTATTACAAAAATATATTTGCAGTTTATTTCATACAAAATGAGTACATTCACCCGCAAATTTATGTTTGTCTTAAGTCCCGTTGACATAAGATTGGTACAGGACCCCCAATGTGCGAATCCAACTCACACTGTACCGGCTTTTCTATCTTTTAAAGTTGAATTTCACAATCTATAAAAAATATTTGTAATAGCAATACAGTGGCTAAAGTACCAAAACACAAGTGGGTTTGACTATGAAATGTTAAATACTGAAACGAATATCGTGTTTTAAAAAATAAATATGTATTTAGAATTTAGAATATATGAAATTGTGTTAAGAGAAATCTTTTTTTAAATTTATTTTACCGTCACGTTGCATCCCGCACGGAGCAGAGTACGCAGGGGGGAACTGGGAACCTAGTTTTGGGACACTTCCTTTCCATTAAGACACTTCCACTTACCGCCTAATTCCGGGATGAGTGATGGATTTCAACGCCGTGGTTTGCCTCGTTACCAGGGTGAGGAAAAGAATATATTAAATATTTCATTTTCTCGAGTAGGAATCGAATCCACAACCTGTCGTGTTACAGTCGCACGTATGTGCCCCTGCGCCCCGATTGGCCTGGCCTGGCATCTAATATCTTTACAATGACAAAAAAAATATTTTTATTTATTTATATTTAATAAACTTCACGCATTATCCCTTTCACTACTTTCCGCCCTTTCGAGACATTGATCTCCTAGATACGCCCAAAACCCACGCACCGTTATTTTCTCGAGACATGGCGTATTGAGTGGCGTAACTCAACGCCACGCTTTACCTACCAGAGCAGGGTAAATAACCATAAACTAATGCTGACATCGTTTGAAACTGTGAAATATTTTAAAAATCATGCAAATACACATAATTAATAAATTTTAGTAGCGTCAATATAAATAGTAATAATCTATTCGTATGGCGTAATGTGACAATATTTATACATTATTAACATCTCCATTTTTGCTTACGATATTACTTTGCAGTAAACAGAGTATGCCATAGTCAAGTACCTATTTACTTTATATGGGATAGGGTCGGAGCGCTCATAGGAGCGCGAACGCGGTGTGACTATAATTAAATGTAGATTATCTCATCAAGAAAGAAAGCGCTCGAAAATTAGGCGGTGCTGGGAGTGTTTTGATGAAATATTTACATTTCAATAAGTGCTTAACACTTCACTAATGTCTCTCTGCTCTTACTAGTATGTGTGCAAAGTTGTTAGTGCTTATTAATCGGTACGGAACCCTTGGTGAGTGAGATCGACTTGCACCTGTCCATTTTCAGGGTGCCGTGCCTGAAAAGGACAATATGGAACCTTTGAATCATTCACCCTGTCCATCTGTCAAGACTATTTATCTCGAGATCGCGTGGAGGTTAATTAATATGCATCGATATTCCTGCATTTCGTATGAAATTTGCTGCGTGATCAAAACCTGTAGGAGACTTCCCGTGAACCTACAGTTATGAAATTTGGCACTTAATTTCAAAGAAAATGAGGATATATGCCCGCAACTTAACTTAACTTGTCAACTTTTATAAGTCGTACTTCCCGTTGACCTACAATCCTGAAATTGATACTCTTACTCTTACCAGCTTTTATTTTTCTATATCTATACAATATACGTAATAATTTAATTTACTGAACCCGTTATCTATCTTCTTCTTATATAAAATCGAAAGGTCACTCACTCATCACAAAATTTCCGAAACTACATGTGCTAAGAATCTCAAATTTTGCATAGGAGTTACTTATAGGACGTAGGTGCTCGCTAAGACGGAAACTTGCAATATTCGACTTCTAAGGGGTTGTTTTTGGGGTTGAAAGTTTGTATGAAACTTCGTTACTACAAATGCTAGGGGTCTCAAATTTTGCATGGTCGTCATTTATAGGACGTAGGTACTCATGGAGACAGAAATTAATAATATAGTAGTTCACACAGGCGAAGCCGCGCGCGGGTCGCTAGTATCTTATAAAACATTCTCTTGCGTAAACAGCTTGCGTTCTTCTTCTTATACTATTAAGACATTTCATCAACTTGCTAGCGATTCACTATACGAATACAAACTTGTATTACAACTTCCACTGTTCTTTGGTTCCAGGACGAGACGGGGAGACTCATGAGGCGCAACATAGTGAGGTACGCGATATTAGCCTACGTCATCACGTTGCAGAGGGTGTCATTGCGGGTGAAGAGGAGGTTCCCAACATGGCAGCATGTTGTTGACTCTGGTGAGAAGGAACACTTATTACTAATTTCTTATTACTACTTAACACTATTCTCCTTCTGCTATATGCAGAAAAAATAAAAAAATTGTAATTTCTTACTTTTGGAGCAACAGAATGTACGGCATACATTCTTAGTCTCATTACAAAGTAATACAGCTATTTTAAATGCGTTTATCCCCTAGTCGAATTTGAATTGACTTCACCTGAAACATGTGACCTATAAATAAATATTTTATAGGTAATAGTAGTTACATGAATATCTACGATGATATTAAAACTCCTCAATAAGTTTTAAAAAAATTGTCAAAACAATGTTAATTAATAAAAAAAATAAAGTTGATTAATAAAGGTTCAGGGATTAAAGCTAGAAATGTGTTGTTCTTCGTGGGCTTCGTGGAGCTGTACAGCGGTACTGATCGATTCACCCTCGGAGGATACAATTATTTTCATTTCCTCGCTCTGGTATAAAGACTAATCTGGCAGTTGAGTTCTGTATGAAAAGTTGAACCTTCCGTGAAGATGAAAAAAATGTGTAGAATTAAAATATTATTATTTGTTGATTTTATTTTGAAAAGAACAACTTTTAAGTTTCTTGTCGGCTCTTGTCTGCTGAACTACCTTTAGAGCCGGTGGTAACGACAGGTTCATTCTACGAACAAAAGCGTTAACAAAAGTTTATTTAAATAAAAAATATTGTAAAGTTGACTTTCCCGACACTGAACTCTACTCTAACTCTACAAAAATAACAGTATAATCACATGGTAGATCCATTCTACTTCCATGGAAATCTAATAAAAAATGTTATATTTTTCCATAATGTATTATTTTTTTTTTAATTCCATATTAGTCACATTTTTAAAGGAAGATTTCCCGAATCAAATCCCGCTAAAACAATAATACCACAATGTTCCAGGTTTAATGTTAGAGAGTGAGAGGAAGGTGTTCGAGAAAATGGACGGGAAAAGTCCAATGTCGAAATACTGGATGCCCCTGGTGTGGGCTACGAATATTATAAATAGGGCTCGAAAAGAAGGGCTCATCACTAGCGACCATATAGTCCAGACGTTGCTGGTCGAGCTATCGGATATAAGGCGGAGGTTGGGAGCTCTTATAGGGTACGATACCGTGTGCGTGCCACTTGTTTATACTCAGGTTAGTTACAATTCTGCGTTACTTTTATAGGATATATTTGTTATTGGCCATATTAGACCAGTGTCAAGTCACGTCAGCCAAGTTAATACCGAGTTGCGCCACTACGGCTTCTATATCTAAAATGCGTGGGATTATAAAAATTGAATTGAATGATGGATAGAATTGTGCAATGACCGCTCAAGGGAAAATGTATATAATTTTTAAAATATTTTAATTATTTCCTCGCTCTGGTCTCTCTCGAAAATTGTGCGGAAAGTAAAGAACGCTGGGTTCTTCCGCTCTACCCAGCAAAGGGCACCACTCCACATAAGTGTAATTTTAATTCTTTATAAAACCCCCTTTCCCTTTCCCCAGGTAGTAACACTAGCTCTGTACACCTATTTCGTGGCCGCGCTGATGGGCAGGCAGCTGGTGCCCCCCGCACCGGGCAGCACGTCCAAGTACGAACCAGATGTGTACTTCCCTTTGTTCACCGCTTTACAGGTAGGATAACTTCTGTTTCTTTATCTTAATTTTTTTAAGTTCATTGAATTGTTTTTTGTTTGAATATGTTATTAATTAGATACAGCCTCTGACTGTAAACGCGACGGTTGTGGGTTCGATTCCCACTCGAGTGAATGACTTTGTATAACTCTGTATTAACCTACGATTATATGTAAACTTATATTAAAAAGCTAATGAGTTTGTAAAAATATAATTAATTAATTATATTATATAGTATATTTATTGGAGGAAGCATTCTGAGTGCGAGTAACTCCTATATAGGTATTTATAAAGCATGGTTATAATTGTTGTTTAAGTTTTGCTTCTACGTGGGGTGGTTGAAAGTGGCGGAGGTACTCATCAATCCCTTTGGCGAGGACGATGATGATATAGAACTGAATTGGCTTATTGACAGACATATAAAGGTAATTCTGAATATGCTATTAGATTCTTAAGCTTGTGACGTGACGATTGTGGCAAACGCACAATCCACCGAAGGAATAAATTTAATTCGTTTTCTACGGTCTGGTAGGAAGACAAAGCGCGGTGTTGAACTCCGCCATTCAACACGCAGCGTCTCGGATATTGGGCGGTGCGTGGGTTACAGGATGTCCTTATATTAGGTCCTTATCCCTTTGCGTACCCTGCTATATGCAGAATATTCAGTAATGGACAATCTGTAACTTTGAAGTCAAATAAGGCCAATTTATTTTATTTATTTATTTATTTATAACAAAGTACATTAAAATTAATTATTCTTCGCGGTCTTAAGCCCGTAAATAAATATATAAATAGTATAGTATAGTAATAAATATAGTAGTATATAGTAATAAATGCAATAAAATGGCAGATTACATATTATTTTGGTATTTGGTAAATAGGTATTTTGTTTTATACTTTCTATTTATTTATTTATTTATTTATATATATAATATAAGGTACTTAGTATGTGTCTATGTGAGTATGTACTATGTGTAATATACATACATATTTATGTAAGGCAAGTACACCCCGTACTTGCCTTACCGATTAGAGTCCTCCAGCAGGCCCCCTTCTGCACATTTCATCTTTATCTACAATTGTCTTTTGTTTTCTTTTCCTCTGTTGAGTGGTAAGGTAAGGCAACGCGCAACTTCTCGAAAATGGGGCAATGCGCGATGGCGAATCAGTGTCTTATCACTAGTCTCTCTTTACCTGCTAGGTTTTGTGTCAATATTAATATCAATACAGAGGGTTTAATTTGTATAAAGATTTCTTATAATATAAAAATAACTTTAAGTTTTGAGTCGCTATTATCTATAATATTATATATATTACGAACGACAAAGACCTCTTTACATTGCTTACATAGATTACAAGAAAGCATTCGACACCGTTTCACATTCAAGCATATGGAAAGCACTAGAAGAACAAGGAGTAGAAAATCAATACATTCAAATAATCAAAAATATATACAACATCAATAGAGGCAGAGTGAAACTAGGAACAACTGGACCATCTTTCCCTATAAAAAGAGGCGTCAGACAGGGAGACCCTCTATCACCGACAATATTTATTGCTGTTTTGGAGTCAATAATGAGAAAATTAAATTGGCAAACAAAAGGACTAAACATTAACGGTAATTACTTAAGCCATCTTCGTTTTGCAGATGATTTGGTACTCCTGTCGGAATCGGGCACACAACTACGCCAAATGATACTATTATTAAACACAGCAAGTAAAGAAGTTGGACTGGAAATTAACTTATCCAAAACAATGCTCATGACCAATAGTACAGAGGTAACCATACATGTGGACAACGAGGAACTCCAATACACAGATAAGTACATTTATCTAGGCAAACAAATTGGTTTTGACAGAAGGAACAAGGAGTGGGAAATAGAAAGACGCACACAAAGCACCTGGAACAAATACTGGAGTATGAAAGAAATTTTTAAAAGCAAGCTGCCAGTTATGATAAAAACGAAAACGATGTCTTCTAGTCTTCTACCGTGCCTTACATACGCATGTCAGACTTGGAAGTATACCAATAAAATCAAAAACAAAATCATTACCTGCCAGCGTGGTCTTGAGCGCAGTATGTTAAATATCCGCAGACGTCAAAAAGTTCGGCACACAAAAATCAAAAACATCCTAAAGTCCACAGATGCACTAGTCCACGCACGAACACTAAAGTGGAGGTGGGCGGGGCATGTAGCACGAGTACAAGACGATAGATGGACTAAAAGAATAACCACATGGAGAGGTCCAAGAGGTAAAAGACGGATAGGGAGACCTCACGCGAAATGGCAGGACGATATAATTGGAATAGCTGGCTCAAACTGGATTCAAGTTGCTCAGGACAGACAGTCATGGTCTCTTTTGGAGGAGGCCTTCACCCAAAGAGGGGTTCTTGCAGATTAATAGTATCTTAATTTACAAATAAACACATATATGCGTGTAGATATTTATCTCATATTAATTAATATTAAATGTAACACTAGAACCATTAACACTATGTCATAATAATTAAAAATAAATATTAAATATCATAGAATAGAAATATAACACCTGCACATTAATGTACTTATTATGTATGCAAGAAACAATAAAGGCTTTTTTATTTTTTTATTTTTTTATTTATTTTATTATCTATAAACAATTTTATTCTTAGGCAGCTTACATGATAGTTGACGAGATGCACGAAGAACATCCAGAGCTGCTCAAAGACCAGTATTGGGAGGAAGTGGTACCAAAGGACCTTCCATACACCGTCGCTTCCGAGCACTATAGGAGGCACGAGCCGCCGTGTTCCGCCGACCAGTACAAAGTGAAAGCTGAGGACGCGGTTTACGCTAATGTCCAAACTCCGAGGAAGAGTCATGATGAAACTTATGCAGATTACGTGAGTTTTTTTTCATTGTTTTTGAGTACTCTTGTGTACTTTAGGGTAGGTAAGTGTTGGTAACTTTGGATGCTAGATGAAGTAACCGGAACCTTATTTGATTTTCTATCTACCTGTTCACCTTGTTCGCCTGTGTGATCAAATTGAAATAGCTAAGAGTTATGACATATTGTCAGGTGCGGAAAATAACTCTAACCTCTACAAAGGGTTACGTCGAAACTTTTATCATGTTGTAATATAACCATGATAGTCTTTCCAACAAACAAACAAAAACTTAAACCTTATAGTATTATTAGTATAAATAAACAATAATTAGTAATAACTACATTTTACGGCAGGGTCACAAGCAAGTGGCTATACGCGACGTTTGTAGGTTCGATTACCACTCGGAGGAATTAATATTTTCATTTCTTCGCTCTGGTAACAAGCCAAAACGCGGCGTTGAGTTCCGCCACTCAATACGCAATGCCTCAAAAATTTGGCGGAAAGTTTGGAACGGAGTGTTTTAACATTAGGTTTTCTCGGCCTACCCTGCTATATGCGACATACATAGTGAAGCTGACTTATTTAGATTTTCGAAAAACTTTAGTTTCACAACATCTTATACAATAGTTCTTTCGTCGTACTTTGGTAAAAACAGCGTTAAGTTATGAACATTTTGTTTGTTAAACTGTTTTCCTGAACTGAATCCATATGATCTAATCCAAAGCTAGTATTTAAGTAACAATTAAATCTAAAGTTAATACTAATATAGTTTATAGAAAAAAAAAAGTAACTTACATCGATTACAGGAAAGTGTGGACACACCGCTAGTGGAGAGACGCAAGAATTGGTTTCAAAGGCAAATCTCGCGTATGGGGTCGGTCAGATCTGCCTCCACCGCGTACTCCTCGGGGGGCTTCTTCGGGAGGAACCGTCACAACTCGGTAGTGTACTCAAGTCCCGAGGCGGGACAGCCGGTCACATCGCCACCGTATAAAATGTCCTTGTATGATAGACTTGTGGGAAGAAAGTCGGGGAGAGGACAACATAGACAGAATTCTAAACATGGTTAGTGTACAGTTATATAGTTATTAAGTTTTATTTTAATCTTGCATATATCACAGCCTATATTCATATAGTGGGTTCGATCTGTGCGGCGTTAAGTTCGTCCACTCTACATGCAATGTCCAGACTTCGTGTGGAAAGCGAAGAGTCTTAACACTACGTTATTTCTGCTTATCCTGTTATAAGTGAGTGGTGTTGAAAAAAAAATGCGCACAAATTTGACTCTTAAAAATATTTCATTGAACACGTGTTTCAACCCCTAAGGGTGCAAATAAGCAGGCGAAGCTGCGCGCGTCAGCAATAAAATTATTTTTGATTAAATGGTATCTACAAGGGTTGATCTTTATTTGAGAGAAATTTGTATTTTTAATAGATGTGTAACTTATATAATTTTAAATATAGATTTTATGTTTTCCTCAAAAACAACCGATACTTAATTTTTTATTGTACCACTAATAATAATATACTTAATATAACTTTATTTATCACCATTTACATTTTCTAAAACACATGGTAACTTAAAACTTAACTATATATTTCGTACAATGATAGTGGATGCCACTGTTCCGTACTACGAGACCTGTATTACGAATGATTTTGTGTTTCTCTTAATGTCTAAGAAAATACTTAAATATAACTAATAACACTTAAAAATAACAGGTAACCAAAAAACTAACGGTTCCATACCAACAACGTTACGGAACCGCCCACGCATACCCACACCGGACGTCACTAAAGAGGTTATGGATAGGGAGAATCGCATAGCCATGAGGACTTGGGGACCCCAGGATATGGGTGTGATCATGCACCAGGCCTACCAGAACGAAGTCCCGGTCCTCGGTGCCTTGGTCCTGTCTCCGATCCAAGAGTTGGATAGTGGTTCTGTGAATAATACGTTACACGCGGGGCAGCCGGGTACTACGGCGCTGGCTCAAGCTGTCTTAAGTCCAGGGTTAGGGCAAGGTTGGTAATTTTTGTTTTTTTTAAGAAAAAGTACTGGAATTGAAAGTTTTATCTCAATTTATTTTTTCACCTTTGAGCGGGAAGTCAAAATAATTTTATATAAGTATAAACTTCTTGGCGCAGTGGTACCACTGCGTGCGACTGTAAATTCGATGGGTTCGATTCCCACTCGGGGGAGTGAAATATCATTTCCTCGCTCTGGTAACGAGGCACTGTTGATTTCCGCCATTATTGAACGCGGGCTTTTAAATACGCACTCAAAAATACAGTGAAAAGTGGGGTACAGAGCGTTTTAACATTTTTTATCTCGGCGGGTAAGAGCGTGAAATTAAAAAAAAAACGGATACATGATACATGAAGAGAAGTGGGGTCGAATCTACCACCATCGCGTTCACAGTCGTACGCTGTGCCGTGCTGTGCTGTGCTTGAATATATTTTTTGTACCTGTTTTTGAGTTTATTGTTTGTTATATATTATTATGTATCATATATTAATTATATACTATGTTTTACTCAAATTGACATCGGCCCTGTGGCGCAACGGATAACGCGTCTGACTACGGATCAGAAGATTCCAGGGTCGTTTGAAAAATATTTTATAAAAACATTCAAATTTTACCACCCTTTTATATTGCCATATTTTATAAGCATTTAATTCTTTTTAGTTTTTGACTTTTAATTTAGATGTTTTTTCGAAATATTTCAAGTAGCGTAGTATCTATGAAAGAGAATATTACACTATTTGAACAATACAATGAAATTATACAGTAAAGTATATAAGAAAATTGCCTGTTACGACGCTAGACTTGCTCTACTAGCAATTGCACTCAGGGAGACCCATTATTATTTAACTGACATTAAATTAATACAAATTACAAAGAAGGCAGACAGGTGGATAGGTGGAAAATAGGTAGCGCTTTAAGGAAGAACGTAAAACTGCAAAAAAATATGTCAATTTTCTTTTTCTATAACATTTTTCCTTAGGTATGTTAGCCACAACGCCGGTAGTGACCCCGGTGACGCTGTCACCTATAGTGTCTCAACTCACTCTCTCCGCTCCTACCACGCCTACCACGCCTGTCGACAGGAAGGCAACAGTCACTGAAATACCATCCGATACTGAAACAGGGACACCACCAGAATTCACAAGAAAAAATTCCAAACGCGGCGAAGTGTACGTCTAATTGCTAAATCTAGGTAACTCTACTATCCTACTTGAATACTTATCGAGTATCGACCTTAGTTACCACTACCACGTTTATCATAGGGATATGGGACTTGTTATTAATACTGATTGACGTCTCTGGCTGTTTAATGAATCACTTCATTTGGAGTATCGGGCTGCCTAACATATATTTTATGTTGACTGACCAAGTGACTTTCTCTACAGTTTTTTCACATTTTGCGGTCATTTTGGTGACGGAACGGACCAAGCATTTTCTCTTTTCAGTCCAAAGAATTTTTTATATAAATACTAGCGGACGCGCGCAGCTTTGCCTGCTTATTTGTACCCTTATGAGGTGAATTATAATAAACCATAAAACACGTGTTCAATGAAATATTTTTAATTCTAAATTACAAATTGTATAAAAAATCGGTAGCGATTTAAAGATTTTTCCATACAAACTTTCAAACCTTTATTTGCACCCTTAGGGGGTGAATTCTAGAAAACCATGTAACATGTATTCAATTAATTACTTTTAAGAGTCTGAATTTCAAATTTTATAAAAATTGGTGCCTATTTAAAAAAAAACTATACAAACTTTCAACTTTGCACCCTTAGGGGGAGAATTCTAGAAAACGATGAAACACAAATTTTCAAATTTTGTAATAATCGGTGCCGGTTTAATTTTTTTCCTTACAATCTTTCAACCCCTATTTCACCTTTAGGGTTAAAATTTTTCAATACCCTTCTTAGTGGATGTTCAGATTACGAAAAAAATAAACATGTCCAAATTTCATATTTCTATGGCGCACAGCGGTTACGGCTGTGCGCGCGTCTTACCTCAGTCAGTGAGGACAAGTCCTTTTATATATATAGATAATGCAAGTAACGTTACTTACTCGGTAACGTTAAGTTACCTTTTTAATGATAAAGACGCACAAAAATTTTTGAGTCATATTAATTTCTTTATTCATATCAAAATATTAAATTAAAGACAACATTATTTTACTGTGAATATCTGTTTGTTTCATATAGAACCACAAACGTCACGCACTCGCTAGCGAGTGCAGGTGTAGGTTCGATACTCAAACTGAATCTCTGCATGTTTTGTACTATTTCATTAAGTTACCTTTGTATTGTATCGGAAATAACAAAAATAGTTAAACTTATTTCTCTATTTTATCCCTTTCTGTAAAGATCGCTTGAGTGATATATTTTTATTAATATTATTATATACTTATTTTATTTTATATTGCCAAATATGATGGAAAATAGGCAGTGATTTATTATATATAGAAATAATTGCAACAAGTCTTTGGAATATTATACCTATGTCTTCGAAATGACTACCTCTGACCTTGAAGCAAGTTCTTATTTTATCAAGTTCTGACATTCATCTTTAATAGAAAGGCCTGAAAACATCTAAAACTAGATTTTTTGTTATTTTAGATCTCAAATTTGCAAATTTTTTCCCCCTTTATAAATATAGAAGTCAAAAATTCAAAAAAGCGCTCTGTCCTCTCTGGCTACCCCTGTAGGTATGAAGCTAAATAAAAAATTGTAATTATAAACAAACATTTTTTATACTTTTACAAAAACCTCATACAATTGTAAAAATACTGTCCATATAACTCCAGCTGTCAACTGGAATTTACCATAATTTATATAAAATAAGTAAATATTGTATATTTTAGACGAATTTATAAATATTAATAGATATTAAGCGTCACCATTTGTGAATTATTTCCGTCCAAAGTGGTGCTAGCGTGATTTATAATAACGGTATGACTGACGAAGAGGTATTTTTTTTATTAAGTTATAATATTTTAGTTTTGTCTTTTTTATTATCGGTATACTGATTGTAGAACTTGGAACTATAAAAAACATCAGGCTCTAAGATTTGTGTTTTGTTAAATTAAAATAAGATCCATTTATTTCCAGGATTTTCCAGATGTTTTCCAATATTTCCAGATTATTCTACGATCACTGCGTTAACTTGTGCGTAAACAAATTTGAATTTACCCCTATTAGGGCTATAAAAATATTATGAATTCTTAATGTGTAGTTCTATTTTTTATTTACTACTTTTACTTTGTTACTTGTGAAATATAAATTTTAAAATATAAAATTAATTTCTACCCTTATCTATGATTGTTTTTCGACACAGTTTACAGGTTTGAGTGTTGCCATAATCATATAAAAAAGATTATATTCTTATTTTTAATAAAATTTTAATGAAACTGAATGTGTTGTTATTTATATTATACCTAGAATTGTTGGCTTCTAAGATTTTTCCAAATAAATTTAAATAAAAAAAAGTTAAATAAAAAAAGGTTGAAAAAACATTGTTTGTTTTCTTGTTTGTCGTTTAAATATATGTTCAGTAGTTGTTTGAATATGGGAATAATAAAACTTGAAAAAAGAAAAATGATGTGAAGCTTGGAGCAGTGCCGTGGACTAGTGACCACATTTGTAGGCTTAAGGGATCCCTTTCCCTTATAACAACACTCGCTTTTCACTGCCCCAGCCCGGAGCTCCAGTTCAACTACAAGTAGATAATTATAAATAAGTTTAACCACATTTATAATTAAGATCGAACCACATCTATAATTAAGTCGAGGTTAACCAGCGGTGGAGCACGAGTAGTGCTCCGAGCCGTGGTAGAGCCTCGACCCGCGTACAACGTCCGTGCGTAGGTCCCAAAATAAAAGTAATGCAACAGGAAATAGAATAACTATACAGTGTTGCTAGTGCTTTGTAACATTCGGCCATCCTGCAAGGCCGGGCACTCGCTGCGATCATCAGCTCCAGAAAACTGCAACATAACATTTTATAGCAGTAATATTGTACTCGATGCGTCTTTCTCAACTGATATTTTCGTTAATTATTACAAAACAATGTTTATTTCTGAATTGCTACGAAACTCCTTTTTTTTATCTTGACACCATTCATTGCTATCATAAATTGAAAAGAAAAAGCATAGAATATTATTTCTTAGCGTTACGCTGTATCTCGCACATGGCATGCTTATATCTACATGTGATGTGACTTTCTTTTTTTTTATTATAATCAAATGATAGAAAAGCTGATCGCTGATTCGCTGTCTCATTAACGCAGCTAAGGCATCGTTGTTAACTCTGTTACCGGCAGCAATACGTAATGTAGAAAGGTCTACATCCATTGCGTATCTTCCATCTGAACAAACCATACTTCCCAGATATACGTACCATTTCATTAATTTGTTCTAATATAATCTTAGCATTTATGCTGATCTAGCATTCCGTCCTTTGTTCATTTGTTTCAGATACCAGAACGTTTGTTGTACTTGCATTCAGAAAATAAAATAAATATTTATTTAAATGTATATTTCTAATTCTTTGTTAGTGTCGAGGCAAAGCGCGGCGTTGAGTTCGGCCACTCAACGCCGCTCCACAAGAGTGGGGAACGGAGTGTCTGGTGTGTACAGGATACAGCGTGAAGCTGATTTTACTTATATCGTTATCCAGGTTCTCTCTGCCTAAAAAATTCTTAAAGCTACAAGGAATTAAGCTAAAAGCACGAATGAAAAAAGTAAGGGAAATTTAATCAAAATTTGTTCATCTTTTGTCCTTCTCCTTTCGTACTATGAAATTGAGCTACCTACAAATAATCGGATAGACACGAGTCTGTAGTCAACATCGTTTCGAGGCGTGTGTCCTGTCCGATCACAGACATCGTTTTTTTATGCGTACAGAATAAGGAGATGGACACTCTGTACCCCAGACACCGCGCCGCCCTATTTTTCGAGATAGTGTGTATTAAATTCGTTCCCTCCAGTTGACATTTAACCCACGATTTTCGCGTTATTACCTACTTCGTATACATTACGCAAAATAACGCAAAAGAATGCAAAAAATAAGTATAATAGAAAGAGATAAGATATACTAAGAATTCAATTCTTAATAAAATTTTCACTTGATTTTTCAATTTTTCATTTCATTCATTTTCACTTGATTTTTAAAAATGTTAACTTTCAAATACATGAAAATACCTAAAGAAATAAAAACATTATACAGAAAGTGAATAAACGACCCTGCCAGGAGTGGAGGATGAACCTGGAATCTTCTGACCCGTAGTCAGACGCGTTATCCGTTGTGCACCAGGTCCGATAGAACAATTTGTATATCTTTTCTTATTTAGATCACGTTTGATTACGCATGAGCTTTCAAAGTTTCAAATGTATACGAAGTAACAAAATTTAAATATTAAAAGCAACGAAAAGTTGAGAATGAATGATTCTCCACTTGTCGTAATCTTTAATAGTTATTAATAGTAATGGATATAGTATTCGATTAGAGTGTCAGCACCACTTTAAATAAAACCACAGTTTTAACTACTCTATAAAAGCCTAATACAAATAAAATAAATAATAAAATTATCATTGTAAAATAAAACGCCATTTGTTAAGTACGTATTTAATTTAATTAATACGTTTACTGTTCCCACAAAATCTTATTATATATGTATATGTGTATGTAGGTGTGTTTGTATGTATGTATTTATGTATGTATGTTTGTGTATATATAAATGTATGTATGTATATGTGTATATATTTGCCCATTTATATATTTTATTTAGTACTTAGATTTATTTAGTGCACCCCTCCTAATTTAATTAATGCTCTCCTCTATCCAAAGGTTGCCTGGGAGAGATTGCTGGCTTAGCAATAAGGCCGCCTATTGTGCTGTTTTTTGTATCATTATAAACACATTTGTAATTAATTATTTGGTGTGCAATAAAGAATATTTTACTTTACTTTACTTTTACTTTACTTTACGACGCACGCACACATAAACCTATCCGCAGGAACGCCGCCGCACACACTTCATTTCGAAATCAAGTCGTAGGTATTGGCCTTAAAGTCCAAAGTTGTTTAACTTTTACCCTTAGTAGTTTTTTTTTTCCCAGTTTAACGGTTGTTCGTAATAGTTTTAGAAATGGCTAAACTAGTGTTTGTTTATTTCAAGCAGAGCAGAAATAAAAAAATATGTCAATATAAAGTATTGCATATTACTACAAAATCAATATTTTATTGAATTAGCTGAAGTTTTGGCTATCAATGTACGGATATTGTCGGAGAAAATAAATAATTGTGTAGAGGAAGCGGGCGAAGCCGCGAGTGGGTGGCTAGTAGTCAATAAAGTGCATTCTGCACTACGCATGCGCAAAATCTGATTGTATACGAATCTTTCGCAATGATTCACATCGGCCCTGTTGCGTAATTGGTAACGCACCGATTGACTAATTCAGGATCCAGGTTCGAGTCCTGGCAGGGTCTGGCCACACCAATGCCACCTTTTTGTTAAAACGAACTATGATTTTCCATATTTTGTATTAACTACACTAATTGATTTTACGTTGCAACACTTATATAACCACTAGTCGTCGCCCTCGACTTTGCTTGCGTTGATTTGTTGTTGTTGTTGTGTTTCATCCTAATCTACCTATCCAAAATTCTTCCCTTTTATTCTTAGTACACTAGTGTCGCTTGTGCGTTGTCTGTCAGTCACTCAATTATATAGATTCATCTAGTATATTATATAGATTAAAATATCTTACGCGTAGGACGGAGTGTCTTAACACTAGCTTCTTTCTCCTTACCCTGCTTTTGAAATTATTTTATTCGCAATGAGC
This sequence comes from Heliconius melpomene rosina, assembly GCF_056956725.1. NCBI lineage: Eukaryota > Metazoa > Arthropoda > Insecta > Lepidoptera > Nymphalidae > Heliconius > Heliconius melpomene. The sequence goes on from NC_140409.1 coordinate 14,380,417, forward strand.
ATCATCTAGTCAACATGAGGGATGTTCTGAAGTATCACAACGCCGCTGCCTGAATCCCCTAGAACTATTAATGATCTGGAATCTAGTTCACACGTGACCTAGACACTAGAATGCGCTGCTACTTTAACTGTTTACGTCTATGAGTACACGCATAGTGTATTAAACTCTGTGTTCTAAAAGCCGGCCGGCCCTATAAAACAGTTTGAGGCTCGTGCGAAACTCGCCGAGGCCTTACCGATATTTTGATTGTAGGTCAACGGGACCGTATCTCGACAAACTGAGTTGACTAGCCTTACATACTTATACGTCCGTATTACATTTCACACACACACATCCAAACCTACATTCGTCAATATCTACAAGCATAAAAGCATTCCCTTCGCACAGGAACTAGAAAGGCACAAGTAAAAAGAATTTAATTACACACTTACTTTAGCAGAACAAGTGCTCAAAAAGAAAAAGCAAAAGAAAAAGTGCAACAAATAAGTCCACATTTTTATATTTATAGAAAGATACATAATTATATTATTATTTTAAAGTCTTTAAAATGTCATTCACATATAGTTTTAAAAAATAAATAAATCTGAAATCACCTGCACTATATGTCGAAGTTAATAACGCTAAAATATTAATAAAATACTAAAAACCTTAGTTTATCGTAACAAAATGGCGGTGGCCAGGCCCCGCCAGGACTCGAACCTGGGTCTCCCGGCTTTGTCAGTCGGTGCGTTACCACTTACGCTACAGGCCGATATAAGTAGTCATGAAATATTTTAATGAATTAAGATTTTGCGCATGCGTACTGTCCTGCCTGCCTGCCTACTGCAACCCTGAAGAATAAAACAAATACAAAACAATAAATAAATAACTCCAGAGATGTTAGCGTTTAAACAAACAAACTGTACCGCTTTACTTTATTCGTATAGACAGCATCATCATAAAGTAATATTGCGTTTTAGCAAATAGTCAGTGGAATGTTTAAGGTTCCATACCCCAAAAGAGAAAACCCTTATAGGCTCATTTCATTGTCTGCCTGTCACTGTACACGCGCAAGTCACCTTCTAGGGAATTCAGATGACGACGTTGAGATACTGCCAAACGAGAGATTTGTGAACTTAATGCAATCCATCAAAGATTACGCCTCTAGACCCTCAGCTTCATCCATTTCTGTCCGGTAGTTTTTGCGTGATTAGAGAACAAACAACCACACAGACAAGAATTCTGCTGAGTAGTTTTTAGCTGCTATAATCGATATGATAACCGCCCCAATTTTTACTTTTTATATCGTTCATGTACAGAATTGACTTTTATACCCTTATATTGTATAAAGAGGTAGAGATAATTTAAAAAAAACTTACGGCTAGAAAGGAGCACGACGAACGCTTTTGCCTTTTCGTATACAGGATGGAATTTTCAGCACCACTTTAAATGAACAGTTTTAACTACTCTATAAAAGCCTAATATAATTCAGAAAAAAAAAATCCCAAAAATAAAAAGGTTATTTTTCAAACAAAATCCATACCTATATTATACATTCGAAAGTAACTGTCTGTCTGTCTGTCTTTTACGCAATCAGGGCCAAACCGCTAATTTAATTGTGATAAAATACTCATATAGAGATACTTGAGGGTCTCGGGATGAACATAGGATATTTTTTTTTCTCATATTTGTAATATTTTCGATATATATCAATATATTAAAATATTTATTAATTTGACATGCAATTTATTCCGCCATGTTTATAACAACCGCCGTTGCTAAGCAACGATTTGCAAAGTTTGTTATTTTAAGAAAACGTCACCCAAAGTGAGTTTGCTTAATGCATACATGGCGCGCGCCGACATAGATTTGTATACATTAACAAAAATTAGATGATTTCTATAATTTTATACATGACCTTATGAAAATAAATATAATAGTCACTTTTAGCATTTCATGTAGATGGAAATTATAGTTTACTGTATAACATTCTAAAAAATAATTAAGGAGATGTCACCGATTCCAAATGACTTAGCCTACGAGTGGTATAGTATGAGTATGACCGACGCGAACTGTAAATTTTTATGTAATTATTTGCTGCTTATAATTAATTTATCTCAGTTCGGTTATCTATACCGATGTTATATACTTAAAATATCGTAATTTTAATCATTTGAGATTTTATTTAATATTGTTCGCTCAAATTATTAATTATTTAATATAGAAAAATGTGTAGTACGCGCGCACGCCAAACTTTGGGTACTTTTTCTAATATTAAGAATTTTCTTTAGTTACTTTTACTTTACTTTACTTTTACTTTTTTGGTTTGTTCATTTCGGTTACTCAGATATTTTTTCTAATAATAAATCTCCAGTTATTATTATTTTTTAACTTATTTTAATTATTTAGGCTTATATTTTCGCGGGCGTAGCCGCGTCCGGGCCCACTAGTAAATAATAAAATTATCGTTTTAAAATAAAACGCCATTTGTAAAGTATAACATAGGCACGCACACACTTACCTGTCGGCGCGGCAACGTCGCACATTTATGTGTGCGTCACACGAAATACAGGTATGGATAAAAATCGTGAAATGAAAAAAATCCCACGTGCAAACTGTTGAGGTACCTTGATTCATACTGAACATTGGTTAAAGGTGAACCAGCTCATGTTTAATTTCAGAAACCACCGGGGAGGAAGCTCATTCTGCAGAATCAACACAATACACGGGGGGTCGCTTATTATATTAAACAAGAACCTTAAGTTCAAGGAACGGAAAGATATTGTGTCCCTTTCTGTAGAATGTTCTATCGAATTAGCGTGTGTTCAATTAGAGCAATTCATTGTTATATGTGTATACAGACCTCCCTCCGCCAATTTAGAATTATTTTTAGAAGTAATGGATGAGGCCTTAAGCAAACTTACCAAGTCGGGTAAGCCTTTGTTAGTGTGTGGGGACTTTAATGTTAATATTTTGGAAAGTTTAAGTCCCACCATAAATTTATTAAGTCTTTTTAAGTCACAATTTACTTAATTTATTTATGGAGCCAACCAGAATAACTCCTACGACTAGTACTTGTATAGATAACATATTTACTGACATTATTCCATGCTACAAAAGTATTATTAATAAATTGGATTCTGACCACTCTGGTCAGCTAGTAGAATTCTCTAGTAAGAAAAAACAGGTGGCTAAGAGAAAAATTGCTTTTGTACGTGTCACAGCTAGTCGTTTGGAACGTATGAGAGTTAGTTTACTAACTAATTTACTAGTTTTAGATATAACTTTACCTCCCAATTCTTTGTACAATTCTTTTTTTTACTCTTTTATTAATAAATTTCATTCAATATTTACTCCCAAAGAGATTACAATTACCAATAGTCCTATCTTTGGTGACTGGGCCACAGCAGGTATTTATAAGAGTAGGGAGACGCTGTATATGTTATATTATGAAAAACAGTTTAATAGTGGTGAAGAGTTTAAAGAGTACTTAAAATCTTACTCTAAAATTTTCAAAAGTGTTTGCAAAATTGCAACATCTTTATTATTATTAAAACAAAAATTAGAAATAGTAATAATAAAATTGAAGCCACTTGGAAGGTTGTTAATGCCGAGACTGGGAGAACTAGGGTGAAAGATTCTAATTTTAAACTTAGTATTGACGGTCACATTGTTGATTCCGATTTGGAAGTGGCCATTGCATTTGAAAAGTTTTTCTCTACTTTCCCAGTCAGTCTAACAAACGATTTAGGTTCTTCTACCACTATTGCAGAATCGTTAATTAAAGACAATGTTCCCGAATTTTATAATGGTTTCGTTTTCCGTCATGTAAATTATTCAGACATTAGTGTAGCTTTCAAATCAATTAGTATGAAAAAGACAGCCGACTTGTGGAGTGTCTCAGTTAATATCATAAATTCTTTAATTGATATTTTAATTCCTGATTTAGTTACAATTTTTAATAGATGTATTGATTGTGGAGTGTTTCCTGATTTGATGAAATATAGTAAAATAACTCCATTGTTTAAATCAGGTAGTACGCAAGACCCTACAAATTTCAGACCGATTTCAGTACTACCTACGTTTAGTAAAGTTTTTGAAAAGCTGATACTCAGTCAGCTTCTTACTTATTTTAATAAAAATAAATTACTGCACACAGGTCAATTTGGTTTCACTCGTGGAAGGTCAACATCTGATGCTGGGGTCAAATTATTAGAGAGTGTATTCGCGGCTTGGGAGGAGTCACGTGATGCCTTTGGGGTGTTATGTGACTTGTCCAAAGCATTTGATTGTGTGCAGCATAAAACTCTTATCAGGAAGCTACACCACTATGGTATAAGAGGCACTGCTTTGGATCTTCTCACTTCTTATTTAAGTGATAGGATTCAAAGGTAAATGTCAACGGGAAACTATCACACGGGTCACCTGTAGCATTGGGGGTGCAACAAGGCTCTACTCTGGGTCCGTTTTTGTTCCTTTTGTACATTAATGACTTACCTCACCTTATGAGAGATATCTGTGAAATAGTGTTGTTTGCAGATGATACATCTTTAGTTTTTGAGGTTAATAGACGGCAATTGGAAATTGACAATGTAAACAATGCTCTTTCTAGGATATAACACTGGTTTAGTGCCAATAACTTGCTTTTAAATAGTAGTAAAACTAAATGTATCAGGTTCTTTACTAAGAATGTGCAACAAGCAGAAACCAGGGTTTTGATGAACAATGAGGAACTTAAAGTAGTTAATGAAACTGTGAAAATTTCTTAGGTATAACATTAGATGCTAAGTTACAATGGGGTCCGCATATAGAAACTTTATCTGGTAGACTTAGTTCGGCAGCGTATGCTGTCCGTAAGATTCGTCAACTGACCGATGTTGACACCGCGCGTTTAGTATACTTCAACTATTTTCATAGCATTATGTCTTACGGCCTATTACTTTGGTGTAGTGCCGCTGACATAGATACCATTTTTGTGCTCCAAAAACGGGCTGTCCGAGCAGTCTATAAAATGGGTCCACGGGAGTCACTAAGGAATAAATTCAAAGACTAACACCCTCACACTACACTCCCAATATATTTACGACAACTTAGTATATGTGCATAAAAATATTAATAAATTTAATAAAAACAGTGACCTCCATCAACATAATTTAAGAAATAAAAATAAGCTTGCTGTGCCATTCTCTAGGCTCCATAGTGTCTCACTCATTCGTAGGTCAAAGTATACACTTTTATAATAAACTTCCAAACGACGTGGTTAATTTATCACTGAACAAATTTAAAAAAATGGTAAAGCACAGGCTCTGCCAAAAAGCATATTACTCTGTTAAAGATTATGTTCGCGATAAAGATGTTTGGAAATGAGTTGCTCTATTTCTAAGTTAAAATTGTTAATTGTAATTTGTAACAAATGTTGGCATTTAAAAAGAGTGGCCATGAGTTTCTTTGCCTGTATCTTCTCATGAGCTCAACCATTTGAACGGGCTTTTTTCAAGTCAAAATTGCAAATTTTTTTTGGTTATTTTGTTTTGTATTTTTTTTCTACTTTATGACATGTCCAAGTAAATGTCAAGCATTTTTATGAAATAAAGATATTTTGTGCTCAGGCAACCATTCTGCAATAGATCAAATCTGCCCAGAGCATGCGAGACAGCGTTTGATTAAAAAAGCAATGTCGCAAGAAAATATTTCCTTTTCCCAGGCCTCTGCTCAGTTTCCTCATTCACGCAAGCCTTATGCTGAGGTGGCAAAACATCTTGCCTCTCACACTGCTCCTCCTCATTCTCAGCCCTCTATTGAAAGTACATCTTCCTCCAACAATCATTCTCATACCACTTCCTCATATAAAAAAAACAGTCATTCAATCTGCTCGTCCTCATTCTCCAAGTCCACCTGGCTATGACATAGTAGCTCATCGTAATATCATCTCTTTAGATTCATCCGCTCTTGGTAATGGTTGTGCCATTAATACTCCCTCATCCCATTCTCCATCTACTGAACAACTCTTGCATACTCTTCTACTCATTTTGACTAATCATTTGTCTCCCATTCATGGTATTAATAACCAACCGAACAACGCAGCTCCTATCACCCTTAATGCTCCTTCATCCTCCATTACTCTTGCCCATGGACTCAATAAAAATAATTCAGTGGAACTGTAAAAGTCTCTCTCAGAGGAAGCCTGAACTAATTAACTTGATTCAAGAACATAAGCCTGTTATTCTTGCCATCTCTGAAACCTGGTTGAGGCCTGGTGTACGGTTTCGTGTGCCTGGTTTCTCTTGTTTGAGGGATGACAGGTGTGATGGATATGCAGGTAGTGCTTTTTTGATTAATCGCTCGTTCCCTTTTTCTCGCGTGTCCCTTCCTTCCCATAGCCCCAATTTTAATGTTTTTTTTTTTTTTTTTATTTTTTTTTTAATCTGTTTTTATTTAGGGACTTTTTAAGTAGAAAGGATACAAAAATGTCAGTCCCATCGTTCCCTTAAAACGTAACTAATTTACAAAATACTTACTTGCTAAAGTAAATTTTAAACTTATTTATTAAATACACTATTTAACCTTAAACTTATACAACCATCTAGCTACAACAGAATTTGGTTTAGACAGCAGACATTGAAAAATACCCAAATCCAATGTATTTATGTTGAAACGACAACATAATTTTCTACGAGCCTCGGCATTGAGAACACATTCCACCAAGAAATGGTGTACATCTTCATCTATTCCACACAATTCACATTTTGGAGACGTTACTTTTTTCATGAGAAAACCAAATTTTCTTAGTGGCATATGACCAGAACGAAGCCTAAGACCCATAACAATTTGTTGGCGCGTCATTTTTTTTTCCGCAAACCACGGGATATGAGGAAGCTTGTTCTGAATAACTTTATACCATATTCCTTTACTTTTCGACCTTTCATCAAAATACTCTGTCCAAATTTCTCTCAAATTATTTTTGTACTTGATTAAAATTTCAGAAAAATCTGGTAAAATATTTAAATTTTCTCCTTCGACTAAAGCCTTACGTGCTAATTTGTCAGCTTCCTCATTTCCCTTTATTCCAAGGTGGGAAGGAACCCACTGGAGTTTTACAACAATACCTTTGTGGAGTAACTTGATTACCTCGTTTAACAACTTATATGCAACTGGTACGCCTCTATTGCCTTTAATACATTTATCTAGATGAAACAGTGCACTTTTACTATCAGAGAAGACAACAACCTTATTACAATTAAAACTAGAAACATGAGTAAGTGCCATAAATATAGCAGTAAGTTCAACTGACATTATAGTGATATTATTTTCAATTTTAAACATCCTGCCAACTACACCATTTGCATCAAAAAAGGAACATCCCACATTAGAATTAACTTTAGAGCCATCAGTGAAAATGGAATACCAACCTGCATAATCTTGATTAATTTCGTGAATAATTTCATATTTTGCCATATTAAGGTCCAATTTTTTTTTTGAAGTCTTTATACAACTTAAATCCGTTTTAATTATATTTTTACTATCTATATTAGACATCCAAGTATCTAAGCTAAACATATCCAATAGGGATGAGGAGCTAATATTTTCTACTTTTATATTTTGGTATAGGCATGATAATAGCGGTTTCTTTTTCCTAGTCCAATATCTTTTATTGAACAGTAGATTTAACTGAGAAATACATTTTATAGTTTCATTCCTACTCAATGATTCACACTTTAAACTATATTTTATACCTAAATAACGTCTCCTCACAAAGAGGGGAGGAATGCAAAGGTCACTTTCCATGACATGTATTGGTGTAGATCTTATATATCCACCAATAACCCTCATAGCTATATTCTGTATTCTATCTAATTTAATTAAATGTGTATTGGCGCTATTATCATATAAAAAAGACCCATAGTCTATTCTACTTCTTACTAATGCTAGATATAATCTACGAAGATGCAGAGGGTGCACTCCCCAACCTGGACCCGCTAACACCTTAAGTATTTTAATCAAATTAACAACTTTTGCACAGGTGACATCAATATGTTTGCCCCATCGAAGCGATCTATCAAGCCATAGTCCTAAATATTTAATATTGTCTACAACTTCTAAACTAGAACCATTAATTAAAACATTTACATTCTGGTGTCTAAAGCCTGTACTAAAAATACATAACTTCGACTTTGAAGTTGAAATTTCAAGGCCTAAGTCATTTAGTAGATTCACAAACATGTCAACAGCCACCTGTATATATAACACGCTTTCTTGAATATTGTTTTGACTTGAATACAGCACAAAATCATCAGCATATTGACTAATACAAATATTTTGAATAACTTGACAAATTTCTATAGTTACCACGTTAAATAGTAAAGGTGAGAGGGGATCTCCTTGGGCAAGACCTTTGCTTGTCCATCTCTCGAAAAACAAATTATTTATATCACTTTTAATTTTAAGATGTCTTTCATTCAAAAAGGACCAGATATATTCACAAATTAATGAGCCAGCTTTTAAGCTATCTAACCTAGTAACTATAGTTTCGGGCAATATATTGTTATAAGCCCCTTTTATATCTATAAAACAAGCAACCGTTTGTACATTGTTCGTGAAACCACTTTGAATTTTAGTAATCAACCGAGTCAAATTATCTAAACATGACTGACCCTTTCTAAAGCCCGTAGTATGTGGAGAAAAAACATGATTCCTTTCCAAAAACCATTCTAATCTCTCCTTAATCATATTATGAAAAGTTTTGCAAACACAAGACATTAAAGAAATTGGTCTTAATTTATCTTCGCTTGGCTTTGGAAAGGCAATAACCTCAACTAATCTCCACTGATGTGGAATATTACCTGTTTTGAGTATTAAGTTAAATATATCCAATAAATAAAATTTTGCATTATCAGGTAGATTAAATAGCATCAAATAAGAAATTCCATCATGACCAGGTGAACTATTTTTTTTTTTTAAAACATTCTCCAATTCACACAAAGTAAAATCTTGCTGTAGGAAATCATTCTTTGAATGAAATGCAGGTTTGTTTACCGATACATAATCTGGCGACAAGCTACATAATAATTCTTGCTTTTTCTCATCGGAAGTACCTGGTCTAGCCCTTCTCAAACCCTTAATCCATTGCATTTTTTGCCACATATCCACTGCGCTAGTATTTTCATCAACGGAGTTCCAATATGACTGCCAACTATTACGCTCAGCTGCCGAAATTAATTTTCTAGCTTCAGAAATTTTTCCCTCTAAACTAGTTAAGTTGTCAGGTATTGGATTACGTCTAAGATTTTTAAGCGCTAACCTTCTTTCAGCTACGATCTTCGACAAACTTTGACTCCAATAAGACTTGGGTACAAATTTTCGTAGAATATTATTGCAGTATCTAATTAAAGGAACGTTTTTTTCTACAGCAGTATTTAATTGCTCAACAAACCAATTATATCTTTCTTGCAAATTATTTGATTCAAAAGTAGTATTGGCAAAACTATGTGTTAAATGGATTTTGTATTCTTTCCAGTTAGCCTTACAATAATTACGTTTTTCAGTAAAGTGTATAGTCTCCTCATAATTTATGGCAGCTTTAATAATCAAGTGGTCGCTACCAAGACTTTCATTAGTAACCCTCCAATGTACGTTGGCAGCTATGTCAGAGGAACAAAAGGTGATATCCGGTGAAGACTCTTGTAAGAGCCCATTAACCAATTGAATTCTGGTAGGACTGCCATTATTTATTGAAATAAAGCCATACTCCAGAGAACTATCGAATAGTTGACTTCCTCTAGTATCTATCTTATCAGACCAACATGTATGATGCCCGTTGAAATCTCCTGCAATTATCGTATTTTTTGATACCAAAGAAAATAGATAATCCCAATGAGCTTGACTTGTATTAATGTTACTAGGACAATAAACTGAGATAACATTTTTCAGAACTGAATTATTTAGAATTTTAACATGCACCACCTCTACGTCAGAATTCGCTAAATTAATTGGTCCCAACATAGTTCTAAGTGATTTATGAGTAATAATAGCCACGCCTCCATATGAGTCAATTCTATCCTTCCTGTAAACGTGATATTGACTTATATTTAGATCGGACCCCGCTTGTAACCATGATTCACTTATAATGGCAATATGAACTTTTTCTGTATTCAAAAGCAATTTGAAATCTGATAACTTTGGCCTAAGACTATGAGCGTTCCACTGAATAATATTTAAGTCACATTTATTATAATTTTTGCTAGCCATTGATAAAAGATAAAATTTTATTGAGCATCACACTATTTTTAACATATATTGATAACCAGTCACTTATTTCTCCTACAATTAACCAGACCACATCAAAAAACTTCTCCTTAATTTCTTTTTTAGATAAAATTATTTCTTTAATTTTTTCTATGAGTCTCCCACATCTTATACTTTTATAATTGGTCTCATCGCTACTCTTGCCGCTATTCTCTATAATAGTTTTATGTGGCTTGCCTCGATTTGGTTTATTTATAGAATATGCCTTCTTCGAGAAACTCTTTCTCTTAGTAATATATTGACCTTCTATATTTCGCGATATGGAATTAGAGTCACTTTCCTCTAAGTCTTGCGCTACATCCGTAAGTGGTTTCGACCTAGGGTGACTTTCGCCCTCCGCTGCTAGGACATCCCTGTAAGATAGATTTTCACGGTCATGGGTGGCTTGGTCAGAAGCTTTATTCAGTACTGGAAAAATTTCAACATTTAGCGTTTCTCTTTTCTGTCCAGATTCTCTACACATTCCTTTCTGTAGCCGATATGTATCAAGGGCACTTTTGTATGTTAAGTTATTTTGAGACATGATCGATCTAATCTTCTTTTCCTTAATAAAAATAGGACATGTTTTGTCTAGGGCCATGTGCGGGCCTTTGCAGTTCACACAAATAAATTGTACAGATTCACAATTTTGATGGTTTTGCCCACATTTAGGACATATGATTTTCTTGGATGGACACGCCCTACTCAAATGGCCAAACTTCCAACATCCAGAGCACTGAGTCACTGGAAAGGTGTAGGGAACAACCTTAAACCTGCACCCGTATCCGAAAATATACGGGGGTAAGGTTGAACTTTTAAAGACCACCCGTATTGTAAAGCACGGTACCCATTCACCATTTCCATTCAATCTTTTAAGCCGCCTCACCGCCATAATTTCCACATCACATTTAAACATCTCAATAATCTCTTCTTCATCGATATCTAAATCTATATCTTTAACAACACCGTAAGAGACTCGAACTTCAGTAGTAGGTTGACATTTATATTCCAGTTCTGTAATCTTTTTATTGTTCATCAATTTGTCCGCATCAATTTTGTTCGTAAATGAAATAATAACCTTATATGGTCCCTTATACTTAACTCTCAAAATATTGTTAATATTCTCCGCCCTCATCAGCTTAGCCATGCCTATTTGTTTAGGTAATACCTGCTTAGACGATAGGCTAACATCGAAAGTTTCGTCCTGGTTAGATGTATTTCTAAGAATACACTTGGACTTTCTTTGCACTAAGGTAAAATCTTCTTCACTTCTAATTGCACTACTGTCACTTCTTTGCCTTTTTTCAACCATTCGACTTTCAACTCTATTTATTTCGCTTTTTTCCTTTTTAATGTTGTGGCAGTTAAAGCTTTTGATATAACTTTTGTTTCGTTTTACATTCCCCATCCTCATTCTTCTCTAGGTGCAGATATTCAGCTTATTTTATCAAGTCTCTCCCGGCCACTCATCGTCCTCGGTGACTTTAACTCCCACCACACGGCGTGGGGCTGCCATTATTGTGACAGTTTTGCATTACAGTTATTGGACATTTTTGATGATGAAAATGTCTGTTTTGTTAACGACGGTTCGCCAACCCGCAGAGTTTACCCGCATCAGAATCCTAAGAGTGCAGTTGATTTGACCCTTTGTTCTCCTTGTTTGGCTCCTTGCCTTAATTGGGAAGTTCTCTCATCATCCTTCGGCAGCGATCATTTTCCCATCATTGTTTCATTGCGTAATAGATCATCTCCTCCTTCCGCCCCAACCCCTCTGTTGCCTTACCGGTTGAATAGAGCTAATTGGTTGGAGTTTTCGTTATTTGTGGATTCCCAACTCTGCAGTTTTCCCAATATTAATTCAGATAACTCTTTGGCTTGCTATGAACATTTTATTAACATTTTATACTCTGCAGCTGATTCTAATATTCCACGTAAACGGATTGGTTGTAAAATATTATCATCTCCTCCTTGGTGGGACGAAGATTGCACTGCTGCTATTAAAAATCGCAAAGCTGCTGAACGGAAATATATCCAGTGTATGACTCCCTCAAATTTTATAGTTTACAAGAAAATAGCAGCCCAAACAAAAAGACTATTTAAAAACAAAAAGAAAAAGGGTTGGCTTCGGTTTTGCCAGTCACTGCACCCTCGCACTCCATCCGCTAGAGTTTGGAAATATATCAAAATTTTCCGGTCCTCCATTAATGATTTTCTGTGTAACATATCGTCCAATGAATCTTCTTGGCTAAAAAATTTTATGTGTAGTCTTGCTCCCCCCTTTGTTCCTAACTTTGATTGCTTTAACTCTCCCCTACCATCGCAGGTTGATGTTATGGATATCCCCTTTTCTATTAATGAGCTCCAATGTGCTTTAAATGGCTTAGCTGACTCTTCCCCTGGTGTTGATGGTATTCCCTATTCGTTTCTTACAAATATTAGCATTCCTGCCAAAAAAGTATATCTTTCTATTGTTAATTTTTTTTTAGAATCCTGTTTTGTTCCTTCATCCTGGAAAACTCAAGTTATAATCCCAATTCTTAAACCTGGGAAAGATCCCAAGGAGTCTTCTTCGTACCGTCCCATTGCCTTGTCTTCCACGGTATGCAAAGTTATGGAGCGTTTAATAAAAAATAGACTAGACTGGGTAATGGAGAGTAGGGGATTACTCTCTAACTCTCAATTCGGATTTAGAAAAGGTATTGGCACAATCGATAGCCTTAGTGTCCTCACTTCAGAAATTCGCCTAAGTTTTGCTAAGGGTGAATATCTTTTAGGTGTTTTTCTTGATATAAGCTCCGCCTACGATAGCGTCATTCTTTCTAAACTTAAATTTAAAATGCTTAGTCTTGGTCTCCCTCCTAAATTATCCCATTTCATTTTTAATCTCTTTTCCGGCAGATCTATTCGTATCAGGCATCAAGGCAACCTTCTTCCTCCTAGAACCCTTTGGAATGGCCTCCCTCAGGGCTCCGTGCTGAGCCCTCTTTTATATAGCTTTTATACCCAAGACCTTGATAAATCAGTTGATAGCTTTTGTAATATTTTGCAATACGCAGACGATATTGTCTTATATTTTAGTTCCAAAAACATTGTCCAAATTGTAAGTAGAATTAACAGTGCTTTGTATTATTTAGGTGTTTCGCTTTCTATGCATGGGTTATCTTTATCAGTCCCTAAAAGTAGTGTGGTTGTTTTTACACGTAAAAGGTATATTCCTGTGGTCAATATTGTCTATAACAATCAAAGTATTCCGGTTCTTAACTGCGTCAAATTCTTGGGTGTGCTTTTAGATTCTAAACTGTCTGGTTCTCCACATATGGAATATGTGTCCAATAAGTGTGAAAAAAATCTTCAAATTTTACGTGCAGTATCCGGGGTTTGGTGGGGTTCCCATAATTTTACGTTAAAACTGTTATATAACGCCATTATTCGTAGCCATTTTGATTATGCTATTTTCTTGTTAGATCCATGCTACAGGTCTGCTTTATCCAAATTAGATAAAATTCATTATAAGGCCCTAAGAATCATCTTAGGTGCTATGAAGTCATCCCCAACAAACGCCATGCAAGTGGAGTGTGTTGATCCTCCACTTCACCTTCGTCGCCAATACCTTTCTGATCGTTTTATCTCTAAAGTCCTACAGTCTTCATCTCATCCTTTGATTAGGTGTCTTCATCGTATGTCTCGTGTCATTAAGTCCCCACGGCACTTTCCTTGTATCTTAAAAAGCTTCCGTAAATTTTCATCCCTTTCAACTGGTATTTTCTCTTCACCTATTCGCTCTTTATATTCTATTTCGTTTAGTGCGCTTACGTATAATCCTTCTGTATTAACGAGCCTGGGTATTGTGAAAAATGATCCAGGTGCTAATATAAAATTTCAAATTTGTTTTGCTAAAAACTGGCCAGATTTCATAGGCATATTTACAGATGCATCTAAGTCCCCTCATAGTTCCAATGTTGGGGCTGCTTGTTGGATTCCTAAATACAAAATTATATTAAGTTTTAAATGCCCCCCTGAAACTTCTACCTTTTCTGGTGAATGTATAGCTTTGCTTGAAGGCATCTTATTCGCAGAATCGCACAATTTAAAAAAAGTAATAATTTTTACAGATTGCTTGAGTGCCCTACAATCTTTGTTGCAAAATCCTTTCCGTAGCAAATCTAATTTTCACCTTGTATTCAAAATTAGAGAAGCTTTGTATCGTTGCCACTTACAAGGGGTACTCTTATCGCTGGCATGGATCCCGAGCCACTCTGGTATCACAGATAATGACATAGTCGATTCCCTTGCCAAATCTGCAGTGTCCTCTGGGCCCGTAACTCATAATTTTATATATTCCCATGACTTATTGTCATTGTCAAAATTTGATTTAAAGTCTTCATGGAATTCTTTTTGGAGTAAATCAATATTAATAAAAGGTAAATATTTCGCTTCTATCCAACCGGAAGTTCCAACCTTTCCGTGGTTCTATCGTTATAGGCGCGCTAGTAGATCGGTGACATCTACTATTTGTAGACTTCGCCTAGGCCATACCTGTACGCCTCTACATTTAGCTAAATTAAGGATTAAAGATAGTTCTATTTGTGAGTGTGGCTTGGAGGAGGGTTCTACGGACCACATTCTAATTAATTGTCCAAAGCTTCTGTATTCTTTATATGATATCCTTCCTCCTAATGTTCAACGTCCTATTAATGTAAAATGTATATTACACTTAGTTTTTAGTCCATTTATTAGATTGTTAGTTAAGTTTATTGTAAATAATGATATTAAGTTATAGGTGTTCTCTGTGTGTATTTTTTTTCTTAGTGTTTATTTTTGACTGTACATATGTGTAATGTAATGTTTGTTTGTTTTAGGTTATTGTTCCAGTTCATCCATTACCATATATATATATATATATATATATATATATATATATATATATCAGTTCATATTTCCTCTCAAAATTTACTGAACCATATCATTCGTGTGTTTTCTACTATACGTGACACTGGCAGATTATTTTGCGCCTGTCATCGCAAAATCAGGCCATTAAAACAAAAAAAAAAAAAAAAAAGATATTTTGACTTTGACTTTGACTTCATTTCTTTAGTTCTTTCTGGATTTGAAATATTTTACGCTATATGCAGTTTCAGTAAAAGGAGCGCTGCCTCTTCCACCCTGTATAACTACAAGAAAATCCTTTATTTAAAAAACGTAATACCTATATGAATAATAATTAAATAACATGTTATTACTATTTATTTATTCATATAGGTATTACGTTTACGTTTTTACGTTTTAAAGTAGGTAGGTATATGGCATATGCATTGCGGAAATCAAGCAAAAATATACAAATTACGTGGTAAAATTAGAAATTATTGTTAAAAATACAGCAAATATGCACTTATAGTAAATGTTTATAACTATTATAAATTTATCAACTTGCATTCATTTATCAAAAGTAACAGTTATATCATACAAAATTTAATATTATATAGATAACTAGTGGGCGCGCGCAGCTACGCCTGCTTATTTAGACTCTTAGAGGTGAATTCTAATAAACCATGAAACACGTGTTCAATGAAATAATTTTGTCAAAATTTTTAATTTTATAAAAATCGGTGACGACTTAGAGTTTTTCCATACAAACTTTCAACCCCTTATTTTCACCCTTAGGGGGTAAATTATAATAAACCACGAAACAAATGATTAATGATATATTTTTAAAAGTCTCAATTTCAAAATTTTATAAAAATCGGTGGCGATTTTAAGATTTTCCCATACAAACTTTCAACCCCTTATTTGCACCCTTAGAGGGAGAATTCTAGAAAACCATGAACCATGTGTTCAATTAAATACTTTTGAAAATCTAAATTTCAAATTTTATAAAAATCGGTGGCGATTTAAAAAAAATCCATACAAACTTTCAACCCCCCTTTCTCCCCTTTAGGGTTAAAATTTTTCAAAATCCCTTCTTAGTGGATGTCCAGATTACGAAAGTAAACATTTGTCCAAATTTCACGTTTCTACCATCAGAAGTTACGGTTGTGCGTGCGTCTTACCTCAGTCAGTGATGTCCTTTTATATATATAGATTATTTATAGAGGAACATAAAAATATGTATATAATAATCAAAACAATCACTTATGAAACTACAGGGTGGTTACCAAATGCAAAAGCATATTTACAAATATTTAGTAGGATAAGAAAATATTATAACTAATCTTATAACATAATATGAATAAATATCATAAAAAAATTATATAGTACCAAATTGGTAGATTCAATTACTGCCAAAAATCACCATAATTCTAAAATATAATAGATTATAATTATATAAACAATTTTATATGCATGCATATTTTACATCTTCACGCACTTTGCCGCACAGCAGGATAGCAAAGAGAACCTAGTGTCAAGACACTTCGCTCTACGCTTTCCGCTCTAATTGGAGGATTCACGTGTTAAGTGAGGGACCATTCTTTGCCACAACGACGGGCTCTTATGTTTTTGATTGAACAAGTACATGATTAAAAACCTGCTGTATTAATTTTTCTACTTCTCCAAAAGTATTATCAATAATAAATATATATCACAAATTAAATTAGGAAAAAATACATACGAGTATATAATATTATGCTGATATAGCCAGCCATATTTAAAAAGTTCATTTTTTTGTGAATTTTTTATTTATTAAATAAAGCTTTGCGTTAAATATTTTTTTTAATTTGAATTATATATCGCACAAATATTATTATCATACAACATATTAACAAGATATTTCTATAGAATAAAAAAAACAAACATTTAAAGTAGCGCTCAGCACGGATTAAATTTACTTTTACAAAAATTGAGTGAATGAATGAATGAATGAATGAAATAAAACAAATTACATCCAAAACGTATAATCAAAAATATTATATTAAGTAATACAATAATTATTCGCATAATCTAGCTTCTATTGTATAACATATCTATTTCTTATTATAATTACTAAAACTACATACATTGTAAAGTGCATGCGCAATAAAACAGATAAAAATGACGGCACATTAGTAGAGTCCAAAATAGAGTCACTACCACTAAGTCACTAGCTGATGTCACTGATGGTAGTGACTCAAGCATTTATATAGTAAATAGTAATAATTATTACATATTTAAACATGATACTTTTATTGCTATATTAATAATTGGTGTATCATTATTGTAATTATTAATCAAATATTTGAATCGATGAATTAGTGAAACATATTTATTATACAAAAGACTTATCGCTACATTTGCTCATTTAAAAATATCATAATATAATATTTTCTTAAATATAACTATAGTTAGCGTATTGTAACTCTCGCATGTTTTGAACGGCACTAAAATACAATTCAGCATTTTGTAAATATATTATCATTTAATATTTTTATAGTATTATAGTTTATATTTATAGCTTATAAGATTTTATTCGCATACGATCGTCGATCGTCGCGTGTGCTTATTGTAAGCAATAACATTATACTTCATTCTATATATCTTCGATCAATTATACACTACAACTAGATAAAGGATTGCATACGTCCGCACGTTGCCCGAGGTTGGACCATAGCCATACTAAAATCATATAAGTAAGAACACATAATTTTTGTATAAATAAGAACACATAATTTTTCGTGCTTGTATTTCTTTTGACGTCATTCATCTAGGGTATAATTGATCGAAGCTATATTTATTCTATTTATGAACAGTGTAACGCTAATTTGGTGCAAAAATGACGCAATAGCATTTTTTTAAAAGTTAAATATATCAATACATGCTTAAACTATTTACAAACTTCGAATGCGTCCCTTGCAATATTTCAAAAAGTGAAAATACGTAATTATTGCATCAAATAAGCGATAGATAACAACGATACGATAGATAAATGGTGTGTTTTTAAAGCATTCACCGCGCGCTTTTAATATATGGGTGGAAATGAGTTACCTTTACCTACATTAACATTAACTATCTATATATACAAAATCGAAAGGTCGAACCCACTCGTCACGAAATCTCAGAAACTACATGTCCTAGGAATCTCAAATTTTGCATAGAAGTTATTTATAGGCCGTAGGTGCACGCTAAGACGGGAATTTGTAATATTTGACTCTTAAGGAGTTGTTTTTGGGGTTGAAAGTTTGTATGAAACTTCGTTCCTACAAATGCTAGGAGTCTCAAATTTTTCATGGACGTCACTTATAAGACGTAGGTACTCATAGAGACAGAAATTAATAATAATGTAGTTCACGCGGAGGAAGCCGCGGGCGGGCCGATAGTATAGTATAATTTAATACAAAAAGAAAATCGAACTAATAGTTCCCGAGATTAGTGCGCTCAGTATAAAGTTACTACGTAAGCCAAGTTAGTATAAAGTTTTTAATTTTGTTAGTGATTAACAATGAACAGAGTGAAGAGAGAGAGAGAGAAAGCAATCAGAAGAGAAGTCATCAAGTAAGTGAGTTAGTTAATCAATTATATTATCCTACATCATATAATAAAACGACTTCAGAACTAACTACATTACTTAAATAATAAATAAAACTTAAATAATAACTAAAAAATAATAACGCCAACTTCAGTAGTTTTTTTTACATATCTTTTTAAGCTTGTGCTCGACAGTTATATAATATGTTTTAGTTTATTATTATTGAAATGGCAGCTGGTCTCTCTTAACTGCCTTAGAATGTTACTGGTCTTGCTACCCTAGTGGATAAGGGCCGACTAAGTACAGAACATAGCAACCAGGTCTTGTGCTTAATTCTAATGAAGGGAAGAATATTCTTTGATGTTTATATAAAAATCAAAACATATATCTACACAACAAAATATAACAGCGTCTGACTATAAACGCGACGTTTGTGGGTTTGAATTTCAATCGGGGAAATAAATTAATTTGCGCAGTCTGCGTGAGTTTCGCCACTCAACAGGTCTTAATACTAGTTTCCATCTGCCCACCCTGCATATGCCAGATACCTGCTATATGTAGACGTGAACGTAATAAAAAAATAGGACAAATATGTGAATATAGACCCACACTTAAAACGAAAAACAATATTGAAATTAAACTTGTCTTAACTGTCATATGAGTAACATGCATTTCGGAGAAACGATCCCGCGAAATGAATAGTTATCAAAATACGCCTATGAACACGACGAATATAAACAAAATTTTAGTACTGTCGACAAAAAAAAAGGATATTTAGAAAAATGTAACTTAATTATCTGAAATCTCTTCGGTGATGCTTATTTAGAAATGGTCTTAGTTCTAAGCCTAGTAAGGGTAACAGAAGTAAAAATAAACATATACATAATATGTATAAAGTGGAACAGTTACTTTGACTGAATACTATAATCTCAGGAACTACTGGTTTGAATCGATTCTCTCGATCGGTCAGTACAGTTATATCCATTTGACCGCGGAGGCGAAGTCACTGGTAAATGTTAGTATTACATTGTAACGTAATACTTTCGTTCTGAGAACTAGAAAATAATTCGGAGTCATCGTCATAGTGTGAGTCAGTCATTATTGGAAGCAGTTAGAAATTAAAAACAATTTTCGAAGTGAAATCATCAAAACGAGAAAGTCAAGAGTCCGTCCGTCTAGTCCATAGACTAAAATTCATAAGTTTTCAAACTTTTCATCTGCATGTTTAAGCAAAATGGCCGCCATGATATGACGATCAGTCAAGACAAGTATTTTCCTATTATTAGTTTTGGCGTTCCTCTATATATGGGCTATAGCTTATAGCCTTCTTTTATATCCTATCATTTAGACAATTAACCATTCTGTAAATTATTAATAATTAATTTAATGATTCAATTCGCATACAGCCATCAAAGGAACCCCGCTTCTTTATTATATTAACAACAATTATCATTGTACCTACCTGTACTTATTTCTTTTAGTTACACATCCCACCTACTATCACGCATATAGCAGG
The DNA here is from genome assembly GCF_056956725.1 of Heliconius melpomene rosina. NCBI lineage: Eukaryota > Metazoa > Arthropoda > Insecta > Lepidoptera > Nymphalidae > Heliconius > Heliconius melpomene. The sequence goes on from NC_140409.1 coordinate 14,400,630, forward strand.
ATAGACAGAGTGACATTCCGTCCCCCACGCATAGCCCGCTTTAACAAGCAGTGGCGGATTACACTAGTGCGGAGCGGAGATCAATGCTGCAGTTTGTCTTGTTACCGAACAAATAATAATAACTTACTCCCACGAGTGACAATCGCACTCACAACCGTCGCGTTTACAGTTAGACGCTGTCAATGTGCTGCGATTCCTATTCATATGTCATTAAATGTGTATTATATTTTGATTGCAAGAAAATACGACCAATTTATTAGAAAAAATATAAATCTAAGTTACAATTGACAAAGAATATTCCCATTAAATAATAAGCATATGCTTATTATTTAATGGGAATATACTTTCTATTGTGTGTGTGTGTTGATTAAACATTTCGCCATTGATTATAATAATTGTAGAACATTCGCGATGTCACTTATAATATAAAATCATAGTACCAAAATGAGACAATAATAAAATGTCACTTAAAACTAATAGTAATTTGCCGTAGGGCACCTTAATACAACTATTATAAGACACACAAAATTTTTTTACACGAAAACATCAATTAATAATAAAAAATCATAATACACAATGGTGAACAATTACATGTGTAAAAATTGTACTAACAATTATTATTATTATAGAAGAAAAAAAGGAAACAATAATCAATAATGTCAACATAAAAAAAATCATGCCAGCATACTAACGAAAAATACAGATAAATCATTACAATTAAAAACACAATACGATATACCGTAAATACAAAATGTCGTACAATAAGAATAAAATGAATGTAATCAGGGGCGTACTAACCCTGTCAGAGGCCCGGGGCGGTGTAGTTGAATGAGTCCCCCAGTGTAAAAAGATTTTTATATATCATAATTTTTTTCATGTAAAAATTTGTGTGTATGCTTATTTAGTTTACATCTTGTAATGACTTGTATTTACTCCTGAGTTAGACTTGCATAAACATAGAAAAATAAAATACTAAATATCAAAAGTAGTTAGGTACATGTAGTAGAATTTAGCAAAAAAAATCTTCGTGTGCTCGAGATAAAAAGACCAATTGGGATAACAAAAGAAGCTATGATCCGTCTAAATAGCGTATGGAACAAAAGAGGAATTTGTATCAAAACCAAAATAAGAATGGTACGAGCACTGGTATTCCCTATTACTACCATTTGATAGATAGGTACAAGTGGAGGCAGATCATCTGCTCTGGGTGTAACACCTGATCATTCTCAGTTTCATTGTAAATTTCTACCAGATTATCTAGTACTACAGAGCGTATTTATCATATTGCTCCTAGAATGACTCTTTTTCGGACACGGTACAACCGGCCTGTGGCGCATAGGCACTGATTTAGTTTGTAGTTACGCCTTCATCAGCACCATTACACGCATCAAGCTATTGCAGCAACCAGTATCAGCTTCAAGAAGCCAGTTCTGAAGCTTTTCAGAAAGAACTCCTTCCACACCCTTTTTACCGGTGTATATAAGCCGGTAACCCTGTCCGTTATTGCGGGACTTATTGCCCTTCCAGCAAGCTTCCTGTAGGAAAGCACAATAGACCCGAAGTCTTATAAGTACATCTGCGAGTTCTCTGCATCGTCCGGTTAGAGAGCCAATATTCCACTACTAGCGTTTTAAGCAGTGTTCGTACTTGACATGTTGTTGCGTTCTATATTAACGGCGGATGACGGTTTTTAAATGAAGCAACTGCCATTTGACTTCCAAAACCACTTTAAAACAAATATGATTACTTTACTTTAAAACATATATTATTTTACATATATTATTTACGGCCTATTTTAAGACCCCTTATAAGCACCCAAACAGATCTGATGGCTCAATCATCCTCCCAGACAGAGATGTACCTATATTTTGCGCTACTTCTGGAAGGGCCTCACTTTCAGGCTAGTAAGTACGCAAACTTTTATAAAATGACGTCGGTCTGGAGGCCCTAGGAACTTGAAGTAAAAAACTACGAAACTGGAACCACATGCAAACTAAATGGACATTAGAAAGATAAAAGTAATTTTGATTAATATAATGTAAACTACCGGTACAGGCTGCACTAATCCTTGTACTTATTTTGGAGACCCCCAGGACCCGAGGCTCGGCGCGGACCGCCCCCCCACCACTAATATGGCGGTAACTAGCGTGTTACTGGCGTGCTAGTCATTCGCATGAGTAATTGTACACGTAAATTATTATATCAGTTCGTCACGGCACCATTCACGGCAACGCCAACAACTGGCGCGCTAGGTACTCCGTGTATAGTAATGGCCAATTACTGGCACGAAAAAAGCTCGCGAGCTAGTTCATCGCACGAGTATACAAATTAGCAAGTCACGAAATTAAATTTATATTAACACTAGAAGCGCCGCCGTCCCATTTTTGACCCAAACGCAAGGTTGATTGTATATAATTTTTTTATTTGTCAATTTATGTCGATGAATTTTTTTTACTATTGCCAATTTTACACCTTTATTTAATTAAAAATATAAATAATTTTATAGCAGTCATACTTTTTGAAAAAAAATGAGATTTACCTAGAACTGCCGCTGGGTCATTTTTGTCCCGCCATTATTATTTTATTATTTGAGGGTATAATTTGACATATTTTCATGCCTCGGGGACGAGGTGGAGGGGAAAGGGCAATGCGGGGGCGGAAAAAAATTGAATAGTAGGTTTAGCAGTCAATGCCTAAGTTTTTAGGGTTCTGTAGCTTTTAAGGAAAAAAAAATCCTTATAAGATCCTTTTTTTGTCCATCCGTCTGTCTGTGCCTTTATCTCAGGAATGCTTGGAGAAATCGAGTTGATATTCATATGAGTATATGAATATGAACTATATGACGATCTACAGTCCCTTGATTTCCTGAAAAAGCGCCCTTAAAAAAAGATATGACTATTTATATACGAGGGGCATTCAAAAAGTAAGTTTCGTTGATCTGGCATTTTTAATGAGCACCATGTAGCGGGCTCACACTGAACATAGTGTCAGTTCTGGGTCTGCTGGTAGGATCGACATCGATATTGATGACCAAAAATAGTTTTTTTAGCAGTCTATCCTTGACAACAATGGAGGTATCATTGGAAAACGTGTCCAATATTGAATTGCGTGCAGTTATTAGATTTTTACTGCTAAAGAACTAAATGGAAACGATATTCACAGTAAATTAGTGCAAGTTTACGATGACAACTGTATGAGTGTGCAAATGTGCGACGATGGCGTACGAAGAACAGCGAGCAGGGCGGCCAAAAAAAGCCACTACGGACAAAGCTATCGATGCTGTTGAAAAAATCATTCGAGATGAAAGACGACTGACTATTGATGATATTCTTGAATTGATTCCTTCCGGTATGAGATTTGCCGAACTTCAATCTTTACAATCTTCAAAGATAAATTGGGTCACCGCAAAGTGTGTGCAAAACAGGTCACGTCTTTTTTAAGGAAGGTTTGCTTAAACTTCAACACAGACATAAAAAATGTATCCAAGTCGAAGGCGACTATGTAGAAAAATAGTTTATGTTTCAAATAACAAATAAATGTGTGTTTTTTAACCTAAAAATTGTTTTTAACATCATTTAAAAAATAGGGAAACTTACTTTTTGAATGCCCCTCGTAGTAAAAAACATGTATATCGACACTATAAAGGGAATCAAATTAATAAGGTACTTTTAGTTAACTTAGAATTATGAAATTTGGCAGCTAGCATCTACATGTAGTACTAGTACAGGAAAAAATCTGAAAACTATACATTTATGTATAAATCTTAAAAAATAATAGCCTGAAAAGTAGGGTAAAATTGGTGTCAATACTAAATTTTGCCGCTAGTCCAAGTGAGGTATCAGATGAAAGGATGACTAAGCTAGGCTTGAATTTCAGAAAAACACTTGATACCAAATGTGGGCAATTGTAGGGTAGGTAGAGGGAACCTGGGAACCTAGTGCTATGCACTCCGCTGGCATTTTCCGCCCAATTCTGGAGGCATTACCACGCAATGTTATAAATCATCTGTGATGTATCACTGATAAAGAATATACTAATGCATTACTTGGCCTACTAATAATATTAACTAATTTCAATAACTTATAATTTTGTAAGAGTTATTCAGTTAGTTGTCACGACCTTAGAACGTATTAGAAATATTTGATTCTTTCTTTGTGTTTTATTTTTTAGTACTTTTATGTTTGTTAAAGAATAAGAATTGATTATTAAATATGGTCTACATATTTTACGAATTATTTTAATAATATTTTTTTGTATTATACCAACAATCAACATAATAAGTAGAATGGGACAAATTGGTCACGACGGCGGTTCAAGGAGGGTATCAATCTTCGGCACTTCTAGTGTTAAAGCGTCTAGCATGCTGGTGTATACTAGCACGCCAGCGACTGGCATGCTAGTAACTGGTTTACTTAAAACTAATTTACTAAGGTGTCGCGAGTATTGGATATCACACTGTCGAGTCATCGTCCGTATCGCGGGTCAGTGCGGGTTCGGTGCACTGTTGGGTCACACAGCACCGCCACCGACAGGTCTCCTCGGCTAGGGGGCCGCCGGTGATGATGTGTGTGGGAAGTCCTTATCATCCTATTTCCAATACCACGCTTTCCCGCCTCTGTATCCTGGAAACAGAAACGAAAATTATTTTAGTATATTGGGCGAAAGTTGTGACTATGTTATACTTATTGGCTAAATAGTACCAATTTTGTGTTAAAGGAGATTGAAACTATTGCATACAATATTGGACATCATTGCCTCCTTGAAAATTCTGTCAGTTTTGGCAATCTAAGAGCTGAGTTTAAGAGATCACAGCACTATATCAATAAAATCAACTTCTATATAATAGGTAATTACAGAGTTGTTATTACATCTGTCATTTTAAATATGACGACCCCAATTTATGCCCCCGGGTGAAAACCGAACCCACAACTGTCGCGTTTACAGTTATACAATGGCCGCCGCTCGATAATGGTCTTATTTTATTATCTTAAATACTACCCTACCTCACCTATATTACAATTACTTGTTACCTTAAATATTATTTGTTTTGTCCAAGCGCAGAGAGTCTGTTGTTGACACTCAATATGGTGTTTAGTTGATCCAGCAGTGTCTACAAATTATATATAATATTATTTCACAATAAACAAACTTAGTATATATAACATTAATGTCGATAAGAGCTAATACAAAATATACCTTTACATAACGAATACATTTGTACAAAACCTTTTTATGAAAATTAATAATTTCGATCATTGCAAAATAGAAAAAGAAAGTATTATTTATAGTCCGTCCTAATCCTTATTGATAATCGGAGGTACTCACGTAAACTCGCGCAGAACACGTATGCGCAGAACATAATTAAATAATAATTCATCGAGTGACTAAAATAATTTAAGACTGGCCCGGAAAGAAAATGATGAAATGGAGAATGAACCACGATATTTATGTATACAGCGCCACTTTAAATGACACCACAGGTTTAACTCTATAAAAGCCTAATATAATTTTTTTTTAAATCCCAAAAATGAAAAAGATTTTTTTTCCAAACAATATCTATACTTATAATAAAATCGTAAGAGGGTCGATGTCTGCACTTGGAAGATATTTAAAAAAATGTTATTGGGAACCTTTATAAACGTAATAGGTCCCAAAACAATGATCCATAAATTTTTGTATGTTTGTCTATGCGTTACTCAGAAATGTCTTAACCGATTTAGATGCAGTTCTTACATGGATTTCGGCAACCTTCAGAAAACATCTGGGGTTTATTACAGATGTATTACAATGGGTTCATAAATAAAAAAATCCTACGTCTAAACTCTTGAGGTATCTTGAATAATTTCTTTAGGTATGGGTTTGAAATATTTTACCCTATATGCTGTTCCCATAAGTTTCATTACTAAACATATATTTACGATGAGATAATGATATACGAGTATATTAATATTATAAATCTGAATAGTTTGTTTGGTTGAGTGTGCTAACCTCAGAAACTATTCAAAAGTGTACAAGTTATATTAGGTAGATCAAATTAATTGATTCTATGTAGCTGTACACGCTGAATGTGTCATAAGCGGGCGAAGCCGAACAATACCATTCAAAATTATGGATTATATTACGTTGATAAATTCCAATAATAGACTTTCTCGTATATCTTCCATGTACAGATAATTTAGAGTATCAATTATAAATTTATTATATAAACTAGCGCCCCCTCGCGGCTTCGCCCGCTTGAACTTCACGATTATTCATTTAATAAGCAGAGTTGACTGACAGTTAAATGTGTCAAATGTCAATGAATAATTTAATTTATTCGTTCAGAAACAGCCTTAAGTGTTAAATTATTGACTTGGGTACGGATTTATAATATTAATTATAAAATAACTGTAATTTATTGCATATTAGAAAAAATACCCAAATTGAATCAAATAATCGAATATCGAAATCGAATTCAAAATAATTAATCGATTAAATGAATCGAATATCGAATCGAAAATATTTAATTGAGAACCTCCTCCTTGTTTAGAAAGTTGGTTAAAAATATAGATTTATCACAAACAAATACAGATATATTATAAGTATAGATATGAATTGCTTTATATTTGCAGGCAAATTATGCTTTGAGTTCATTGAAATGCCGATAACTTTTTATTTAATGAACCGATTTTGATGAAACAAACTTTAGATGTTAAGTTGAGTTAAAACAAACAATTGGTGAAAGTTTGAAGTAAATCGGTTCAGTACTTTCAGAGATTAGCGTGAACATACAGACAGACAGACAAGAAATTCAAATAAAATATTTTTGCTTTCTATTATTCTTTTTAAGTGCCCCTCTATCCATTTCAGTCAAAAATACTAAATGTACAGACAAAATATTTTTACTGTTTTAGTATATATAGAGATTAAACACGATGAGGCATCATTAAGACAGACATTAAGTTAAATCATTAGAGTATGCCACTAATAAAGTTTTCTTTCTCTCGTCTCGTCTTTAAACTCAATGTGAAAGTTATTTTACCTTGTCTTTGTCCCCGTTCATACTGCCTAGGCCGTTGGTGTGGGTTTGAGGCTTGGGATACTGCAACAATGAAAAACACTGGCTAGAAGGAGGAAACATTAATCATTAACATTATAAAGCTAGAGATATTATTTTTGTGTTAGGAATATGCTGGATGCTAAAAAATCCTATAGAATATATGACTAAAAAGGTGGTATACGTCATACATGACTCTTAGTAGCGGGACAAGCCGCAGGCAAAAGCTACTTATAATAATAATGTGCGCAAATGTGACCTAAAATGGATTACGGAGTGCCATAACATTACTTTATAGCCTATATTGTTATATAGAAAAGAAGTGAAAAGATTTTAATTGTAAACGAGGGTTGTTGGTTCAATCCCGAAAGAAATACGCGCGGCGTTGAGTTTCGCCTTCAAACTTGCCTCAAATTGGGGCCAAAATAAAAACGGAATGAATTAGCATTAGTTTCCCTCGGCGAGCTGCCTCTTGATTTATGCCGGCAGCGTGAAGCTGAAAAAGATCTAACTAAACTAATTATATCTTTATAGACAAAATCATCGCAGTGCTGTACAAAATACGTTACGTGGAAAAAGGTCGAGCTCCTAAACCATGGGGTGGCTGCTTCTTGTCAATTATTTTCAATATGATTTTATGGATTTTAACAACGTTAAAGTTTATTTTATCGAGTTTATCGAGTTATCGACTCAGAAGTATTCAGATTTTACCGCATATTATTCATGTTACATGTTGACGTGACGTATAACAAATATATATCTTTATAGGTACTAACCGTTGGTTTAAGTAACGTCATGATAATGGAATACAACTTCTCACTCTTCTTTTCCAACACGATCTTGTTCTTCTCTAGCTCTTGTCTAGAATGCAGCATTTTTTCGACTTTGTCCTCGTTGTACTGCAATCTGTTTATCGTACAGGTACTTATTTAGAAATTGTGTATATTTTTTTTATTACATTTTTAAGTGTTAAACTGAACCCGTGCCTTTTGGTAACCGTCCAAACACTTGACCACTGTCAATCTATACGTAGTCGTATATATAACTGAATAGTGGTCAGAGCGCTTGGACGTGGCTGAGAATAAATATAAGGTTAAAATCCCGCTAGATTAAATAAATATACATTTTCTTAAAAATATTTTTCTTTAGTATTAGTAGTATTTTTAAGTAAGTATTACCAAAATTAAATTTAAAGTATACTTATATAGTATATTTTATAAAATATCGCACTTCTTTGCCAGTGATTTCTAATTTAAATATGGTAGGTACATTTTTGAAATAAATAAAATGTAAAAAAAAATATCTCGATAATTTATTCAACAAAATCGAGATAAAACAAAATATGACTGTACAACGTGGCACAGGGGCAGGGGCACAAAGTGTGACTGTAAACGCGATGGTTGTAGGTTCGATCCCTACTTGAGGATATAAAAAATATTTATTTAAAATTATAATTCCATTTCTTGGCGTCGAGGCAAAGCGCAGCGTTGAATTCCACCACTCAACACGCAATGCCTCCAAAATTGGGGGCATTGCGTGTGGGGAACGCAGTGTCTTAACACTAGGTTTCCTCTGCCTACCCTGCCTGCCTCTACAGTGTGCGAGATACAGCGTGAAGCTGATTTATTAATTTCGCGGTATTAATGAGAGTGAAAGTTTATTTAACTTAAAAATGACAATGTAATCTATTAAGATAAAAAAAGGAATTATATAATTACTTGAACTCCGTCAGATCGCAATTCTTACACTTCTTAGCCTCGTGTTGGTGGTATGCGACATCGATGTCGCAAGGTCTCACTGTAACAGGCGATGTAACCAATATTATAAAATATCATCAAATACAATTTAATATTATTTAATACAATGAAAATAACAGCATTTTTTTATGGAAAGAACAAGGCAGACAAGCACACAGATCGCTTGGTGGTAAGTGAACCCACGACCCTATGCAACACAGGCTGCAATGCAGGTTCTGTTGCACTCCACTTATAGCGGAACAAATTCAAAATATTCTTTATTCAAATAAACTATTACAAGCACTTTTGAATCGTCGAATGTACATGTCACCAAAGCTACCACCGGTTCGGAAGGCAGTTCTGCTGAGAAGAGCCGGCAAGAAACTCAACAGTGGCTCTTTTCAAAGTCAATGGTATATTTTACTATTACATTAGCTGGCAACTATCCTGCCTGACATTCAATAGACATTAATTCCATACATGTTCATCTTCCAAATAGAATATTATACAGTGTACAGTGTAATAAGTGTTTGTAAGATTAATGGCTATTTAATGTTATTTAATAATATTTTACATGTATTTAATTACGTATAACTACGCAAATTTTACGGAATAACTGTCCAAATTTATTCAACACAAAGAGAGAATAATTTTACACTTAACGATGGAAACAAAGAAATTTAACAAAATACCAAAAGTAATAGATATACAAGCAAGTAAACATCGTAAGCGATTGTAACCGACTCTTTAAACGTAGCTAACAGTAACAGGTTAACAATTCAAATACGCTGCGTGCGATCGATTCTATGAAATATTTTTATAATTTTAAATATTAATATTTAATTTTAAGGAAATTTTAAAATAGTATATAGTGTAACAATATAATATTCATGTTTTAAAAATATATGAAATGCTCATTACACACTAATTCCAACATGTAAAATTTTGAGTTTTAAACTGTTCCAGTCCAAACAGCTATTTGAATTTAAAGACGTAAATTCTCCTAATTATTGTTCAGTGTTTCTTTCTGTTTTCTAATTGTTTCCGAGATTACAGGGAATATATTTTATAATTCATTTAATTATTTTAATCGATCCCGTGGTGGCGTAGGGGCACAAGGGTGTGACTGTAACGCAATGATTGTGGGTCCGATCCCCACTAGAGGAAACGAAATATTTACTGATTTTTTTTTCCACCACTCAACACGCAATGCCTCCAGAATTTGGCGGAAAGTGGGGAATGGAGTATGTAACACTATGTTCCCTCTGCCTACCCTGCTGTATGCGGGATACAGCGTGAAGCCGATTAATTTTTTTTTAATTAGTTACTTTGTTGATTTAATTAAAAGTAATTGTTTTTGAGATTAACTCAATTCATAATATTTGTTTAGTTGAATCCTATAAGAGAACAGTATTCATTAGTTTCATAGTTGCCAATACCTCAAACTGAATAGAAATAGCACAAAAGGAAGCATATGTATGTCAGCACTAGGTTATCTCTGCCTATCCTGCCATTTATGGGTATATACAGTGTAAAGCTCAGAAAGAAAAATAAACTTACAGTCTTCTATAGCTGTCCATGGCCGCTTCAGAGACATTGAGCTTCTGGGTAAGGGCAGTTCGAAGTTCCTCTGATCCAAGGCACTCATTGGAAGACAATTTTGTATCGATTTATTTATGCTGGAAATTAATAAAAAATAGTAACCCATTTTTCATCTAGCTACAGTATGGTCGACAAAGACCCTCAAGGTTAGGTTTTCTGAATTTTTGGACATTGTTCACTCTCACTCTGAGAGAAAAATAATATAAAGTAAAAAAAAGTCTTTTAACCAAATCTGCACAGCCAACTTCAGGGTAGTCACCACTCATTGACCATACTATATATTATGTCCTTAACACTTATTGTATTAATATTTTATTTTGAGTGCATGTGTTTTTAGTTAGTAGTTAGTTTGAGTTCAAAGCTTCATAGTATATGCAACATATAGTAGGCTGCAGGCTGTCGAGGCCTAGACAGTTACTACAATTGCCTCAATCATAAAATACAAAATTTGACCTGATATTCACTATACAACAAATCTATACTAATATAATAAAGCGGAAGAGTTTGTTTCTTTGTTTGTTTGAACGCTAAGATCTCTGGATCTACTGGATCGATTTACTTTGTTTTTGTTTTGTATGAAAGCTGCATTCTTCAGAAGTGCTATAGGCTATATAACATTACATTACACATATATACTAATAAATTAAAATACTTTCTAATTTGACATGCAATTTATTCTGCCATGTTAATAACAACCGTCGTTGCTACGCGACCGCGTTCGTTACCGCGTCATTTTGATATTCATCCTTATGAAAATAAATATAATAGTCACTTTTAGCATTTCATCTAGATTGAAATTATATTTCTATAGAAATTATATTCCTATATTTCAAGCAGGCGTAGCCGCGTCCGGGTCCGCTAGTATTTATATAAACTTTAATTACTAAAATTCACTTTACATTATAGATATTGTACAGTATTGTTGTAGTCTTATGTTCATTTGATTATATATGTAAAATGTTTAAGATCAAAACATGTATTTAATAGGCAAACAAATTTATTATTAATTAATTTTGTGCACAAAGGCATCATATCCTTTAGGCATTAATGTTTGAACTCAACATAGCTTAGTCATTGTGCAAATTGTCTATTTAAATGTTACTCTTTGTATGCTGTGATAATTCTAAGGTAGGGAGTTAGTAAGTAGGTAGAGTGACTACCTTTATACTAGTAATATTTTATACCCTAAATTCCATTCCTCCCCAGGGTATTAACCCTGAATATGTTATTCAGGGTATTAAGGGATGGAACACAGTATATAGTGTTGTAATTTAATGAAAAGAAATATATATATATTTGATCAAATGTTACTTACTCATTAGGTAATAATGGTGGTGGAGGATTGGAAAATGAGATAGTTGGTACAATATACTCCTTAGAATGCTCTGGAATAAAATAAAAAAATAATTTTTAATACATTGTTTCAAAAATTGTTCTACTTGCATTTACGAAAAAAAAATTAAGCAGAAAGTCTGGCACAAAGTATCTTGACACAAGGTTATATTTGTCTATTTACTGCTATATATAGGTTATGGATAGGGTTAGTAAAACTAAAATTTTAAAAGATTACCCTCAGGTGGCGGTGGAGGCGGCGGCGGTGGAGGCTGCAGCACGTTCACCTTCTTATGATGTGCCAGAGAATGTGGCGGCAATATCCCTGTCCTGTAGAAGTTCCTCTCTTCAAACACTGAGGCATGCACATATTTACAGTTGGCATAAGTGCACACGGAGTTCTGGTATTTGTGGCAGAATGTGTACACTCCCACCAGTTGTGAGATATCGTACTTGTGCGCGAACCTACAGGCGCCCTCTCGCTTGCACGTGCCACGTACGAAGTCGCGACATATGGGCACCTTGGGCCGGTCTGCGCTATCTTGGCTCTCACTGCTCTCTGGTGTATCTTGGGATCCAGAGTCAGGTGATTTACTCTCACTAATTTCTTGTTTTATTTGTACTTTTGAACAATCGTAGAACGCGTCGTGGGGAGGCGGCTCCAGTGGCAGTGGCGGCTGGATGCCGACCCTCGCCGGCGATCGCACGCCTATATTGGGTGGCGGAGGTGGATCGGGCGCGGCTTTCGACGTCGCAGCGTACACTACCTCGTTACCTATTTTGGACCGTATATACTTTTTCATTTTTATAAAATTTGGCGACGATCTAAATTTTATTAAATGTTCCTCCACTCCGACTCTTTTGCAGCTGTTTTCATCTGAAATATGGGATATTATAGTTAGCAGGGACACTACTACAAACTGGGTATGCCAGGAGCACAGAAAGTACTAGTACGTAACGTCGCTTTGTTTAATAAATGATACTGTTGTTGTTATGGGTAATTATGATTGACCTTGTTTCGTAAATGATAAATGATTGATGGGGATAATTTTAAATATTTGAATTCGTAACGATATCGTATACACTGACCTGCCTGAGTAACCTGCATTTACTCGCGATATTTTCGAGCACCAACACCTTCTCGATATAACGCAGCTATGTTATTAACCATAGCCAGATGGCGCCTAAGAAGTCAGCATGGATGCTAACTTGTGAATTGGCCGCACTTTAAATAATAACACTTGTAAATTTGTCACAAGATTGAGTACAATAAAGTAAACAACTTTCAATTAAATAACACGCGTGAAGCGATGCGCGATTCACTCGACAGCACGGATGGGACACTAATAACAAGATGGCGGCGATGACTTCATAAATGTGACAGCTGATTTAGAATCGAATAATCGAGTTTGTATATTCTATTTATTTATACTTTATCAAATAAGTACAGCGTTGTAAGTAAAATCGGAATATTGACATATAATAAAAATATATTATATATTTTTAAAAAAACTTTTTAAAAAGTACATATATGTGGTAAAAGTGTAAATACCTGTGTTTAAGTCAATAATAACTAAACTCACTCACTATTTTCTACACAATTTCAACAATGACTACACCTGTGGAGCAACTTATGCAAAGTATGGAAGAACTCTCCTCTATGTTCTCATCCAGAATGGGCGAGTTCGAGAAAAACCTAGTCCAGTCCGGTTCTGTTGCTTCCACCCCCACAGTAAAGACTTTAGCTGCTAAATTTAACACATTCAAATCCTTTGTGTGGAAAACCCTTGGCTTGTTAAAGTCTCAGATTGAACTTGTGGCAGGTGGTCTGGACCGCCTAGAAACACAATCCAGAAGAAAAGTTCTTATTTTCCATGGCTTAGAAGAGGACAGCAATGAAGATGTTCTGCAGAAGATGCTTCTTGTATTATCCAACCACTTGAAGATGTCCGACATTAATTCTACTGCAGTCGAGGCTTGCCACAGGCTAGGTGTTAAAAATACTCCGCTCGTCGTGTACTTCTCAGATTCACTAGTTGCCAGGTTCGTTCCAGAACATGGAGTGTGAAAACTAAGCTAAAAGGCACTAAAATAACCATGACGGAGTCCCTGACAAAACCTCGCCAAGATGTCTTTACTGCAGCCCGTAAGCATTTTGGTATTAAGAAATGCTGGTCATCGGAAGGCATGATTGTTGTTTTGATGCCAAATAAATCAAAAATCAAGATTTCCACTCAACGCGAACTGAAACTGAACTGATAGAACAAAGTTCTGTCGCGTACGAACGAACGAAACTCACGGCCCGCAACTAATGTTTTCGGATCGGACGGATCTTTGTTTGTATCACTTCAATAATTTTTTTATTAATAAATTCCATTGTAGGGTAGACTCAGATAATTATTCTCGTTTAGGCAAGTTTAAAAACATATTTTTAACTTTAACTGAACTGAAGTTTAACTGTGCCGTTTCATGTTAAGCCTTTTCTCTTCTCTTTTTTTTATATAACTATTAATTCTTTTTTTTTTAATTTAAGTGTTGTGTAAAATTTGTATTTAAGTTGACTTGTATGGGTAAATTGGTTTTGTAAATTTTATATAGTTTAGTTATATATTTATTTAATTTGCCTTTATATATTTATTTTATTATATTATAAATATACATAGTTTAATATATTTATTTATTTTTATGTTTATATTATGTTAATTGAAAATGAATACTTTTCTTGTTCTTCTAGCATTTACGATAGTGCAGATAGTGATGACACTTTTGATTCAGAACCACTCTATGACAAGCTGTCAATTTTTTTGAACAATAATTGTTCTTCAAACCTCTCCCTGGTGCATATCAACGCGCAGAGTATTCCAGCTCACTATTCTGACCTTCTCGCATCCTTTAGCTCCGGCGCAGTTGACGGTATACTTATATCTGAAACCTGGTTAAAACCATCGCTTTCTTCTGCTTGCTATTCTCTTTCAGGCTATCAGCTATTTCGCAATGACCGGACTGGTCGGGGAGGCGGTGGCGTCGGTATTTATCTCCGCGATCACATCCCCGCTAGTATTGTTTTTTGCTCTTCCTCTCAACCCGATGGATCTCTTGAATACCTTTTTCTAGAGTTGACCTTGCGTCTTACTAAAACACTGGTCGGAGTTCTGTACTCCCCCAATGATCAGGTCGATTATTTTAGTACTCTGGAAGGTGTTCTCGAGAACCTTCGACCTCTGTACGATCACATAATTTGCATGGGTGATTTAAACACGTGCCTTTTAAATGATCGTAGAACTCATCTACTAAAGGCGTTAAACGAGTCCTATAATTTACATCTTTTACCTATGTCTTCCCCCACTCATTACTTTCCTAATTGTAGACCTTCTCTTCTTGCTCCGTTCTCCTTTCACGATCTTATTTTTCTATCTTATAAATTACGTCCTCCTAAGGTTAGAGGCAAAATCCTTTTTCAGCGCAATTTTAGGCAAATGGACCTTGAACGCCTAAGGGAGAATGTGAGGAACATCGACTGGTCTTCCATTATGTCATCAAATAATATTGACACTATGGTACAATCTTTGTACTGAACTGATTAACATTTATAACACCCATGCTCCTGTGAGACCAGTTCGTATGAAGCACGCGCCTGCCCCCTGGTTAACCATCAAGAATACAATGGCTAAACGAGATAGAGCCAAGTTAAAAAACAAAAATAATCGCCAAATAATCTCACCGCCTACAAAAAAACAGCGAAACATCTGCAACAGAATGTGTAGGGATGCCAAACGTCGCTATTTCCATGATACTATTCAGAATCTTAGTTAAGCACAAGTTTGGAGATTCTTGGAGTCGTTTGGTGTAGGCAAAACCACTGAAACTCGTCAAGTCTCAGTGGACCTTCACACTCTCAATTCCTTTTTTACAACCCCACCAATTAATATAAGTCCCTTAATAAAGTCGGAAACATTATCACTGTTGTCACGTCTCGTCCTACCAGACTCCATTCCTTTTACTTTTAAAGCTGTGTCGGAGGACGATGTCAAGAAGTATGTCCACTCCATTTCCACCAAAGCCTTTGGAACTGACAACCTCAGCCTTGAGATGATTCTTCCGGTGTTGGAATGTCAAGTAATGTCTTTCCTTCACTATGGAAGAGTGCCTATGTCATTCCATTACCCAAAATATCCAATCCATCCAATGTTGCTGATTACCGCCCCATTTCCATCCTCCCTATTCTATCTAAAGTCCCTGAATCTTTAGCCAATAACCAATTTTACTCCTTTCTATCCGCCAATAATCTACTGTGTCCAGTCCGGTTTCCGTCCTCTTCACAGCACAGTTGGTGCACTGTTGAATATAACGGAGGACATTCGGTGTGCTATGGACAACACCAAGCTCACCGTTTTGGTGTTGTTAGATTTCAGCAGTGCTTTCAGCTCTGTGGACCTCGACTAAAGTTAAAGCTAACGATATCACATCAACATGGCTTGATCTCACTGCTGGCGTACCCCAAGGCGGCGTTCTTTTTCCTCTTCTCTTCTCTGTCTTTATTAACAATATTTCCAGAGTCATTACTTCTCCTTCCTTCTATTTGGACGCGACTGAGGAGCTACTTAACAAATTAGAACGTCTTCAAAATTTCGCCATACGCTTTATTTATGGCTGGTGACTGGCTGGGACTGGATACGGTTAAAATAAAGGACTGTTGAATCAGAACCAATATCTCGTAAACCTTTACGCAGAGAATGAGGGGTGCAAGTATATGCGGACAACAGGTTCGAATGTAAATGTGCAAGTCATTTTCTCTATGATTATTAAATGTGGACCTCATTTTGTTATTTATTACCTAAAAGTACTTAATTAAGTACCTCTCACATTAATGCTTAATGCTTATACTATCTATTTTTTTAAGCTAATGTATCGTGTGTGTGATTACTATGATGTTTGAACAATAAGGGATACTTAATGACTATTTTTATTGTATTATTATTACTCTCGTTGTATATTTTACTAAAAGTAGGGTTGGGGACGGTTGAAACATTTGTTGCAGGTACGGTTGATACACAAATGTGTGTGTTCATGTTTATATTTTGTCTATACAGAGAGTTCGAGTGAAGAAATTTCCAGGGAAGAAATTGACTTGTCGAGCTATAGTAATGCATATGAGGAAGTATAAACTGGGATAGGGATGCCCGATGATGATCGATTTTCGATGAACATCGATGTTAACAATTAAAACATCGAGATTTTAACATCGGGGGATATTGGGGGATTGTGGATTCGCGCGTCTCGATTTGTGGATGCGGTGGGACACGTTGGCTAACATCGATGTTTTTCTTTCGATTTTTATCGAACATCGATGCTTTAGCTTCCATGTTGACATCGGTGTCAACATTGATGATTTTCTAACATCGGGTACTTATCCCTAAGCGCGGGATTCGTTACGGAAAGCGGCAGACAAGCATGGTATAAGCTACTGTTCCTTCTTATCAGGCAAAGACGACGAAGGTATTGGGTACAAAGCGTGTCGTTGTCTCAGGAGTGAGAATTATCTAAACACTTAATTCAATGTACTAATATATATTTCGGCCTATTTAAGAAGAGGCCTGGTCTCAACTGACTAATGTATATGTTTATTTTAATTTCAAATATTTATAAATATAGTAACCCGAGAACTATACAGCCATATTGTAGTCAAAACTTCACATTTGATTTTCACTCAACATAATCGTCACTTGGTTTATATACAATTAAAAGCTAAACTGTTTCAACTACTGTTTCTACTCTACACCTGTTAATTTACTCTCCTCTTCATCCAAATGGACAATGTTATTTTTGACTACTTATTTTAAAGTGTTATTCCACACTTAAGGAACTGTTTTTCTAAGTGTGAGTTAACACTTGCAAATTATCAAAAATATTTAATAAATAGAATTCTCTTGTCCAACGATAATTCTTAGTAATTATCTTTGAGTAGCGGCAATTTGTAAAAAACTCCCTACAGATATGGTAACAACATAAATAAGGTGTGACAAGCTTATAAGAATTTCGACGTAGCTTGATGAGAACATATGGCTTAGCGGTCAGAGCGCTTGGACGGTTATCAAGAGGCACGAGTTCAAATTTTCATTTACGTTTTCTAGAAAGTTGATTGTAAAATTGTTGATGATTTATGCTGAGCGATATATACCTTTACTTTCAGAGACGAATGTCCTCGCTGCATGACCGACGACTGCCTTCTCTTGTGTGGTAGATATTGCCACTGGACTGAGCTTCGATAGGATAATAAGGCCAGGGCTTGAATACTAGAATTTTTCAGAGGTTTATACTAAACTACTACTATTTTAATGTTACAAATCACTTGCTGTAAACACAGAACATGTATACATATTCATATACAGTTCAAACTTATAACATCGGATGTCAATACAAAGTTATTTTACAGGGCTAGTTATTTTATAGTAAGGCTGGCCGGCGCCGTTTTACTTGGAGGGTTTGGTTTTAATCCGGAGACATAAAATAAAATGTACATATGCAGCATTTTTTATTGATTGCATTATACAAACGACAAAGTTTAAACACTAGTTACAATTATATTATGCAAAACTGTTTATCTACACTAAGCGTTTCTTATCATAGTAATAATTTTGTATATATTATAATATGTAATTAAGTTATATTTTTTTCAAAAAAGCACTTAGCGCATTTCTTTGTAATGATATATAAAAATAAATTAAAAAAAACAAACAAACGTGCTTTCAGGTAACTCTGAGAATCGGGTATTATAAATATTTTTTATCATTTGAGAAGTGTTATTCCACCCTCAACTTACAAAAAAGTATTGTATTATAATTCATGTCCGACCGAAACAAGGTTTTCAGCCTAAACCGAATCTTTTTAATATACCTACAGTAAAATTAAAGACTAACTGAAACAGTCGATAGAGATGGTTCCACAATATTATTTCTCTCAATTTTACCTAGAAAAGTTTAGACTATATATTTTAAAAATGTTTTTTCCTTTTTCATTCGATTCCAAATAAGTGATATTTCCACTATCGATTTTAAGATATAACATAGTGGACCTCAATTTAATAAAATTCTTGCTTGTTCCATCTATTTTTGAAATCGTATAATTAAAATTTGAATGTTGTAGAATTAGAAATCTTGATAAGAATACGTTCTTAGTTTATTGCTGAAAGCGTTTAGACGGTTTGCAATTGACGCATTGTTGCAGTTCGAGTTTAGCTACGCTCAAATATTTTTAATTGTCAAACGTCTTTTTTAAACTTTTTGCTTAGCTTAAAAAAACACTTAATAACATAAGTATTGAATTTATATCGCGTAGCGTATCAAATAAATGGGCTCTCAAATTAATAACTGAAGTAACTTTTATTAAAAAAAAAACAAGAATTAACCACGCTCTTATCCATATCCTATAAAAAAATAATTTTGATTTTGAAATAAACAAGCAAATCAAATTGAAAGTATTTTTGGGACGTAGACACTCAATTATGAAAACGTTTCCACGCAATATTCGCTGATACTTATAATTCATGGAACACAACAATAATTACGACAGCAGAGTGAAGCCTAACAAAGTATTTACTTAGAAACCAAAACTATAGCCGAACCTACGAGTTCTGTCAATAAATATAGTTAATTACCTAGAAATACCGGTGTATTTAGTACTATCTATGTTACCCCGTACGCACCACAGATGGATCGGTAGTTACAAACCTCACTTTTAAAATGGCACCAAGTGTCAGTGTACACTTCGTACTTGCCAGAGATTGCTCACTCCTTACTTTTTATATAAATTATTATTTTATTATTATATTAACAGTACAATCTCATTAACACGGTCACTTGTTTATTTGGAGCAAGTAATGTATATTACAGTAAGAGCAAAGAGTCGTGGCCGCATGATATTATTTAATTTTAATCTTATGTTGTCAAGTAAAGTAACTGTTCTGTGTGTGTTTTAGGGTTTCGTATCTCAAAATAAAATAAAATCAAAATCGTTATTGAATTACTTCGATCTCCATCTGTCCATCTGACAAGAATATTTATTGAGCTTCATGCTATCGCTTCAACTTGCACAACAATATATCACAATTAAGGAATATTTCAAAACTATGTTGTCAGTTGAAATCGAGATATGTTACAGATATAAAAAAAATCTATGAATCATTAAAAATATATCTTTATTTTTATGAACAAACCAACAAGTGGAAGCAACCGTTCCAATAATATAGTCTATTCTTTAAACTATTAAAGAATAGTATACTAATACAGGGTCGCAATCATGGTGGAAATTGCTAACGTAGGAACGAAACGCATTAAGACTGTATTTTTATCCGCACAGCGAAAAAATAGAACTAATTGCCTGTATATCCTATGACATACTATAGACAACACTCCCACGTCTAGAAAAACATAGTGAATGACTAATTATAATCAAGCTTGATGCTTGATTGAAACCTATTTCAATATATAAAAAAATAGTACCGGGTTTAATGAGATTATAATGTGTTTATTACACAAGTCGTTGTTTATAAAATTATAATAAAATAATAAAAGTTACAGCTCCAATTTATTATGACGGATAATATGTTCGAGAAATATGAAATGTTGTGTTATATTTAAAATAAAATACATATTCCATATGAAATATAAAAAAATATGAATTATAAAATTATAGTAAATAGCTCAAACTGAAAAAAATACACCAGTGTACTAAAAACTAGACTCCCTGACTTATACACAATTGGAAATTATTGCACAAAACCTAATGTCAAATATTCTAGAATATTATAGAATATTACAGAATATTATTAGCAATGTAATGTTTAATAACCACTTCTAGAGACGTTCATCGCCATTTTCATATTTATTATACAAACTACAAAAAAAAAGTGATAAAAAAAACACAAAAAAAGTTGCCAAACACATATTTACATGGGGTTCATTGATTATCTCTTAACTTTCCAAAAACACAGTCAGAAATAAAACAAATAAGTCAAAAAAACGTACAGTCAGTAAAAAAAACAAATGAAAAACAATTTCCATTTGTGAAACATTCGAAAAATAAGCTTATTTTGTAAACGTTGCGCAGTACATTACATTATTATATTATATTAAGGCAGATATCACTCGGGCTCTAGTTATTCCGCCTGACTAGAGAATCACCGATATATCATATATTAACTATAAATAAATAGCGCAAAATATTTTTAGAAAACATATATAAAATTTAAAGAAGCAGAATCGAACCCGCACCTCTTGGAAATTCTCCAAGCGCTTTGAACACGAAGTCACACGTTCTTGTATTTCGACGTAGTTTGCCTTACAATTAGTATCCCCACCATGTTCAAACTATATATGTTTTTCAAAAATATTGTTCTACCCTTCTGGAGTAACATTTTAAAAAAAATCTTAATAGTAATAAATAGCAAATTACTTACAAACACGTCTAAAATATATATAAATCAATAAAAGTGGTATATGTATAAATGACCTCACACGTCAAAGAGGTCAAAGTGTGACAAGGGTGCCTATATTCTGTGATATCACATTTTAAATATATAATATATTAGCGACTCGTGGTTTTGCCAGCTTAATCTTATTGTTATATTAATGATAGCCAAATTACACAAAAAGTTTACATAAATTTTAGCCCATATGTTATTCCGATTTATAAGCTATTTTACTATAAAGTATCATCAAAATTCGTTCAGTAGTTTTTACGCGAAAGTGCAACAAACAACCATCCGTTACACAAAATATCACATTTCTAATATTAGTAAGACAAACGTAGTTCCAGAACTGCTGTTATAATTTAACAATTTCTAGTGTGAAGTTGCAACATGTGACCGGGAAGGTCACAAATCAAAAAAAAATCTTATGGCTTTATTTATGTAATCAAAAATAATGATAAAAACTAAAAATCACAATACAGCGTATAAAGCGTGCTAGTGGGCTAAATATGCTAAACTTACAATAAAAATTAATCGTTATTTATAAATTTTACAAAAAAATTACACACCAAAAATAAAACACTAAGTACACTACGATTAAAGTATTAATAATATAATTTGCACCATAAACATTTTGGGTTGAACGAGACCAAGCATTAGTCTCAATACTTAAACAGTAAACTTGTGATGCAACACGCTAAATACGCTAAGACGCTACAAGGGCGGGGGCGGGAATGGGTTTTTGTCCTAGGGCGGCGCTAACACGTAAATACTAACACGCTAATAAGTGACGAAGTCGTCTATAATGGCGGGCGAGGCAGTTCTTGTTCTCATGCTTGCCAATCGTGCATACGTAGTGACATGACCGCCGTCGCACGATGACGCTACCACGCTATCAAGCTATCACTTTAACTCACAAATACGCTAACACGCCACCACGCTCGTACATATCCACCACGCCCCCCTAACAACACGCTACCGCATCAACCCGCAAGCACAGCGTGCTCAACACGTTAACACACAAGAGTCTCCGCGGGCTTATCGCTCGTGCACACGTACACGTAATCCCCGTCGGAGGGGGGGCGGGGGCGCGGGCGGCGCGTGGCGGGCGGCGGCGGGGCGCGGCGCTAGGCGGGCGCCACCTGCCACACTATGAGGTGGCTGCGGGCGGCGCGCTCGAGCGTGTTGTGACCGCTCGACGTGTTGTCCTCCGCCGTGGCACTATCTTCTAGCTCCGAGTCCGCTGTAACACAATATATTTCTTTGTTCTTTAAACTATATAGGACGGAAGGCAAAGATAGTTTTGAATGGCGGAACTTAATACCGCAGCTTATCTTACCAGAGCGGTACAGGAAAATGAAAATAACTAATCCTCCCGAGTCGTGTAAGTGGTAACAATAATACAGATAATAAATAGTACACAAGTTAGTAACTTTGAATATTAGTAATGTTTATAAACAACATATACATATACAACAGTAAATAGCAAAGCATTACGTATCGTCTGTTAGTGCGAGGCCCCAAATCCCAAGCGACGTGATCCCATGATTGATGATTATCAATGACAAAGTAAGAACGTACCGGTGACTAGAACGGTTATATTTGCTTATATTTTATCAGGTACGTTCAGGGGTCAACGATCTGCCATACAATGATGTGGGAGGCTGTGTCTCTGACGTCATCGGCATGCTCCTCTAGGCAGAAATATAAATGCGACCGATATATAACACACATTACATAAAGACAGCACATCTCACTAATTCCGGCACTATATAACACTAGAAGCTATCGTATCGCATGAGAACTCGATACGACTTGTTTTTTGTAATCAATCATTTTCAGATTTAGAATTATTTATTAGTATGCTTTATAGCATTACATAAAATTTAAATCATATTTTTATTGATGATCGGGAGATATTTCTATAACTGTTACGTAATATCTATCTATTAACTAGTTACGTAGTATAGTATAAAAATAATTCTCAATTGAAATATGCGCTATATTTCAATGCAATCTTTGCTTAAAAATCTTGTCTAATATATTTATAATGATTATTTTCATCAGATATAACATTTTTAAACGTATCGATTTATCCAAGTGCCGGGATTAGTAAGATTGTACTGTACTTGCATCTAATTTCCACTAATATGTAAGCCGTCATCTTGTTACATGTTAGTGAAAAATTTGCTGGGTAGAAACAAAAAAATGAATAGGCAACTACAACATTTTATGTATAACTAAGTAAATAGTCCTATTGGGGCTCCATCCGGATTGAATATAATATTAAGTAAATTATGTCAGTCTTAGTGGAAGCTACCGCCTGTATAAAATGCAAATGTTTATAAATACGTACATACGTATATATATACGTATAGAATGACGGATATTAAATTAGTTAAGCTGGATAGAGCACCGGGATGTCTGTTATAGTAAGCTATAAAACTACTAATAATTTTGTGATGTTCATAAAAGCTCTGCTTACCTACTTTGAAAATATTTAACCAGCAATAGAATGTATTAACAAAAATGTTCATAAAATAATTAAATATTATGATAAGGGACCATCCATAAATTAAGTCACATGATTTTTATAATTTTTTGATCCGTCCGTGTCACATCTGGTCACATATTTCGCACTTCCCCTAATTAGCTTCCTATTACATCGAGAAATTATCAAATTAAAATAGTGGTTCCAAAAATATGTTTACATATTATATTTTGAAATGCAATGTTACGTAATGTAGGTAGCCTTGTAAGACAATGTCACACTTGGTCGACTGACTTGACTGACTTTACTTATGGATGGTCAGAAAGTATGGTGGACAAGTCGTTGACGTTGGCGTTGGCGATCTGAACTTTTGCGCATTGATTACTCGGGAAGAAAACAATTAAAAAGCAATAAAAGATCTTAAAATGAAATATAATAATATATATAATATTCATCTACCTGTTGGGAGGCCACAACTTACCTATACATACAACACATTCTCAGTACCGAATGACAAAATGAAGCAAGCAAAGCGATATGACGACGTCGCTGGGATAAATGTACGTGATGACGTAACACTGTGAGCATACAAGTGGACGATACTAGTGTGTGTATATGTGTACGCGAGTAGAGATATGCGTGATTGTCAGTCTAAGACGCATATTATGTGTGCATGTATGTGCGCGCGGGCAGATACACAAATGAATAATAATGTGTCCACCATATTACTAAAAATAATTATAATTTTAATCTACTATCTATGTATATGTAAGTAATAATTACCTATTCTAAAGTCGATGTATCCTTCACCACCGGATATCACGAGGGTGGGCGGCGATGGAGCTGGCAATGGGGCAGCTACGGTGGTTAGGGCGGCGGGGGCGGCATCAGGATCAGGAGAGGGCGGCGCAGCTAACACAGCCCTCTCAGGCGATGGCGGCGGCGAAGGCGTCATTGCCTGCGCTTGAGCTGGCGACTCAGCACCAGACACAGCGACGAAAAACGTAACAGCCTCCCTATGCCCGTGGAAGCTGAGCTGTGCGTGCGCCATAGAGCACAACGGAATGGCGGCACCGTCGTCACCGTCGGACAACGGAACGGATATTACAACACCATTGCTTGTACCTATCCATAGACGACCGGAGCTGACCAGCAATGCTGTGATCCGAACTAACGAAAACCCAAGTTTACCGGTACCGAGCATCTTGCTTACATAGGGCTCAATATCCACGTCTTTCAAATGACTATATGTCCTCGCGCTATATAATCTTAGCGCGGAGTCCATTTTGATGGACACCCACACACCATCTCTATGAGCGGCCAGCTGTCGCACCTGGCTTTCGCGTCGAGGGTGGGCTTCCAAGGAGTGTAGCACGCGCCGCGAACGCGGTTCAACCACGACCACGCGGTTACGATAACCGCACCAGACGACGCCGCCGACGGCGCTCAGGCACCGCACTGACCACTTGGGCTCACCGAGGACCACCAGCCAATAATTAGCGAAGTCCCATCTACCGTCCGGCAAACGGGAGAACAACGCTATGGTACCGTCAGCCAACGCGACGACGGCACGCGAAGCGCACCACACTATCGATAAAATAGCGTCGTTCAGCTTCACTCTTGCCAAACACCGACTGTAGTTGTTTATAGCGGAGTGCACATATAGGTTTCCGCTTTTGGTTCCGAGCCACATGGTGGTCATGACTGTGGGGGAATCTCTGGAAGTAACTTCGTCCCCCTTGACAGCACCACCACCACTGGCACTACCGCCACTAGTTGCCGCATCCGACTGTTCCTGCGCAAACGCGTCGATGCCCGTCTCCGGTGAACTCCTGCCCATAATCACTGTAAATTTAAAACAATTTAATTATAATCCTACTAATACTGTA
Organism: Heliconius melpomene rosina; assembly: GCF_056956725.1. Taxonomy (NCBI): domain Eukaryota; kingdom Metazoa; phylum Arthropoda; class Insecta; order Lepidoptera; family Nymphalidae; genus Heliconius; species Heliconius melpomene. Next base: position 14,426,182 of record NC_140409.1, read on the forward strand.
TACTAGTGACACTCTAGCGACTTGGCGTACTTGCACTACATAACTATTAATTTACTAATCTGTATGACTTTCATTTTCTAATAATATCGTTTTAAAAACAATATCTAAGCCTATAATTAAAAGTAATGTTTCAGCCAATTCGATAAAACAGTCTTTCGATATAGCAATTGTCGAAAACATTCTTTAAAATGGTATAATTTTTTTATTTATAAATCGATTGAAATAAAACTAAGGGAAGCTTGTCAAAATAAAATAGTGAACACTGTAATTAAATCGGTTAAACCGATTCTGAGTGAGGGAAAGCACAAACAAACTAATAAATAAATAGACAAACAGACAAAAAACATGGCTCCGTTATTAAACGCCACGGATAACATTTTTTCTTAATCCCAAGTTTTTCGACTTATTATAAGTATGACCGATTTTATTATAAGTATGACGTGAAAGTTTGTGAGGATGGATGTTTGTTCCACTTTCACGCAAAAACTACTGAACTGAATTATGATAAAACTTCACAGCCATATAGTTTATACATTTGAATAACACAGGCTACAATTTATCTAAAGATTTTATATAATTTAGCTATAACACTGACATTAAGTGGGCGAAGTGACATTTGCTTCTCTAGTAAATTATAATATTAAATATTAATTATATTATAGACGTCAATCAATAATATAATTAATAATGAATATTATAATTTGCGGCCTATTGAAAACTCAAATAAAAACGATGTAGCTAATTCAGGTTGTGTGGATACATTGATAAATAATTCTACACATCATCGATCGCAAGCACTTATTACCTTGGCGCGATTATTAGTAGTTCTTCTGAATAAAGATTATTTAATTTTTTTTAAAGTTTTATTAAATTACCGTTGACGGGCGTGGAAGAAAGCGGTGGGCTGTCGGCTAGGGCAGAGTCCGCGTCGCCTTCGCCGCCTTTAGTTGCGCCATCGCCGCCTTCACCGCGCTGAACGGCGCTCTGCACGGGCGGTGTCTCCTTGACGGGCGTACTAGGCGGAGTTAGCAGAGTGGCTTGCACCTGTTATCAAATCAAAACATCTTTTATGATAAAAATGTGATAGGGGTCTATTACGGTAAAAGAAACGCTTCTTATACTTTTTTCGTAAAGATTCAAATGATTTAATAGACACATTGTGTCTAAGTCTCTTGTTTTAAGAGACTTCTGTTTTCCACTTTCCGTCGCATTCTCGAAGCATTGCGTGTTGAGTTGCGGAACTCAACGCCACGCTTTGCATTGTTACCAGAGGTAACAAATGAAAATATTAAACTACTAGGATAAATAAATCTACACTAACATAATAAAAATGAAGTTTCTTTAGTTTAACACAGTGATAGCAGTGTGTGAACTACAATGTCAAATTGATTTATGTTGTGAATAGTCCATTTATCCACGAAGCCTATAGACTATACCTAAGGCTATAGACATCTCGAAAGTATATAATATTTTGTTGCCTACATATTTGGTTGTGCCGACTACGACGCCGCCATCTTCCTCCACCGCGTTGTTAGACAGCCCGTTGCTCTGACTCTCAGTCGACTCGCTTTTGCCGACGCAGAACAACGATTGCTATTTAATAAAAATATATTTTTAAAATGAAATGTACGTATATAAATGATATTAATTTAACATTTATAATAATGTATTTTTTTGTTTTTACTTTTGTTCACGATGTATCTGTAATTTAATGTTACGACACCCAATTGTACACGTATCTCTCCAATTTATGAGACATTGTGTGTTCAGTGTTGGCAATTAACGTCGCGGTTTGTTTCATTACCAGAAGGAAAAAATGAAAATAATTAGTCCCAGATTAGAAATCGAACCCACAATCGTCGCTTCCTGTGTCTTAAGCTGTGCCTCTGCGCAACGACGGCCTTTATAATAAATAATTATTTGTAAATTTAATAATGAATATATAATAGTTATTTATTATTATTTTTTCAATAAAAATGTTTACTGCATATTATGTAAAGATATAAGGCCGTGGGATACGTACGATTGTAAACGCGACAGTTGTGGGTGGATTTCTGGTTTTGTGGCTTAACTCCCAAGTTTTCTCTACCTACCCTGCTGTATACGGGATACAGCGTGAACCTAAACCAAAAATGTAAAACTATTATTAAATGATTGCATCATTTACAGTACAGTCGACGAGTCGTGGTCACTCTGAAGTTAGCTGTAGATGCGCAGAATTGATTTTAGGATATTTTCTTACTTTTGATTATTTTCTTTCAAAGGGAACAATGCGCAACCGTTCAGAAAATCTAACTCCAGAGCGACCACGACTTCTCAACGGCACTGTATATCTGTATACTTATACACTCACAGAGTGTCGTTTATTTCCATCTTCGGTTTCAGCTAGGCCGGTTTGAGCGGCGATGGCTGATTGGGCGGTCGTTGAAGCCGCATCGGGGACGATTTGGGCGGTTTGGGCGGCGTCATGTTCACGGTAGTCCTCGTCGGTAGCGGCCGGCACTGACGCCACGCATAATATATGCTTGTCAGTCACTGGAAACGACTCGATTACCTCTGCTGGGTTGTTAGCATCTATTATCTGGATTAAAAAAAGTGTAAACGTCCATGAATAAATATATTATGTGAAAAATACGAATTTTTAGGTAATAGTTTTAACAGTAAAAATGGTAATTATTTAATAAAAAGTTTACTTAGAAGTGTGTGATTTTCTATTTTATGAATACCTTATATTTTGGTAGATTTATCAAATTGCAATATTATCATATTGTCCCACAAATAATTATAAGCAATTCAAATAAACATTCTCCCTGACTTTTTAATGTAACGCCAGTCGTGGCGCAGGGGCACAAGTGTGGACTGTAACAACGACTGGTTTTTTTTTTTTTTTTTTTTTTTTATTTTAAAAAACTACATCCACGGGCTCATAGTTGCCCGTGCCTTTTTTTATTTTAAGAAAGTTCTTTTAATGTGGCGTACTTAATTTTGGGACAATTTAAACTGTACTTATATCTAGAGCTTATACTAGAGGGGTTGGATGAGACCCCTACCGACAATTTTTTTTTTTTTTTTTTTTTTTTTTAAATTTTAAAAATATATTATAATTATTAGAGAAATTATTAGAATAAAAATTATAATTATTAGAGTCTTTTGTATAATTATTATAGTCTTTTGTATAATTATTATGTATATAGGTGTGGAATTTTAGATTTGGCCTGGCTTATGCAGAACGCCTTCCTTAAGTTTACAACAACGACTGGTTGTAGGTTTCATCCCCACTCGTGGAAATGAAATATTTAAATTTATATTTTCACTTCTTCGCTCCAGTGTCGAGCCAAAGCGCGGCGTTGAGTTCCGCCACTCAACACGCAATACCTTAACAATTTAGCGGAAAATAGGGGAACGTAGTGTCTTAACACTAGGTTCCCTCTTCTTACCCTGCGGTGAGCGGGATACAGCTTGAAGCTGATCATGGGAGACTATTAGATCACGTTATAGTTTCGATACATTGGCCTCGTTTTTAAGGTTCCATACTTTTTAAGGAAAAAAGGACCCCTTATAAGATCTATCTGCTGTCCGTCTGTCAGTCTCTCTGTTTGTCAGTCTGTCTGTGTCTGTCAAGTCCCTTTATCTCAGGAACACTTGGAGGTTAGGTTTGAATTTTAACCCCATATCCGCCGATAGGCCAGAGATCTGAGTATATACTCAGATCTACCCTCTCTGATCGTGACCTATAAATATAAAATAACCTTTTTTTTGTTTTACTTTTATCTCACGGCTCCGTAAATAAAGGAAAGTAAGTTTCTAATTGTAGATTATTTTTATAAGATTAAAACATAGTAAAGATAAAATAAATAATTAATATAATTAAATGAACTATATTAAAATTAAGATTTTCATATATTTTAATTACGTTCTTTTCCATACTGATGAATTTTTAAAATAGGAGATATTGATTTTTATAATATTATTAAGTTTTCAAAACATGTTATCTGCTAAGAAATTATAAAATTATTTTCTACATAGGTTACTAGAAATGGACAAAAAGCAGTGATTTTAATGGCATGTTTACAAAAAAAACTTTTATAAAAATTAATATGTTTTATAGTATAGTCTTTGATAGTAGAAGTCAAATAATATTTAATTATTTAATTATTGCTATTATTTTAACAGACTGTGTCCGCTTTTCGCCGGAATTCAAGAAACTGCATGTAGAGTGGCGGAATATAGAATAAAGTTTTTAAAATGATTACCATAACAACACCTTTGTTCTTGGTACTGGCACAAATCCATACTAGCGATGAGAGACGATCAGCGCGTCCTTGCGCCGCACTCATTTCGTACGCTGAAAATTATATCGATAAACATAACGAGTTAAGACGTTTGGATCCTAACGATGGCGGAGCGGCACACCGTCAGACTAAAAATGCAAACAACGATCGTGGGTTGGATTTCCACCTGAGAGAATGAATTATTTTAATTTCCTTGCTGTAGTAACAAGGCAAAACGCAGCGTTGACTTTCATCACACAACACGCAATATGACCAAAATTGCATATAAAATGGAGCCGATGTCCTAACATTAGGTTCCTTCTGACTACCCCTCTATACACAGGATATAGCGTAGAGCTAAAAAAATACTTACCTAACGAAACATCATCACGGCGCACGCCACAATCGACGGGCGCGGCGCACAACAATGCCATCTGCGGCTCCGACTCCGCTATGGGGCGGCAGAACACCGGCACAGGTACGGGGACCCCGCCCCTGTGGGCGGCGACCCCGCCACCGACGCCACCGAACCCGGCGACCCCGCCGCCCTTACACGGCAAACTCCACCCATACGCCTGTGTCACATAAATATATTTATTATAAAGTCAGAGTATAATCACGTGGTGCGCCTGAGATTGCGTTTATCTGTTTCACTAGTCAATGCATGTATGAATGACTGGCAACTCAAGGCATGTACGAATGTGTGAAGGATGAAGTTATAAGCACATATAATATGTTCAAAATATAACTTTCGCTCACTGGTTATTGCTATAATCCACTCGCAGTTCGCTCGTTTCACTTTATTTTGCTATTATAGCCAATTTAGGCAAAATCTTTACCTAAATTGTATCACCGCTGTGTTACCATATAAAATGAAAATAATATAAATAAATATGTAAGAAAAAAAATCAAGTAAATATGAGTTTACGCCTAAATAATAATAACTATACATAATATTTAAATATACATACAAATATTAGAAAAAATTAAATCACCTGCGTTCTACCGTCCTCTTTCCTCACGTGGGCACGAACTTGTCTGAACTGGTCCGTACGTGTCGGAACATGTTCGTGACGGCGGTGAGTGTGCGCGTGCGAGTGTGTGTGTGAGTGGTCAGATAGCTGTGTCTCTAGGAAGTCCGCTTGTGTGCGTGAGTGTCTTAGCGCGGGCTGCGGAGCTGCTACTGCTCGTAATTGTGGCGTCGATACAGGCCGCTGTGGACGCTCTGAACTGGAATGTAAAAATTTTGTAATAGTTAAATATTTGTATGTATATTGATTATGGTGGGTGTTGCCATTCGCAAAAAGCATATAGTATTACATATAAGGTAGGCATAGGGAACCTAGTGTTAAGACACTCTGTTCCCCACTTTTCGCCGAAATCTGAAGGCATTGCGTCTTGAGTGGCGGAACTCAACACCGTGCTTTGCCTGGAAGCCAGAGCGAAGAAATTAAAATATAAATTTGAAATTAAAAAATATTTAATTTCCTCGAATGCGGATCGAACCCATACCCAGTCGACTGGCCCCGCGCCACGACTGGTCTGGTTATATATTCTTTTTATTTTTTTGATTTAGCGATACTTCGCAGCAACGATCAAATTTTATATCAAACAGAAAAGCTCGCATTTTTTTTTTCGGTCTACGGCAATATTGTCATTGTTAACAAATGTCCACGTTTTTTAACCTTAAGTTTTATTCTTAGCATACGCTAGTCTCTGCATACCTCTCTCGTCTTATCCACTTCATATAAACATGTCTCCTCCTAGTATTGTTTTGAAATATATCTTTTATATGTGGAAAATAAATATTTTAAATATAAAGCTGAAAATAAATGTGGCCCCCACACCATCGTTGTCCACATTTTGAAATCCAGCCCTGCCTATACTCACTAGCCAACAAGCAAAATGTTAACTTTTTATGTTCAGTAATTTCTTCTAAGTTTTCTGTCAATCACTCACTATTGGAAAAGTTTTATATATATTAGTATTACAGTACTTCGACCGGATCCAATAATTAGAACCTAATCAAACTCTCATAAAACTATCCTTAAAGTATCCTAAGTTGTTGTATGCTGTCCGTCCCACTGAACTACGACGACCCCCCAAGCATCAAAATCAAAATATATTTTTTCATATAAAATATTATAAACACATGCAAATTGCTACTTAATACAAACCTACAAAACAATTATCACTTATTCGATTGCTTTACAATACTATAACTTTCATCAATACAATCGCATTGACACTCACACTTTAACACAAGTAAAACAAATGGTACATTCTACTAATGTCTACAAAAATATCAACACAGAACTTTTCTGATATAAAAATCGAAAGTCGCCTGTTGAGAAAATTAATGAAGGACACATTATAGATATACATATATAAGAATGTATATAAATGTAAATATGTATATATGGGAGTATGTGTCCTCAATGACACCGTCGCACAGCAACGCGGTGTGGGTTTGATGTCTATTCGAGGGAGTGAATTATTTTCGTGTTAGTAAAAAGAAAAAGCAACACGGTACGCCTCCAGAATTCGACAGAAAGCGGGGAACGAAGTGTCTTAAAACTACTACTATTTTACTAAGTTTAAAGGTACAGAGTAAGGCTGCTGCATTTATAATAACCAAACCAGGAATATAATGTAAATTCAAGTAAAGTATATTTTTAATTCATTAAAATATATTTTTAATCAATATTCGCATTTGAAATACTTCGCAATCGTTTCGCAATAAATAGGTATACCCGTATATTGAACATCGCTTTTTTGTCGCTATAATTACCTCTTTACTTAATTTTCTTTTCTCTTTAGTCTCCGTTCAGTTTCTCTTGAAACATGTGATATGCGGTGTGTGTGCATAGCAGGTGATTGTAAACGTGGCGTTTGTGGGTTCAACCCCTACTTGGGGGAATGAATTATTTTCATTTCCTCATTCTGGTAAAAAGCCAAAGCGAACTATTCAGATCTGTGACAATATCTCGAAGATTTACAACTTCCCCTCCAACTACGCTGCTTACTGCGGGACACAGCGTGAAACCATAAACCGATACAATTTGTACAAATCATGCAACATAGTGTCTCACATTACCTGAATAGGTTACTAAAGAACTTCCAAATGCTCTGCTTGCTCTTCTTATCTATCGACGTATCCTGCATGCGTGTTGCACGCATCATCTCGGTCCACCGCACTGCATCCTGAAGTTCCATAAATCTCTCCTTATACTGATTCCGTTCCATTAAAACTCGGGCCATTTCGACTCGAGTGAATTTCCTACGCTGAGCCATCGGGACGTCGGCTTCGTCGTCATTATCCCGCGACGGTTCACGCACGGCTTCACGTAGAGCACGCACTTCCTCTTCAAGCGAGGCCACTCGGGCCCTCAGTCGTTCGCGCGCCGCACTTAGTGCGCTCACTTCTTCACGCAATATCTCTTGTTCACCAGTTAATTCATCAACTTTAACTATCAGATCATCTTTGACTACGTTCAGCGCGTTTTTGGTCGCTAGTAACTCGTTATTTTCTAATATAAGATTTTCAACTTCTTTGCCCATGCCTGGAATTGACAAAGTAACAATTATTAACACTGGCACAGATAAACACACATACTACAGCCACCATAGCCATCTACCGTACCAAACATAAATATTAAGCGAAAAAATAAATACAATGTATATACAAAAGCTTGTGAACGATATGATGACAAAATTAATACAATACAGACTAAAAAAAGGGGAGCATATATTTAAATAAAACGACTTACCGAAATAGTTATCGTTAACTGCATGCCGATGCAACGATTGTTAGAACGCATGGAAATAGAACAAACTGCATTAGTTGTTAGCTCGGGATCATATAGCGAAGAAAGTAAATTAGAAATCTAGTACATTTAATATTTAAAATAACATATAACATGAGGATACAAAAGATGAAGAACAAAATGACGGCAAATAAATTAAAGATGAATATTGTAACTACAGTATGGTCGACGAGTCGTGGCCGCCTTAAAGTAAATGTTTAAAGTCAAATGTGCACTGTCATCGACCCGTCGTCAGCACTGTATATACATATAATGTAAGCAACTCACCCGAGGACGCATATTCGCCGGGGTGCACCCAGCTGCCTGTAACCAGAAACAACGTGTCTGTCAATCACACACTCACAACTCTGTCTGTCATTGTCAAAACAAATGGACATAACATTTTATACTAAAATTGTATGTAGCGAAAGCTTTAAAGCTGAGCAGACTAGTCGCTGTCGAGACTGACCGGTGATATCAGTGCCGTCGTCACCATCTGCTATGCCCCCGTCCGTATCATGGAAGGCTAACTCTTGGTACAGAGTGTTTCCGCTTCGCTTTTCGCTTTTGGTCTGCGAACGACCGGTTGTCGCTCCAGCGCTGGCCGGGGCCGCTGTGGGTGTCACCGGCGATGTCGCCTACATAATACATTAAATTTTAAAAAACATTGTACATTGAAACGTGATCTCGTTAATCAAATATCGTTCGATATCGAATAGGAACTTTCAAATTGTCAATTCACATAGAAAAAGGTGAGTAATGTCAGTCCTAACAGCCACAAGCATCTTTGGAGACAGTTCTGTTATATTTGTATCGGTACGCCTCATTACCATTCTGCAATCTGACATAAGACAACAATACTAAATAAGTATACTATATATAATATTAACATATTAATACACCAGTGACCCGCTCCCGGCGATAAATTGATAGGTATATCTTTTTTATTTATGAACCGATTGAACTGTTTTTGGGGTAAGGTGGTAAGGACAAACGCACAGACAAACAAATGAAAATTGAAACGAATCATATTTTAGTATTTTTACTATTACACTGATAAATACCTACAATATTTTTAGTTACATTTTTATTTTATGTATAGATAGAATGGCGACAAGTTACGTATACGTAACCATTTAGCTGAGTGGCACTTATTTTGCAATCATCCTCAATCATCAATTCCTAGCGGGTGTTCGTCGCCGCGCCGCCAACGTGGGAACTTCTTATCGGTTCGCGACCAATTGTGCATTTATATGAATTAAGTGTTAAGACATTCCATTTCTTATTTCCAATGGCGGACCTAAACGCCACGCCTCGTCTACCAGAGCGCGGAAACGATCGCATTTATAGTCAGAGATTTTCCCATTGCGTTCCAATAGCCTCAATATTACATATATTGAGTTTTTCTTATAAAAATATATGAAGCATTATAAAATCGTGCAAGTTATAATAATGTAATAGTATTAAGAAATTAAGAGATCACTTTAATTTCATTTAAAGTAAAATGAATTATTGATTACTTTAAATTTAAAAAATTAAAATCATTCTGATAACACTTCACGGACTCATTTCAAATATTTAAAAAAAAACATCAAAAACGCATTAAAATCCTTACACATTTTATTAAACACAACAAACATAAAAAAACAACAACAGCAAAATAAAAAAAAAGGTCATCGCCCTAAATATTGTAACCTAACCTGACTGTGTTGAGTGATCGGGTCGGTCTGATGCGCGCGTTCAACAGTCCTAGCGGCTGCAAGTTCGGCGCCTAACGCCGGAGAACGCGAAGGCGGCGATGGCGGCGAAGGTGGCGATGGCGACAAGCTGCCCGCACTGCCGCCCAAACTATCACGCTCTGCAGCTTCTAACGACGCGAACCCGAAGGACACGGGCCCGGAAGACCTCGCGCCGCCCAGCGTTAAACGCCCCCGCGCCTCACCCCGTTCTCCCGCAGTACTAAGGAGTAGTTTAGTCCGCTCCATATAGTCCATGTGCGTTTTGAACAGCTCCGTGTAACGTTCGTGCAGCTTTGCATATTCCTAAATATACACACAATTTTTTATTTAGATATATTTAAATAAACTTTTGTAAGTACAAAGCAACCACCAGGTCAGAAGGATGTTCTAATGTGAGTAATCGATACTATACTAAGGCGAAGAGATTAATGGTCAACTGGCACATTATGAAAACCAATAACTAAGAACCAAACTGAAGCATGCTGATCTCAGACAGAATTAGAACTAGTAGGGCTAAAATTGAAAGATTTTTTTGTGTTGGATAGTCCATTTATCAAGGATGTACTCTACATGCTATTTATTAATTGTTTTGATAGAACTATCACATTTGGATTTGAATGTAGGAAGCAAAGGGTATTTTGTATATTCAAAAACAATTAAGACATAATTAATTTTTAATAACAAACTATGAAAACTATATAAATTACCTTTTTGAGTTCATTTTCGCGCTCCTCCAATCGGCTGGCATGGTCTAAGGAGTTCTTGTATTTTAGTTCAAGCATGCGGACTATACTGTCCAGTGCCTCCAGCCGGCCTGTCAGATCTTTTCTTTCACCTTCATAATGATCTTCAGACTCCAATAACTGTTTAAAAATGACTTAATTACTATTCAATTAATAATAATTGTTTCTGTTAAACAATAATGTTGAACTATTTTATTTATATCTTTTTTAACTTCACATTATATCTCACATATAGCAGGATAGGCACAGGAAACCATAATACTTTGGGTGTTGAGCAGCAGAACTTAATGCAGTGCTTGTCTCCCAGATTGATGAAATGTAAATATTTCCCCCAAGTCTATAGTCATGCACTATCCCATTACAACACATCAATTTTTTATTAAAACTGCTATTCAAATGACAAGCAAATATTTTTCTTTTGTTTAGTATGTACTAATCAAAAGTAATTAACTTAAAACTAATTTTGAATACTAATAAGGGAAGAAAAATGAAGAAGATATTTGTGTAATGTTATTATTAGGCAATATATTGAGCAAGGATATTAAAGAATGTAGTTGTTTACCTTGAGATTTAGATAGCACAGTGGGTGACACATAATACATCAATTATTTAACAATGTCTACTATAATTAAAACATGATCACAATAAATGAACAATGAAATATATGAAACAAACATTCGTGAATGACTGCCTGAAATCATTTTAAATAGCCTTGTAAGCGAAACAAAGGAAATTGAACCAAGGTCTACAGTGTTTTAGTGTGAAAACATCATTCACAAGTCACCTTTTGCTCTGAATGTTTCCTGGCGGACTTCTCGCGCTCGTATTGTGTAACAAGTTGTTCGTTGTCCTCTCGCAGCAGCTCCAGTTCTACCTCGTGCTCCTGGTTAGTCTGGTACGCAGAGTCCAGGCACTCCAGTACGTTCACCAGCAGAGGCATCAACGTCTTTACTACGTCTTCGTCGTATCTCGCTATCATCTTTTCAAATTCTTGATAAATACTACCTGCGAGGGACTGAACCTTCTCCGACATCACTACATGGCTGTCTTCGTGAGTGCCGTAGATGGTCTCCGCCGTGGCGTAGCCACTACTCGCACTATCGTCGAAATTCATGATCGAAAGGAAGGAAAGACCTATCGAGCTACAACTATCATCGGCCGCGACAGCTAGTAAATTTTACGCGAAATCATGATTAGTAAAATTGTGTACAATATTGTACGATGACGTGATCGTATGCTATTTTAATAAATTATTGTGTAGTGCATAACGTTGTTTGTCTAAATAGCATCACCTAAATAGATATAAATATGTAGAGTAAGAGAGAAAAAGAATACAGGGTAATCACACCATTTGTTTGATTGACGTATATTTGCTGTACTGCACAGAAAAAAGTTCGATAACGATTGACGTTGGAACCGTTTCCGGACATAGACAACCGTCCTATCCGCCATCCGGATTTACTATTTCTGTTTATGACAAGGTTATTATATTATACTTTTTATATAAAAATACCACAAAATATTTAGCTAACTTGATTCTTTTTTTATAAATTCATAACGAATGTTGTTAAGTATTTTACAAATGTAGTGCAAAAATTTGTATTCCGCAATTTTTCAGCAACGACCATTTTGTACTAACGACAATATTGATTATATGTAATTTAATTGTCATCAGAACTGAAGTCGTAATCCAAATTCAACTGAATCGAACACTAAGAAGTGGGTCAAATTGGGCTTGAAAGTTTAAAATAAACAATTATTACTATGACTGCTTATGAATTTAGTCAAACAGGTAATTTAAGTTCTTCTTGAGTAAAGAAAACACCCACAGTTTAGATCAAACAAACTAACATTACAAGTACTATCATGTATTTCATATTGGTGGTGACACGATAACGTTTATTGCTTCTTAATTATTCATTCATTTAAAAATAATTATGTTTATTTCGTGGAATTATTAACTGTAGGAACAAATAATTAAAAAACATAATCAATATGTTGTTAATATTATAGATAGGACAGTTAGTTAACTGTTAAAAATGAAATTTAAAAACATCAAAAAATCATAGAAACACAAATAACACAATGACGCGGTTTAAAACAATCCGTGGAACATTTATACACTTAAAAAGAATGTTAAGTATGAAAAACGTCCTTGAATCTCGGAATTGAAATTTTAGTTACATTGTTAAACTTAAAGGTATGACATAGAGAATATCGGCTCTGGTAGACAAAGCAAGATATTGAGTTCCACTATTCCCGTTCCACATTCTCATAAATTGGGGGTCGTGAAGGTGTAAATTTATCAATCTCAAACATAAGGTTTTATTTGCCGATTCTGTTATATAAAGGATACAGTGTAAAGCAATTTATTTTATTTTTATTAAGACTATGATATTAAGATTATGTACAACCTATAAGTATCCGAACAACAAATTTGGCTGACGTAAACACACTGACGTGCCGTTATGTCAGTCGTTCCTTGTTGTCAACGCATCGTTATTAGTTTGTAATTTGTATGCTAAATTAGAAATTTATAGTGCCTATTCATTTTAGATATAAATTTATTATGAAATAACTACAACAACTTACTAATCTTCATATAATCCATGTATATGTATATCCCTATTACATTAGTATAAACAGTATACAATTATAGAACGATATTTTGGTTAATATTACAGGCGTCATCATGCCTAACGAGAAATCTGTAATTGTGACCTATATACTGTGGTTATTCGGTGGTTTATTCGGCGTACATCATTTTTACTTGCGTCGTGATAGACATGCCTTCGTCTGGTGGACAACCCTTGGGGGTTTCGGCATCGGGTGGCTGGGTGAAGTGTTGCGGATACCTCGGTACGTTAGAGATGCCAACGAAGATCCTCAATACATACAAGAATTGGTAAAAAGAATGCTACAAAATAAGAAGGTGGGTACATTATTTTAATGCACATTTTGTCTTATTTTGCACTTGCTTGTTTAATATATTTTTTGATATGTGACCCTTTTTAATTCTTTAGGTGTTTAGATAGACTAACTTAATCTAAAGTAAACTAACTTAATCTAAAGTAAGTAAACTTATTTTTAAATTTTCATGCTTACTTAAAAAACTTCTTTTATTGTGACTACTAGTGACTACAATTTTATTAATCTCTATACAATTTTGTAATACATACTAAATCTTTTCTTTTCCATAATATATGAGGAGCACTATAGATAATACTAAGTCTATTGCTTATGTTTTAAAATGCTCTTTAACAAATTGCAAACATTACTACTCCAAAGGTTGAACCACCACCAATAAAAGCACTTCTGGTTCTAATTTTTTTTATATACTATTATTTATTAGCATACAACACTGATATACTTTAATAAACATTTTATTTTATCTTCTTAAACATACTTCTTAATTCTTCTATAACTTTTATTAAAATCAAATCAAATCAGCTTCACACCATATGGGATACCCCGCACACAGCAGGGTAGGCAGAGGGAACCAAGTGTCAAGACACTCTGTTCCCCACTTTCTGCCAAATTCTGAAGGCATTGCTGTTATATCAGCTTTATTAATATTACTTTTTTGATTTGATTTAATTTTAATGCTGGTATAATATGCATGCTAGAAACTCACAGATACATTATTTTATCAACATTTTGTTTATTTTTATTTATGATTTTCTAGCAAACTTTTATTAATATTAATTTAATTATTTTATTAAGTAAGGGTTACTAGTCTATGTATTAATTGCTTTATTGTTCTATTCTATGAAGGATCAACATCGGGGTGATGGAAGTTGTTGGTTGAGGTAAATAAAAAAAGCATGTTTTATGTGCAATGAAATGTTTGGCTTTTTATTTATAGTAATTATTATTATATATATTATGTAAGCAACAAAAAAGATTTGGGCGAACCTAGTGTTAAGACATCTGATCCCCACTTGCCTTCTCAACTTTCACGATATAGCTTGTTGAGTGGTCTCAATGCTACCCATTGTCTATCAGAGTGGGCAAATGAATAATTTATATATAATTATTCTCCCAATTGGTGCTCAAACCCAAGAACATTGTGTTCCAATCTGACTGACAAATAAATTATAATTTATAAATGTAACTTATTAACAAAGGAACATAAAGTGTGTTTTTGTATTTTAATTTATACTAATAATAAATTGCAAATTTACACTACATTTATTATATTTTTACAGTTTTGGAACCAACATATAAATATCATAAAAATTTTATAAACTAACATACTACTGGTTTTAAAGAAGTACAAATTACAAAGCTGCTAATGAATAGGCATATTTATATTTCCCTTGAAACATTACTTACTATTTATCTATCTATTTATGTTGATTAACAGACTTATCTATTTATGTTGATTTATAGCACTGAGCACTAATATGTGTGATAAAAGTGAACTAAATAAAAAATATATGTGAACAAATTAAATGCACAGTACAGTCAGCAAGTTGAAACCGCACTGAATTTATGCTACGACTCATGGGCTGTACTGTATATACCTGTTGCAACTTGTCTACTAATATCTGATCCACATCAGCCTGGTCGAGGCCAAGGTGCTTGCTCTTCCAATATATAAATATAAACATGGAATCATTGCTGATAGTATTCTCAAGATAGTCTTTGTAAAATTGTAACTTATTTCCACTCATTTTGTTGGTTAATGGTAGAAAAAATTGATATTCAATAGTTTTCTGTCATAAATTTTTAGTATATTTTCACTTAATATTATTAAAATATAAAAAAACAGCTTCTCATTTGAAATATAAAAATGAATGTAAATGAATAGTAATTCAATTAGGCTACTTTGCTCAACAGAGTGTATGCAATGTCTAAGTAGGCAACTGTCTCTTATTGTAATAATAGAGTAATTTCACTTAAGACATTTCTAGTTTTGATATAATATGTGGTAAGATGGCTTCTTTGTGTGAATTGTGACTGTCTGTTCCATTCATTTGAGAGGTTTCAGAGGCTTGCTCAAGTAAAGTGAACCATGTTGATATTTCATAATGACATACTTATTTATTGTAATGAATAATTTATCAAAAAAAATGTTTGATTTTTATTATAATTTCAAGAGAGTTGTTATTATTATATTGCAACGAAGATATATTAGTGTTGTTCCACAGCCTCCATTCTCCATCAATCGTTTCTCTGGCATGATGGTGGTTGCCTACTCCTGGGGGCAGATGATGATGCTGGCCATTCCTCCTGACGACTTCTGGGGCATTAATTTTAGATACTTAGACCTCCTTGTGCCTTTTGCTGTCGCCCTTGGTAAGTATGCATTTGTTAAATTCATAATTTTTTTATTAATTTCACGCTGTACCTCACACAGAGAAAGAAGGGGGATCGAGCCAACAACCGTCGTGTTACTGTCACACCCTTGTGCTCCGGGGCCACGACGGTCTTTTATGATTTTTAACTACGTTATATTTTTCCCAAAGTTTGCAAGGCGTGAAAGAAAAAAGAAAAAAAAATAGTAACAGATTATAAAACGTATATTAAAAAAAATCCCAATATACTATTTCATGATCACAATATTTCTATCAATTATAAAACCACCAATGCTGTGAAATGATTTTTGTGTTAAAATATTTGTTAAAGTAGGACAATCAACGCTATAAGGTGAATATTAAGTGTGCTGTATGTTTTAGAAAATCTTTAAAGATTTGGTACGTTGCAGAAATCAAAGCTATGTCTCTTGGAAACTGTTCAAGCGCTCTGACCACTGAGCCATATGTTCACATCACATAAAACGCGGGTTCGAATCCCGCTTCGTTATTTTTTTAAAACTTTTCTGTCCCTATTGTGTAATAACCTTTAACCTTTATTCTTTTTTGACTAAAAAGTTAAAAAAAGAATTGAATAGATTGTGTTGTGTACAGGTGTGTGGACGGTGGGCAACATAGGACGTGAGCGTGGCGGGTTACGCTGGGCGCTAGCTGCCGCATACGTGGCCTACCCCGCTCGCTACTACCTGTACGACGAAAGCCTGTGGCTCACCGCTGTCGTACTCGCGTCAGCCCTCGCGTTTGACTCCTTCTCTAAGGAATGGCGTCGCACTCCTCCCCGCAGACGCAGCGTTATACGCCGCGTTGCAGTACTGGCTGTGTGTGCAGCGGTCTACGCCGCGTTATGGTGCGGCTATTTGTATTTCCACGGCACGGTGACGGACAGCGAGGGCGACGAGGTGCCGATATACGAGGCGTTGCATCATTTCTTCACTAGTCCTTGGTGGTTGGATGTTCAACAGTGTGTTGCGGACACGTGGCGTTACGCGCAGCATCATGGCTGGTATGAAGTGTGGAGGCAGATGGTGGATCTGTCAGACCCTCGCGGTGAACGGCACGCCTTGAGTGTGTTAGGGCTGCCTGCGGGCGCGGCTCAAGCAGATATCACCGCGCATTGGCGGCGTTTATCGCGTGACTACCACCCGGACAAAGTGCGTGCAAAAGACGCAGTTGAACGCCGTCTGGCGCACGACCGTTTCGTTGAAATTCAGCGCGCATATGAGGTACTCTCTAGCAGTAAACACCGCCGCGCACGCCGCAATAAACGAGACAATTCCGACACTGCAGACACTCCTGACACTATACACGTGTAGAGCGCTGAGAGTGGCGAGAGATAGCACCCACATGCATTTATGATGCCAAATGTAAGTTAGATTGTGGTCGAAGATAGAAATTATGCATTTTTTAAATATTTAATCTCATATTTGTATGTTGCAATTTGATATGAATCATTATTTATAATATGAGCAGCGAAACGAATACTATGAAATCAGGGATGTTACGGATGCAACAGGGTACTGATATGACTGTTTGCAAGAATGGTATAACAAAAACGGGATATAACAAGTCATGAGACATTCTTGCAAACAGCGAGTATGAATAAAATTCAAAATTTTACATTAAATCCGAAATAATCCGAAACTTTTATATCGTATCTTATTACGGTTACAGATACCCTTACGGAGCTCCGAAACGTCCTTGTTCGAAATAACACAATGTTAGTACATAAGTTTGGGTCACGCGAGCCTACTCGTCCGGTCCTCCTTCCGTCCGAGGTTTTTTTATGGTAGTGTATTTTAAGTTATAATCTATTTTAAATTTGTATTTTCTGTATAATTGTGACATTAAATTATATTAAATAAATTATTGATGTTTTTTAATTGTATATTTCAAAACTATGCTTAAGTTAATCATTGTCCCAGAAATATATTTCATGACAAAGAGCGGCCGTCGCGTTAGGCCGTATCTACTTTCATATTTCATGATTTTTTTAGTTTAGCTGTATCCAGCTGTTAACAGGGTAGGTAGAGGGAACCTGGGAATGTAGTCCTAATTCTAGACGCATGGCGTGTTGATTGGCATAACTTAACGCGTCGTTTTTCCTTGTTATCAAGTTGAAGTACATTTCAGAGTAGAAATTGTTTTTCTTTTTAAGTTTTGTAACAACGAAGACTTTTTAAAATTTAAAAATATTGAGGCCCTCGTGACCCTGTGGGACAGCACCTGACTTTAAACGTATTGGTTGTAAGTCCGATCTCCACTGGTATGGTATGTTTTAAATTATTTTAATTTTTCCGCCCTGGTAGATAAGGCGACTTGAGTTCCGCCACTCAACACGCAATGTCTCGGATATTGGGCGGAGCGTGGGAAACGGAGTGTCTTAACACTAAATTCCTACTTTCTAACCTACTCGCTATGATAGAAAAAGTACGAAACCGGTTTTTGTATAAACCTACAAACTTTTGTTTTATATCTACTATAAATATTTTTTGCGAAATTAACATATTATCGATATGATATATGCGAATGAATTTGTATCCAAAATTGAATGCCAATGCGACGGTAAATAATAATTAGTTATATGACAACCAACTATAAAATATGTAGCTATAAAATATATTTTTTTTATTTTACGCTGTGTCCAGCATATACCAGGGTAGGCAGAGGGAACCTGGAAACTTAGTTACTCTCCGTTCGAATTACAACACTTCGGCTCCTCACTTTCCACCGATTCTCCAGCTACTGCGGGTGGAGTGGCGGAAGTCAACACCACGCTTTGCCCTGTTAGAAGTGCGAGGAAATAAAAATAAGTAATATTTCATTTCCCCAGTGGGAATCGAACGCACAACTGTCACGTTTACAGTCGTATGGTCGTACCAGACGTCAATACTATGAATATATACTATGAGTATGTTTACTAATATCATCAAGCTTTACAAACAGGTTGTCTGTCCGAGCTAATCTTAGGAACTACTGCTTCGAATAGGTTGTTTGGAAGGATATAGGCTTAGATATTAAATCACGCTGATCGCTTCGATGTGTGGTCGGTGACTTTGGGCACGTATTATATGTAATTAAGTGCTTTTATGTACCTAGCACTATTAGTAGTAATAGTAGTTCCATTTGATATACTTACATAAGGGCTAAGCGAAGTGTATATTATATACGCGAGCTGGTCCCTATATTATACATAGGGACCAGCTCGCGGCTTCCCCCCTTTTGAAGTACAAAATTATTTGTGTACTAATCTAAATGACTTTCATGTTCTAATAACGGTGTAATTTTAGATACAATATCCATATATTTAAAACCAAATTGTCAGCCAATAAATTAAACAATTATTTTGTAGCGATTTTACCGCACAAAATATTTTATATTCGTATAAGTCACTTTTTTTTATTTATAAACCGAAATTTGCCAAAATACAATAGTTGCTTTTATTTATAAATTGAATACTTGTAGCTTATGCTTTTTATGCTTTTTCGCGAAAGGCATGTATGAAGAGGTTGATGACAGTGGACGAGGCGAAAGAGGTATGCAGAGACCGTAGCGTTTGGCGCTCCGTTCTCTCTGACTACCCCGCTAGCGATAAAGCCCGAAGTTAAGTTAAGAATAGCTTATAATTATCATTATTCTTTGAAAATCAAACCATAGTGATGAGGTCGTCGTAGCAGAGTGGCACAGCGTCCCACTGTGGGCTCGACGGTTGTGGGTTCGCTTACCACATGGAATTATTAATTTTCACTTTCTCGCCCTGGTTTGAAGACAAAGTTCTCTTTTAAAGCATTCTATTTTAGTATACCTTTACAAGTTATACAATAAGTTAAAGCAATCCTTTACTAGGGCAACACTGGCCTAGGCAACATGTCAAATGAATAGCTCCTCAATTCTAATTATAAAATGTGTATTTAATAGTACTAAAATATATAATTTACTGTATTTTTTGTGAAATAAACTAATTAAGTGTCATTTGTGTATAAAATAAGAAGAACAAACGAACGAAGAAGAATACGAACGTTAAACTGTGTAATCGCCGTGAGCTATCGTCTGTCAGTGTGCTAACCCAGTGAATTCTAATAAACCACGAAACATGTGTTCAATGAAATATTTTTAAGAGTCTATATTTCAAATTTTATAAAAATCGGTGGCGATTTAAAGATTTTTCCATACAAACTTTCAACCCCTTATTTGCACCCTTCGGCGGTGAATTCTAGAAAACCATGAAACACATATTCAATTAAATATTTTTAAGAGTCTAAATTAACAATTTTATAATAATCGGTAGCGTTTTAAAGATTTTTCCATACAAACTTTCCACCCCTTATTTGCACCCTTAGGGGAAGAATTCTAGAAAACCATGAAACATGTGTTCAATTAAATACTTTTAAAAGTCTGAATTTCAAATTTTATAAAAATTGGTGCCGATTTAAAAAAAACTATACAAACTTTCAACCCCTTATTTGCACTATTAGGGGGCGAATTCTAGAAAACGATGAAACACGTGTTCAATTAAATACTTTCAAAAATCTTCATTTCAAATTTTATAAAAATCGGTGCCGATTTAATTTTTTTCCATACAAACTTTCAATCCCTATTTCACCCCTTTAGGGTTAAAAATTTACAAAATCTCTTCTTAGTGGATGTCCAGATAACGAAAGTAAACATCTGTCCAAATTTCACGTTTCTACGCACCGCGATTACGGCTGTGTATAAAAGGACTTGACCCCACTGTCTGAGGGAAGACAGTGGGGTCAAGTCCTTTTATATATATATAGATTGTAATTTTCTCATTTTTTTTATTTTATTTTTTTTTGTATTTCATTAATACCATTTTACAATACATAAAAAAGTTAAACTATGTCCTGCAAAACTCTTTGTGAGTTTGACTGTAGGATCTCGAGTCTCTATACATATGATTTAAATTAAAATTACATTAATATTAGATAGGAGGTTTAAAATCAAACTAAGAAGTATTTTCTGTCAACTGTTCAATTAACAGTTGACAAAAAATACTCCCTAAGTTTAATTTTAAACCTCCTTTAGTCTGGCACGCGGCATGTAGGTATGTCCTCAGGCAAACCATTAAGTACATAGGGTACACGTTTTCTTAGGGTTCTGTCACCATACTAGTTGTGTACCCTAGGAACCTCGAATTTGCCTGCGGACATCGACCGCGTGCCATACTCATTATGGACTAATTTAAGGCCCAGCTCCCGATTGCTATGGTTATTAATGGCCAAAAGATATTTATGTTTTAAGGTTAAGGGGAGTATGTCACAAATTTTAAATAATTTAGAATAATTACCTTTACAATTTTGTTTTGTTTTTTTTATTTACTAGAAGTTTTAAAAATCTTAGCTGTAACGCTTCAAGCCTAATAATATGAGTTTTAAAAGCAAGACCATAGCAATCGAGAGCGTAGGCCAATATTGAATCTACTAATGCAAAATACAAACATTTTAGTGTATCAGCTGGAACTTTAAAACTTAAATTATAAAATTTGCTGAGTAGCAATCTTAGTTTATTACAATGATAGTCGATATGATAGACCCAGGAGAGGTTCTCGTCGACTTTAACACCCAGGTATGTTACACAATCTACTTTTTCAATAGGTTTACATTGACAATTAATAAGGTTATTATGGAAGCGTGCAAAACAATGTGTATACATATTCGGTGCCGACTCCGTAGGACACAGATAAGGTGAACGAATTATAAGAAAATTAGTTTTGTCGGAATTTAGAATAATGCCGTTGTCATGCGACCACTTAACAACTGCGTCCATATCACTTTGGACTAAGTGACACGTCTCAGCAAGGTTGGTGCCCGGGCGCAGAGTACATAAATCATCTGCAAACATGTAGGATGAACAATTTTTAATTACGTTTAGCATAAGCTATTTACACGCAGCAAGTAGCATACTGGTCCACACCCCGACCCCTGCGGCACACCGCACCCCACTTCAGTCGTCTCACTGAGCGCGTCATCCACCTTCACACGAAAAGAGCGTGCTGTGAGATAGTCGCGGAACCACTGGTTCAGCGGCCGTCCCACTCCACATTCGTCCATTTCATTTAACAGGGTTTCCGTTTCCAAAGTATCGAAGGCCTTTTTCGAAGTCATAAAATACAGCCACGACAAACTTTTTCTCTTCTAAAAAGGTGTTAATTTCGTCTGTAAACCTTGTTAGTAATGTATTAGTACTTTTACCTTTCCGAAAACCATGTTGACATTTATTAATTACATTGTTTTTTTCCGAGTTGGTTTACTAAGCATTTTTCAATAACTTTATCAATAGCAGACAAAATCGCGATAGGTCTATAATTGGCGAAACTTTTACGGTCACCTTTTTATGGATTGGACGAATAATGGCCTCCTTTAATTTATTAGGATATCTATGTTGGCCAACTGACAAATTTATTAAGTTTGCTAAAACAGGGCTTACTTTATCAGCGACTAGCTTTAAATCCGACATTCGCACGAGATCGATTTATTTTTATTCATATAATTAATAACACATTTAACATCTTTACTACTTACTGGCTTTCACCTCATGCTAACATCCGATTTATTTACATAACTATTTCTGTGTAAAAAATTTTCCGAGCATTTATGTGTTATGAGGTCAATTTCCCTCGAGAAGTTCGCGGCAAATGTGTCACAGATCTCTTTCACACTGCCTAAGCTTCCCATATTAGCAAGTATTAAATTATCTAGCGATTGCTTATCGTTACCGAACACATTATTTATTTTAATCCAAATTTTTCTAATATTTTTATTACAATCCTTAATACACTGTTTATCATATTTAATCTTACATTTAATTACAGCCTTTGTACATTTATTTCTATACCTAGTATAATTTAATCTTTTTATCATATTTTTTGGCTCATTGCACCACATATTAAACAACCTATCCCTTTCTAAAATCATCTTTTTTAAGTCCTCATCTATCCAGTTTTTATTATTTCTATTACTTTTAACAATTTGTATTTTATAACACTCGTTGTATATATTAGTAAATATGTTACAGAATTTTTTATATAATTAAATAGGGCACTGAATATTCAATAAATCAGTAAAGTTAACAAACAGCAATTTTTCTCTCACTAATCGATTATCTAAAACGTATCGGGTAACAGTAACAGGCCGTTGGAGCGCCTCGCTACTACCTTGGACGACGCAGTGGTCTGACGGAGCGCGTTTCCATTGTATAGCCGCCGAAACATAATAGTGACCTGATACTTTATGTTTCAAAACAGCCGAATTAATTAAAGCCGATGGTGCCCTAATATAAATATGGTCCAAACACGATTCCACCACATTGCCCATAACAACTTCCCTTCGGGTTACAACACATATGCATTTGGTTAAACCATTTTCAGCCATTATATTTTCATATAATATAATACGATTATCACGGTGCTTTAACAAATCAATATTAATGTCGCCACAAAAAATAACTTTTGAGTGCGCAGGTAAGCTACCCAATAAATTACGTAGTTCCACAAAAAAGTCCCTGATCCTATCTTGATTGCCAAATTTTGTTGGTCTATACATTGCTATTAAATAAATTTTTTCATAATTAATGTTGAGCGTAATGGAAACACATTCCGCCGAGGACATAACACGCGAGACATACGTCCTTGTCGAGCATAAATATTTATATGATATCCAGCTATTTTATAAAAACATAACATAGAATAATTAATATTAGGTTCCGTTGTAATTATTACATCTAATTCAAATTCAAATTCAAATTCAAAATATTCTTTATTCAAATAAACTTTATAAGCACTTTTGAATCGTCGAATGTACATGTCAACAAAAAGCTACCACCGGTTCGGAAGGCAGTTCTGCTGAGAAGAGCCGGCAAGAAACTCAACAGTTGCTCTTTTTAAAGTCAATGGTATATTTTACTATTACATTAGCTGGCAGCTATCCTGCCTGACATTCAATAGACATTAATTCCATACTTTTTTATCCTCTAAATATTCTTGAACAGTGTAATAAGCTTTACTTGTTAGAATTTTTTTTACAGATATTTTAAATTTTGGTAATGGCAAATTAAGAATACACTGCGGAATTTTATTATATACACGTATACTCAGACCCATAAAGGATTTATTAACTTTTTGGAGGCGAAAACTTGGTGTAACAAGCTTATCTTTATTTCTCGTTTCTATCGTATGACTATCGCTATTTTTTCTATGACAATGTATATTTTGTCGGACAAAGAGAATATTATAGTATAGAAATTGGGAAGCAACTGTAATAATACCTGCATCTTTGAAAACATCTCGCAGAGAATCTCGAGCTCTTAGATTATAAATATATCTTACGGCTCTTTTTTGGAGAATAAATATTGAATTGATATCTGAAGCACTGCCCCATAGCAGCATTCCATAAGTTAAAATACTATGGAAATAGCTAAAGTACACTATTCGGGCAGTGTCAACGTCCGTCATTTGTCTTACTTTCTTAATTGCGAACGCGGCAGAGCTGAGTTTATCTGCAAGTGCTTCCAGATGAGCGTTCCACTGGAGTTTGGAATCTATAGTAACACCTAAGAAAATAGCTGATTCCGACACATTAAGAGGTTCTCCTTTAATTATTACATTAAAATTATGTTTTTTAACATTTGGTAAGGCAAACTCGATGCATTTCGTTCTTTTAGCATTTAACATTAGATTATTAACATCAAACCAACGAAGAATATGCGATAATGCACTATTCACTTCGTCATAGTTTATTATATTTCTGTCAACCTTAAATATTAAAGAGGTATCATCCGCGAAAAGTACAATATCACATAAAAAGGCAGATCGTTAATATAAAGAAGAAATAAAAGAGGACCAAGTATAGATCCTTGTGGAACGCCCATCTTTAGAGGAGATCCAGATGATTTTACATTATTTATACTAACCGTCTGGATTCTTTGGTTTAGATATGAGGCAATAAGGTCAAGGGCAGTATCCTGTATACCATAATGTTTTAGTTTTAACAACAGAGT
The DNA here is from genome assembly GCF_056956725.1 of Heliconius melpomene rosina. Taxonomy (NCBI): domain Eukaryota; kingdom Metazoa; phylum Arthropoda; class Insecta; order Lepidoptera; family Nymphalidae; genus Heliconius; species Heliconius melpomene. The sequence continues at coordinate 14,451,071 of NC_140409.1, forward strand.
TACATGGTCTACGCAATCAAAGGCTTTGGATAAGTCACAAAACACTCCAATTGCATTTTGTGACCTCTCCCATGCGTCATAAATGTGCTTTAGGAGTGCGGCACCCGCATCCGTAGTGGACCTACCTTTGGTGAAACCATATTGCTCACTATGGAAACAATTGTTAATATTTAAGAAAATTGTGAGCTGGTTGAACATTATTTTTTCAAATATTTTACTTAAGGATGGCAAAACAGAAATCAGGTCTGTAATTTCCAGGTTCAGATCTATCTCCACTTTTGTAAGGCGGCACTATTTTGCTATATTTCATTAAATCAGGAAAAGTACCGGATTCTACACAATTGTTAAAAATTAAAGTAAGGTAAGGAGCAATATTAGGTATAATTGAATTAAAAACTTTAACAGACATGCCCCATAAGTCACCAGTTTTCTTTAAATTAAGGCTTTTAAAAGTTTTGACAATTTCATCTGGTGACACATTCTTAAACACAAAATTTTGTCTACAACTATTTACATGGGTTCTTAGTATTAATTCTGCTTCCGAAGGAGATGATGGCAGTGAACGTGTTACTTCAGTAGATATATTAGAAAAAATAATTTGAAAAGTATTTGCCACTTCTAAATCTGAATTTAAGATTATATTATTAACTTTTAATTTAATAGGTTCACTGACAGCTCTAAATCTCCCAGTTACAGTAGTGGTAGCATCCCATGTAGCTTTAATTTTATTATTAGACTTCAAAATTTTTGCTCTTATATACAGAGACTTCGCCTGAACACAAACTTTTTTAAATATTTTTGAAAAATTTCTAACTTTTAACAAGAACTCCGGATCTTGATTCCATTGCCTCATATTATATAATTCGTATAGTTTGTTTCTGCTTCGGTATACGAGGTGTGTTCAAAAAGTAAGGTGACTTTGTATTTTTAAGAAAAAATATTTATTTATTTATCAATATTTATGTTGTCCCCTTCAAAGTAATCCCCCTCAGATACAATACACTTATGCCAACGGTTTTTCCAATCGTCAAAGCACTTCTCATAAGCACTTTTCGGTATAACCTTGAGAGCTCAAGCGATGCAGTCTTTATCTCTTCAATCGTTGCAAATCTCCGTCCTTTCATAGGTTTCGATATCATAACCATATACCCATGATTCGTCACCAGTTATGACCCTTTTGAGTAAATCTGGGTCGTCGTTGACGTCATTCAACAGTTCTTGAGCGATGCTCATGCGACGGTTCTTTTGGTCAAAATTTAGCAATTTCGGAACAAACTTCGCTGACACACGTCTCATGCCCAAAACGTTAGAAAAAATGTCATGGCACGAGCCAAGCGATATACCAACATCCTCAGCAACTTCTCTGATAGTGATTCGACGATTTTCCAGAACAATTTTCTTCATTGCTTGAACGTTTTCATCAGTTGTTGACGTGCTTGGGCGTCCAGAGCGGGGCTCGTCATTGGCATCTTCCCGGCCATCTTGGAAGAGTTTGTACCACTTGTAAACATTTTTTTTACTCAGAACAGTTTCACCGTATGCCACTGTCAACATTTTAAGTGTTTCGGAGCACTTTATTTTATTTTTACACAAAATTTGATGCAAATCGTTTGATCCATATTTTTCGATAGCAAGAAATCGCCGAGCACGTAAAACACTTATAATCTTTACGCCTCTCCCAACCAAACAAAAAATGCTATACACTTGAAACTTGGTACAGATGTTCGGGAAGAGTGTACCAACATAACAAAATAAAAAAATCGATAACCGAAAGTACGTTGCCCGCCAAATTTGAAAAGTCACCTTACTTTTTGAACACACCTCGTATACCAACAGTTGCCCAGTCGCTAAAAGTTAACTTCGAGTTTTTATATATCTGTTTAACTTTAAAAATGTTATCAAACTCTGTAGTGAGTAAATTAAAAACTTTACAATATAGCTGATTCGGATTTAATCCGGTTATTTCTAAGTTTGCAATTTTTTCACTCACTTTATTATAAAAAGATTAATTTTATTTTCAGTAATTGGTCTAATTGATATTTGTTTACGTTCTGCGACTGTTTTATCTATTACCGAACATTTGACCACAATGATCCGAGCTAAGATTAGTAATAACTTGTTTTTCTACAGTCTCACAATGACAAAAAACATTAAACAAACAAAACTAAAAACATTAAATAACATTGACTTAGGTTACGACCGAGAGTAACTAAAAATTCACTAAAATGTTTTTTAATTAACGTATATTAACGTGCAATACACATAAGTCGTTAGTACTATAATCTGTATGTTGTAACCATGTTTTTAAACTATCAACACTTACATAATTAACAGAATCAATAAAGGAGGTATCTATAAAATTTTCAATATTCAATATTCGGCCGAATTATTCGGCTATGGCGCCGAATATATTCGGATTGAGTATTTTTATTTACTTGGCTGCACGATACAGTAGTAATGAAATATAAAACGTCTTATGTAAGATTTAAGTTATTATTATAAGTCAAATGAGACCAAAAATATATTGAACGCCCCTCGTAGATCAGAAAGAAACGTACATTTTGTACTATTTATAATTAACTATTGGACCCGGACGCGGCTACGCCCGCTTGAACTATACGAATATTAATTAAATATATTTATGAAATTATTATTATAAATATAAGCCTAAACAATTGAAATAAGCAAAAAAAGAAGTAAAGTAACGAAAGGAAATTCTTAATATAAGAAAAATTGCCTAAAAATTCCGTGCGCGCGTACATAGAGCCCTACTCTAACTAAATATTTTTCTATATTAAATAGAATAATTTTTCGCGAACAATATCAAATAAACTCCCAAATTTTTAAAATTACGATATATTAAGTATATAACATCTGTAAAGATAACTGAAGATAAATATATAATAGAGATAAACATAAACTATCGCGGTATTTTTTAAAACAATATTTAAGGGACAATATTTTTTTTTATGTGTCTTATAAGATTGAGTTAGCGCACGCCATGTTTGCGTTAAGTAAGCTCATTTTGGGTGACGGTTTCTAACAACAAACTTTGCAAATCGTTGCTTAGCAACTTTTGTTATTAACATGGCAGAATAAATTGCATGTGAAATTAATAAGTATTTTAATATATTGGTATATTTCGAAAATATTACAAATATGAGAAAAAAAAGTATCCTATCCTATAAACTTGTCACAATTAAATTAGCGGTTTGGCCCTGATTGCGTAAAAGACAGACAGACAAACAGGGTTACTTTCGAATTTATAATATAGGCATGGATTAATGGTAAATTATGGTGCTGAATCTGAATACCAAGCTTCCGTCCCTTTCCAGTCTGTTGCATTTTTCCTCATATAAGTACCCTGTTTTCGAAAATAGTCGTTCGTTATACACACTATTACCAAGAGTACTTTTTTATGGAAAAAGACATAGAAACAAGCGTGCGGGTCACCTGATAGTAAATGACCACCGGTACCCACAACCTCGTCCGGACCCATGACACCCGAGGAGCTACAGGTGCGTTGCCGGAGATAAAAGGTGAGGTTCCTTTTAAAAAATGTAATATATTGTAGAGGTCCTTCCTTGTTTGTCATGGTTCCAGCTCACAATTTTCTGGAGCAGAAAATCTCATTCGAAATAGAGGGTCCAACAATGTTGATAGGCAGATTCTAGTACATTTGGATAATTTTTTAAATTTCGTGATTTCGGGTGGCGGTGAGGTACGGCCCGCTCGTTATCTAGCCGGCGATGACAGGTAGCTTACATGTTAAAACCTGTTTACGCGACAAAATAACAAAAAAATCGTAAACCGAATAATTCGGCCGAATATTCGGTTCGGTAAAATTTAAACCAAATAGTGTTCGGTATTCGGTTATTCGGTCAAACCACTATTCGGCGCATCTCTAGTTATTATTATTTATTTTTATTAAGTCACATAAGTCGCTCTCAGCACGAATCCACAACGCTTTTTCACCATCACCTTTTTTGACTAGAATTCTCCCATTTGAAACCCATATATATTTAAAGTTCGTGTTCAGCTGTTTTTTAGTACTCCATAGTAAGGCTCGCGTAGACTTAGTCAGGTCTTCATTAATATATATTTTGTTTGTCGCCGATCCGTTTGTAAAACAATTACTATTCAAATCCGACAATTTGCGTCGCTGGGCGAGCCATCTGTCCCTGGAATCTGCCCCAGCCACCTTAAAGCCAACAATGATAGATGCAGGTTTCCTGCCTGCCTGTATCGGTCTAGTACGTCTACCCCATTCTATATCGGCACTACTACCTATTTTAGTAACAATGTCTAGGACATTTTCACCTGGAAGCTGCTCAATATTATGTTTACGAGCTACCTGCTCAGTCTCATGTATTTTTTGTTCAACGGCGATGTTCTGTTTCCAAGTACACGCATTTATTATTCACATTTGCAATAATTTTCTCGAGTTTTTGTATTTTAAGTTTTGATTGCTCGTGCTGCGCAATTAATGCGTCGTATTTATCGGAAAGCAAACTCATGCTTTGTGTAATGGAGTCAAGTTGTATTTTTAACTCAGGAATGGCAGCCACTTTCTTTTGTATATCCTTAAGAATTTTAGTGTTCCCCTGTGAATCCTCCTCTTGCTCGTCTTCCTCTGATTCATCATCTTCACAGTTGTTACAATAAAGCCGATTGATGCCGTTTTTAATATCGGCCGCTAATCCCTTGACGCATCCCCTATGAAAAGTACCCTGGCACGGTCCCTGACACATGAAATGTGATCCTTTTTTAGATAGAACTTTCTTGCATTTTTGACAGTCCATTATTTTATTTATTCAATTTACGAGTAAAAAATAAAATCTCGACAACTTCTAATAGCTGTTATACCACGTTATAGCATGTTATAACCGGTTTTTACGCACGTGCATAATGCTTAAGGCACTGACCGATATGAAATTGAGTTCTATTTAAATAAATAGAACTCAATTTCATATTGTGGATGTTTTAATTTTTGATCTTATTTGGGTGTAGGTATCTATTTCTTTCGACTGTTTCTTTTTCTGACACCGAACTAGCTTGGGTAGGGCGCCGTCAAAAATACCAAACTTGTAACTGCGCCGCGAGATGAAAAAGGTTGGGAACCCCTGCCCTAACTCATGAATGAAGATGATAATTTTAAAAAATACTTGAAAAAAAAAATTTTTTTTTGTACATGTTCAATGAATAAAATAATTGAGGCCAGTCGTGGCACAGGGGCACAGAGTGTGACTGTAAAACCGACTGGTTGTCAGTTCAATCTCCATTCCAAGAGATGAAATATTTATTTAAATTTATATTTTCATTTCTTCGCTCTGGTGTCGAGGCAAAACAGCGACGTTAAGTGCTGCTACTCAACACTCAATGCCTTCAAAATTTGGCAGAAAGTGGGGAATAGAGTGTCTTAACCTTAAGTTCTCTCTGCCTACCCTGTTGTGTGCGTAATACAACGTAAAGCTGACTTGTTTAGTGTATTGGTTTAAAAAATTATTAATAATTGTCAAATTAAGCAAGTCCCTTCAGATAATCGTCTGATTTTGAGATATCACGTCTAGAGCATGAAGATGAACCATATATGTCTTAATCTGACGCGCTCGAGTATTTCTTGCATTTTCAAATAACGATTACGAGCTTGCGTCACATCCAAATCGATAGATTATTACATAAGAGCTTTTTTTTAGGTTTACTTAACACCCCCATAGAAAATCTGACGCCCTCGACAATATTTTTTTTTGTCATTTTTAACTCTTACGTACGACCACCTCCATCGTGGTAACTGTCAGATTAACATGTTTTACTTATAACATTCTATTTTAGTATACCTTTACAAGTTATACAATAAGTTAAGGCAATCTTTTAACATTTCTCTGTCTCTGTAAGTTCTCTGTATTTGGCATATGGAGAAAAAAAACAATAAACTACAATATTCATTATTTATTTTATTAATTAACTCCCGCCCCATTATATCTACGTATATAAAACTCTTCCGTTACTGAATGACTGACAGAGTGTGGAGGAGAAGCAAGAGAGAATTGTACGAGAGGACGGGAGACGCACGTACACTCTGGCCGCTTCATTAAAGTATACATAATATATTTAATAATTATTCTGATAATAATTTGTGGCGCTTATGTTACATACAATGACAATTTATATATTACATGAAATGGCACACTTAGTACTAGGTTCTAACGCTCGTGCTCCCCACCAGCTCCGTGCATGCAACCGGTGTCAATGTCACGTTTGTCATATATTTCATTAGTTAATCTATACAATAATAATAATAATATTCAAGTAATTATTTACATTATACATGGCAAACGATAGTTTGGTCTACTATTACGTACACTCGGGTAAAGTGGGCATAAACTTTGAGCTTCAATCACCCTCGTCTGAACGTATACTATCATATAAGGTATTAACTAATCTATATAGTGTTTTACTAAAGTAAGTCAAGTCCTTTATCCTACCTATAGCGTACTTTGGAGTGGACTCTGGAATGTACAGGCAAGATAAATGAACGTTAGAGCTACTGGTTTATTTTGGCAAGTTCTGCCGTTCTGCGAACCAGTCACGATGCGAGCCTTGCGAAGGTTCACTTGAGGGCTAAATCAAAGCATACTTACACATACATAGTACAGCGCGATTGTTAAACATCTGGAGATAAAACGTCTATAACCGAAATATATTTAAATCAGCCGAATGTGTCGCGCCCGGCGTCTCGGGACCTGTCGGGATACCGAGCGTCTGTGAAGGAATATTCTGCTCTGACATGAGATATTCCGGGTTATCGACGCATCTCTTTGATGCCATGTATCCGGTGTAACAAAGGTCCTTAGGATCTTGCCCCTCGGTGCTTTCGCCTATGAGGTCCATATAGGCCGAGACGTCATGAGTATGCTGAGGCGAGGGCATAAGATAGTCGTCTTCGTCGAGTGGCAAATTTAATTTTAAATTTCCTACGTGCGCCTCCTTTGCCTTAGACATATTTACATCTAAGCAATCCGGTCTCATTCTCATAGGGTCGCTGCAATATCTTGAGCTTGAACTCTCCGATGCGCTGACGCCGTGGTTATAATAATGGCGTAGTTCTACGGCTTCTTGGTTACCAGAGTTGTTGTATCTTAATAGGTCACGATCCCAAGATCCTGATCTATTTGAATTGTCTATGATAATGCCTTCCTGGCCGGTAGTGTTATTTGTCCACGTTGCGCAGGCCTTGATGGCCTATGGTTCGGCCCCAACGGTACATGTAGTGTTAGTAGTGGCAGTTCCAGCATTGGACTTAAACTTTGGCTGCAAGTACTCGTCTGCTTCTACTAGCGGCTCGGGGCCATCCATAGCCGAGGAAAATCATTTGGTTCGTCATACAAACAGCAAGAAGCTGTAGTAAATTGGGATGTTCAACGCTCTCCATTATGTAGGCCTCTTCCAAAAAATCTTTGTGCTAGCTCCAGGTCCTTCTTTTAATACAAAAGTATTAGTATAGTATAGCCACAGGAATTTTTACATTTTCACCTTCAGGAACCCAAACTCCTTTATAAACCTTGCCAAAAGCCCCAAAGCCGAGCATACCCCCTCTTCCAAGCTCTACTTCTTTAACAATTCTTAATTTTGCTAAATTAGGTTTAACATTAGTCGGTCGTAAAGGTTCGTTATCTTCACAGCCAGAGTAAGTACCATAGTCATTTTTACAGCTTCTTTTTTAGCTTTAGCCTTTTGTCTACAAGTGTAACCAATAATTATCAATATAATCAGAAGTGTTGAAGCTAAGACTAAAATAATTACTAGAACTGTTGGTATCTTTGCTGTGGCCATATTAGGGTGACCGCTGGTTGTGGCAGAACCGAATGGTTCACCGATAGAATTTTGTAGTAATTCATCATAATATATTTTATGTGGAGCTTCCTTCGGGCAATCTGGGGTACAATTAAATTTTTTTGAGTCTCCAATGAAAACTTTAAAATTTTGACATTTTAAGCAATCTGTTGACGACGGACCCATGCATCCTTTACATTCCGTTCCGTCCGTACAATTTTATGTGTGAAATGATCCAAAGGACATTCGTCTTCACATTGATCCCCACGTTTGAAACCATTGCACACTTGGCATACTTGTGAATGTATGCCGTAGCCACTGCATTGATAGCAAAGTGGGTGACATTTACGGCATGCAATTTTTATTTTATCCTCAAGATCCTTAACGTTACCGACCCATTCATTATAAAAACCGTCAGGGCATTGTTCTTCTTCTTGTAAGCAACTTTCAATTGTGGCATCTTCGCTCAAAACAGCCTTCTTGCACTGATTGCAGCCGCCTTTTCTAACTGAATTCGCTGGGCCAGTGCATCCCTCTAAACAGTTCTCGTGGCAAGGTTGACAAGTACCGTTTTCTGCGGCGTACCTGGACTCGGGACATTCAGCAACGCAGTATGGGCCGTCGCGGACATGCTTACATTTTGTACAATTAGCTCGGGTTGGACCCGTACATTCGGCCAAACATTCCGGGTGGCACTGTTCACAAGTTTTTGAGCCAGCCTTGTATAGTCTGAAATAGATTTAATTATTTTTGTTAACTCATGTTTTTTTGAATCACTTGTTTGTGGTCTTTAGATTTGACAAGTTTGTTCCAAGCAATGTGTTTAGCAAAACATAAATGTCGGTTTTCCATAATTGCTATTGCACCTGAATTGACTCGTTTAAGCGACTTCAATCCCAATGCAAATAAATTTTCGACTACTTGACGACCTCCAATCACTTCCAGGTTTCGAAAGTATGAGAGACTGGTGAAGTTGGGATGGTGTGCTTGAACATTTAAATATCCGGTCACTTGTCTTACTGTGCTAAAAACTTCTAATGCATCAGGTTCCATTTTAGGATAGCGTTCACCGAAGGAATAATCTGGATTAACATGTTGAAATCCAGTGAATGTCATTTCCAATATCTCTATCGAACCATCTATAATGGTACAATCTCTGAAGCTGTCTATATTTCCGGAGTGGATAGGTTTTTCAGCGCGACATATTTTTGGACAAGTCACGTTGCAAGGAATACATTCTCCGTTGACCGCTGTTTTGTTGGGTGGACAACTTCTTACACACGCACCATTATCTTTCAGTAAGTGTTCTGGGCAGTTTCTCACGCACGTCGCACCATACGCATATTTTCCACTCGGGTTCGGTTCCCAGGAGTATGTGGTTGGATTGTACTTTTGCATTGGAGGACATTCTTGAGAACATGTGCTCTCGTCGTAAAAGTTGCGACACGCAATGCACTGACTCGGTAAAGGTCCAGTGCATCCTCTTGCACTGAAAGTATTGCAGCAGTCCCTCGGGTTAGGTCCAAAAGCCGTTATTTAGGGCCAACAGCCGGCCTCGCAAGACGGATGGCACGGAGGACATTCTCTTTCAGGTGCAGTAAACGTATACACGAATACATAACTGGTATTTATGCCCGTTATTATTTCATCCCAATTTATAGTTTTCATTTGACATAAATTGTAATTATTGTATATGCCCACGCTGCCTCGTAGAACGTCGCATAGAGCTGGTAGTTCAAGCGTGAAAGCCGAAGTCTTTACCAAAAGCGCAAATTCTTCTTCCCGGACGTTCAATTTGAAAAGAGTTCTGCATCTTATAATTTGTAATTGAGGCAAAATAATTTGGTTCACTTTGACGTAAGAGATAAGGACGTATCCTGTCACTTCTCTGATGTGCTGCAGGAAAGAAAGATCCATAGTTTCATTTTGAAGCCACGTCAACTCGCAAGTTACCGTCGACGTACGTGCAGTTTGTGAAGCGGTCCCGCAGATTCCTGTAGCGTGTGTCCTTGTTTGATGGCTCGAGGCCATCCATAGCCGAGGAAAATGTTCTTATTAATTCTTTTTCATCCTGAAATTGAAATAAACACACGTTAAAATAAACACACACAATGATAATTAGCTTTGTCTTCTATGGATTTCTAACAATATTATCTGAAATCATATTGCTTCATGCATGCATGCATTTTTGTTACATAAAAGACTTGAATATAATGATTATATAGAATGAAAATATCATAAAACGACATATTCTATAGATGACTTAAAAAAAAAAGTGTATAGAGCATTTTTTTTACTCTTAACATTCGTTTTGTTGTATTTCGAAAAACAAACACTTTAAGTCCCTGCAGTTTAATTAAAACAACAAAAAAATACCTGAGTAGAATAGGATGGTAATCGCATGAACTTGTCTCCAGGAATGACCAAGTAACGTCCAGGGTCACGGGCCATTTCTGCAAATGTATCAGCCAATTATTTGAATGTACGACGACTTTCTGCGTCTAGCATCCAACATGAAACCATAACACAATAAATGTCCAAAGTGCGGACACTCGGCTGCGGTAGTTTTAATCCATTTTCAATAAGCTCTGGCACGTTTCTCGCAGAAATCTCTGCATAAGGTCTTGCGCCATAGCTTAATATTTCCCAAATAGTTACTCCAAAAGCCCATACGTCACTCTTATGCGTAAATATTCTGTGTTGAACACATTCTAATGCCAACCATTTAATAGGCATTTTCCCACCGGATGCTTTATACTCATCTTCATTGATATTTAACAATTTGGCAAGGCCAAAGTCTGTGATCTTTACACAATTTGGCGTTTGAACTAATACATTACGATCCGCCAAGTCCCTGTGCACCAAGCGTTGATCTTCTAGATATGCCATTCCACGAGCTATTTGAGTACACCAATTTAGAAAAGCCTTAGAGTCTATTTTTTCTTTGTGAGTTCTCACATAATCTAATAAACATCCCAGTGGCATCAATTGCGTTATTAACATCATTTGGTTCGTCATACAAACAGCAAGAAGCTGTAGTAAATTGGGATGTTCAACGCTAGCCATTATGTAGGCCTCTTCCAAAAAATCTTTACTTGTGCTAGCTCCAGGTCTTTCTTTTAATACTTTTATAGCCACAGGAATTTTTACATTTTCACCTTCAGGAACCCAAACTCCTTTATAAACCTTGCCAAAAGCCCCAAAGCCGAGCATACCCCCTCTTCCAAGCTCTACTTCTTTAACAATTCTTAATTTTGCTAAATTAGGTTTAACATTAGTCGGTCGTAAAGGTTCGTTATCTTCACAGCCAATAAGTACCATAGTCATTTTTACAGCTTCTTTTTTAGCTTTAGCCTTTTGTCTACAAGTGTAACCAATAATTATCAATATAATCAGAAGTATTGAAGCTAAGACTAAAATAATTACTAGAACTGTTGGTATCTTTACTGTGGCCATATTAGGGTGAGCGCTGGTTGTGGCAGAACCGAATGGTTCACCAATAGAATTTTGTAGTAATTCATCATAATATATTTTATGTGGAGCTTCCTTCGGGCAATCTGGGGTATAATTAATTTTTTTTGAGTCTCCAATGAAAACTTTAAAATTTTGACATTTTAAGCAATCTGTTGACGACGGACCCATGCATCCTTTACATTCCGTTCCGTCCGTACAATTTTATGTGTGAAATGATCCAAAGGACATTCGTCTTCACATTGATCCCCACGTTTGAAACCATTGCACACTTGGCATACTTGTGAATGTATGCCGTAGCCACTGCATTGATAGCAAAGTGGGTGACATTTACGGCATGCAATTTTTATTTTATCCTCAAGATCCTTAACGTTACCGACCCATTCATTATAAAAACCGTCAGGGCATTGTTCTTCTTCTTGTAAGCAACTTTCAATTGTGGCATCTTCGCTCAAAACAGCCTTCTTGCACTGATTGCAGCCGCCTTTTCTAACTGAATTCGCTGGGCCAGTGCATCCCTCTAAACAGTTCTCGTGGCAAGGTTGACAAGTACCGTTTTCTGCGGCGTACCTGGACTCGGGACATTCAGCAACGCAGTATGGGCCGTCGCGGACATGCTTACATTTTGTACAATTAGCTCGGGTTGGACCCGTACATTCGGCCAAACATTCAGGGTGGCACTGTTCACAAGTTTTTGAGCCAGCCTTGTATAGTCTGAAATAGATTTAATTATTTTTGTTAACTCATGTTTTTTTGAATCACTTGTTTGTGGTCTTTAGATTTGACAAGTTTGTTCCAAGCAATGTGTTTAGCAAAACATAAATGTCGGTTTTCCATAATTGCTATTGCACCTGAATTGACTCGTTTAAGCGACTTCAATCCCAATGCAAATAAACTTTCGACTACTTGACGACCTCCAATCACTTCCAGGTTTCGAAAGTATGAGAGACTGGTGAAGTTGGGATGGTGTGCTTGAACATTTAAATATCCGGTCACTTGTCTTACTGTGCTAAAAACTTCTAATGCATCAGGTTCCATTTTAGGATAGCGTTCACCGAAGGAATAATCTGGATTAACATGTTGAAATCCAGTGAATGTCATTTCCAATATCTCTATCGAACCATCTATAATGGTACAATCTCTGAAGCTGTCTATATTTCCGGAGTGGATAGGTTTTTCAGCGCGACATATTTTTGGACAAGTCACGTTGCAAGGAATACATTCTCCGTTGACCGCTGTTTTGTTGGGTGGACAACTTCTTACACACGCACCATTATCTTTCAGTAAGTGTTCTGGGCAGTTTCTCACGCACGTCGCACCATACGCATGTTTTCCACTCGGGTTCGGTTTCCAGGAGTATGTGGTTAGATTGTACTTTTGCATTGGAGGACATTCTTGAGAACATGTGCTCTCGTCTCGACTCGTCAGTAAACGTATACACGAATACATAAGTGGCATTTATGCCCGTTATTATTTCATCCCAATTTATAGTTTTCATTTGACATAAATTGTAATTGTTGTATATGCCCACGCTGCCTCGTAGAACGTCGCATAGAGCTGGTAGTTCAAGCGTGAAAGCCGAAGTCTTTACCAAAAGCGCAAATTCTTCTTCCCGGACGTTCAATTTGAAAAGAGTTCTGCATCTTATAATTTGTAATTGAGGCAAAAAAAATTGGGTTCACTTTGACGTAAGAGATAAGGACGTATCCTGTCACTTCGCTGATGTGCTGCAGGAAAGAAAGATCCATAGTTTCATTTTGAAGCCACGTCAACTCGCAAGTTACCGTCGACGTACGTGCAGTTTGTGAAGCGGTCCCGCAGATTCCTGTAGCGTGTGTCCTTGTTTGATGGCTCGAGGCCATCCATAGCCGAGGAAAATGTTCTTATTAATTCTTTTTCATCCTGAAATTGAAATAAACACACGTTAAAATAAACACACACAATGATAATTAGCTTTGTCTTCTATGGATTTCTAAAAATATTATCTGAAATCATATTGCTTCATGCATGCATGCATTTATGTTACATAAAAGACTTGAATATAATGATTATACTCGTATAGAATGAAAATATCATAAAACGACATATTCTATAGATGACTTCAAAAAAAAAAGTGTATAGAGCATTTTTTTTACTCTTAACATTCGTTTTGTTGTATTTCGAAAAACAAACACTTTAAGTCCCTGCAGTTTAATTAAAACAACAAAAAAATACCTGAGTAGAATAGGATGGTAATCGCATGAACTTGTCTCCAGGAATGACCAAGTAACGTCCAGGGTCACGGGCCATTTCTGCAAATGTATCAGCCAATTATTTGAATGTACGACGACTTTCTGCGTCTAGCATCCAACATGAAACCATAACACAATAAATGTCCAAAGTGCAGACACTCGGCTGCGGTAGTTTTTATCCATTTTCAATAAGCTCTGGCACGTTTCTCGCAGAAATCTCTGCATAAGGTCTTGCGCCATAGCTTAATATTTCCCAAATAGTTACTCCAAAAGCCCATACGTCACTCTTATGTGTAAATATTCTGTGTTGAACACATTCTAATGCCAACCATTTAATAGGCATTTTCCCACCGGCTGCTTTATACTCATCTTCATTGATATTTAACAATTTGGCAAGGCCAAAGTCTGTGATCTTTACACAATTTGGCGTTTGAACTAATACATTACGATCCGCCAAGTCCCTGTGCGCCAAGCGTTGATCTTCTAGATATGCCATTCCACGAGCTATTTGAGTACACCAATTTAGAAAAGCCTTAGAGCCTATTTTGTCTTTGTGAGTTCTCACATAATCTAATAAACATCCCAGTGGCATCAATTGCGTTATTAACATCATTTGGTTCGTCATACAAACAGCAAGAAGCTGTAGTAAATTGGGATGTTCAACGCTAGCCATTATGTAGGCCTCTTCCAAAAAATCTATACTTGTGCTAGCTCCAGGTCTTTCTTTTAATACTTTTATAGCCACAGGAATTTTTACATTTTCACCTTCAGGAACCCAAACTCCTTTATAAACCTTGCCAAAAGCCCCAAAGCCGAGCATACCCCCTCTTCCAAGCTCTACTTCTTTAACAATTCTTAATTTTGCTAAATTAGGTTTAACATTAGTCGGTCGTAAAGGTTCGTTATCTTCACAGCCAGTAAGTACCATAGTCATTTTTACAGCTTCTTTTTTAGCTTTAGCCTTTTGTCTACAAGTGTAACCAATAATTATCAATATAATCAGAAGTGTTGAAGCTAAGACTAAAATAATTACTAGAACTGTTGGTATCTTTGCTGTGGCCATATTAGGGTGACCGCTGGTTGTGGCAGAACCGAATGGTTCACCGATAGAATTTTGTAGTAATTTATCATAATATATTTTATGTGGAGCTTCCTTCGGGCAATCTGGGGTACAATTAAATTTTTTTGGGTCTCCAATGAAAACTTTAAAATTTTGACATTTTAAACAATCTGTTGACGACGGACTCATGCATCCTTTACATTCCGTTTTCTGCGGCGTACCTGGATTTGGGACATTCAGCAACACAGTATGGGCCGTCGCGGACATGCTTACATTTTGTACAATTAGCTCGGGTTGAACCCGTACATTCGTCCAAACATTCAGGGTGGCACTGTTCACAAGTTTTTGAGCCGGCCTTGTATAGTCTGAAATAGATTTAATTATTTTTGTTAACTCATGTTTTTTTGAATCACTTGTTTGTGGTCTTTAGATTTGACAAGTTTGTTCCAAGCAATGTGTTCAGCAAAACATAAATGTAGGTTTTCCATAATTGTTATTGCACCTGAATTGACTCGTTTAAGTGACTTCAATCCCAATGATTTTAAAGATGTTTTAACAATATAAAGGGAAGCAAATAAATTTTCGACTACTTGACGACCTCCAATCTCTTTGTACTTTTGCATTGGAGGACATTCTTGAGAACATGTGCCCTCGTCGTAAAAGTTGCGACACGCTAAGCACTGACTCGGTAAAGGTCCAGTGCATCCTCCTGCACAGAAAGTATTGCAGCAGTCCCTCGGGTTAGGTCCAA
Organism: Heliconius melpomene rosina; assembly: GCF_056956725.1. Classification (NCBI taxonomy): domain Eukaryota; kingdom Metazoa; phylum Arthropoda; class Insecta; order Lepidoptera; family Nymphalidae; genus Heliconius; species Heliconius melpomene. Next base: position 14,466,417 of record NC_140409.1, read on the forward strand.
AACAGCGGCCTTTGAACTTTTGACAATTATGAGTTCCTTCACCCCAAGAGCCGGCCTCGCAAGACGGATGGCACGGAGGACATTCTCTTTCAGGCACAGTAAACGTATACACGAATACATAAGTGGCATTTATTCCCGTTATTATTTCATCCCAATTTATAGTTTTCACATGACATAAATTGTAATTGTTGTATATGCCCACGCTGCCTCGTAGAACGTCGCGTAGAGCTGGTAGTTCAAGCGTGAAAGCCGAAGACATCGTTACCAAAAGCGCAAATTCTTCTTCCCGGACGTTCAATTTGAAAAGAGTTCTGCCTCTTATAATTTGTAATTGAGGCAAAATAATTTGGTTCACTTTGACGTAAGAGATAAGGACGTATCCTGTCACTTCTCTGATGTGCTGCAGGAAAGAAAGATCCATAGTTTCATTTTGAAGCCACGTCAACTCCAAGTTACCGTCGACGTACGTGCAGTTTGTGAAGCGATCCCGCAGATTCCTGTAGTGTGTGTCCTTGTTTGACGGGACTGACATTCGGCCATTAGTACCGATGCAAACTGAAAAAGAAATAGTTTATGTCAGTATGCAAAATAATATTTTAATGAAATACCTTCTTTAATATAAAATAATAATAATTTTAATGCTAATGCATTTTGCCTATGAAAAAATTTAAGAACTTAAGTAACAAAATATACTACAGATATTACAAGCGCTAATAAATACAAATTATAACAATGGCGTCTATGGAAGTCAGTCTACTACTTAAATAGTCAAGAAAATATATGATTTTTATATGACACTACATATTATTATATTAAGTCTAATAGAAAATTACGAGCTTGCTTTATTGGAGAGAACTTAGGTCATCCGAAATGAGACCCAGGAGGCAGTGGGGGCGGCGGCGGCGGTCCGCGTGGGTAGTCTGGCTAGCCAGAAGCCAGTTTTCTCTACTACGCTACACGTAACACCTCTATTTGTGAGTGATCCATGGAAACAGCTTAAAGTGCGGTTGACGAGTCGTGGCCGCCTTGAAATACTTTTCTGATGTTCGCGCATTGTTCACTCGGAACCGTACTGTACAATGACGAACACCCTGTTAGTGTTAGACGCAATTGAGGTATAAAACGATCGCAGATCGTCGACGCGGTCGGTCTTTATGGGCATATGATTTATTTTTATAATGCAAATAACTAGCGTAGTTTGTATTTAAATGTTTTATTTTGGAGGCTCATTGCGCTTGTGGAGACTTGACATACAAAGTCATTTTAATGTATGAAAGTCGTCGGGGCGCAGTGGCACACCCATTCCCCTTGGGGGAATTAATTATTTTTCTTCCCTCCCTTTGGTAATGTGACAAAGTCTCTGGTCACGAGTCTTATTACCAGATGCACCAGCAAAGCACAGACGTAACAACTGGTCATAGAAAATTGAAATTTGGCATGAAGCTTGTAAAGATAGTATAAAGGATCACTAAAAGTAGATTTCTCGAAATTCCTATAAAACGGAAAAAAATCTAAAAACACTTTTAAAAAATTGCGGGTGACGACTGGTAATATAATAAAATTCAACTAACTACCTACTTAAAATGATTTCTTTTTCAAATATTTAAAAATCCAGTTGTAAATACTTGAGAGAATAAATTTAATGACACGCCATTTTAGTCGACGGTATCCAAATTAAACAAAGGAGTCAATAGAAAATTTTTACCTGCACTAGGACAAAGGATTTTTGAAGATATTACATTGTATTGTGAAGTATGTCCGCGAGGCTCCGACGACTAGCTCAGGTAAATACTTGTTTGTATCTATTATTCACTTCGCAGAACATCGCAAGCCATCCAAGTCGAGATTAAAAAAGTATAGCTATGTATGAAGTGGGAAGAAGGGCAATATAATCTTTAAAATAATCGCCTTATGTTTACTGAATAATAAATTAATTCCGTCTGACTGTAAGCGCAACTCAAGGGTTTAATTTCCAATCTCAAGGGTTTCAATTCCAGTCCGTCTGTCACCAGACTATATCTCATAAACCACGACAGTTAGGCGTTTGAAATTTTCATAAATGTATTTCTTTTGCCACCTTAACAAGAAATACTAAAAAGCAGAATGATATAAATATTAAAGCTGGCATCCATACAACAACGTTATTTTTTGCCATTTTTAAAGGTATTGGTAAGAACTAACGGCCTCCATACTATTTACACGATTTCATTTAAAGAGCCCATCCAAGTTATAGTAAATGCATTATACTAAGAGAGTGTTTGTTTACAGTCGTTCCGGAGGTGCCGGGACTCCGCACTCTGCACGCTCGCTCTTACACAGTGCTTCCGGAATCACGTCATTCCGGAAAATTCATGAAGCCATGTTCACCACAATGACCACAGTGACACAGTTACAATTTAGAGGTAGATAAAAAAAAACATTTAGTTTCCATTGCCTTTTACGAGAATACGAGGCGCTGGTGTTTTTTAAGGTTTCACTGAGCGGCAATAACGTGCCCACGCGCTTGATCTTATACTTGTATGTTTGGTAGAGTCGCATCGACGACGGAGAAGCGATTGTTACGGAAATTATAGTTTTATGGAACGGAAAAGACCACTCGAGACGGTTCTCTTCGCTTCCAAATCACTACACAGTATTAATTTTAGACATAAATCCGAATCACACTTGGTCACACTAGACTGTAGGCTGTTTGGGCGTAGGGTGTAGGGCAAACTTACTCTTTCCCTTGACGAATTCGGAGTGTTTGTGCCTCGCGGGCACGAGGTGGTGTATGCGTGAGGGGCGCGCGGCGGCGGCGGGGGCTGCGACCGCCAGCCAACAAGCGCACAAGAACAACACACGAGCAGCCAACATGCTGCGACATCACTCTTCACGGCCACTACCGACCGCGGCAACCTCCCATCGTGTACTGCCGCCGTGCGCCCGCGCCGCTGTACACACACACACGCACACACTACACGCACGCACACTAATACACAGGTCGAGGTTGTAAATATATTCAAAAGTTGTTTTTTTTATATAACCGAATTGTAAAATTTAATTTTAATATTTCGTTTACTTTTATAAAGTTTGTTGTATTTGTTGATTACGTTAGTTTCTTACATGTACTTGTTTATTTTTTTGGTATATTTTAATACAGTAAATAATAAAATTGGTATATTTTAATACGGTAAATTAGACGATTGCTGTTTTTTTTTATATTTATATTAAGATTTTCTTTTATAATAGGAACACTTATGTTATGAAAAATCCTCATATAAACAGTTTAAGAATTATGCTGAAAGCACTGAACTTTTTTTAATATAAGATATTTGAAGAAAACATCAACTTGACGATAAAATTATTTATGGCACAAAAGCAGTTTTACTAAGCCAAATTTAATAAATATAAGTTAGATGCTTGTACAGGTACACAGGTATAGGCAGGTATGCGCGCGCGCCGGGCGGGGGGTATGCGCGCGCCGGGCGGGGGGGTATACTCGTCACTACACACTATTAAATACGCATTGTAGCTCGTGCTATACCGTGCTGGTCCGTGCTGACCCTCTCTTGCTAACCACGAAGGCCTGAGCCTGCTGGTATTGGTATTCTACTTCAGAACTTATTGCGAAGGCTGAATCTATCTAATTAATTTGCCGCGTACTTATGCGCGTATTTACTATTGCTCTCATCTAAATATCTATATCTAAGTATTATTATCATAAATTGTGTGGCGTATCTGTTATATATTTGGTCTTATTTAATTTCTATACAAAAGTGAAATTTTCACTTCCTACTCATAAAGTGATTGTTTTTCTTATATTTATTTAAAATTTTACTTATGTTTATTTAACAATTTTGTTGTATTAAATATATAAAAGAAATTATAATATATTTTAGTTCTCTTCTCTCTTTCGTCTTTTTAGTAAACCTTAACTTAAGAAATACAAGAACCGGTGATACATAAAATAAATTTATTTCAAAGGACATTTCAAAATATGACATACTAGCGGCCCGCTCGAGGTTTCACCCGCGTGAACTATGTTATAATTAATTTCTGTCTCTATGGCTACGTCCTAGTGACGTCTATGCAAAATTTGAGACTCCTAGCATTTGTAGTAACGAAGTTTCATACAAACTTTCGACCCCAAAAACAACCCCTTAGAAGTCGAATATTGCAAATTCCCGTCTTAGCGAGCACCTACGTCCTATAAATAACTCCTATGCAAAATTTGAGATTTCTAGCACATGTAGTTTCTGAGATTTCGTGATGAGTGAGTGACCTTTCGATTTTATATATATAGATAGATATTCTTAATTAGAATTAAATAGTCCTTTCTCAAAACAAGTAGCGGTAGTTTGATATTTAACACGTTGCCTGCCAACCTACGAGTATACTCGTAGTACATGATCTGGGCTGCACCGCCAACTACGAGTATTTTCGTAGTTGATTGTATGCGATTTCTGACGAATTTTAAACCAGTGGCCGTGTAAGGAGGACGGGGTTAAATTCTTTGGCATTTGGAATAAAACATTACTTAAATCAGAAAATTAAGGTTAATAGAAAAAAAATTAGGTACATCACTGTGAAGTCACAAAGGAGTGAAACATTTTAAAACAATTTTCAACGCATAAGGCAGGTTTTTCAGGGCATACCGGGCAATAGTAAACTGTTTCTTTGCGTTTTTTTTCTTTGGTGCAGACACGACACGGCTTCGTCGGTTTTTGTTTTTTTTTGGATAGGTGGTAAACGCTCTAAGTAATGTAATTCTACTTGCTTTTTCTGCTCATGATGACTGTGTTTTATGAATTTCTCGCCTAAAAGATATTTTACAACCTCATCTTTGAACGAAAGAGCATCTAATTTCTTTTCTGGAGGAAGATTGGCTTGTTGGTTGTAGATCATACATGCGTTATGAATGAAAGATTCAAAAATGTGGATCGCTAGTTTTTTGTACCAAAACAATGTCTTTCTAAGAGCTGAGTAGTACGAGAGCATTTGATTTGAAAGATCGATCCCGGACATTCCGTTGTTATAATCTCTAACTACATTAGGTTTTACTGAAACCCTACCGTTTTTATTTGGCACGGGAACCAGAATAGGTTTATGAATATTAGAGATACATAACACCTCTCTCTTATCCTTTCAGTTGCACACGAAAATATTGTTAGTTCTCTTTGTAATCATCTGGCCTTTTATCAGTTTGGTGCTCAACAGAGTTTTAGTTCCTTTGCGATTTTTTCTCAAAGTTATACTCGTAGTTTGGCAATAGCTAATAAAAATCCTATTTTATTGCCATACTACGAGTAAACTTGTAGTTAGAACTAGGATCCACTGCCAACTACGAGTATACACGTACTTACCATTTTGTATGGTGGCAATAGGCATAAAAAAAAAATACTACGAGTATACTCGTATGGCAGTTAACGTGTTAAAGTAATTAGTATTTCTAAAAAGTTATTGCGAATTAGTCTAGACTCGTATGTGAAATTAACATTAACACTAGGTTTCAACGCAGAGACAAGGATCGCGCGCGTTGAACTCTATGAAAGTCCTATCGGGGCGGACGAAGTGAATTACTTATAATAATTCTATGTTCTATGTTCTTGAGCTTTTCAATTACGTTCAATGAATAAAATAATTGAGGCCAGTCGTGGCACAGGGGCACAGAGTGTGACTGTAAAACCGACTGGTTGTCAGTTCAATTTCCATTCCAAGAGATGAAATATTTATTTAAATTTATATTTTCATTTCTTCGCTCTGGTGTCGAGGCAAAACAGCGACGTTAAGTGCTGCTACTCAACACTCAATGCCTTCAAAATTTGGCAGAAAGTGGGGAATAGAGTGTCTTAACCTTAGGTTCTCTCTGCCTACCCTGCTGTGTGCGTAATACAACGTAAAGCTGACTTGTTTATTGTATTGGTTTAAAAAATTATTAATAATTGTCAAATTAAGCAAGTTTAGTAAGCCCTTCAGATAATCGTCTGATTTTGAGATATCACGTCTAGAGCATGAAGATGAACCATATATGTCTTAATCTGACGCGCTCGAGTATTTCAAAATGACGAATTTTTCTTGTATTTTCAAACAACGATTACGAGCTTACGTCACATCCAAATCGTCAGATTATTACATAAGAGCTTTTTTTTAGGTTTACTTAACACCCCCTTAGAAAATCTGACGCCCTCGAGTTAAATTACTCAGGCGAGAAAAAGGCCTTTTAAAAATTATTTATTTAATTTTATAAACAACCTTTCTATTTTAAAGCAAGTTGAAGACAGAGAATCTTTATTAAAATTTTATATAATTCAAAACAGTTAAATCATCAAAATACTAAAACACTATTGTTCGATTCCGCGAGGTGCAAGTGCGGCGTCATCGGTCATCCTTATGTTTATGTAACTTCTCCCTCCTTAAGATGGAAGCTGGTCCTGCAGGTTCCTGAAGCGTCCTCGTTGCTGGTTTTCTCCGGGACTCTGGGAAAATGCTTGTAGATTTTCCAAAAATAACATTTATTATAGTAGTATATAATGATCATAGATCAGCTTGAAACGGCCAGGATAATAGACCAATTTATTTTCTCCTCTTCTTCTAGGGTTTGAATATTAGATGCAAGTTGATGTATATAATTGAGAGGTATATATTCTAAATCCTTCTTTTAGGTAAGAGTACCCTTCGTTACCAAGTATAAGGAACTTGGAATGAGGAATTTCTAGGATGGAAATTAGGAAATGTTCTGTACTATATACTTTCATCATAATAGACACTTTGATTTATTTATTTGAATAGGTTTAATGTTTAAAAAATTAAAAACTACATATATTTTTTATGAATTAATAAATTTCCTTATTATAATTATTACTATCGAAGTACTACCGAAACTAAACCATATATAATACCATGATTAACTCTAGAAATAGTAATAATATATTTTTTTTTATTTTTTTATAAGTAAATCTAACTTATATCCTATTTTTTATTTCTATAAATCTTATGTATCCTTTAAGATGAAGTTTTCTCGCATACAACAAAATAAGTTCTTTAAAATTATTATATATTATTATATATAATACTTATTTGTATATATAGTAATGTTTTTGTATATAGAACTATTATATATAATATTTATTCGTTATTAAGTAAGTGAAAGCAAGGTTAAATGTTTTGTTTTGTTTAAAAATAATAAAATTTAAATCATATAATATAATAAAATTCCATTATATATGGGATCTAGGGTTAATTTGGCTCTTGTGTGGAACACGAGGGACCTGAAACAAGATGAGGCCTTCGTAGCAATTTATAACGAACTCTATTAGAATTAGACTTTGGATGATTTTTTATAATCTCCGTTATATTGTAAGGGTGCAAATTAATTATTTTATACGGACCTTCTGAAATCTGAAATCTGGTATGGCTTTATCTCTGAGCGCCGTCTTAGCTACTTGCTCATAGACTGTTTCACCTACCTTATGTGGTTTTCTTTTGTACTTCCTTAAAGATGATACTATTTTCTTCTTGGTATTATTTACTTTTGTAAATACGTCTTTTACCACTGTCCTAGTATTAGTTAATCGATTGTCTACTCTGTATTTCGAGCTGGGTGTTATTTTAGGGTTAAACTTTGAACTGGGTGTTATTTTAGGGTTAAACTGCCTAACTTGTCTGTCATTATCGTTATATTTAATTAGTAAACCTTTATTTTCGTTATCTGTTTGGGAATGGTTAGTGGACACTAAGTTATTAGGAACAATAGTACTGATACTCGTACTGTCAGGCTCTATGTTGTTGTCGTTATTATTACTAGATACAAGGGGTACCTGCCCTACGTTTTCGTTAGTTTGTGCACCTACGTCTTGAGATATACCGTCAATTAGATTGTGGTCTTTATTATTATTAGAGTTTAGGGTTGATAATGATTCTATATTATTGTTATGAAATAATTCATTCATAGGAAAGGCGTCGGCTTTTGTATTTTGTTTGCCTTTTTTATATATAACATTATACGGTCGTAATTTAAATGTGTTGTTACATATGGTTCGTCCTTCCGTATTGGTATTAATGACTTTGGTTATAAATTTTCCGTTTTTAACATTAATAATAGCAGCAGGGGATGTTAATCCCTTAGACCAAATATAGTGTCGTAGATATAAAATCCTTCAGTACAGTTTGTTTTTAACGTGATAAGTTTTTCACACTTTGGTTCTATTTTTATAAGTTTCTTATTATAGTCGAAATAAATAGGTATGTCGGCTGTCGCTGTATGTAATATTTTATTTTTCAAATTAATATTGCTAGATAATGATTTTAATAAATCTAGACCTATAAGTCCTTTGTATTTAGGATCGAAATCAAAAATAAGAAATTTATGAAGAATATCACTATTAAAGATTGAGGGTAAGGGTAAATTCACTACGTGACTATGCTGTGTTGTCGCATGAGCTGTTTTTATTTCAAATGGTTCATATTCTACACAATTTTGAAAAATAGAATTAAATATAACTTCTGATGAAATAAGGGATCTAGAAGCTGCTGTGTCGATTAAAAACTTACCTTTAAATTCGGGAATTACGATGTAGGGTAAATGATCTTTATCATGATTATTTATTTTTACTATCTCTTTACGTCTGGGTCTATGTCTAACGTAAAATCCTGCTGGTTACTCATTTCGTCATTAATATGTTCATAAGTATCCTGCTCGTCTGGTATATGTATATTATCATAATAATACTCACCTGGGGTGTAGTGTTGAGAGTACTCATTGAGTTGTTGCTCCTGTGGCTCGTCAGTATAGAAGAGTTCCTCCACTGCAAACTGCGGCTTCTCTGGTTTATTTGTTGACCTCATAGTCACATCTGATATTTTTTGAGGTGCATTTATTTGCTGGTGAGGGATGTTACCTCTTTGATTAATAAACGGTATATAATTACCTGGGGGTTGTCGGTTTTTCCAAGATAGCATCGACTGAACCCACTGCTGATGTTGTTCTGGTGTCGAGTTATTTTGTCTAGGGGTAAAGTTTGAATTTATGTGCATAGGGGAATTGTTAAATCTAAATTGTGAATTTGGAAATGGAATAAAGTTTCTATCATTTTCTTTAACCTTTAACTATGGACGTGACTTTTTTATAACACACATATGGACGTCAGGTCTGTCAGACCAGTGTATTTATTGGTCATATTCCGTCTGTTTTTTAAAGGAAGAAGACAGTTTTATGTTTTAGTTTACATGAATAGTCTCAAATCAAACAAAATCAATATAAATAAAATCGCTTTTTATTAAAGTTTACGCATCACCACGATTTAAGTAACTTAAAGTCACAATTTCAGTCTTTGGCCACATGGGATGACTCTTAAGAAAATAATACTATAAAAAAAGGCAGATAAAATTAATATTTTTTTAACAAAATATAAAGTCTAAGAAATAAAAAAAATAAAGAAATTACATCTTATGTTATAAAATAAAAATTTTGACAACACCTCAAGATAAGGTACAATTGAACATCGATACACAATGGCTTTCAACATTGTTGGCTAACAGGACGATTGCAGTCAGCATAAGTATGTGTTGTGTTTCTATATATCTTTTGGGGGCGAAGTGTACATGTTTTTCAAGAACCCAAAACTATTTTTTTAGCTTTATGTTCAATAAATGATAGATCAGATCGCGAAACGCGAGTCAAAGTCATTCTCAATTCTTAGAGTAGTTTAGTACACGAAACGCGTCTTTTTATTTGATAAAGTGCTATTTTCTTTATAAAATTTCGTCGTCCAATTCTTTTGTTTGATGTTGATTATAAAGTACCGATATTTTTGTCCCTGACGTGCTAGGTCGATCATTTTTTTCCATTTTATCATAAAAACTAAAAAAATTGAATCTTTTTTAGGTAAATAATATTTATATTACTAAAATATATAACAAACAATGCAAAATAATATATGATATATAACAATAAAAGCATTTGAATACAAATAATACAATTAAAATATTAAAGTATATTTTGTAATATTATAAAAATATATGGCGTTTTGAAATCATTCATGTATGGGAAACATGGACGTCGGGTCTGACAGACCCAGGCCCCGTTTAGAAAGTTAAATACTCACGTGTTTTGAACCCAGAGACACAACCACTGCTGTCTACATTCATTTTGTCATTAATACGAAAGGTACTGAGAGACTCAGTGGCGGAGGTCACCGAGAAGTGGCCGATTTGTAGAATTCGTAGAACTGTCTGGTCTGTCAGACCCGACGTCCATACTTAAAGGTTAACCTTACTTTGGGGGTTTGACATATTAAAATTATTATTGACTCTATTGTATGAGAGCTTAGCTTCTTCTTGCCTAGCTGCTACAATTGCTAGTTCTAATGTGGTAGGCTAGACGTACACCTATCGAAATTGGAAAGTCTGGTTGGTTCTCTATATTGTTCTATGACCATGTTTTCATAATATTCTTTGTTACTATGTTTACCTACGGACAAAATGGTGTCAAGCATATCTCGAAGGCGTTTCCCAAAAGTTTCCGCGTCTTCGTTTTTATTACGTCGCGTTCGAGTTAGCTCTTGCATTAGTTGTATTTCGTTCCTAGGTTCACCTAATCTTCTAATCAAAGCGTGTTTGATAGCGTTCCAAGAGTCTAGAGACTCTTCGTATGCTATTGCATCTATTGCGGCCCCACTGAGTCTGCTTTTGATTAAACACACAATAGCGGGGTGGTGTTTCGCTGCGCCCTCTATTAGTCTTAATATATTATCTACTTCTCTAATATAAAAATTCAAAGTTTTTGAATCACCATCGTAACGTGGTTTAAAATCTGAAATTAACTTAAAACTAGAATTCTCGCAATTTTCAAAAGACATTTTATCTTTTAATCACGACTAACCTATTTAATAAAATAATTCAAACAAATAAAATATTTCAATTCAATATAATATTTATTAAAATAATATTTTATTATTTAATTTAATTATTTATTCATTATTTAATTTAATTTATTTATTATTTCATTTACTTATTATTTCATTCATTTATTATTTCATTTATTTATTATTTCATTTCTCATAAACTTATTCAATAATAGTAAATGCCTATCGCGATTTGAGCTATATAGACAGATACATAAAATACGGAAGGAAATATAGCATAGGAACTTGGATAACAAGAGTACTCACCAAAGAAACCTCTGCATCTCCAACCGGGACTCAACTGCTTGGCAGAACCTCCGATGCTTAGGTGCTCCGCCGGTCTCGCCGTCGTAGATTCTTCTTAATAGATCGCGGTAATAACGATAGAAACCGTTCGCGGGCTTTAAGAGTTTAATTAAAGCCAAATGCCGCGATCCTATCGACTGCGCCAGTTAAATTACTCAGGCGAGAAAAAGGCTTTTTAAAAATTATTTATTTAAATTTATAAACAACCTTTCTGTTTTAAAGCAAGTTGAAGACAGAGAATCTTTATTAAAATTTTATATAATTCAAAACAGTTAAATCATCAAAATACTAAAACACTATTGTTCGAATCCGCGAGGTGCAAGTGCGGCGTCATCGGAATGTATCCTTATGTTTATGTAACTCTCGACAATATTTTTTTTTGTCATTTTTAACTCTTACGTACGACCACCTCCATCGTGGTAACTGTCAGATTAACATGTTTTACATATAACATTCTATTTTAGTATACCTTTACAAGTTATACAATAAGTTAAGGCAATCTTTTAACATTTCTCTGTCTCTGTAAGTTCTCTGTATTTGGCATATGGAGAAAAAAAACAATAAACTACAATATTCATTATTTATTTTATTAATTAACTCCCGCCCCATTATATCTACGTATATAAAACTCTTCCGTTACTGAATGACTGACAGAGTGTGGAGGAGAAGCAAGAGAGAATGAGGAATGGTAATAGGTATGAAATAATGCTTCAAAGTTCGTTACAGTAAAGTTTTTACGTATACAAATACACTAGTTTTTGTTTCATTAAAAATAACCAAGTAGTTATGATTTTACAGGCATTTGATGTTTGCAAAAAATTCAAATGGCGCTAACAGGCCGGCGGTGACGTCACAGGTCTGGCAGAACTCACTAGTCGCCAACGGTGATAGGAGATCTCGCGCAGTACTTTGTTTGTTTGTTACTCGCTTGTGTTTAGTGTTAATACAATTAATTAAAATGGATAAAGGATTCGAAAAAGGTTAATCGGATAACCTACCTGTAATAGATGGATTTATGGTTGCCGATTTTTTATCGAAAAATAGTTATTTCATCGCCGCAGAAATGCAAGGAGTAAAAATGGGAAGATAAGTTTTGTTGTCTAACTAGTAATATTATGTTAATTTGGGGTATAGATTAGAACTATCTTATGTTATTTTATTTGAAACTATTTATTTAAAACTGTAATGTAACCTAACCTAACTAGTTTCATATTGTAGGTAACGCTATTTGCGTTAAAAGTACCAAATTTTTTATTCAAGTTCAAAGTAGTAAGATTGTTTTATAAGTGAAAATAATATAATAATAATATAACTAAATTCATGCAGTAAGTGAGCATGCACAATTTTTTTTTAATGTAGATTTTTAATATTTTTATATATGTATATCTGAATAATATTTTTATTGTGATTATTGAAGATCGGCAAGAGAGATTTATGGTCATGATGCGGACTATTGCGTGCTATTGCGTACGTATAAGTTAAAAGAATAGGTTATGTATGTATTGCCAAATGTAGATTACAGCAGAACACCGCGCACGCATTAAACTATATTATTGCAGCTTAGAATGCAATGAAAAGAAGCAATAAGCTTATACATAATCTGCGAAGATTGTGCCGCCAGCAGAGGTGATTGTAAACATACCATGGCATTTATAATGGGCTACATCGTCGAAGCGACGAGTCTTCAACAACTGCAACCAAGTCTTCTTTTTCTTGGCATTAATCCCGGCGTATGTTGCCAGGGTCTGCCTTCCTGCTTAACCTACTCCACTTTACACGATCTGTCACGTCCTGAGTGGTTTGATCATTGGCACTCATGTCCTGTATCACGACATCCAAACACCGCATTCTTGGGCGTTCGGAGGTCTAGCTCCAAGGACAGGACAGACATAGCAAGGAACTTGCATCCGACATAGGTCCTACGCCGGCGCGCAACGTTGCCATACCATCTTAGGCTACGCTTTTGGAGCTTATCCGCTACGTCATGGACCCCAAAACTACCTCGAATGCGCCAGACCGCAGCATCTTCATTTCCGTGACGTGAAGCTCCTTAGCGTGCCGAGATAGTGCTGGCCAACATTCGCTGCCGTATAATAGAATCAGTCAGATGATGCTCTTATATATCAGCCCATAGAGCTTGGGTGGTATTCTGCGGTCGCAGACCACACCAATAACCTCCCACCATTTGGCCCAGGCAGCGCTTATCCAGCCATGGACATCGTGATCGATGCCTCCAGACTCATGCATAACGGATCCAAGGTACTTAAAACTTTTCCAACTTAACGGCTGGCTCAGGACCTATAAGGACAGTGCTCGAGTCCGGGCTCCCTCAGGCTATGTATTCGGTCTTCGACACATTTTGTTTAAGACCGCCGTTCTCAAGACCCCTTCAGAGGTTCACTTTACGCTCCAGAATTAGTTGCTTCTCTTCAATGAGTGTAATGTCATCGGCATACATCATCAGCCATGGAGGCTGGTCCTGGATGTGAGCCGTGACAGTACACTACAATAAATAAGAACAAAGTAAAAGCCGAGCATTGGTGAACCCCCTACTGTGATCTTAAGGGTTTGGTGTCGCCAACAGCAGTCCTAACCATCGCGAATCGCAAAGCGGGATCGTGGTACATATCTCTGATAATCTCAATATAGGCCTCAGGGATCCCTTTGGATCGCAATGCCATCCAAATACATTGATGAAGCACAATTAAAGGCCTTCTGCAAATCTAAAAAGGCCGCAAATCTAATGCAGAGCTCTCCTTTTTTTTCCTGTATGTCTCCATCAAAGTTCTGATTAAGTTTGTGGTAATGCCCAAGCCAAGCCAAGTGTTGTTGGAAAAAATTCATGCTTTCTAGTATCGATACTACAATAAAAATAATCAAAGCTAAAGATTTTGGTACAACACGCCATGAAACCGAGCAGGATAGAACTGTTTTTTTAACAAAGTACTATCAAAACTTCAATATCTTAAAATACAATGCTCGCTATTACATTATGTATGTGAAAAAAAAGATTTTAAAAATATACCTATATATTATTTATTAAACGAAACTAAATTTGTGGTGGAACGCCAGCTAAAGAAGAGCACGAACTGCGAGTGAACGAAGACGAACTGAGCGAGCGAATTTTGCAAGACCTGTGACGTCACGCGAGTCGGTTATGGCCCGACGGAATCTCGCGTCGCGCGCTTACTTTAAAGGACAATATCTCAAAAACTAGACGTATCAAAATAATTCTTTCACAAGTATTTTTTGTTTTTAAAAGACAATACGATGAGCTAGAATTTAAAATTAGTGATTATTCTCCATTGTAAGAGAGGACGGGAGACGCGCTTACACTCTGGCCGTATACATAATATATATTAGCATTAAAGTATACATAATATATTTAATAATTATTCTGATCATAATTTGTGGCGCTTATGTTACATACAATGACAATTTATATATTACATGAAATGGCACACTTAGTACTAGGTTCTAACGCTCGTGCTCCCCACCAGCTCCGTGCATGCAACCGGTGTCAATGTCACGTTTGTCATATATTTCATTAGTTAATCTATACAATAATAATAATAATATTCAAGTAATTATTTACATTATACATGGCAAACGATAGTTTGGTCTACTATTACGTACACTCGGGTAAAGTGGGCATAAACTTTGAGCTTCAATCACCCTCGTCTGAACGTATACTATCATATAAGGTATTAACTAATCTATATAGTGTTTTACTAAAGTAAGTCAAGTCCTTTATCTTATACCTATAGCGTAATTTGGAGTGGACTCTGGAATGTACAGGCAAGATAAATGAACGTTAGAGCTACTGGTTTATTTTGGCAAGTTCTGCCGTTCTGCGAACCAGTCACGATGCGAGCCTTGCGAAGGTTCACTTGAGGGCTAAATCAAAGCATACTTACACATACATAGTACAGCGCGATTGTTAAACATCTGGAGATAAAACGTCTATAACCGAAATATATTTAAATGTAATTAAACTAATTATCACAGTTATAAAATTAAAATAACATTTGCATATACATTGCATTATACATTCGAAAAAAAAACATAGCCTTTCTAAACTAAATTAATAAATAACTTATAATTTGCGAGGCACTTCTTTGAACAAGCGTCTCGTACGAAAAAAATTATACAAATTATATTTTCAACAGTTTTTACAATAATTAAGTAAATAAAATAACAAAACTGGTTCATAATCGTAAACAATCTAGTTTTAAGTTTTCACAACAACTAACACTAACCATTGCATAATGGCACGAGGATAACACACGGTACGACGGCGACGTACACGCTTGCCTACACGGTCGTCTCGTTACGGCGCAGCGGCTGCAACTCGCGCTGCAGGTCGTTGTAGTACTCATGGTCGGACATGGACTCCTCCTCCACGGAGCGGTGCGCGCCGGCACACGCCCCACTCGCGCTGGGTCCGCTGGCGCTGCTCACACCACTTGCCTCAGCCGAATGTGTCGCGCCCGGCGTCTCGGGACCTGTCGGGATACCGAGCGTCTGTGAAGGAATATTCTGCTCTGACATGAGATATTCCGGGTTATCGACGCATCTCTTTGATGCCATGTATCCGGTGTAACAAAGGTCCTTAGGATCTTGCCCCTCGGTGCTTTCGCCTATGAGGTCCATATAGGCCGAGACGTTTTGAGTATGCTGAGGCGAGGGCATAAGATAGTCGTCTTCGTCGAGTGGCAAATTTAATTTTAAATTTCCTACGTGCGCCTCCTTTGCCTTAGACATATTTACATCTAAGCAATCCGGTCTCATTCTCATAGGGTCGCTGCAATATCTTGAGCTTGAACTCTCCGATGCGCTGACGCCGTGGTTATAATAATGGCGTAGTTCTACGGCTTCTTGGTTACCAGAGTTGTTGTATCTTAAAAGGTCACGATCCCAAGATCCTGATCTATTTGAATTGTCTATGATAATGCCTTCCTGGCCGGTAGTGTTATTTGTCCACGTTGCGCAGGCCTTGATGGCCTGTGGTTCGGCCCCAACGGTACATGTAGTGTTAGTAGTGGCAGTTCCAGCATTGGACTTAAACTTTGGCTGCAAGTACTCGTCTGCTTCTACTAGCGGCTCGGGGCCATCCATAGCCGAGGAAAGGGTTCTTATTAATTCTTTTTCATCCTGAAATTGAAATAAACACACGTTAAAATAATATCTTTAAACCTAAAATAAACACACACAATGATAATTAGCTTTGTCTTCTATGGATTTCCAACAATATTATCTGAAATCATATTGCTTCATGCATGCATGCATTTTTGTTACATAAAAGACTTGAATATAATGATTATATAGAATGAAAATATCATAAAACGACATATTCTATAGATGACTTCAAAAAAAAAAGTGTAAAGAGCATTTTTTTTTACTCTTAACATTCGTTTTGTTGTATTTCGAAAAACAAACACTTTAAGTCCCTGCAGTTTAATTAAAACAACAAAAAAATACCTGAGTAGAATAGGATGGTAATCGCATGAACTTGTCTCCAGGAATGACCAAGTAACGTCCAGGGTCACGGGCCATTTCTGCAAATGTATCAGCCAATTCTTTGAATGTAGGACGACTTTCTGCGTCTAGCATCCAACATGAAACCATAACACAATAAATGTCCAAAGTGCAGATACTCGGCTGCGGTAGTTTTAATCCATTTTCAATAAGCTCTGGCACGTTTCTCGCAGAAATCTCTGCATAAGGTCTTGCGCCATAGCTTAATATTTCCCAAATAGTTACTCCAAAAGCCCATACGTCACTCTTATGCGTAAATATTCTGTGTTGAACACATTCTAATGCCAACCATTTAATAGGCATTTTCCCACCGGCTGCTTTATACTCATCTTCATTGATATTTAACAATTTGGCAAGGCCAAAGTCTGTGATCTTCACACAATTTGGCGTTTGAACTAATACATTACGAGCCGCCAAGTCCCTGTGCACTAAGCGTTGATCTTCTAGATATGCCATTCCACGAGCTATTTGAGTACACCAATTTAGAAAAGCCTTAGAGCCTATTTTTTCTTTGTGAGTTCTCACATAGTCTAATAAACATCCCAGTGGCATCAATTGCGTTATTAACATCATTTGGTTCGTCATACAAACAGCAAGAAGCTGTAGTAAATTGGGATGTTCAACGCTAGCCATTATGTAGGCCTCTTCCAAAAAATCTTTACTTGTGCTAGCTCCAGGTCCTTCTTTTAATACTTTTATAGCCACAGGAATTTTTACATTTTCACCTTCAGGGACCCAAACTCCTTTATAAACCTTGCCAAAAGCCCCAAAGCCGAGCATACCCCCTCTTCGAAGCTCTACTTCTTTAACAATTCTTAATTTTGCTAAATTAGGTTTAACATTAGTCGGTCGTAAAGGTTCGTTATCTTCACAGCCAGTCAGTACCATAGTCATTTTTACAGCTTCTTTTTTGGCTTTAGCCTTTTGTCTACAAGTGTAACCAATAATTATCAATATAACCAGAAGTATTGATGCTAAGACTAAAATAATTACAAGAACTGTTGGTATCTTTGCTGTGGCCATATTAGGGTGACCGCTGGCTGTGGCAGAACAGAATGGTTCACCGATAGAATTTTGTAGTAATTCATCATAATATATTTTATGTGGAGCTTCCTTCGGGCAATCTGGGGTACAATTAAATTTTTTTGAGTCTCCAATGAAAACTTTAAAATTTTGACATTTTAAGCAATCTGTTGACGACGGACTCATGCATCCTTTACATTCCGGATGGCAAGGCGTGCAAAGGCGATTAATTTTATCTGTGAAATGATCCAAAGGACATTCGTCTTCACATTGATCCCCACGTTTGAAACCATTGCACACTTGGCATACTTGTGAATGTATGCCGTAGCCACTGCATTGATAGCAAAGTGGGTGACATTTACGGCATGCAATTTTTATTTTATCCTCAAGATCCTTAACGTTACCCACCCATTCATTATAAAAACCGTCAGGGCATTGTTCTTCTTCTTGTAAGCAACTTTCAATTGTGGCATCTTCGCTCAAAACAGCCTTCTTGCACTGATTGCAGCCGCCTTTTCTAACTGAATTCGCTGGGCCAGTGCATCCCTCTAAACAATTCTCGTGGCAAGGTTGACAAGTACCGTTTTCTGCGGCGTACCTGGACTCGGGACATTCAGCAACGCAGTATGGGCCGTCGCGGACATGCTTACATTTTGTACAATTAGCTCGGGTTGGACCCGTACATTCGTCCAAACATTCAGGGTGGCACTGTTCACAAGTTTTTGAGCCGGCCTTGTATAGTCTGAAATAGATTTAATTATTTTTGTTAACTCATGTTTTTTTCCCATTTTGTTGTATTATAAACATCAAAGTACATTCCTGTCCTCGCATGCACGAAAACCAACACAAACAATTACACATATACGAAACCACACACATATCATACTTAAATAGAATATTTATGAAGATAACTTTGATAATAATTATAATTTTAATATCGTCACGCATCAGTAAAACATTAAAATATACAATTTTTAAATAAAAATAAATTATTTGATATTTTGGTACAATTAATCATTTTACTTCGTTGTTTAAAATTCTTTCAATAACTACTTGAAATTATATATTACAGAACAAAGTAGTAAGTAATCGTACTGTCGCAAGCATAAGCCTAAATCAAAAATAAATTTTACTGACCCTGACATCACAGAGCAATTGTTAATACAAATTTCGTCGAATTGATAATTCTCACAGGAAAGGCATTGGTCTGGTCCAGGTCCCCAGCATCCATCAGAAGAACATTCGGCGTCACATACTAAGTGAGATTTTTCTAAATAGAAAATAATAAAAAATATATAAAAAATATTTTAGCTAAATACAATATGTCAAAAGTCGCATAGCAATCAGAAGTCAGAGTTTTAAAAAAATATGTATTCGCCAGCGTTCACAGAATAAACGCCAAGTCGCCTAGGCAATGTTATAGGTAATATTTTTAAATAAGTCTAAATGAGGATCCTCAAAACAAAACGCATCGCATAAAAACTCACCACAAGTCCTTTGATCACCATTTTTCTGAATCACTTGTTTGTGGTCTTTAGATTTGACAAGTTTGTTCCAAGCAATGTGTTCAGCAAAACATAAATGTAGGTTTTCCATAATTGCTATTGCACCTGAATTGACTCGTTTAAGTGACTTCAATCCCAATGATTTTAAAGATGTTTTAACAATATAAAGGGAAGCAAATAAATTTTCGACTACTTGACGACCTCCAATCACTTCCAGGTTTCGAAAGTATGAGAGACTGGTGAAGTTGGGATGGTGTGCTTGAACATTTAAATATCCGGTCACTTCTCTTACTGTGCTAAACACTTCTAATGCATCGGGTTCCATTTTAGGATAGCGTTCACCGAAGGAATAATCTGGATTAACATGTTGAAATCCAGTGAATGTCATTTCCAATATTTCGATCGAACCATCTATAATGGTACAATCTCTGAAGCTGTCTATATTTCCGGAGTGGATAGGTTTTTCAGCGCGACATGTTTTTGGACAAGTCACGTTGCAAGGGATACATTCTCCGTTGACCGCTGTTTTGTTGGGTGGACAACTTCTTACACACGCACCATTATCTTTTAGTAAGTGTTCTGGGCAGTTTCTCACGCACGTCGCACCATACGCATATTTTCCACTCGGGTTCGGTTCCCAGGAGTATGTGGTTGGATTGTACTTTTGCATTGGAGGACATTCTTGAGAACATGTACCCTCGTCGTAAAAGTTGCGACACGCTAAGCACTGACTCGGTAAAGGTCCAGTGCATCCTCCTGCACAGAAAGTATTGCAGCAATCCCTCGGGTTAGGTCCAAAACAGCGGCCTTGGGCACATTGTGGACTACAGTTTGTCTTGGAAAACTTTTGACAATTATGAGCTCCTTCACCCCAACAGCCGGCCTCGCAAGACGGATGGCACGGAGGACATTCTCTTTCAGGCGCAGTAAACGTATACACGAATACATAAGTGGCATTTATACCCGTTATTATTTCATCCCAATTTATAGTTTTCACATGACATAAATTGTAATTGTTGTATATGCCCACGCTGCCTCGTAGAACGTCGCGTAGAGCTGGTAGTTCAAGCGTGAAAGCCGAAGACATCGTTACCAAAAGCGCAAATTCTTCTTCCCGGACGTTCAATTTGAAAAGAGTTCTGCCTCTTATAATTTGTAATTGAGGCAAAATAATTTGGTTCACTTTGACGTAAGAGATAAGGACGTATCCTGTCACTTCTCTGATGTGCTGCAGGAAAGAAAGATCCATAGTTTCATTTTGAAGCCACGTCAACTCCAAGTTACCGTCGACGTACGTGCAGTTTGTGAAGCGATCCCGCAGATTCCTGTAGTGTGTGTCCTTGTTTGACGGGACTGACATTCGGCCATTAGTACCGATGCAAACTGAAAAAGAAATAGTTTATGTCAGTATGCAAAATAATATTTTAATGAAATACCTACTTTAATATAAAATAATAATAATTTTAATGCTAATGCATTTTGTCTATGAAAAAATTTAAGAACTTAAGTAACAAAATATACTACAGATATTACAAGCGCTAATAAATACAAATTATAACAATGGCGTCTATGGAAGTCAGTCTACTACTTAAATAGTCAAGAAAATATATGATTTTTATATGACACTTCATATTATTATATTAAGTCTAATAGAAAATTACGAGCTTGCTTTATTGGAGAGAACTTAGGTCATCCGAAATGAGACCCAGGAGGCAGTGGGGGCGGCGGGGGCGGTCCGCGTGGGTAGCCTGGCTATGGGTTTGAAGCCAGTTTTCTCTACTACGCTACACGTAACACCTCTATTTGTGAGTGATCCATGGAAACAGCTTAAAGTGCGGTTGACGAGTCGTGGCCGCCTTGAAATACGGTTTTTCTGATGTTCGCGCATTGTTCACTCGGAACCGTACTGTACAATGACGAACACCCTGTTAGTGTTAGACGCAATTGAGGTATAAAACGATCGCAGATCGTCGACGCGGTCGGTCTTTATGTGCATATGATTTATTTTTATAATGCAAATAACTAGCGTAGTTTGTATTTAAATGTTTTATTTTGGAGGCTCATTGCGCTTGTGGAGACTTGACATACAAAGTCATTTTAATGTATGAAAGTCGTCGGGGCGCAGTGGCACACCCATTCCCCTTGGGGGAATTAATTATTTTTCTTCCCTCCCTTTGGTAATGTGACAAAGCCTCTGGTCACGAGTCTTATTACAAGATGCACCAGCAAAGCACAGACGTAACAACTGGTCATAGAAAATTGAATTTTGGTATGAAGCTTGTAAAGATAGTGTAAAGGA
The DNA here is from genome assembly GCF_056956725.1 of Heliconius melpomene rosina. Lineage (NCBI taxonomy): Eukaryota > Metazoa > Arthropoda > Insecta > Lepidoptera > Nymphalidae > Heliconius > Heliconius melpomene. The sequence goes on from NC_140409.1 coordinate 14,487,968, forward strand.
TCACTAAAAGTAGATTTCTCGAAATTCCTATACAACGGAAAAAAATCTAAAAACACTTTTAAAAAATTGCGGGTGACGACTGGTAATATAATAAAATTCAACTAACTACCTACTTAAAATGATTTCTTTTTCAAATATTTAAAATTCCAGTTGTAAATACTTGAGAGAATAAATTTAATGACACGCCATTTTAGTCGACGGTATCCAAATTAAACAAAGGAGTCAATAGAAAATTTTTACCTGCACTAGGACAAAGGATTTTTGAAGATATTACATTGTATTGTGAAGTATGTCCGCGAGGCTCCGACGACTAGCTCAGGTAAATACTTGTTTGTATCTATTATTCACTTCGCAGAACATCGCAAGCCATCCAAGTCGAGATTAAAAAAGTATAGCTATGTATGAAGTGGGAAGAAGGGCAATATAATCTTTAAAATAATCGCCTTATGTTTACTGAATAATAAATTAATTCCGTCTGACTGTAAGCGCAACTCAAGGGTTTAATTTCCAATCGAGGGAATGATCAAGTTTGGTTTTCCTCGCCGACTTAACTCGATAAACGAAACTCAACATTTAAATATCAATATCTCTAAAATTCTACGAAAAGTGGGGGGCGTTGAGTACTGCAACTCTCTGGCTACCCTGTTATAAGCAGAATACCGCGTGAAACTAATAAAAATAAATAAAAGAAAACAATGTAGGTACTCGTGTGACGTTGGAAATGTCGACCTCATTTTAGATTTGATTCTGGTTACGAACACAGTTTTTATTAATTTTATTGAGGGTATCATTATGAAAGAAACTATATTTATATATAAATATTAATATTTATATATAAATATTAATATTTATATATAAATAACCTAAAACTTATCTTTTAGAGGAATAAGTTAGAAATTTTTGTTACATACATATTACAAGGTAGACTCCTACTCCGTTACGTCATTAGATACTACATGTAGTTCGAGGTTCGATTCGGGGCCGGGTAGGCAGTGGGAGTGTTTCCGTCGACCCAGTTCCACAGTCGATGGCACGGCCGATAGCATTCACGTATGGATGTTGACCGGTCACTGCGCACCACCGTGACCACCGTGACCACCGTGACCACCGCGCCGGTGCGAAAATATGCTCTCTAGCTTTACGTTGTATCCCGCTTTTAGTAGAGTAGAGGGGATACCATGTTAAGATACTTCGTTCCCCATTTTCCACTAAATTTTCGAGATATTGCATTTTAATTGGCGGTAGTCAGCGATGCGATTTCTATTATTATTAGATCGGGGAAATTAAAATAATTTATTTTTGAGAGGGAAATCGTACCCACAACCGTGCCGTTACTACGCTACTGACTTTACTCTACGAGTACTACTCGCTGCCACGTTATGCTCTCAAAGGCTTATTTCTATGACTTGGTTGGTTTAATTTTAATATTTTTAAAAGTTATCTACACTTAGAAAGGAATAAAAACACCCACTACATTAAAATTATGTGTTAACTAAAAAATAAATTTTGGTCTCATGCAAGTCTCCAGGCTATTCAGGCCAGCGAGTCGGTCCGGCGCGGCGCACAAAGCGCAGTGACTGGCTTGTCTCAGGTTAATGTTTTTATCCATTTACTTGCATTCTAAAGCTTTGGAACCAGTTTGTATCGACTAACATTTCATTCGAGTAGCTCTACCTTTCACCGAGACCGAGCATATTTCTACGGCTACAATTACCTTTATTATCTATATATAATATGTATGTACGATATTTTATATATAATGTTTATTTAATTCAAATTATTGAATTTCGTTAATGCATCGACGGAAAGGGCAGTAACTATTGAACCTAGGGAACAGATGTATTAGTACATAGGTAATGTTGGTGAAATTCATCTCAACTTAGGTTCTATCTAACGTACGAGTATATTTAAGTACGGTATAATAGTAGATTCTTTTGTCTATTAAAATGGCGATAGATATTGCGGGCGATGCTTGGTTTTACTATATTTTTTGATATTCCATATAGAGTAAAAATTAATACGTCAAAGAATGTTCGCTAATACAATTTTTAATTTCTGTATCAGTTTTATTATTACTACTGACCATCAATGATACGGAGTTAAACCAGTTTTATATCATTTTAATTACCAATATAATATAAGGTCAATGTCGTCGTCGATCGTAAGGCGTATCCCAGGGACTAATTAAAATATAAATATATTGATTCTTCTTTAATAGCAAAATTGAGAAAAGTCACATATTGGTTAATCAAAAACGCGCATACTTCGAAAGTTAATATTATGTAGTATATACGTACGCTTATAATTAACAATTCATTTTAAACGTTTCTTTTTCAAATTCTTGTGTTGATCGTCACTAATGGCAAAATCGCAACGTAATTTGTTATTAATATTATTTTAATGACACCTACAATCTACATAGCTTACAGGCAACAGGTTATGTAGAGGTAATAGGTAACGTAGAGGTTGCAGGTAACGTAGGGGTTACAGGTAACGTAGAGGTTGCAGGTAACGCAGAGGTTACAGGTAACGTAGAGGTTACAGGTAGCGTAGAGGTTACAGGTAACGTATAGGTACCAGTGTAGCTGTAGAGTGCGTCCGGGGACCGCAGACGGAGAACAATCGAATGAAACAATGGCCCTCTCATGGCAAGCGCTGTAAATGTGAATTATACGACAAGTGGACTAAACGAGTTTACAATAGCAGTGCTAATGAACTTTTCGGGATAAATCTCAACCAGGGATGGTCTTTCTTTCTATTGTTACAAGTTTTTTTGTGTGATTCTTTTGTCAATGTTTAAATAATTTTGTAAACGTTTATAATATGGTATCTATACTAATATTAAAAGGCTGAAGAGTTAGTTTGGTTGTACGCGTTAACCTCAAGGACCATTAGTTCTCTTAAAAATTTTCAATTTTGTCATACATAACACTAAGTCATACTCAATTGACCACACGAGAAAATTCGCAGATCAAATTAATAAATTGAAAAAAGTTAAATGATGAACGTTCAACAAGTGTAAAATATTTTTTAGAGATTCGCGCCTCCCAATCAAAAGGTTTCCAACCCCGCTACGTTTAACTGTTTATACGTTTCTAAAAACGTATTTTGCTTTCCTAGTAAACAAACTATGTTAATTTGTAATCAAAGTTGCTTTAGAAGTTATAGCACAGTTAAGAGGAAAAATATTGCAAACTGATCTAATTTTTTTAAAAAAAAGGCACAAGAGCTAGAGATATTTATTTGGTGTATACGTATAAACATAATATTTTATCTACATTTTATACTAGAGCCTGTTTCAGAGTTAAGTACTCAAACCCTATTACTAAGACTCTGTCTGTCCGTCTGTCACCAGGCTATATCTCATAAACCACGACAGTTAGACGTTTGGAATTTTCATAAATGTATTTCTTTTGCCACCTTAACAAGAAATACTAAAAAGCAGAATGATATAAATATTAAAGCTGGCACCCATACAACAACGTTATTTTTTGCCATTTTTAAAGGTATTGGTAAGAACTAACGGCCTCCATACTATTTACACGATTTCATTTAAAGAGCCCATCCAAGTTATAGTAAATGCATTATACTAAGAGAGTGTTTGTTTACAGTCGTTCCGAAGGTGCCGGGACTCCGCACTCTGCACGCTCGCTCTTACACAGTGCTTCCGGAATCACGTCATTCCGGAAAATTCATGAAGCCATGTTCACCACAATGACCACAGTGACACAGTTACAATTTAGAGGTAGATAAAAAAAACATTTAGTTTCCATTGCCTTTTACGAGAATACGAGGCGCTGGTGTTTTTTAAGGTTTCACTGAGCGGCAATAACGTGCTCACGCGCTTGATCTTATACTTGTATGTTTGGTAGAGTCGCATCGACGACGGAGAAGCGATTGTTACGGAAATTATAGTTTTATGGAACGGAAAAGACCACTCGAGACGGTTCTCTTCGCTTCCAAATCACTACACAGTATTAATTTTAGACATAAATCCGAATCACACTTGGTCACACTAGACTGTAGGCTGTTTGGGCGTAGGGTGTAGGGCAAACTTACTCTTTCCCTTGACGAATTCGGAGTGTTTGTGCCTCGCGGGCACGAGGTGGTGTATGCGTGAGGGGCGCGCGGCGGCGGCGGGGGCTGCGACCGCCAGCCAACAAGCGCACAAGAACAACACACGAGCAGCCAACATGCTGCGACATCACTCTTCACGGCCACTACCGACCGCGGCAACCTCCCATCGTGTACTGCCGCCGTGCGCCCGCGCCGCTGTACACACACACACGCACACACTACACGCACGCACACTAATACACAGGTCGAGGTTGTAAATATATTCAAAAGTTGTTTTTTTTATATAACCGAATTGTAAAATTTAATTTTAATATTTCGTTTACTTTTATAAAGTTTGTTGTATTTGTTGATTACGTTAGTTTCTTACATGTACTTGTTTATTTTTTTGGTATATTTTAATACGGTAAATAATAAAATTGGTATATTTTAATACGGTAAATTAGACGATTGCTGTTTTTTTTATATTTATATTAAGATTTTCTTTTATAATAGGAACACTTATATTATGTTATGAAAAATCCTTATATAAACAGTTTAAGAATTATGCTGAAAGCACTGAACTTTTTTTAATATAAGATATTTGAAGAAAACATCAACTTGACGATAAAATTATTTATGGCACAAAAGCAGTTTTACTAAGCCAAATTTAATAAATACAAGTTAGATCCTTGTACAGGTACACAGGTATAGGCAGGTATGCGCGCGCGCCGGGCGGGGGGTATGCGCGCGCCGGGCGGGGGGAATACTCGTCACTACACACTATTAAATACGCATTGTAGCTCGTGCTATCCCGTGCTGGTCCGTGCTGACCCTCTCATGCTAACCACGAAGGCCTGAGCCTGATGGTATTGGTATTCTACTTCAGAACTTATTGCGAAGGCTGAATCTATCTAATTAATTTGCCGCGTACTTATGCGCGTATTTACTATTGCTCTCATCTAAATATCTATATCTAAGTATCACTATACTGCTACGTTCTGTTAGTAGAGGATCGCGCGCGTTGAACTCTTTATGAAAGTCCTATCGGGGCGGACGAAGTGAAATACTCAACGTGGTGTCATTGCTCGTTTCTCATACTTGTATATGTCAAAACGGTGAGAGCGAGGCAATGTATACTTCGCTTGTGTTACCGTCGTCAGTCAGTAAGGAAACGCGCCGAGCAGCCTTCAGTTAGAGAAACCTTTTCACATTCCTGAATTGCAGCTTAATACGTACTATTATATATTATTATTATATTTTTTGTAACGACTTTGTCAATTGTCACCAAACATAAAAGTATGATATTTATTTTTGTAAAATATGTATTCTAGTGTAATATTAAAAGTATTGTTATAGGACGCGATGACTTGCCTTATTCGTAGTATTATATTTTATAATTCTCTCATCTATATATATCTATATATATAAAATCGAAAGGTCACTTACTCATCACGAAATCTCAGAAACTACATGTGCTAGGAATCAGAAATTTTGCATAGGAGTTATTTATAGGAAGTAGGTGCTCGCTAAGACGGGAATTTGCAATATTCGACTTCTAAGGGGTTGTTTTTGGGGTTGAAAGTATGTAAGAAACTTCAACAAATGCTAGAAGACTCAAATTTTGCATGGACGTCATTTATAGGACGTAGGTACTCATGGACACAGAAATGAATAATAAGGTAGTTCACGCAGGCGAAGCCGCGGGCGGGCCGCTCATGTACTGCGCTGAGCCCGCGCGGGGATCAAAATAATGGTTTCCCACCCCTCCCTTCTCTCCGCACCCACGGCGCAACCTACCGGCCGCAGGCCTTCAACGTTCCACTCTTGATGTCTATCAATAAGATTGAATTTTAGATTAATAGCCCATCTTCTGTTGTTCGAAGAGTCAAGTTCACATCTCTAAGATGTTATAAGAAGCGTCTGTTGCCCCCCGCAGCTCCGACGGCCGGTACCTGCGAGCTCCTCTTACCTCGTACTTCTTACATCGACGTTGTTGCATGCTGTCAGAACGCGACTGAACAATTCTCATGGTAATGCAGAGTGTTCGTGGAATGATCCCGACCACCGTCTCGTCCTGAAACGCCTCGAGCTTTGACAATTTCCACTGATGAATAACATATGTATGTGTAGAAGTCATTTCAAAAGATCAAACCGACTTCAAATACCTGCCTATCAGGTGCTGCCGCAGCACTGCGTCGTTCACAAAGGACTTAAGGACTCGCTTGTATTCCTCGCTATTCACACGACTTACACAAAAGGGATTTTTTTCGTTCTGAGATTCCCAGCGAAATCTAAACGTGGACCGTAATATGAGAGTGTGTGGGAGCCATGTCTATGATACTAGCTTTCATCCGCTTCGTTATATGGAAATAATTAAGAGCTAACGTTATATAAACTAAACTAAAATAATTTATCAATTCGACCCAGAAGTTCCTGAGATGGGCGTGCTCAACCAAACGAATTATCTCTATAATATTATAATACATGGCGACTCCGTGAATCGACGTGAATCGACAGAGCTATAATAGATGTCCTCTAACACACTGCCTAGTTGTAAATCGAAAGCCGAATATTTGAATAGTTATAAGAGGTCGCCCAATCCGAGTGGTTACGTCTGAGGAGCAATAAAAACAAAAGCAAAAAGTATGTAGGTATATGGAAATCACAGTTCTGAGAGCTTGTTACAAAGCTAAAGTTGATGGCTTATCCCTCAACAGACACCAGGCGCGGTAACTAATTCAAAATTGATTTGGATAGATGGAACCCGGTATTAGGACGAGCGAACGAGGTACAGCTCGGCTTAGTGTTGCTTTACTTACAAGCTGCCACGGCATGAATAGGGACAGTTTCATAATGTACTGAAATGAATATATTCTTTTTCTTTTGGTTCCGCCATCAACACGAAATGCCTTCACATCTTAATGGTCATAAAAATATTTGTATACACAAGAATAATTTAACGAGTGAACATCAATAGAGTTATTTACCGGTCCACTTAGACACACGCAAGTGCGCTAATCTATATATATAAAAGAACTTATCCTCACTGACTGAGGTAAGACGCACGCACAGCCGTAACCGCTGTGCGTAGAAACGTCAAATTTGGACAGATGTTTACTTTCAGAATCTGGACATCCACTAAGAAGGAATTTTGAAAAATTTTTACCCTAAAGGGGTGAAATAGAGGTTGAAAGTTTGTATGGAAAAAAAATTAAATCAGCACCGATTTTTATAAAATTAGAAATTTAGACTCTTAAAAATATTTAATTGAACACATGTTTCGTGGTTTATTAGAATTCACCCCTAAATAAGCAAGCGAAGCTGCGCGCGCCCGCTAGTTATACATATAGTCCATGGTACTTACTTCTAGAATGCTACATTAGGTAGTTTAACGGTCTCACCCTCCCACCCTCCTGACCCTCTATAGTAGTGACAGTCCATAATATTGAACATACTTAAGTAGTAAGGAAGAAAGTATCTTAATTGGAACAGAGTGTCTCAACACTAGGTTGCCAGATTCCCTCTGCCTACTCTGCAATGTGCGGGACACAGCGTGAAGTTTCTTTGTGTAAAATAATGTGATGGGAACTTTAAAGCTTAAAATCAATTGCTAATTGTATACATCCATATTAAATGAGCGTGTAACTCGATAGCTAGAATTGTTGGTGGTGTATGAATGCGCAATACCGACGCCGCACCGCTGTGATGCGGGCCAGCCAGGCTTGCTGGTTAAAACAACACCTTTTTTTATTATTTCTTTAAAAATACAAAATTTTGACTCTTTATATTGGATATTTTGCAACCGATTTCGAAGAAACTTCTTATAGAGTTTTCTTATTTTGTGCTCCAACACTTATAGACTGAGATCCCAGGACCCCCAGACCTACGTCATTTTAGCAAACTGTATGCATACTCTCTAACTTGAAAGTGGGAACCTTAACAAGTAACGCTCATTACCGTTAGAGGTTATTGAGAGTACCTACCGGTGTGTGTTTATGCCATCTAAGTGCATATAGTATGTAATTATACATAGTACATTATACTCGTAAAGAAAGATATTTGTAGGTACAGATAAGCCGTAGTAGAGTCGACTATCCTTGATCTTAGATACTGCCATTGGACTACGCGGGCGAAGCCGAGGGAACACAGTACATGTGTGTGTACCACGTAGGAGACGGCGCGTCCGTGTGTGCGTGGCGCCAGGTAAACTAATGCAAAACTAATTCTTGTCACATTGTTTCCAAAAAATATGTTGTTAAATTGCCAGTAGTGGCGTAAGTATTGTTATTGCGAATGATCGCGCTGTTGAATATAAATAACAACGACACGAACGACTCGTCGACTGTAATGGAATAAGCGTGAAACTGCTTTCTGTAAATGTAAATAAAATAACACTTTGTTTACGTTTGCGTGAAAGATAAACAAGTGACGTATGCAAATGTGAGTGAACAATAGAGGGCACAAGTTAGAGGGCAGAGGGCGTGCGGCGCGACGTTTCCTGCGCCCGTCGAGCGCCAGCCGACGCGCGTTCCACCTAAATTATTTATTCCATAAACAATATATACACAGTTTAATAACAAAGAAACGAAAATAATTAATTACCCCAAGTGGAAGTCGATCCTACGGTGTCCACTAACATATTAAAACATGCATATAAAACATATATACATACGAGTACAGTTAAGACGCCAAATTTGTCGTAAAGGCGGTCGTATCTTAAAAATGTAGTAATTATGAATAAGTTTACATGCCCCATTAGTACCGGCGGCCTCTTAGCCGCTTTACAGAACTAAAAGCAAAACAATCACGACCTCTTAAAATCGTCAGAGGGCACTTCTAAAAAGAGATAAGGCCCGATGTAAAAAAGCGGTTCCCACTTTGTAAACAGGTTGTTAACGATCGTGTCGCGGTGTCCGGTGCCTGTTTTCGTTTTCTCATGTTCCATTTGGGGCTTTTTTTTTTAATTTAGTGCTTCACTTCACGGAACCCACAACCTTCGTGCTTACAGTCTGACGCTATCGCACTGTACCACGACGGTCTCGGACATTTTTAAAACAATTTTACATTAGCATATTTGTTGATTTGTTTTTCTTTATTTTAGTACTTATACCTAAACTAATGCTTAATACCAAAAAAAACATGAACATTAAGTTATTTTTATATATTTTATACATTCACTGGTCACTTATCGTCACCGCATGTTGCAATTTATGAGGGTCCCAAAGCAGAGCCATTAACAAGCCATTTAAAACTAATGATATTATTTAAAAGGACACGATAACAAATTGTTCTATAATAAACGCGGTTCATTTGTGTTTTGGGGGATAAGGAAAAACTAAGGAATCCTTTGGATGTCATATTCAATGGTAACATACATATAATACTAGCGGCAACCTACGGCCTCGCCTGCGTTTAATGGAAATTATAACAAATATTTTTGTGACTGAAGTAGTTCCAAAAAGAGGTTTACAATTTAAGCCAGAAGTTCCTGAATGTAGCACGTTTAATCAAACAAACTGTTCAATTTTTTAATATTAGTATAGATATTAAAATTGACACTAATTATAAAATAAGGAAAATTGATATTGATATATGTTACTAGTGTATGAAGTATATATTTCTGTACGACGACGTGTTTTGATCAAAGAGTTAACGCGTGGGTAACATCGTCATCGGCATCGGCACTCACTTGTCAGTGAGACATATATTTATTAGTTTCACGCTATATCCTGCATTTAGCGTAATGGACAATGGGAATAAACTCCATATTAGAGTCTAGACATTTCACTCTAGTGTCTAGACACTCCTTCTGGGTTTCACAAAAAATGAAATTATTCTTTTGGATTCACGCTGTATATATGCACAAAGCATTATAGGTAGAGGGAACCTAGTGTAAAGACGTTACCATTAAGACACTTCCGTTCTCTACTTAAGGCCGAATTCTGGAAGCATTTCGTGTTGACGGGATTCAACGCCCCGCTCACCCTCGTTACCAGAGCGAGGAAATAAAATTATTAAATAAAAAAAATAAATAATTAGTGTTTACCCGATATATTTCCTGCTGTGCCACAATGTTCTTATCCTGGAGGTATATAAAATATTAATTACGACGATCTTAAGGCCGGTAACTTGAAATTTGAGACCGAATAATATCTTACATCAGTTAATGTTTCTTATGTTTTTTATTACTTGCACAGTGGGACCCATCAGTTTATAGGAACATTAACGTATGTTAATCTACGTAACCACATACGAGTATGTATGAGTTAGAAATCAGGAAAGGAAGTCAGTGCTCCGACTGGTCTCCTAGAGCCTGCGGTCGCGGTCACCGGACCTTTTAACATTTATCTAAAAGCACGGACACGAACGACTCGCCTATTAGTAATCACTTACGTTGAAAGGTCGGGAACAAGACATTAGAGTGTTTTAGCGACACGAGGAGCCCCGCTAAATAATACAAGTTAAATACTATACTGTAATATTAAAACAGATCGTTGGTCCACCTGGTAGGGGGCCCATACTCTAATAGTCTGCCCTCTTAACATGAAGGTGTATATTTAGGAATATTCTCTGTATATTTCCCATGAATATATTTTTCTCCACGACCAAGCTGAAAACGAGAGGACAGTTACCTCCGGAGCGATGTTAATTACCATAATGTATCAAAAAGATGTAAAGATAAGCAATAACATCCTCGACGAGTGTTTTGATCGTTCCATCGTAAACCTGATCTCTAATATAAAAATATAAAGTTCGTCGCTTGACACGTTGAGCTCTAATGTATGGGCGGACTGTACTGTAGAAACCAGTACGGTGCTATATGATTCACAAACGGTTCAGTGCGAGACGACGTAAATGGTACATAGATATAGTGGAAATCGAACTCACTCCCATTTTATTAACACAGTAAGACTAGATTCTAGCCCCAAAACGGCCCGCCAGTGAGCTGTAAGCAAGAAGCGAGCACACACGCCTGAGACCCGTCCGACTGGTCGCTCGAATTCCAAGTAATTCGCCTCGGACAGGCGCTTACAACGTCTTACACTTTCGACACTAGCAATATCAAATATATTGTGGTTTATTTTATATTTTAATTGTGTCAGTCGAGACAGGCTGTGGGTTCGATTCCTACTCGACGAAATTAAATATTTAATATTTATATTTGTTCACTCTGGTATTAAGGCAAAGCGCCTCTAGAAATCGCGAATCATCGCGAGCTTTCCCGTCTACAGTAATATTGTAAAGCTGATCTTGGTCGAACGAAATGGTTATGGTTCTAGAAATGCTGATCGCAATTGAATAACTACTTTTGTGTTGTATAGTCTCCCTATGGACTAGACAAGACGGTCAGACTCACATCGGCCACCTCTGATGTGTCAAATACAACTCACATTTATTTAGTTATTCCAGTTATTCCATTTGAGCTCGCAGGCGAAGTCATGTACAAAAGCTAGTTTCCTATATAAGGAAAATGAAAGTGATATAATCATATACAACATCTAGGCTCTTGTTTTAAACTGTAGCGAGTGTCGCTCGATTTCTTTTTATGCAGCAATATTGACAAGTTGCCCACGTATGTCTTTCACAAGGTGGAGATGGAGACATGTAGGCGCGGCCCACGACGGCGGCCTTTAAAAATAATGTCGAAACGATCATTGAAACTACATTGATTCTTTATCTTTTAGTATCTCTTCTACGCCGCTTCTCTGCATAGGTCTCTGCTCGCTATACGGTCCGCGGCTGCAGTGGGTGCCCGGTGGTGGCAGAGTGGTGGCAGAGTGATGGCAGAGTGGTGGCAGAGTGGTTGCAGAATGGTGGCAGAGTGGTTGCAGTGTGGTGAAAGTTATGTCATGTGACTGCATGCCGCCACCGCTGTTCGAGCCTGTGCTCTATTAACCTGCTTGCCGTTCAAATATTTACCAAATTGAGCGATTGTCACTTTCGAATCGCGAAATCCATATATTAATACGTGAAGCAAAAACTTTGTGTTCCTTTTTACAAAAATGACGCGGACAGCGGAGTATGATATCTGGCACAGCTTTAGTTTATATAGAGTTCGACATAGCAGCTACTCTAATCGTAGTGTATGTTTGTCTGTTTGACATTTACGTACCCACACCGACGACAGGATACCGAAAACTTTATGTCGATACAATTATTCTGTATAAACATGACGAAAATATTTTTATCGCTGTGGAAGTGGAAGCCTTGAGGAACACGGAGCAGAAAGAGACTGATTATGTTGAGTAGAATAATATTTGCCTATGTCCGGGCTCCCACCGTCGCACCGTCGCACCGTCTCTATACTCGTATACTATAGGTAGAGCATTGTGTCGCCAAGGACGGCGCGGACAAGGGCGTCCTTGTCTCCGCCGCACATACAAGCTACGCCGCTAGGTCACTTATAGGAACACTAAAGTCTTATCTATTTAGTATATTCCGAGTGCTATGTTATTATTCGGTGCCTTCATCGTTCTGGCACACTGTCGATCTGCGTGGGCGCAGCGTGCACCAATCCATAAAAAAATTGAATAATAATTATATATCGATACCTCGGAAAGAAGGTGTTTTAATACGTCTGTTGTGTATGTTACAGACTTCTTAAACCATATAAGGATATAGTCTCAAAATAATTTTATATAATATATATATATATATATATATATATATATATATATATATATATATACTAGTGGACCCGGACGCGGCTACGCCTGCTTCAACTATAAGAATATTTATTAAATATATTCATGAAATTATTTTCAATTCTCAATAGAATTAGTAAGAAAATATAAGCTCAAATAATCAAAAAGAATAATAAGTAGATACACATTATTAGAAAAAATCATCTGAGTTATTGAAATGAACTAACAAAAGGATTAAAAGTAACTAAAGGATAGGTATTCTTAATATTAGAAAAAGTACCTAAAGTTTTCCGTGCGTGCGTACATAGATATCGACTCTACGAAATAACTAAACATTTCTCTCTATTAAGTAGGATAATTTTAGCGGGCAATATCAAATAAAATAAGAAGAGAATCAAAGTGTATTTTAAATTAATTATAAACAACAAATAAAGTTCGAAAATGTATGAAAATTTATAAAACCGTCAAAGTCATCTGCCCGTTCGCGTCGGTCATACTGTGCCGCCCGCTAGGTGGCTAGGTCATTTGGAATCAGTGACATCTCCTTAATTATTTATTAGAATGTTATACAGCAAACTATAATTTCAATAATTTCAATTAGATAAAATGCTAAAAGTGACTATTATATTTATTTTCATAAGGATGAATATCAAAACGTCGCTGTAGCGGTCGCGTAGCAACGACGGTTGTTATTAACATGGCAGAATAAATTGCATGTCAAATTAGAATGTACTTTAAAATATATTAGTATATATGTGTAATGGAATGTTATATAGCCTATAGCACTTCTGAAGAATGCAGCTTTCATATAAAACAAAAACAATGAAAATCGGACCAGTAGATCCAGAGATCTTAGCGTTCAAACAAACAAACAAACAAACAAACAAACAAACAAACTCTTCCGCTTTATTATATTAGTATAGATACCTATACCTACAAACTACTAAATACTAAATATATTAAACACATGGTGAATTTCATATTGTCATTTGTTTCATTTCCCACTATTCTTCGCATATAGGTAGTGTTAAGACACTCCGTTGTGTGGAAATCAAACCCACCACCGTCGCATTTACAATCAGAGACCGCGTGCCGCTGCACCACGACGGCTTTAATATTGGTTTGGCGACAAGTTTAGGGATATTTATTGCGGATACCAGTTACTAAGAAGTAATTCTTAAGATTGAGGTCACTGTAGGGTCGATGAGGGTCTACGAGTACGGGACCACGTGGGCAGCGGCGCGTGTGGCGTCAACCGCCTTTACTAATTTATGTCTGATGCTTATCGTTTTAAACATACCTTTTAAAGTCACTACTTTATATGTGTGATAGTACTTTTATTAGATTTACGTTTTAACTAGCATAGAGTGGAGACGGAGAGTTCTCCACTTTGTGCCCAAAATCGAGACTTTAAATGTTCAGCGCCGGGACTCAACGTCGCGCTTTGTCTTGTTACCGACTACTTATCTAATATAATAATCGTGATTAGTTCATTAATCATTTTATGAACTATAAACAATAATTTAAAATATTTTAAATTAATTTATATAAATTGAACAAATGAATCTAAAAGTGAAAGAGACCCCATCAGCCCATCACCATCTTCTTAGCCTTTGACACGATTGCATGATGCCGCCCGCGCCAACCGACAACCTTAATATAACCACCACCTACACCCCAACTTCGCAATGTCATACTAACCGACAAAAAGCGAATACCCCCTTGGAACACGTAAAATCGAAGGTTTCGAGAGCTCTTCAAATCTGCCGGATTAATATTTAATTGCCTAATATTGTGTAGGCTGCGTTCATCGCTGGTATCTCCGAGCGTGCAGAGATTAAACTAGGTTTAGTTATTTTGTGTTTTAGTTGTAGGGCTTAGAGTTTGTATTTGTTTGGTCTTTTAAGGAGTACCGTTCGTTAGTTCGGTGATGTCGCAACAGACGCGTGCCTTGGCATTACCTCAAGCCTCGGATTTGAACCGACGACTATCCTACTGTATACTCTATTAATTTAAGCATTACATATAGTTTTCAATGGAGCCGGCACAGTGTGGGCGCGATGACGTCACATCGAGGACTAACTTATGAAACCATTAGCTTGGACCAGGCCGTGCTTACTTTACAGCTTAAGCTATCTTATCATAAGTATAGCATTACTTGCATGACATTTTATCTTTTAATTAGATTTTGTTTTTTTAAAGAATGAGGTAAAAATATCAATTTTAAGTTATAATTACTTAAAAGTCAATATAATCTGGTATCTCAATGAGCGTACATGGTAGGTAAAGCATATGAGTCGTCAAGGCTGACCGGTGACCGGTGACCAGTCCTGGTTGACTAGTACGTACACAGTTTACAGCTTTACGTTCTCCTCGTAGCATGGAAGGCAGAGAGTTGTTTAGTAGTTAGTGTTAAATTTCTCATTTTCCACCCAAATTTCTAATAATTATAAATCATATAATCAAACAGTCATTATGTTATACCCAGTTATGTTTTACGTTACATTACGTTGGAAAAATAAAAATAATTAACATTTTTCCCTCAAGCTGAGGTTGAACATACATCTATCGCGTCAGTTCACTCCACGTTGTCCCGTCGCGGTAAGACGGCCTGCGCCATGCAAGGTATAAACCTTGCTTATAGCACAGTAGGCATCTAGTGTTATGGAATTTCAGTTTCCCACTTTCCGCCAATTTATGGAGGCATTGCGTGTTGAGTGGCGGAACTCAACGCCTCGCCTCGTTACCAGAGCGAGGAATTAAAAGTCATAAATAGGGCTACAGTCGCACGCATGTGCATATATCCAATAAACCATACATAACCAAAACAAAGGCTGGTTATGGTTAAACAAGAGAAATATGAAGTGACGAAGGAGATAGACTGTCTGCCGTCTCACTCGCACGACGCAGCCTCCGTACCGGGCAGCTTCTCAGAAATACCTCGAGTGGATACAATCTCGTATATAGTTGTTTTTAGTGGAAACTACAACTAATATGTTTTATTTTAATGGACTTGTATAATAAATTTTTATATATGTACTTATGTCAAGTCATGGGGCCTGTAAACGTGTTGCGGGTTCAATCCTCAATCGGGGAAATTAAATATCTAATATTTTTAATGGAGCACAAACGTGCTTACTAAAACTTAACATTAGGTTCCCAAGTTGTCTCTGCCCCCGTGATATGAGACTGACGAGTCGAAACTATGCGGCTTAGAACGTGCAAATTTAGTATTAAGATAAAGCTATTTTTACATGAAGAATTTAAGAAATAGTATTACTTTGCAATACAATTATTATATTTGACCTTTCTAAAGCTGCACTCAAATCTCAGCGGACGACATTGATGACCATGTCTAATATTACTACCAGATGGTCCATGCAGCCTCGTATTAGCCTTTAAAGTATTTTTAGCATAAATTAAGCCGTCGCGGCACAGTGAGAAAGCTTCAGTATGCAAATGAAAACTCACAACGGATTCGATCCCGAGCAGGGAGAATAAGTAATAGGAATAGTGCTTGGCATTAGCTCTAGCTATGATGATTCATCCTTCAAGACGGCCTCGATTCGTTCCTTAGTAAAGTGTGAGCGCAAGATAAGAGAACGTAGGCAAAGGGAATGGGTGTGTGGATCTCGTCGTAGCTGCATAGCCCGCAACACATAACCCGCAAGCCGCGTCCGGGCACGCCGCGCCGTTGCACCAGATAGCACTTAGATTACGCAAGTCGTTGACACTGATAGCGTTTGATAGCCAGCGAACAGATAATGATATACTGTCATTAAAAACACAACACCGTTTAAGGTAAATGACTGACTGACTGACGTAATGCCCGAGAAATGCGGCAAATTTATTGAAATTAGCCTAAATTATGCATTAGATTTTAGTTAATTATGATTCTGCGGACTTTGGAGAGATCTTATGATGTCAGACTGATGCACAGGTAGGTATAGTACAAAACTCCCGAGACCTGCACGAAGCGAGTTAGCATGTTTGGAGAGGGTCAGACTCGTTCTCAGTTCCCGCGACAGCGTTGCGTGATATTATATATTACAAACATTGTTTATCATATTTAGCCAAAAATCGACGAAATCTTTAACAAATGTGGAGAGAAAGTATTCTGAGAATGTGAATCTCCTGTGTTGTCCTGGTGTGCAGGTAGTATGCCAGTATGTATGACATTTGACTGACTTTGAGGAATTATTATTACTTGGATTTAAACTATTTTGATTTCCCCGCCTTGGTAGATAAAACAGGAGCTCGTGTAGAGAACAGAGTGTCTTACTACTAGATACCTTGCAAGCATGAAGTTTTGTGAAGCCAATGGCGCCTCAATTTTATTTAATAATAATTAGTCTAGTGGGCAACGGAATGTCCTAATACAAGGTTCCCTCTGCCTACCCTGCTGTGTGCGGATACAGTGTAAAACTGATTTCATTATTTTAATTTTTACTAATCTAGTAATAAATTTAGATAATTTTGATAAAATTATTATTATATTTAATTATAATTTTTAAGCATAAAATTTATTTTATTACTTTAGGCAATAATTTAAACGGCTGTAGTGTATTATCTATATTAGCTTAATAATAAATAATACTAAGAACTCAAATGTATAAAAGAAACTACACTTAAAATTCCTTGCTCTATTTGCACCAAAATTTCAAGTGTAATGGTAACTGGTATAGCTAACTTGGTTGTCATAAAAAATACATTAAGAAAAACATGATGGCGTCCAACCTGTAATAACAGCAATGATATTTCTAAAATTAAGCCGTTTTATATCATAGCAGTTACCGTCCGTAACTCAAGAACTATAAAACTGTGAACTATAAAAGCTCATTATCCTGTTTCCGTAGGAATTTCAAGAAATCGTCTATTAGTTCTCTGCCACCTAATTCGACCCAATTGAGCATTGGATGTTAAATATTAAGTTTTTCATTTCCTCAAATAGGAATCGAAGCTGGGCTCCCGGGCCACGACTGGCCCCAACGAATAGTTTTACATAAATATACATTTAGTTTACTAAGTATATTCAAGGTAGAACGGGAATTCCTCGAACGAGTTGAGCGCCGAGAGGTTATTTATATTATAAGTTACAAAACGGCTTACAGTTTCATAGGGCTCGTTGTTCGTCGCACAAAGAATGTTGAAAAACCACCGCGGCCTATCACACGCGCTACGCAAATAAACACCGCCTATGCCCACGTTGAGGCCAGTCCAGTCAGTCCTGGCGCAGGGGCACGAGTTTACACACACGGTGTAAACACGATAGGTTGTGGGTTCGATTCTCACTCGGGGGAATGATTATAATTATTAAAATTATTCGGTACGAGTGAATCCAAGTGTTCTAACTATAGTTGCATCAAAAGTACTGTAATAGAATTCGATGTGGTCGGACAAAGCAAGTACATTGAACACTCAGATTCGATTCTGAAGCAATTTATATGAAATAGAGGTATGTGTGCCGTGGAATGCTTTACGTAGCTCCGTGCCTCTAAAACATTTTAACTTAGAAACTGCCAAAAATAATCATATATATTTTATTGATAAAATATGAAAAAATATATGAATATTCAACATGTTTATAATATTTAATGATTGCTATGTAAATAAAATATATATTTGGCTTGGATAAGGCCAGGGCGGGGAGTAGGGCGGACGGAGACGGGAGCCGTATTTGCTCGCGATAGATAGGTGATAAAAGATGTATAATTTTTTCCAATATTAAGTAAGTATATCGGCCGATATCAGATACGCGAGGTCGGCCCTTATCTTAGACATATACATTTAAATATCATTTTAAACGTAAGATTACTAAAAGCGACATAAAGCTAGCTAACCACTTAAGCTATACTTCATTACTATAAAAAACAATGAGATCTACAGATTTAATAAAAAAATCAATATTAAAACCTACCTTTCCCTTTCATCTTCTCGTTTATAATAATTAATAACTCTTTCATAAACTTCGCAAGTATTTTTTTTATAAAGGTTCCATTTTTTTCATGCTTAAATTAAAATACTTCCTTTGGGATATTTGTTTTGTGCAGCGAAGCCAGCAGCCCAGCTATGCAGCCTGTAGTGCCTGTATCGGCGGCCCTATATTCTATTATTGTATGTTATATTTGCGAAGGCAACAGGCTAAGCGATACCTGAATGTTTGTTGTTTGATAAACGTATCGACCGACCGACCGACCGGCTGCGGTACCTATATACATATTAAATATACTTATACAAAATATATAGTTTACTTGATTTAAATATTATTATCATCGATATTGGTGTAAACTGTGTAACGACGAATGGCTGCGGTGCGCAGTCGGGCGCGGGGGTGCGGGGTGGGGGGGGGCGTCTACCAGTGACCGCGCTGGGTTACTCGTAGGTACTGTGTGTTAACAGTTAGTTGTGATTATCTATGAGGCATAGTCGATCCTTATGTCGATTTAAAACGGTTTTGATAGTTTTTTTTAGCTTTTTTTAGATAGCGCAGAACAAATTTATGTTATATTTTTTGGGCAATTCAACTCGTTTGTTTCAGTCTATTTAGTTGACTTTTCAGGTTTATTGCAAATGAAAATCTTTATTTAATTATCAATAAGAAATACATTTTAGTTATGTCCGTCCTGAATCCCGCATACAGCACGGAAGATATAGGACCGTGCGTTATGAAAAGTGCGAAACTCTGTTTTTAAACACTTTGCTAGTTTACTGTGCTTATTTGCGAGATACTGCCTAAAGCTATTACAATTATATTGCAGAGTTAAATAAATGTTAGTCACGCAGGCAGGTAGGCAACAAAGGCGCCTATGCCTGGACCCTGGACCCTGGACAAAGGGGAACAAGAGAGCACAGATAGCTGATAGCGGCGTCGTGCTCGTGCGCGCTATCATCGCATCTTAAATTAGACCTATCAGTTAAACTAATATATATGGGCTAGGTAAGAGGTGCCCTACTCAGGATAGTCAGTGAACCTGACGATCCTGACTACAGCTAAGGTCCAAGGGCCTTACTGCCTACTCTGCTATTTATAAGATGTCTACAGTGTGAGGCTGAAAAAAGTATTAATAATGTAAAATTTATTTTAAAATATTTATTTATAATATAATTAAAAATCTGCGATATTTTTACTCTGTCACAAATATATTACATATGAATTTATGTTGTTTTCAATGGTCGGAGTAACGTGTTAACTATGTATGTACAAACATACATACAGTATACATTAATTATATTGACGCTGGTGCTGGCTATGTCGCATTAAGCGGGGAAGGCGGACATGCGAGACTCAACGCCGCGCTTGGTCTGCGTAGGTACTATGCCTAGAGTTTACCTGGTTGAACTAGTTGAGACTATAGGCTATATTACTCAGAAGATTGTCTTATACAACTCTTAGTTATTTATATATAAGCGTACGAGCGTAGCCTATACAGTAAAGGTGCGCGTGCGCAGGCGTCGAGGCCGGCTCATTATAACTTCAATTAGGCATCGCGTACTAAAACATGTCAGTATATATTTCTCATGTACCAGTGAAATTCCTAAGCGCCGTACACACGAGCTACGAGTGTAGTCTCTTCAAGACCGACATACACTAGACTATTATAGGAAATAGAAATAATATAATGTATGTCTGAAAACAAGATGATGGTGGGTTAGATTCTCACTCTCTACCTAGACAAGCCGCGGCGTTGACTTGCGGTTACACAAGTACGACACGCGCTGTCTCGACAAGTTTGCGGAGAGTGGCGACGGAATGTCTTACAACTAGATACTTCGTTTGTATATATTATTTAAATACTCTTCAATGATAACAAAACGTATACTGCAAATAAGTTAAGTTGCGTTTAACCAAACTAAACGGCAGGTATTATCAACGCGCGATAAATCAAATTGTGTAACAGTCGTGAGCAACACAATACTGGCTTTTGGCTTGAGCTGAGCCAGGCCCTGTATATACACATTACACATTACACACGTATAGCTAGCTAGCCTCTAAGCGACGACGACCACGACGTGATTGTTTGTAACTCCGCTGGTCGGACTGGTTACTGGCGGGCGGCGGCGCCTCGCCGTGCACTCTCTATGCCTTACGTACCTATGTACCTATGTTGTAAAGTATTTACAAAAAACTGTATTTGCTGCTTATCTCTTGTATTCAACGACTGATGCGACTTAGGTTCTATGAACGTTTCTGTTTATTGTTTTAAAATTGTAAACGCCATTGTTCTGAGTCCGTGTTCAACTCGGGGGAATAAATTATTGTCTTTTCCTCGCGCTAAAGGCGCGGCGTTAAGTTCCGATACTTAAAACGCAGCCCCCAACTCCCCAGTTGGGCGATGGGGAACGGAATGTCATAACATTATGTTCCTCTGCCTACGCCGCTACGAATATATGCGTGATACAGCATGAAACAAATAAAAATCTTTTTGAACGTGTTACAGAAGAACTTATTATTAAATTTAAGAATTTTAACATTTTCCTTTAGCAGATTAACAAAATGGCCCAAAGCGAATCATCTCACAGCTCTAGTGATATTTATAATTAAATATTTTAATAGCAGGCACCGTCTGCTCTAATAACATATGTGGTGTATGTGGGGTGTTTACCGATCGCTGCCAGTTCGAAATTACGGCCTTCGATGAGTCTGATGGGAGATAAGTGCCGCTCCAGAGGGATGCCGTAGAGATTAGATTCAAGAATACAAATATGTGTGTGTATATAATACACATGTACACATGTAATTTACTTTTTGGTTTATTGTGACAAACTTAATGTTTTTGTTAGGTTCATTAGTATGCTTTAGCTTCGTGTTAGGTATAACATATATAACTTCTTGCTGTACGAGTAGGTACTAACTAATATTAATGTGAAAGTTCACTGAAAACAAATATATATTTATTATGCATTTTATACAAGACACCTACAATCATGAAATTGGTTCGGAACCCTCGATGGACTAGACTAGACCGTCTCGCACTTGACCGGTTTTTTATCCTGGTACAAATTAAGGGTCGGACAAGGGTCGCTCGCGCTCGTTTCTTTTTTACTTCTTTTTGATTTACGGCCACGACGTGAAGGCCTCGCGGCGTGAAGGCCGCCGCGGGTCTCTGTCAAGCCTTTCCCTTTCTCATACATCCCTACATACACATGCTGTTACTGTATAGGTGCTGCCTTAAACAGGCACTGCGTATACTTTCTTTCGTGTTATGTCAAATCCGTACCGGCTTAATATTAAACTGTAGTCGTTTTTACCAATCATAATAATAATAATAACAATAATTTAAAAAAAACAGAATATGTTTTAAAATTATTTTGATGTACGCAATCAGGTAGATAGGTAGTGTCTCAAAAACGGAGTGTCTTAACAATAGGTTTCCACTACCCAGCAGCTGTAAAACAATCTTCTATAATATGTGTGTATATCTGTTGTTACTTGTATACACAACATGTATTTTCTGTTACATATTTGCTTATAAATAATAAAGCGAGTACGAGATAAGACGTACAATCACAGCCGTGTGATACAGATATAGATATATGGCTTATAGCATATAGCAGGGTATGTCGCTGCACCACGGAGGCCTGCTTTATTTAACCAACTTCATTTATAAATAGTAAATGGAATGTCGTTGGCTGGAATCTTATGAAAATTTCCATACTACTTCTATTTACTACCCGTTATTACTAAAATTTGAACACCTTGACCAGATTGTCGATACATTTGGTAGTGACAGATTTCTTACAGGTTGTTAAATTAAGATATATAATTTATTTAAAAATCGATTATATTTCAAATAAATATTATTTTTTTCGTCCCTCCCTCTATACAGAGATCTAGAAATTGCTTGGTTAAACTACTGGTTTTATATGAAAAATATTTTTTGTGTTGCACAGTATATTGAGGAACACTGTAGGTACCTGCCGTAATATACACCTCAGGAACTTAGTTGTGCCTGACACATGTGTCATACACAACTCTAAACTCTCTGCCACAGGTCACAGTTATTAAGTATATTAAAGTAGGTGATTATCATATATGTGTATATGCCATAGAACGCACCTGCCCGGACACACGTCATTACAGGAAAACTTGCAATATTTTTTTATGTGCAACATATTTATTTAAGATACGATTCGAGAAACGAGAGCAACCTTGCAGCTACGTACCTCCGAGTGCAACAGCATATGAAGTACGTTTACTTGCTGTGGAAACATTTCTTTGATAGAATTAATACAGGTATCTAATATAGATATAAGATATAGATATAATAAATACATTACTCCCTCCCAGAAATACGAGGGTACAATTTATCAATAAATTTTTGAACTGATTTTGATGTAATTTGGACTGTTCCTGAAGTTTAGAATTATATAACATTTAAATCGATATTTATAAAACTGTTTCGCTACTGAAAATGCGGCGTAGAACGACGAAATTTGGTTCATTAGGGAGTTCACTAAGGAAGGATTTCCTAAAATTCCAATGGAAAAGGTTACGTTTTTTAGTCCAAGCAAACGAAGTTGTGGAATGAGTCTTGTTAAGTATTTACTAACATTTATATATGGGAAAAGAAATTTAATGCGTAGAAATGTCTAGAAGGGACATAGTGCCACTACGGAATATCGGCAGAACGTTTCGAAATGATATATTGAAGTTAAAACTATATAGAAAACAAGTTTTATTACGTGTCTATGCCTGCGCCATTCATATCTTATAGTAGTAGTGTCACGCAGCGGATTGTCAGTACGTGATGGTGTCCCATTTCACCCTCTGTCTATGGAAAACGTTTAAACGTTAAAGTGAGCACACCACCTCAAGTAAATAAATATATTACTGACAGGAAAGATACCTATAAACTAGTACTGCGATTCAAAATATTGTAATCACTCTAAGAATGTCGCATATTGCAAGAAACTGTAGGTAAATAATAAATGATAATTACTCTACCTTTATGTTTCCTAGAACCGCGCGGTGCTCGTTTATGTCGGAAAAATAGTTTCGTAACTCTAGCGCACGACCACTTGATGTATGGAGGCTCTATGGTTTCTCGTTTTGACTAGTTAAAGTATAGAAATGCTGGCTTCTCATTTACAGCTTTCTCCGAGAGTTGGTTAACTAATTTGGTGTTGACTTCATATTGCAAACGTCTATTTTTAGAGAAGGCTATTTTTCAATGATACCAACTTTTAATCCCTTTTTACTCTCATAGGGATAGTTTTTCTTTCTTCCATTCATCCATACATCAGCCTTTCAAGTCAGCCGTCAAGGAACGTGTCCGTCATAATTCCACGGTATTAGGTTCAACGGTTTGGACTGCGAATTGATCCCTGATCATCTTCAGAAATCAATGTCAGTAAAATAGAAGGAAAACATGAATCGTTCGTTATCAGCACACAGCAGGGTAAGCGGAGTAGCGTTAAGTTCCCTCCCTACTTTCCGCCGAATTTTTCGAGGCATTGCGTGATGAGTGGCAGAACAAGTAACTTGTTGATGCGAATCAATATTATCAATTATTTATCGATCCACTATTATCTTCTGTCGTATCTTTACCTAGTTAAGAGTTACTCACACAATAACCAATAGGACCGCGATCCCAGGGCCCCCAGACCTACGTCATTTTAGCAAAGCTGAAATTTTGAGGATTAATAGTCTAATATATACCTAGTTAAGATTATATACATACTCTCTAACTTGAAAGTGGGGACCTTTCGGAGATAGCGCCAACTTAAGGTCCTACGTCCAGCTAAGTTAAAGTAAAAACGCTCGTATTTAAATATGTTTTTAAGAATAATGTAAGAAATGTATATTTACTATTACCAGACCCTTTACGAGAGCGTTTACTCCTGCCAGACGTCTTATAGGTTGTTAAAAATTTGGGGCAAATGTCGTTAAACTAGCTAACTTTTATTTTAAATATATTACTTACGGACTAATTCATGCACTCCTCATTAGCACCCAGACCAGTCCGATAACTTAATCATCTTCCCAGAAAGTGACTAGGCACACTGTCTAATAGTCCTCAAAATTTCAGCTTTGCTAAAATGACGTAGGTCTGGCAGCTCTGGGATCTTGGGCAAAGTATATATACCTATTGGATATTTGTAGTCTATTATTGTTTGTATTTTTATTGGCTTGAAAGGCTTATTGTTTATGTTATGAAGGACTATATGATTTTTTGAAATAAAGTGAGAGTACACAGTTCCAAAACTGTACAGTTAGTTGCGTCAAACGCACTAATCTCAGGAACTGTTGGTGTAAATTAAAAAAAAAACATTTCCAACCCTACTTGTAGCAGGGTTAGACAGCAGCAGCAGCAGCAGAGGATATCAAGACACTTCGTTCCCCACTTGAGATTGTGGGTAGAGTAGCAAAACTCAACGCAGCACTTTGTGTTGTTACCAGAACTACTCATTCTTCCGAATCGAACCCAAAACTACCGCATTTACAATTAGACACAGTGCCACTGCTACGACAGCCTTATACGATGCTGTTTTCATAGATATATAATTTAAAACCGTTGTTCGATAGCAAAGCCAACATCCATTTTATATAGAAACCTAATTTTTAGTTAGCAAGACTTGTATTTGATCGGAGAGTAGGTCTAGCTACAGTGGTTATGGTGACCACACAGGCGCATGCGCAGAGGCGCAGTCGTGAGGTCCAGATCAAGTAATCTGGCGCACTCCGCGTGACCTGACACTTCCAAGCATGTACAGGTATAACTATCGTTTGCCAGCCGCTTCGCCAGCGTCGACAATGGAAAATAAATAACAGTTTTGTACGACTAAGTGAGATGTATTAACTGCCCCAGGTCACTCTCTACAGTGCAGTGACTGCAGTGCATTATGTTATAGAAATAGTCTACATAAAAAATAGGATTTCTCGATAAATGGACTATCCTACTGAATGAGACCTGCTGTAATATGTTTTTGATAATAGACTGTGATTGCTAAGTAACTACGAGTCCGGCCTGTATAACGCAATGTAACGGCTCTTTCACGATTCTGGCCGTCAAATTCCTAATATGCTGCTGTTGTTTTTGTGTTTTTATGTTAGTGCACATTAAGGATAGAAAAATATTTTAGGAAAAGTATAATACTTTTTAACGTAGCCTGATTTGAACCTGTTCAAAAGTTCAAAATTTTTACGTCTCTTAAAACATTTTCTAATATAGTTTAATATTATATTTTTTTTAGAGTGCAAAAATAAAAATTTTAGATTTACTGCTCTATATAAAAAGCATATACTTAATTTTTATAAAAACTATATTCATTTCCCACTCAGGTAGACAAGGCGTTGAGTTTCGCCACTTAGCGGAAATTTGGGCAGAAATTAGAACGGAGATTCCATATATTAGGTTCCCTCTACATTGTTTTACGATAAAACGCGTGATGCTGTCTAAATAATGTACATTTTTATGAAGAAATGACGCAAATTATTACAATTGTACGACGCAGGCTTGGCGCCGTAAGTTCAAACCTAACCGCCACACTGCCCACTTCGCGCCAAGCCCGCCCGCCATCTTGGTACAGTACGACCGACGTGTTGTCAAAATGTTGTCAAAACTCTTGAGGAAAATTATCAAAGTGTAAAAAAAAGTTGATAAAATTAAATCTGCGCAGACTGTCATTTTAGTTAGCCTTTCAGATCTCTTAAAGAAAATAATTAAAAATAAGAAAAATTGCACTAAACATAAACTGCGCAGCCAGGTAAGTTAGCTGTAGCTAACTTCAGTGCGTGCGTACACGTATCGATAGACATAAAAAGCATGCGACAGCCACAGCACCAGCTCGGGCGCGTACAAAACTTATTTGATCGGTCGTTCAACCGCGTCGTCACCGCGCTGGCCATATGTGCCTCTCTGTCGCGCGTACCGTTAACGTGAGCTGAGTTATGGCATTCCGATGTACCACCTCCACTTTAGCCTTGCCTACGTCCCCCGCTCCTCTCTATGTTCCTCCCTGTTCCCCCTCCCCCTCCCTCCTGCCCGCCGGAGGCTGTGCACCTAAGCTACATGTAATTTCGCCCGCCTTGTTCCTCCGAGGCTTTCATGCTACGTGTTAACGCACTCTTTGGGATTAAAAACTAATTGAGATGATAGCCGTTGCGCTTTGGAATGCGCCATTTTTTTGTATTTAGTGTTGGTACTTACGATTATGAGTTCTTGAGCGATTCGTTTTAGTTTTGATAGTTTTAATTTAAAAGTGTTCGTATCCGTGAAGGCTTATAGTCGAGCGCCCACGCGAGTTGAGGTTGCATCAGATGGGCTCTGATCATCATTCATAAATAGCAATTGTCGAAGCCCTGTCCATAAAAGGTCCTCGATAAAATTAATTTTATTAAATGAGCAGTGTAGGTAAACAAACAAGCACCGCTCGCGCCTTGTGGGGACGGCGCGGGCGCTGGTGACGTGAGCGTGAGCCTTTCGCTTCTAACAGATAGACTGTAAAGGAATCCTTTTTTAGCCATTTTCATTTATATAATAATGTACTTCTTCGATGGCAGTACATTATAAGTAAATAAAATTTTAAATTATTATTTGGTGATAATTTTTTTTATGTGAAATCTTTTTGTATACAAATTGAATGTCGTTAAATTTAAATTTATTCTCATTCATTTACTTAATTTGTTTTTTGTATTATAATAAATACTTGTTATTAATTAATTTGTTATGAAATTTTCATATTTAATTCATATTCTGTTGTGTTCGAGCCCCGAGTCTGCTATCTAGTGGAATAATTCAAAAACTTATGTTTTAAGCTAGCGCCACCTAGCGATACAATCTAGTACTACGTTTTATTACTGAGAGTCGCGCAAATTAGACACTAGATGGCGCTGATTCTGTTTTACTAGTTTAGAGTGTAGATGTCACTTGAGATATGTTTGTTTAAGTTAAGCAATACATATAAATTACAAGTCCTTTTATATATATAGATAAGCGATTCAGTTTAAACTTTTTTTTTTAATTATTAAAATTTACAAGATAAAGTTTGTAAAGTTCCGCTTTTCTTTTACAAGTTTTGTAAAAGAAAAGCGGATAATTTTACTTTTATTTTCAAAGCAACAATAATTGTCTAAATCAAATGTTTTGTATACAAAATGATGAAATAATAAAAAAAAGTCTGCATATTCTTTAATAATCGCGTCAGTCGTCGCCAATTCACGTTCACAAGCAAAAAATGTAAAAATAGTAAAAAAAAGTGTATCAAAAACTTTAATGTTTACGTCTCTTATACACGTTCTTAATAATGTTCATGTTTCGGAATTTATTTAGCTCCATTGAAAGAGAGGATGCTAATGGAGGGACTCAGTTGTAATGAACTTTTTATTTCTCGAAGCAAATTAAATATACAAGATAAACACATGTTATATATACTTTTAGTAATATTTATAAAATGTTATAAAGTTGAAGAGTTTATTTGGTTATATATATACGCACTAATCTGAGGAATGTAACTCGCTGCACCTGTGGAGTGTGGGCAGAGTAACCTCGGGAACATGGGACATCCTTTTTGGACTACATGATAGAACCGAAAGCGCCCTACGAAACTATTAGTACAATATTATTAGGTCTTTGTGGGTTATATATCTACAAATGTAAGTTATCACCAAACCTATGTGGCTCGGTGGCACAGCCTTACAGTCCAGTGCTCAATAACCAGGTGGTAGGAACTTAAGACGTGGTCCAGGACTGCGGTAGGGCAGCCCGGCCGCTGGTCTCTCGATAAGTAATCAAATATCTGTTAGCTGATGCGTGAAATTGTGCGGCGCGAACATTGCCCCCAGCACTTAGGTATATTCTTAATTGGAATTTTATTTGCGAAGTACTCGGTTGCCGTATGTCGTTTGTTATACAAAAATTTAAGAGTCTTGACTGTAAACGCGACGGTTGTAGATTCGATTCTCGCGTTAGGAATTAATTATTTACATTCCCTTGCTCTACGAAGACAAGGCGGGGGGTTTGAGTTTCGCCAAACGAAAATTAGGGGATAAGTGGATGATAGAGTGTCTTAATAGAGTGTGTGAGAGTGTGATTAATTTTATTGAAAATTGTCATATTCCTTTTGAAGAGACGACAAAGAAAAATAAGAAAATAGTAGTTAGTTAAATAATAGTTATTATATATATATTATAGGCTGCGGGTGGAGCGAGCTTCCAGAGCAGAAATACGAGCTCGAAGCAAACAAAAACTTTATGAAAGAGAAGCTTTTAATAAATAATAATAAATTGTTTTAAGCTGTTATTTATTTAGTCTGTTGCCAAGTGACCAGGGATAGTATGCTATCTTTGTGTACGTACGTACCTCTCTCTCTAAGCCTCTTAGTTTTCCATATTATTACTAGAGAAGTCTTTACACGTGGCAAGCTCAAAATGTTCTATTTGTTCTAGTTTGTACAATCACAGCATAAATCTAAAGAGAGCACGCAGAGACCAGTGACACGCGTATCATATTTATTACTAGCAACTACATTTACCTTACTTATGAATGTTACAAGTCCGTCTCGTTGCAATTATGGGCAAAATGACCGGCTCTGTGGGAAGAGCCGGAAGAGAGTGTGTGTCAACTCTTAAATAAACAATCAGTGTAACACCCGGTACTCCCTTCGGCGAATTTGACGAACGTTTCGCAGAAAAGTATCAACAGCATATTCAACTCATACCAGCTTACAAATAGTTCATATAACTCATTATATCATCACTGACTTTCATCTTAACCAACCAGGGCAACCTCGACGTCAGTGACACATTACCTCAGGACATTTATCACAAGAACTTACTATACCTTTAGAAAATATGGACACCGATTTACCTTATCGCCTTATAGCTCTAAGGGGCTCTGCCTCAACCAATCTCTGGTGGTCTTCTGATACCACCGTCGAACCGAAATACAAGTGTGCTAAAAAAGCGACCAGTTTTATACATGTAAACAGCAAAATATTATATGATTTTACATTACACAAATGACTTTCTAGCTAAAAACAAATATTTATTGTCCTTTTGTGATTCTTATACTGTGCGTGTAACATACGATGACAATATAATAGCAAAAACATTGAACAATTCAGGAACATGCAGGAAGGTTGGCTCATTAAAAGAAAGGATTTGTCTCTTTATGCGCAAAGAACCAGTAAGAGTAATTTAAAGATAATGACAGATATTTTTACGCCTACGATCTTCTTCCTCCTGGCATTAATCCCGGCTATTGCCAGGGTCTGCCCTCCTACTCAACCTACTCCACTTTGCACGATCTTTTGCGTCCTCGGTGGTTAGACCATTGGCTCTCATGTCCTGCATCACGACATCCAGCCAGCGCTTCCTTGGGCGTCCAGGAGGTCTCACTCCAGGAACTGATATAGCAAGGCACTTGCATCCGACATAGTTCTTAGGCCGGCGCGTAACGTGGCCAAACCATCTCAGGCGGCGCTCTTGGAGCTTATCCGCTACGTCACGGACCCCAAGACTACCTCGAATGAATGTGTTGCGTATGCGGTCAGACCGCGTTACGCCGCACATCCACCTCAGCATCTTCATTTCCGTGACGTGAAGCTCCTGAGTGTGCCGAGATAGTGCTGGCCAACATTCGCTGCCGTATAAAAGAACCGGTCGGATGATGCTCTTGTATATCAGCCCCTTGAGCTTGGGCGGTATTCTGCGGTCGCAGACCACACCAGTGACCTCCCGCCATTTGGCCCAGGCAGCGCTTATCCGCCCTTGGACATCGTGATCGATGCCTCCAGACTCGTGCATAACGGATCCAAGGTACCTGAACTTCTCCGACTTAACGGCTGGCTCAGGACCTATAAGGATGGTGCTCGAGTCCCGGCTCCCGCAGGCCATGTACTCTGTCTTCGACACATTTAGTTTAAGACCGCCGTTCTCAAGCGTACCCTTCCAGAGGTTCACTTTACGCTCCAGCGTCAGTCGGTTCTCGGCAATGAGTGCTATGTCGTCGGCATACATCATCAGCCATGGAGGCTGGTCCTGGATGTGAGCCGAGACAGTATCGAGCACTACATTGAATAAGAACGGACTAAGAGCCGAGCCCTGGTGAACCCCCACTGTAATCGGGAAGGGTCTAGTGTCGCCAACAGCAGTCCTAACCATAGAAGCGGAATCGTGGTACATGTCTCTGATAATCTCAATATAGGCCTCAGGGATCCCTTTGGATCGCAATGCCCACCAGATACACTGACGAGGCACACAGTCAAAGGCCTTCTGCAGATCTAAAAAGGCCACATGCAGAGCTCTCCTTTTTTCCCTGTATGCCTCCATCAAAGTTCTGAGGGCGAAAATGGCGTCCATGGTGCCCGATCCTGGCTGAAATCCATATTGAGACTCAGAGATAGTACACTCTCGGCGGAGCCTGAGGTCGATCATGCGCTCGAAGAGCTTCATGGTATGACTCATAAGCTTAATGCCCCTATAACTACCACAATCTTGAACACTGCCCCTTCCTTTGTAAATAGGGGTAATGAAGCTAAGCCGCCACTGATGCGGCATCTTATCAGTGTTCAAGATATGGTTAAAAAGGTCAGTAAGCATGAGCACACCAAGAGAGCCCAACGATTTCCACGCTTCGATCGGAATGTCGTCAGGTCCCACCGCTTTTCCGTTCTTCATGCGTCGAAGGCAATTACGTGTTTCGTCAAGGGTTATTGGGGCAATAAGTCTGAGGTTAGGCGGTGGGTCGTGATGAAGACTGCATGGGTGCTGAGTATTCAGCAACTCCTGGAAGTAGCTTCTCCACCTCTCCTTCACAGAGGCATGACTACAGAGCAGCGTGCCCTGGGAATCTTTGACGCAAAGACATTTTGCGATATCTTGCGTCACTTTGTCCCGGGAACGTGCCAGTTTGTAAATGAGCTTCTGCCCCTCCACAGTTTCAAGTTTATCATACAATGGTGACAAACTTTCACTGCGGGCTCTGGCTACAGCTCTTTTACAGGCACGTTTAGCTACTGTGTACTCCAGTCTGTCTTCAGGAGAGTTGGATTCCTGCCACTTCTTAAAGGCAGCCTTCTTTTCACGAGTCACCTCCTGCACCTCGTCATTCCACCACCATGTCTCCTTGTCGATGACACGTCCTCCCCTAGAAAGGCCAAGAACTCGCCTGCCCGCCGCAATGATTGCCGACTGAACCCGATCCCAAGCATCCTGAGCAGTCTCGGTGTTTGTCGAAATATCGTGACTTTTCACCTCTGCCAGGAAGTCGGTCTGCATCGGCATCCATTCAGCAACCACCACTTGATCCGAGGCCTACGTTTCTCGGCTACTTTCTTCTTCGGAGTGACGTTAAAGTCCATGACAAGAAGACGATGTTGGGCCGTTAGGCTTTCACCTGGAATGACCTTACAGTTAGTTACCCTGCCCATATGACACCGTCTGGTCAATAAGTAGTCTATTTGAGTTGAGTGGGACCCGCTCTTATACGTGATAAGGTGCTGAGAATTCTTTTGGAAGAACGTATTCACGACGGCCAGATCAGACGCAATACAGGTTCTCAGAATGTTTTCTCCCTCTGCATTGCGAAGACCGTGCCCAAAACCCCCGTGAACACGTTCATACGGCTCAGCAGCCTTACCGACGTGCCCGTTCAAATCCCCCCCAACTAAGACCACTTCGGTAGACGGCACAGCAAGTAGCACCCCTTCATACTGCTCCCAGAATGTCTCCTTTTCGGCCGCGCTACATCCTGCCTGGGGAGCATAGGCACTGATTAAGTTTGTGATAACGCCCTCAATCAGTACCCTCACTCGCATCAAGCGGTCGGAGCGACGGTCAACTTCAAGGAGCCCATTCTGAAGCTCTTCAGAAAGCACTACCGCTACACCGTTTCTACCCGAAGGTGACCCAGTGTATATAAACCGGTAACCCTGTCCGATGTTACGGGACTTATTGCCCTTCCAGCGAGTTTCCTGGAGGAAAGCACACTGGACCCGACGTCTCATGAGTACATCTGCGAGTTCCCTGCATCGTCCGGTTAGAGAGCCAATATTCCACGTTGCAAAGCGGAGTTTTCGTCTGGGTACTTGCGTCTTTAACCGTGCCCGTACTTGACACGGTAGCCCTTGCCCACTTGTCGCAGGTGTAGGGCGATGTGCCTGCGCGTCGTTATGCGGCGACGCCCTAGCCGTACCCAGTCTGTTGTTGGTCCGTTCCATATTGTGGCTGTTTGTGGTTTTCCTGGAGCGACTGCCGTCTGACCTCCAAAACCCCCTTTGTGGGGAAAAACCGAAGGGAGAGGAAAATAGAGGGGGGTAGGATAGGTAAAGGAGGGAGCTGGAGAAAGGAGGAGGAGACGGGGGGGGGGGACACCATTCTTACGGACTGGATGAGGATATAAGAGTGGCGGCTCGAGGATCCGGGGTCGCGTACCCGTATGCCCACAAACTAATATCGGACAGGTATTAGTCTGGACACCCTCTGGATGATGATTTTTACGCCTACGATACCTACTGAAATTAATTACCTTTAAACATACCTATGCCAACACAAGAATTACATTTTTTAAGTTTCGTAAATGATTCTCTAAACGATCTCGCTTGGAAATTGAAGCAGTTTCGAAGAGATAGTGAGTTAGAGGACATCATGTCGTACCACGATGTACACCAGTATACAATATGCTATTTCCTGATGCCATGCAGCTACTAGCTATAGCAGCGGTAGCAGGGTTTGCTTGGAGCATGTTCGGTCCAAGTGTTGTAACCTAACACCGCGGCTCCCCTACATTAATATAAAAATATATAAAAAATAAATAAAAAATACTGTTTAATTCTTTTTTTAAAACGATAAATAAATTAGAAACAATAAAGTAGATCCTGATATTAGACAGTTGTGGGTTCCTTTCCCACTTTAACATTTATTGTAGTAGTTGTATTGTCCACTTTCTTCTCCTCTCTATCTCGCCTCGGCCTCGGGGAGATAGTCTTTCGTAATACACGGTTCTCTAACTTTGAACTTGAAGCTGCTTTTTTCTCGCTTTCTCTTCGAATTAAATAAATTAACTAAACGTTTAATTTTCATGGTCACAGTACTTGTATGTACCAATAATACCAGTTTGCAGATAACGGCGTCCGACATGAATTTACAATTACTCTAATTACACTAACTAGTATTATACAAAGCGGTTTTCTTAGATTATTGAGAAACTGTAAAATATAGACTGTCACAATTCATATACAAAAACTAGTCGCTGCCCGCTGCTTCGTTTGTGTGGACTTTAAGTACCCCCTACACTGTCTAACACGCACGCTGTCTATGACGCAAAAGATCGTGCAAAGTGAAGTAGGTTGAGTAGGAAGGCAGACCCTGGTAATAGCCGGGATTAATGCCAGGAAGAAGAAGAAGATACATTTATGAAATTTAAAACACGCACTTGGACTCCTGAATAGATAATATCCTATTATAAGAGTTTTTTCAATTTTAACTATTCAGATCTTTTGTTTGAATGTCAAATAATTGCATAGCTAGTCTCCAGCCGTTATGTTGCAAAAGTTCTGGTACCTTCGATCATTTATGCACGAGTCTGGAGGCATCGATCACGATGTCCATGGCCGGATAAGCGCTACCTGGGCCAAATGGCAGTGATCTTACTGCCCAAGCTCAAGGGGCTGATATACAAGAGCATCATCCGACCGGTTCTTTTATACGGCAGCGAATGTTGGCCGGCACTATCTCGGCACACTCAAGAGCTTCACGTCACGGAAATGAAGATGCTGAGGTGGATGTGCGCATATGTAACACATTCATTCGAGGTAGTCTTGGGGTCCGTGACGTAGCGGATAAGCACCAAGAGCGTCGACTTAGATGATATGGCTACGTTGCGCGCCAGCCTAGGAGCTATGTCGGATGCAAGTACCTTGCTATGTCTATCCGTGGAGCTAGACCTCCCGGACGCCCAAGATAGCGCTGGTTGGATGTCGTGATGCATGACATGAGAGCCAAGGGTCTTACCACTCAGGACGTTACAGATCGTGCAAAGTGGAGTAGGCTGAGGAAGAAGGCTGACCCCAGCAACATACGCCGAGATTAATGCCAAGAGGAAGAAGAAGAAGAAGTCAAATAATTGCATAAAAATAAAATGTATTATTTTAAAGTGCTATTGTTAATATTATGTACGCCGATTTTATTGTCTCCCGCATATACATAGGGGTAGGCGCAGTGAACCTAGTGTTACGACCCTCCGTGCCTCACTTTTTGTAGCGCAGTAATAGTAGTAGTAGCGAATAGCGGAATTACGCCTCGCTGTGTTTTCTTACCAGAGAAAATGAAAATATCCTATAATGAAATTCCTTCGGTTAGGAATCGAACATATAGCCACGTTTAGAGGCAGACGCTGAGCCGCTGTGCCACGACGGAGTGAAGAGCCGTAAAGGGCGTCGTTTTGCACTGTGACTGTAAACGTGAAGGTTGTGGGTTTGATTCCCACTCCCGGGTAAAAAATATTTAAAATTTTCATTTCTTATCTTTGGGAACAAGGTCAAGCGCGGTGTTGTGGCCTGAAATTCACGGAGTGTGGTAACTCTACCTTTCCTTTATGTACCCTACGTGAAGGTAAATATAATAAAAATATCAAAAATATAAGCTGACTTGTCTTAAAAATAAAATATTTCTCCACATAAACAATTACCTAAGCTTTACCATCATAAAAAGTGCAAGAATCTCGGTGCACAAGATATGCACAGATGCACAGAACGACAGCACAGAGCCCAGCCGCGGGCCATAAGTCACGCACGTCTAACTGACGCACGACGCCCGTATGAGTTATTTAATTGCCGTCCCTCGGACGCGGCAAGGAGATAACTCTAAATTGAATTAATAAACACCCACTAATGGAATGGAAAGAGCATGAATGGCAGGGTGGGTAGTCGCGTTTTGTCTATATAATAATGAGTACTTCTAATTCGTTTCAGTGAAAGTATTTATTTTAATATATTATATAAATATACAGACTCGATACCACGTCACGCGCACAACAACCAAAGTAGTGTCAACTTAACAGCCGGCCCTCTGTTCGCCTAGTCTGGCGCTGTCTCCTATTATTACTTTAATGCTCCTCAACTTTCATCACTTAGGTTAGCTTTGTTTGACTGAATGCTAATCTCAGGAATTACTTATTAGGTTCTGTATCACTCAAGAAGCAGGATAGGCAGAGGGAGCTAGTGTTGAGACACTCCGCTACCCACTGCGTATAGAGTGGCGGATCTCAAGGCCGCGCTTTGTCTCCACACCAGAGCGAACAAATTAAAATATTAAATATTTAATTTCCTCGAGTGGGAATCGAATCCACAATCTGTCGCGTATATCGACTGACTTGTATTTTAGAGAATACAAAAAATAGTTTACTAAATAAATAATCGTGTAGTACAAGCGACGCGAAGCCGCGGGCCGATCCCTAGCCTATGAATGTATAGCGTTAATATCAAAATAACGCAAAAGAATTAGATTTGAGAGGGCAATACTCGTGAGACCGTCGCGTCGTGGCACAGGGCTCTGATTGGAAACGCAACGGTTGTTGCTTCGATTCCTGGTCGAGAAGAATATTATATTTAAATTATCCCATTTCTACTCAGGTAAAAAATGAGCGATGTTGAGTTACGTCATTCAACACGCAATGTCTCTAAACTTCGATAAAAAGTGATTAACGGAGAGCTTAATCATGAAATTTCTTCTGAAATGAACTCTAATAGGTAAAGATAGCTTACGTCATATAAGTATATAAGATAACCCGTCTCTCTCATGAATGAACTCGTTCTGGTCGTCTTATTTCCCTCGGACGCTGTTCGCTTTGTAAAGTGCGTGTACCTATCTAACTGACACAGGCTGCTCCTTTATGTACTATTTAGTTATGATTATTTATTTTCTTATAGAATTTTGTTTCAAGCTTAAAAGTAATAAATTTTATAGAAATTTTAGGTCAGGTTAGGTTAAGTTTACTCCAAAAGATCTCGTTACAAAGGACACACACAAACAGATGTAATTCATTTATTTTTTTAATAATAATAATCACACATACAATTGTCACTTGAAAAATAAGAAAAGAAATAAAAACTGAAAGAACAAACAAAAAACAATTAAATCTGTCACGTTGTCCTTTGAATAAAAATAAAAATAAGAAATAAACAAAAAGAAGACGTTCGATCATTCGGAGAGCGTAGAGTTCGATGGAGGGATTTCTTAGTAGTTTTTTTTTATATGAACTTGCTCGCATCGGCGTAGAATCGCGCCGCATCTGCTGTGGTGTCAGATAACAGTCGGTTTTTTCTTGAGACCTCGACCACCAAGTCTGCACTGCGCTTGCATATTCTTTATCCTTTTACCTCAGATAGACATTTTGACCTCATAGACCCTTTTTTGACCATTTGTAAATTTTGTAAAAAATCAAAATAAGTTTTTGAACAATAACATCCTCATTTAGATTTAATTTTTAAATACTTTGCGCTCAAAATCTAAAATATAAAATTGCAAATAAATTAGAAATCGTACAGTAAAAGTTTACAGAATTAACCACATTTTAGTCCACGCGTTTTTTCGAAAATAGAATACTTTGAAATGATACAACTTTTTAATTAACTATAAGGTTATAGTTTTTGTATATGTTGTATCCTGCATATGGGTAGATCGAAAAAAAACCCTTTTTCTTATCTAGTGTCAGGACACTCCCTTTCGCACGCACTACCCAATATTCAAGACATTGCGGAATCATCTGTGGCCTCTCCAGACCTCTTTTAAGTCTCATAAAGTTATTATGAAAATTATGACGTGTATTTTAAATAAAAATAATGTACGATTTTTAATTTATTACAGTCCTTACACTACACAATGTAATAAACACACGGCTACTCACTACTTAGCAGCCATGCTCAAAATTCATGCTTACCTGAAATAAAATAAAAAAAGGTATTATTATTAGTACATAAATTGTAAAGTTTCTTAAGAACTAATTCCATCTCATGGACAAGTACCAAGCCTCATCTGAGGCACTACACAACGCTCCTCTGAGGTTCACGCACCCACCCTTGCATCATTTTTTTCCAACAGGTTGTTTTTCAATGTGTGCTCCGCTAATGTGTACACGCACGCACACACGCACACACGCACACGCGCTCGGGCCCGGGCTCGGGCCTGTAGTGGTATCACTTTGTCAAGGTATCGAGTGTGCTCACTACTATTTATTTACATAAAGTCCTATGAAGCGTTCGTTTCATATCAAAGAGTTCTATTTCTATTTTTTTACATACAACATAATTTTTGTAATTAAGTAAGCAATAAATGTCTGCGTGGTATGAGAGCGTAGTAACGAGTAGTAACAATATATTTGCCAAATTAATAACAATCAATTCAATTGATTATGTTTGTATGTGATATGCAAATGCGGGAACGCCGGTTGCCATATAGGGTCACTTTACTACGACGCGTGGGCGCTACTGGGCGCTTGCGGTTTTCACACTTGTTTCACTTTTCTCAGCCTTGACCTTTCCCATTTCATTTGGAAATCATCAATTTTTGATTGTTATGCAACCGTCGACCCTCTTTTGTGGTATACTGGTCTATTTTTGAGGAACAAATATCATTTTCTTATACCTTAAAGAAAAAAGATTACTTTGTTTTACGGCAATCCAGAAAGTTCTTATCTAGAACTCGTGGAGGTACTAATTTAAATACTGAATTTTATGTATATCCCCTTTTTCTGTGATCTACCCATGGGTTACTATCGCTATGTGTTTACCCATGAATGGGAATCGAAACCATGACCGTCGCGTTTACAGTCATGTACCGACGGTCGACAGGCTTTTGTACACAAATTACATATTTTGATACTCTTTTACAGGTTCATTTAATTACTTTGTTGTTTAATTTGCTGAGTGCTTCAGGTCTACCAGGCCCTGCCTGGTCGCTCGACACTTACGTAAGTCAACGTAACGTGAAGCCACTACGCAATTTATTTATTAGATACAGAGGATCTATGGAGGGTCTTGTACCTCTACATTGCACCAATGTGAAAACTGAAAGTGATCTTTATAATATTCTAAAACTTAGCTTGTACAATTGTAGACTGTAGTCTGCCTTTCGACTACAAAAAATATTTAGCGTAAATGGATATCAATTGAGCTTCCGCGCTCGTCTGAGTGTTAAGAAACAACGTTCATCACGCACCGCCAAATTTTTTAGACGTCGCGTGTTGAGTTGATTAATTCCTCTGAGTGGAAATCAAATCCACACCCATGGCGATTGCAATCAGACGCTGTTTTAATCATATGATAAAGTAACGTTTGCTAAGCTGAGTTCGTTACTTTGTTCACAAAGAACCTGTCGGATACAAGACTAGAACTACATAAGAGAGATTTATATAAAAGTAACTTATTTATACTTGCATGGTAGAGCTAGAGACGTCTGTATGAAATAAGTTTATAGTAAAAACAACGAGACTATTGAAGTTAGAACGCTCCTCACACCGCTGCCCGTCTCTAAAGCTTTGTTATTTTTACCTTCACTTTTTATTTCTTAAATTAAAAATATTGAATTATATGTGTCTCCTCACTCCGGTGAACAAAAGGCGACGTTGAGTTCCGCCAGTCAACACCGATTGTTTCGATGGAAAATATAGCGTCGCGTAGGTAACGGAGTGTCTCAGCACTAGGTTGCGCCTGTCTACTCTAGACTCTGCTATTTTTTATAATAATTATGTCATGTATATGTGATTTTGTATCGGTGTATCACACACACACACACACACATCTACCGGACGAGTACTGTGGGTCAAGTTGCATTGACAATTGAAAACATCGCTGAAACACGATCGTCTCGTATTATACGATAACGCACAAACGAAACTATTAGCAAGCTGGCTAGCTGGCTAGCTGGCAAGCTGGCTAGCTGGCAAGCTGGCTAGCTGGCAAGCTGGCTAGCTGGCTAGCTGGCTAGCTGGCAAGCTTCACGCTGGAAAGGATTAAGGATAAAGGATTTTCCGAAATTTCCACGGTAGCGGGAAGAAACAAAATTTTCCGTTTTAAGTCTTAAAGTCCACGAAAAAATAACTGCGGGTGACGACCAGTCTTTTATGTTCTTGCTTCAAATTTAACATTAGTTCACCGTTACTCTGAACTAAACAATGAATGTTTCTGGGTGTACGGACGTCTGAAAAAAGAGTGTTTTAACACTAGCTTTTTACCTATCGCACTATAAGATATAAAATACAAATCAAGAAAAGAATATAAGGCCGTCGTAGCGCAGTGGTAATAGGATGTGACTTTAACGCGACGGTTGTAGGTCGTCGATCCCCACTTGAGGAAGTGAAGTATTTATTTACATTTATATTTCCATTTCTTCACTCTGGTGTTGAGACACAGCGAGGCCACACAACTAGCAATGCCTCCAGAATTTGGCAGAAAGTGGGGAACGGAGT
Source organism: Heliconius melpomene rosina (assembly GCF_056956725.1). Classification (NCBI taxonomy): domain Eukaryota; kingdom Metazoa; phylum Arthropoda; class Insecta; order Lepidoptera; family Nymphalidae; genus Heliconius; species Heliconius melpomene. The sequence continues at coordinate 14,528,073 of NC_140409.1, forward strand.
GTGTGTGCATCGACAGCGTTATAGCACAGGTTCCACGGTTCCAGGTTATCCTCCAAAATAAGCAATTGGCACTCCGCTTTAGTTTCAGTTTCTAATTGCGGCTTCTGTGGTCAAATGGAAATAACTAGTGTGTTCTATGACTTGTATGACACATGACACATTCTAAGGCGGAAAGATAACTCTGACCACAGCACTAATATTGCTACACAAATATGTGTAATTTTAGAGACTTTTATTTTTGAATTATACCGTTGAATTTCATGAACGTCGTCGTGGTGCGCGAGCGACGTCGAGCGAGTATCTGATAGTAGAAAGCTCTATTACCTACCCTACCCTACTCGAAGATAAAAAGTTATAAACAAAAATAATAATTTATGCATAATATTGAATAGGTCACTCAACGTGAACTGTAAGCTGAGGCTGGTTTCTGGTATGTCATTTCGTTATTCAATTTGTAAGCTTTTGCGTTTGTATGATACATAAAATAAGTTACAGTGAAACAGTGAATATGTTTTTACTTGCATTCTACGATTGGTTACGGCGTCGTCGATCGGCGCGCGGCGGCTAGAAACTTCTAAAGAATTTACATTAGAACCTTTTCAATCGCAAGCGTATTATGTTAGTATGTTAAGAATATAGAGCCGAGAGTGACAAGACACTCAGCTCTTCCATATTACATGTTGATTGTTACACACAAACGCCGCAAGTTGCTCTACCAGAGCCGGGAAATAAAGTTAATTCTTTCCCAGAAGAGGAGGATCATCTTCAAGCGCCGAGATGAAGAGAGAGATGAGAACGGCAAATGTATTTTTTCCTCCGTCTCCGTAGGAATACCACTCATACATTAAATAACCTTAGGTAGACATTTTTAACTTTCTAAGTTCAGTTTTTCGTTTGTGCGTCGTCCGTCAGACATTTGGTAACGGAAGAGTTTTAAATATACACATTTAAATGTTATGTTAATATATTAATACTTATAAGTAAGCTTACTGGCTGAAACCAAGTTACAATTGTGAAAATTGTCCATATGATAGTACTTGATTGTTTAAGAATAATTATAAAATTTCCACAGAATTGTAAACTCGTGTGTAATAACAGTATTTCCTGGAGCTTTGACTGCTTTGAAAGTAAACTGATACAGCAAACATTGCGATGAGGCCGTAATGGCACTCTTGTGGCTGTCAGCACAAGCATCAGAGTGGGGCGGAAAGTTGAAAACAGAGTATCTTAAAACTAAACCTAGTCTAGTCTCTGCCTAATCAGCGTGGAAACGTGACATTTGGACGGCTGTTGAAATAGGGGTTGAAAGTTTGTATAGAAAAATATTGAAATCACCACCGATTTTTATAAAAATTTAAATTCAGTCTCTTGAAAATATTTCATTGAACACGTGTTTTCTGGTTTTTTAGAAGTCACTCAATAAACTGAAAATAATTTCATAACCATATTTAATCAATATTCGTATAGTTCAAGTGGGCGAAGCCGGCTAGTCTGTTAAAGTTAAAGAATCATCATCATCTTCACACTTTCTCCCGCATAGCAGGTTTGACAAAAAATATCTAGTGTCAAAACATGCCCTGCCTCGAATGGGGGGGGGGGTAGGGGGCCCTACCAGAAGAATAGGGTGGAAGTAGGAATCGATCTATAATAAAAATATAAAAAAAATAAGTAAGTTTAAATTTCAAGTTTAATTGAAGTGTACCGCGACGCCAACAAAGCTAATAATAGTAATTAGATAGAATGACAGTGTGGGCAGGCTACTCGACACCGGCCACGTTGTATCAACAGGCGCTTGTGTTTTGTAAATTGTTATTGACGTTTCGCGAACAATACAATGACGTTGTGCATATTATACGGTAAAGGGAACCTAGTGTTAAGACTAGGCTGCTATGTTGCTCCCCGTGGACCACCTAATTAATTTACGAGACCTTGGGAGTTGAGTGCCGGGACTGAACTGTTACAAACACACATACAAGCCCGACGCGATTCAACTATAAATACTTAGTAAAACACAATACTTCAATGTTTCTTAGAAACCACCGCGTGTTTTATATTACAGGCAGTCACCGGGCGTGCCGCTATGTCACCGATATATAATAATAAAATAATTGTAACTGATCGCCGTCTGTACACGGAACATACGTGAGAAAATATCAATGTAATAAATAGTACCCTAAGCAATCATTTTTAACATTTTTGTACTCTAATCTAAAAAATGTATTAACCAAGTTAAATTATGTTTTCAATGTAATATTTTGGTAAGTTTCGAATTCGTGATATTGTTCGATAAAATTGCTATATTATATAAATAGCGGACGCGCGCAGCTTCGCCTGCTTATCTGTACCCTTAGGTTCAACCCTTAGGATGAATAAACCATGAAACACGTGTTCAATGAAATGTTCATAAGAGTCTAAGTTTCAAATTTTATAAAAATCGGTGGTAATTTAAAAAAATCCATACAAACTTTTAACCCCTACTTCATCCCTTTTGGGTTAAAATCTTTCAAAATCTTTCAAATTTCACGTTTCTACGCACAACGGTTACGAATGTGCGTGCGTCTTACCTCAGACAGTAAGGTCAAGTCCTTTGATATATATATAGATTACTAATTATATTGTATTCGCTGGAACAATTCATATATTTAAATTTAAAAAAGTAAAATATAAGCAAAATATATAATTATTAAACGTTTATTTGTAAGTTTCTTTATTATTATTATTTATAAGTTCCATGTTCACAGTGTATGTGGTGGTTATTTAATATTATGCTGCCATATGCGGGATACAGCATAAAGTATTTTTTTTATTTTAGAATATCTTTCCGCCTTTACAGCGACGTGCACTAGATGAGAATTTTAATTTAAATGTAAGATGCCTTCATTAATTCCGCCGCAGCCCCCAAGAGTGGGCAAGAAGTGCAACGACTGACTGGGAGGCTGGGAGGCTGGTCGTTCAATATTTATACCTTTTCTATTATTCACATAATATATTAGACTACGTTTATCCTGCCTCTTCGTTGTCGTCAAATGGAAAGAACTAAAAGTATTTCCCTTCTTGATAGCTAGACTACGCAACACAATAAGTTTCATACATTTACATTCAATTTAAATTAAATTATAGCATTTTTCACAATCCAACTAATTAATAATAAACCAGCCATTCATTTTAAAAGTTGTATTAATTATATATATTCCACACATATTCATCCAGACATACATTTATCTTTTCCGAAAGAAGAAACAGTTTAGCTTCCACGAATATCAGCTTTCATGTTTTTCCCGTTTCTTACTTAACATTAAAAATCCTTTTTTTAGGTTCACCCGCATATATGCGGGACACAGGGTAGGCTGAGGGAACCTAATGCACTCCGATCCCTACTTTCTGACGAATTTTTGAGGAATTGCGTGTTTAGTAGCAGAACTGAACGCTCTTTGTTTTGTCGCTAGAGGAAAAAATGAAAATATTAATAAAAAATAATTCAGTCTCACCCTACTGGGAATCGAACCTAAACAGGTATAAAGGTGGTCTGATGACGAACAGGCCACTGCGTGTGAGCTTCTAGCTTTATTATTAAAAATTCCAGTCAACACTTGCGATCCCGTTTTTTATTTTGTACTTGCGTTCGCGACAATTGGTAATTTTAATATGTTAGGTATATAGAGAGGTAGTATGACATTCATCTTTATTATAAATATACTGAACATAGGAAAAAAAGTTATACTGGATGTGGTAAAATCTGGATATTTATTATTTATGATTTTATACACGGTTTGTAAAGTATCGACGGCCGTCTGTCTGGCTGACACGTTCAGCGTCACGTCATTCATTCATTCCGTCAAGTGACTGTTTAAATATAATCATTCTTCTCTCTACTCTATCATTCGATCAGCGTGAGAAGGTCCACAAGCGATGTGGTTCCGTTAGCCAGCAAAAAGTAGGCCTGCTGTGAGCTAACTGACTTACGTAGACATATCTATGAACGAACGGTACCGGGACCTTAGAGCTGCGGCGGCACCCACTTGTTGCTCTGAGTCGACGCCCGTACATTCCATGTAGGTATTTCTTATAGATTGAGTACAGGGTACAGTACAGTACATTACGCTGATAACAGTGTGTCATATGTCGTTATCAATCCACGATGACGTTGTATATAACCTTTAGCTTTGTTGTATTACTGACTGACTGTGAACGCGACGATTGCGAGTTTGATCTTAAATTATTTATTACTCTGGAGGAGAAAGCGCGGTGTGGAGATCTGTCCGTCACTCAGTTCGCGATGTCTCTTAATTTGGGCGAAAAATTGAGAACGGATGTTTTCGCAACAATTACAGGATAGTTTCCTGTCATTATCCTGATTTGCAGGAAAAAGCTTCAATTCTTTTTATTAAACTGAAAGCTGAAGCTGAAAAGCTTTTTATTAAGATTTTAAAATTTTTCCTAACTAGAATTTAACTAAATAAACAGTCAGATAAACACATTACTTTCTTCTGCTTTACGCACTTCACGCAGTCGAATAAAAAGCATTACAAATCGTTATGACAAACGAAAAAAAGAAATTGAACGACTTAATCAAAATATCGATAAAATATTTTTTCACTTATATTTCTTCAAAATAACTGTTTACTACAGAATTGAACCTAGTAAATAAAATTCATTTCGCTTATAAATTTGAGACTTACGCAACGACAGAATTTAACGCCGTAAAAAATTCGACGTAATAAGAATTCGAAGTAAGAATAACAACGAATTAAACGGTAGCTGCAAAAGGGTATTCTCATTCATTGTTAAAGCTGAGTGCACTGAGTGCCGCGCGGGTCAGAGTGAATGAATCACTTTCACCGGCAGAAATGCGCAATCAATGCTTTTGTCGATTTTGCGGCCGTCATTTATTTTTTTTGTTTCACGCTGTATCCCGCACATAACACTCCGTTTGTTTTAAGACACTTTCGTTCCCCACTTGCGAGTTTTTCTTCGAGTAGCGAAACTTAACGCCGCGCTATGCCACGTTACTAGAGCGGGGAAAATGAAAATAATAAATATTTCATTTCCTCGAGTGGAAAACCCCTATAATTTATCGCCTATAATTCTACACCGTCTTTATCGTGTTACAATTTTGAATTTAAACTTTACGCGTTACGTATCACGTACATCTCTTATCTACTGATATCATTTGCATTGTACACTTTTACCATTATCAGTTACACGCCTACGGGATTTCTGAACGGAACGGGAACACTCCGTGGGAACCGCCACTCTGCAAAAACTGGTGGGAAACGAGACGCGGTAACGGGTGTGCCGCATCTAGGTAAGTAAGTAACAAATGCTTATTTATTCTATCTGTATACTTTAGTTACCTATACATCTCTATACTATATATATACTAATATTATAAAAAGCAATAATCTCGAAAATTTATGTTGGATAGTCTATAGATATGTATCGAGGCTATAGGCGATACAACATTGTATTGTATTCGTTTGGCGTCATGGTGCAGAGACAGATACGTACTCGAACCCCATCCGGGCAAGTAACCCATTTTAAGTATTTTGTTAAATATTTGAAAAAGTATTTTTATTAACATAAGTTCATAATAATGTAATATTTTTCATAGTTTGAGTTACAACTGCCAGCCGTAACCGTGTTAAAGGTATGTAGTTGATATTTATAAAGAGAACAAGTTAGCGGTACTATAACTTAAAGGTTATGTATGCGTGATATCTCAAAATGCCTTATTCTCGTATCTCACGTTTCCACTTGTATTTCCATATAAATATAAATGAATAAATATTATTACATTAGTTTTCTAACTTTGAGCTGTAGCCCGCATGCCCACAGGCCGCATATAGCAATATAGGTAAACAAAATATAAATAAAGGTATAGGTAAAGATACTCCGTTTCACGCAATGCACAATCTTCGAAAAGTGTTAGAAGAACCTCAGTGCAACGCAAAAAAAATCCCCTGAATGGGAGTCGAACCCACAACTGTCGCATTTACAGACAGACGCTAGGCCGCCGCGTCTTCTATGTTAGTTTACATTGGCTATTGGTAGTGGATTTAGAAAGTATGCATTTCTTAACATTCAATTTGTTGCATATTTTTACGATTACGTAAACGACTCTGGGAATTAAAATAACTCGACGACACGGTACCGTTATAATGAACTAATAACTATAAAATCAAGAACGGTTAAAATGGTCCAGGTCTCCAGTTGTTATTGGTTAAGTTAATGAAGGTGTTCATATGTAAGTTGACAGTTTAATTATGCACGGGATGGTTATAGCTTCAATTCCGTAAGGGAACATCATGTTTACCAATTTACTCGATCTTTATGAAAAAAATACAACAACCTTTGTCTCTACTCCTCTACTGGAATGGCTGGCTGGAATACTAGCAGTACTTCCTGAGATCAGAGCTCATTAGACTGCACTGGCGTGTCACGAACAAATACTTATGGTAAATTACAAAATGGTTACTTTTTTTGGTTTCGCACTTAACTTTTTGAGGAGTGAGTGAGAAATTGATGATTTGATTTACTGACTTAGAAAAAGAGGAATTGTTATTCATGTTATTGATATTCATGTTGTTGGAATTGGATTGTTAAATTTTGTATGCTTGTCAATAAATATTTTTGGAAACTAGAAGTCATATTGAGAGTACTCTTTTTGATTTAAGTGAGTTATATAACAATTTCGAGAACAGTTAAGTTTCATTAAAACCGGTTCAGTAGTTTTTAAGATATTGTTATAAACGCATTTCTGGAGATTTTTATAAAGATTTAGATTTGTTTTGTTTTATTACAATGACTCAGTATAAGTATTTATTCAAATTATTTAATTTAATCACCATTTACTTCTATTCCATATTCATAGACGTTGGCAGCAATAGTAGGCACACGTTTTAAATATGTATTAGAAATAGAATTAATATATTGATTATCAGGAAAAATAAGGAATTATTAAAGCAATCAAACCGCAAATGCGACGGTCGCAGGTTCGGTTCTCACTCCTTGGAGTAAATTGTTTTTATTCCTCGCTCGTGTACCAAGACAAAGTGCGCTCTTGAGTTTCGTGAACCAACACGCAGTGCCAGGACATTGCGTGAAAGTGAGGAACAGAGTGGACTTAATAGGTTCCCTCTGCCGACTTTGCTATGTGCGTGAAGCTAAAAAAATATTGATTATTAAGTAGAAATGTTTCATACTGTTCTCCGTTTCAAGCCAGAACGGAGATGTTGATGTCTATTATTTTTTCCAAGTATACCTAAGGGTTAAAAGGAAAGTATACCTAAGGGCTAATAGGAGTTTTACATTTTTTTTTATGAGAGTAAGCAGTAAAAGCCCGTATATCTGACGCTACATCTGTGTTTTATTAGTTAACCTTAAGATTTACCAAATAATATATTAGATGCATGGATTTTAATTATATTTTATAAAAAATAATTTATTTTCCAACATGTTAAAGGATAAATAAAACAATTTCGTTGAAAACTGTTTTCAGAAGGCTGTCGCTATTATTACGGAACTAGAGGCTGTCTTCGGATGTGGAGGTATTTAATAAAACTGGTATAGCAACTGTCGACTTGCCATACGTGGATATTATCATCGAACCTTAATACTAGCGGACGCGCGCAGCTTCGCCTGCTTATTAGGCTGCTTGCTTGCCTGCTTAGAAGTGAATTCTAATAAACCATGAAACACGTGTTCAATGAAATACTTTTAAGAGTCTAAATTTCAAATTTAATCAAAATCTACGGCGACTTAAAGTACCATTATTTATTTTTTGTATATTTTAATTTACGATTTAAATAATTAATATTTTAATAATGTTTATATAGAGAACCTACATTTAATACAAGAACACACGTTTCATTTAAATACATTAAACAAATATCATTCATATTCTCCAATGGTGTAGTAAATGCTCGCGAAGGGACTTTAACCCTACTATACTTACCTATATACATATTACAGTATGCAGAGAGCGCGCGGTACAAGCGTGGTTGCGCGTGCGCAGCATACCGGCCGCGCTACCTTTCCTACTAAACACCGTCTTGAAATACCTCGCATTTACATACTCGCATTGGCAAATCGACCTCATACATACTTATCCCATAAACTGGCCGATATGTTGGCTTCGCAAAAGGAATAATTACATACGGCGAAGCGTCTAAGGGACATCTTGCGAAAGTTGTTTCGACTTAAATCATTATTTTCTAACTTCCTAAGCGAGTGAGACGACGACTGGGCTGGTCGACACGTTACGGCGTTCGTATAAATTATATGTGTGTTTATTTCTATACTAATGTTATAAAGCATTGAGAGTTTGTTTCGTTGAACGTGCGATTAGCACGAACTGCTGGAATCAGGAACTGCTTCTTGTAATTGATAAAATATTTTTATGTTGAATGGTCCATTTTGGCTATGTACTCGGAATGTGTCATTTATTATACACAACTATGTGTTATGTGTTATTTCTATTTGCCTAGTGTAATGTTAAGCGCATGTTAAATGCTGTCGCTTCTAGGAACTACGGCAGATGTGTATACGTTCAGTTCTTTACTTATCTAGTTCTACTATTCTAGTTCTTATACTTTACATTTTGTATTATCTATATATTTTAAAAGAACTCGACTTGTTTTGAATGATGACATATGAACTTCAAAAGCGGTGTTTCAAATCAATGGGCATTCCGTATACTTGGCCATACATGTTGCATTGCCATTACACATATTATAAATAAAATGAAAGTCCAAACGCTCAAACTAGTTTGCAACGACGGACTCAACGGCGGATATAGCGTGAAATTAATGTTTATATTAAATTAGCAAAATTCATACGATTGTAACGCTTTCGAACTAACAAGTGCTAGGTTCACGTCATGTTCATTATGAAAGTCGCGGATGTTGCACTGCCTCCAGGAAGCTATAACCATATTATATACAAGTACTCTCACTCTACTTGAGCTAAGTCTTTCATTAATATAACGCGACTTGGGAGAGTTAAGTAGATAATTATTATCGCGCTAGTGTGAAATGGCCGTTGAATGAAGCTAATTTATGAGCAATTGTAATTACTTTCAACATATTTATTATTTTAAAACGTTTACAGCATGTGAAATTATATCGACTAATATTTAATCTATATATATACATATGTCTTTAGGTGTTTTATTTTACAGTAAAAGAAAGCAAGGAACGTAGTGTCTTAACACTTAGGTTCCCACACACACAACGGGTCCCTAGATTCCCTCTGCCTAGCCTGCTGCTATGTGCGGGATACAGCGTGAAAAATGTACGCTCTCGCATATCAGTTTTATCACGGTGAATCACCGTTCCCATCTATCCACCAAATTTTCGAAATTTTATGACTTGAAGAGCGAGGAAAATGTAATTACCTAACCCTCGTTTTCCCTTTTTTCATTCCTTTCGAATAACAAAGACGAGACAGCAATGCGATACGTTGGGCTATTTAATACACTTATCTGTGAGAAAAACCATTGCAGTAAGCATATGTCACTGAACGCTATTATTCCCGAATCAATTTTTAGAGTAATAAATAATCTCTATAATTAATTATCCTTTGTGAAAAAGGATATTCTTCTTATTGCCTTTGTGGGGCAGTACAGTGAGATAGTGATAGATAGTCTCACTGTCTACTCAATCCAAACAGGATGAGAACCAATGTGGATGCAAAGTGTAGAACGGACTTTTTGTCAAATTTGTTCATTCTTTTGTAAGAGTTTTCAAACGAATCCAGTAATATTATAAAAATTGATTTTTAAACAATTTAAAACATAATTTATCTTTAACTAAGTACCTAACATTTCATATATTATATTATGCAGGATACGCTGTTTCCTCCATATATCAGCGGGATATTCCTAAATATACATTATCTATATTTACAAATAAGATTTATTATTGGTATTTTTTATTACATTTGAATCTGAATATTCAACCAATAAATTATTTTTTAACAAAAAACAAACCGACTTCAAACAAACTGAAAAGTATAAAATAATTATAATTACAACCTTACTACAATATCTAATTACTAAGCTTGTTTGTTTGAATTGAGAACCTCCTTTATTTTTGAAAGTCGGTTAAAAAATAAAAAATAGAAGAGCCATCAAAAAATGAACAAATGCAATGATCAAATGCAAAGCAAGGAACGCATAAGTCATACAATCTAATACAATTAAGAGGAATGCGTGCGTGCGCGGGCGCATCGTCTACAGATTACAGTGCGGAGTGCGCCAGTGCGCCAGTCCGCTCTGAATGAAAGTGCGTTTGTGCACTCACAACTTGAAAGCAAAGCTGGGAAGTGGAAGTACCACTTTAAGACGGATATCCAGGGCATCCAGCTATTGTGAGTGAAAGGGAAATCTTAAGCAAGTTCTGTTATAGTTAATTGTATTAGTAAATAGTATACATGTTGCTGTTTCCGGTTGATAAATAATTTGTTTTCTTCTTAATGGTGAGAACAGAGTGCCTCGACACTAGGCTCCCTCTGCCTACCTTTCTATATGCGGGAGATAGCGTGGAGTTCGAATAAAATCAATAGGTATTGCTGAGCCAGATATTATGAAACTTAATTTGTTTTTTATCTCGTATTAAAAAATACATAATAGATAATTTTTAATAATTATTAATAATTTTTTATTCTTATTTTTTTAAGCGTAATAAAACTTTTGTTGTACCTACCCGCTACCTCACATAATACCTTGAAGATCTTCATTCCAGTTATTACTACTAAACGTTTACACTCGTAGATACGTCTTCTCTAACCGCATGCTTACCATATTCCGAAGCACCTGCCCACTTATCTCCTTTTTAAATGTATTAAATACTTAAGCGGGTCGCTAATGACCACACTCTCGCAACCACGCAATCATACAACGGTAAGCTAAATATTTATTGTATAAATTAGATTGTTCATAAATATGTATGGAGGAAACTTGAGTACTGTCCACAGAGGGAGGGTTATGTCGAAATTTAGCTTTCTGCCACATTGGGTGGGGAAGTAGAATGGCCGCTCCAAGAGTCAATTCCGATAGTCTTTCTCCTGTCCTTATTGGTTCCTGAGATTTACTCGTTCTACCAGTCAGACTCTTTAGCTTTACAGTATATATACAAAACTATTGACTTAGCTCAATGAGATTTCCTCGGTCTCGTATATAATTATTAATTTATTCGTATACTACACAGACGTCCCGAATCAATTACTCGAAAGAGCATTGAACCGATATTTCAATTTTGCTACACAATTTTAAAGTTGCGACAATATTCTTTTTTGTACCTACGCTACAAAAAAAGATACTCACGCATGCCGGTTGGGTACCATACAGCGGGGTGGAAAGAGGGAGCTCTCCGTTTCCCACGATCAGACTTATTTTCAAGTTATTGCGTGTTGAGTTGGAATCGAACCCAAAACCGTCGAAGTGACAGTGACCACTGTAGATATATATATCCCGGTAGGATAAAAAGCGTTAAAGAATTCGACTGCTACCAGCGAGACGACGGAGATGGTCAAGCGATTACGAAAGTCAACGTTTTATGAAACATTCCGATATACTTTTATAGAACAGTGAAGTAGCAACAACAGGCGTGTTGACAATATTAATATATCTACAGTAAAAGCTGAGTAGAAGGGATGTTCGATCAGATCCGATACTTCTGGGGTCGATGGACAAAGGAATACGATTCACTCGATTATTATGTCGATATAATGGTTTCCAAGGTATTAGCAGTTCCACACATGTATGATACAAGTATGTATTTAATTTATTTTGTCCGATTTTGACGATCGGTCCGATTCTTAATCGGTTTGATCAAGCAGAATATTCGTTTTTTTTAATCAGCCTATCGCCGTCCACTGCTGGACTGCTGCTGCTGCGTGTATCATCAAGCGCCAACCATCCCGGTCTCAGATTTCTCGCATCCATCCGATACCAGCCACCTACGAGTATATATTATTTATCAAATGTAGGAATGTCAGCTTACTACCACATTATGAAAGCTGACACGAAAGCTGCAAACGCCTAGGTCTAGAATAGCCATTAAAAACATTATTTTTATATACCATTGAAAGGTAAAAAAATGTTTTATTTCTCTACTCAAAATAAAATGTTATGCTATAAAAGACAATATATTTATTTTTTATAAATACTAAATACAAAACTAAATTGATCAAAATAATATATCGAATCAATATTATCGATATAGTGTATTACGATCGAGAATATCGATACTGAGCTTCTGGATCGAACATCCCTACCGAGTGGAAAAAACATAACTGAGAATGGTTTGGTTCGAGACGGTTTCCCACGAGTCCTGAGAGCGGGCCGCCGCCGCCGCCTTAAGGAGCACATGTGCGACGATGCTCTTGTATATTTTTATTAATCAAATTTTGTAACTACATATTATGTGTTATGTGACGACGATAGCGACGGTTGTGGGTTGATTTCCACTAGGAATGAATCCTTACTGGCATTATAATCTATACTCGTATATTTAAAGATTATAAATTAAATGTTAAGAATCGACATTGTTTCTAGAAGAGTGTAAAGTGCTAAGTAAAAATGTTTTGTCACTCAATGTGGCAGCTGGCAGCGGCCGGAAGTGGAACAGCTCATAAATTAGACTACATTCACTACAAAAACATATAACTTCTATGATATGAAGTGGATATTTTATATTTTAAGCTTAATGTTTTGACGTTATTCACTTTTTTAGATATTTTTTAGCTTCACTCATTATCCCGTATATAGAAAGATAAGCAGAGGAATCTAGTGTTAAGACACTCCGTTTCTCACTTTCCGCCGAATTCTTGAGGCATTGAGTATTGAGAGGCAAAAATCAACGCTACGCTTTGCCTATTTAAGCGAGCAAAGAAATGAAAATATTATTAAATAATAATTAATTCCCCCGAGTGGCAATCTAACCCATTAACACATCGTACAGTCACACACTTGTGCCACTGCGCCATAACGGCCTTAATTTTCTACATAATATGTGTTGGATGACATTTTTTATAACATGAAAAAAGTAATAGAAAAAAACATAGAAAATTAGACGGCCCCTGAGTCATTTCATGTTAGCTATAAGGCGCTAATTTGTCATTGCTCTCTACTAGAAAGGCTGTTTGGACAAGAGTGCTGGCTAATAAAGTATTTGTATTTTGTTATATTTGAATGTTAAGTATTGGTGCTGTCGATTAATGATGATACGTATTGTTGAGGGTTTAATTCCAGTTTGGGGAACATGAATATAATTTAAGTTTCTTCTTTTGATACATTTTAAAAGACTGATTAGTGAAACAAAATATCTGTTATATAATTCACAGAAGGCCGACGTAGCACAGCGGGATGACGTACGACGTGAGTGTGGACATCCTCGCTAGTGTATGTATCTCTTCCTCAGCATATCCTAATTGAAACATGACTAGATATAACATTTGTTTATCGCGGCACCTATTACTAAATGAAATGAGTTAATTAAAACCGTGAGCAGGTGCAGCTTGGAATTAAATTTAATTATTTATATTAGGCATATGTAAGATATAATTTAGTTATAAATTAAACATTCTCTAATTACGATAAGACCGTTACACGATACGTAGTAATATTTATTTTTGGTACGAGTAAAATTTACTTTGGCTTGCCATGCCACTTGCCACTTGCCACTTGCTCTCGGCCGACGGATTCATCCTTATAATATTAAGTATAGACAAATTAGTTGTATTCGAAGCAATTTACAAAGCATGCCATATGGACATCAAGGCTAAAGGATGTTCGACGGCACGCCGCGGACCGTTACACATTCCTATACAACCTGTTCTGAAGACTCGCGATACTTCTGCTTCTACTCACACTTGAGATACTGATAGATACGGAGGCGAAGAGGGGACAAAATTGATTCTTGAGCGCATCACATTAAGGTAGGGTAAGTTAGTCACTTGCTAAATCGTCTATATTCCACTAATCTGACAACTTGAGAGTGACGCAAAGGAAGGGGAGGCCTACAAAATTTCTTTCTTTCGAGGGTATATTTTATTTTGGAGGGAATAATTCAAGGATTACGAAAAATATATAATAAAAAAAGTAAGAAAAGTAAACGAAGTTATAAAAAATTATCGATAAAATTTAATGTAGCTAAGGGTTGCCTATATTCCTCTCTCCGTGTTTCTATTCCTCTCTCACTTTCTCTATTTATTACTTCCTAACTCATCAATGAACATGATAATTTTAAACAATACTTGAAAAAAAATATTAAAAAATACTTTTTATAAATACAAGTATACTATTTCAAACGTACATTCTTTTATTAACATTCTATTTCTTGAGCTTTTCAATTGATTACGTTCAATAAATAAAAATACTGAGGCCAGTCGTGGCGTAGGGGCACAGAGTGTGACTGTAAAACCGACTGGCTGTCAGTTCAATCTACATTCCAGGAGATGAAATATCTATTTAAATTTATATCTCCATTTCTTCGCTCTGGTGTATTCAACTAATCCAACTTAAGATTAAATGCACCATCTTTTAAAGTGGATACAGCGTGCAATATTTTTTATTATAAATATATATTATAAGCATTTGTATATTAAATAATATAAGAATGATTGGTTTTCGAACGTGTCGTCTGCAATCGTGGAGGTTATATTTCTTATAAAACACCTTAAAATCGACAACGTTACGTCGGCATCCGTCACCACTATTTATATTGTGAAACTTAAGTAACGTTTCCGCTGCAAATGATTCCGTTTTCAAATTTTAATATATTTTATTATTTCAAACACTACATTCATATTGAAAAACGGATACGACAAAGTAAAAAAAAACTTTCTCTCATGGAATAGCGTGAACTGGAGTAAACGTTCCACACGTGGCCGCCCGCATGTGGGCACCGCCACCTCGAAACATATGGAGGAGCTCCTCAGCCTCACTCCCGAGAAACGGCAGCTATAAGACGCGTCTTGGGAACTTTTTAAATTGTTCGTTTATACCACGCCTAGAGAATGCCACTAAGAATATTAAAGTGACCGTTTTGAAGAGGTCGCTGCGCGGTATTACACGCGAACGTGGCTGCGTCTTCTCCATTAGCCGGGTTGCATATAAGGGTCAGCACCAATTGACCCAATGCAGCTGCTGCCCGAGCAAACCGCTACCAATGTGCCTTACGTATATAAATAAAGAATAATAAGTCATCTTACAGAAATTATATGAAACCTACTTGTCAGCACTCTCAAGGGAAATCTCCTTTTGTTCCTCCTACCCTAATTATATACGTACGAGTACTTGCTAAATTATAACTGTCTAAGAGTAATAGTTTTAAGCTCTTAACCAGTAGTCTATGCGCGGTCCGCCAGTCGTTAAGTAACGATATAGATATAGCCTATAATATAGCCTGTACCCGGACTATCACGTCTCAGCTACATAATAGTCTGTAGGTAATTTATTTTTTAGTCCAGAGTAGAATATTTCGAATAATGGCGCGCAATCAAACTGATATCAGTCATAGCTAATGTTAGATGTTTTTCAATACTTTTTATTGACACGTTTTTTTGTGTCGTAATGGCTCTAGTTTTTTTTCTGTGTTAATGTAAGCACGGAGTGAACAGAAACTCATTAAATATTAGATTTTTAAATTACACGAGCCTCGTATGGCTCTAAGAATCTAAAAGAAATATTAGACTGTAAAACAGACTGGTTGTGGGTTCGATCCCCAGTCGAGGAGATGAAATATTTATTTAAATTTATATTTCCATTTCTTCCATTTCTTCGCCAGAGTTGAGTTCTGCCACTCAACACTTAATGTCTTAACACTAGGTTTCCTCTTCCTACCCTGTGGTGTGCAGGATACAGCGTGAAGATGATGATGATTTACTACACTAAACATACGGTACGGTACTATACTAAACCCCATGTACGCGTAATGTATGACACTGACACGCTATACCTAAGTAGTTCCGGAGATCAGCACATTCATTCAAACAAACTCTTCAGTTTCAAACGCCAATTTAAGTATATTGGCGTACACCAATATAAAAACAGACAGAGCCTTACACAATCAGCCTCGCGGTGTTATCTCAAATACTGAAGTACAAAAATGTTCAAGCTGTATAGTGAATATAGTAGCGAAGGACTTCCTTACACATCTCACACAACACATACGGACTACACGGAACTCAACGCCGAGCAGTGTCTTGGGAGGAAATGAAAATAATTAATTCCCTGAGTGAAAATCGAACCCATTACACTCAGACCATTGCGTTTAGCGTTTACAATCACACACTGTCTAATAGTGTACATAGTGTAGTGCTAGTGTTGTACAACTGCTGCAATGTTGCTGCGCTGCTAGTATCCCTGTCCTGTATCCCGCATATGATAGGAGAGAAGAGGGACTCTATTGCAAGAGAGTGTTGTTACAAACACAATATCTGCGACCTAAAAATATTAATATTATACTGTTTAGAGCAGAAGTCGAGCCCACAGCCGTTGCGCACTGTGCCATGAGTAATGAGTAATGTAATATGTTTAGTGGATTAGTTCGTCTATCAAGGTGTTGATGTATCGTCGCGTCGTCATTGGTGGAGTGGAGTGGAGTGGAGTGGAGTAGAACGACAGTATTGACTGTGTGATGTACAGATAATATAATCAGCTGACTAAAGAATGGTTCTTGTAAGGGAATGAGTAAAGGCGTAGTTTTAAAAAGCTTTTGTATCAATATTAAAGTGCTATAGATAAAATGAATATCGACACGATAACTATTACTTGTTATAGGTTTGAGTAGCAACATATACACTTAAATAAATGTTGTGAAAGTGTATTGTATTAAAGTACACATATATGTTACTTGTTGCACTGGGCTGCACCGGCACCCTCGTGGTCACTACATTGTGGATATTTTAAGTGTCCGAGCCACCTCTGACCGCAGGTAGGCATGGTGGGGGTGGGTAGTCGATACAAGTGACGTCGTATAATGCAGCCTATAGTCTTTCTCAATATCTAATTCTAAGACTATCCTATACAAAAATATATTTTTTATTCAATCCGGTGGTTCCTGAGATTAGCAAATTCGATCAAACAAACTGCTGCTTTATTCTTCTTCTTCTTCGTGTCAATGAATGGAGAATTCATATCACATTTTGCCAGTATTTAGCCACGTCGACTGCGGCATCTGTTGCTTCCATCAGATCGTCATGTGAGCAGGTGAATGGACATTTCGGGCAGGAGAGTAAGTGTGCCATCGTTTGTGGATCGGCTGCTGCTTTATAATATTAGTAAAGACTATTTTGGGCCTTTAAATTAAAAATTGACAATTTTGATACTCAAAATAGTTTCAGATAATGAATATGTAACATATGTAGAGGCCATCTTGCGAGGCGAGGCAGGCAAGCGTGACACCGCGGCAGCGCTGACCTCCCAAACTAATACGTTCACATCAATTTGTATCACTTTTAAGCTATGCTTCACACTGTTGGCTGTGCCAACTGTCTGCTGCTGTCCTTGCCTACTGTACTACTACATCTGATGATGAGGTTACTTTATGTGGAAACACGTATTTCTATGTGTTTTTACTGTTTTTTAAGTAGCCTCTATTGAGGCGAGTACGTAACAAGTTTATAATTCACTCATTTAAATAACAATCGAGATAAGATCCTTCCTTTTAAACTGTAATACTACATTGAACGTACTTCTAATGTATAATAACAGATATTGAAAATATTACGTACACGTACGTTTGGTGGCTTCATAGCCGGGCACGCCAAGAAAACTTAGTGTCAAGACACTAAGACACTACACACCGCTCGAATTCGAGACATTGCATTAAGTATGCGGGTGGGGTCATTGCGGGTTAATGACAATTATAATATTTTAACATAATATTTACCCCGAGTGACAATGGCACAGTATTACAAAGAACCGTGCGTCCCCTAGAGCGCTGTGTGCTGAGTGGTCCAATGGTCATGCATTTTATTTGTCTACAACACAAGTGGGAGTTGGCAACTCAATGTCTTACACATTTGGGAAACTGTTTGCGTGGAGAATGAAATTAAGATATTAGTACGTACTTAAGTCTTATAATTCTCGGCAACCGATGCGTAGCCCTCACAAACTTTAACTAATTTAAATTAAATTGCTATTAAATACTACATGTTCACGAATTTAAGGACAGTTAATTGCCTTCTCCGTGTTCCGTTAAAAGTATATTACTATGATAAAATTCTATTAGTTAGGTATTTATACGATGATTTTGTAATGCTAAATTTATTTAAGGTTATTTAAAGTTTCAACGACTTAGACAAATATATATAAGTTGACCGCAAGGCGTCGTCGATTGAGTCAGCGTTAGTTAGTGTTAACTAATGAAATAACTGTTATGTTAAATATAACCGTTCAGTTTTCCTGTAAAATGTGTAAAATTGAAACGACGTTCATTTTTTTTATTGTTTTGTGGTTAATAGTAGGTAAATCACTTGGATAGGTATTACAAAAAAAATTGTATCTACTGCAAGAAAAATACTTGATTATAAAAAAATAATGTTAGTGCCAAGACATTTCGTCTTCTGCTGCATCGATGCACCATGTCACTTTCTGTTCTTATTTTTATTAGGTTATTTATAGATAATGCGCAAAATACACAAAACTCTTTTAATTATATACCAAAACTCACAGCTTATTTATATTGTTTTACCTTAATTGATTTTAATGGATTCTATGAATTATTATTATCTCATCGAATATCGGTCACGGCATTGTGGCCGTGTCCCTCGAAACACGCGAAGTTGAATTAACTTTAATACGTATAAGATGAAGCTGATGTATCTTTTAAAACCTTGAATATTCTTACTGTCACAGTTCTTTCTCTCCTTCTTCTCTTTTTATAAAAATTGACAATCAATCGATTTATGATACGGTACTGCATATTATGATTAAGTCGAAAGTAGAAAAATGTGTCCATCATGGCTCAGTCAAGAACCTGTCAGTCAGCAGAACAGCTATTAAGAGAACGGAGTGCTTTCATACTTCTGTGCTACTGCGTTTTTTTTTCAATATTTCATAGTTCCTAAGACGTACGTACTCGTACTACTCGTACCTAAGCGCGGGCACGTTTGGGCACCGAGGACGTCACGGTCGGCTGGCGCGGCGTCACGCCCTGACGAGCTCGTCTTAGACCCTCCGCGCCCAATACTTACTAATTTACTTATTTATTGGCTAATATGTTATTACATTACAGGGTAGCAGAGGCGACCCAGTGTTGGATATTCCGTTCCTCACTTTCCGAGGAATGTTTGAGATGACTGCGTGTTGAATGGCGGAACTCTACACCACGCTTTGTCTTTTTACCAAACTGAGGTAATTCAACCCAAAGTCGTCCCGTGTATAGCCTCAGACGGCATATATGTATGTTTATATATGTATGTTTGTTTTAACTTGATAAAAGATAATAATATGTAAACTAATATCATAAAGCTGAATATTTTTTTGTTTGTACGCCCTAGTCTCAGGAACTATCGGTTCGAATTAAAAAAAATATCAAGGAAAGCCTGAAAAAAATATCAAGGAAAGCTCGGCCCCTTAGAGTGTATCATGTGTTATACACAGCTCCTAGTTATTTCCAATTGACCGCGCGGGCGAAGCAGTTACTACTGCCAGTCGTACAGGCAGCTGTACCAGTTCAGAAGGCAGCAGGTACTATTGAGAAGAGCAGGCAAGAAACTCCACTGCTATTCTAAAATATGGCTTGCAATCATTATCAATAGATTAGACACATCTCTCAAATACAGTAATGTACGTTGAAAATCTAGACACAAACACTTACGTCTTAGTGTCCAGACACTTCGTTCTCCACCACCCAACACGTGGTAACTTGAGTGAATCGACAGTTCAAATATTTTGTCAGCTGAAGGTCACAACGCAGTTTCATTTCGTCATCGCCTTCTGCTATAACGATATTAATTGTATGGACCGAGACCGCCTCCCGCCGCACCGCGCTGCACGAGTACCTACGTCTTATCAATTTAGGTATTTTTATTGTTTCTGCTTCAGTGTGCGTTTGTTCTTTTGTGTATACCTCTAGAACTGTTGGACTGTCGCTGTATGTCACAACAACATAGAATATGGCGTTATTAAACAATGTTTAAAAGTAAACAATAAACTCTTACAAGTACGGTGCTAATGCTAAGCAGAGTGGCGCCGGTTTCGTATCAACGATTTATTTAGCTCATATTTGTGGTGACCATGATCTTGGTAGATGGTGGAAATCAACAACGCGTAAAGTGTTAAAGCTGTTTCCGAGGGACACAGGTTCGATTCCTCGGTACAATGCAATATATATATATATATGCAATATAATATATATATATATATATATATATATATATATCTTATAAGTTAATAATATTACATAATTTGTAGGTATTTGAGGTGCTCGTGGTGCATCAGGATGGCGTCAGTTAGCGGAACACGATTATTGTGAGTGTTATGTCCATTTTCTCGCACTAGTAGAATGACATTTGTTTCCTCTGCCCGCCCTGCTATATCCCGTGCTAAATTGTGAAGTTCAAAAAATAATAATTATATTCAGCTAATTAATATAGATCTTCCGTTTCCGGCTGTCTATCAGTAAGCATCTAAGTGAATCCTCCAAGGAAAAATAGTGAAATTAAATAGTTAAATTGGACTAAATTGCGTTTAAAACAATTGCCGTGGACTTAAAAAGTGCCGCTCTACATTATCACAAATATAAAGTGCCAGTAAAAACCAAAACAATCACAAAATTATCGAAATTCTTTTCACCAGTATAAGTTCAAGGTTATTTGTAGAAAACAATCATAGACAATCTAGAAGAAAAGTGAAATGACGCCACAATACTGCCAACCAAAAGAACTGTCATAACTTAACGCTTTGTCACACGCAAAGATAATTGCGTTTAGTTGAATTTTTGTGTTAATTAAATACAAATAAAAATGGAGCAACAATTTCAAATGCTTTTTGACCAAATGAAAATAGAAATGGACAGGCAAACCACAATGATCACTAACAATCTTCTAAAACAGATGAACGAAAAATTAGTGCCGATATTGGAAGATAATAAAAAACTGAAAGAGAAGATGGAATTACTAGAAAGAAAGGTATATAAACTAGAAAATGACAAGAAAAGGAATAATATACTACTCTTTAAATTGGATGAGACAGAAAAAGGCTCAATAGATCTACTCAAAGCAATTATAGAAATTATTGGAAATGACCTCAATATCTCTCTTGAAACAAGCGATATTCAGAACACATTTAGAATTGGAAACAAACATAAAGGAAAACCCAGACCTGTTCTGATCTCTTTTACAAATTATTGGAAAAAAGTTGAAATTTTAAAAAACAAGAAAAGTTTTAAACATGTTTATGTAGTTGAAGATTATCCAAAATCGGTGCTAGAAAAAAGAAAAGAACTGCAGCAACAACTTAAAGAGGAAAAGGCTAAAGGAAACATTGCTTATATAAAGTATGATAAACTGATAGTTAAGGAAGACAATGTAATTACAGAGAGAAAGAAGAGAGAACAATCAACTTCTCCAGGAACATATATAAACCCTAAAAAACAAGTGAATATGTCTTCAAATAGCATAATAAATAAAACCAATGCTTATGATTTGATGAGAGGGAGATCAAACTCACTTACCCCCACATCATCAACTAGCATTAAAAAGAATTAGCAATTAGATATCAGCAACCGGAGACGGACCAACCCCAAGCCGACTGGTCCTCGTGGGGTTGATAGACCTACACCCTCAAATACCACTCCATCCACCCTAAATAATAAGACAAGCAAACTGTATATAACCACTCTGAATACAAGGACACTAAGAACGGAAGACAGACTCATCGAGCTCGAAAATGCATTAAAGGATATTAAATGGGACATAATGGGCCTATGTGAAGTTAGAAGACTCGGAGAAGAGATACAGGAATTTAAAGAATACATATTTTTCTTCAAAGGAGAAATTCAAGGGAATTACGGAATAGGATTTCTGGTTAAAAAAGAATTAAAAAAATATGTGGAAGAATTTGTTGGCATATCAGATCGAATTGGCATTTTAAATATAAATTTACCTGGTTTCAGGAATCCATTCTCAATCCTTCAGATATATGCCCCTACAGACCAAGCAACAGAGAAGGAGAAAGATATATTCTACCAAACCCTCACCAAAACAATGCAAATAGTAAATAAGAATATAATAGTAATGGGAGATTTTAATAGTCAAATAGGAAGTAAATCGGAAATAGGTGAATATATTTTGGGAAAATATAGCCAAGGAAGGCGAAACAATAATGGCCAAAGATTCATAGATTTCTGTTTCGAACATAACTTGAGAATAATGAACACTTTTTTTCCTAAAAAGCAGAAAAATAAATGGACTTGGATCTCCCCTAATGGTAAAGATAAACACGAGATAGACTTCATTACTACTAATGTGCCCAAGATTTTTAACAATGTTGGTGTGGTGCCCAAATTTAACTTTAATTCCGACCATAGACTGGTGAGAGGTGCTATTGCGTGTAAGAAACTGAAACTACCAAGAAGAAAATTCCACGGAACGAAAGGGGGGGCCCTACCACTTTTAACAGAACAAAACTTACACGAATTAAAAGGTTCATTAGACAAAATAGAGAAGCAAAGTAACGGACAAGACAAGTACAACTCTTTAGAAGAAGCGCTGTCAAAATTAAAGAATTGTTTGTGGGAAGGTACAAAAGACAAGCTTGGAAATACAGCCAGATTGAAGATTATGGAGAGAAAAGAATTGATTAGTAATAGAACAGAAAACCGTGAAAAAATAACAAACATTAGCAAAGAAATCACAAAAGCAATAAGGGACCATAGAAAAGCAAGGCGGCTTCACATAATAAGAGAACAAATATGCAAAACAGGAGGCATTAAAAGGGCTTCAAAACAACTAAAAGAATATTCTACATGGATATTGAAAACGATAAAAAAAGACAAAAAAAACAATATTCATACTACAACCAAACGACAACACATCTTAAAAACAGCAACAGATTTTTACAAAGAATTATATACAGACAATCTAAAGGAACAAACAGACGATACAACATTTAAGGACAATATAAACCAAGAACCAATCCCACAGATTCTGCAAAGCGAAGTAAGAAGGGCTATTCAAACACAAAAGATAGGAAAATCACCTGGCGATGATAAGATAACTAATGAACTACTAAAAGCAACCATTGAACAAATAATAAAACCTTTTGCTCATATATGTAACCAAATTTTAGACACAGAACAAATACCCTGTCAATGGACATCTTCAACAATCATACTTTTGCATAAAAAGGGAAACAAGAATAATATAAACAATTATAGACCTATCAGCTTAATCCCAAACTTGTATAAAATATTCATAAAAATTATACTAGAACGCCTGACCAAACAGTTAGACGGTAATCAACCTATAGAGCAAGCTGGATTCCGATCCGACTTCTCAACAATTGATCATATACACACTGTCAAGCAAGTAATAGAGAAATGCAACGAATACAACCGCCCGTATTACTTATCCTTTGTCGACTATAATAAAGCATTTGACTCCCTGAAGCATAGCTACATATGGGACTCATTGAGAAACCAAGGGGTTGAGCAAAAATATATAAGAATAATAAAGCAAATATATGAGAAAAGCACAGCAAAAATACAACTAGAAAAAACAGGAAATCTATTCCAAATTCAGAGAGGAGTTAGACAAGGAGACCCGCTGTCACCCAAGATATTCAACGCAGTCTTAGAGAACATCTTCAGGCAACTCAACTGGGACAACTTCGGCATCAATATCAATGGAGAAAAGCTACACCACCTGAGATTCGCAGACGACATAGTCTTGTTTACAGAAGATCCAGACACCCTACAACTAATGCTGCAACAACTAGCATCAGAAAGCAAAAAAGCAGGACTGTCAATGAATACCAGCAA
This sequence comes from Heliconius melpomene rosina, assembly GCF_056956725.1. Taxonomy (NCBI): domain Eukaryota; kingdom Metazoa; phylum Arthropoda; class Insecta; order Lepidoptera; family Nymphalidae; genus Heliconius; species Heliconius melpomene. The sequence continues at coordinate 14,552,063 of NC_140409.1, forward strand.
AACCAAATTAATGACTAACATGACCAAAGTCAAAATAGAAATGGAGGAAGAGATTGAATATGTCAACGAATATATATACCTGGGTCAAGTAATATCAGTAAAGGATCTGCCAAATAAGGAAGTAGACAGACGAATAAATAACACCTGGCAAAGATACTGGTCTCTCCGTGAAATAATGAAGAATAAATCAGTGCCCATTTCAGAAAAATCAAAAATATTTAACACATGTATCCTCCCATGCCTCACCTACGGCTGTCAAACTTGGCCATTATCACAGAAAATTGAACACAAGCTGGGAGTATGCCAAAGAGGAATGGAAAGGAGCATGATGGGCCTGAGATTGAAAGACAAATGCAAAGCAACAAAAATCAGGAGCAATACCAAAGTGTTGGATGTCAAAGTAAAAACAAGAACTCTTAAGTGGAAGTGGACTGGTCACATGATGAGATCACATGCAGGAAAGTGGACCAAAAAAGTCTCAGAATGGTACCCAAGAAATGGAAAAAGACGGAGAGGGAGACAGATTAAAAGATGGGAAGACGACCTGCCAAAGGGGTGGAGACGGATAGCACTAGACCGGAACAAGTGGAGGGAACTTGAGGAGGCCTATGTCGTAGGACAGCCTGACCTGGTAGCTGACACTAGCAGAAATAATAATATTGAACAATAAATTTAAATTTAAAAAAAAAAAAAATAAATAATAATAATAACATTTGGAAAAAAAAAAAAGGACAATTTCAGTTAATATTCTATTCTTATGTTAGTAAATATTTTCATATATTGTGTAAAATGTTAGATATAAGTAAAACAAATTATGTAAACAGGTCAGAGGAAATAAAGGCTCTTTTTATTTTTTATTTTTATTTTATTTATTTTTAATTAATATATATTTTGAAGCTTCACATAGAATCAATATACAATAACACGTGTTAGATAAAACGAAATTGTAAACATGTTTAAATGTTTATAATTATTTAACAGAAAACGGAGTCGTTAAGGAATATAATAATAATATCATCAACCTCCTCTCAAGACTTGCGTATTGGATCAAGACCGGATGCAGGAGTTACTTATTGAACGATTGTTATTAGGTAGCCGACTCTAAACACGACGGCTGTGGGTTCTATTCCCACTACGGGAACGGGAAATAAGTTACTTTCACTTCCTTCCTTCCTTCCTTCCTTCATAATATCACAAAGAGCTGCGTTGAGATACGCCACTCACGCGTGCGCACAATGCGCGTGACGGGAACGGTGTCTTCAAATTAGGTTCCCTCCTAGGTGTGGGATATAGCTTGAAGCTATTCAAAAATGTTAAATATTTTCACATATGTTTATATTGTGTAGCTATTTGTACTTTGCTTACATTATATCAGCATCTCAAGTTTCCACCTCATTCCATTTTCGTAACTATTAAATTAAATAATATTAGTTTGGGAATAATATATATCGTATTTAAGCTAGATGAAAAAAGTAATAAAATGTTTACACGCAAAAAAATAAAGCCATGTAATGACGTATATCTTTAGTGTGGTCACCTCTCTACCGTTCTCACAAGACTCGTACATAGTTGCGTATGCGCACGCCAACCGCGCCAATATAACAACTGACAACACGTTTACTATTAAACATATAAACATATACAGTGGGTATGTTAAGTATTGGCCAACAACAACATGGTTCTCCCGGTTCCACAATTTCCTCCAATATTTGAGACTTGCCTACCAGTTACGTTATAACAAGTAAGTTATAAGACAACTTTAAGACAACGAATAAATATAATTAAAGCACATTCACTATATTTAAAAAATATGTTAAATAAATAAGACATTTAAAGTATTGTTTATGTATGTACTGTAAATGAGTAATCAGCTAATAATTTGGTGAACTTCAGTACTAAGTTCGCATTAAAAGTAATGAGATAAGCCTTATAGCAGATGTCGATACTGAGATAGAGACGGCCGCACCGCCCGCCCGCACATACCAGGTTAAATATTGTGTTAAGACATTTAGTTCCCATTAAGACACTTCCGTTGCCCATATCTCGATTGTCATATCGTTTGGTATTTTAATCTAAAAGAATATACCAAAATCTCTATAATGAATAAAAATAAAGAATATTGAACACTCTTATTTAAATACGCTTCTTGTGTAGTATTCGAAGAGGACTCAAAGCACTTTCTGTGCAGCTTCACGGTCAGTTTCCCATGTGAGAAGGAATAAAAATGAAAGTGGTATCAATTAATGAGCTTTTACTTGTTTGTAAAAGTCTAAATTATTAAAAATAATCATAATATTTTTCATGTGTAATACATTTTGCTAAGACTTTCAACGCTAGCCTCTAGCCTGGTTTGATATAAAGAATATAATAGTAGGTTCCCTCTGCCTTTCGTCCGTTCCGTCCTTCCTTTCCCACCAAACTTCCAGACAGCGTGTCGAGTAGTGGAACCTTCCTTACTCGAGTGGGAATCGAACCAGTCCAAATAATAATGTTGTCAAAAACACAAACTTTATTGATCAGTGACACTGTCCTCTATTTTAAAAGTTATTTTCTATTTTAATAATGAACAATAGTTGTGGCTGTGTTTTACGCGCACTATTGTTGTTAGGATTATTTGTGGGAACGTATTGTTCTCAAGAGACTGTGCACTGTGCACACAGCACATCCTCGATATCCACCCAGGTGACTACCTGCCATTCCACGTATTTCAATCAAATGTACTCGCAGTGTACTCGCGGTAGCAGAACGCAGTGTCTTAACTCTGTGTTCTACCTAACCGGCTACATGTGACATACAGCGTGAAGCTGAAAAATTAAAAACAAAATCATAAATAAGAAATTTAAAAGATCGTTTATTTTGAATTTGTATGACATAGTTATGTGTTATTTAATTATATATGTATATATCGTAAAATGTCTCTATTTGTGTTGTGTGAACATTGTTTGAGTGTAATTAGCGACTGAATGTCGACCTGTTGTGTGATGTTGTGCGACTGTTTTACACAACTTATGATGCAGATTTCTCTCAAATATCTCTGTCTCTGTCTATCATTACACCTGCTTATATTATATATGTTCCCTATTATGTTCCCTCCAGAAATGCGCGTCTCAAAAAATATCAATCAATGTCTCAAAAATTACTACGTTGCAGCTTGGGTGGCTGGTTGGTTGCCTCTTTTATAATAAAGTCCAACTTTATTAACCTAATTTCTGTAACTTTATTTTCTTGGTTTATTATATTTCAGGTGCAATAAAGAATATAAATATATACATACATATATATCACATATCATAGAGCAGTAACGGCTCGTGGAAAGGCAACTGACTCAGAGTACGTGTAGTAGTAGTAGGTACAGGCGTAATTAGTACGACCCTGGGTTAGGTGACGCTCGGGATCCGAGGAATGTACAATTACACCTTGGTTTAATTGCAACGTATTGCGGCGCGACTCATCAATTTTGGCTGTAAATATTTTTAAAAAAATCAGCTTTTTTTCCCGTATAGCACGCTGGCTAAAGGGAATCTAATGTGAAAGTTAGTAGACAATGTTAAAGACGTATCGCCTTTCTACCAGATCGAGAGAATGAAATAAAATTAAATAATTATATTTCTATTGCTCAAAATAGGAATGGAAACTATAACTAACGTGTTTACAGTTGAACCCCGTCCTGAGTACGTCGTAGAGTGGCGATCTGGACGCGGCGTTTAGTGGCCATTGTTCTGCTATGACTATTGTTTAACAATTTTTATCAAATTCAATTAAAATATTAAAACACACAAAAAAGTGAGACTAACTGTAAACGCGGCAGTTGTTATTTTCGTTTCCTCGCTCTGATGGCAAGACAAGGTGTAGAGGTCACGAGGTGCAGAGGTTGTTGTGCAAGCATTGTGCTTGCCTGCTCCAAGGGCTCAGCCTGAGAACATTTGCCGGACCAACTCAATGCCACTAATTACTCGCTTATATTCATATTTCTTATTGTTATCATATTTACATAAGGAGTAATGCTAATTATTTTAATTTTATATATTTACTTAGATGTGTTCGATCTCCACTCGAAGTAATGAATTATTATTTCTCAATATTTTCATTTCCCCACTCTGGCACCAAGGCATAGGCTCGGCGTTGAGTTACGTCATTCAACACGCAATGGCTCGAATAATTCGGTGGAAAGTGGAGAACGGAGAGTCTTTTATTTATTTATTAATTTATTAGGCCCACCAACAATTGATACAATTATTACATGCCATTAAAGAAAAAACAAAGTAAATTATTTCTAGTTGCTCAATTATTTACAGGTGGGCTCCACATGCAAAAATAAATTTAACAGTAACAACAAACAACAACTTAAAAATAAACACAATACAAAAAAAATCATAGATTACACGTGATACACACAAGTTATACATTATAACTTATATACTTAACACTAGGTTCCCTCTATCAATCCTGTGATATGCGGGATACAATCAATACGGCTAATTTAGATAGGATATTAAGCAAATCATACAATATATCCATTTAAGTATCTATTTTTAAGGTGTTGTAACTTATACCACCTTTGCTTAAAAGGTGGTATGTGGACTAACACGGGCTATCTGAGATTAGCGCGTTCAACCAAACTGTTATACGTAGCTTAGGTGACAATATAGTGTCATGGTATCAACGAGCTGGTGTGATGATACTCTTCACAGATTACTAAAACCATCAGCTTTAGCTTTTTAAATTTGATACTAATGTCTAATTTAAATTAATGTATAGACAATGCTATTATTGTCTTAGATAATGTGGATAATACTAATATTATTTGAGTTTGAGGCGCGCATGACGCCCTCTGTACGCCGGAGGTGACAGGTTCGACACACGCAACTTAGACGCAGGTTACCATATATATTATTAATGTACTATAGGCATGCCAGATAAATAGTTCTCCTGTAAGATACTACTCATTACTTATATTTCTTTGGTTTGTTTGTATGTACTTTACAATAAATTAAATCAGCATCACACTGTATCCCACATATAGCAGGGTAGGCAGAAGGAACCTAGAAGACACTTCGTTCCCCACTTTCTGCCGAATTTTTCGAGGCATTGCGTGTTGTGAGTGGTGAACCTCAACGCCGGGCTTTTGCCTTATGCCAGATCGAAGAAAGGAAAATATTAATAAATAAGTAATAATTAATTCCTTTAACTTACGTATTCGTATCTACAAGCTATTTCGTCACGCCTTTAACATAATGTTTGTCAGAAGTAAATATTGGAACGTATTTTCCTATATCAAAACACGATAGTGTGTATATGTAAATAATAATTCTACAATCATGAATTAAATATTATTCCGAGTATATAAAGACTCATAGTGTTATGGAAGGTGGTGGTTGGACACGCCATGGTCTTGGGTTCGATTCCAGCAAAGATCAAAGCACTAGTCTTAACATTAGGTTCTCTTAAAAAAAATATACTTCTATGCTTAATAATATTAAGGGGAAGAGTTTGTTGGGGTGAATGCTAACCTCAGAAACTATTGCTTCGAATTGAATAAATATTTTTAACATATTTAAAAAATTCTCAAAGATGTTTTAGGAATTTCATGAAATTTTTTTGGCATCAAGACAGAATTTTCATTTTTAACCTGTCAAAATTGAACTTTCTCAAGTGCAGTAGTTTTATCTGTACGTCTTCTTTCGGACAATCAGTAACGGAAGATTGTTTTACATATACCAAAGCAGCTTGATAAAATATATCTACTTATATTTTAAAAATACATTTTGTGATGTAAAAAGTTAGTTTTTTTACCAAAAAAATATAATGCACGTGCACAGTCATTGAGATTTAAACAAGTTGATAAAATTATATTAAATAATTGGCTTTTATCACTTTAATAGTTCTTAGAAGAGGTTCTTACTTTATAAGTCATAGAGTATGTATATCATGTAGCAGGAAAATATATTTACATATTGTGTCAAGTGTGTTTTATACCATTTTAATCTATACTTGTATACTAATATAATAAAAATGAAGAGTTTGTTTGGTTGGACGCACAAATCTCAGTTACCCGGGCACTTAGAGATATGTCCACGCGGGCGAAGCCGCATATAAAAGTTAGTGTATAATAAACGGAAAAAAATAGTATTTGAACAATGCTGAATGCTATGATTCATAAATTGAACACTTTCGTGAAAATAAAAAATATTATCATTCTTATAACAAATATTTGTAATTGAGTTTCGTTAGTAGTTATTGTTTATTTTACTTCTTACGTAGGTAACGTAGGTAACGTAGGTAACGTAGGTAACGTAGGTAACCTACCCAAGTTATTTTATACTTCTACTGCGGCTTCACGCTCTTAATCAAATCGTCATAACTAAACAGTTGTTTTATGACATGCATGACACATTCAAAGTGGCCGATGTAACATTGACCTTATATACAACGGGTTATATACAGAGAACGGAGTGTCCTAACACTATTTTCTCAGTGCCTACTCACTATATGCGGGATATGGTGTGAAACAAAGTATATAATTAGTTCAATGACGATAACATGTGTTCAACATTGCTGAAGTACTTAAAGTAATAACACTGAGAGCCGTGATGATGACTGACTGAAGTGACGTCATCAGATTGGTCTCTATCAAAAAGCAATAGAACAAAAACAAGTGTGGTAGTGAAGTGATGGGGCTTAGATTGAGGTCGCTTCATTAAAAAACTGGTGATCGGAGTGTCTTATCTTGCAAGTAGGAGGTTCCCGGAGGAGGAGGAGGATACAGCGTACTAAAAAATGTATAATAATAATATTACCTTGGAATTGCACGCTTTCTAGACGTCCTTCGACAGTAGCAAAAAACGAGACGTGCAGGTATCAATATAATATACCTTTTTATCGCCCTCGCCTTAAGGACAATGTCATATTATTATTATTATTTTTTAAAACAAACTAAATTTATTACACGTTCCTAAAATAACTGAGTGAATTATAAATAATTTTAGAGTAAAAAATTAAATTAGTTTGCTAGATCTCAGCCTGTCAAGAAATATCATCAATTCAATTTTAGAACGTATTACGAAGGCAGCACTATTAGAACTTGGTAAGACCAGCTCGGACAGTGGAGGTGTCCCCTGAAGAATACATTCGGGTCGCAAGTCCCAGGTCGTGCATTGAGCTCCTCACCCTGCAACGCGAATGCGAGGTAAGCCATTGGAACCCTAAGAGTTTCTTCTTTCACTCTTCTTCTAACTGAACATATTTGCCGCGGTTACAGATAATTAACTTACAACTATTTATAATAGAAAACATTTTATTATGGGCTCAATAATTTACAAAAAAAATACAAAAATGTCAGAAATAAAAAATATTATACCAAGCCCGGAAAATAAAATTTATTACAGTATGCATACGCATACCTCTACTCGTATGCGCAAAAAGTGTTTATTGGTTTTTCTTTTATTTTATGTTGGTATTCTTAAATTAAAGAGAGAGAGAGAGAGAGAGCTCACTGCGCCACGACGCGACGGTGCTAATTATTTCACTGAATTTGTTATGTGTATACTTAATTCTATTATTCTACTAATATTATAAATGTGAATGTAAGTTCAGTGTTTGTTACACTTTCACGCCAAAATTACTCAACCGATTATCAGTAAGCTTTATACATATACTAGCGGCCCGCTCGCGGTTACACCCGCGTGAACTATGTTATTATTAATTTCTGTCTCCATGACTACGTCCTAGTGACGTCTATGCAAAATTTGAGACTCCTAGCATTTGTAGTAACGAAATTTCATACAAACTTTCGACCCCAAAAACAACCCCTTAGAAGTCGAATATTGCAAATTCCCGTCTTAGCGAGCACCTACGTCCTGTAAGTAACTCCTATGGAAAATTTGAGATTCCTAGCACTTATAGTTTGTGAGATTTCGTGATGAGTGAGTGACCTTTCGATTTTATATATATAGATATAAGATTCTTAGAGGTATTAGAAATGACTTAGGATACTTTTTATAGAAAGAAATATTATGCTTTAGCTATAATATAAAAAAAAATAAGTGAGCGAAGGCGAGTTTGTACTCTAGTATTGTACATTGTTTAATATATATGCGATAGGCTTCATATGTCACTCTACGGGTCTACACGCTTTGTTCTGTTATCATCGCGGCTTATCTATAGGCGTGTTGTCAGTTACCTAGATGACACTAACACTAACACTGCCGCCACGGTACTGGTTATTAAGGTATTTTAATTACTCTGAAATACATCTGTCCATTTTGTGTTATCAAATGACTGAACTATACACATACGAGGATACCTAAATGTTGCTAGCATTTCCCTGCGGCGTCGACTGCCTGCTGGCATGGACACTAAGTGCCCGAGGTAACAGTGGGTTCCCTTCAGTTTAAGAGTCAACTGAAGAGCTTGTATCTCTTTAGCTCCAGGTACATTAGAAGACAATTTCCAAGTGCTGTAACTTTTGGGCACAAAGAGTTTCATCTAGTACCCTGTGCGTTTACAGCCAGACGTTCTCATTTATTTCTATTTAATTAATAATTCTAACTTTCCAAGTCAACAAATTGATTAGGTATTACAAAAAGTCCCTTGCAGCCGGGACGCAAGCGCCCGGGGCCGGGGCAGGCTACAGCGTTTTTACGTGGGTACTCGTGGGCTTCCGTTTCATTGAGATCCCGGAAGTAAGTCGAGAGCTGTAGAGACATGTCGGGCACTCCGTAATGCCGGTTTTGTGTGAAAAAACTCAGTATATTATATTAATTCGCGACTATCCCGCTAAGATCTTGCATCCGCTGTATGAGTCTCTGCTTCTCACTTTACAGTTAATTCTAGGAACATTTCGTGTTGAGTGGCAGACCTCAAAGCCAAGATTCATCTACCAGAGCAGATAAATGAAATTAATTTAAAAATAATCATTTCTCTAAGTGGGAATCACTGCGCCACTAATGAAATGAAATAAAACATGCTATAACTAGTTTTTGAAGCCGTCGTGGTGCTAGTACAAGTACAAGTACATGGGACAATAAACACGACGGTAACGTGTTCGAATCCCACTCGGGGGTATGAAATATTTCATTTTTCCGCACCGGTTCCCAGGTTCCTTGTCTACATACAGGAATGTACAAACGAGTACAAACGAATAAATCAATTACTATAGTTCCAGTGGTCGTAGTAGTTGTATAGAGTTAGTTGGTAGTTCGTCGCGTCTAGTTTTTCTCGATTTCTCTTCCGTCCCAGGCGTGTACTGTGTTAGTGTTTCTTGGAGAGGAAATCGTGACGCTAACGGGATGCTGTAAGTGTTGGTATATTGATATTGTTGGTACAAACTATCAAAGTTCATTTGCTCTTTTAAAAACACTTGGGAGCTTTAGGATTTTTCTAGTATGGCAACTCACTGCCCTCAGGGCAGAGGCAACTTTTTTTAGGTAGAGAAAACTTGGGAACCCAGCTTTAATTGTGTGTTAAAAGACGAAACCTAACACCGCGCATTTTCTATCACAGCGAAATGAAAAAAATAACGAAATTAAAATAATTTAATTATTATCAATCCCCAAGTGAATATCGAACCCACAATATGTTTTTAATTATACAATACCTATACATAAAATTTATCTCACTTTAAGCTAACCCGCCGGATATACCAAACGGATGTCTCTTATCAAAACACTATTTGTTATCGAAGCTCCTCTTATAAAATAATTATGATTAGGTACTTAGAAGAAATTCATTCGGCACCACCAGTGCGGCACCATGAAATTATTAGCCCAAACCCATCCTATATTTGTTATATTTATATCATATATAATATGCATATATGCATCATATATAATATGCATATATGCATCATATATAATATGCATATATGCATCATATATAATATGCATATATGCATATTATATATGATAGTCTTAATTACAATTAAAATAATTACAACTAAAATGACGTAGGTCTGGGGGCCCTGGGATCTCAGCCTAATGTGTAATTTTTAATTGAATTGGATAAACCTTTAGTTTTTAATGTATATAAATGTATTTCTGTAAAATTATAAATTATAATCTTTTTCATCAAGAATTAATAAAATTCATATAGATAGTTAGGCTGACTGTCCCGCTCATACAAGTTTTTATAGCAGAGTAGGCAGAGGGAACCTTCGGGAGGGAATCTTCGAAGTATTGAACGTCGGAACGCCTTGATGCCAGAGCGAAAATATTAAAATATTAATAAATATTAATTCGAATCAAAAAAAGGGAATCGAACCCACAACTTTTAACTTATAACACAATTTAAACAAATAGCATTTAGTGTTACTCAATAATGTAGACACTAATAAGACCTGAACGTACCTATCCCGAGATTCTATCGAAGCACGGCGTTAAGTTTCGTTAACTACGTTTCTTTACTACCCTTTGCCTACGTTACTATATGGTGGTACGATGTATCCTCGACTGTCTGGCAAGCCAAATAAAGTGAATTTGAGCAATCAAAACGTGAATAATTATGTGTAAATAAAATTTTATAATTTTACATAAAAATTGAAATTTATTATAATAAACTAGCGGACGCGCGCAGTTTCGCCTGCTTATTTGTACCCTTAGGGGTGAATTCTAGTAAACCATGGAGTGGAATAAACCACTCAATTTTAAATTTTATAAAAAATCAGTAGTGATACAATTTTTTTCCATACAAACTTTCAACCCCTTATAACACCCCTAGGGGATGAATTAAAATGAACCACGAAACATGTATTCAACGAAATATTTTTAAGAGTCTAAGTTTTAATTTTTATAAACATCGGTGGCGATTTAAAGATTTTTTCATACAAACTTTCAACCCCTTATTTGCACCACTAGGGGAGGATTTTAAATAAACCACGAAACATGTGTTCAATGAAATATTTTTAAGAGTCTAAATTTCAAATTTTATAAAAATTGGTGCCGATTTAAAAAAATTTCCATACACAATTTTAACCCCTATTTCACCCCTTTAGGGTTAACATTGGCATAGGCTGTGCGTGTGTATCCCACACTGTGCCTCGTGCCTCTGGTGCCTCGACACCTCGTCAGCATGGAGAAGATGTAGAAATGACGTGCTGAGAAATGTATTGACATCTCATATATTTGTGCTTAACAATGAAGCTATAGGAACGTAACCTGCACAAAGAGGCAGCGGCCGCGCAAAAACTCCACTTTTAAATTAGTTAAGCGATACTTAAGTTCTTAAAATAAATATTTGATATTTATATTTTGATAATTTATCTAAATTTCAATTTTATGAACACATAAAATAAAATATATCCCATATAAAAACTATTTAGCAATTGTTATAGGTTTTGAATACAATAACTTAAAAGAAAGAAAGTAAGTAATAGTGTTTTATATATAAAGATTTCCTCTTTATTCTTATTTGTGTGTATATTTGTAGTGGATAAACGTTACAACTACTGAACCGATTTAAAAATTCTTTCACCATTAGAATGCTACATTATCACTGAGTATAGGAGATATAGGAGGTATTTATTCTATTAGAAACTATCAATTAGAGATCCCTACTAAAATTTAAAGAATGTGCAAAAAATAGGGATAAAATGTCTTGCACCGCATGCGCTGCAGAAACTGTTGAAGGTGGAACAAAAAAAATGTTCTACAAAATTAAAGAACATATCCATTTCTACAAAAAAACTTCGCGATGTCATATACATATCCTACTATTGTAGTTTTTAGTATTCACCCCCTAAATTGAAAATCATTTCATAAATATTCATATAGTCCAAGCGGGCGAAGCCGCCCGGATCGGCTAGTAGTGTTCTATAATTACAATTAATTACAATTCTAATTAAAAAAAAAAGACAATTCACTTTTTTCTCTTTTCTCTACATATCGTTCTCTTTCGCATGCAAACATACACACAAAACACACACGAACATTCATTCACATTTATATTTTAAAGTCAAACGTGCCATAATCTATGCATGTACTTTGTTTAAGACGTTGTAAAGCATTCTTCGGACTCTACCAACAATACACATTTGACTTTTTTATATAGAAAAGTGGCGCGACGACAAAAATATATATATAGTATATTAATAAATTAAACATTCCTCTAAAATATCGGATTTCTTCAACCAAAAGACAGGTTTCGGGCAACAAATAAGAGATGGAGATGCGAACAAAAACGGCTTTTTGCACGCAATTATAATTTTTTCACAGCTTGCTATCTATACACGGTATTGACTACAGAACTGACTTAGTACAACTAAGTATATAGTCTTATTGAAATATTTGTGTACAGACAAAGTAGAAGAAAGGCTTTTAGGGGATAAAAGGCAATGTGACTGACCTCGTTCCTGGAACTCGGCGTTGGTGAATGCCGCCAACAGCAGCGTCAGCAGTGGTAGTTTCATGATTCCGGGCACAGCACTTCAACGGCACATGCTAGCGACGACACGACTACGACACGACAGCGACACGACGACGCGCGGCACACGCGTCTGCCCCCCGCGAGCTCTACGACGATAGAGTACCGGCGCGTACGCACTGCTCCGCTCCCACCACAGAATATACTATATTGCAGATGCGTCAACTGTACGTATTAACGTACTATAATAATACGCGTTGCCATAGCAACGTATATGTCACGATATAAACATAAAAGTCTCAATATTATGTAATATATGGTAGTGTCTGTAATGTTTTATTTATTGATTTAATGTAATGTCATTATTATTAAAAAATATTAGCGGTCTGTACTTATCCTACATATAAACTATAAGTGAGTCACATTACATATTCCTCCGTAAAAAGGGATCCAGAGTGTTTACATCACGTTAATACAGGGTGGAATTGTCAGCGCCACTTTAAATGAAACCACAATTTTAACTACTCTATAAAAGCCTAATATAATTCGGAAAAAAAATAATTCTCAAAAATGAAGAAGTTTTTTTTCAAACAAAACAAATAATAAAATTATCGTTTTAAAATAAAACGCCATTTGTAAAGTATAATATAGGCACGCACACACTTATCTGTCAAAGCGGCAACGTCGCATACGTATGTGTGCGTGACACGAAATACAGGTATGGATAAAAATCGTGAAATGTAAAAAAAATCCTACGTCCAAACCATTGAGGTACCTTGATTATTTTTTTTAATTCTGGGTTTGAAATATTTTACCCTATATGCAGTTTCAGTAAAAGAAGCGCTGCCTCTTCAACCCTGTATAGAAAAAAATGTGACAAATTCACATATTTTTTATTAATACTAGAAAGTACATATAATATATATACATATATATATATATATATATATATATATATATATATATATATATACTTCTATATAATTCTCAATATAAGTTTCGCTTCATATCTTCTCACTCGTGTACCGCAAGAGATCCGTGGTAAAGTTTTATAGCATAAGTAATAGTTACCGAAATAAAAATAAACTTTAAAATTCAAAAACAAGTGCATGCAGAGTAATATTTTCTCGTCTAAATCTATTTATAATATTTATTTTTACCTACAACATTAAATAAAGAAAAAGTTACAAAATAGATATCGTAATCGATGAGACGTACTTTAGAATGGCTGTACGAGGTATTGCGCCCGGCCCTGGCTGCACCTAGACTGCGTGCCGCGGTGCAGCAGAGACACCTACATATCTATCTATATATCCCAAGTGCTGTAATCTATCTGTTGGAAATACGCTGTTGATAGTATTTGTTCTATTTCATTTTAATTTTATTATACAGAGTTATTAACTCTGTGTTATTGTTGTCTATTTTATTAAAAAAACTAAATAAAAATCTACAGAACAGTCTCCTTTTATCGACAATCTATTTATATATGTACCCTTGCTAATGTAATTGCTTACATTCTGTATGCAATTTATTACGGAAATCAATCAAATTAAACCTAGGTATTTTAAGTTAATTTATTGAACTGTTATCTGCCAATCAACAAACCCACAAGTTTTGATGTTTGATGATACAAAACATGGCGTGTAAAAACGTAATATAATATTTTTTTAGCTTCAAACTGTTTCCCGCACATAGCAGGGTAAGCAGACGGAGCCTGGAAAACTAGTGTTAAGACAATTCGTTCCCCATTAAGACATTTCCGTTTCTCACTAGAATTAGGTGAAATGTTGAGTAGCAAAACTCAATGCCCCGCCGTGACGAGCGAGCGAACGAGGAAATGAAATTATCATTATATAGTTTAATGAAGCATCAAGTCTATCAAAATTATATAATCAGTATTTTTAAAATTAATTGATCTGTAATTTATTATTTAAAACAATTAAAAATTAGAAAAAAATGTACACAGAACACAAGCACAATATTGTTGTAGGTACAGAACTAAAAAAACGTAACATCATTTCTACACATTATTCATTGACAGCACAGTAGCGGTTTCTAAGGCATCATCGACTCTCGCGCAGGTAAGCCTTCGTCGCGGGGGGGGGTGCCCAAGGAAGTGGGAAGTAAGGGTACGGAGGGGTAAGATAAAGGGGAGGGGAGGCTAAGGGTACGGGGGTGGTACGGAATTCTGCAGACTAATAGCGAAATTAAGGTATTGTTTATTTAAGCCTGGAAAGGTGAAAAACAATTTAAAAATATTAAAACAGCAAAAGAAGGACAATGCTCCTGGATCAGATGGCATTATCAACGAAGTTCTTATCAAAAACATGAAACAGTTTGTACTTATACTTACGTCGACGGAGGGGTGAAGGGGTGAGGGGGGGGGGGGTGCATTTGCACCGTCGGGATGAAAGGACTCATTCAATCCTCCTATACGTGTTGTATACAATAGATTGGGTGTACACGTGCTATTTCATTTCTGTGTTTTTATAAATTTGGATGTAGACTATCTCATAGAAGACATTGATTTAATCTAATATTTATAAGTTACTAGCGGACCCGGACGCGGCTACGCCTGCTTGAAATATAAGAATATAATTTCTATACAAATATAATATCAATCTAGATGAAATGCTAAAAGTGACTATTATATTTATTTTCATAAGGATGAATATCAAAATGACGCGGTAACGAACGCGGTCGCGTAGCGACGACGGTTGTTATTAACATTGCAGAATAAATTGCATGTCAAATTAGAAAGTATTTTAATTTATTAGTATATATGTGTAATGTAATATTATATAGCCTATAGCACTTCTGAAGAATGCAGCTTTCATACAAAACAAAAACAAAGTAAATCGATCCAGTAGATCCAGAGATCTTAGCGTTCAAACAAACAAACAAACAAACAAACTCTTCCGCTTTATTATATTATTTATATTTATATATTATATATTTATATTTATATTTATATATTTATATTTATATTATAAGTATATAAGTATAGATTAGTTTTACATTAGGCTTGATATTATTTCATTGACAAATGCTTAATATTAGTTCTTTACTAAGTAATCAACTTTGATTTTACATCATAAAATCCACGTGAACAAATTTGAGGGCGATAGATATAATAATTACAATTAAATCAGCTTCACGCAGTATCCCGCACACCGCAGATAGGCAGAGGGAACCTAGTGTTAAGACATTCCGTTCTCCACTTTTTGCCGAATTCTGGAGGCATTGCGTGATGAGTGGCAGAACTCAACGCCGCGCTTTTGCCTCGACACCAGAGCGAAGAAATGGAAATATAAATTTTAAGTAAATATTTCATTTCCCCGAGTGGGGATCGAACCTACAACCAGTCGGTTTACAGTTACACTTTGTGCCCCTGCGTCACTACTGGCCTCAAATATCATAAAATAAAATAGATATAACAATAAAGTAAAAAAGGGTATGGACCAAGTGTATATATAGTGGTATTGGTACCTGCCAGCTCTACCGAAAGAAGTAATTATAAAATAATTATTAAAAAATAATAATTACATAATAAGAAGATAAGAGAAAATAAAAAAAGTTACAATAGGACATTCATTTATCTCAATGTCTTCGTAGATTAATTTAAAAAATAGCCAAGTCAGATCTTACATTCTAGAGTTATAAGAAGAAAGGGCACTTTAAGTTGTTTTAAAATATGTTGTGATGACCATTGAACTTGGCATACATTTACATCTCACTTCTTTTATCGCTGAAATCAACAACCGAGGGCATGTAACATAATACTGAACTTGGCTCTCTTTTCACATTTATGTTTTTGATGGGATATCATTAAATTTTATACAGAAATTACAAGTAGGTAAGAGTAGGGTCATCATAGATACAATACCAAAATGTTTTTATGACAATTTTTCTTTCTTACGCTTACGGGGAGCAATATCCCATATTATCTCGCTTTAGATGGCTTAAGTAACACTTGTGAAGTTAGTCTACAAACAAAGAAAGTGCCTGACATTTATATCAGAGCCAAAGATATTATATAAAATTTAATAGGCGTTGATTCTAAATACTGGCTATCATGAATTTTGATTGCTATTCTTTCATTGTTGGCTCTATAAGTAAATTATTCTAATAGTAAGGGCGGCGAAGAGGGGACTTTCGAGATTTATTCGAGGGCCGCAGATTAACATACTGGGGATTCCTTGTACTCGGTTACATACTTTCACCAAATATGAGCTCAGCTCAGCTCAGCTCAGCAGGGAATAATTCAAGGATTACGAAAAATATATAATCTGACGAAACCACAAGCCAAAGTAGTAGGGTTAGCCGAAGTAATAGCCGAAGTAACTAAGGGTTGCCTATATTCCTCTCTCCATATTTCTATTCCTCTCTCACTCTTTCTTTATTTATTACTTCCTAACTCATCAATGAAGATGATAATTAAAAAAAATACTTGCATACCAAATTGTTTCAAAGATGTTTCATTCTCCTTTACAATTTTTTTCATTCTTGCTTTCTTTTCTTCCTATGTTAAGTTCTCATCTTTAGGCCTACCAGCTTTAGTGTTAATTATTGTTTTTGTAAAACTTGGTTCACTTATTATGTCCACATTTCATGAAGTTTTCTTTTCTTTCTTTTTCAGGTCGTCTTCCTTTCATTTAATTGCTCTTTCTTGTTTTTCGAGTTCAACTAGATACTTTTTCAAAGATTCCAGATCGGTGCTGTCAGGGGCCGTTTCAGTTAGTTTCTTATTAGTTTCAGTTAGTTTTTCTAATATTTTTAGCTTTACGTTACACATGCTCATTATGTTCCCGTTTTCGTTCTTCCATGTGTTCAACACGGGCTTGTGCCGCCAGCGAAAAAGCGAAGGAGTGTCAATGGTTGGATGTGTTTCCATCTTCATCGTCAGAAATCTAGGCATAAGTAAATAAGTAATAGATTAACAAAATTAAAAGTAGCTTAACATGTAAATATATTTTTATATACTCACTCACCTCGATATCGTTCCATTTGCTGTAGTCTACCATGGTTAAAAATAACCCTTATATATATATATATATATATATATATATATATATATATAAATACGTGAAGTGCGGCTGTCATGCTCAAGAAAAAAAAAAAAACTGTCTGAATAAAATTAGGTACTAGTTCATACTAGCAAATAAATGTTTAATAAATAGCATTGTATAAAACGAAACAATATACAAATATATTTCATTTATAATTTTATACTACGCAAACCAAGACACGCGTCAGCGTTTAAGCTACTATCGAGCCCTTCATAACTCATAAACCAATTAGTACTTCAACATATTATAATAAATGCGTTATTAATTAGTAGGTATTGCTAGTGCTGTTTAACATATATTATCGTTTAAACATCTGAAAGCGAATAATTATTGATATTTACTATCAAGTAAGTAAAAGTCAAAGAACTTGGAAAATAAAGTGATTTGAAGAATTACAAAATATTCATGATTAATAGTGTTTATGTAAAACATAAATGTGAAATGAGAGCGAAGTAAACTGTTAAGTAATGCATCGTTCTGCACTTCATCGACATCTGTTCACTCGGGATAAATGTCACCACCAGGGACTAAGCCAAATAGCCAAGCTGACGATGTTCTAACTTGTCAATATAATAAAACCTTTACGAATTACTCAATTTTAAATTCAACCTCTTGAAACGATGAAGATGAAAACGAATACCTAATTAGAATATATTTGAAAATTAAAACTACGAATTTGAGGTGTAAAGAACAATATTGAGACTCAAATAAGCTTTAAATTATTAAAGAGTAAAAGGATGAATATTTGGGCCAAAATCCTAATTATGATAAATGATAATCCCAAAATCTTTAGCAAAACATTTAATTTTTCTTTTTTTTTCTTCGCCGGGGTTGTTAAGATGGTGGTCGCAATGGTAGATGTGGTAGTTTTTGTGGTTTCTGCTATAGTTTCGTTAATAGAAATTTGATTTTCGTTCAATTCATTTCCTCGACTCTCATCAGGTATAAGTACTTATTTGGGATTGGACTAATACAACTAAGTACCACCACCTCCATTGACTTATGAAACTTGGCATCCGGTTAAGTAACTGGGTGTATGTAAAGGATAAAATCCGAAACTACAATTTTTTTTACATTTATTTATAATTTTCCTATAAATAGATTATATTAGAAGAATTTACTTATAGAGCCTACAATGAAAGAATAGCAATCAAAATTCATGATAGCCAGTATTTAGAATCAACGCCTATTAAATTTTATATAATATCTTTGGCTCTGATATAAATGTCAGGCACTTTCTTTGTTTGTAGACTAACTTCACAAGTGTTACTTAAGCCATCTAAAGCGAGATATTATCTTTAAGTATATTTTAAGATGTGAAACAATACCTATTCGGAGCTGAACACGATTCAAGGTCTCGTCGTCGTTAAGACACAACGAATGGATTACCGTCATTAATTAATTTTTAATTTAAACATAACACTTTCAGTACTTGTAACTAAGAGTACTTACTCGTATAGTCGACGATCGTATTTATTAATCTAATCTAGCTTCACGCTTTATCCCTAGCGGAGTGGAGAACGAAGTTCCGAAACGAAGTTTCCTTGCATATCTCTTTCTTATATCTATGCATAACTTCTTTATACATACCTTCCGAGGGTCCTCATGCTTTTTCTCTGATGTGGAACCTTAACAGCCTGTCTAAACTATAAGAGATATAAATATACTGCCTTCGGGAAAACAACTTGACAAACAATTTCCACCCACATAACAAAAATGAAGGTCTGGAGTACCTGACGTGGAACCCTAGCAGCCCATCTAATCTCTAAGAGATATAAATATAGCGTCTTAGTAAAAGTTGATCAACATAACAAGTATTTTCTGTCCACATAATAAAAATGACGATGAACCAACAGCCCAGCTACATCTTAAGAGATATGAATATAATGGCTTCGGAATAGTTGTTCTGCGTGGTCAGTGGTAAATGAAATGAGGTTATTATTTTGACCTAATAATTTAAAATAACATAAGCTAGGAGTACCTCCACGCGGTATCCATGAATAATCATGAAGTTCAAGCGAGCGAAACCGCGGGCGGGCCGCTAGTTTTAAATAAATCTTTAATCTACTTAATGACTTCTGTCTGTTAACTATAATATTTTTTTATTTCGTAGAAAGCTGAGTAAGCAGAGGGAACCTGGGTACCTAGTATTAAGATGATCGGTTCTCGATTCCGACACTTCCGTTTCCACACATCGTGTTGAGTGGTTACCATAGCAAACAAATGAAAACATTAAATATTTCATTCCCCTGACTGATAAAATGCATTTACAGTCATCGCTTGTGTTGTGGCTCTGCGCCACGCGACTCCTCCTCGACTATTATATAATATTAATTCTAGAATATATTATGAAAGTGCCATTAATAGGATCAAATATAATTTCACATTTTAAAAGCGCTTAATTTAATTCCACAGTAAAATATTATAATATATATATATATATATATATATATATAAATATGAAAATGAATTAGTATTCATGTTCTTTTTTAATTTTGTAAAAGCTCTCAACATAATAAGTATGCATCATAAATTACAACCCTATGTAAATGTTGAAAACTAAATGTGTTTTATTCTTTAATTATATAGAAATATATTATTAGTAATTATATTGAAACGATGACATTATTTTGCACTCGTTGAGATCCGCCACTCAATATGCAATGCTCAGGTTCCCTCTGCCCACCCCGCTATGTGCGTTATACAGCGTGAATCAAAAAAAGATTACGATTGCTAAAATATGTTACGTCATAGATGTCCACAAAATAATTATATTGAAGTATAATTTATTTACTCTCGCATATTATCTTCATGTAATCTGAATATGCAAAAAAATTTTTAACACAGTTAAAAAAAAACAAAATAAATAAATGTCAATCCTTCACCATATGGTAACAAAAAAGCCAACGGCACGTTGTGTTCCCAGGCGGTCACCCATCCAAGTACTGACCGCGCCCGACGTTGTTTAACAACGGTGATCGGACGTTGGCGACCATTGAAAAATATTATTGCTAGCATTAGTGCATACTAATGTTTGCTACTATGATAATGGGAGAGTATACATATACTCTCCCAGTCTGCTCGACGGCCGCAAGCCGAGGTTCGATTCCCGCAGGGGGCGCCTTTAATATTCTTCGCACTTCACATTCATAGAAATAACTTAAAATATGTTAATTAATAATCTATATAGATTACATGAATTCTGTGTTATATACCAGGTTATATACATAATAAAACACACACATATGACAATAAATTTATTCAGAGATCTACCACATTCAATTAACATTAATCAAAACATTATCTTAATAGTCCTATAATATAAGGCACATACAGATTTTGAAATACTTCAACTTCATATATTCATTAAACTTATTGATAAAAAATAATGTTTTATTCCATCTGAAACAAAAATAATTTCGATTAAAATTCATTTTATAATAATATAAATAATGAGATGTAGTGCGGGGGAGTGTGATAAGATCTGATAATATTTACATTTCAGATTTTGTTACCTTCAGAACTCATGGACTCTGAAGCATTGGGTATTGATGAGCGGAGCATAAAGCAATTGGTGAAGGAGCGTTTTTTTGATCGCCTGAAAAAAGTGCTTGGCAGCATCTGGTGGCAACAAGGTTTGGCTAGGCTTTTAACGTTTGAGTTATGGCGCTGTTAGCCTAGGTACTTTTGGCATTGTAAGATGGACACAGACTGACTCAGACTCTGTAAATCGCCAAATACGTAAATTGTTGACGATATACCGAGTCCACCATCCGCGTTCGTCTGTAATGAGACTGTATATCCCGCGTAAGTGTGGAGGTCGGGGCTTTTTGAATGTCAAAAACCTCTATAACCACGAGGCATGTAGTCTTATAGAATATTTTCTCAAGATTGACGTGGATATGCACAAGGATGTGGTAACAGTTGACAAAGGATTCCATAGAGCCCTAGTGACCCAGGACGTGGATACAATTTCATCATTATCTTGGTTACAGTTCGGAGATCTTTTCGGGGAAACTGAAGGTTTTGTTTGTGCAATTATGGACGAAGTTATCAAGACACGGAACTACCTGAGACATATTATGAAAGATGGCACTATCGACATCTGTCATCTACCTGGGAAGTCCCTCAGACATATTGTCTCTGTTTGTTCTCATCTTACTAATGGTGAGTATTTGCATAGACACAATCAAGTAGCTAAGATAATACACCAGCAACTTGCTCTTCGATATGGCCTTGTAGAATTGGAGGTGCCTTACTACAGGTACAATCCCATGTCTGTTCTTGAAAATAGCTGTGCTTTGCTCTACTGGGATCGGTCTATTATTACTGACGGGTATATTGTTGCCAGGCCGAAAAAGAAAAACTATCTAAATATTTGGATGTAGCCCATGAGATTAACGCCATGTGGGTTGTCAGTGCGACTGTCATTGTGCCGATAGTGGTTTAGGTTGACGGTTTAATAGTGCAAAGCCTCGACCAACATCTTAAGATGCTATCGCTTAGCTGTTGGATCAAGAACCGGATGCAGAAGGCAGTTTTACTTGAGATGGCGCCTATTATGCGGAGGTTCCTCTCTCTGGAGTCCTAGCCACCGATGGCTTGGACCCTTGTCCCGCCCTCGGAAGAGTGGTTTTTATATTTTTAAATGTATTTTTTTATAATAATTTATATTTAAAAATGTAAAATTTTCTGTTATATAATAAAAGTATACATCATAAATAATGTAAAAACATGTCACTGTTGTTTATACCTTCATTAGGTTATTTTTAACGACACCATTTGCAGCAACTTATGGAAAAAACCAACTTTTCTTTTTCTTTATTACATATGTAGAATAACGGGGATCTTTACAAATTAAAAATTAATTAAGTAATACTAAAATATAACCTAAAAAACTTCCAATAACTAATTAAATAAGATATCTAAGACGAAAGAAAACTGCTTACTAAAATGATAGTTCTGCAAACTAACAAAAATGAACTTTCAAATAAATACTGTAATTCTACATAATTTAAAAGTGTAATGTTGGGTTGGCAACTAAGTAATTGGGGATATTTTTTTTTGAAAATCAAAGACAATTTTTTCATGGAACTAAATAACTTTATTCTGTAATGTATTGCCTATTTTTATTAATGATCTTTTGCATCTTTCAGGCAGCATCATAATTCCATGTTCATAACTTCTGGTTTTTACTAACAAATAACTGAATCAGGTACGATTTCACATCATCATTGTTGTAATTTTTACCATTCAAGGTGTTTTGTAAAGATCGAAACAAAAAGTAATGAGATGGTGCCAGGTCAAGACTATATTGTGGATGTGTTGCCGAGTGGCCAAAGATGTATGTGGTCATGATGGAATACAATACGATCTTTTCCGCTTGATATTGTTGTAAACAACCCATTTTTTATCGCCAGTTATCAATTGTCTTAAAAATGAATGATTTTCATTACGTTTCTTTAGCAAATCGCAGCTGTTAATCGTTGCGTTAAATGTGTTTCTGTCGGTTCACGTGGAAGCCATGTATGGAGTGTTTGAATATTGCCAAGTTGTTTTAAGTGATTTTCAATGCATGTATGTGATACATGAAACAATCTCACGTGTCCTACGGTTTTCCCTTTATAATACGGCATCGAAAAAATATATAATTATACAAAATAAAAATATGTAGTTTTAAATGTAAGAGCATAGTTCGCAGTTTGAAAGTTTTACAATATCTTTAATTTATTGATATATATATATATCAATAGAATGAAGGTAATATTACCTTCATCATCATCATCATCAGCCTGTCCTCGTCCACTGCTGGACATAGGCCTCTACAATGGCACGCCACTGAGCTCGATCTTCAGGTCCTCGCATCCAGCCGTTGCCCGCGCATGGGGTGGCGAATATCGTCACCCCATCTAGCTGGAGGACGTCCTACATTACGCTCTGAAGGATCGAATTCAAAATGAAGTTGTCCGACAGAAAACCAATGCTATCGACAGCCCAAAGGATTAGCAGGCTGAAGTATTACCTTATAAAACTGTAATAAAATCCGTATGGATTGTATTACAGTTTTATATATTCTTTGTTATTACTAAATGGAATATTAATAACATTCATTACAAACGATTCATAAATTAAACAAAAAATTTAATCAAAAAAGAATATGTGTAATGATGAATTTTATAAACTATCCCTACAGTATAATGAAATAACAAATATTAAAACAATCGAGACCACTTTATATTTCGCAACATCCATTCCATATTGAAATATGTTGTTAGCACAATAAAGTTATAAGTTTACATGGGCATGCATACCACGACCATACATACATACATACATGCATACATACATATGTAATAACAATGGTAAAGCCTAATCTTCTATTTAATAAACTTTGTGAAAATCTTGAACTTTTATTGAGAGCAATTTTCCTTTGTAGTTCTTCTAGTTCCTGCGATGTTTGAAAACTGGACATTTTCATATTATTTAGACTTATTTTAGTAATATTCGAGGATATGTAAAATAGAAGGCTTACCATCTGTCGAAATATGAGGATCGTGGCGTTGTATTTTGAGAATGATCTGTACTGGAAGGCTGGAATGTAAAGAAAAAAAATGTTAGTAAGATTAATATTACAAAGGGAAAGCCGAAAGGAAAAGAACGGCTTCATTGCAAACTTTTTTTTATCTTCACACTGTCGCTTACGGCTTAAATTTTCGAAACATTGCTCGTCGAGTTGGCGGACCTCCACACCACGCTTTGTCTACCAGAGCAGAGTAATAAAGTATTGTAAATATAATCAAGGGTCTGTATCGAACCCCCGGTACACAGACAGACAGACACTCTCACACGCCACGAAACGAGACATCCTAAAATTATAATATACTAATACTACAATGTTATAAATATAAGTTTGTGAGGATGGCTTGATGTTTATTCCACATTGACGTAAAAACAACTAAACAGATTTAGATGATACTTTAACACAACTTACACATCAAGATAACAAGTAAGCTACAATTAACGTTTCTAATTTCACATAATTTAGCATACATCATAAATAAAACTCACAGTATCAGAGGGCACATGTCTATTCATGCACACCTCCAGCTGACACCTGCAGGAACCCCCACATCTCTTCTCTGACTTTACGCAGCCGCACTTTTTAGTGGAACAATTGCCTCTACAGGTGCAATATTGTGAGGTGTTTACGGCTGATCTGTCTGATGTGAATTTCCTTTTGAGACGGGATCTTTGCGCCTGGAACAATTGTTTCATTATATTTTGTATTGCTGTTGAACATTAGAATTTAATAAATTGTAACATCCTTATGAAAAATTGTCTCTGTGTGTACATAAAAATAAATGTAGAAGAATATTTGATTTAATCCAAATTAACCACCCCAATTAATATGTAATAAAAACTCACAATTGTTACAAGAATATTAATTGAAATGTTTTTATCTGTATAATTTGTCTTTGACATAACCAAGACAGGCAGATACTATCCCTTTGCGCCTTGAAGAGCTCACCTGAATACGTTTAAACAACGGCGTAGCGCACCAGTCGGGGTCTTTCTGCAGGTCCTCGAACTCATCGTCCTCATCAGTAGGAGATATTATGTACTCCACTCTTTTTAAATCATCAATAGTGGAAACCTTATTGGATCGTTTTTTAGCTTTTTTCCCTGCATTTCGAAGTTCTTCGAGCTCGTCTGCTAACTTTTTCTGTAATATAAATATGCAAATTATACGAGTGTGACAATTAAAATTAAATATACAATTTTTATTGTATCCCATATGGAAAAATAAAACTAACTTTGCGATTGTTTCATTTAAGTTCATATACTTGCTATAGTTTTATTAAATTCTAATCTATATACAGGGTGGAATTGTCAGCACCACTTTAAATGAAACCGCAGTTTTAACTACTCTATACAAGCCTAATATAATTCGGAAAAAAAATAATTCCCAAAAATAAAAAAGTTATTTTTTCAAACAAAATAAATAGTAAAATTATCGTTTTAAAATAAAACGCCATTTGTAAAGTATAACATAAGCACGCACACACTTACCTGTCAAATCGGAAACGTCGCACACGTATGTGTGCGTCACACGAAATACAGGTATGGATAAAAATCGTGAAATGAAAAAAAAACTCCTACATCAAAACTGTTGAGGTACCTTGATTAATTTCTTAGGTGTGGGTTTAAAATATATTACCCTATATGCAGTTTCAATAAAAGAAGCGCTGCCTCTTCCACCCCTCCGCGTTGTAGCGCTAGCAGGGCGCTTAGCTGTTCACGTAAGTTTAGTTTTAATGAACAACAAAAAATAATAATGAAATGTAATTTTTGATGTTATAAATGCAAGAGGTTATCAAAAGATTGCCCTTACATTGTGTCTAATAATGAATAGAAAACAAGGAATAAAGTGACTTTTAAGAGAAACCTCTTTTCTATACTATTTTTATTCAATAGTGCAGCAGATGTGTATGTATTTTAGGATGTGTCTTAGGATTGGATTGATAATTCCACATTTAATAATCTAACTATAAGCAGCTAGCTAGAAAAAAATAATAAGTATAAAAAGAACATCTGTCTAATCGAAAAAATCATACCTCCTGTTCCTTTTGCAACTTAACAGACGCTAACTGCTGTTCAAGCTCAGTGTTGCTGTTCTCAAATTCCACCATTAGTCTGTCATACGATTCCTTCACCTCTTCATATCTTGCCTGGAAGACTTTTTCGCTTTGGTTTTGTAATTCTCGTTTGGCGTCTACTAGTAGCTCGAATAGACATTTGAGTGCAACTTTCGCTTCTTCCATGGATTGAATGTTGTCCCATTGGATGCAGGATTTGTTTTCTGGAATAATATGAGTTAAATTTAATATTTTTGTTTATATCTATTCTTCTTCACTTTCACTTCACGCTGTATCTCGAATTACTGAGTTGGTGTAGATGGAATCTAGTATTGACACTGCTCCACACTTGACGCCGAATGTCTGAGGCCTATTTGAGTGGCAGGACTCAACGCCGCGAGTAGGCAAACCTAGCGAGGAAATAAAAATAATAAATATTTCATTTCTCCGTGTGGGAATCGAACCCACAACTAAAGTCGCATGCATGTGCGTACTAATTTTCGTTTATTTGAATATAGCAAGCGGGTGCCAATATGGAATATGAAGAGCCAAGCCAAGAGAAGATACACTACTCATGAAGTCGACTGAGGTTGGGCGAGGCGAGGAGTGTGGACACACACTTTGATTTAACTCAGATGACACAACAACAACTAGTCGTTGTCAGTTTTTGTACCCGTGCCTTCGGGACTTCGTGAAATATGAATGAACTATCCGCGATGTTGCAAGAGGGTGTGACTTCGCATTGCAATTAATGTAGTAAGTAGTGTAATCACGAAGGCTTGGATGGGTTTTAAGAGGCGCGGATTCAAATCCCGCCACATCCGTTTTTTTTACATATTCTATAAAATAATATTATTCACCCTGATCAGCAGTTT
This sequence comes from Heliconius melpomene rosina, assembly GCF_056956725.1. Lineage (NCBI taxonomy): Eukaryota > Metazoa > Arthropoda > Insecta > Lepidoptera > Nymphalidae > Heliconius > Heliconius melpomene. The sequence continues at coordinate 14,578,997 of NC_140409.1, forward strand.
ATATTTTTTGTTGTAAATCAGATATTTGCGCTTTACGAAGCGCAAGGTCGTCTTCTAATTCAGCTATCTTTTTCCTATCTGTGCTGGTCTCATTGTCTGTACTGTCGCGCAGAGTTTCTATTTGTTCTGTTATCCAGGCTCTGTGAATATTAAAATAAATATCTTAAAGTATAAATACATTATTTTTTATGAAAAACTAATAATCTAACAGGGAAAAAATTTTTATAATGTTCCACAGAAGTTAAAACAGTTTGTTTCCCATTTTTAAAAAAAATTTCGACATATTGTTTGTTGAGTTGCGGAACTAAACGCCGTGCTGCGTCTACCAGAGCCGGGGAATTGTTCGAATATAATCATTCTCCTCACTTATCATTCTCTGCACTATTTATTTCGTTCTAAAAATTAATAGTATTTTAAGTGGGAACCGAACCGATCACTAGCGAAAATTTCTGGCATACCAAATGTGTCCAAACTTTCTAAATCTAATATTTTACAAATAGGTATGTATTAAAATTAGAAAACATATAGGTTTTACCTGTACTCCATCAATTCCTCCAGAGACTTCTCAGCTTCCACAATACTGAGATGCACCTCCAATTCCTGATCAATGTACTGTTGCACCATGTCCGTTTTCACGCTGTCTTTGGCGTTGCGCTTCATTGCGGTTTGCTTTTGTCTGTCTAAGGCTTCCTGAATATAAAAAGGAAATTGTTTTTATAAATATAATAATTTTGTAATGTATACAATATTTTAGAAACTAACAAAACCACATATAACATAAAATATGGAAAATGGCTTAAGTACACACATTCACAATTAAACTTTCTACTAATATTCTAATTCTAATTATATTATAAATCTGAATACTTGTAAGGATGTACCTATACCTATTCCACTACACACACACTACCATTAAAAATTAGGGTGTAACAATACATTTGAACTGGTAAACTCGCATTTGGATAGCAACTTAAAAAAAACCTACCTTAAGCCGTTTATTAACAGCCACAGCCTCCTCCATTTTCCGTTTCAGCACATTCTGTTGTTTAGCGTGCAGGGCCATCTCGGCCATCTCGGCCTTGGCGGTCGTACATTTGCGGTCCTCGTTGCGAAGCTTTAGTAAAGCGCGTTCGTTATCCGCCTTCCATTTGCGGAACTTCTCGCTCTCCTCGCGCATTTGACGGATTATTTTCACCTTTTTAGTAATAGCAATATTTATGTTTCGTAAACAAAAATGTTTTTTAAAAAAATAAGGCACAGTGGCACAAGCGTCTGAATGTAAACGTGATGGTTGTGGGTTCGATTCCTACTCGGGGAATTAAATATTTGTAACAAGACAAAGCGTTGCGTTAATTTCAGCCACTCAACAAGTCATGTCTCGAAAATTCAGCTAAAAAACGTTTTGTAGAAATGGTATAAGCCCATTATTACACATTTAATATGATTTACAATAAAACAAAAAATTACACAGGACTTGTTTTCATTATTTTCATAATACTATAATCTTTTTACACTAAAATATTGTTCATACTAAAGGTAATACAGCGTCACGCTGTATACCGTACATAGTAGGGTAGGCAGCGGGAACCTGGTGTTAAAACACCCCGTTCCCTAACAGTATATATAATTTTTCAAAAAATCTTACTTTAGTAGCCTTCATGGCCTGTAATTCAGCATTGAGGGCGGTGACCTTAGTTACGTTCATCTCCTTCATTTTAATAATATTGGCGTGTTGCTGACATTTCTTGTTCAGGTCAGTTATCTCAGACTCCAAAGCCGATACTTTAGTACGACGTTCTTCATGTAAGGGACATTTAGTCTATACAAGTAATCAAAATTATTTTATTAATAGAATTTCAATATATTTTATACATACAAAACTACATAAAGCTTAATCATGATTTCACAACTGACAATAACAAAATATTATATTTTTCATACAGAATTTCAATATTTATAAAATACTTTAAGAACTATACCCAGACAGTATGAATGTTTTTGTTGTAAAAATATACATAAATAAACTTAAAAGATATCTTTATGATTAGAATTAAAAAAAAAACAAACAAAGGTTTACTATATATTGAACCTGTTTGTGTAATGATTTCTATTAGCTTCGATTTCCACATCAGGCTCTCTAAGGGCACATACTTTTCTTATGTTAAAATTTTTATGTGTGTTCTAAAAAAGTATTTTCCTTTTCCAAGTGATATTATACTAATTATATTTGAAGACCTGATTACCTTGGTTTGCTTCAACTTTTGTAAAAGCTCATCCCTTTCTCTTTCCAGTTTAAACATTTTTTCTTCATTTTCTTTCAAATTATTGTGGCTGTCCAACATTTTCTTGTTGTTTGCTAACATGACTTGAACTACGGAAGCCTTGATGGCTATCGTGCGGTTTAGCTCCTGCAGTTCTTGATTCCAAGCCACCTGTAATTAACAATCACAATTAATATAATTTTTTTACTATAATGTTAGTTTTAAATGTATATAAATGATCTTTTGATGATCATAAGCACTAAATAAAATGTATTATTTTTAGCTTTTCAGTAAGAGGGTAGTCATTGAATACCTGGGAACCTAGTGTTAAGACACTATGTTGCCAGAAAGACTCCATTCGATACCTTCCGCTGAATTCTGAGGACATTGCATGTTGAGTGACGGAATTCAACAAATTTGCCTCATTGCTAGAACAAGGATTGACTATATAAAATATTTTATCATATCCTTGAATGGGAATTGAACCCACAACCTGTCGCGTTCACAGTCGCACGTTTGTACCTCTGCACCTCGATATGCATCAACAACAAATAATATAATTTATATTTTTTAATGTCATTAAGTGTAAAATAAAATAATAATAAAAAGACTTCAATTTTAGTCACAAATACCTACATAACATTTAAATTTAATACAAATCTTCCATAATAAAAATACTTGAAACAAACAAGTTATATAAGAACTCAAAATTACCTGTCCCATTACCCTCTTCTCTTCCTCCAATACTGCCTGATCTTCATTCAATAGTACTTCTTCATCTTCCCCTACCGAGTCTTCTTTCACAAAGCACAATTTTATTTCGTGATCTATTAACTCTTGGTTGGTCTTTAAGTTAACAGATTGTAAATCTTCCAATCTAAGAATCATAATAACGGTAAAAGTTTAAGTTTATATTCTGATATGTATAACATATTTCTTTTTAAAACTTCTTACTTTTTCCTACATTGGATGATAGTCAGAGGGAACCTAGAGTTAAGACAGTTTTTTACTCAATTTTTGCCCAATTTTGAGATTGCGTGTTAAGTTGCGAGACTTACCGTCGAGACACGAAATAACGAATAATTATTTAAATATAATCACTTTATCAGGTTGCTGTCCTACTGAGCCACAATGGACTTGTGGCGTTTATAATATAAAATACTGTATTAACACAGGTTTTAGTTTTTAATAAAATTACTTCTAAGTTAGTAAATTATGTTAACATGAAACTAGTAATGTGAAAGTACGCAAATAATTGTAAAATGTACAATGAGGTATTTAAATAATAAAATTACAAAAAAACAATTCAAAACTAAATTTACCTGTGAGATTTAGAATAAAAGCAATAAAAAAAAAACAAATTTACCTAGATGACACGTCCTTCAAGTAATCAACCACTGAGTTTCTGTTTGCATTATAATCTTGAGAACCTTCAGTCATGTTAAGATTTTCTATAGTTTGATTACAATGTTCGGTTAGCTCATTCAGGTTCCTTTCAATTTTATCCTTAGCAGCTTCAGCTATTAACGCTTTTTCACATAAATTGCTATTTTCTATTAACATATTGTTCAAATGTTCTGTAACTTGTTTATGTTTTTTCAAAAGTTCTGAGTATTTGGTTTTTTCTCTATATAATTCTTCTTGTATCTGTTCATTATTTTGTTCACTCACTGTTGGTATTTTGCCTATTAGTTGCAATCGAAGTTCATTTACTAGGTTGTTTAATCTGTAGAAAAACAATGTTTTATATATTATACTAGTGGACAGTATATTCTATAGTTATCGTTTTCTAAAACTGGTTTTGGTTGATATTTATAATACGGTACTTTTTCAGTTATAAAGTTATATTGTATTCCTAGTTTTTTATGTATAATGGCCGCTACTTGGGCGTGATGATGTTTATAGTCGCTCTGAGCTATAGACTTACAGGCGCCGGTTATATGCTGTATTGTATCTGAACTACTGTGGCAATGTCTGCAGATATCTAAAATGTTTGGTCTTCGGATTATATATTTCAAATAATTCTTTGTCTCTATTACTAGAATAAAACCTTCTGTCTCAGGGAAGAGATCACCTCACCTTCAGCCAAGCGTTCGACGCAATTAAGTCGACGTGTGGTTGTTGTAAGTCATGGTGATGTCTTCCGTGCAGAGATTTCTGGTTCCATTCTGCTATTTTATCACTGTTTAGAGTTATATTTTCATTGATTTGTTCATTTCTATCTTGAAGGTTAAGAGGTGTCAAGTGTTTGTCAGCTGTTACTATGAATTTGGGCAAAAGTGATTTCTCTGATTGTACATTTATTATTATATTGAAAATATAAAATAATATGAACCAATTATGATTTTACAATACAAATGTAAATATCCTATACACTACACTACTTCTACTACTTGCAATATAGATAACACGGCAGCAATCTCTATATCAATATTTGTAAAATGCAAAAATAAAAAAATTGAATACTTTACCTAACAATCTCAGCAGCTTTAGCATCTTTGTTAACTATGGGCTTGTTACGTATACGCCTAGCCCGATCCGCGTATCGCAGTGTGGAGACAGTTTCATCCAGATTGTAGTCCGCTGGACTCAAGCATGCCACCATGAGAGTTAACGAATTACCTCCTAAACTGTCTGTGAAGCGATAATTACGCTTATAAGTTTATTTTGTTGAACACCTTAATCTGAGGAAGGTACTGTAGAGATATGATAAATGTTCTAGTTTTTTTAATTGAGGGAAGCTAAGATATAATTAGAAAATTTCCACAACTCAGCTAAAATATTTTCGTACCTTGTAGCAATCTAGTGAGCTTGCTGTGTCTATAACTAATAAAGCTTCTATTGGTTCCATCTCCGAGTGCTGATATCACATTGCCCAACGCCAACAAGCCTTGGTTGATCTTGACGCCTTCTTTTAAACGCTCCCCACTCGCTTTCGTCTTTTTAATTCGCTCAGAGCCAGCTAAGTCCACTAAGTGGAACTTAGATGTCGTTGCTATATTCCTGAAATAACAAGATTTTTTATTGTTTTTTTAGCTTTACGCTATATCCCGCACACAATCGGGTGGGCAAAGGGAACTTAATGTTAAGACATTTCGCTCCCATTAAGACACTTCCGTTCTCCACTTTCCACCGAAATCTGGAGGAAATGCGTGTTGGGTCGCGGAAATCAACGCTGTGCTTTGCTGCGTTACCAGAGCGAAGAAATGAAAATATTAAAATATTTCGTTGCATCGATTGGGAATCGAACAACATGCTGAATACGAAACATGCTATACTAAAGAACATGCTATATACGAAATAATCTTTATATCAATAGACAAAGTTTTAATGAGGTAAAACAAAAAAAAACTATTATAAATATCCAAACAAAGCATAATAAAATCCATCAAATATAATTCTTTCAAATTCTTAAATTATTCTGATTCTATATAAAAGAAAATGTGTCTTCAAAAGAACAATCATCAATCATTTACATTTCACTACTTGCAACTTACTTGTCACTCCGGCTCTCTTTAGAGAGGACAATAGTGAAAACCGCATGACTTCTACTAGAAGCCTGGTTCATGGCGGTGGAGCCTGTCACGCGACCTGAAGAACCACTTTCTAATGCCATCATGGTCTCCATTTTTGATGTTACTGGCATCTCAGTGATACCTGAAAGTTGATAATTCATACTAAAGATAAACACAAAGGGGTAGGAAAGCTTACGAAAACAGTTAAGGCGTTTCTGAGATTAGCCTTTAACAACACACAGACAAACAGACAAATTTTAAAACCATTAGAGAACATGCCAAAATAATAGTGATCATTGATCACATATTAATACATAATAAGATATAGATAAAAAATCCTAATGCCAAGAAAAACAAGAAATTACCGAAATCGCCACTTAAATTTCGTAATTATCACAACATATATTTTGTATTATTATGTAACATCTACTTATATTGGTCCTACACAAAAAAATATTATTATACCTATATAAGTATTGGTAAATAATGTATTGTTTATTAAATTAAAAAATTAAATCAGCTTCACGCTGTGTCCCGCACATAGCAGGGAAGGCAGAAAGAACCTAGTGTTAAGACACTCCGTTCTCTACTTTCTACCGAATTCTGGAGGCATTGCGTCTTGAGGGGGAGAACTCAACGCCGCGTTTGCCTCGACATCAGAGCGGAGAAATGGAAACCTAAATAAATATTTCACTTCCTCGAGTGGGGATCGAACCCACAACCGTCGCGTTACTGTCACACCCTTGTGCCGCTGCTCTACGACGGCCGGATTGTTAGAAATCAGAAGTGAAATATATTCTCGAGGTATGCTCCTGCTGTCGACGACGTGAAGTATATTTTACAGCACTGATCGACGTTTTCCCGAGAAAGACTTGCGCGACCAGAATTAACAGCGTCCACTGTACTATCATCTGCAGAGTAATTAATGCAAAAATCCTTTAACATGTTATTGATATGCAGAAGAAACACTGTACACACAACACACACAACACGCGGAGTGGAGCAAATACCGTCGACAGCCACCTTGATGCCGCGCCCAGTGAGAAAGCTGGCGATCCACTAGCACAAATTCTCGGGAATCCCATAGGATGGAAGGCCTTCACCATGTCCAAACTAACTGCAAGTAGCTGCAGCCCAGCAATGGGCTAGGTAAATCAGAAGATCACCGGTTGAGTGACCATGTTGGAAGCCATATTGACGGTCATTAATCAATCGGTGACCAAGAGCTGGCTATTGATGACACTCTCCATGACTTTTGAGAGTACAAGTATATAATACATTATAATATTATTTTAAGTATAAAGCAAGCCTAACTGCATTTTGAGTTAACTGACAAAGTGACAAAATTGCACAAAACGTATATACACTAGGTTACAGAAGTCAGCAATTAAGCAAAAATAAATTAAGAAAAAAAATAAAGAATTGAATTGAATTCTTGATATAAGGTGTAGTGTTCGAGCGTGCCAGTTGAGCACAATTCATTTCGCCAATGTCACGTTGTATAGAAAACACACGAAGGAAATTGACCGGTAATAAAAAAGATAAATATACACAATAATAGAATGCATGTAAAAAAAAGAGATCCAGTGTAAGTACAGCCTTCACCTAAAACAAAACAAACACATATTTACAATATATACACAACAAATTAGATTAGTAATAAATAATATTTTACATGGGTGTTAATTTAAAGTTTTATTTTGTTATGTTTAATATATTTACATAAAAATTTACATAAAGGACTAAACACAAACATTAACAAACACTAAAAATTTAAAGGACCAGGGACTTTATAAGAAAGGATATCATATAAAGGACGATAACTCGTCCTTTTCTCTTTGTCCTAAGTTAACACTTAGGACAAGAGAAAAGGATGTGGGAAGAGGAGCCGTCGTCTAGGCCACATTCATACAATGAGTGGTCTCTGACCCTGATTTTAGCTAGATGCACAGGAGTAGAAGCATGCCCAAGACCCAAGCGACAGATTGTTGTAATAATCCTCTGTTCAATAAGTCTTTGAGAATAAAACCAAGGTCGCCTAGGAATCTCAGGTTGAATAAAGGCGTAATACTTACCTATATGGGACTTTGACTCACTCCAGAAATTATTCCAGGACTTATGTAGATGAATATCCGCAAGGGACGTCAGATCTTGGGCGGAATTGGAGAAATGGTCTAATGTGCCACACTGGATAGCTGATTTAGCGCAGGTGTCTGCAGATTCATTCGCACTGATTCCAGAATGTCCTGGAATCCACTCCAAAGTAACATCCAAACCCTTAAGATGACATGAGTATAATTCTTTACGAATCCTTAAAACAATTGAAGATCTCAATCTACTATGAAACGGCTTCCCTTTAAGGCCATTAAGCAGCTTAGTGAGTCAGTAAAAACAACCGACTGTTTAAAATAGTGGGAATGTGTAAACAGGACTGTTTCTAACAAAGCAACAGCCTCGCCTGTGAACACAGATGATACGGGAATAATTTTGAATTTTGGTATCCACAAGCTGCACCAACACAGCTCTCCTTCGAGAGCTTCGATGCATCAGTGAAGATAAGGAGGTGATTTGACCAATCGAGTTGAACTATTTCCTTAAATTTTGTGTTGGTGCCAGGATCTCCTTTGGTTAGGCCAAGATTTGTGACAATAGAAGGAGAATGAACTAGGGCGTTATACGGCTTAAGGAATAGTGGATTAGAAGGAAAACAAGACAAAGGATTAGGGAGACAGGTAAGTCTAAGGAAGCTATCAAGCAAATATGGCAATGGTTTGCCTTGACGGATGAGATCAGCTAACTTAGATAGCTTAGACCGTAAATGATGGGAAGACAGCTGCAACATTTTACTCACAAATCAGTCAGAAAGGAATTGTCGGAATGTAGGAAGTGGAGGATCTACACACTCCAGGTAGGAGGTAGGTTGGTAGGAGTGGACTTCATCGAGTAGAAGACATTTATATTGTATTTGATTTAATTTTTCATTAGCTAATTTATTAAAGGGGTCTAACACAAATAATTCATAGTCAATATGACTAGAATTATAGCATTGTACAGTAGTTTTTGAGTATAAGCGTGTGTGCCCACCACACACCAAACACAGCTCTCAAAGCATTAAGGCCTTTTTCACATTTCCTGCTGAGATATTCAGCACGAGCAACTCCATTCAGTCATTTATTAAGTATTATGCCTAAAAATTTGACATTTTCTGTTAGATGAATGGTTATCATACAAAATTTTAAAATTTGGAAGTACTCTTTTTTTTGTAAACACTACCACTTGACATGTAGCTACCGATAATGCCAGGCCATGATCAGAAAGCCGCAGGTTAATATAGTGCAAGGCAGTATTTAAACAATAAGTTATGTCAAAAATTAAAGAATAACCACTTACCAGGCAAAATTACACCTTTGTTGACATCTTCTCTAATTTCAATAATGCTATGATTTCTTGCTTTACCAGATAGCAAATCATAATATTGCTCCTGATACAGTTCCATAAATGAAACACTAACTTTAAATATAAATTTATCTTCATGCAGTTCAATAAAGTCAAATATGTCGGCTACAGCTTGTGGTATTACACCTTTAATTTTCATAACAATTTTATTAAGCAGAATTTTATTATCTTGAAAATTAGGCACAGTGCCTTTTAAGGCAAGGAAAAATACTTACCTAATTTATTGGAGTCCCTATCAGATCCTGAGTAATTTGTTCCCATTGTGTATGTTTTTCCAGAACCAGTCTGGCCATATGCTAATATTGTCACATTATATCCTGTTAAATTAAATTGCTTTAGAGTATATTTATAAATAAATTATACTTTATATATAGTAATGGAGTTAGTTATAACTTAGAAAAGAGCAACTGTTGAGTTTCTTGCTGGCTTTTCTCAGCAGAACCATATGTTAATTCAACAATTCAAAAGTGCTTATAACAGTCTATTTGAATAAGGAATATTTTGAATTTGAAATATATTAAGTGTTAAATAGTCATATTAAATGTAGATTTTATTATGTTGCCTTTACATTATGATTTATGATTTAAAAAATATTAAATTGAGGCCAGTTGTGGTGTTGTGACACAAAGTGTGACTGTGAATGTGACTAGTTGTGGGTTCAATCCCCACTCAAGAAAATTAAGTATTTATTTAAATTTATATTTCCATTACTTCACTCTGGTTTCGAGCCAAAGCACACAACACTAGGTTCTTCTGCCTAATCTGTGTGTGGAATACATCGTGAAACACAAAATAATAAAATTTTCTAAATTCTACTCAATTTCTTGTTTCCAAAATAACATAAATACTAAAATAAAAAAATGTATACCTTGGAAAAGTTTCCCAATTAATTCTTTTACTGCAGTATCATAAAACTCCTGTTGAGTAATATGATGGGGAAACACATAGTTATAAGTAAATGCTAAATCTTTTATTTGCACTTGGGGTCCTCCGGACACAACATTTATACATTCTTCACAGCCTCTTTCAGTTTCAGTTGCCAATAAAGGCCTTATTCTTAGGGCGACTTGCACCGTGTCAATAGTATTTTTATTGGTTTCCCCTTCCAGCATTTTGGAAAATTTTGTCAATTTTTTGTTAAATTTAAGCCTTAATGTTAATCCTAAGCCTTAACGTCCAAGTTATGACCGTTATTACGAGTAATGACAACTTTTGTTTTTTTAAGTGGCCCTTTTTCTTAACAGCCAGTGACTAAAAAATAAATTTGCTGTATAAATCAAGATAATACAATAAATATTTTTTCAATAAACAGCTAAATATGTAATTAAGAGAAAGAAGTGATAGAAGAACATGTTAGTATAAGAAATATCATGTAACGGTTAATTAACCTACATTTATATTAGAACAACAAAATATCAATAGCAATGTTATTACAGAATATTAAGAAAAACCTAATTTTAATATCAGTTTTCACGAAGAAAGCTCACTTTTTAAATTCCGTCATTAAAACTAATTTTGACAATTATTAAAAAGAACGGTTGGTTATATTCCATCCAGTGCAGTATTCAAAATTAATGATACCATTAAAGAATACATCATACTTCATAGAGTTACTTCATAGAGTTGGTTGCCATTTATTGTCAAAAAATAGTGTATTACACAAATATACAAATATGGCATGTAACAAAAATAAAGTAATGTAATTTTTTTTTAGATAAATTAAAAACAATCAACTTTTAGCCTTTTAAGTTATTTACTTTATGTGGTGCTTGTACACTTATATAATATGTATGATTGAAAACATTATCTATATTTATATATAAGGACTTGTCCTCACTGAGGTAAGACGCACGCACAGCCGTAATCGCTGGTGGTAGAAACTTGAAATTTAGACAGATGTTTACTTTCGTGATCTGGACTATAATAAAACAATGTCTCTTTTCAATGACAGCTAATAAACAGTCATTTATTTATTTTGCTTTTTATTTTAGATATCATTACAACACCCCCACTATATCTAATAATACAAATACACTAAAACATTAAACAATGTGTACAATCTTTCTAGAAATTTATTATGTTTAATGGAACATAAACTTTTAGTAAATAGATCTGCAGGCATTTCAGCAGTTGGCAAATACTTGACATTCACAATATTGTTTGCTACACATTCTCTACAAAAATGATATTTAATGTCAATGTGTTTGGTTCTCTTGTGGAAAATTGGATTCACAGTTAACTTTAGAGCACTTTGATTATCATTAAAAAAATCAATACTGTACAATTTATGTGTTATTTCATATTAGAGATTACGCAAATACACTGTTTCTTTACACGCTTCAGTAATCGCCATATATTCGGCTTCACTATTGGATAAGGCGACAGTTTTCTGTTTCTTTGCCTCCCATGATATAACACAGCCAGATAAAGAAAAACAAACTCCAGTGTATGACCTCCTATCTATAATGTTTCCACCCCAATCAGCGTCAACAAACCCTTCTATTACTGAGTTTCCATCAGCATAATACTTTAAACCATAGTCTCTAGTATATTTTAAATATCTCAATAACCACTTTACATATGCAAAATGTTCATAAGAATAACAATTATTAAATTGGCTTAAATATCCAACTGCATATGCAATATCTGGCCTAGTTAAAACTACAAGATACATAAGACATCCAATTATTTGTTGATATGGAAAACTACTTACACAATGTTCATTCTTGGATACATTTAACTGAGTTTCCATTGGAGTCTGAACAGGTTTTCATTGTGTCATGTTAAATTTATGCAACAACTGATCAATATAATCTCTCTGACTTAATGCTATTGTTTTCTTACATTTATCAACAGTAACATTTACACCAAGACACTTTTGTATTTCACCCAAGTTTTTAAGCTTGAAATGACTAGCAAGAACCTGCTTTAAATGCTTAGTCTCATTAGTATTATTAGAAAAAATAAAAAAATCATCGACAAACAATGCTACAATAGTTTTCAACTGATCTTGCATTTTGGTATACATACATGGTTCTATTTTAGATCTAAAATAGCCTATGCTTAACAAACATTCATCTATCTTCCTGTACCACGCTCTTTACTTTAATTAAAGCTCTCTACTTTAATTTAAGTACTTGACCCTTTTCTGTTCTTTCAGTAAAACCTTTAGGTAAATGCATATAAATAGTTTTCTCAAGAGAACCATTCAGGAAAGCAGTTGTTACATCAAGATGTGTTGTATCCAAACCTAGTTGTACTGTCAATGCAAAAAGTAGCCTAAGAGTAGTATGTCTAACTACAGGAGAGAAAATTTCAGTAAAATCTACACCTTCTACTTGTGTAAAGCCTTTAGCAACTAGACGCGCACGATATCTGACTTTATTTTCACTGTCATACTTTTTTCGAAGCACCCACTTGCACTGCACAACCCTACCATCTTTCGGAGCATCACTTAACTCCCATGCATCACTGTCTTTAAAACACTGTAACTCTTCTTTTACAGCCAACTTCCACTGCTCCTTTTCTGGTCCATTTAAATCCATCCTCAAAAGATAAACCTGCCACATCATCCCGTAATTCACTGTCTACACACAGGTTTGATATCCCATTTCTTTCTGGAACCTTCTTTATCTGTTGGGGCCGATCTTGCAGTCTTATTTTTATATCATTGTTTAGTGAGCTGTCTGCGTCTTCATAGTCGCTTGGCATGTATGTATTATCATCATCTTGAAAACTCTCTGATGAACTTACAGAGCTGTTTTCTCTTGGTATTGGTTCACTTTCTTGTAGTTGTGTATCATCAGTGCTATCCCCCACTGAATCAATATTCTGACTATGCACCTCAATGAGATGTTCAGATTTTGATTCCTTCTCAATGATGATCACATCTCTACTAGTTGTCACACTCCTAGTTTCTGGATTGTAGACTCTATATCCTTTTACATTTTCTGGAAATCCCATCAGGATACATTGATCTGCTTTTTTGTCCCATTTCTTGCACTTTTCTTTTGCCACATGGACCATCACAGTACTTCCAAATATTCTGATATGACTAATATTTGGTTTGGAGCCAGTCCATAATTCATATGGGGTTTTATTATTCAATGCCATTGCTACAATTTGATTTTGCAGGTACACTGCAGTATAGTGGCCTCACCCCAGAATTCTTTTCCTAAATTTGCATCAAAAAGTAAACATCTTGCCTTTTCCACAATTGTATGATTAAATCTTTCACACAATCCATTCTGCTGTGGTGTGTATGGATTGCTCTTTTGATGAATTACACCAGCAACTATTCAAGTAATCTTCAAATTCTTTGCTGCAATACTCTAGACCATTATCACTTCTTAATACTTTGATTGTTTTCTTTGTTTGATTTTCTTCCTGAGATTTAAAAATTTTGAAAAATTTTAAAGTCTCATTCTTGTGTTTCAGAAAATAAACAAATGTCATACAACTGTAATCATAAACAAACAGTAAGAAGTATCTTGAGCCTCCTATAGATAAATTTTCCATAGACCCACAAATGTCCGTATGCACAATATCTAGTAGATTACTGCTTCGATGGCCTGTACTTTTAAATGGTAACCACCATTGTTTCCCTTCACAACATGTTGTGCATGAAGATTTGCTTATGTCAACTTTTTCATCAAGTTTCATACCCTGCACCGCATTCTTCATCTGATTCAAATAATCTTTGTTTACATGTCCTAATCTGCGATGCCATGTTATTCCTGACACCACCGATGCTGCCAAACATTCTTGTTTTAACAGATTGACTTTGTGCACTCCGTTCATCAACACTGCTGTAGCAACCAACACATTCTTCTGATTATATACCGAACAACCATCTTCCGTGAAAGATACACTGTTGCCTTTCGTAATCAGTTGGCTTACAGATAACAAATTCGTGGTGAGACTTGGTATATTCGTATTCACGGTTGTCCGTTACTGTCGTTATTTTTACATCGCCAGTACACGATACTGACACCTATTCACTATTTGCAATTGTTGTTGCAAATATTCTTTGCATTGTTCATACTGTGCATTTATAACCCAACTTTCATTTGCTGTAAGATGCACACTCGCGCCCATCTTTGTAGAAATTTCCACTCAGAAACACTGCGCTAAAAGCATTCGACTGTATTCTTTCCTTATTTATTCTTTTATTTGACGAGTTATTTTCATTATTTGTACATTGGTTTTTATAATGGCCGAACTGTTTACATCGATAGCACTTTATCTGTTTGACGTTTGACTTCGGTAAAGTAGTGTTGCCAACGTCACTTTTTCTGGCCATAGACAAATTCGAATTTTATTTTCCTCTGTACTTAGAATGAATTGCAAAAGCACCACTAACTTCACTCTCATCATAACTTGCCAAATCCATATCCAGTAGCGTTGCCAAACTATCGATTGTTTCGCAATCGATAGTTGTAATCGATACTATCGATTGTATGCTAATTCGCGATAGTATTGAATATGATTCTTAAAGCATAGCTACAAGATGAAATGAAAAGAACAAGAACCATTTTTGTTACATTTCTTTTCATATTTTGGTGAAAAGAAAGATACTATCGCAACTTAGCATGTGTACGAGCAAGCGCGTACATGTAACGCGTAGCTTGCATTTATTTTATATGACCTAAATTACTCAATACCAATATTTTAATTATAATAAGTCAGTTCATCGCTTTCGGTCATTAAGAGTACCGCGCGTGGCTCAATACATTTTTGCATTTAATTCATTATACTTTTAGATGCATTAATATTATATATTTATTATAGAAAACTGTTTTATTTATAAACACTCGTACCGCATCCCGTGCAGCATGCGATCGATAGTTCACAATAATCGATAGTTCGATACTATCGATACTATCGTTTCATAGAAATTCAATAGTATCGATACTATCGATACTATCGAAAATATCGATACTATCGTTTAAAATAACGATAGTCCTACTATCGGACAACTATCGATAGAATATCGATAACCTATCGATAGTCGACTATCGATCGGCAACACTAATATCCAGCAATTTCGTTTTGATGGAATCTGCTGTTATAGGTATTCCGGAGTGCTCTATTGCCATAATCATAGGGGAGAAACGATCAGGCAATCCCGCCAACAGCAATGATCCTGCCCACTGGTCATTTATTTCAAATCCTGTTCCACCAAAATTTGGATGTTTTTCCAGCGACTATCTCTATCAGTGTTTAGGTGTGAAGTACCGTCTCGCTCTATTGATGACCCCCAGTTTCTTCGAGGCCAACTTGGCTTTGCTTTCCAGATGATCGCGATACTGGCAGTCACTCGAAACATTAAGGCCCAATATGCTGATACTGGGCGTGGCTGTAAGGGGAGTGTTCTGAAAGACTGGCGATACGATTAATGGGTTTGTTTTTGTGGTTAACGCGCAAACTTGTGTCTTCAGGGGGTTAAATTGAACCAAATTCTTTTCAGCCCATGAGGAGACATTCTCGAGGGATGCCACAACAGAAGACACGTGTTTATTTCGGCACTGTTCAGCGTTTTCCCGAGAAAGACTTGCGCGGCCGGGGTAAACAGCGTCCACCGTGCATATCATATATCATCTGCATAGCAATGAATGCTAGAATCCTTCAGCATGTCATTAATATGCAAGCATTCTTAACATATAACGTAATTACTGCCAGTAATAAGTGTAATATTAACTAATAGTACAACACCAATATCTATAACTATTGGTTATTATTCATATATCATAATTTACCAATAATTTGTGGTGGGGGATAAACAAAGTAAGAGAAAGAAGAATGAGAAATTGACAAAAATGATTTTATTTAATAAATACCTATATCTAAACTGAAATACAAAGGTGTTTACTCAGATCTCGGCGTACCGACTGCGTCTAATAATAGCGGAATGTTTATGCGCCATCGCCACTACACCGATACCTACCTGTCAGTTGTTACAAGAATGTTGCCATCAAAGATTAACGTAGTGAAGAGAACAACCGTTTTGTAAAATAAATAGTTGCTAATTTTAAAAAACATGACTATATAAGACTATTCCCTGCCCCTGTACAATGCGCATAAAGAGCATATTTTAAGAAGAGCAATGGATGAGTGGAATGGAAGTATCACAGCTGCAGGCAAAGACACGAGCAACCTCAGGTATGCAGACACTGCAGACACACTGCACTGTTCGCGGCATCAGAGATAGAAATGGCAAAATAGTGCAGAAAGAAAGCGACTTGGTTGGCTCACGATCAAAAGAACAAAGACATGCAGTTAGAGATGATGATGATAGAGACGACTAGCTCCTATTATGCTAATATAAGGCATGAAGAACTTTTTATATCTTGGGTTTTTGGTCACTGACCAAATGGCTAACAGTGCAGTGATCAAAGTTACTAGAATAAGACAAATAGAATTTTCTCTAATGTCATTAAAACGAGACTAGAAGAGACTTTGGTGTTCTCCATATTATTGTCGGTAGTCCTGGATTAATTTGTCTGAAATCTTAAATATTAGTGTCTGAACACTTGGTTGCCATTGCCTACCCTGCTTTATTCGATAAACAGATTGAAATTATAAAAATATTTAGCGATTTGAAACATATATCATGCCAAGTCGATTCTCCGTTAGATGATCTATGCAAGGCCAGTGTGCTCGAGCTTACGCACTCATTACGAAACTTCGCGCATCGGATGTAGAGCGAACTAAATATAATACTTGTCTTGCTGACTGTCTTTCTGCTGCTATTATTATATGGAACTCAGTGTGGACACCACCTTCCGTGAAGTATACTTAAAGGAATGTCTTAACATTAGATCTATTCTGTCAGCGTTAAGCTAAATAAACATATTTAAACTTAAATTGACCATAAAAAAAATTAAAATAACTTTATTCAAAATAAGAACTTGATGAACACAACTTCATTGCGGAATAAAAAAATCTCATGATTTCTTGTTACAGATGGAATTTTGAGGATTACTTTTTTAGTTCTCAGTCATAACTTAATTCCCCTACACCCTTTTTATCATAGAACCTCTAGGAATACAGCTTCACGCCATCCTTACATGGTAGAAATTTCTAACGCACGAAAGTCAAAGAAACGTTTTGAGGCTACATTCTTTATCCGCACTGCGAGAGATTGGAACTCATCGCCGGCATCTGTATTTCTGCGTGCACCACCGTAGACCGCATCAACGCTCATTAGGCTTGATAAAACACACAGACAGTTTATATAAAGATATATGTATGTGCAATGGCGGCCTCATGGCAATATCATAATGTGTGTGTGTGTGTGTGTGTGTGAATTCAAAATAACCGTGATTTTTCAAGATTTTAGTATGTTACATATAAACAATTTTGATATTATTATCTGTCTGATTTTGTGTTTGTCCGAGCAAAACACTACTGTACTGTACTGTGTAGTAAGTAGCTGTACCACTTTTTATGGAATTTTCATTGACGACTGACTGAAGTAACATATAGGCTACTGTATATCACGAAGTTAGCGGGGTATAGGGATTTTTCCGGAAAACACTAGCTACAGTAGGTTAATAATGTTATAATAAGAAATATGTATAATAATCGTGAAAATCAAAGAACCTACTATATAATAGACTTCTTACCTAACTCTTCTTTTAAATTGGTCTTAAAGTTTTAATTTTATTGGTTGTATTATACTAAAAAAGTTTTCACAATATATTTCGGTCATACACAAATCGCGACCTAAATGTGTACGAAAAAAAAGTGAAATATTTGTTCAAAATCACACTCATTTAATTCTTATAGATTAACCTAATACAGGAAAAATATGAGACCAGATCATTCGTTTTCGAGAAAGATATTCGATGCATAATTTTTTTGATGACCACAGAACGGACACAGTTCTACAGAAAAGTATAAAGTATTAGTGCTACATGTATTTGATTGGTTTCCTACTTCTAATAATAATCGTATTGGTTAATAACGTCCTTGATTACGATATGACATCAATATTGTCACGAAAAAATTAAAAAAATCTAGTAAATGTCAGATTCATACAGCAGATTCCTTCAGTCTTAAAAATGTAAGGTAATAAATAGAAGAAAAATATAATTTCTTACAATTACTGAGTAGCAAGTATATTAATCCATGTTTTCTTATCATTATTTGTTTGTTCATAATAGTTTCAGTTACTGCATAACTCAACGGAACTAAACTCAAAATCCTTATTTAAACAATGAATAAATTTATAAACAATGTTAACGTAACGATAATGATACTGTAACAAATACTAGCCTCTTAAAACAATAAGAAAGAGTCCTAATCAAACTAAACAATATCTATTCAATAATGAATGCCCAACAATTATATCGAAAAAAATTGATAAAATTAAGCTTTCTTCGTCATTTTCAAAAAACTCTTTGTTTCTTAATCAGATCTTTAAGTAAGGGATCATGTCTCAAATTTGTAAAAATTCAACAGATAGATGATGTCTTAAGTTGTAGCGACTGATAAACAACGAGTAGTAAGAAAGACCCAAGTGTGTAAATAAAGTTTTTAATCCACCAAAATGGATTAGTTGAGCTTTTGATCCATATTTACAACAGTAATTTTCAGAGAATAATAATAATAAACTCACAGGGCAGCTTGTGGCGAGCTGTTGGGGAGTGGCGACCCCACGGACCCGAGTCCTCCGGAGGGGAGTTGTAATCTATCCCCCGCCTCTGGCTTTCCTTTATTGGCCGGCAGAGTGCAGCGCAAGAGCTATATGCTCGAAAGGGTGGAAGTGCTCAAACGTAATGAGTAATAACAGGGAATCCCGCTCACGAGTTCCTCGTGATGGTGTGCTCTGCTGCTGCTTCTCTCTACACCCTTAGCCGACCACCTCAATGTTGCGCCCGAGGAGGTAGGAGGCGTCACCAACCATTCAATTTGAGACTATTGTAAAGGCGGACGTCCAGTAGTCTCATCCAATAGCCAGTCCATCCAAATTCCATTCCATAGTCCTAGTTTAGATTTCCATATTTTCCATAGTTCCTACGCATTAACCGTCGACTATCTCTGGGCAATTACCTGTGGTTGCCCAGCGATGGATCCCGGCTGATGCGCCTCAGTAAAACATTTGTATATTCTCTTAAGGGCCTCTACGTTTTGGACCTGTGTCCCCACGCAAGCCTTCCAAAGGACCGGGTTCTTTTGAACCCGTGAATCTTAAAAGAAAAAAAATATAATAACAATAATATTTATTAAATTAATAATTTCATACATAACAATAGCAACTTTAATTGGTAATAACTGCAGAAGTATTAACTTTGTTGTTATTAGTTAATAATAGCATCTTGTTTAGCTCTACTTGTCTCACGTCTTCGTTTTTTCTTCTCTTCATTACTTTAGTGCACCCCATATCTATTTGAATAGGGCAATGTGGCTTGAATAATGTAAAAAAGCTAGCTAAGCTAAGATTTCGTTGTTTAAGGTAATAACTTAAACCACTTGACACTTGTAAAATGCTATATGTTTAGTATAATCTGAAACATTAGCTACATTTAATTTTTCAAGATATATACGATACATTGATTTTATTTTGGTCATTATAAAATAGCAAAAAAGCTATTAGTTTAGTTTTACAAGCGCAAGCATAAACAAATAAACAAAAAAATGATTTTGACATTACAACATATATTTTTATTATTAATAGTATTTTATGTGGACATACATCTTTCCTGTGCACACCTAGAGTAACAGAAAATATGTCAACAGAAAAGATTTTCCAATCGAAAATCAGCAATGGTCTTTAGTTTTCAAGGATAGAGAAATGGCAAGTGAGATTTCAAAAATACTCCTTTAAAGCCATTATGCCTATATAATTACAAATATAAGTAGCACATACTTACCAAAATACACTTAAACATAGGAAAGACTCACTGATCTTTTACAAAATGAACAAAATACACGATTCTTTTAATTGGAATATAAAAATACACATCCGTCTTGCGTAATGTGTGTAAGCAAATTATAGCTGTCTAATATTATTAGACTCTTAAATTAAAAGATATTACATTTATGGTAACTTTAGTAGACATTTTTTTAAATGCAGATTTTTTGGATCACAGAAAAGAGTCAGATATGTGTAACACCTTGTTTATTAGAAATTATAGTAAAAAGGCTGAAGAACATTTTGGAAATTATCAATAAAATATCAATTCAAGTATATTCTACGCTCAAAATATGTGTGATTTCGATGACACGGGCGTAATAACTTAAATTACAAATTTTTGAAACTATGAACTACGAATCTGAAGAACAGAACAGTAGGCAGTACGAACAGTGCACAGAAGGGGACAAATGAAGAAATTTAAGGTTTTTTCTCTACATTTTTTTTAAAAATTTTATGTGTAGACTATCCACTTATCATAAGAAGGTTGGCATAGTCAAATTTCGAATGGAAAATCGTTCTATTTTCTTTTATTTATTATTGCTATTGTAATATAACACTCATATGAGTATGACCCATTTTGGCACCTGTAAACAAAAAAGAAATGGAATTTAAAAGATAGTGTTAATACACTTTGTGCCCCAATTTTCTTCGCATTGCATATTGGATGATGTACCTTAACGCCGCGCTTTGTCTTGTTCACAGAGCGAGGAGACGAAAATGTTTCATAATGAGTAATGATTAAAGATTTTCACAATTTAAACAAGTTATATTTAGAAATCGTACATTTTAATGTAAGCACGATAAAAGGTGTGGGAGTCACCGGCCATCACCGGAGTGATGCGGCAGTGACTCACAGCGACTGTTTGCTTCAATTTCGAAAAACATCTCGAAAACTCGAGAGATTTACTAAAACTTTACTTATTAATATCGATTTTTATTAGCTTATTTTATTTAAAACGTAATTTATATTTTGACTAGAGACTAGAAATAACCTACAATCATTAGCTTTAATGATGTTTTAGTTTGCGTCGATATCCAATATTTTGTTGTCCACACACACACACACGCATCACACACCATTCCTGAATGAAATTATGAAGAAATAAGATTGTGAGTTCGATTCCTACTTGAGTGTCGTAACACAAGGTGTGTTTCACTTACACTGCGCTTTGTCTAGTTATAACACGACAAGGAAATGAAACTACTAAAGATCAATCCCCGAGATCGATATGATCGACTTATAATATTTACATTTATTTCTTCGTTACAAAATGAGTGCTTCAAGATAAAATGTAACCTTGTCAGTTATATTTACATTCTGATAGACTAACAATCGCGCTGTAGTTATTGCTACTAGTAACAGTATTAAAAAAATGCTAATGCAATTTTCAATAACGTTTTGTTTAAAGATGAATTCATAATTGCATCTTGAAAATAATAAGTTATCTCTGTTTTTTTTTCTTGTTTCAAAGTTAATTTTCTTTAATAAAGTCGACATATATAAAATTTAATGGGTACCCATGTTTACAAAACTAGAAATTGAACTAGTAATTTATATTAAACACTAGCGGCCCGCCTGCGGCTCCGCCTGCGTAAACTACGTTATTATTAATTTCTGTCTCCATGAGTACCTACGTCCTATAAGTGACGTCCATGCAAAATTTGAGACTCCTAGCATTTGTAGTAACGAAGTTTCATACAAACATTCAACCCCAAAAACATCCCCTCAGAAGTCGAATATTACAAATTCCCGTCTTAGTGAGCACCTACGTCCTATAAATAACTCCTATGCAAAATTTCAGATTCCTAGCACTTGTAGTTTCTGAGATTTCGTGATGAGTGAGTGACCTTTCGATTTTATATATATAAGATTGAAGTTAAATTAGCTTCGGCAGAACTGAACGCCGCGTTGTGTGTTGTGTTGTGCCCCACGATTGGCCTCAAAGTTAAGTTTTAAGACATGAATTCTAAAATTGATACATAGAATAATACACAAGTAGGTAACGTATGAGATCGTGAATACAAAACCGTAGTCGCATTCCAGCGCAGAAATAGTCGTCCGTAGGCGGCGCACCTTTACCTACCCGGACTGAATTCACATACACTACGCTTGGCCTGCGGTTTTGCTTGAATATTTTCGTTATTATATGGAGCATTTAAAATTATATAAATAAAATCGTCATGCAATTTAGGTAGTATCCAGTATAAAGGGTGGAAGCCCCGGCGCTCCTTTTTTGGGAACAGCACATAGGGTACAATATTTGAAAGCCATACACACTACTACAATAATACTATTAAAGGTTAAACAACTTTGAGTTTTATCGCCAATACTTACGACTCGATTTCGGAATGAGGCGTGTGCGGCGGCGTCCCCGCGTTATGTGTGCATGCCTTATCCTTAACAAATGGCGTTAATTACATAAGACTGCTGTATGAAAAGCGCCTACGTCGAACTTCCGTTAGTTTATATTTAATACAATAAATTGTCTTTTCAACAATTGCGTAATGTTCTTTTAATTTTTATAAATAATATTTTTTGTGAGAATGACCATTCCATATTCCCCCACATCGAAGTGGAATCGTCATTCGTAGGGTTAATTTGTATTAAGTTTTAATAAAATTAAAGTTAATTTTTAAATCATTTCGGTTTTTTTTCAATCCTCCGTCTGTCGCTAACGTAATTCGTTTAATTATACAACCATAATTTTATTATTTGTTTTGTTTGAAACAAAGCCTATAAAATGTATTAGGCTTTTATAGAGTAGTTACAGTGCTGACAAAACCACTCTGAATAGCAATGTATGCAAAGACTGATGAACCTAGACTTATTTCCGCCTGAAATCGTGACATTGTGTATTGATTGACTCAACTCAACGCAGCTTTTAGCAGGACATGGAATATTTTACATTATTTATTTATATCTAAAGAGTTACTTCCAAACCCATAATCGTAGCAACTTTACTTTACTAGAATTCACTGAAACTTTCTACAAGGGTTCTCATATCATCAATAATAATAAGCATAAGCAATAAGCAAAAAGGTAGGGTAGGGGATTGTAACGCGGCAGTTGTGGGTTCGATCCCGATTAAAGGCTATGAATTATTATTATTATATGAATACTACAGTATTAATACGAATTTAAAATTTCTCCACTTTGGCACCACACGCGGTGCACGGCGCACACAATACGGCGGGGAAGTGGGGGGTGGAATGTCTCAACACCATGTTCCTGCTGCCTACCTTCCTGTAACCGTGATGCAGCGTTAAGCTGATATAATTTTAAATCGAACTTCAAATGGTCGTGATGATATTGAATTCGCTGAAACTTTACTTTTCAATGTAAACATTATTTTTAAAATGATGTTATTATTGCAAAACGAAAGTGATGCAGATTAGTAAATTCATAATTATATATTTCAACACAAAACCAGGCGAAAAACATGTGCCGATCTGGATGTATCCCATTGACCTGCATCTACCCTGAGGGAACCAGGGAATCTAGTGCTTAGTCATTCAGTTCCCCTTAAGGCACTTCTGTTTCTCACTTTCCGCCGATTTCTGGAGGCATTGTGTGTTGAGTGGCAGCATTGCCGCACTTTGCCTCGACATTAGAGCGAAGAAATAAAAATATGAAATATTTCATTTCATCGAGTGGGAAGGCAGTGGAGTGAAAGTCACTACGATACGGTGTTAAGCTGTTGTGGATCCCATCCCCACTCAGAGCAATGAAAGGGTCGGTCGCTTTACACGGAGTGTCTTGATTGACACTTCTCTCTGCTTACTTTTCTGTGTGTGATGGCATCAGCCCAGACATGCCCTGGACACCTTAGTTCCAGAATTATATATTGTGAAATGTATTTTATATTTAGACGTTATATACCTGCTTGATTGCTACGTGATAGCTGTTTCTGCTTTACTAGTAGAAATGAACTAATACTTTTTTAGTGAGGCCGTCGAGGTGCAATATGTACGACGGTTGTGGGTACGGTTGTGAAAACTGAACACTGGCTTCTGCGTTTATTTAATTAGTTCTATAATAGGACAGTTAAATGATTCTATCTTCGAATCCCATATAGGTACATTGAGAAGAGAGACGCTCATAGGAGGATATTAATTTCAGCTACTCCTACGCGTTCTTGACAAAAATAGTCTCGGACAGGCACACACACATGGAGAAATATTTATTTTTATATACAAAATTACAAACTATTATTACGATCTAGCCATTTAATTGGCCAGTAAGTGATTTAAATTTAACCTAGTTCTTAAAAAACTACACTAAGAATTTATCCATCGACACTTTTCGTCGAGAAGACGTCAGAAATACACTTTTATTTAATTACTAGCGGCCCCCCGCGGCTTCGCCCGCGTGAACTACATGATTATTTATTTAATAAACAGAATTGACTGACAAATGTGTTGATGTCAATGAATAATTTAATTTACTCGTTCAAACAGCTTTATATATTAAATTATTTTTTAATTTTTAATTATTTTGGGTAAGGATTTATAAAATTATTAAAAAAATAAGTGTAATGATTGCAAATTACAAAACATACCTAAATCGAATTGAATAATCCAATATCGACATCGAATCTAAAATAATTAATCGATTAAATGAATCGAATTTCGAAACGAAAATATTTAATTGAGAATCTCTTCCTTGGTTAAAAATATAGATTTATCACAAACAAATACAGAATTATTATAAGTATAAGTATAGATAAGAATTGCTTTATATTTGCAGGCAAACTTATACCTTGAGTTCATTCAAATGCCGATAACTTTTTTTAATGAACCGATTTTGATGAAACAAAGATGATAGATGTTAAGTTGAGTTAAAACAAAGCAATGGTGAAAGTTTCAAGTAAATCGGTTCAGTACTTTCGGAGATTAGCGTGATCATACATACAGACAGACAGACAAGAAATTAAAAAAATATATTTTTGCTGTCTATAATTCTAAGTGTCCCTCTATCCATTTTAGTCAAAAATACGAAATGTACAGACAAAATATTTTTACTATTTTATTATATATAGAGATTATACACTACAATCCAGTTCCTTAGCAACACGGATGTCTGTGTCCCGACTTCACATGAAGTCTGTGTTCTTCAAAAGTCTGTGTTCGGAAGCTTCAGTAATTTGTTCTAAAATCACTGTATAATGGCTACATTACTTGGACTACCCACCCCTTAACAGACAATGAAATGATCGCTTAAAGCTGCCATGATCTTCTTTTGAGGCACAGAACCCTAATATAGCTTAAAAATGAAGCAATTTTCGCGACTTTAAAATTTTCAGAGATCTTTGATCGCATGCAGGTGTGTTTATCATGAAACTATGACATAAACAATTTGTCTGGAATTTTCCCCATTGCAATTGCCAAATGTTTGAGTAGTGGCACATGTACTTATACATAGGTACATGTGTAGGCGTGTCGAAGTCTGTAAATAATATCTATTATTAGACACAATCCTATCCTCTTTCTGTTATGCTACGCGGATGATCCTTTTCTGTAAAGGTTTATTTCATTTTTTCATACTTAACTTTAGAGCATTCTGGAGTGGCCACGACCCACCAGCTCATGCCTACCAATGAAGCTCCATTAAGAAATAAAGAAGAATTTCAGTCAAAGCATTTTATTATATAGGTATATGAGCGTATTAACACGCTAAGATTATGATATTGGCACCTGCGCGTGCGCGTCCAGTCTGTCCGGAATACACTGTGCATAACTCTGCACCAGTTATAGTTTCTCAATATAGTTCCAGGTACTTACATTTATCATACAGCCCAGCACAGCGGATAACTAAAATAAGATAAAGAGGACATCTTTGTTCAAACAATATAATTATAATGTATCACCATCGGGACGCAGTTGACAACGTGAAACGTTAGTTTTACTAGAACGAAGAAATAAAAATAATTCATATCCGAGGTGGAATATATCAAAGGATAGATTTCATATTTTCTATTTAATTTTTACTTACAGTAATTATGATTACATTCTTAACCCTTATCTTCGCAAAAAAATTTTTTTTAAGAAAAGCAAAAAATATGCATACTGGTAGCTTCTTTGGGCTATAAAAAACATTTAAAAAATAAATTAAAAAATCATAATATGAAAATTTCGGAAAAACACGATGTATACTATACTATACGTTGCTACACGTACAGGGATTATACCATTTCTAAGAATGTATATTATACTATACATTGCGATGCTTAGGGAGGGTGGAAATGTTACTGGTAGCTTTTAAAATATACTGAAAATTTATTGTAAATAACATGATTTTAAATAAAAACAACTATATTGATGGAAGTAAAAATATTTAATTAAAAAAATCATTCTCAAACAATTTTTTGTTACAAAATAATAATTCAGAGATCCTATTGCTTGCGGTGGTACTCCAAAAAACACCTTCATTTCTTCACACAACAGAGGTGAACCTTACATTTTATGCACATGGTACGTGCCTGGCCAGCAGTACAGCTTTGCAGTACTTGCACATTTGACATCCGGTTATTTGCGGCCAATGGTAATATTTGTCATAGCCAATATCATTGCATGATCGTTAAGATACTGGTTTTGTATTTTTGCTTAGCGGGAAATCGTGTTAATTTTTCACTGAAATGTTTCGACTTAATAGTCGTATATAAAGCTAAAAGTATTTTACTTCCAACACCCATAGTCTCTTCTTCTTCTTCAGTAATAATGCCCGTAAAAGTGTCATCTCTTATGTAGAACAAGAAGTCATACATGATGTCACACACCGGCTCTGATTTAGTTCTTGAAACTCCATTTACAAGGCTTATTTGGTTTATATTGACGTCGATTTTCTTCTTTCTTCATTCTTTCTTGTAATTAATGAATGAATGAAATGTAACAGGCGATTCGGTGGTATCGGCATAAATATCAGCTGCATGCGTTCCTATCTTATAATCAGAAATTTGTAGGAGGTTTAACCTTTCGAGATTTGAATTTATCGATGCTCTGGATCCAATCATTCCAGCTTCATTACTGTTACTAGCTCCGTCACTTGTGTCAGAGTCTGCATTCTCTTCAGGCACTAAGGAGAAAATGCGTCTAGCTCTATCACCCATAGAGTCTAAAACCGAAGCAAAAGAAACATGCAAAACACCAACACCAAATATAAGCCAAACCGTATTGTGTTATAAATAGGTAAATAATGAATGTAATATTATTTGTCCCTTTAATTAGTTAGGTAGTCATGCAGTAATAATAATAATAGTATTTTTTATCGGAATCGAACCCACAACTTTGTGTGTAAGCTTTCTAGAACCACTATATGAAGGCGGCAGTATAACTGTCTTTTACATTATAATAAAATTGGTTTAGTATATAAGAAAGACATACTTGAAATTTACATTTTATAGTAAAGTTCCAAAAAATAATGATCCTGTGAAGTTGGCAATGTATATTATTCTATACACCACCAACGAAAGGTAAACGACTGCAACTGGGGCAATGTATAGTATAATATACGTTATTAAAAAACACGAAAAAAACATACTAATTCATATAGCGACATCAGCATATATATAAAAATGTGTAAGAACATACATTTAGGCATGTGTATTTTATAATAAACATACATATTTAGGAGTACAAACATAAAAAAAAAATAAAACTTACCTTAGATAAATCTGAGCAGTGCGTCTCGACGGTTATTATTGACAATTTTTTTAAAACTATAATAGATAAACTAATATTTTTATTTTTGAAGTATAAATAAATGTCTAGTAATGTCATATGTTCAATAAAATTAAGTTAAAATTTATTTTATAGCTATCATATATTTTTATAAAGTTGTATGTATAGTATACTATGCAAAATGAAGATAAGGGTTAAGCTAGTACACTTACATTTTTCAGTAGAAAAATGTAAAGGATATACCTTTTCAAATTTTCGTAAATGCAACGATATTAATTCTTGCTTAATTTAGATGACAGTTTCTTTGGGGATCGTCAATGAATCACGGAACGGAACGTAACGTAAACGGAATGTAAACGGAACGGAACGTAACGTAAACGGAACGGAACGTAACGTAAACGGAACGGAACGTAACGTAAACGGAATGTCAACGGAACGTAAACGGAATTCACTATGAGGCTTTCAGAGATCACACGATAGGAGCCTCCACGTGGCGCACCCTGGAAGCAGCTAGGTCCGGTAACGCAGGGCCTAGGCTGACTGATCCTGTCCCCACAATGAATTGGAATGTTCCAAAAGCCAGTAACTGCCCTTCTCAGGGCCAAACAAGTGACCACGCCGATTGTGACGAATCTAACCTTAACCCTTACCGAGCAGCTCTCACGGTAATATCTATTAACATCGAAGGTTTTTCTTCCCTAAAATCCGAATTACTCGCGAATCTCTGTAAAAATACCGCTTGCGACATTTTGTGCGTCCAGGAGACACATAGAGATGCAAACCAATCAAGACCCTATATCTCAGGCATGACACTTATAGCCGAGATCCCACATGAAAAATATGGAAGCGCAATGTTTGCTAACCCAGCTGCGATTGTCGATGCTATATCCGTAGCCACCCAAAATGATATAGAAATTATCACCGCTGATTTCCGAAACTGTAGTGTCACATCAATCTATAAACCCCCAAACATTCCCTTTGGCCCAATCGACATAAAAATTACTGATCACCCAGCTCACATTATTATTGGAGATTTTAATAGCCATAGCTCGTCCTGGGGCTATTCCTCTACTAACAAAGATGGTGAGGCGGTTGAGGCCTGGGCTGAAGCTAAAAACTTCACCCTACTACATGACTCTAAACTTCCAGCATCATTTAATAGTCGAATTTGGCATCGGGGATATAATCCAGATCTTATATTTACAAGTCAAAACATCAGTTCCTTATGTAAAAAGAGAGTTCATGAGCCCATCCCACACACGCAACACAGACCTATTTCCTGCCAAATTCAAGCAGCGATAACTCCTGTTGTGGTTCCCTTTAGAAGACGGTTTAATTTCAGGAAAGCCAAGTGGCGGGCCTTTTCTGAGTACGTGGAGTCTAAGCTGATAGATGTAGAACCAACCCCGCAGAACTACGATTTATTTGTGGATATCATCTGGGAATCAGCTCGTAAGCACATACCCCGCGGCTGTCGGTGCTTGTACATCCCAGGCCTTGAGGATCAGTCTGCTAAGCTGCTTTCTACCTATGAATCGCTCTACTCCAAAGACCCTTTTTCTGAGGACACCATTCTGGCTGGAGAGGAACTTATGCGGACACTTGTTGAAAGCCGAAAAAACAGCTGGATTCAGCTTATATCTTCCGTTGACATGACCCATAACAGCAAGAAGGCATGGAACACCATTAAAAAGCTAACTGGCGACCCCCCAAATGCTACAAACTCTGGTCAAGTAACTGCCAATCAAGTTGCCCATCAGCTTCTTTTAAATGGAAAGCCACCCCACCGCCTGCCCAGGGAACTAAAGCCACTTATCTCACCGACTGACAATACCGATGCCATCAGCAAACCCTTTGTACTAGCCGAAATAGTAGCAAGCATTAAATCTTTAAAAAATGGAAAAGCGGCTGGCTTGGACGACCTTACTACGGAACAAATTAAACACTTGGGTCCCGTAGCTATCTCATGGCTATTAGCAATGTTTAACTCATGCCTGAATCTCTGCACAATCCCAAAGGTCTGGAGGCGGGCCAAAATCATAGCTCTGTTAAAACCAGGTAAAAGCCCAGATGATCCGAAAAGTTTCCGCCCCATATCGCTATTAAGCCATACATTCAAACTTTTTGAGAGGATGCTTTTAAACCGCCTGACGCCTTTACTTGAGGAACACCTAATCCCAGAGCAAGCTGGTTTTCGTCCTGGCAAGTCCTGCACTAGGCAAACTTTGAATCTTGTACAGGCTATTGAGGACGGATTTGAAAACAGGAGAATAACTGGCGTTGTCTTTGTTGATTTAACAGCTGCATACGATACCGTCAACATTCGTAGACTCCTAGTTAAAGTTCACAACATAACTAACGATCAAGGCTTCGTCCGCATACTAAGAGATATCTTAAACAACAGAAGATTTCAGGTTCACCTTAATCGTAACAAAAGTAGGTGGCGCAGTCAGAAAAACGGCCTCCCACAGGGGAGTGTCTTAGCCCCGGCCTTATTTTCCATTTATACCAACGATCAACCAAAAACTCCAAACACCCGTCAATTCCTCTATGCCGATGACCTTGCTTTGGCTGCTCAGGCGCCATGTTTTGAGGAGGTGGAAAGTTTGCTGAAGACAGCCCTAAGCGCACTCGACTCTTACTATGACGATAACGCCCTTAAACCCAGTCCCTTAAACCCCGTCTAAAACTCAGTCGTGTGCGTTCCACCTGAGGAATCGTGAAGCAAACAGGCCTCTTCAAATATCTTGGCGAGGTGCTCATATTCAACACTGTCCACAACCACGATACCTGGGAGTTATACTGGACAGGTCTTTAACATTTAAAGCTCACTGCCTGTATACCAAACAAAAAGTATGTGCAAGAAATAATCTGCTCCGTCGGCTAACGAGAACACATTGGGGGGCATCTCCGCACGTACTTCGTACAACAGGCCTTGCTCTATCTTTCTCTGCGGGTGAATATGCGTGTCCAGTTTGGCACGGTTCCGCTCATGCAAAGGAGGTGGACATAGCATTAAATGAGACTTGTCGAATAATTACTGGTTGCCTTAAGCCCACACCATTAAACAAGGTCTACCCTCTGGCCGGAATAGCGCCTCCTAAGGTTCGACGTGAGGTGGCATGTTCTGTCGAAAAAATGCGTCAGGAAAAAGACCCTCGGCACCCACTCTTTGGCTACACCGCACCTCGTGCCCGCTTGAAAAGTCGCCACAGTTTTATTCAAGCTACCAAAGCTCTAGATTGCATTCCGAGTCGCGCTAGGATACGGTTATGGCAGACAATCTACTCGCCACCTTCAGGCTTTGTTCCCCCCAAAGAGTGCCTACCCGCAGGTTACAACTTGCAGTGGCCAACATGGAAGTCACTTAATCGTTTACGGAGCCAGGTTGGCCGATGCAAAGAGCTTCTCGTGAGATGGGGGTACGAACTGAGGGATGGGTCACCCTGTGACTGTGGCGCCGATCCACAAACGATGGCACACTTACTCTCCTGCCCGAAATGTCCATTCACCTGCTCACATGACGATCTGATGGAAGCAACAGATGCCGCAGTCGACGTGGCTAAATACTGGCAAAATGTGATATGAATTCTCCATTCATTGACACGAAGAAGAAGAAGAGATCACAATTTGTATTTTCAACTGAAAAAGTTTAAAAACACTTTTTCCGTGAACTTACTAACTTTAAACAAATACATTTGTATAATATTATAAATTTCATTAAAATATGTTGACGAGTATGATGTATTAACACTTACACTTATTATTCCAAACCACAAAAACAATTTAACCAAGTAGTCCCAAAATATCCAAACAAAAATCTTACCACCAAGTCGGTCGATAAAGTTTATTTTAATCCTTACTCCCGTAAGCCGTAAGTCGTAAAGGAGTCACCGCCGCGCTCGCTGCCAACTGGCCAACTTATTTATGTGCAGTAAAAACTCCAGTGCACTAATGTTGCTGAATCACAGGCTATAATCATTGTAACGTGCGGACGTAGTGACCCAGTGACGCAGTGGCTTCCTCCGCGTTGCCAAACGGATATAAGTTCCTTAGTCTTATCTTCTTAAGATTCCAAGTTTCTTAGTCTTTATTTAAAAGGACAAGCAATTAATTTTACAAAACCATTTAAATAAAAGAAGCGCACAGCAGCGATAGTTTGGGTTCAGGGTTCGATATCAGGCGAATGATCATTTTTCATTTCTTTGCTCTGGTAACAATGAAGAGATGCGACGTCACTCAGCTTGCAAAGTTTCAAAAATTGGACAGAAAATGGAAAACGGAGTTTCTTAACACTACGTTCCATCTGCCCATTCTGTCATATTTGGGATACAGCAGTCTGTTATTCATCTGCACGCTGTATTTCGCACCAAGCAGGGTAGACAGAGGGAATCTAGTGTTATAACACTCCGTTTCCTGTTTTCCGCTGAATTCTGGAGGCATTGTGTATTGGATGGCGAGACTTAACAAATATTAAAAAAAAAAAATCCTTGAGTGAGGAATGAACCTACAACCAGTCGCGTGTACAGTCACACACTTGTGCCCCTACGCCTCATCAACCTCCTCGCCTCATCAAGGATGTTGTTAGTACAAGTTAGTACAGTAAAAATATGAAATGAATCCGTACAAGTGGCCGATGTAATTCTGGCTCCGAATATAATTCTGGCCACCATGAGTCATGTACACGGAAAGCTCTCGGCCCACTTCACCCGCACGTTTATACTTCAACTAACACTTCCCCACCTGCGCGTGCCTCACCTTGTAGAGACCATCTAAGGCTGGAGTTTGAATTGTTATAATATTTCTAAAAAGTAGTAGTTATTGTAGCGTATGACTGTAAACGCGACATGTGCCGTTTAGGCGAACATGGTTTCATTTACTTCGGATATAGCGCTTTAAATTTAAACTTCACGCTTTATTCACCTAGCAACGTAGATAGAGAACCCAGTCCTGAAAACTCCGCCTCACAAAAACATACAGATTCTACAGTATGGTACTAAACGCTGTACATTGTCCCGAGTGAGCGTGGGGCCCGCAACATACAACCCCTTAAAGCCATCATTTCTTAACTGGCTACTTTTGCGGAAAAGGAAATCAACTCGTATTCAACAACAATATTTTATTATTAGCATTCACTGTCGTATGTGAATGGATTTTACAAAATCTATTTTTTAATGAAAGTGCGTTCTTGTTATTGCTCCTATTACCACCACGTCAGGATCCAATGATGGGATCCCCTAAAAATCGAGGGAAACCCTCAAATCCTACAGGCACCTACAGTCTGCGAGGTCTAAGCTGAGCTTTGTGTTTTTGACAACCGGCTTCATGTATATTATAACCCAACATATATGGCTTGATACTTGGGAGACTTACACGATATTCAAGGAACGAATTAGAATATACGCCCGTATATTCTAATTCGTTCCTTGAATTGATACAAAATATTAATTTCAATTCTCTTGTAAATTATTACAGGTGCAAATTGAACGGGACTGTACCACTCGCTACGACTAATAATATTCACGCCTATATGTATGTATGCATCCGTGACGCCATTATATACATATATTTTAAATGTCATGTTAATGACTAAAATGTGATGTATACTGAAATGCTAAAGTTAGTAGTGAATAAGTTTAAAGTAGTCTATCTGGATCACGTATAAGGATCCTATCTGGATCTTCAAGAAAAAATAGACTACTTTAATCTGTGATCTACATTTGCTTGGCATGTCATGGCATAGCGCCTGTACATGTGACGGTTGCGGGTGCTATTACAACAGGTCATTTTAATTATGTAATATGAAAAGAATTATTTTTTGTTTGATTTAATCGCGATGCTCCGGGTTTCTCTGTCTAGCCTACTATGTGTAGGATACTGGTGAATCTTTAAAAAAACGCGATATTAATGCAAGATATTACTAAAATGCTAAATTTCACCATAATCCGTTAAGCTAGTTATCTAATTTGTTATTAATCGTCCTTGTATTCAATTAAACATATTATATAAATACTTTTGTTTTGACTATTTCTTTGCGCCCTTGAAAAATTAAAGGTAGACTTTAACATACGATATGTAGAGATAAATGAGAAAGAAGCCTTTGTTGAAAAAAATATTCCATCTCTCTGTTTCAAAAGCCTCAATTTCAAATAACCATCCAAGTATCAACAACTAAACTAACTAAATCATACTTAAGTCCACGCATTGCTTAAAAACCATGCAATGATTTCTATTCTTATAAGCATCAAATCAGCGGTCACTATTAAATCAATCAGCTATATTTAGATTTATTTGATGTTTGTAAACATGCACCCGTTGCTGAGTGCTTGGGGTTAAATTAAAGAATAGAGGAAGTTCATTGTGAAGTTCAGTGAAGATCGGCCGTCCAACTAACTGTCAGACCGTCGTAACAAAGGAGCAGCTAAGCTGCAGTGCGGTCCTCCTCTGGTGCGCCTCACAATGCATCTCGCTACCAGCACGGCGCCTGCCGGGTGCTACACGCGAAGGGTTTCGCCAAATTTTTGGGCAAAACAAAGAAAACAGAACCGCGACAGCGGCGTCAAGGCGGGCGTGTCTATAAAAGGCCGAGAGGGGGGTGCGCGGGGGTGGTAACACGATCCGCGAGCTCCAGCCGGCCGGCCGCCCTGGAGCCGCGGGCGAGGGCGAGGGCGGCCTCCCCCCTCCTCCTGCCTAACCCCTGCCCTGGTAGGCGGGTGGGGGGAGCGGGGAGAAGGGAGGTCGGCAGCGCGGCTCGTGCGCCCGCGACTCCCGCTCCCGCTCTCACTAGTCGAACGGTGCCCGACCGGTAACGTAGCGCCGACTGCCGACCGAGAGACGAACCAGCGAAAATGTCCGCCGTGGCGAAGACCTCCAAATACACGTACCGCAGCAGCGGCGGTGGCACCACCGACGTCAACATCGAGTACAGCGCCGACCTGAGTGCTCTCTCCAGACTGGAGGTACCGGCCGCGCTAACCGCGATCAGTGCAGTGTTTGTGAAGTGTTTTCGGACATGATAGAATATGTTGTATTTTTCAGGATAAGATCCGTCTCATCCAAGATGATCTGGAATCCGAAAGGGAGCTACGTCAGAGGGTAAGCTTTCGATCGCGCGAAATGTGATATGTGCCGACCGACGACCGACGCAGCCATAGCGGGCGCGCCGGCGCAGGTGTGGGCGGGACGGGGCGGCGCGGGACGGCGCGGGGCGGCCGCGAGCACTCCTCTATTAATACCGCCGCCCACCGTCACCGCCACATTTGCATTTGATATTTAATTACTATCTCTTCAGCTTTTATTCGTATACGTCTGTATTTTAATGTGTCGTAATAGTTAGAACATCTTTTATATATTCATATATAATATATAAAATTAGATTGTGTGATTTTCATCGTAATAAATCTAATTAAAATAAATTACAGTTCGCGTTTTTATCAAACACATCGATAACATTTTTATCGACCATAAAAAAATTAATTCAGGAAATAACACTGTGATAATAATATAAGATAACGATTATTAGTTTAACGAAGCACTAGCACAACGTGATCGAGGCCGGGTTCTCGTCACCGAGATTCGCATGATCTATTTTAGTCGCCTGGAGTCGCCCGCCCTCCGCGGCGCCTTTTAGCAGACGAGCGAAAGATATATTTAGGCGCGTATTGCATATTCTACGAAACTTCAACTTTTGAAACTGGGCCAAACGATGCCCGTTCCTTTCAGAATGCCACAATATTGAAATACAATAATAGACTGCGGTAAAATGGGACGTGAGACGTTGCTCCTACACGTTATTGAATACAGCGCTATAAAGTTGCAAAGTCTTTCTTAAGTCATTTATAGACACATTAAAATTGATTTTATTTGAAACATTTTTTTTATACTTAACGTTTATTATTACGTCACCTATATACTATATACTAAATCTTAACAACAATTTCATTGGACTAAATCTATTAATAAAAGAAAACTTAATGGGACTTGATGGTAATGTATAAATTATATTTCAGATCGAAAGGGAGAAGGCAGACTTGAGCGTGCAAGTGATCCAGCTCTCAGAGAGGCTAGAAGAGGCTGAAGGCGGAGCTGAAAGCCAGGTAAATTTCTCATGCATATATCATGTATTTACACATTTTTAAAGTAGCATTGCTAGTTAAAACTCAATTTATTCAAGAAATTCTTGATAAGGATGGACCACACAAAGGGACTTAAGCAAGAAAATAAAATAACACAGACGCAACAAGGAATCTTTAAGAGATTAAAGGATTCATCTGAACTATAGTATCACCAACACAACACAACTGATTACCAGAAAAAAAATGTATTATATTACCTTGCTCTGCGAAATTGTAGATACAATTTATCATTTATGCGAATTCTGTATGCCTGCCTGCCTGCCTGCGATGCACCATATATATTTACTTAATGTCAAATAAAATGTGTTTCTTTCAGGTTTTTAACATAGTTTGCTTATATAACAAAACTATTCACATTTGTAAAGATTTAGTAAAAATAAAGAAACATTAATTTAAACATAAAGTCATACTACAATTAGCTCAATATACTATAAGTTAGCGCAATTATTAGCTGTAATCATAGTCAAATATGTTCCCAATTCAAGTTTTTTGGGGGCACAATTTGAATGATTTTAAATTTTTTCAGTTCGAGATCAACAGAAAACGTGATACCGAGCTGACCAAACTCCGCAAGCTTCTTGAAGATGTACACCTGGAATCTGAGGAGACCGCCCACCTGCTTAAGAAGAAGCACCAGGAGATTGTGGTCGACTTCCAGGAACAAATCGACAAACTCACTCATAGCAGAACCAGGTAAGACATACGAATTAACATTGTGTACATTATTAACTAATCGGTTAGTATTATATATTAGAAATAAGTGCTACGCGCAAAATTGCGAAAAATGCTGAGCGTCAATCATTTTATTATTGCCATTTTACTCCAATATAATATCCCATATACACTTGTTCCTAACTTGTTATGAATAGACAAATCATTTCTTTGTCTCCAGAGTCGAGAAGGAGAAATCCAAATTCCAAGCTGAAGTTTACGAGCTCTTGGCCCAAGTGGAAAACTTGAGCAAGGAAAAGATCACAATCTCTAAGGTTTGCGAAAAGTTGGAAATCAACATTAGTGAACTCCATGTTAAAATTGAAGAGCTGAACCGCACAATCGTCGACATAACGTCGCACAAGCAGCGCCTGTCTCAGGAAAATGTTGAGCTCATCAAGGAAGTTCAAGACCTTAAGGTAAATTTCTATTCCGCAATAAAATATTAGATCATCTTAAAAACATTAATTTATATGAACTATTTACAATATAATGACTAAACTTCATCACATTTCAGGTGAACATTGAAAACGTTGTGTACCTTAGGAGCCAGCTGGCCAGCCAGCTCGAGGATGCACGTCGCAAGCTCGAGGATGATGAGAGAAGGCGCTCTCTCCTTGAGGCCAACCTTCACCAAGTAAAATATTTTCAAATAAATAATTGAAACACAATAGGTATATTTGAATAACTTATCATTAACTTTTCATCATTTAACAAAAAATCTTTATTAAGGTGGAAATTGACTTGGAATCCGTACGTGTCCAATTGGAAGAAGAATCTGAAGCTCGTTTAGACCTTGAGCGCCAATTGGTTAAGTCCAACGGTGAAGTTCAGCACTGGAGGTCCAAGTTCGAGGCTGAGGCCGCAGCTAGGGCTGAAGAAATCGAAGAGATCCGTCGCAAGTACTCTGTGCGCATCCAAGAGCAGGAAGAACAAATCGAAACTCTTATTGTCAAGATCAACAACGTCGAAAAGCAAAAATCCCGTCTGCAAAGCGAGGTGTGTAAAAATTAAATTCATCAAATATAATTAAGTTTTATAAATTAAAATGTATGTGACCCTGTCTTTCGGCTCTTTTTAACCATGTATTTTCACCTTAGGTCGAAGTACTCATCATTGACTTGGAGAAGGCTAACGGAACAGCTCGCGAGCTCCAGAAGAGGACTGAACAACTTGAGCGTGTCAACATTGAGATCAAATCGCGCTTGGAAGAGACTGTGCAACTGTACGAACAAAGTCAGAGGGACCTTCGCATCAAGCAGACTGAAATCCAACGTATCAGCCACGAGCTTGACAAGACCCGCGAACAAAAGGACGCTCTCGGCCGCGAAAACAAGAAATTGGGAGGTAGGCATCGGAATAAATGTATGTATGTATCAATGCAAGCGCGACTGAATGACTCTATTATTTATTATTTATAGATGAGTTGCACGATGCGCGCGCCACTGTCACGGAGCTAACCCGCCGTCTCCACGAGCTCGAGATCGAGCTACGCCGTCTTGAGAACGAGCGAGAGGAACTCACTGCTGCCTACAAAGAAGCTGAAGCTGTAAGTTTTATTTTTCGGTTTTGGTTAAGGACATAAAATAATTTCGACTTATCCTTTAATTTTGAATAATTTTGGTTAAGGATAACAGAGAAATTATCCTTTTAAATTATCGTTTATCCTAATATTTTTTTCATATTTATCTCAATTTTGTGCAGTCGGCGATGTCTAAGTTGAGCTTTGAGAGTTGAGCATTTGCGTGAGTGTTCTTTTGCTGTAGCAGTCAAATATGAAATTTAATTTTGTTATATAATTAGGTACTTTACTTTTTTAAAATGTGTACTTATCTATATTTCTAAATGAATACTATAAAGCTAAAGAGTTCGTTTGGTTGAACACGTTAATCTCAGGAACTACTAGTTTGAATTGAAGCAACTTTTCGTATGGATAGTTCATTTATCAACGGAGGCTATGCCTGCGGTCGAAGTTACTAGTTATTGGCTCTTAAAATGTGTCATACACATAATAGATCCCTTTATTAACGCAGATGAAGCCACAAGTATAAGGTTGTTAAATATAAATAAAACGTTAATTTATTTTAAAATTTAAAAAATATATTATTGATTTTTTGCTGACAACAACAAATGCTATTTTCTATGCATCTCATTATTAATGGTTTTTGGCAAAGAACTTATGTGGTACATTATGACGATTTCTAATTAATTAACATTTAACTCCCACCGACTCGGAAGTCATCTGCCAATATGTTTTGCCAACATTATAATGGAACGTGAATGAATAATACAATACACATGCATACTACCTCTAATAACATAGTATTAAAGCTTTAATCAGTAAGCACTAACTAGATACCTAAATACAGAAAAACTATTCTTGTTCCGTTACTAAGTATATGACTGGGAGCACTAGGCTCTCCTAGTTCTTCTCTTCTCCTAGGTTTTCTTGTAATTCAAAGAAATGAGAAGATACCAAATTCCACATTAGGTACTTGTTAATCTCCACACAAACAAAGTTATTACTAGTGAAACATAAAATCTGGTTTATGTGGGAATTTTGAGTATAGAAACGAAGTGTATTATCACTAGATTGCTACATGTGGGATAAGTACGACGTGAAAAAAACGACACCATTCGTAGAGTACAAATACATCGAACTAACAGATTTTAGAAATTCAAAAGTAATGTTCTACCAATACATGCAACATTCTGATGTGAGCATAGATAGTATAAACAGAGCACAGTAATCATATACGAGTATTCGCTAGCCTATACTTATGGCAACTTTAAACTAAGTCCAGTACTTAGTAGTTTCGTCTGTGCATTTTCTGTCAGTCATATATTGGACCTATTGATTTATACAATATTTTATAAATAATATTCCCACAAATATTTAATTTTAAATATCTTCAAAATTTATTTAAATTGCCTTTCATTAACTCCCGCGGCTTCGCCCGCTTGAACTACATGATTATCAGTTCAGCTTTTAATTTATGGCGCGTTGAGCGTGTACATGATTATTCATTTAATAAACAGAATTGACTGACAGTGACAGTCAAATGTGTTGATGTCAATGAAAAACGCCATATTTCAAGAATTCAATTCGATGTCAATGAATAATTTAATTTACTCGTTCAGAAACAGCATTAAAGTATGTTAAATTATTGATATGGACAAGGACTTATAATATTCTTTGTAAAATAACTGTAATGATTGCATATTACAAAACATACCGAAATCTAATCGAATAAACCAATATCGGAATCGAATTCAAAATAATTAATCGAATAAATTAATTGAATATCGAATCGAAAATATTTAATTAAGAACCTCGTCCTCCTCCTCCTTGTTTTAAAAGCTGGTTAAAAATACAGAGTGGATTACAGAGAGCCAAACACAGATTTATTATACTTATAAGTATAAATATAGAATGCTATATATTTGCAGGCAAACTGGTGCTTTGAGTTCATTCAAATGCCGACAACTTTTTTTTAATGAAACAAAGTTAAGATTTATATATAGAGATGTTAAGTTTAAACAAAGCTTTGGTGAAAAATTTAAGTAAATTGGTCCAGTAATTTCAAAGATTAGCGTGACCATACATACAAACCGATCAGACAGACAAGAAATTAAAAAAAAATATTTTTGCTTTCTATTATTGTTTTTAAGTGTCCCTCTATCCATTTCAATCAAAAATACTAAATATACAGACAAGATATTTTTACTGTTTTATTATATAATATAGAGGTTAATATGGTTAATAAGAGGATATATTTACGAGTATGTTTTACCAAAGTTCAATAACCTCAAAAAGATTGACAAAATAATTGTAATTAATACTAATTTGTTAAAAGTATAAATTGTTAAATATCTTCCTTTAGGGCCGTAAAGCCGAGGAGCAACGCTCCCAGAGGCTTACCGCCGAATTCGGCCAGTTCCGTCACGAGGCTGAACGCCGCCTCCAGGAGAAGGAAGAGGAAATCGAAGCCATCCGGTGAGTCAAAGTTCAAAACTGAATGCAAACATATGGCAAAATTACAATCACTTGTTATCGTTTGTTATTTATATATATAGATAAACTCACTCCATACGTTTTCCTATACATTCTAATATTACAAATACTGTTTAAAACCGGCCAAACTGTTACGTCCGCTCTTTATTTATCTTAAGCTATTGGCAAGCATATTGGTTATAAATATCTCAGTCCCTGATTGGTGCATCTACTCAAATTGGCATCGATGTTCTTTGCATTTCGAATTGCAAAGACGTCAGTGTAGTTTTCCCCCACGCAATATACGTTTATAAACAGATAAAGTAAAGCTTGATTAATAAATTTCACGACACAAAAGCAAATTGCAGTTTGAAGCTTCAACATGCCCCCAATTAAAGTTCCCGAACGAAATAAATGGACAAAACCTCCTACAGCTATTTACGAAAACAACTATGGCTACGGAATTAATTATTATCAACCGATGATTGACTATATTACTGCCAAAGAACAAGGATCGAAAGTGAAACCTCCGCATCTACCTTGGAGCAATGAGAGGGGACTTGAAAAATACAGATTCGACAAACCAGTGAAGACTTACTCTGAACATGATGTGTTAAAGTTATCCCAAGAAGTATCTGATAGAGCTAAGCGAGACCTAAATACTTTTAAAGTCGGGAAAAGGACCCCATTTACAGTAGTCGCAACAGCAGCAGCAACAAATTTGTCGAAGCATATAGGAGTGAAAAGTGTATCAGTGAAAACACGCAAGAAAAAAGTTGAAAAAGAGAATATCAAAATCGAACGACACTGCAAAAAAGACGAGTTAATGAATTCTTTGGATTTATATAATTCACAATTAAATATAGGGGCTGATTTAAAAAGTAAAGCTAAAGTCTACCGAGGTAAATCAGCTAAAGCTATCGCTCAAACATTGTTAGAAGAAACAAAGAATAATAAGAATGGTGAAGGAAAAATCAACAAAGTAGATGTTAATATCGGAAAATTCAATTCTGGGGGCATAGTGCAATTAGGCAAATTATCAAAAAATGTGCTATCACAAAGTTACGAAAATAAATTAGATGAAATAGCAGCAATTGCCATGAAAACCCCTAAAGTGTGTGTTGTGCAGATCGAAGCAGAAATACCTACAATAAATACTGAATATGTGCAAAAAATAAAGGAATTAAAACAAACGATCAATCAATTTGAACAATTAAATACGAGCTTACTCTATGACCAGAGGTATAGTTGAGTTTTTAGTTACTAGTTTCAATAATGTAATAGTTTTTAGTTTAATAATGCGTTACGTCGATATACTATGTTAGATTATTATATACTATTCTTATGATATACTTTTTAACTGTCTTGTCCACAGCAAGCAAACCAGCATCGAGATCGAGCAGTTGAACGCTCGCGTCGTAGAAGCTGAGACCAAGCTGAAGACCGAAGTAACTCGCATCAAGAAGAAGCTCCAGATCCAGATCACTGAACTTGAACTGTCTCTTGACGTTGCTAACAAGACCAACATTGATTTGCAGAAGACCATCAAGAAGCAATCTCTACAGGTTTGATAAAAAAATTAATATAATTAAACAAAATATTACTTAGACTTTAAAATTTAATTAAATTGTTATTACTTTATTTCTATAATGAATACTATTAAAAAATAATATATCATTTCATTTATTTAATTCAACAGCTCACTGAGATTCAAGCTCACTATGATGAGGTCCAGAGGCAGTTGCAAGTCACTCTCGACCAGTACGGCGTCGCTCAACGCAGGATCCAATCCCTCACCGGCGAGGTCGAAGAGATCCGTGGAAACTACGAACAGGTAATTTCTTGACCTTTAAAAATATAACACCACTTTCAAATATTACGTGGACTTTGTTATAATGAAGCAAACAAATTTTAAATATGTTTTGGATTCGTTGACTAAATGAAAAGTCGTCAATAAATATTAACCAATTCCTCATATACATTTTTTTATTACAGGCCCTCCGTGCCAAGCGCTCCGTTGAACAGTCATTTGAAGAAGCTCAGACCCGCATTAACGAGTTGACTGTCATCAACGTCAACTTGTCTAGCAGCAAGGCCAAGATCGAGCAGGAACTTGCCGCAGTCGCTGCTGATTACGACGAGATTACCAAGGAGCTGCGCGTTGCTGACGAGAGATACCAGCGCGTCCAGGTGACTTACGAAAATTATGGAAATATTATACGAAAATTAAGGAAATAAATATGCAATAAAATATAAAACAAGACAAGATAGATACTTTAGTAATAATTGTGGTAAAACTTTTTATATTGTGTTTCAGACCGAGCTGAAACACACCGTTGAAATCTTGCACGAGGAACAAGAAAGGATTGTCAAGATTGAAA
Organism: Heliconius melpomene rosina; assembly: GCF_056956725.1. NCBI lineage: Eukaryota > Metazoa > Arthropoda > Insecta > Lepidoptera > Nymphalidae > Heliconius > Heliconius melpomene. The sequence continues at coordinate 14,622,048 of NC_140409.1, forward strand.
CTGTGAAGAAGTCTCTGGAAATTGAAGTCAAGGTAAATTTAATAGATGCCTTATTTGCAATATATGACGTGTGCTATGTTAGCTTTGTAACGCAAAAAAAACTTACTTTGTAATAAACTTTACAGAACTTATCTGTCCGTTTGGAGGAAGTTGAAGCTAATGCTATTGTTGGTGGTAAGCGCATTATCAGCAAATTGGAAGCTCGCATCAAGGACATGGAACTGGAGATGGATGAGGAGAAGAGGAGACACGCCGAAACCATCAAGATCCTCCGCAAGAAGGAGCGCCAGGTCAAGGAGATCATGATCCAATGTGAGGAAGACCAGAAGAATATCTCCCTCCTCCAAGACTCTTTGGAGAAGGTCACTCAGAAGGTATCCATCTACAAGAGGCAGTTGTCAGAACAGGTTAGTTTAATTTTCCCGTACATCCCTTTTATCCTTTTTTAAAGAAATATACCTATATGATTACATAATATAATTTCTTATCTACAGGAGGGAGTATCCCAGCAGAGTGTGACGAGAGTACGACGATTCCAGCGTGAACTCGAAGCTGCAGAGGACCGCGCCGACGTCGCCGAGAGCAATCTGTCTCTCATCCGCGCCAAGCACCGCACTTTCGTAACCACCTCCACTGTGCCCGGCTCCCAGGTGTACTTGGTCCAGGAGTCCCGCGCCCTCAGCTCGGAGTGAATCCTCACACCACCCCGCACCAGCATTTCTCACAACCATCACGCATAAGGGGCAATTCCGGTCGGGTATAAACCTAGTCGTTCGTTAAGTGATGTTTAAGTTCCGTTCCGTTCTAGCGGGACGATCGCTCGCTGCGCGGCTTGCCCTAACTGTGTCTCAGTAGCCGCCCTCTGACCGACCGTCCCCTAACATTTTGTATGCTAAATCAAATAAATAAAGGAACCAAAAACACATCTATGCTTTTTTTATTTTAATTATTTAAGTTTACTCTTTCGTTTCGTTTATACCGTAATTAAGGTACAGTAGTTTAAAATAAAGAATTATTTTATAATTATTTATTATTATAATATGTGAAAAAAGCTATGTACGTTTGTAACGTAACTTTAATTAAAGATAAATGCTATTTATGTTACAGACTTAAATAAAACAAAAAACTCAATAAAAATTCAAAAACAAAGTGGAATTTTATTTTTTAAAATAACAATGCATATGTAAATAAATAATATTCATTTGGTGGTTTTAAAAAAAAACACAACACTTTTATTTATAACTTGGCTCTACAATAATCCAAATTATAGTATTTGAACTCGAATTTCCAATAATAGTCATATTATATTATCTTTGTAAATTAATACTATAACTAAAAGGACTCCACAAAATATTTGTGATACTCATGAAATAATAACGAGAAAAATTTAGGTAATAAAAAAAAATGTCAGGATGTAAGACCGCTATCCCCCAAAATACAAATTAAAACAAATGCAACACAATATTAAACTAAACGCTAATGACAGACGGGAAAGTAGTAGTGACACTACCTAGCTACATTTGACTGATATTGGTAATTATAGTATAAGTAAGATATATTATTAGACTTAGCTCAGGTCTGATGATGGAAACCGGACCTGAATAGTAAAATCCTACTAAATACGTATTCTTTCGTTTTTAGGGTTACTTTGTTTGTCTCTCTGTTGTTCTTGTCTTTATCACAGGAACTCTTGGATATATCGAGTTGAAATTCAAACCGTATTCTTAGATTTACGGTTTATGATTTTTTTGAAAAAATCTAATTTTTACATTTACTTATAACAAAGATATGGCCGTTTATTTCACAAAAACTCGTATTTCGATACTGTAAAGGGAGTCAAAATCCATAGAGTACCTACTTCCGGTTGATCGAGAATTATGAAATATGGCAGCTAGCATCTACAAGTAGTACTAGTTCAGGAAAAAATTTGAAACTATACATTTATGGTTAAATCTTAAAATGGGGCAAAATTTGATATTAAAGCTGCTAGTTCAAGTGAAAAGGCTCTGGCTAATCTAAGCTTAAATTTCAGAAAAGCTTGAATTCTATACGGCCCCCGCGGTGGGTAAGCGCGACTCGCGCTTCACCGGTTTTTTAAGGTTCGGTACCTCAAAAGATAAAACACCATTAACGAAAAAAATTTCGTTCATACATAATGCAAACTTTTCTTTGTATTTTGTTTATTTTGTATTTCTCGTTGAGCTACTATCCTGAAATTGATACGGTAACCTAGGTGGGCGACTACGATTCGCTCTTAACAGGTTTTTCGCATTTATATTAGATCCAATTAACATAATATATTAAGGCATTTTCATGAAGATATTTATAGGGAACATGTGGGCTAGAATACTGCGAGCACTAACAATTGTCATAGAAGTTACAATCTCGGCCAGACAGGAACGTCTGTATTCAATTTAATAATAAATAATTAGGTTCGATTTGCCAAAATTATTATTAGAATAATATAGAAATTAGTTTCTTTTCTAAATTTTTGTTGATAGCTTCACGCTGTATCTTGTACACAGCAGGGTAGACAGAGGGAACCTGGGAACCTAGTATCAAAACATTTCCATTTCCCACTTTTCGAATTCTATTCATTTCCTCGCGTATGAATCGAACTCACAGCCTTTACAATCGCACGCTTGTGCCCCGTTTGTGATACTTAAATGTAAAATAAATATTTATTAACGCGCGATTGGTGACGTGACCTGACGTGACGTGACGTGACGTGACTGTCTTTGGATTGAAAACATATTGTGATGTACTAGGAAAACGTATGAGATAGGAAAAATATATAGAAAATTATTTACTAGAATTAATAGGCATTAAAATAAGTAAATTGGTAACATTAATAATTAGTTAGTAAGATTTAAAGAATTTTTTCATACAAAATTATGAAACACGCGTTCAATTAAATATTTTTAAGAAAAATAAAACATTAACATAGAAAAATAAAATACGAAATATCAAAAATATGCGTAGTAGACATTAGCAAAAAAATCCTCGTGTCCTGGAGATAAAAAGAGATCTGCTCAAGCTCAAGATGCAACCCTAGTGCTGACCTCTATCCTCAGACATGAGCGACCGACTACAGAGAGATCTAACACTTGTATTGTATATTATGTTTTCGTTTCTTAATTTTACTAAGTTCTTCAAAAACTGCAGTGAAATCAATTTCTTTTGAAATTTTTCTTCCAATTGGCAGAGAGATTAATGAGACTTTATTCATGAGTGAACATAAAAATATAAATGAAGTACTTTTATTAATATAATTATATGTATTGTAATTTTAAAATAAATATTGTCAATATGATTTAGTAATTTTACTTCAATTAAATACTTTTTGATAGTGATTGTACATTATATTGTTAAAACTATAGGAAGTTACTATGATATTGTTATAAGATTATAAATTAAATGAAATATTTTTACTAATAAAAATAAAGATTGTTATTTAAAAATAAGTATTGCTAATAAGATTAATTTAACGGCAATTAAATATTTTTAATATGAAATATGTTATAAATGATGGCAGCACTGAAACTATCTTTATTGTGAATTATGAATATGAGATACACCCGGTAAGCTTAGTTTTGGAGGGAAATTGTACCCATACAAAACAGAATTGAACACAGTCTCCACTCTCCTATATTGTACTATTGCTAGCAGGCTCTAAGCAAACGTTATAAAGTGTATAAAGTGTATAAAGTGTATAAATAGTTTAAGTGCTAAGTGTAAGAGTGTAGGTTTATAATTGATCTACCCAGTGAGCAGAAGTCCTTTTCATTTCAGTCGTGGGATTGTACAGTAAAGAAAAAGACTAGTACAATAAGAGAATGCATGTCAAAAAGGAGGTATATTTTTTTATATAATTTTTTAAAAACACATTTTGCTAGATTAATTTATACCGATTAAAGCAAATAGACATCACGGAGTGTATAATTTTCGTGAGTAATTAAGAAAAAATAGCAGCCATTTTAAATTTAGAATATTATATTTGGCCTATTATATTAAGCCCCTTTGGCCTCTTTGTTTATTTTAATTTGCTTGCTCTGGTAGAAAAAGAGTGTCGAGAGTCGTAATGTCCAGAACTCGAGAGTTTCGAAGTGTCGAGACACTAGGTGCTCTGTCTACCCGGATACATGTGATATACCCATTAAAACGGAGAGGGTTAGCAACTTACTTCTTATAGGAGTCGGTTAAAAAATAAGCATTACTTAAGCTTATTTAAGAAGTGAATGCGACAAGCTTACAGCGACACCTGCTCGACTGTAATGGAAACAGGCGGCAGGTTAGCTCGTGTTACAAAAGTGGAGTTGTATTGTACGAGTACAACAAGATGGCGGCATATTCCTAGTCGTAGAGCAATTAATATAATACGATTTGCGAGAAAAGCTTGCAAAACATTAAATTATTAATATTTATTTAATAGATCACAAATAATATTAATATAAATAAAATATTATATTATACAGGTGGAAGAGGCAGCGCTTTTTTTTACTGAAACTGCATATAGGGTGAAATATTTCAAATCCAGAATTTAAAAAAAATAATCAAGGTAGCTCAACAGTTTGGACGTAGGATTTTTTCTTTTCATTTCACGATTTTTATCCATACCTGTATTTCGTGTGACGCACACATACGTATGCGACGTTGCCGCTTTGACAGGTAAGTGTGTGCGTGTTTATGTTATACTTTACAAATAGCGTTTTATTTTAAAACGATAATTTTATTATTTATTTTGTTTGAAAAAAATAACTTTTTTATTTTTGGGAATTATTTGTTTTCTGAATTATATTAGGCTTTTATAGAGTAGTTAAAACTGTGGTTTCATTTAAAGTGGTGCTGAAAATTCCCCCCTGTATATATAAATAATTAAATTATCATAAATGTACTATTTTATGTATTATTTTACATTATTTGATATTTTGAAAAAAATTACTCGTCACCTAAATTTGATCCATCACGTATCAAAAATTAGTATCGACCAATATTCTTCGTTGTTAATTTTGTATCGATTTTTCGTTGATTCTCCACTTATATACATATAGTATACAGTGTCTTTCTTATTATTATAAAAAAGTAATATTTTTACATATATGTATTAATATATAACTAAGTAATATTTATAAATTTCCAAAATTATAATAATACTTCCTAAAAAAAACTAAAACAACCCAATTAATATGTACCAATACGTCATTTACATCTAATGCAATGTAGCGCGCGTAATGTGTGCGCGTGCGCGTGCGCTCCGCCCGCCCGCCCAGTCGCCGCCCGCCCTGCGCCGCACGCGCACCTACCACCTACCACTGTAACTCTACAGGTAAGTTAAACTTTTTATTATTACCTAACCTACCTATATAACCCTTACCTTACCTTGAAACGAATTAAAAACATATTTTATAGGTAATATTTAAAAGTTTTCGTTCTTAAAGATATATTTGAGTTATTTCTGTACTGCACGTCTCGGTGCATGCCGCCGCTTTAACGACGGTATTTTGTTAGCTTGTGCTGTTTTTTATGTGAATTTTAAATGTAATTTGTGAAAAATAAATGTTCTGAAGAAAATTTTGGAAGAAATAAGGTTTTAATTAGCGTTTTTGTCTCATATTTTTCTAAAAACTGGTTTATGTTTTTATATGAGAGTTGAGGGCAAGCCAATCCATAATTGACAGCGTATAAATATGTATAAGCTTATAGCGAAGTATAAAATATTTTTTCGTCTAATTTTCAAGATATTATGGGTTGAGTGCACACCAGTGCACACCAGTGCACACTCACATAGGTTCTCATTTACCCACTACACCAAGGTACAAACGAGCAATCTGCAACATTTTAACACTTTATTAATGTTCTCAATTCTAAATATGTAAACAACGATTTCTATATACGCTAGGTGCGTACAGTATAGCTATGGGAATCGTATCTGCGACATGTAGCCTGTGCAAGCAGTGTAGCCCTATAACTCCTTATTATTATTTTATTTAACTTATTTTAACGGGACGGGTTGTGGGTTCGATTAACACTCGATGAAATTAAATTTTCATTAATTTCAAATATTTCATCTATCTATCTATTATAAATTTAATTAAGTTCCGGCTCTTAACACGCAATGAATCCAGAATTCGACGGAAAGTGGGTGACAGAAGTTTCGTCTTCTAAAAGTTCCTAACACTAGGTTCCTGGTTCCTTCTGGCTACCTTGATGTGCCGGATACAGCGTAAAGTTAAAAAAATGTTATATTCATTTAAAATATAAGATTTAGTATAGAACATGATTTCTCAAGACCTTGCCCACATAGAAGTGTTTATAATAATGAATGAATTGAATAAGTCGTAGTCCACAACGTTGTTAGCGTAGACTTTAGGACACAGTGTATTATTTGTATTACATTTTACCCGTTTGTATAATTATCTTAATACGAATGGACTGAATATTTCTTTGTAATTCACCCAAATTTACCCAATTTTACATTTAGGGTAGCACTGTAATCATTTACGTTATTACTGGTCCGACTACCTACAACTACGTACAACATGTGTTGGGAATAAAAAAGCAAATTAATGAATCTCTTTAAATGAAATGATTGAAATTAATCACTTTCATTGATTTTTTAAAATTATTTTTAAGAGTTCTGACGACCTTAGAGTGAGCTTGTCATTTATGATAAGTAATTTTTTATTAATTTAAATATTATTTTTTTCTATGACTGAAGAGTTTTTGTAATAAGCTAAGGCTCACTTCAATTCTAATCTTCACGCTTCTTCCCGTAGGTTTAAAGTAGTATAAGCAGAGGGAACGTAGTGTTCAGACAGATTGTCTAGTGCAAGCAAGTGTGTCAAGTTCAGATGAGGCGGCAATTGTTCATTGTTCTGCATCAAGACGAGGATTTCGTTTTAATTCACCCAGCGTCTTGTATGCGCTGGCTACTTGCGTAATCTATGTAATGGTAAGTGCAGCAGTTAGCGCACCTACAGTGCAAGAGATGTTCGCGTGACGAGCTTTTTACTGGCAATCTTCGTTTGTTGATATGTTTAGTCACAGCTGGCACATACACACATTTATGAGGGGTTGTTGAAAGAGATATTGGTTAAAGCATCGGCACAGCCTCTGACTGTAAATGCGATGTGGATGCGTGATTGTGGATTCAACTCCCACTCGGGAACGGAGTGTTTTGATGCCAAATTTGCTTTGTTTATCCTGCTATGTAGGAAAGAGACTAAAACTCGCGTGTGTTTTATTAAAAGCACCCACTTTTTTAGTAATTATGTATAACTATAGTTTCCAAAGTGACTAGGTTTCGTCGAATTTATTTTTATTCTTTCCACGTAACTCAACTAATTCGACTTCCTCTTAGTTTTTATCTATAGGTATCAGACGGCTTCAACTATCCTATCCTATCCTATCCTATCCTATATCTTACAAAACAAAGTCGTTTTTCGTGTCTGTCTGTTGTTTCTAACTCTTCTTCTTCTAAACCACCCAACAGATTTTGATGCGGTTTTCGACTATTTTTCATAGAAGGTTTATATATAGTTTATTATTTGTACATTCTTATGTAAATTAACATAAATACGATAAATGTGTATAAAGTCGTACCCGTTGAGACACTTTCGCGCATGCGCTGCTTTAATGGTAAGTACTACATGAAAAAAAAATGTACCGGAGTATTGTTCCTCTTAATAAGATCTACAAAAAAGTCCGCGACGGTATATTCGTATCTTTTAAGAATAACGTGTAGTGATCATTTTTCTGTCTAAAAATAATAATTTCAATATATTTTTTATTGTGAGTCATATTTTTCCATAATGGTATTAATCCTTATCCTTTAAAATACTTTATTAATATTTTACGTTAAACGAAGATAAAATTTGCTTTTACACTATTTCGAAATTGCGAATAGTTTTACAGAAAAACGCATTTAATTGTTGACACATCCCGTCGTTCATACATCAGCTGTATCGAGTCAAGTTTCACTTATCCCTTACTCTCAGCATATAAATAAGTACATTAGTTACGTTGGCCATTTAATGTAGACCAAAACTGTCTTTTACTGTTTTTCATTTTAATAAGTACTTTAGAAGTTGTTACCATATCAAAAAATCCTTGCTGCGAAACGGCTCGCCACTCGCCATGCGTCCGCCGCGCCCGCCTGCCTTACACGCATCGGTGGTTTAGTGGTAGAATGCTCGCCTGCCACGCGGGCGGCCCGGGTTCGATTCCCGGCCGATGCATTCTATTTAATTTTCCACACAGGTAGCCACGTAGTGCTTGCTTTTCATCAGGGATTCATCAGAATACCCTCTTCAGCATTAACCACATGCTCGAAAAAAAAAAAACCCGCCTGCCTTTATAGCAACGAAGATTTAGATGCGTTTGCACGTATTGGATAATTCAAGTTCAATGTATTATTTCAGCGCGATATATTTGGTTTCATATTTTTTTTTATAGTAGTTATTAGTAGGTAGGTTTTTATTTATAATTCTTTCTTCCGTTTAAAAATAGTCATTTAACTATCTGAAAATAGTCATTTAAATATATTTTAATAAGTATTTGAAAAGATTAGTAGTACAGATTTAAAATTACGGTACCTACTAAAAAATTCTTGCTGTGTAAAACAATTGGAAAATCCTTATTGAAACTACGAAAATGCGGGTTGTATTAGGGTTTAATTAATTTTCACATTATCTTAAGTGCTTTGCAAACATACATTATATGAATAATCTAGTAGTAATAGGGTCGCTAGTATTATTATAAATGTAATAACGTCCTGTACAAACGGATACCGGGAGGAGCTCTTACAAAAATACTTTAGTCAGGATGTCCCAATGCTTGCTCTATTTTTAACCGGCGGCAGTTTATTCTAAAGAATACGTTACACACAGACACACACGCACACTGCTAGGTAGGTACCTAATTATTAATAACGTCTTAGTACTGTCATCTTTGATGCGAGTGATTCATTTGTGTAGCTTGTAGCGGCTCCCCGCTATTTGTTGCTTGGGGCAGTTACTTGGGGCAGTTACTTGGGGCAGTTACTTGGTGATAAGCTTACCTGGCCTACGGTCCCTTGGAGCACAGCTCAGCAGCTCGCTCTGGTACGTAGGCGGAGTCAAGTTTCGCCACTCAACAGACAATGTCCTGAGAAACTTGTTCCTGAACAAGTACTACTTCTAGATACTAGCTGCCAAATTTCATAATTCTAGGTCAACCGGAAGTACCCTATGAATTTTGATTCTCTTTATAATGCCTAAATATAAATATACGTTTTTTGCGATGAAAACATTAAATTAACGGAAATTAAGAGGCCGTAGATCTGAGTATATGGTTTAAATTTCAATCCGATATCTGCAAGAGTTCTTGAGATAAAGGGTCTTGATAGACAGACGGACAGACAGACGGACAACAGAGTGATCTCATAAGGGTTTCTTTTTTTAAAAAAAAAGTACGGAACCCTAGAAATAAAAACTATGCTTATTGGGTCATCTCTATCCTCTATACGTAGTGTAGTATACGGCGGATATAATTTTAGTATCGTCCGACTTTGCTACCTAAAAATACAGGGTGATGCAATTACATTAACATCCGGATGAACTGAAGTGACCTTTTGGGAAAAATAGCCGCGGAGTTGAACCCTGAGATTTGGCAGTGTCTCGGCAGGACTATGCCAAGGGGGTCATTGGATTGGTCTTAAATATGAAGCTTGTCGAACTATATTTTTGGGTTTACTCATTAAATGGTGTATTTTTAGACGTACGCGCGCGAACTAAACAATCAATTTCAGAGAAACCTCTCCGTTCCGCCTACTGTCGAATTATGTAGAATATTGCATCTCATTATGCATGGAACTCAACGCCACGAAATTATAGTAACCTTATCATAAATATTTACGAACAAATAATTTAACCTAAATAAGAGGCGTAAGTGGATTTGTTTCAAATATAAATAGGCTTAGTTTGAATGACATTCATTTCATTGCTCTGATAACAAACACTCGACAATTGGGACTATCCTGTTTTAAGCGGGATAGAGCGTGAAGCTAAAATACATATAATAAACTACCCACAAGCAACATAACATGAGTTAGTTACAAATATAATACAAGTAAGTAAGTCACGCGTCCAGCACTGTCTGTCTGTCAATAAGTTATAGCTGTCTTTATTTAAGCTGTGTAAATGTGTAAATGTAACAAGAGGCGAAACTAAATGCTGAACTCTAACTTTATCTAGTTCGTATCCTTACCTTATATTTACATAGTAGGTACACTAACGTCTGACCCGATTACTGCTAAGCCAATAACCCGGCGCAGTCAGTGTTTGACGTGAGTGAACGCGGGAGTAGGCCATTTATTTTCGTGGTAGATTCGACGTAAATAAGTCTCAATGTACTCGCTGGTTTTTACTCTAACATTGATTTATATAAGCAGGGTATGCAGAGGGAACCTAGTGCTAACATTCTCTATATCTCGCATTCCGTTCAACTTTCTTTTTTAAATATTCTTACTAACAATTACCGTTAAAATAATCATACAAGTAGTTAAAAAATATATTGAATTACTAAGTATGGTAAAATTACTTTATAAACTTGTGTTAATTAACTTAACTGAGGCTAGTCAGAAATTAAATATTTATTTTCATTTCCTCGCTCTACTAACGAGGCAAAACATTGCACCAAAAATTCGGTGAAAAGTGAGTGTTAATGTGGAACGGAGACTTTTCACACTAGGCTCTATGGTTTCCTCTGCTATCTGGTTACCCTAATATGTGCGGGATATAGCATGACTGTAAAAAAATATAAAAAGGAAAAAACTAACGTTTAACCAACTGCTATTTACTGTTTGTAATGTATTTCAATAATGAATTTAAAAATCATCCACAAAATTGTCAAAATAAAATAACAGACAGACAGTTTCAAGCGCAGGTTGACAGGTTGACTTATATATTTCAATTTTATATGTTATGTGTCACTGCACTGTCTCGTACGATGAGTGGGGAACAATGTGTCTTAGGTGTGGGGTACACCGTTACAGAGACAAGGTAGGCTCAGGGAACCTAACGTTTAAAGTGCTCGTTACCAGAGCGGGAAAATGAAAGTACTACTTTACCCTGAGTGGAAATCGAACCTGTGCTGCTGCGCCACGAAGGCATACAAAATACAATCTAAAAACCTATTATTAGATAACAATGGTATCACAGCTTAGTACAAATATAGTTTACAGTAAATGCTATGGTGGCGGGTTGCTACTACCTTGATACATGCGGGGCACAGCGTGAGGACGTGACGTTTTCATAATTGTTCATTTTATTTCTGATCCTTTGTTGAAAGCAATAACCAAAAATAGTCTAACCAGGGTCCTGCTGACTGGACTGGACTGGTCCTGCTGCTGAGTAGGCAGATTGGACCTAGTCAAATTGTAGACACTCCGGGTCAACAATTTTCTACATATTTCGTGTTTATTGCGCGCTTTACTTTGTCACCGCAACCATTGCGCTTTAATCAAAATATATGTATAAGTCAAATAATGTATTATATTATTAGCTATTGGAAAACAAATTAAAATCCCCCCTTATAAACAACATTCGCTCTCTCGTGTCCCGGTCTTAAATAGAGTACGAGTATAACTGACTGTGGATGCGATCCCTACTTAAGAAATTATTCTATTTAAATTACTTTCATGGGAAATAAATTCGTGTTGAGTGTTGACTTTCACCACTCAACACGCATTGTCTCTAAAATTAGGCGGAGAGTGGGGAACAGTGTCTAAACACCAGACTCCTTCTATCTACCTTTTTGATAAATAAATATAGAATATAAAATTAAACATAGAATATCCATTTTATTTGCACAGCATATGTTTCGTATTGCAACTCGAAGGTAAGCCGATTTTGGTATTATTTGGTCGACAGAAGTAATTTGCTGGATACCTACCTACTCGTACTTGAATAATGACGGCTGCTTGTTTATAGAAGCTTATATTTAACCTGCAATGTATGTTAGTTCGGGTGCAGGTTTGGAGCCCAATTTTGAAGTAGATGTCTTAAAACGTTTAGTTTGGATGACAATGCACGATAAAATGTGTGACGTCATTCTAACCTAATATGGCGGACCATACAAGATAACGGAATAGTTAGTTAGTGGTGAGACAGCTGTTATGTATGCACGTCTGAAATAATTCTGTATTTCCTAAGACATACAATATGAGTATCTTCAAAACCAGAGTAAATAGGTATCGGCTAGGGGCTAGGCAAGCGTGCACCACCGTAGACCGCATCAACGCTCACCAGAGTTGATACGGTCAAACGTAAGCCTATTCAACATAAAAAAAAATGGCTATCAAATAAAAGGGCTTGCCCAGAACAATTAGGAATAAAATGTGGCATCACTCTAGATCCAATATTATAGCACTATATTATATTCAAATACTCGACGCCAGTTAAAAATTAATAAAGCTAAACTGATACAATATCTGTCCGTATAGACTTCGAAATTAACCGGCAAACGAGCTTACAACAGTTATGGCTAGACTGAGAAACCTAGCCAGCAGTAACTCAAAAGTACAAAATAGATTAAAAGCAAAAAATGATCATAAAAGCTTGCCGCGTGAGTTACTTGGGTAAATAAACTAGTACTTAATAAATTAAGTAAAAACTGCTAGGTATAAATTTTTAAAGTTTCAATTTAATTAAACATTGATAAATGCGACAACATTTTATGGTCATATAAATTGTGTACAATGAGGTTATTAGTTGATAGTTAATTAATAAAAAATATTTTCTCCTTTTTAGAGCGTTTAAATAAGAGCTTCATCTAAAAAAAATTTTTGCTTTTGATTTATTGGTAATACTATAAAATTAAAAATATATGCAAATATATGAAATATGCAATAAATAAATGATATATTCAAATATATGTTTTTCCATTTTCTAAAGGAGGCCGTCATGGCGCAGTGGCCAATATTCAAGACAAGCCTTCTTACCAAAGCAAGGAAACATACATTTATATAAACACTTCGAGAGCCCGTCGCACTAGCTTCACCTCCGGGCTATTTTCTCGTAAACTTTCCAATACTTATAGCGCCAGTTGTCTGTCTGTTTGCTATGGAGTATGGACTGGAACGATTCTGTTAACCAGGCGTTATGTTGGCGAACGAAAACAAAACTTCTTTATAATAAGACTAGTTGTGGCCCTCAACTTTTCTTGAGTAGACTTTGAAATGTACTCCCCCATACTCCCTAAGCTACCTATGTACATACCAGATTTCCCCTTTCTATGTCCAGTAGTTATCTGTCAGTCGCTCAGGACTTATTAACCGACTTCTGTAAGAAAAGGAGGTTATCAATTCGACAGTATTATTTTTACCTCATAACTTTTGACTGGGTGAACCGATTTTGATATTTTTTTTTTTATTTGAAAGGAAGCTTCCCGAATGGTCCAATTTTTTTTGGTCCATGTCTGACAATGGTATCCATTCTTCAAAATTATAAAATCTTTGTAAAATTATTTTTCACTTTTTAGTTCGTTGTTAGAAGTCGGTTTTTGTTTTTGTTAAAAATTAATTTATTTTTTTTTATTTTTTTTTTATGTTTGTTACCTCATAACTTTTGACTGGGTGAACTGATTTTGAAAATTTTTTTTTCTTTGAAAGGTGAAGCTTCCCGAATGGTCCCATTTTTTTTTGGTCCATATCTGATAATGGTATCTATGAGAAAATCACATAAGTCTTAAATTTGCATTAGGTGTGTGCGCGACAAATAGACGAATAACTCAATGTCGCGCCAACCGATTTTGATGATTCTTTTTTTATTTGAAAGGATATACTTAAAGGATAATTTGGTGAAAGTTTGGTTAGGTTTAGGTTAGTTACAAGCAAAAACTTTTTAAATTCATGTCAGAGGTGAGATTCCTGATCGTTGCATTTCTTTTCACCCAACCTCAAAAAAGAGGATGTTCTCATTTTCAACCAACTTCAAAAAAGGGAGATACTCAATTCGGCCGAATACTTTTTACGTATGTTCTTGTCAATATACCAAAATGTAACTTTGCACAAAAATAATACCTAATTAAATAAAGTTTTACATAGGACAACCACAACCACTCGTTGACAACCACTACCACCACCATCACCACTCGTCCTCTCTCTCTCTTTGGTGCAGCGTTAAGTTTCCCTATTTAACAAGTCGTGTCTTGAACTCAGACGGAAAGCGGAGAAGATGGTGTCTCTTCCTATACTGTTACAAACATAATACTGACCAAAAAACGTATTTAATGTATTCCACACTTAGGAAAGAAAAATGTATATAAATAAAAAAATATCATAATTAAACAAAAGTACAAAAAAGTAAATAACGTGAGTATCGCTTACAGCTAGCTCTATTTATATAAATTCACTGAACTTTTTGGAAAACTCTTTAAGTATAAAGATTAAAGCTTTTTGAATGGATTCTTTCTTTTTTAACCCTAGAATCCCAATGATACGTAAAAATGACGTGTAAAACTGAAATCGCTGTATTATCTCATTGTTTCAATGAATGAATAAGATACATTTATGATAATATACTGTTTACTAATACAATCACAGTACTTTAGTTGAACCGTGGGAGAAAATCAGTGAAAAATTTGTAACTCGCACATTAGTAACTTGCACATGCAATAATACTTCAATAGAATCATAGTAAAACTCTGGCTTTTTAGATAGTCTTAACAACCATTTGCAACACTGGGCAACGGTTCTCCACATGGCATTTTCATTTTTTATTTTTTATATGAAAGAAAGCCCCAATAACATTCTTTCCATCTTGCTTACGATTGGTATTTTCTGGAAAAGTCGGCTTGATAAAGTCATTCAGCCTTCCGTCTTTTACGTTCTTGTGACAATATATGATTCAGGAGTTCCTAATAGCCACATTTTATATGCATATACATAGAGGAACATATTTAATCGAAAAAATCAACGTTGTTGACTCATGTATTCAATGCAGGCGGCAGGCCACTATCACTCCTGAACTACACAATCATCTACCTCGGAGTCTAAATCCAGCAGAGTAATCGTTCACGACGATTGTGTTTAATTACACATTAGTAGAGGCAAACGAGCACTCTACTAAAGATGATGAAGGTCACCCGGCAACGCGTCGTATAGGAATGTGGATCGAATCATTTACAAAAACTTACTTTTTAATATGAGACGGCTAGCTAGTTATAGGGGTCGACCTAGGGTACCTAGTATAGGATATAAAAGTGAAATATACTTAAAACTATTTTAATATTATATGAACAATAATGAGCCTTTGTCTATAAAAGTGTTGGGTTCGAATCCACTCAAGGCATAAGTTTAGAGCTAGTTAGTGTTTTGTAAGAATTTTGTAAAAAAACTCGCGTACAGTCCGCGCTCGCTGTGATCCAGTTAGGATGTAAGTTCATTGTGGGGACCGTTGATGACACTTATATACTACTACATCTATAGCAGAGTTCAGGCTGTCGGTAATATGACGGTTCTGGGTTCGATTCTCACATCAATGAGTGAGATCTGACCCCATATTAATTGAAACCGATCCGATCGAACCTAAATACATAAAATACTTTTCTTTCCCTGCGAAGTAACAAGGCAAAACGCGGTGTGGAGTTCCGCCATTCAATGTCTCGAAATTTGGGAGATGCGTCTGGAACGAAGGGTCTTACGAGTATAACTAGGTGTTTTGTATTGTATTGTTACCCGTTGCATGTAGTTGCACTAATTAACCGAAATAGAACATCTGGCTACGAGTTACTAGCTATGTACTCGTAAGTAACGGAGCCTAGTCCATCAATCGATATGGGTCAGTACGGAAACATTGAATCGAAATGGCGTCTATTTTAAAACTGAAAAGGGCAGTTCATAATAAAAACATAAGATGTTATTCATATAAATAGCCAGTGCCTGTTCGGTTGTGGCAGACGCTTGCTTCACTCGAATCCGGGCGTAGCTAGACTGGTAAATGGCAAGTCGACGGTGGAACCCGGTTCGATTCCGCGTAGGATTGTTAATTGTTTATATACTAGTTATTTACACGTACATGTACATTTTTTCCATAAAAAGTAGGTTGGCGCATCTGGTTGTCCTTGCTTGTGTTGCTTTCTTGTAAATAATACACAAGTTTTGAACTTTAGTTGTCAAACTACCTAATGCAGAATTTTAATGTACATTGTAATTTTATAAGAATTTTGTTTTGTTTCAGGACTAGCATCTGGGTTCCAATATCTCAATCTTATTTGTAGAAGCAATTTGATTGGTCAAAACAATGTCATCATATAGAAATTATGTAAGTTTTTTAAAATATTTTTAAGAAAATGCCTGGCTATTTTAATATTATTTTTAAGTTTCGTTTATCAGCCGCGTTTTGTGTATGAAAGACGGAAAATTAAAATTAATTAAATACAATCACTCCGTTGGTGGGCAAAAGCGAGCGACTGTTATAGCGATGAGGAATTAAATATTTAATATTTTCCTCGTTGAGTAACGCCGCTCAACACGCCATGCCTCATGAATACGGCGGAAAGAGTGGAACGGAAGTTCCACACAGACGGTAACGGAATGTCTTAACACTACGTTCCAAGGTTCCCCATGCCGACCTTTCTATTTTTTTTTATTTTAGCAAATTTATTATTTCTATAACAAAATAAATATGAGTGTAAGAGAGTGCACTCTTCAGTTTGCTATTAATCAGTCTACTGCAAGAGTAAAGGGCTTCACTCTTACGACACCTACGGCTCCCTTGTACGATATCTACGAGCACATTCCGTTAGCTATTTATAAAGCGTTATAGAGAACAGCTTTATTAACGATAGTGTGGAGTGAGCATTAGGGATTTGAACATATTACGTGATTGAATGTACGCACTCATAGTGTTTAGTTATTTTTTTCTTTATAGTTAATTGCTTAAAATGTTTTTTTAGCTTCCCCCTGTATTTCTCCCTCGAAAAGCAGGATAGGCAGAGAGAACCTGGTGTTAAGACACTCTGCGTAAGCGCAATCTCAAAACATTGCGTTTTGGATCAGAACTTAAAGCCACTCTTAGGAATGGAAATTTTACCAAAACTACTTACTTTCTTTTACAGTCAGACGCTGTGCCTCGATAGCCCCTTAATGTTGATGAATTAATTTTAGTTCTTTCCACTTTTCAGTATGATTCATCGACATATGGAAAAAATAGAGAATCTAGAACCTCCACCATATCTTCTGACCGACCAGCCACTGTCACTGCGAAATATACATCCACCCTTTCATACAAGTCATCCAGCATTCCTGTGCTAAATGATACCCGTTCTGCTCGAGAAGAAACTCCAATATCAACGATCACGAATCGATATGCAAGCTATAACAAAACAGCAACAACTGATAAACCAATATCTAAATATGAAAAAAAAGATTATTCCAAACTGGCTGTTCCTTCACTCAACACGACCAGAAGTCGAGATGTCAGTCCAGTATCTAAATACAGCATCAGTCGCACATCAAGGCACACCAGCCCCGATAGAAGACTAACCAAAAATTTCAAGGATAAAAGCCAAGATTTAAGTTCTGTTGATCGTGACAAAGACATTCCAATTAAGACTGATAAGACTTCTAGTTACAGTAGCCTATCAAATTATAAAATATATCCGCGCACACAAAGTTACTCTAAGCCGAGTCCTGTAACTAGGGTAGAGAGTAAACCTGAACTTACAGTAAACCGATATGCTATTGCCAATCGATTAGCATCGTCGAGCTACTTAAGAAGTCCCACTCCTATCAAAAGAACATGTATTTCACCTATTGATCATCTTGAAATAACAAAGACAGATACCGATAAACACAAATTAACACAAATTATAGCAGAAGAAAAAACAGAAAAACAAAATGAAGATAGCAAAATTTGTAGTCAAAATGGCACTGAAGTTATTGTTGACAAGAATGATGATATTGAAAAAATTGCCGTTATATCTCGACACACATCACCTACACCACCTGGTTCATCGGCGTATGTGAGAATGAGAAGAGCGGATATGGCAAAAACAGTCGAGAAAATTCTTACACGAACTAGAAAAAGACCTGAAATGATAGATAAAGAAATACAATCTGACCGACTTGATGACCCCACACGAGCAAGCAGGTTTGGTAGCACGAGTAGAACTAGTGTGACAAATTGGACATATTATTCTCCTAATTCGACAAACTATACCGGTTACGCAGGAAGGTATTCGACGCAGTATTCCAATTTAAGAGAAAACAAAAGAAGCAGTCGCAGCCGAAGTAAAGAACCTTTGCCAGTAGATAACCAAAATTCCTACTCTAACCTAGACGAAAATGATGTAGGAAAATGTACAGTTAATAGTCACTTTGATGAAAACACAAGCCTTGAACAAGCAAAGGAAACATCCGAAATTATAATTAATGTAAATCTTAAATTAAAGAAATCTAACAGTCTACAATCAACAACCACACCAACAGAATTGCTAACACCTGAAATCACCGTAACCAATAATCATCAGCTGCCACCACAACCACCCAAATCAGAAAATGTTAGCAAAATCAAAAAGGTCAAAGTACGTAAGTCAAGCACAGATTCTTCTTCTGATTCCACATCATCAAAGAAAGTCGTTAAGAAAAGAAGTAAATCAGCTAGCTCCACTGACTCAGAACAAAATAGTGAAAAAGGTCCCCAATTAAAAGATTTAAGTAAAGCAGCGTCAAAGGGTTTAAGTAAAAATTCATCTACTACAAATGTACCAAATGGAATATCAAAATTAAAATATAGTAAATCACGAGAAAGTAACAGTCCAGAATCTAGTGTTACATTATCAACGCAATCTTCTATTAGTGAAGATGAAACTGTGCTAAAATCGAAAACAAATAACGTTTCTAAGTCTGCATCTAGTGAAACTGCAATATCAAACGACAATACAAATATGCAAGTATCAAAAAGCGAAGGGACAGAGGCAGAGGAAGCTAAATCATTTTTAATTAGAGCCTTAGCGCCAGTAACTAATTTGTTTAAGTTAAGACATCAGGACAGTATTGAAAACTCCCGTTTAATAGAAAATGCTGAAATATTAAGTAAAGATAGTACAAATTTAACTGATAGTGGACCAAATAAAAGTAAAAATATTATAGCATCTAATGATGAAGCTTTAGTTAAGCTTAAAGCTATAAGACCTCTTGAAACTAATGATCAAAAAGTGCCACTAAAGTTAAACTGCTTTACAGATGATGAAAAGCCCTGGTGGCTCGACAGTAACGCAAATATTCCTGAAGGAATTGAACGACTGACTCCTCCTAGAAAATCTTCCAGTGACAGTGATAAAAGTGAAAAATTGAACTTGTTTCAAGTAAAGCCAAATGAATCTGGTGAACGAAAAGACTGGAGATTGACAAGTAATGATAATGTGATAAGTATTAATAAACAAGACTCACAAAACAGCTTGGCTTTAAGCAAATCTGGTTCAGATCAACGAAATTTCCAACTGAGGCGGATACGACACATCGAATCTGGAGAACGTCCATGGTGGCTGTCTAGCAGTAAAAACATTCCAGAGGGAATCGAGAAACTACCGACACCTTCACCACAACCAGATAGTGATTCCTCGGACTCTGAAGAGGTAGAAGTGTACGTGCCATCTACTCAAGTTCCACCGTTTCCTCTTCAATTACCTGATGACGAACCACTCGGAGACAGAAGAAGTCCTGAAGGCTTGGAAACTCCAAATTATGATTACAGAGTAGGTCGTCGCTCTCCTTATGAAAATAATCGCCACTATCGACGCGAGTCACTAAAGTTACCGTATCAAAAAGGTGCACAGAAATACATATCACGGTATACAGATATCGACGACATATTGGGCACTTCAGGTCATATTTACAGCCCATTCATGGATTCCATATTAGCCAAAAGAACCGGTCAGTCACCATTTGATGATGACGAATGCGAGGAGATAGACCCTACCCAAGTACGAATCCACGACAGCACCGCGCAGATGCCTATAATCAAGAAGCTACGATGCAGGTAACTAATATATATCTACCTCTATGCCCAGTTGAGGCAGTCGTGGCGTAGTGGGTTCGGTCCTCACTCAGGGGAATGATTATATTTATATTATTCTCATTTCTTCACTCTGTTTATAAACAAAGTGCATTGAGTTGAGTCGAATTGAGTCCCGTCACTTAACACACAATGTCTTGAAGCGAACGGAGTGACTTAACATTAGACTCGCTCTGCCTATCCTGCTGTTCGGTATAACACTAGCAGGCCGTCCTAGGTTTACCTGCTTGCGAGCAGTGTCTGACCGTGGATTGATCTCTAATCTGTTGACCTCTTCATTTTCTCACTCTGAGCCATGTAGAAGTTAGGGACAATGATTGTTTTTTAACAAACTAATTGAAACTCATTTTGTTTCCAGAAATGAAATAATCGAGTACAGAAACGAAGATCAGGTATGTCATACAGTAAGGAATTATAAATATTATTCCATTGAATATTAAATCAGATAAAGATTAAAGTCAGCGTGCTTTCTTTTCAAAGTGAATGTAGGTTCGATTCCCAATGTAAAATACTCGGACAGAACACAGACGGAACACTATAATAGCAAGTGTAAACTATAATAAATAGTGTTGGCTTTACTCGCTCATACCTCGTACCTCGCGTTGTAGGCAGGGGGAACCTGGAACTCTAGTGTTAGTTAACGTTGAATATAGTGTAGCAAGCAGGTCGTATAAGTGACCAAGTCTCGTCAAGGAGCTTCCGCGGGAGCAGTGCACTCAAACTGTTAACCTTGATAGAGACAACAATAAGAGACTACTTTCAATAACTACTTGTTTTTTATCTCTTATATAGCACGGTAGTAAGAGAACTTAGTGTTAAGACACTCCTCTCTTTGTTCTATCAGGTCGGAAGAATATAGTTTAACAATAATTATTATTGTCCCAAATCCTTGATACTACTACTAAATAAATCAAAATTTTAACAAATATACATTTCATATTAAAATGTATGTATGTATAAGCAAGCATGTTTTGTGAAAATACATACTAAATAAGTATATTATTAATAATAATGTTCTGTTCTGTTCTGTTCTTTCTATTATGGCGTTCCGAGCGTGCCAGTTGAGCACAAAATCACTTCGCCAGTGTCACGTTGAAAATAATAATGTTAAGCAACTAATAAACCTTTGTCAAGTAAACTAAATCTTGTCACTTTTATTAACCCCTGTCTGACAATTTTTTTTTAAGTTTAAGTTAAGCTTTCTTTTTTCTTATCTACATAACAAATAGAAGAAAATAATCTCTCTACTCTGGAGGTAATGTTCACGTTCACGCTCTGTGTAACAAGCCACGCGTGGCATTGCGTCGCTTAATATATCGAAAATTCAGGGGATGGTGGGAAACGAAGTATCATGACTCATGACTCTATGTTCCCTCACTAGTCTTCTAGTCTAGTCTTCTGAGAATTATTGATTTAAAAAACTTATGCAAATAACAGTGGCGTATCACGCCAGGAAGTGAGAACCGGAGTGTCTCATCACCAGTTTCTCTACATTTACCCTGCATCATGTCTCGAAAACGTGAAATTGAAAAATAAAAATAATAATATTAGCTCTAACAAATAAGCAAACAACAAGCAAATAGCTGATAATCTTCAAACAGTAGAACACATTTTCTTGAATTATGGCTAAAAACATTCTTGATTATATCACCATTAAAATAAAGAAAACTAAATCAAAATAGGTTTATCCGTTTAGTCTACTATATCCGAAATACAGATATATACATACACACATTGTTTTCGTTTAAAGTTAAAAACATATACAAAAAATCACCCCAAATCCGGATTTGAAGTCGCTACCTTGCATTTCATTTAATATAAACAGAGGCTTAGTAGCGTTGGGATCACTGAACTACGGTTATCCTTGAAACTCTGGGAACGAAGTCAGGAGTCGTCGGTCACATTTTAAGTGGATGACGTCATGTAGTTCCGTTGATAATATTTGTATATACTCTATACATCATTGTTTGGTTTTTGATATATAATTGTCTTTATTACGAAGAATAACCATTACTACAGAATTTATTAATTTTAGTTTTAGTTGGTTTTTGTTTTATGTTTTGTTTCTAATTAACTTTAGTAATTGTTTATCTAAGTGTCTATTTTAGAAGAAACTGTTTCAAGTTGACTATGGCTTAGTTAAATACACTTTTTTAATCCAAATATAAGAAATTATGAAATCAATAATAATAATATAACTACTAAAACATTTAAAATCTAAACTAAAATAAACAATGACCAATATAACATGCAACTTAATATGACGTCACATCAAATAAAAATTATATCAAAAACTTAAAATAAACTAACGAATCTGCATACAACTTACTCGAACTGGAAAGGCTTTAGTCACTTTTCATCTCTTTCCTCCATACTGGACAATCATGGTGTTAACCACATAAATTAAATAGACACAAAATAATTGTTAAGTTACTGGTAAATTCGACGTGTTTTACTGGTCGGTTTATAACGATGTGAGGTAGCCTTACCTGAGGTACGCCCGACCAGTCGCCATCAAGCCCTCGTCAGATACGGTCGCGATAACACTCTGACAGACAAAAGTTTACTATGTGATTTATTTTGTATATAATATTATTATTAAAAACTTCTTAAAAGGGTTATTTTTTTTCTTGTGAACAGGTAAGCTTTTTATTTTGTTTCTAATCAATATATATTTCTTGTTTTTGAAGCCGACTTTTGTCTGTGTTGTTTTCTAACTTAGTTTAAAGCTATTGTTTTCGAGATTTCGTGTGCAATGATCTAACTTTAAGTTCAATAACTCATGCTTTGCGTTCAAAGTATTATATATTATAAGTAAAATAAGTATTCTGATGCTCTACATAAGTCGACGTAGCTACTTAACGTGTCTGGTCGCCGATACAATAAATAATCTACGTTTTAATTTATAGATACGTGGAAAATTAATTATCTGTTGTAGAACTTAATAATTCATTAATACCTTCCCTCTCTACACAATGTAATTTCAAATTTTGACACTTGGAAACTGCTATATAATTTTAGCAAAATTGTAAAAGCGTTGTTTCGATTTTATTCACTGTTTACAATTATACTGTTGCAAATTCAAAGTCAGTTTCAAGTTTTTTTAATAGAGATTAACCATACTTTAAAAAAATATGGCTAATCTTAAAACTATAGTTTAAAGATAAATTTTTAAGCTTTTTTAACTTTAAGTTAAATTGATCAAATTAGGATTATAGTTTAATTAAACATTTGATTTGCATTCAAAAAATATTGAATTTTATTCAATTTATCTTAAATAAGAAGCAATTTGCATTTAATTTCAGAATAATTTCAGAAATACTTTAAAAATGTTAACTTAACTTCACGCTTTGTCTCTAGCGGGGTAGTCAGAGAGAACGGAGCGCCAAACGCTACGGTGTCTACATACCTCTTTCACCACGTCTACTGTCAACAACACCTTCATACATACCCTGCGGAGGGTCCTCATGCTTTTTACGTAACCTTCTTCCAGTATGCCACTGGAATACTGTGTTTTCGAAGGTCAACCGAGGTCTCCCCCTACTTCTCTTATCATTCACTTTTCCATCATAAATCTTTTTTGCCATGCTTTCATCACTCATTCCTTTGACGTGCCCAAACCAGTAGAGCACGTTCTTCTTCATTCGCACTGTGACATCCTCGCTACTACCCGCCATTCTGTGTATCTCATCATTGCGGATTCGATCAGCTCAGCTGACTCCGCATATCCTACGTAGAGATCGCACCTCCACGGCATTCGGCTTACTTTCATTCTTCTTCTGTAATAACCACGTTTTGCAGCTGCATAACAGCGCCGGTACCAAAACTGCATTGTGTACGGCCATACGCGCAGCTGTGCTGACGTTTAGCCGTCTCATCGATGCAGCTAAGGCTCCGTTAACCCTGTTACCGGCAGCAATACGCCTTGCTACATCCATCTCGTATCTTCCATCTCTTCTGAACATACTTCCCAAATATACCACTTCATTTACTTGTTCTCTAAAAATGTTAATTACTATTTATATATATATAGCAGGGTGCGCAGAAAAAAGTCAGTATTAAGACATTGTTCCCTACGCATCCCCAAAAATTAAGACATCACACAATCGAAGAGACAAGAGCGTGTTGAGTAGCGGAACTCAACGATGCGTATCATCTTATTAACAGAGCAAGGAACATAAAAATAACAAGTAATAATAATACACTCAAATATACATATATGTATATGTTAATTGATTAGAGTAAATGTCAAAAATATATTTCCTAATCAATGAATAAATCGCTACGATTAGGAACAAGTAACGTATCTCTCTTTATATTAACTATTAATAACTAAGTAAGACCTCGAACTATGACATACGAATATGTAACACAAAATCCTTAAATGAAAATTCAATTTGTTAGATAAATTAAAATATAAAAGACGCCGTTATAGCGCATTAAATTACTGTCTAAGATTTAAAAACTGTCAGTTTATAATTTTACGTATTCGCTAAATGCAAAATTGTAATCTATCGATAACTTGTGTACCGACATTGTCAAGGCAAACATTGGCGAAGTGATTTTGTGCTCAACTGGCACGCTCGAAACGTTGTAGTTAAAGAACAGAACAGAAAAACTACTACAGTACGCTCAATATATGTAATGAGTAAAAAATATCATTTATGTACCTACTAACAAAACCGCATCTACAAATTAGGCGATTTTTAAGTGCATCACTAACCTAACCGAACCTGAACTTAAATATTCGTATACCTTCGGAAGTGTTATTTTTTTAATTTTCGAATATATTTAAACAAATATTCTCAATACAACATACTTTATATCACATCTCTATATAAAATAATAGAAACATTTTGTCTGTACATTTAGTATTTTTTAAATGAAATTGATAGAGGGGCACTTAAAAAGAATAATATAAAGCAATTATTTTTTTTAATTTCTTGTCTGTATGTATGGTCACGCTAATCTCTGAAAGTACTGAACCGATTTATTTTCGCCAATTTCTTTGTTTTAACCTTGCTTAACGTCTAAAGTTTGTTTCATCAAAATCTATTCATTAAAAACCACAGTTATAGTTTATTTGAATGAACTCAAGGCATGAGTTTGCCAATAAATACATAGTAATCCATATCTATACTTATAGTAAATCTGTATTTGTTTGTAATAAATCTGTATTTTAATCCGACTCTAAAATAAGGAAAGGGTTCTGAATTAAACATTTTCGATTCGATATTCGATTCATTTATTCGATTAATTATTTTGGATTCGATTTCGATATTGAATTATTCGATTCGACAAATCAATAATTGAACATTTAAGGCTGTTTCTGAACGAGTAAATTAAATTATTTATTGACATCAACACATTTGACTGTCAATTCTGTTTATTAAATGAATAATCATGTAGTTCAAGCGGGCGAAGCCGCGGAGGGGCCGCTATTAATAAATAAAGTTCCAGTTTATTGACACCTTTTTCGATTCATAGCTCTGTGATCCATTTTGCTGTAAAATCGACCAATCAAGGCCAGCGCTTAAAGAGTATACAATTTTTCGACAGTTTATAATTGCGCGAGTAAAATTATAAAGTAATGGTTTTTATAATGAAGTTCAATCTCCATCGTAGTGTTGTACTCCGCCTCTACACGTCATGTCTCGCACGGAGTGTCCTAGTAAGAAACTTGACTTAACTTACACGGTTGAATTAAACAAAGCCGCCCGAAACACCTGTCGCCCACATCCGGCGACTATTTATCACTTTTATATTATACTTTCTCTACTATAATTATTTATAATAATATATTAGTTGTGGGTTTGTTTCCTGGATCTCTCCTCAGTTTCCTGTACTCATTAATGGGGTGTACAATAAGTACCTAGGTACATTAATATGTATTGTTTTCATGCTCGGAGAATGTACCTATTATTGTTATTTACCACACGACGACACATACGACGGAGAGACATACGCGGAGAGCGCGGAGAGCGCGGAGAGCGCCGCGTTAAGTTCTCACGTCTCTCCCACTGTCTCGACACGCCACGCTTTATTTTACAAAAAATGAGGAAATTAAACTAATTTAAATATAAACTTTGTCTTCTGTCAGAATCGAACCCGCCATACATTCCGTCGCGCTTGTAGTCGACACTTTTATGGCACAACAACAGCACTATGATAGTGTTAGTGTTAGTTATTTAAAACAACACTAATATTTGCATATGCGAGTACATTTAAAATCTTTCAATTGTTTTATTTTAACCAAAACTATTGCAAACTGTAATTGTTGTAACAAACATATGGGAATACACCCGTCCGGTGGCCGTCTGTCCGTCGCGTCTCTACATGTGTGACAGGTTTTTTTTCGCGAAACCGGTCGATATATCGACGTAGCCCTGCTGTAGATGTTCTCCTCGTTCTCCTTCATTGTTATTTAAAATCTGATATACTCGTACAATTCATTCAACAACATATTGTTGGCCGTAATTCTGTACTTTACCACATTCCTAATACGAGTAGGTATGTGTCTATTAAACATTTAAGAAAATGAGTTGAGATTCATCAAAGTCATTTTTAAACATCCACCTAGACAGAGACACGTATAGACTTGATGTTTTTTTACTTCCATGTTGGAAGGGAGAAAAAATAACGAGACCCCCTTGTTTTTTTACACTACAGGCCCTTGTAAATTGATTCCCCCGGCATACGAACAGCGTTATAAGTATAAAAATAATATATTTTATAATAAAACATGGATTTCGTGATCAATTCGTAACGCATATAGACGAGATGAAGACATTGACCTCCAATGACCTCTGTTCAGACAACAGCGGTCGACCCTGTGTGATAAATCTATATTAATATTATAAAGCTGAGTAGTTCGTTTGGTGAAACACGCTAATCTCAGGAACTACTGGCTCGGATAGCCCACTTATTGACTGGGTGTAGGTTAGGTTCTGATTAGGAGATAACAGAGTCGATCTATTATTGTAAAATATATTTATAACACAGTAGTAACTTTAGACGAAGCGCGACGTTGAGTTATTATTAAATATGATTTATACACCGTGCCCTACGGCCCCTATTTAACTTACTACATAATACCTACACGGCTTACCTAGAACTAAAATAACAACAAATATTGACGTAATTGCGTTGCCTTCGACATCATCTAATCTTCTTTTACAACATTTAAAATAAAACATTTCTCAAGAAATGTATTTTAAATTAATTTAATTTTTCTAGAAACTGCAGAAACCTTATAAACGATGCGTCGAAATGGCTTTGAGCATAAAGTAATCAGTATAATTACCATTCTCTTACAAATATTAAGAGGCCCCAGAATCAGGAATGATGGTTGATGGTTCGATTCTTATTCGGGGGAATTAATTATTTTCATTTTACCAATCTATTAGACAACATGTGACGTTCGATTCCGCCATTCAAAACGCTGTCTCGATTTTGGACGAAAAGTGAAGGATTATAGCATAGCGATATGCGGGATAAAAGTGAAGGATTATAACATGGCGATATGCGGGATAGATTGTGAAGATGAATAGAAACCGGTCAAGTGCAGGTTCAAGTCACGAACCAAGGTACTAATTGAATAAGTGAATATTTCACTTGTTTTGTATAAAATGAAGTATAAGTTAATATTCAGGGTATTTTCTTTTGATTTGCGGAATCCTAAAAAGAAATATTTTAATATCAAGTATGTTGTCCAAACATCTGCGTTGGTAGATGGTACCTAACGCGCTTTCTTGAGAATTTATAACAAAAAAATTTTAATGCGTTGTTTGGCTTCTCCTTAGGTATATAAATATTTTTTCAATAATATTTAACCCAAAAACCAGTACTTACTTTGTTTTTATGTTTCACACAGAAATATAATACTCTATCAAACAAAGATGACTGCAGATGCTTCAGGTGGAAGCTCAGTCCGGTGCATGAATGAGTTTTATTTTCTCGCTCCCGTGTCAACATATCACGGCCTGTAGCATCAGATATAGAGTGTCTTAACACTAGGTTCCCTCTGCCTACCCTGCTGTACGCAGGATAACGCGGGATAAATGGGCGATGGCGATGTTTATACAATTAGTGCCATCTTTCTATTCTATCGCGTAAGTGTTATGATTATAACTTATTCGAACAATAATCGTTATTTTAACTTTAGACGGTATATTAGTTAAACACGAATATAGGAACAAGTAGACATGTTATATTTAATTGCTAGTGGGCGCGCGCAGCTTCGCTTGCTTATTTGCACCCTTAGGGGTGAATTCTAATAAACCATGTAACACGTGTTCAATGAAATATTTTTAGAGAGTAAATTTCAAATTTTATAAAAATCGGTGGCGTTTTAAAGGTTTTTCCATACAAACTTTCAACCTCTTATTTGCCCCCTTAGGGGGTGAATTCTAAAGAACTACGAAACACATGTTCAATGAAATATTTTTAAAAGTCTGAATTTCAAATTTCATAAATATCTGTGCCGATTTGATTTTTTTTCCCATACAAACTTTCAACCCTTTAAATTTCACGTTTCTACACACAGCGGTTACGTCAGTCAGGGGGATTATGACGTTAGATGTCAAATAATCAATAATTTTAGTTTTTTTTGTATTTGGTTTTTAACATTCGTAATTTCGTAAATAAAATAACCTTTTAATGGAAGTACAGTTTTAGTAACGTCAGGCGTCTGCCTGTACACGCGATGGTTGTGGATTCGATTACCACTGGATTGAATTATTATCTTATCTCTGGTTGTCTCTGGTGACAAGACAACGCGTGGAGCTCAATTCCGCAGATTATCTTTCCAAGATGGAAACCATCGCTTTCGGTGTTAACATAAACTCTTTAATTTTCCAATAATATAAGGATTCCCAAGGGTTTCATATAATTTCCGTAGGTATAGTGTAACGTACGTAATCAGCATTTGTAATGTTTTATAATGTACTGTCTTCATATTGTTAACAAGTAGTTGTTACGTCGAACTTATATTGTTTTCCCGTATCAAATTTATGTGACTATTCTAAAGTATTTGTAATAAAAGCTTGACGCTGTAGCCCGCGTATAGCGGGATAGGCAGAGGGAAGTTAGTGTTTAACACACATTCGTCATCGACACGATATATTTCATGTGAGTTAACTATAAAATTCAAATTTGTAATATAACCGTGACGAAACTGAGCGGAGGCCGCACGTAGTGATGGCGCGGCGTTGAGTTACGCCACTTGACATTTAGGTAACTATTGGCTCGACTTTTGCTTACCATTGTTATACAGGAGAAACTATGAAGTATTTTTTTTTATTTTAGATATTCTACTACGTATTTTAAAGCCAGATCAAACCTATTCTCGAGACATTCCGTTCTCAGCTCTTCCCCCATTACAGAAGCATTAACTTATATTTATATTGATTTTATATGACTTAAGTATATTATTATTGGAGGCTGTTATTTTCCCTTCTGGTAAGAAGATACGACCAGTTTTGGGCTCTGCCACTCAACACGTAAAAATGTTTTAAAAATTGGTTGGTAATAAGGCAGCAGAGTATCTTGATAATAAATTCTCTCCGCTCACTCTGTTATGAACGGGATAGAACGTGAAGCCGACAAAAAAAACATAATTTTGCTCTACATTCCTACCTAATTGTAAATGTAATGGAAGCCTTATGTATGTAAAACGTAACGTGTAAGAGCGCGTTATGTTTGCATAAGCAGATTTGGATCATTTGAATGAATGTTATTTAACTAATCGAAATTGAAATAGCGACTAACGAGATACATAACTATGTAATGCTTCCCCCGCATCCAGAATAGTAGCCACTACAGCTACTACAGCCACTACAGCTAGGGAACTCTATGTATAATGGAGTCTAGTGTAGTGTCAGAATGCTCTATCTCTTTCTTACATTAGGAAAACGAGCGAGACGATAACATGGCAGGAGCATGGGAAAAGTGCGGGGATGCGTAGGCAGACTGAAATACCAAAAACATACTACTAATTAGTAAAATCAATTCTACCCACATAAAAAGGATCCACATTAGAAAAGAAATATTTAGGTTTTTAGCGGTTTCCCATCGAATCCTGCATATAAAAAGTTAGGTAAAGGGAACATTCGAGACGATTCATTCGATAACTTTTTTTATAATCGGGGTAGTCAGGACAAGCCTATTGTTGAAATACTACTACAACTGTACATCGCGAGGAAATGAAAAAGATTCATTCCGCCTGGGGACATACTGTACACACACACACACACACACACACACCTACATAACTCAATACATAAGTTACAAAAGACGACGGCGGAGTCACAGGTAAAGGTGTAATTGGATAATGTAAGAAGGTTGCGTCACTACGAGTATACGAGTATACGAGTATACGAGTATACGATAATTACTTATATTTGCAACAGCGTCCGTCCATTCCGTTCACGGTGCTTACCCACCAGATCGTAATCTAACTACTTCAAGTGGGTCTATTATATATTTGTAAATAATATTATGTTTTTTTTATTTTACTGAACTTTTGGACGTATAGCTCGGTCGTTTTATTTAAAAACCTATTTGTATGTAATATATCAACTCAATTACCTCAATAATTGTTGAATATTGTATAAGAATTATTCAAATGAGGCCTCACTCCTCACTCCTCACGGTGGCGCAGCGGCACAAGGGTGTGACAGTAACGCGACGGTTGTGGGTTGTGAGTTCTGCCACTCAACACGCGATGCCGCGGTGTGGGACGGAGTGTCTTAGCACTAGGTTCTCTCTGCCTTAAAGGTATTTCGGACACTCATTAAGAAACAACAACTTTAAATGTTGTTTCGTTTCGTTTCGTATTACAAATTGTCGACCCTCGTACGGCAAAAGACTGTATAGACAATTCTGGTGGTTATTTGTTCTTAGCTTTCCCGCTGTATCCCGCATGTAGTAGGGTAGGTAGGGTACACTGAGAGAACATAGGCTTAAGACACCGTGAAACTTAATGTCTATTTTCTCCGTCACCAGAGCGACAAAAGTGAAACTAATTAGTGAATCAAACCTACAACCGTCGTTAAAACATAGGTTTGTTATAAAAGTCTCTAAATGTATCTGTGAATCGAACCCACACTGTCCTCACAATTACACAAGCCAATCATTAAACCTGTTTGCCAGTCACGATTGTAATTATCAAGAACTATTGAAATTTTTGAAATAGGTGACACTTTTAGAGACCACTTGTCACTTCCGTAGTCTTAACTCGACGAGCTACCGACTGCGTGTGACTGACTACAACAAGCAATGTCTCGCAGTCAGTCAGTGAGGCGGCGCGTGGCGACCATTGTTTTAGATTCTCATCATCTAAGAAGTAGATGGTTACGGGTTTACGGGATATGTCGCATATATATGTAGGTAGCTGGCTGGCTTCGTTTAACCGACACATATGAGTTCATTACCACTGCGCCGCAAGTGAGTGTAATGGATGCCTCAACAGTTTCCTCATAGCTGCTACACACCAACCACAAATGTACTCAAATATAGCCATTTCCACGTTCCAAGCTGTAACATTATATTATTAGACATCTCTGATATCAAGCAATAGTACTACTGCAATTACTAGTATTCGTGTCAATTATTAGGAATTATTTATTTTTATGAAATTTTGCAGCTTTTGCAAATAAATATTACGGGATCAACATATTAAAAATCATCTTTTGTATATTTATCTATTTATTTATATTTTCATTTCTTCGCTCTGGTGTGAAGGCAAAGCGCGCCGTTGACTTCCGCCTTTGAATACGGGATGCCTCTACAATTCCTCCTAATATGATTAAGCAATCTCTCCAAATCTACGACTACACTTAATATTATAAAGGCGAAGAGTGTGTGGTTGGCAGAAGGGACCTAGTGTTAAGACATTCCGTTCCCCATTTTCCACCGAATTCCGGAGGCATTGCGTGTTGAGTGGAACTCAATGAGTATAAAATAAAGTTATCTATTATTATATTTTATATAATTAAAATTATATAAGTAACATCCAAATTGTCCGATGATCGAAATCGTACCGGAAGTTAGCGACGGTACGCACTCGTACATACTGAGCAGTCACCTTACTTATATACAAAAAATTCAATACACAATGTCCCTAACGTTGAACAGAAAGTGGAGAACAGCGTCGTAAGCATTATATATATAGTAGTAGTGTATAGTGTAGGTACTATACTCGTGTGTAGGATACAGCATGCTGCAGCTGAAATAAAGAAGTATAAATAATAGCAACAGATATCGCTATACGCTCCTTCATGCATTCAGTTTCAAGTTTACTTTAAATGTATATGTATGTAATATAATTATCCCGCTGAGTTTCTTGCGCCGGTTCTCCTCAGATCTGAGGCACTAACTTTAGTGAACTGATGGTAAATTATTTGACGTTCAAAAAATAAAGCTTGTAACTTTTTATTTTGAATAAAAATATTTGAATGAATGATTTACAAATGTGCGCCGCTTGCAAATGCTAAGGTGTCATTGAGAAATGGCATTCGCAAAGGCCAATGTCAGGATAATGGACCATCATCAGCGTTATTGAAGCCAGTCGTGGCGCAGGGGCAGGTTACACATTCCATTCCCACTCAAGGAAATGATGTACTTATATTTTTATTTCTCGCTCTGGAAATAAGGCAAAACTCGACGTTGAGTTCAAAAAATGGGTAACGAAGTGTCTTAACGTTAAGTTCCAAGGTTCTCTCTCCCTACCCTGCTATATGCAGGATACTTCCCAAGCACCAGAACTCTACACCGCGCATTATAGTGTTACCAGAGCGAGGAAACGATAATGGGACTTGCAGACATCAGACAGCCAATCCTACATGCGTGCGAGTTTTTATTTAGTTTTATATTCTTTAAACTCATTGCTTCTCGGTCTAGCAAGGTAACACTACTTACCATAAAATGTTGTACAAATCTTGATGATAAATGCAAAAATAATTTAAATAAATAATAATAAATATTAGGAGAAATCAATTTTGATACCGCTGTGGCACAGCCAACACGAATTATCCCGTATTCCCAGGATCCGTCTACTCTACCATCCTGGAACAACTTGGAGCTAAAAGTGTTTCTGATTTAAAAACACTTTGGCTGTGCTCAAAGAACATTCTGGAATAACCTCACATTGCATTGGTTTAAAAGGGGAAAATATGCAAATACTTAATGTACCTACACTAGAAACGTTCACTTCGAAAACAATTGATATTCGAAACAGCTTGTTAATGTGCAAAGCTTAGCGGGTACACCTAATTAGGTGCAAGTGTGTCCTTACTGGACTTTCTAACAAACAGTCCAGCACTAAACTGTCAATACATACAGCAGTACGGCCAGTCAGTGCGGCCCCGAGTGGGGACCGTATACCGTATACCGTAGCCACGATGGCCTTTGCAGAGCTACATCTCTTTAATTAGCTGGCCGTTTAAACGATAGCGCATCTCAACCCACATCTGTCGGGAGCGCCAGCCATGTCGACATCTCTTCGCCCATTCATTTTGACACTTTCGATTCTTCCTAGAAAATATTTCATATATAATAAAGTATTTAATAAAAAAACTAAATCATTTGATAAAATAATTAAATATTTAGTAAAAAACGTATTTGATAAATAATTATATGAGATAAAAATGTGTTTAATAAAAACCTACTAACAAATTTTAAAATAAACAAAAAAAAATCTTAAAATGTAATACAATCTTTGTTGGTTAGACAGAAGGAGGAGGAAGGAGGAGCTTTGTCTACCAGAGCGGAATCCGAGTGGTGACCTAGTGTGGTGGTGTGGTGGTGTGGTGGTGTGGTGGTGGTTATAGTGCAGCAGGCAACATCTATTCTAATTCGGGCGGTTGCTTAACACGCAACCGGCGCCCACGCCTGCTTTGTTTATGGAACAAAGATTGTTATAAAATAACTAGTCGTCGCCCGCTGCTTTATTTTTGTGCACTTTAATATTTAAAATGGAACAATATCTAAGTCACGCTACTACACGCAACTTTCGCATTAAGTAGAGGAATCTTTTACTTTTCTTCTAAAAGTATAACTTCCTGTAGTTTTATAATTAAGTTGATATTTCAAAATAAAGACCTCGGTCGTAGATATCGATTTAAAAAATATATTACCTGTATAAATCCATCTCAATAAAGGTCACAATCGAATAAAAAAAGATTGTTATCGTTTCAGCGTCGGGTTATTGTTATCAACTTACCGAATATTTATTTTTATGTAGTTTTTTCAATTCAAATACATATTAATATTATATTACAAACATAAAGAGTTTGTTTGGTTGATCACGCTAATCTCAGGAACTAATAGTTCGAATTGCAATGGTTTTGTGTTGGATAGTCCATTTATTGAGGAAGGATGTAATCTACGGCTGTTTCTACGGTCAAAGTCACCTCGGACACTACTACACTACACAGATCCTAGTTGTTTCCATTAGGTTTAAATGGCGAATCTATAATCGAATACAGTCGAATCTAAAGATAGACAAAATTATAACATACTCTTCTAATTATACATTTTGAACACGAATTAATAATAAAGTATTTGTTTTTATACGGTTGACGTGATTAACTTCTCTTATAAATTGACTGTGAAACAAAAAATAATATTTTTCCATTCGTATCAATAGTTAGCGGAAGTCACAGCTTCGTCTTGTCGGCTTTACCGAAGCGAGAACTTTAAAAAGTACATTCCTCAATCGCTAGACTAGACAAATATTTTTAATATTTTAATAATATATCCAAACAAAACCTCATCAATCAATCGGTCGTGCGCGGAGGGTCGCGCGGAGGGTTCAAACGACACACGACTGCGCCGTCGCGTCGTGAGCCGTTATACCTGTGTCGAACTAGCTTTAACCTGCGTCTCCGCCCGCTTTGTATAACACATATAAAGTGTCCGAGGTTATTAGGTACAGTGAGTCAAATCCCTCCTATATGGATCTATATAATTACATAATTATCTCTATCGAATTTTAAATAATATCTAAAGAAATAGAAACAATGAAAATAAATGTTACGAGGTAACAAAAGTTACGAGCCGTGAGTCTGTACTTAAGAAATAAATAATAATAAAAGAAAAATAATAAAT
Source organism: Heliconius melpomene rosina (assembly GCF_056956725.1). Classification (NCBI taxonomy): domain Eukaryota; kingdom Metazoa; phylum Arthropoda; class Insecta; order Lepidoptera; family Nymphalidae; genus Heliconius; species Heliconius melpomene. The sequence goes on from NC_140409.1 coordinate 14,657,213, forward strand.
AAATAGCCTCTCTCGATAAATAAACTATCGTTCAATTCGAGGCAGTTGTTCCAGAGACGAGATGGGAGGCAGCGCGTTCAACCAAACAATCTGGGGAACATCAGTCTAGTAAAAATGTTTTGTATTTGCGGCGTTGAGTTTCGCCACTCAACACGCAATGCCTCCAAAGTTCGGCGGGAGGTGGGAAACGGAAGTGTCTTAATAGGAACCACTGTCCCACTGTCTACCCTGCTTTGTGCAAGTGTATCTTGTGAAGCTTGTGAAGCTTGTGAAGCTTGTGAAGCTTGTGAAGCTTGTGAAGCTTGTGAAGCTAAAAAAGCAATTTATAGTAATCTTTAATTCTATGTAAAGTACAATTAAATCGATACAATCCAGTCGGATTATGGACGAGTGACGCTGACGTCAGAGATATTAGTAGACATTAGACGTTGGACATTGCTTCGTATACTATGACGGCAGTAGGTAGGTCGGCTGAGGGAACCTAGTGCTATCATACCATTATCACACACATCCGTCACACAATAGGAGATATCAGTGTTAAGACACTCCGTTGCCCACTATAAACTGTTAATACCCAATTTGTGGTTGTTTTTAATATATTTATAACTAGTGGGCCCGGACGCGGCTACGCCCGCGAAAATATAAGCCTAAATCATTAAAATAAGTTAAAAAATAATGTAAGTGGAGATTTATTATTAGAAAAAATATATAGAAGTAAAAGTAACTAAAGGAAATTCTTAATATTAGAAAAAGTACCTAAAGCTTGCCGTGCGCGCGTACTAAACATTTTTCTATATTAAATAATTATTAATTTTTGCGAACAATATTAAATAAAATCCCAAATGATTAAAATTACGATATTTTAAGTGTATAACATAGGTATAGATAACCGAACTGAGATAAATTAATTATAAGCAGCAAATAATTACATAAAAATTAACAGTAATTCGAAAATATATAAAAATTTACAAAATCATCAAAGACAATTGCCCGTTCGCGTCGGTCATACTATACCACTCGTAGGCTAGCTCATTTGGAATCAGTAACATCTTAATTATTTATTAGAATGTTATACAGTAAACTATAATTTCCATCTAGATGAAATGCTAAAAGTGACTATTATATTTATTTTCATAAGGATGAATATCAAATTATAGAAATCATCAAATTTTTGTTAATGTATACAAATCTATATCGGCGTGCGCCATGTATGCATTAAGCAAACTCATTTTGGGTGACGTTTTCTTAAAACAACAAACTTTGCAAATCGTTGCTTGGCAACGCGTAGCGACCATTGTTATTAACATGGCGGAATAAATTGCATGTCAAATTAATTATTTTAATATATGGTATGGTATATATCGAAAATATTACAAATATGAGAAAAAAAAGTATCCTATGTTCATCCCGAGACCCTCAAGTATCTCTATATGTGTATTTTATCACAATTAAATTAGCAGTTTGGGCGTGATTGCGTAAAAGACAGACAGACAGACAGACAGACAGACAGAGTTACTTTCGAATTTATAATATAGGTATGGATATAATGAAAACTAAGTATTATGTTTTTGTTGGTTATCAACCAACAAAGGAGGATAGTGGCACCACTCTATTCTTTCTTTTCCGCTTATTTTTTATATATATATATATTACTTAGATGGTTTTCATAGGCAACGACGATTAGAGAAACTAAAATTATAATTGAGTTCAATTTCCACTCGGTGGAATGAAATATTTGCTTATCTTCGCTATAGTAACAAGAGTCAAAGCTAGGGGTTGAGTTCTGGAAAGTGGGAACGGAGTGATTTAACCCTGCTGTATGCGGATATACCGAACAAATCTCCACCTCAAAGGCCGGCAACGCACCTGTAGCTCCTCTGGTGTTGGACGGTGTCGTGGGTGACGGTGATCACCATCAGGTGACCCGAACGCTCGTTTGCCTTGTCCTTTTTCCGTAAAAAAATAATTCAATAGTATCCATTGATTTTGTGATGGATAGTGCATTGGACAGTGCATTTGACTCCAGCTAGACTGGACAGTGGACAGTTCCGCTCCAAGTACAAGTAGAGTTAAGGGAGGACTCGTTTTTCGACATTACTTGAACGTTTTGAATACACAGTAATTATGATGTATATTTAACTTGTCCAATAATCTTTAAGCGGTGTATTTCAAAAGTAAGGTAATCTGGATTCCGTGTTAACTTGCGTGTTGCTTGCTTGCTAACCGTGCTTATTAAACACACTTTATACCAATACTAGTCGTTGTCGTCGTCGTCCAGTCGTCAGTGTGTACAACAAGGCAACCCACTAGAACTATGTGTACTAGAACTATGTGCATTGTCCACTCTCTGAGTTCCTCTACCCGACATGCAAGCAAGCCTGCCTTTACACTAGGTTTCCTCTGCCTACCCTGATATATGCGGAATACTGAAAAGTGTCTGAGAAGAGGCAGTTCTGCAGCGACAGAGGCGGCTCGAAAGGCAGTTCTGCTTCTCAGCTCTGATGGTAGCTTACTAGCTACTGACACTATTCATATTTTTTACGTAACTGATAACTGATTTAATTTCAAAAGTGGTTGAATGGCCTATTTCAATGAAGAATAGTTTGAGTTTTGATTATTATATAAGTTTGCACCTAAATGCCATTTAGGACTAACAGTTTTACGTTTTTTCTGTATAGCAGGGTACGCAGGGTACGCAGAAGGAACCTAGTGTCAGAGCATTCTGTTTCCCACGCACCGTCCAATTTTTGTGGTGTGGTGTGGTGGTAGCAAGGGCTTTTAGCTTCTTTTTCTCTGTAAGTTGTTCTGAAATAGTGCGAGCGAGACAGTTGTGGGTCAAGAAACCGGAATGTCTGCGAGTAGGTACCTCGATGCAACTGCGCCGAGACAAATATCTAATATAAAACTTATGTTTTATCTGTACTTTTATTTTTTTAATGAAAAAAATAGTAGAGAACTATTGTTTTAATTATTTTATTTAAAATAATTAGGTCTTCGTGGCGCTGCGGTACAGCGTGAATGTAAAGACGGTTGTAGGTTCAATTACCACTCGGGGTAAATGTCTGAAGGGGAGTTTAGTAAATCCAAATCCAAGGCCCAAATCTACAACGCTAATCTCCGGAACTACTGGACGGATTTGAATGATACTTTTTTGGTTGTATAGCTATTATGTCTAGGCAACATCTAGGCTACATATATTTTATTTTGAAAATGTGGATACCTGATGTGGAACCTTTAAAGCCTGTCTAAACTATAAAACACATAAATATAACGCCTTGGGGAAAATTTAACAACATGACAAATAATTTCAACCCACATAACAAAAATGAAGGTCTGGAGTACTTGACGTAAAACCCTGGCAGCCCATTTAATATCCAAGAGAAATAAATATAGCGTCTTAGTAAAAGTTGAACAACATAACAAGCATGTTCTGTCCATATAATAAAAATTAAGATCTGGAGCAGCTCATATGGAACCCTAACAGCTAAACCTTAAGAGATAACCTTAAGAGAGCGCGAGATTCTCTGCGTGATGTTTTCAACGATGCAGGTACTCTTGCAGTTGCTTCCCAATTTGTATGTTATAATATTCTCTTTGTCCGACAAAATATACATAAAATAGTGACAGTCATACGATAGGAACGAGAAATAAAGATAAGATTGTTACCCCAAGTTTTCGCCTCCAAAAAGTTATTAAATCTTTTATACCCGTGCATATACCAAAATTCCGCAGGGTATTCTAGGTTTGCCACTACCAAAATTTAAAAATTTAAAAAGCTAAAAGCTAATTTAAAAAGCTTATTACACTGTACAAGTATATTTGGAGGATGAACATGTATGGAATGAATGCCTATTGAATGTAATTACTATAATGTAGTAAAACAACATATTACAAGTCATTATAATTGCCAGCCAATTCTGTTTATAAAATGAATAATCATGTAGTTCAAGCAGGCGAAGCCGCGGGCGAGCCGCTAGTAAAAGCCGCGCTCAAAAAGCATAAAAATATTAATAATTTCAAGGCCACGTTCGCTCTACATACATACATAAGTACGTAAACTGACATATTATAATGAAATAACATTTCTATGTAATAGCTGCGCAAGCAGAATATGAACTCTAAATTATTATAATGATGTTACATATTATGGTACCTACATCTAAATAACTTTCATTATATTTTACAGCATAGTTAAAATTACACTAACTTCACGTTGTATTCCATAGAGTCCATAAGACACTCCATTACTCAACACACTGCACTCAAAATTATTCTAAGTACTTGCATATGCAATGCAAAATGAGAATCTCAAAAATAAAACAGATGATACAACTCACCCCGCGCAATGTAATTACGACATAAATGTTTACAATATATTATATTATATACGTTTATTTCTTAAAACTGACCTATTCCTACGCCGACTACCGAGCGACCAGACACGCTTGCCGCGACACTCACCCGGCGTACGTCGCGTCGTCCACAGCCGCGTCGGCTGAATACAAAAAGTCATTGCACACGCGAGAAAAAATCGGCTTCACGTCATCCTTCCCGCGCTTTTCAATGTCACTGTCATACTTATTACTCTAAAAATGCAATTTTTGTTTCAGTGAAATAAAAATGTGACCAAATGTGTTTATTAGTGGATATAGAATTACTTAAGTTAGGTAAGAGAAGATCACTTACTATGACAATGCGTGAACTCGCCTCTGACGCTTTAGTGTGCCGTGTTCAGTTTGTGAAGGATGTAGATCCTTTTGTTGATTATAATGTGCGTGAACCGTCTCGGCCATCATATCACACGTTCAACACTAAGATCCCACTCTCCTATCAAATCGGTGCTGTGCTACATTTACTAAACGCTCCACACAGAGTAAGTGTTGAATATCTTTAAAGTAATGTATGTCATTAGTCGTAATATAATTGTAGCAATAAGCATCTATTAATCTAAAATTGTTCTCCAAACATGACAAGATTTACTTACATAGAGCAGTGTAGTGTTAGTAATGCAGCTTACTCGCTGGTTTTCGCTAAAATTATCTGTTCCGGATAGGGCTGCATTCATTGAAACTCAATAGTCAGGCTCTGACAAATATTAGACCAGAGTTGCTTCAGAAACCAGATTACTTAGATATCATAAATTCATGTTTTCGATTGCAAGAACAGTTTGTTTTTCTGTCCGGTTTGTAGACAATGTTGCGTACATACGATCAGTGCCACACATGCACACAAACACACATGCACGCAGCAGGGTTGATTGGAGATCGCACCCACGACCATTAACTAGAAACCCAGTGGTGACCTTCTAACACTTTCAGCAACGAAGTATTTAGGTATGGTCTAAATATTTTCACAATGAGCTGTCGTCGTAGATAAGCCAGGCCTGCGAATCAGCGAATTGTAACGGCCGCCGATGCTCCATTTATAACCTGCAAGTATTTTATTATGTAAATACACCTTGTACGTTAGAAACTCTACTTATTGCGCTTTAATCGTGTGATGTAATAGACATAGTGACAACAGTTTCCTCATACATAAGATGTACAGAGAACGATCGATTAAAGTAATAATAGTAAGGATATAGAGCAAGCTGAGGGAGTACTCTAGTATGTAGGATACATACCGTATTGATATCACTCTATGCGGGACCAACTTCAAAGTTTACTCATTCTCACGTCGAGTCAAATACGTCTCTGCATACCTCTCTCGCCTGCTCACACGTGCCAGGTGCCAGGGGGTGCATGTATTAGGATATTGACAGTGGCCAGTGGCCAGTGGACAGTGGACAGTGGACAGTGGACGGGACGACAGAGGTATGCAGAGATGGTAGCGTTTGGCGACCTGTGCTCTCTGGCTACCCCGCTAGGGATACAGCGTGAAGCTAGGTAGCTAGGTAGCTAGGTAGCTAGGTAGCTGTTGAATTCTGGCCGATCTTAGTGAGAAAATACTTTTGTTTAATATGAACGTATTATTGGTATAGCTATAATGGGGATATAAGTTGGCATTAATCTATTAAATTAATAATGTTTAAATTATCTTTACCCCGCTCTGACACTCCAAATGCAACCTTAAGTTCCGCAGAATTTCTCGAAAAATATACGATAAGTTGGAAACGAAATCTCTTAACACTGAATACCCTCTGCCTCTTCAACTATGCAGTAAAAACATAAAAGAGCAAAAAATGTTTTAATATCCTTATTAAGTATTAGTAGCTAAACCATGAATTGTACCAAACGGACTCGCAAGCTCTCTCTGTCTCGCGTACTGTCCGTTCCAAGAGATTATTTGATGTTAGTTGATACCTTAACGCAACGACTATAACCGAATATAACCTACCTACACTATTGGGAGTAGGGAAGTTAACAGTCCTCTTTAAAGTATGCACTTGTAATTTGATAAGGTGGAGTATTTGATAGCGTGATAACACTTATATTTATAAAAAATTAAATAATTTACAGTATAGTTGTGGGTTCGATGCTCACTTCGCCTTGGTAAGTAGGTTTCCTCTGCCTACCCTGTTACATGCGGGATACATGCTTCAACATTATAAAATACATTATTTGTTCAGAATGCAAACGTCTCCAGTTACAAGAGCAAAATGAAAAATAAAACTTGTATTGGATATATTTCGGAGAATCTACAAATATAAAATAATCGTATATAAAAATTAAGAGACCAACTAAATTTTATGTTACTAAGACAACTTTGTAAGGCAACTTTAATATCCAAGATTAGACAAATATAACAGCGACATTTCTATATTTGTACCTAATATTATAAAGCTGAGAAGTTTATTTGCTTGTTGTTGTTTTTAGAAACTCTACTGGTTTGAATTTTAAAAAATCATTATTCCATTATATTGGAAGACTGTATTATTTCTAGTTACATAATTGTTTAGATGTAAAGCACTGTAACGGCGCTCAGAGTTATGTCCCGAACTTAGAATGTGTCATGTGTCATACACAACTCTTTCCACTTGAACATGCGGGCGAAGCCACAAGTTAAAGCTAGCATATAGCTAGCAAATAAAATAAATAACCCAGTAAAAGTTAATATTTTAAAATCACTTTAAGATAGTGGTGGTTTACAAAATCGTAGAAAACCAAGGCAAAACATCATAAATATAAAAAAGGTCAAGTGCGAGTTGGATTAGTCCATTATGTAGGTCAACGGGGACGTGACTTACAAAAGTTGACCTTGACAAGCTAAAGACAGACAGATGCACCGTAAATTAATGAGGATTCTGTTTTTTTTCTTTTGAGGTACGGAACCTAAAAAAGTAAACCTGAATCAACAATTGTCGCATATATTTTCCCACGCAAGTTGGCGCGGTTGTTACGAATTACACCTTTGCTAACTCTAATTTAGTATCTTGACTCATTTTGTTTTTGGAGCAGCCCTCTCCTATCGGTATCACTGACTAATTCTGTGGAAACACTGCATGTGCAATCATTGAAATTTATTATTGAAACACGGGAGGTATATAAAAAATGGCCTTCTTTTAATTTTTTTTTTCATCTAAGCTTATAAGAAAATATTTTGTAAATATATTTTTTTTAATAATTAGGATTTACTAAAATATAAAAACAAGTACGCTGACATTAAAAAGTAATAATAAAAGTAATGAGGTTTGTGGGTTCTGCGATTGATTTTGTTTTTGTTCAGGGGTCCAGACAGCGCTCGAATAGTAAGCAAGCAAGTAGGAAAGTGGAGAACGGAGTGCCTTAACTAGGCTCCCTATGTCTATATATTATACGGCAAAAAGCGCCCGTACATACGCTTGTTATTTTTAAATAAATATTTCCACAACAAACAGCGCCCTCTACTGTCGGTATCGATTTAACTTGTAGTTCTACTTGGAAAGTACTTCGCTAGTTAACTGATCTGACGCTAGATGGCGCTGAAAAAAATGTTGCAACCAAATATTGAATGTTACAGCTCGATGACGTCACTTTCCAAGTGTTTAAGGACGGAGAATACGGCTCCTACTTAGATTTAGATTTATCGCTCAGCGAGCAACAAGAAGAAATCGAAGGGCTGGAAGTAAGGTTGGTATTTTAAACGTATATTTTTTTCTAGAACATATTTGTGCACAAAATATACAGGGTGGAATTGTCAGCACCACTTTAAATGAAACCACAGTTTTAACTGCTCTAGAAAAGCCTAATATAATTCGGAAAAAAAATAATTCCCAAAAATGAAAAAGTTATTTTTTCAAACAAAATAAATAATAAAATTATCTTTTTAAAATAAAACGCCATTTGTAAAGTATAACATAGGCACGCACACACTTACCTGTCAAATCGGAAACGTCGCACACGTATGTGTGCGTCACACGAAATACAGAATGGATAAAAATCGTGAAATGAAAAAAAATTCCTACGTCCAAACTGTTGAGGTACCTTGATTATTTTCTTAGGTGTGGGTTCGAAATATATTACCCTATATGCAGTTTCAATAAAAGAAGCGCTGCCTCTTCCACCCTGACTACTACTACTCCCTGTATATTATAACTACTTAAAATTGCTTAGGTACTTCTTTTGTAAATGTACTGGCTCATATAATTCCGAACAATCTAGTTCTACAAAATTAAGAAAATAAATCTATTGCAATTATCACAATAAATATAAGCAGTGGCGAGCTAAGGGGGGGCGGCGGGGGCGGTCCGCCCCGGGCCTCGGGTCCTGGGGGGCCTCCAAATGGTGCAAATTCCCTTGATCAAATCTTAAATAAGCCTTTGAAAAAACGCATAGTATCTACTTAAGAGGAAGTTTGAGTTTAGAGGGGGCCTCAAATAAACAAAAAGGTACAAGGATTATTGCAGCCTGTACCGGTAGTAAAAACGGTTTGGCTACTACAGCCAAGCTCTTCTTTCTGAAGAGCTTCAGAACTGGCTTCTTGAAGCTGATGGTCTCTGCAATAGCTTGATGCATATAAGGGTGCTGATTGAAAGCGTAACTACAAACTAAAATAGTGCCTATGCGCCGCAGGCCGGCTGTAGCGTGTCCAAAAAGGAGTCATTCTGAAAGCAGAATGAAGAGGTTCTATTTGCTATACCATCTACCGAAATGGTTGTTTGTTGTTGGGGAAGACTTGAACAGTCACGTCAGTAAGGCTGCTGAGCCGTATAAACGTGTTCACGGGGTTTTTAGATACGGACTTCGTAATACAGAGGGAGAAAATATTCTAAGAAACTATATTGCGTCTGATCTGGCCGTCGCGAATACGTTCTTCCAAAAGAACTCTCAGCACCTTATTACGTATAAATTGGGTCCCACTCAACTCAAATTGACTAGTTATTGACCAGACGGTGTCATATGGGCAGAGTAACTAACTGTAAAGTAATTCCAAGGCTAAAGCCTGATGGCCCAACATCGTCTTCGAGAAACGTAAGCCTCGGATCAAGTGGTGGTAGCCGAATGGACCGATGCAGACTGACTTCCTAGCAGAGGTGACGGCTGATATACAAGAGCATACCTGTTATTTTATACGGTAGAGAATGCTGGCCAGCACTATCTCGGCACATTCAGGAGCTTCACTTCACGGAAATGAAGATGCTATAGATGGTGGATGTACGGCGTAACACGGTATGACCGCAATCGCAACACATTCATTCGAGATGGTCTATCTGTGTATCTCAGACCCTGGAGTGAGATCTATCGAACGCCGAAGGAAGCGCTGGTTGAATGTTGTGATGCAGGACATGAGAGCCAATGGACTCACCACCGAGGCACGTAGTTGACGAGTAGGTTGAGTAGAAAGGCAGACTCTAGAAATAGCCGGGATTAATGCCAAGAAGAAGTAGAAGAAGTATACGTATTTTGTCCCAATATTAAACAATCTTTAGAACGTCTGGCAAGAATAAAGCCAACGTAAAGGGCTTGGTTATAATATTTTTTTTTACATTTTTCTCAAAAATATATTTAAATACGAGCGTCGTTACTTTAACGTAGGTGAGCGTGTACCTTAAATTGGCGCTATCTTTGAAAGGGCCTCACTCTCAAGTTAATAAGTACACATACACTGTTACCTACTTATTAGACTATAAATGTTCAAAATTTCAGCTTTACTAAAATGACGTAGGTCTGGGGGCCCTGGCATCTCAGTCAGTATTTTATTTTATACGCGGAACTAATATTACTATTACTATTATATTATTACTATAGCGTGTGAACTAGCTCATGATGACAAATTATTATCTATATTGGAACTGAATCTGGTAGAAATTTTTAGGTTTATCAGGTTTTACATCTAGAGCAGATGATCTGCCTCCACCTATACCTATCTATCAATTGGTAGTAATATCAATGCTCGTACTCGTACTTTTGATATTTATTATTTTATTTAGACTTTTGATATTTATTATGCAAGTCTAACTCAAACATTAATAACAAGATGGAAACTAAGTAAGCATACACTAATTTGTACATGAAGAAAAAAGTGATATATAAAAATTTTTTTACACGGGGGGGGGGGGCGTTGTTGGGAGGGCCTCATTCAACGACACCGCCCCGGGCCTCCGACGGGATTAGTCCGTCACTGAATATAAGAATGGTAAAATTGTCACTCAATTTATAAAAGAAAAATATTTATCTTAAATGTTATTTGACAGCTTGCTTTATAGAGTTGCGAGTTCAAATATATCAATAAAAACTAGCTAATAAAAATATTAACATAAAACTACCTTTTTCTACATATTCGAACCAATAACCATTGTATACTAACATAACTTACATTTTGTACAGCACAAATACTTACTGCCAGCCAGTAGGCAGTTATTGAAGGATGTGACATAAAGCACTTTAAATCAATGAAACTGCGTCATGTCTCCCCTACATCGGTCGCCTTCTTTTATAATAGAAACATAATAAACACTTTATAGGATTCCGATTTTGATTAGAGTAAAAAAAGGTATAGGCAGGCTATTTTGAACTCAATAATCTAAGAAACTACTGGTTAGTAATTGCGAACCAGTGACGACCCAGCACGTCCGACAGTGCCTTGTCCTCATTGTAGACGACTACTAGTAGTAGTAGTTGTACATTTGTGAAAATCTCTTTTCACCGTTACTTCCTTTTCTGACACTAGATGGCCTAATTTTTGGTCCGCTTTAGTTACTTTATTCAACACACAATGTCTCAACAATTGAGCAAAGAGTGTAGAACGGAATGTCTTATCACTAAATTCATCGCTATATGCGGAATATAGCGTAAAGCTATAGAAAAAAATAAGTATTTATAATTCAATATGAATAAACTAACAAAAGAACAATTCGCTATAATATATACAATACTATTTATATCAAGATTGACAAACTGCTTTCACGTGGCAGGATGGAAGTAATGACAGAAGGGTTGACATGTCACCTGTGTCTACAGATAAATGAATTGAAAAATGTATTCTGCGTGAGATGAAAAAGGCCTTGTGTTAAGACACTCCTTGATAAAAGCAAACTTCTACGTTTAAAGAACATATATATCGTCGATTTGATAGTAAAGAAAATTAACCAATACCATTAATTAACTATAGAGATTGTCGAGCTTAAACTGAGCAACTCTTCTCTGAGGCTCTTCTCAGCTGAACTGCCTCACGAGCCGGGCTTATTCGACGACTTGCAAAATTCTATTTGAATAAAGTATATTTTAAATATGATTTTCTAAGTCATAAGCTAAATTTTAACAAAATAATTTATATAAAAACAGAGTTCGAACAATATCTGACATACAATAACAAAAATAAAACTTAGGAAAAACTAAAGTTCCAGGGAGGCGCTAAGGTCGTTAGTTCGTTACCATTCCGTTAACAGAAATAGCGCGAGCACATTTGGGTTAGCAGTGCGCGTAACCGGGTGAACGCCTGTGCCACCAATACTTCAAGAACATTATAACTATTAAATACGTCGTTTGACGTAGAAAGTATAGAAAACATAGACACAGCGAAACCGTGAGTTACCTCTTGGAGTTTTTCGACGAGCGCGAGCGCACGCAAGAACTTGCACACAATGAACTTGCGCTATGATATGCTTATACAGGTCGATCGTAACAACGTAACAACTATTACAATTTATTATATAAATATACAAAAATAAAACAAATTATACACATACATGTGTATTCAACTATCTATGTTAACACTACCAAGAAATAAACAAACAAACAAAACTAAATGATACATATAAAAAGATAGGAGATATGTTCCCATACACATACAATAACATTGGTCCCCTTGCCAGTTACAAATCGGCCGCGGACGCATCGCAACCTATATCTCGTATAAATACTGTACTGTTGCTATACTGTACATCCTGTATATGCGAATTGGTATCACCGTGGATTCTCGAGGAGATAGTGCGATTGTTCTGTTCATATCGAGATGATCAGGCAGGCGTCAGACGACACCGGCTTGGGTAGCTCTTGTCAGGACCTTTCTGAGGCCACCGCTGCTACCCTGGACTCGGACGACGATCTGGAGGACTTCCAGGATGCGTACGAACACCTTGATGAGTGAGTTCCGACCTCGCTGTTCCATGTATTGTTTGTACGGTTGGGCTTACCTAAGTTTAGTTTGCGTCGGTGTTTCTGAGTGTCGAACACGAACTATGTATTATCATTGAAAAATATTGTTTTTACAGCCGCAAGAATGCGCTGGTCCTGCGTACACAGCTCTCGGTGCGCGTTGACGCTATCATTGGTAAGTCATTTCTTACTAAATTCATTTGAAGTATTTTTCTCAAAATTATTTTAAAATTTTATAATAACATACGAGTAAAATTTTATGACTACGTTTAAATATATATATATATATATATATATATATATATATATATATAATTAAATTAATTAAACATACAAAATTATTATCTAACAAAAATAATTTTAAAAATACACTAAATCCTCCACCCAACATGCGTCGTCCCAAAATTGGGTGGTATTGGGTACCAACGCTAGCTTCCCTCTGCCTACCCTGCTATACTAGCGTTTACAGCGTAAAGCAAAAACAATTTGTCTTGCAGAGAAATTATTACACGCCGAAGGCAGAGAGCTCAGGCGAGCTCTATTCACACTCAAACAGATACTACAACAAGACAAGGATTTGGTGCACGAGTTTGTTGCCAACAAGGGCCTGGACTGCCTCATGCAGGTCGCTAATACCGCTGACCACAATTATTTGGATTATATATTAAGAGCTCTAGGACAGGTGAGACTAAAATAGTTTTATAATTTTTCACGCGATTAGTTTAGTCTTATATAATAACTAGCCGATCTGGGCGGCTTCGCCCTCTTGAATTAAAAATATTCATTAAATATAAATGTTTGTATCTCGCACATAGCAGTGCATTCCCCACTTTTCACATAAATCTGGAGGCATTGCGTAAATGAATTTTTAGACGTGAAGGTGCACTTAATCGTACAATTTCACTACAAATACAAACTTTCAAAATTTAAGTATATTTTCAGGTTAACAAAAAATCACATTTTGTCATTTAAAATTTATTTCATTAATTCATTATCTTTGCTCGTAATTATTGTTTAATTTTTTTTTTTTTATTTATATTTAGAGAATTCATTTACTTCATTTAAAGTGTCATTAGCCACAATGTATATAGATTTAAGTAATTATACTTTGGAAGTAGTATATTATACGTTTTTTTTTATAAATATATTTACTATGGATACTTTTTACATATAAAGGCCATCCGGTACATAAGGCTTCTTACTGACAAACGCATCTACTATCGGCGCGCGTGCGCGGCAGAGGTAGATCAAACGTCAGGTAAATTATGTGAAAAAGTAAAAAAAGTATTACTTATGAGAAAACATATTTTAAACTTAAGTTTTGTAATATTTATTTATTTCCTTCTTGCCTTGTCAAGTCCCTACTATGTCATAGTAGGGATCTAATATGGTTTGAATTAAGAAAAGTACAAAAAAATATATAAAACATTCTAGTTTCAATTTATTATTTAATATATATATTATACTAATAAGCATCAAATCTTACCTAAAACTGAAAACAAAATTTGAAGAGGATATAGAATATTTTAAATAATATTTTAGGATGTTAATAATATTACAAAGTACTAGTGGGCGCACGCAGCGTCGCCTGCTTATTTGTACCCTTAGAGGTGAATTATAATAAACCATGAAACACGTGTTCAATGAAATATTTTCAAGTCTAAATTTCAAATTTTATAAAAATCGGTCGCGATTTATAGATTTTTCCATACAAACTTACAAACCCTTATTTGCACCCTTAATTCACCACGAATTTAAATAAACCACGAAACATATGTTCAATTAAATATTTTTTAAGAGTCTAAGTTTCAAATTTTATTAAAATCAGTGGCGATTTAAAGATTTTCGCACCGTTTGGGGGTGAATTCTACAAAAACATGAAACACGTGTTTAATGAAATATTTTTAAGAGTCCGAATTTTAAATTTCATAAAAATCAGTGTCGATTTATTTTTTTTCATACAAACTTTTAACCCCTATTTCATCTCTTTAGAGTTAAAATTTTTCAAAACTCCTTAGTGGATGTCCAGATTATGAAAATAAACATCTGTCCAAATTTCACGTTCCTACGCACAGAGGTTACGGCTGTGCGTGCGTCTTACTTCAGTCAGTGAGGATAAGTCCTTTTATATATATATAGATTATAATCTATTACCTATGTATTTAATATACGTACATAAATGTAATAAATAATTGGATATTTTTACATGTTTTTTTTTATTTTTACAGATTCTTCTCTATGTGGACGGCATGCATGGAGTTATGAAGCATAAGAAATGTATTCAATGGTTGTACTCACTGATCTCAAGCCGTTTTCGCCATGTAGTGAAAACTGCTCTAAAACTACTTCTAGTCTTCGTCGAGTACGCAGAAAAGAACTGCCTCATGCTCATCAATGCTATCCATACTGTCGATAGTGAAGAAGAAAGACCGCCTTGGTTTAACATTATGAAGATACTTCAGGACTTCCATGCGTCTGACGCCGAACTCCTCATATACGCCACGACATTAATAAACAGATGTCTAAATAATGTGTCGGATCGTAGTATTTACTACGACCAGGTAGATGTCCTTCAAGATCAAGGTATTGATGATACTATACAATTATATATGTCTAAGAAAGAAACAGACTTAGATCTTCTAAGGCAGTTGCAGATATTTGAAGCAGTGCTCATGTTCGAAGATGGTGACGAGTCAGGGATAGCTCTTAAGTAAGGTGTTTTTTTTTTTAAATTACTTAAAAAAATAGTTCTAGTTTTTTTATGCAACCCCTCTTTGTAGGGAGCTCGATGAAACATTAATATCTTGCGTAATGAGAAGGAGTCTCGATTTGAAGACCTCTGAACAACGCAAGTCCAAGAAAAGGATAGCCAGAGAAAATGGTTCCAAAGGTACAATCATTTACTGATTAATATTCAAGATTTAACATCAATGTCTTGTTAATCTGTTACTGCATGCGTAATAGTCTTGATTTAATTTTTGTTTTGTTGTTCATTTATTTTATTTTTGTGTATTTCTTTATATTTTTCATTTGCTTCAACGCAACGCCTTAATTGCCGCATTTGACTAACAATCGTCAGTGAGTACACCGGTCACTCCTGAGACGGAGCCAGACAGACTTAGTTCCCGACAATCATTACCTTCTATATTAGACACAAAAGAGAATAAAGAATTAAGTACAGCATTAAAGAGAAGAAGAGATAGATATGCCAGACAAGCCCATCATATAACGCAGCAAAAGGAATTACTTAATATTACCAATGGCTTACTGGAAAAGAATGACTGGTCGAATAAAAGCTATGGCATATTCTCCAGTACGCCTATACATAAATACACGAATGGTACCAACGGAACTAATGGGATTAACGGAACTAATGGTACAGTCGTCTACAATTCCAACGATATCAAGGAACAAGAAGACGAGAAGTACAGGAAAACTAATCTGCCAGACGTTTTGATGAACGGTTTGTGTCTTGCTAACACACTAATTGAGCATTCATTTGAGCGCTTTCCTTTTTATTTTTTTTAACTTGTTCTGTATATAGGATTTGCGTACTTATTAATTTATTTTGTTACTTTAGGATATCATCGATATACCACTGGAATAAAACAGAGAATGCAGGGTGGGTCATTAGGCCATAGTGCAAGTGCGACAGACACTCTGTCCATTGCGAGACAATTGGACTTCTCTCCTGAACCCAAAGACGACAGAGAGATTCTGTTGAATCGTGAACACATTATCAAGGATCTCACTCAAAGACTCACAAGTACTGTGAGCCCCACCGAGGAGAAACCTATTCGGGTCTCCGAAATGGCGGGTATTGTTTCTAAAGCCAAAGAAGAATTAGCCAAATCTAAGTCAAAAGGTAACATTAATATTAATAAATAATATATTGAATAAATATATATTATATTCATGGTAGACTAACTATATTGTAATATAATAATGTAATTCCTACAGAAATAGTCAAAAGTCCATCGATGGAGAAAAGTCCAAAGACAATCGAGTTGAAAGCGTCAGAGAACGACCTCCATTGGGAAGAGCTAAAGAAGAGTTGCAAGAATCGCGATTTCCACTTATGCGATCTAGATTTCTCCGACTTACGATACGACTCTGATGATGAAACAGAATCGGCTGGTGCCTGTTCCCTGCCCCCTCCTCCCCCCACACTTCCTCCCCCTCCCCCCGGTATGTTACCTGGAATCCCTCCCCCTATGCCTTCTAGTAGTTTCTTTAGCTTACCGAAAAACTTATCTTCCATTTCTTCAACGTCAATAACGGATTCTCCAACAGAAAAGTCTGCGACGTTGAAAAAAAATAAGAAAACGGTTAAGTTGTTTTGGCGGGAGATACAAGAGAACCCTACACCACCGCCGGTGAGACCCAAAGTGGGGGGTTTTATATGGGATGATTTACCTGAAATCAGTCTGGATACTAATACGCTAGAACATCTGTTCGAAGCTAGAACTAATGATCTAGTTTTAAAGGTAGTAATCCATTTTTTGTTATTATATCTTAATGTATAATAAAGAATGAATAATAAAGTAAGATTGTATGATAAAATTATATTTTTTTAAGTATTATGTAATTATTTCTTTTCATAATAAACTTTTTTTTATTTTACTAATAACTTAATTGATCAAATATTTTGTCTTTTTCATATATTATGCTGCTGAACACTACAGGAAGTGAGTATATTTTAATATGAATATTTTAAAATGATATCTACTTATTTTCAGAGGATTTTTATTTTCATATAAAAGTTTTAGGGCTGTAAACTGTGAAATATTTTTACAAATTTATTTTATAAGCGACATTAAATACCATATGAAACACTTTTATGGATGTGCTATAACAAAGTTATAAATTAACTTACATTCCTGCTTAGGCTTTGAAAAGACTTCAATATAAAATCGAAAGGTCACTCACTCATCACGAAATCTCAGAAACTACATGTGCTAGAAATCTCAAATTTTGCATACGAGTTACTTATAGGACGTAAGTGGTCGCTAAGACGGGAATTTGCAATGTTCGACTTCTAAGGGGTTTTTTTTGGGGTTGACAGTTTGTATGAAACTTCGTTACTACAAATGCTAGGAGTCTCAAATTTTGTATGGTCGTCACTTATAGGACGTAGGTACTCATGGAGACAGAAATTAATAATAACGTAGTTCACGCAGGCGAAGCCACGGGCGGGCCGCTAGTCATAAATAATTGTAACAGTTCAAATTATTGTTAAACTAAAAAATCATTTAATACATTGTGATATTTTTACTCCACAACAGAAATTGATGGAACCAAAAAGAAATTTAATATTAGATACGAAACGTTCGAACGCAATAAGTATCGCCATGAAGAAGCTTCCCACACCACAGACTATAAAGGTTGCCATCATGAAAATGGACGCCACCGTCATAGGAAGGGAAGGAATAGAAAAGTTATTGACAATGCTGCCAACGCAGGAGGAGAAATTAAAGATACAGGAAGCACAGGTGAGAAAAATATACCACTCAGTACGTCACAGACATCGGACGAGGCAGATTGAATCTATTATTAAGACTCTCCGCTCCCCTTTTTCCTTTCGCTTTGTTTTGTTACCAGCGCGAGGTAATGTAAATAATTTGTTCCCCTAAGTGGAAATCGAACTAACAACTGTCATTTGTCCTATATATTTTTTCAAGTGAAGCTCTCAAAGCAAATTGAATCATTGAACCCAAATATGAATTCAAAGCTCATAAATATCTCATATTAAAAATGTACTTAATAAGTAAAGATCTCTTGTTCATCGATCTTGCTGTAGATGGCTGCGAACATTTGATTATTTCCTTTCCGCGGCCATGACTCGTGCTGTACCTAATTCTATTATTTAGAGTGCTCAGTCCCGGAATGTATAAATTTCATTGAATTGTCTTAAGTCCATGTATACTTTTCGTTTTAGTTCGCAAACCCCGACTTACCTTTAGGAAGCGCGGAGCAGTTCCTCCTGACGCTGGCATCCATCAATGAGTTACCTTCACGTCTCAAGCTTTGGGTATTCAAACTCGATTTTGATAATCTCGAGGTACGTTTGTATACTAACGTTATTTTATTTCAGGTGCTACAAGCTCCAAGCTTATCCCACAATATAAGTATTAATTAATGAATTAAATAATAACATTATGACTTTATACATAACTTTGATACATTTCCAATTTTAAGTGATTCTCTTTATTCCCAACATACCAATGTGGCGCAAGGGCACAAGGGCACTCCAGACAATGAATTATTATATATTATCAGCAAAAAGTGGGAAAAGGGTACCTACCCTGTTGTGTGCGGGAAGCAGCGTGAAGCTGATTTAATTTAATTTTTAAACATCATGTTCCAATCATTACAGAAAGAAATAGCAGAACCACTTATGGACTTAAAACAAGGTATAGAGTTGCTCAAAGTAAATAAGACATTTAAGGTCATTCTCTCAACTCTCCGCTCCGTTGGGTCCTTTTTAAACGGGACCGCAGTTAAAGGATTCCGTTTAGAATACTTGGCAAAAGTGATGGAAGTGAAGGACACTGTGCACAAACATCCGCTATTATATCATATTTGCGAAATGATTATAGAAAAGTTTCCGGATACTACGGACTTCTTTAGTGAGGTAAGCTTTACGTATTTATGTAAGTACTACTATTGGAAAGAAAAGACACGTGACACAGCTTCCGACTAAACGAGACGATTGTGGATTCTATTCTCACTCATGGGAATTAATTATTGCCAATTAACAGGCAAAGTCTTGAAAACTGTGCGATGCGATGGATAATGGACCCCTGGAAGACCCTCTTGGTGTCTGTACGTGGAAAATATTTTTAAAAAATGTTATTGGGAACCTTTATTAAAGTAATAGAACCCAAAACAATCATTTTTAGTATTTTTGACGGTTTGTCTGTGCATTTGATATCGCTAATCTCAGAATTGCGAGAACGATTTAGATGCGGTTTTCACTATTAGATTCTGACAAGCTTCCGTTAACATCTAGGGTTTATTTTATTACAATCGGCTCCTTAATAAAAATACTAATAAAACACCGAAATTTCAAGATTTAGTACCGGGATCGGAGTTTACGCGGGAAAAACTGCGCTTGCCGTGCACGCGTACTTACCATCTACCTAAATTCCATTTTACGAGCATAATCAAATAGATTACCAAAAGACTTAAATTGCCTACTGAGGCCATCGTGGCGCAGGGGCACAAAGTGTGACTGTACAGGCGACTGGTGGTGAGTTCGATTCCCACTCGGGGAAATGAAATATTTATTCAAATTTATATTTTCATTTTTTTCCTCTGGTGTCGAAACAAAGCACAGCGTTGAGTTCTGCCACTCAACACGCAATGCCTCCAGACTTTGGCAAAAAATGGGGAACATAGTGTCCCCCCACTAAACATAGTGCCTTAACACTAGGTTCCCTCTGCCTATCCTGCTGTGTGCGGGATACACTGTGAAGCTGATTTGATTTGATTATTCGATCGACGAAATAGATACTTTGTAAAAGAGTTATTCTAACTGAAACTACTCAATGGTAGATAGAGATAGAGATATAGATTTGTAGTGTTGTGTGCGCGCAGTAATGTACTTCCCGTAGGCCTAGGCCGTAGTTATGAAATTTATTCTTACAATACAAATAAAGAAAAAACTAGGAAAATTATAAGTCATTTATTAGTTAATTTTATACTGAACAAGTGTAGGTTATGAGTATTAACTTTATTTGTCGCATCATCAAAACCTCAGATGTTTTCCACGCACAGTCCTGAAATTGGTACAGAACCCTCTGTGACCGAGTCTCACTTGCGCTTGGTTGGCTTTTTCTTAAGAACACTTAATTAAACATTTGTATATTTAGAGCGACATTACTTACATATAAAATGAAATAAAAGCAGCCACTTCTTCACCAGGTTGGTCCAGTGATACGAGCATCTAAAGTAGACTTCGATATCCTTAGTTCAAACCTGTCGAAACTAGAAGCCGATTGCAAAGCGTCATGGGACCACATGAAGAGGGTTGCGAAGCACGACGGCTCCCAAATGTTCAAAACTAAAATGAACGAATTCCTAACAGATGCAGCGGAAAGAATTATTTTATTGAGCATTGTCAAGAAAAGGGTTATGAGCAGGTAAGAAAATATAAATTAGGTAAGTTTCATGTAATTATAATAGCATTGCATCTAGTAACGCTACTTTGTATGTAATTGTATTTGTTTTAACAAAACTGGGCGAGCATTGTGAACGAACTATATAATATAGCAAAATTGCGGCAAAGCGAAATTATGTTCAACTGACCCTTATGTCCAATTGACCCTGATACTAGAATAATATTTTTTCCAGATATATCAAGTTCCTCCTCTACCTCGGAGTGCCAACATCGGACACTACCAAGACAAAACCTTCTGACCTGTTGAAAGTGATAGCGGAGTTCGCCCTCGAGTTCAGAACCACAAGGGAGAGGGTCCTTCAGCAGTTGGAGAAGAGAGCTAATCATAGAGAACGGAATAAGACCAGGGGGAAGATGATAATTGATGTTAGTATGTTATGAATGATGATTGTTGATATTAGTATATTCTCAAATGGCATGGAATATTAATGGTGATATTAAATTAATACTTTGTCATAATATTATCTCAATATAAAAGTTAAATTAAATATTGTTTGACAGTAATGTTAACAAGAGACCAAAATATTTTTTATATTCTAATATTATGTAAAAAATACAAATATTCATATTAAAGGTAAATACCTACATTTGAGATAAAGATATGTACATATACAGGTGGGCAACTACGCAAACAAATGTGACGCGACGGCTGACAGCGCACTGAAGGAGCTCCTGAAGAGCAGACCCGACACTGTCTGTGTCGGGAGACGGAAACCATCGAAACCAAGCAAGTAAGTTAATATATACTACACACGAGAGGCCGTGGTGGTGTTGACTTTCGTCAGTCAACACGTAAAGTCCCGAAAATTTGGGGGTGCATGGAAGACGGTTTCCTGCTATTTATAGAATGTAACGTAATGCTATAAAAATTCACACACAAATATGAATTATAAATACAAACCTACATATTATAAGCTGAGGTAACCATAAATGAGTAATTGTATTGAACAATTAATTAAAAAACTTCATATTAAAATTTGATAGCGATGTTAAAGAACCGGTCAAGTGCGAGTCGGACTCGTCCATCAAAGTTTCAGGATTGAAGGTCAACAGGAAGTTTACTCCGCAAAAGCTTTAGCTTTTAATAAATTACAAAGTTAAGTTTGTTTTCATTTCAAACAAAACGACTGAATATTTGCATATTTGCTATTATAAATAATTTTGTAGTTTTTATCTGTAATATAAATTACTTTTTTCATTATTTGTACTAGAATTTGTCTTGCCAAAATTAGTTTAATTGTAAGCCTACGGGAAATGCTTGTAGGTGTTGATTATGCGGTGAATAAAGTTGATAAACTTTAGATAACAGGCGTTTGCACTCTTTCTATACTTAATTAATTATAAATATAAGTCTGTATGATAATAATAATAATAAAGCCATTTATTTCAAATCTCTCTTACAGTGTTTGCTATGTTTGTTAGTATATATATTTTTTTTAAATTAATTAAATTAAATTTAAGAAGGTTAGTATTATCGTTTACTTAATTAATACTAATATTATTGTAGATTTGAACCCCTTTTTGGGTAAAGGCCTCCTCCATCCTGCTCCATAGTTCTCTGTCCCTGCCTGAATTTATCCAGTCATCTCCTACGACGTCTGCTATGTCATCAGCCCACCGTCGTAATGGTCGGCCAACATTCCTTTTTCCCACTGGTCCTTTCCATCGAGTGGTTTCAATAGTCCATCTTCTGTCTTGGTACCGTGAGATGTGTCCTGCCCATGTCCACTTAAGCGAGAGTGCGTGCCTGAGAGCATCTGTGAGCTTAGTTCTTTGACGGATATTTTCGTTCCTTATTTTATGAATTCTTCTAATTTTTAACATGCTCCTTTCCATTGCTGTTTGACTGCATTTGATTCGTTGTTTTATTTTGTTCGTATATGTCCATGTTTGACAACCATACAACAAGCAAGGTAATAGACACGTATCAAATATTGTCCTTTTCATATGCAAGCTATAGTTCCCTTTTAAAATTTCTCTTAGTGCCCAGTATTTTTTCCAGGTTGTATTGATTCTTCTAGTTAATTCTTCTTCGTTGCTTGATGTTTTGAATGATATTCGCTTACCCAAGTAGATGTATTCGCTGACGTATTCTATATTGTGACCTTTTATTGCTATCGCGCGTTCGCGATTATTGGTTGATATCTTGGTTTTATTTATATTCATTTCTAGGCCAATTTTTGAGCTTTCGTCGTCCAGCGATCTCATCATTTCTTCTAGGTCTTTAGCAGTTTCAGCGATTACGGCAATATCATCAGCGAACCTTAGATGGTTTAGATATTGACCATTTATGTACACTCCCTTCTTTTTCCAGTTTAGTTTTTGAAAAATATTCTCAAGCACCACTATAAACAGCTTTGGGGAGAGAGGGTCTCCCTGTCTTACTCCTCGTTCTATGTTTATTTCGTCTCCTCTAGTTTCTAACTTAACTCTGCTCGTACTATTTGTATAAATATATTTCAAAATATTGATGTATTTAGAGTTAATATTTGATTGTCGTAGTGCATTCCAAATTGAGCAGTGGCTGATGCTGTCAAAAGCTTTGCTATAGTCAATAAAGGCCACATACAGAGACCTATTATATTCTCTGTATTTTTCTATGATCTGTTCTAGTGTCTGTATGTGGTCCACCGTGCTAAAACCTGCTCTGAATCCTGCATGTTCCCTTGGTTGCTGCCTATCAATATCGTCGGATATCCTTCTAAGAATTATTGATGAGAATAGTTTGTATGTGCTTGCCAGCAAACTTATTGGTCTATAGTTCCCAATGTCCAAGGAGTTTCCTTTTTTGAAAAGTAAAATTATGTCTGATGTACACCATTGTTTTGGCACTTCTTCTTTTTCTAGTATCATATTGAACAATTGAGTGAAATGGCGTGTTAAAATAGGTGCTCCTATTTTTAGGGCCTCATTGCAAACTCCATCTGGTCCAGGACTCTTATCATCCTTCAGCTTTCTGATTGTATCCATTACTTCCATTTGACTCGTTTGCGCTTTCACTTCAATGTCATTTTGTTGCTTGTATAATTTTTTGAAGTAGTTTGTTGCCTGGTTTATTACATCTTCTCTTGATTTTGTTTCTTGTGAATTATTTTCGAGTTTTTGAATCCATGACTTGTGTGTTGTTAAAGATTTATATGCCTTTTTGGCACTTCTAGAATTCTTGATGCTCTTTGAGATGATCTCGTATCTGTAATTATTGTAGTCCTTACGGATTGACCTATTGGTTTCTTTGTAAATTCTGCTAAGTCCATCTTTCATGTTTTTGGTTTTGTTCTTTGTTTTTAGTAGCTCCGTACGCCTTTCTATAAGTTGGATTGTGTCTTCAGTGAGAATATTACGTTGATAAGGATGTGCCCTGGATTTGTATTTTAAGCTCTCAGTCATGCCTCTTTCTAGGATATTATAATATGTTTGAATATCAATACAATTTGTTTCTATGCTTTCTGTGTATAATCGTAAATTTTTGATGTATTCTTTGATTTCTGTTTCTGTCTTGGGAATAGTAGGTGGTGTTGTGTAGGTTTTTCTGCTCTTAATTGGGTGATTTAAAAGCAAAGTTGCTCTCACTAATCTGTGGTCGGAAGCAAATTTAAATTTGTTACAAGTTTATGATGGTTTATCAGTATAAAATCTATTTCGTTTTTAGTTTTTTGGTCGGGTGATAACCATGTCCATCTACGGCTCTCTTTCTTTTTGAAGAATGTGTTCATTATTGATAATTTGTGTTGGTAAGCATAGTTTAAGAGACGTTCTCTTCTTTCGTTCCGCACTCCATAACCGTGTTTTCCCATTACTGGATAGTTATTTGTTTTTGGACAACCTATCTTTGCATTGAAATCTCCCATGACTATCACCTTTCCTTCTGTCTTAGTATGAGCATATTCAATGTCTTTGTAGAATGTTTCAATTTCTTCTTCTGTTGATCTCCCTGTCGGTGAATATGCTTGAATGATTGATAAGGAGAAACACTCAAATTTAACTTGTAATAATGCTACTCTTTCAGAAATTCCTATAAAGTTGGTGATGTTGTTTTTATATTTTTTCTTGATTATAAATCCCACTCCATGTAGTCCTTTAGTTTCGCCGATATAGCAAAAGATAAGGTCGCTGTATTCTTCGATTTTACATCCCATTTTTCGGGTTTCTGCGAGACCTACAATGTCCCAGTTAATACTTTTTAAGGCATTAGTTAATTCTAGGAATCGTTCTGTAGATGCAAGTGTTCTTACATTATAAGTGCAAATTTTGAGGGTTTGTTTTATATTTTGATCCATTTTTGTATTTATATTTGGTGGAGGGTTGTAGTCTAATTCCCCGCGAGGACAAGTCGGGTTGGGGAATGTTTCGTTTCTGTTATCTTTAAGTTCTTGATTGTATAAAGTTTTGTTCCGGTGGCTGATGACAATATCCTATGCTTTCTGAATAGTTGGCAAGTTCGCAGATGGTAGAGAGTTGCTTCTGTTCCTCATTACGTCGAAAGCATTTTTGCGATTTGCTTTTGCTAGTAATTGATGTTTGTGATGGTGTTCTATTGCCTTGGGCGAGGTTGAAGGTTCTCTTTTTCGTTTCTCGTTACCTGGTTTCCCCTTTTTGATGACTAGTTTGTCATAGTTTAAGAATGCATAGTTGCCTTTCTTCCTTTCTTCTTCCAGTTGTGGTATTAGTTTCTTTCTCGTGTCGAGGATTTCTTTCGGGTAGTCTTCAGATACATACATGTTTTTAAATTTCTTTTTATTCGCGACTATTTCGTTTTTCTTCCAGAGGTTAACGAATGACAGGAGGATTGGCCTTTCCCCACCATTGACAGTGTTATTTTTGCCAATTCTGTTGACCATATTTACGTCCCTGTCCTCGAAAGTTATATTTAGATCATCTTTAAATTTCTTTTTGATAATTTCGATGAGATTGATAGTCGATGTTTCTGTTTCTTTCACTCCGTATAAAATTAAGTTGCTTAGTCGTTTGTGTTTTTCCAGATTATATATCTTTTCCCTTAACTTCTCATTTTCTGACCTTAGTTCCTGCATTTCTATTTTAAAAGGAACTAATTTTTCATCCATTCGTGTCATAATGTCTGTATGAAACACCTACAAATTTTCTTTCTCTTCAATTTCTTTCCTTCAATATGAGCTATGGAATCCTAAAAAACCAAACAATAGATTGAGCTATGTAGTTATATTTTTTAAGTAAATGAAAAAATATTTATTAAAATTCAATTGATTGACATTCTCAAAAAAATAGCAAAATATGCATATTCTTTAAAAGCGTACTTAGGGCTGAAAATTACTTTTTTGGGAAACATACAAAATAATTCACGTAGCGCTCCTTGAAAATCGTTCAAGTCCATACTTATTATAAAAAAATGTGAACAGTGGTGAAGAAGCTGACGAAGACGAGTTACTGGTGAACTTAGTACGCGCGGCGACGAGCACACGACGCACCGCGCAGCGTGAGCGCCGACGTAACCGCCTCGCTGACAGGATGAACCGTGAGTCATGTGCAAACACTATATAAGTAGGTAATACAGGTATCATTTAATGCTTTTGCTATGACCTGCGTGGCGGCCTGTCCGGGATACACTCTACACTGCAAGCGACTGACTAAACCTATACGGGCGAGGCGAAATATCCATAGACTCGTACGTGCATAATATGTACAAATACAATAATATTTGAAAATATATAATTGGACTCTTACCTCTGTACAATATGTACATAGTAAATTATATATACTTGAAACCCACAATCGTCGCGTTACAGTCAGACCCTTGTGCCTCTCGATTTTATATATATAGATGAGATAGGGTTGGGTTTGTATATAAAAGCAAATAGCGATAATTGACAACCCTGCATCGTACCTAGACTAGTATGTGCTTGTTATTCCTACAAATGTTGTTATGAGAGATACAAAGAGAGATATTGATTTGCAGTAAACAGAACGCTGGACGGTCATCACTCGTGGTCCGGCAACCAGACTACCAACGGGTGTGTATACTTTACGCAGAACTGTTAAAATATATTATATATGTTTTTTTATTATAATAAAAAATAGAAAATATTGAAAATCTACTATAAAAATAGTAGAGGTCAGTCGTGGCGCAGGGCAATAAGCGTGCCACTTTAATTGCGACTGATGACTGATGAGGTTGCGGGTTCGATTCCCACTCGAGGTAATATATATAATATATTAATATTTGATTTCATCAACACGCAATATCTTGACACTTGACACTGGGTGCTCTCTGTCTAGTAGTAAAGTTATTTAAGCATGTTCTCATTTGTTCCAGGAGGGAGGAGGGAATACAACAGTCTTAGTCATTATGATAATTGCAACAGCTGTATACTAAGTACCTAACACAAATATCAAGAAAACCTTGAAAGAATTCAATGATTTGTCAATTACATATTGGAAAACGCATTTAAATTTATTCATTTATTTCATTACCGATATTATATAGACTCGCACAAAGGGGTTTTAGTGAATGAACTGAGTTTTATTAGAATAAAAAAATTTTAGAGATACCTATAGCCTTAAGTTCAAATATCGCAGTATCAATTTAAAAATACGTGAGAACTACACTTTAAATATGTATTTTAAAACTTCACTTAAAATAGGACAAGTTAGAAGATTTGCATTTAAAACTAAAATAGTAATTGGCAGATCGTTTATAAGTACCTACTTGAGCGCTCGGAGACGTCATTTACTCGTAGTATTTAATATGAACCTGGTAAAAACAACGATTAAATGCTAATTACCGTCTCTAGGTGTCACAGTAAAAGTAAACTAATGATAACGTAGATCTGATGATACATTAACAGTTAATACAGTATAGTAGGTATAATTCCTGTGTTTTTGCTAAAACCTTTTACCTTTTATGTGTCATTAAAAATGCGTCGGCCAGCTCATGTTGTTTTAGTAAAAATAAAAATATTGCTTTTGTGTTTTTAATAAATTGTGTACATAGAATTTAAATAATGAGTAGAGTCTAAATCTGTAAATGCTTGTATTAGTGTACGTTGAGTGTACCGACAGGCGACAGGTTTGCTGACTTCCACCTGCACCTGCACGTCGCACCTGTCATGTGGAACGACTCTTGTGTTATCTCGATTTTGTGTATTTATTGTAATTGTAAATATATCATGCATAAATAGAGAATTCATTTTGTTTTATTTATTTTTCCAAGAAACCTTTTTTATATATAATTTTTAGTGTAGACAAATGTGTTAACTTCATGGAGAGGGAACACCCCATGCACCCCGCACCGCCCGATGCTGAATGTTGCGTGGTGGACGACCAGCCAACCAACGAGAGTCGGATCCTCAAAGTAAATAGTGGGACATTACCCCACAACCAACCATCATAAAATTAGTAGCTGTAGTCAGACAGCAGCAGTCAGAGCAGTTTTCCTACTGCGCCCGGCTTTACTGATTTACATTTTTTCAAGTTGTTTGCTGTCTAGTTTCTTCCTCCTTCCTCCTTGCTACGACTGTTAGTTCCTACATTATTGTTAAAATATAACAATTTCGTTGAAGATGCAAAATAAATGAGGAAGTCTTTGGACAGATTCTATGCCAATAAAAAAAATTTAAAAATCAGAGTAGTATACTACCACAGTAATATACAATCGATATGCATTAATAAATATATTTATTATATTTAGAAACGCTTAAAATATTCAATTGGTAGGAAATCAGTGATGACATCATAGACTTCGACGATCGACGATCTTATTTATTAAGCTTCATTCTACTTATGCAAACTTTTCTTTAGCTATATCCAAGATAACAATCTTGTACATAAAGGATAAAGGATTTTTCTTTGTAATTAATATTGATGATGTCACTCATTTTAGTTACGACATTGTTCGACTCTTGTCGTTGTCGCCGCGCCGCTCCAAGCTCGCCTAGCCGCCGCCGCCTACAGTGTTAGCCGTAGGGACCACTTGCACCAATCTATGTGCAAGATATATATTTATAATCTAAATCTAGTGTGGTTTTAACTAATAAATATATAATAAGCTAGGGGGTATCTCAATATTCGTCCGGGTACAGGAAAGAAACGAGTACTAGACTGTATGAAAGATGACATTCTAGAAGAAAAGATTCTATAAGAAGCATACAGCGACTAGAGTATTATGTTGAAGCCAGGACCAGGACACAAGGACGTGACTGTAGCGACTGTGGGTTCGATCTCCACTCAAGGGATTATTATTTCTTAATTCATTTAACTTTTTGGCTCTGGCACCAAGGCAACAGTTCAGCGTTGAGTTTCGCCGCTCAAAATGCAAACACGTTCCCTCTGCCTACCCTGCTGTCAGGCCCACCATAAGCGGGCGAGCAAGGCGTGCACGGAACGCGGGCGGCACGTCCAATGGGCGGCAAATTAAATTAAGATGCTGGGGATTCCTTGTACTTGGTTACGTACTTCCACCAAATATGAGCTCCATATACATGGCCGCGCGTCTAGGATAAAGGATCAGATTATTAAAAAAAGTTGATCATCTGACATTCTCAAGTGCATCAGATTAAGGTAGGGTAAGTTAGTTACTTGCTCAATCGTGTATATTCCACTAATCTGACAACTTGAGAGTGACGCAAAAGAGGGGGAGGGGTACGAAGTTGTAAAAAAAACTTTAACGTTATCTCGACATTCTCGAGGGTGGCTAATTCTTTTTTTATTTTGGAGAGAATCATTCAAAGATTACGAAAAATATATAATCTGACGAATTCCACAAGCCGAAGTAATAAAAATGAATCGATAAAGTTTAATGTAGCTAAGGCTTGCCTATATTCCTCTCTCCGTATTTCTATTCCTCTCTGACTTTTTCTCTTTTTATTACCCCTTAACACATCGATGAAGATGATAACTTTTAAAAATACTTGAAAAAAACAGTTTTTTTTTCTTATAAGTACAAGTATTCTATTTCAAACATACACTCTTTTATTTTAATAGTTTTTTTTGAGTTCTTTAATTGATTACGATAATCAATTGGTGATCATGCAACATATTCACGCTAAATACTGAAAAAATTAAATTCATAACTTTTGGCTATAAATGCCAAATTCCATGTGATACCTTTTCGATCATTGCACAAAGATGCCCAGACCAGGGTCACTTTTGCCATTGCTGCCCTTTTAGTCGGTCACGTACACTAAAATACCTCAAAAATATATTGAACAAAGACAGAAAATCAAAATATACCTGCATTCTGTTGGACTGCACATCAGATGTTCGTCACATAGAATAAATTACAGTTCTACAGTTTTATGTTCTTTTAAATAATAAAACCGGTAATGAGATATGTGAAAATTCCGTTGGTTGATTATTACTAGCTTCATAGGCGAAGGTAAATAATTTTTTTTTTGGATTTATTTTCACAATTAAATCTGAACATTCAAAATGTATGCGGTCAATGTTATGATAATGGTTCTAATATGCCAGGAAAACAAATCAAACACCGCGCATTTCAAATCACATCCTTGGCTCATAGTCTTCATTTGGTAGGTATTTTCTTAACTTTTATTTGTTTTTTTCCCACCATAATGGAAACTATTAAATAGCCTTATTTAACAAAACTCATTTATGTAGGTAGGGCGGCATAATCAGTATTGCACGCGGGCGGTCAAACAGCTAGCGGCGGGCCTGCCTGCTGTGCGGGATACAGCGTGAAGCTGAGCTTTAAAAATACAAAGCTAAGCTTAAGTTACATCTATAAATCAACTACCGATCAATATTACCTACTCATTGTAATTTACTTGTACTTATCGATTTTACCAGTAAATTATAAAATATCATTGAATTTATACCTCTTAAAATAATTATGTCATCAGAAACGCAAATGATTAATAGAATACAGTAAATTTAAAAAACTAATAATACATTAATTGTATATAATGAATTACATAAATGCGAGTTAAAATCGATTATTTTTATAATTTTGTTATCAATTAAATATAAAAAAAATTATAATCTGTAGAGATACGACCGCCGGCCTCACCCAAGCAACCCACCATCACTAACTGTCATTAGTGTCAGTGGACAATACAGTAGGCTTGTGTCGATCGGTCAATCTCCGTGATTGATATCGTTGTGAAAACTTTCTCATACAATAATTAACCAACCGGAAACAAGATGTTTGATGGTTCTACCGATTTCTAGATCATTTAAAAATTTGTAAGAGCACTGGTACCCATAACACAAGTTAAATCTTACAATGGGTACCAGAGTTCATAAAACCAGAGTGTCATTATTTAATTGAATGCTGTAATAAATAGGATTTATTCATTGTATCTGGTGACTGTATTCATACATTTTTGGCAATAAACTTCATTTCAAACATTTCATTTCATTTCAATTTCGATCAGTTGTGCCAATGAACCGGTTCATATGATTCGTTCATTTGAATGATTGAATTGATCGATTAATAAGCGACTCGCGCTTTGCTTAGGCTGACTTTTTTTTCTTAGCACTAGTACAGACACTTGGTCCGTACACTTTGTTACTTTATTATTATATAAAATTTTCTTAATAAGGTTAAGCTTAGCTGCAGTTTCGTAGTGTAGTAGTAGTGATCCTTCGTAGTGATGCTCCTTTAAAACTAGAAATTTGCTTTAACGAAATTTGAAAAAAATCATAAATTGAGAAGTAAGAAAAGTTAACTTTGAAACATGCAGCAAAAATAGACTCTAATTCTATTATATTTAAGATATATCTTTTTCCAGTTTTCATACTGACTCTGTCGCACTCGAATGACTCTTACCTACATTATAGGCATGAGACTAATATATTATACTAATTAACATCTTGATTTTGTGGAGGTGAGCGTTAATGGCTGGAACACAATTTCGAACTAAAGCAGCCATTATTGCGTTGACTTTTCATTTTCTGAGCTCAAAGAGACCGTATGTCTGGTTATTTGTAATATTCGATCTTGAACTAAGCAGTCTAGAGAGACATAAAAACAGATGAACAACGAAATAACATAAAGATAAAGTTTTTTGTACGTAACTCTAAAATTTTACTACGTAAACGTCGAAGGCCTCGAAATTGAAAATGTTGATAAAATTGATTATTTTAATAAAATTAATAACATTTTGGTTAAATATATACATTTTAACTTGATTTTCGTTATAAATATAAAAGTACTTGTATTATTTATAATGAATTTCTTGTATTTTACTGTTTTTTTAAGTTTCATAATTATGCCGTGTTTTGCTTTTCCGAGGTTGGCAACACTGGATACAAGCCTACAATAAACTGTGACCTGACGAGTGACGACGCTTCTACTGTTATACCTATTTGAATAAGAATTTTGTAGTTTTATAAACAAAATACACAGGTAATATAAATTATAGATCTTATTTACCTCGACAAGCTTTTCGTTTAGCCATAGAGTTTAATTAGCTAATGTTGTGATAATATTCTCACTATAATCTCGATAGTTCCCTGACCTAGTTACCACGCCCTAAATTAGAGATATCGATCAATAATAAGTGCAATTGCAATTAGCATGCGCCAGTCTTAGTTGCCCCTCGAAGGTCCACACACCTGAACATTTATTTCTTTCTTCGGCAGGTTGTAATAGAAAAAATGTCAGCATATGACTCTCACGCTTACTTTACAGGAAATGGGACGTACAAGTCTATAAATCCGTTACTTTCTAGAGTGGGTGACTTCACACCGTTCTATATAACTATAGCAATCTGCTCTGTCATCCTCGGCTCTCTGCTCATCTTGAATTTCGTCTGCTGCTGTTCAAAGTATTCTGAGTACTGGCTTGATAGACACACTGGTGAGTCTACACCTCACTTATACCTATACCTTAGCTACTGTTATGTACTATAACACTCCTGTCTGATACAAGACCTAACATGACCTAAACTAAGATTAATGTTTGCTATTTATTGTCCACTATTACTATATCAGTTCATTATAATATTTGAATGACAATATCTTTAATTTAAAAGTAATCCCACCACCATGAAGATAGCCATAGATGATGATATGATATCCTTCTATTGATTAAAATTTAGATAATGTTATTCAAAATAAGAAGTTACAAGCTTCATTTTTTGAACGTCAAATCATTTACCACCAGTTTGCTAAAGTTAATGCCTTAGATCTGAGAAGAACCAGCTCAAGAAACTCAGCGGGACTTCTTTTTAAAATAAGTTTTATATAATATATTGTGTATATAAATTATTTATGATACACATCATATTACCTGTTCTGTTAATTTTTTATTGTATATTATATCTATTGTACTATATCTTAAAAAAATAAAAATACTTCCATACTCTTTACAGGGAACCGCTGGATTGTGTCAGTTTGGTCATCAACACCTCACAAGCAGCCTCCCCTCGACTTTGCTGAGCTTGAACACCAGTTCCAGCATCAATACTTTCCTTACATCAGTGAAGAGTACCAAGAGGTCCACCACCACTCCGAGATCCCCTCGTCTGTATCCCGACAGCCATTGACCTCATCCCAGGAGTATCTTGAACTACATAAGAGGGAAAGTGACATCTAAAATGGCTTTTTTAATGATATTTCCTGCTGTTGCCATTGTTTCTTTATTTGTCCTCATGGTTATTATATTAATTCTGCGTTTCGGAGCACGCTGGTGCAAGCTCCGACACTCTGCATTTGTAGAGACAGAGATATGGAATGAAGATGCTGCCTATGAGCACAAAGTTTCATATGCCTAATTATTTTTATATTATGTAATTTTTTCGTCCTGTTTTTTATTTTACTGTTTTAGTAGATACCTCATTTTTTACTTTCTATATTACTTCTAAAGTATATATATACTGAAGTAAATATAAGTATACTCATATATATGAGTGTCTAAGAAATATCTATATATATACTCTATAACTCTATCTGTCTGTCTGTATGTCTTTTACGCAATCAGGGCCAAACCGCCAATTTAATTGTGATAAAATACTCATATAGAGGTTTTGATCATGTAGATTAATAAGTATTTTAATATGTTCATCCTAATGATTAATTAGGATGAACATATTAAAATACTTATTAATTTTACACGTAATTTATTCCGCCATGTTAATAACAACCGTCGCTACGCTACCGTTGCTGGGCGACGGCTTGCTTGCTTGAAAGTTTGTTGTTTTAAGAAAACATCACCCAAAATGAGCTTGCTTAGCGGAAACATGGCGCGCGCCGGCTCGACCTTATGAAACACATAAAAACAATTTTTTAAAAAATATTGTCCCTTACATATTGTTTAAAAAAAGTCCGCGATGGTATATGTTTATCTTTGAAGGTTGAGCGAATGAATTTACTTTAAATGTATCGGGATTTTGTATTAATGTATTTTCTATAATTTGATATTCATCCTTATGAAAATAAATATAATAGTCACTTTTAGCATTTTATCAAGATTGAAATTATAGTTTACTGTATAACATTCTAATAATAAATAATTAAGGAGATGTCACTGATTCCAAATGACCTAGCCTACGAGTGGTATAGTATGAGGATGACCGACGCGAACGGGCAGTTAGTTGACTTTGATGGTTTTGTAAATTTTCATACATTTTCGAACTACTGTTAATTTTTATGTAATTATTTGCTGTTTACAATTAATTTATACTTTTCTTTGGTTCTATTAAATTAGGAATTGAACTCGAACTCTATTAAAATAGAACCAAAGTGTAGTTTCAAAAGTAGTTTTATTTTGATTAAATAATCATTTATTATATTTTTTACGAATTCTATTGAAACTTACAAATAATTTCATAAATATTGTTACAGTTTAAACAGGCGAAGCCGCGTCCGGGCCCGCTAGTATATATATATATATATATAAATTAATAAATATATATATATTTATATATAAATGTTGTAGGAACCTTTTATGTCCCAACTTCGTTTTAATCCCTAGCTTTAATAGCAAGATGGGTCCAATGCTGGTACTAAGGACTTTTATCTTATTTTCGTTTACTTTACTAGTGTCGCGTCGAATATTAAATCTTAACTTTTCAAAGCAGTCCACATCAACGCAGAAACGAACGATTTCTTCTCAGTAATCGCACATAACACTAAAAATCACGAATTACGCTGGTTCAGTTGATTTTAAGCACTTTATACACGAATATGTGAATTTTAATCACAGGGGTCTGACGTATATATATTTATTAAGTTTATTCACGCTTTGCACCATATTTTGCCCTCACTTTTAGATGTATCCTATCCTTGAATTGGTTGCCTGGAAGAGATCACTTTTAGTGATTGTGCATTTTATGTCCTAAAAATCGTTGTAATCCTTGTAAATATGCAATAAAGACTTTTTATTTTATCTTATCTTAAGACTGTGGACAAAAAGAAAGGAATAGATGCATTTATTAGAAACTTGAATCTCAAGTCAATTTGTATTGACTTAAGTGGTGTGCAATTTATTTAATGTTTTTTTATTATATAACAATTATATTTCTGGTGTATATTGTATAAAATGTATACTTTTTACTCTGTTTTTTAGTATATGACAATAATAAATTAACTATTTTTATAATAAGAGTGAACTCCACACTACTTACGTGCTTTAATTTGGTGATCCCTCCGTCCATTGATTGTCTGATTTATTTGTTTGTAATTTTAAGATAGATGTAAGAATTATCTTATTATAAATAAAGATAAACTGGATTGCACAATTAGAGAGCCACTCTCGTGTCGATGGCGATACAGTGTCTTTGATTAGTAACTGTTACCAGTTGGTATTGAATAAACTAAACATACATACATTAACATTCTATGAGTATTTTATTTTGTTTTTTTAATGTTTATATTACTATGTTTACATTCAAACATCTTGTGTATGTTAAACAGGTGAATGCCAATTAACAAAATACTAGATGTGAAATTACTTTCGGCAGCACATCTAACTGAAACCGAAATTAAGTCCATAACTTGATATGAGGCTAGTCGTGATACAGGGGCACCAAGTGGTAGTGGGTTCGACGTTCCCCACGCGTGAAAATGAAATATTTATTTAAATTTATATTTCCATTTCTTCACTCTGGTGTCGGGGTAAAGCATGGTATCGAGTTCCCGCAATGTCCCCAGAATTCGGCGAAAAGTGGAGAACGGAGTGTCTTGAAACAAGGTTCTCCCTGCCTACTCTGCTGTGTGCGGGATAAAGCGTGAAGCTGAATTAATTTAATATTCGATTCTTAATAAAAAATTGCCTTGAAAATGAAATGATGAAAATCCACATAGAAAAAAATCTTAAGCAGGGGCTATTAATATAATAAATAAATAAATAAAATATCGGGGGAATATAATATAAATAATTAATTTCTTCCAGTGGGGATTGAACCCACAACCAATAAGATCATCGTACATCTCATCAAATAAAACTACATATGTAAAAACACTGGTTTTATTCAATTAAATTAGACCACTCCGTAAACAATTCGTAAATCTTATGTAATGTGTTATTAAATACAGTATGTGTCTCCGCTCTCCGCTCTCCTGACTGATATGACGCTTGCCGGTTATTGCTGGCGCTTCACTTGTACATGTATTGCTTAAGTTCTCGTCTTATGAACTACCTTACATTTTTATCAATGTTTGTACTTATATACAAACAGTGGCGTAGTGCACACAAATGTGTGAACTTTAATCGAGGACAACGCACATCCGAGTATTTCACCGAACTGATATACTTTTATTATAATCATCTAATTTATTATTGTTATCAGTTTTACAGTCAGTATAAGATAAAAATGTCCTGTCGACATCATTTAAATATTGATTTTTATTATATATGTATGTACAGACTGTTCAGATATAAGTGCAAGGTAGTGTTTATGCCATGACTCGCCTCGCGACGACGACGACGACATGCCGATCGACCAACGTCTATCCGCATACAATTAATTGTCATTGTTTTAATGATTCAGTCACAGTTGGGAATTCCGAAGAATAAAGAAACAAACATACATACATGTACAAAATTTAACATACGTCTGGACAAGCCCAAATAATAATAATATATAATTTATTCATAAACAAAATTACAAAAAAAAACAGATAATAACCGCATTAGTTACAAACTGTCTGGTAGTTATTAACGCCCGCCTCACAAGCGTCCATTCATAAATTAGTACTAGTGTGACTAAAATGAGTGTATTACAAAAAAAAACTTTAAAATAGAACATATAATAAAATAATAATAATTAAAAAAGCATGCAATAATAGTATTAAAAAATAAGGTTTACAATAGAAACATTAGAGTGATCGATGTGCATGATGTGTATGTTGGTTTCTTCGCATCATCAACAACATTTACTCGCACTGGTATCCAGTAGTATATATAATCTAATTTCTAACATTACGTCGATGTATAAATACCATATAACTTTCAATACACGAACAATCTTTATAAATTTAAACTATGTTTCATTTTCGAAGTACACATTTAGTTTCATTACATTCTGTGTATGGGCCATGTAGACCTAGACCTCGTTCCAGGCCTAGATCTAAATAGACTCCTTGTATTATTTTGTAACACCCGTATAAATGGTTTCTTTTATTTTTTGTTACTTTTCTTAATATATTCTACAAATACAGTATGTATTATGTATGTTGTAGCTTCAAGATAAATAACAGTCAATAGTCAATAGTCGTTTGTTAAATTTTCAGATACTTGGATAGACGTTGATGGGTTGAGATAACATCTAGGTACATAGTCTTTAGCAGCACCTGTAGAGACGACAGCTTGATGTGATCTACTGACACTACTCTACGCGAGACTAAATTTTAATCTATACTTATGTCTGTATAACTATAAGCTGATAAATAAAATGTGATGTCGTTTTAGAAACGACGACGTTATAGTAACACGTTTCTGTTTAATGCTTGAAAAATGTACTAAGACAAAATAGAATGATGACAAAGAATTGAAACAACTGGAACTCTTCAGTTTGTTATTACTGACTACATGCTATCAAAATATACCGAACATATATAGCGACGCCGTCTACTCTCACTACATATACTAATAACGGCCACAATCACCGTATGAACCTATAACTATCACTAAAATGTCATATTGCTTGTGTGTCAACATCAGGTAAAACTGTATGTATAATAGGTAAATGTATAGTTATATTATATGTAAATGTTTGAGAACTGCTGCCTTACTTACCTTACTGCTATTCACTTTAATACATAACGAGGAGGTCACTATTCGCGATTACTGAAGAATATCGAAATCACCGATTGGAAGACCAAGGTCGACCTTGCTACCTACCAACTATCTGCAACTACAAACTACAATTTATGATTGATATTGGTTGCCCATCTCTGAGTGGGGAAGTTTGGGGGGAGTGACATCAGAGACGAACCGTTGCACATATCATGTAGTAGTAATAATCGTATACTAGTCGAGGTAGCCGACCGCGACGTGAGCTGGTTCATCCGCGACATCGCTTTTATGCATTAAATGGGGGAAAGGTTAGTGGAGGGAGTGGTAACATGTACACGAGTCCGAATAAAGAATGGGGGGCAACAATGGCATGTCATCAAATCAGCTCTTAACGCAATGGCAAAATTCCTACTAAATAAACAAATAACACTACTACTGTAATCTACGATTCAAATATTAACAGCGAACGTGCGACCAATCGACAGTATCCTACATGTACGCCGTTGCATCGACATATGCATCGACATTTACAAATATAATAGATACAAATACAGTCTAAGAGGTAGGATCGGGAAAGGGGGACCGGACGCACTTTATTATCAAATACATAAAAACAAACAGGCTGTATATCATGTTCATAAAATACAAATCTACCTTCTATTTTTTTTAATATATAAACCACATACTTAGTTTTCGCTCAAATAATCCATAATCAAAAAATTACAATGTTTATTATTATAAAATAAAATTATGAAGAAAAGGCTGTATATTTTAATGGCATCTTTAAAAAAAGATACTTTTATGACCATAAAAATAATATTCCATATGAAATACAAAACTATATTAATTTTTAAATCATACTCAAGGCGCATTATCTAATCGTAGCGGGTTTGATCCCCACTCGTGACTCGTGGTACTTGAGTGAAGCGTGAAAAGACAATAAACATATTACTTGTACTATGTGCGTCCGGTCAACTCCAAAGTAGCTTAAAAACGATTCTACAATATCTAATTTGATAATTTTCTTAATCTAAAAGTCAACATTGACTGTTTATATTGGAAAACAATCACAGTTACGAAACGCCATATCAGTTTTGAATTTATATATAGTAACTAACCGCAAACCGCAAGTACAGCCAACGTCGACTATGTATATGTGACTATTCATAAAACGTCCCTTAAACAGTTCAAAACGTGTGTCAACAGTTACATCTAAAATATATAAGCTTGTAAAATGCAAAACATTATAAAACACTCTTTTAATAGAAATATGTATATATATAAAAACGGCGGGCGGAACCGCGCCCCCGTACTTAGTTATATACTAGTCGTCCATATTATTGCTTGACATTTATGTTCCTCGACTTGGTAAATCTAAATACCTGTGATCTAATACTACTTTATTATATGTATAGACTACACGATGTGGAAACTTAACAGCCTGTCTAAACTATAAGAGATATAAATATGCTGCCTTGGGGAAAAATGAACAACATGACAAACAATTTCCAACCACATAACAAAAATGAAGGTCTGGAATACCTGAAGTCGAACCCTAGCAGCCCATCTAATCTCTATGAGACGAGTAAAACTTCATCTACATAGCAAGCATTTTCTGTCCACATAATAAAAATGAAGATCTGGAGCAGCTCATATGGAACTCCAACAGCTCAGCTAAACCTTAAGAGATATGAATATAATGGCTTAGGAATAGTTGTTATGCGTGGTCAGTGTTGAATGAAATGAGGTCATTATTTTAACCTAATATTTGAAAATAACATAAGCTAGGAGTACCTCCACGCGGTATCCATGAATAATCATTTAGTTCAAGCGAGCGAAGCCGCGGACGGACCGCTAGTATATAATAAAAATCAATATTTTGGAAATAAAACATTTCATATAATCTATAATTGAAAAACTGAAAATGAAGTTGGCTTTTTTTCTAATTTGTAATAAAAAAAATGACAATAACACTTTATATATAAGTAAGGCTGTATATTAGGGTGGGTCAAATTTTTTTTTGAGTAATAGATTTCTAATAGCGAATAGAGTAGCCCACGTTACATTTGTACACATTGGCTCAATATACTGTTGAAGAGAATGCCCCTGCACACACACACACACACACACATCGTGCAAAGACCGCACCATAAACTCATTTATAGATCCTACTATTCAACGAAACGCATATTGTGCTAAATTGCCTTGAAAATTTACTTTTGGCGTAACATCGGCGTAACATCATAAACGGAGAAACGCATATAAGAGAACTTGTAGCTAGAAGAGTTCTAAAGGACGAAATTCACCTACACCGGAAAAACTATCACGCACTTTTGAAGTGCCTGAGCTTAACTATGATGCTAAATATTTTATTGAATTAATAAGCTAGCAAAAAACAAAAAACAACTTTCATCCACATAATCTAAGAAACCACACGAACGACATCGTTTATTATGCTTGTTAGCCATTGTTGCTTGTTTACACGGAGCAGCAGGAGTTCAACGAAGTATAAAGACATGTGATAAAAAAACAGTAAATGGAATAAATTAAGCAAAACTTGCGTCTAGAAGATATATGCCGAGGTTCAACAGTAGGCGGGATTTCTTGTATAAAAATAAATATTTTTTCAATTTTTTTTGTGTATTTGTTGAAGTTTTATTTTTCAAACGTTAATATGTCTTTCTATAAATAATTGTTATGTTTTAATAGTATTTTAAGAAGATTCTATTAAAGAACTATGAAATTTCGTTTCGCATGCGCGGTCTGAAGATGTATGTTTAATTGACCGTTTTTTCGCTTAAACTTGTGTAATAGTATACTGCAACATAATATAACTATTAGAATTCAATCCACAAAGTTTTATTTTTTTCCGTACTAAAGTGACCCAGTAGGGTACTGTATATTTTAATACCATCCCCCAAAAAATCTCTTTCGATGACCAAACTCCATATAAAATACGAAATTACATTCAGAGTTTATTAGTAATTATATGAAAAATAGTTTTTTTAGTACTTATAACTAACTTGCATTACTTAAATGTATAAACTAGAACTTACTAGAATACAATACAAATTAACATTAAGGGACGTTTTTGAATAACTTATTATTAATAATAATCAATAATTAATAGTTACTAATCAATGATAATTAATAAATCAATTATTAATAGTCACTAATTAATAATAATTAGACATCAAGTTACATATGGTTTCTGTACTAAATAACAAAATGTACAACTTTTGTTTTTCTTTATCTTTCACAGTTACCTCCACAATATTATTATTATTTTTTGACAATTTTTAAAGTCAAATCGTATAAACAAATTTTAGAAGCATTTTATGCCATCATAATTATAATAACATTTATTTATATTATTTAATTAATAATTCACGCCTACAGCTCAGTAATTAATTTCTTACGCACTCTAATACGACGGTGGTAGTCGACTCATATCTCACCTTATATATTTATTGCATTTTTTATTGACTCGCCCATAACTTTGAACATTAGGTTACTTAATAATCTTGTATTTTATAATAAAATATATTATATATGTAGTATAATAAACTTGTTCATAATTGCCCTTACATAACCCGATGTCTATTTGCCCAAACCATGGTGGCCATGGCTTGTCGCCACTGTATGGACATGTTTGTGGTTGCCAATGACTTTTCTTCACGAGTTTGTGCCTGACCTGGTTAACACGACTGCGGCTGCCTCGTTTACCGTGGCTGCGGCTCTTCTATTTGGCATAGTTGTATCTCATGTGGTTGCTGTGGCTTGTCTTGACATGCTAGTGCCTATTGTGATTGGTAAGACTGTGGCCTGCACACTTGCCACGGTTGTGGCATGTGCGGTCGTGGTTAGATCTTGTAGTGGTCGGCGGCCGCGACGCTGGCGAGTGTCTTCTTTATGCGGAGGGCGGTGAGCCTCGCCGCCGGGTTCTGGTACCAACACTCCTTCATCACTTTCGATATTGATGATAACACCTACAATATTTGATGGTTTACATAATTTTAGAATCATAAAACGAAGTTAGTTAGTTAGTTAATTGCATTTTTTCAGCAACAAAAAGAATTATAAACTTACCATAGAGTAGAGAAGAGTAGTTTACATCGTCTTAATATATGAGCTTAACATACGTGATGATTGTTGGTTGACATCTATTTTAAATTACTTAGA
Organism: Heliconius melpomene rosina; assembly: GCF_056956725.1. Taxonomy (NCBI): domain Eukaryota; kingdom Metazoa; phylum Arthropoda; class Insecta; order Lepidoptera; family Nymphalidae; genus Heliconius; species Heliconius melpomene. The sequence goes on from NC_140409.1 coordinate 14,699,265, forward strand.
TTTATAATTGGATCCACAATCACATCCCAACTCACCGGATCGGAGTGCCATCTATTAGGCACGACCGGCCTCCGTCGCTCCACGCAGACCACCCTCCTCATGTCCTCCAGCGCGGGGTCGGGAGGCACGCAGTCGTGGTAAGGGGGTTGGTACTCCTCGCTGACGGGGGAACAGCGGCGACCCATCTCCCACAGGACCAGGCCTAGGGAGTACACGTCGGAACGCTTGTAGGGATCGAATTGACGGCCGTCCATTGTTTCATCGAGCACCTAGTTGTATGGAAAATGATAATTTGTGAGTAAAAATAGTAAATATATATATGGCGGAGTTGGGTGGATTTCCCTCGCACATAGTTTTGAGTACCCGGTCTACTGTGGGCTTCAGTGGATAATGTTGGCATGAGTAAACACAATTTGTGATATTACGAATTAATTACAACACCGTTATCAATACACAAGAAAGCAGCTACCGCTATCCCAGTAGGTAGATACACAACACGGAACGCGGGACAGTTTCAGTGTCGTCTGCACCGGCCGACCGCCAAACACAAAGTGAGTCGATGTCCGTCGGCCACGTTTCGACTCGCCCCTTCCATACCAATGCATAACACTAACTCTGTCGAGCGCCAATAGATGGCGCTGGCGTTCCGGAACCACATCAATACTACAAATTCCGACATATATATTTATTTACAGAACTATGTCGGATGCAAGTGCCTTGCAAGATATCAGTTCCTGGAGTGAGACGCCCAAGGGAGCGATGGTTGGTTTTGATTGGCTCAAGATATGAGAGACCACCAGGACGCAAAAGACCGTGCAAAGGCAGACCCAGGCAACAGCCGGAATTAATGCCAGAAAGAAGAAGATTTAGAAGATAGAAGAAGATATTTGTTTACAGGACTGGGCCTAAGAAAAATATAAGTATGAGTTTGTTTTATCAATTTGATGTCCAAATTTCGTGTCGTATATCATAGAATTTAATATTTAAATTCTGAACAAGCACAACATATAATTTAAATTTAAAATCTTATAGTAAACTAGTGGGCCCGGACGCGGCTACGCCCGCGAAAATCCAAACCTAAATAATTAAAATAAGTTAAAAAATAATAATAAGTGGATATTTATTATTAGAAAAAATATCTGAGTAACCGAAATGAACAAACAAAAGAAGTAAAAGTAACTAAAGGAAATTCTTAATATTAGAAAAAGTACCTAAAGCTTGCCGTGCGCGCGTACTAAACATTTTTCTATATTAAATAATTATTAATTTTTGCGAACAATATTAAATAAAATCCCAAATGATTAAAATTACGATATTTTAAGTGTATAACAAACATCGGTATAGGCAACCGAACTGAGATAAATTAATTATAAGCAGCAAATAATTACATAAAGAATAATAGTAATTCGAAAATATATAAAAATTTACAAAATCATCAAAGACATCTGCCCGTTCGCGTCGGTCATACTATACCACTCGTAGGCTAGGTCATTTGGAATCAGTGACATCTTATTTATTAGAATGTTATACAGGTATGCATTAAGCAAACTCACTTTGGGTGACGTTTTCTTAAAACAACAAACTTTGCAAGCCGTTGCTAAGCAACGTGTAGCGACGATTGTTATTAACATGGCGGAATAAATTGCTTGTCAAATTAATTATTTTAATATATTGTTATATATCGAAAATATTACAAATATGAGAAAAAAAAAGTATCCTATGTTTATCCCGGGACCCTCAAGTATCTCTATATGAGTATTTTATCACAATTAAATCAGCGGTTTGGCCCTGATTGCGTAAAAGACAGACAGACAGACAGAGTTACTTTCGAATTTATAATATAGGTATGGATGGATATGTAAATCTATATAATTACGCAATTCGCAAAATATTAATGAGATGTTTATATACTGCAATAATGTTACATAACAGTAAACAATATTAGTAAAATAAGTAATACTTTTTTTAAATATATAAAAATATGAATGGATATATTCTAATTTCTACATGTTTTCTACAAAAACAACATTTATTATAGCTAGGTGTAGTAATAACACTTCACTTCACATCGCGTAAAATTAAAATAAGTACTATTCGACAATTTCGCATTCACATATAAAAGTGTAGTGTATAAGTTGCAGTCAGAGTGACTTGCAGTTGCAGACAATAGATATAGTCCAAGACCAAGTCGCCAAGCACACCGTACAGTAGTCAATAGTCGGTCCGTGCCGCCTCCACCACCACCAACCGCTGTCTGTAAACGCGATGGTTGTGGACGATAGATCCTCCTCCTCTCCTTACTCCGATATTCGTTGTTTGATACAACGACGAGTAAAATACACCAAGGTAAATGAACAATAATATTTTAGTACAGAAAGAAAGAAAGTGCAATGTCATTCGCAGTAAATAATGCTTAGCAAGTGTATTTACATTAAACAATGTTTTTAAAACATAAACACAAATATAATTACGTACACGTGTCAAAAACGACAGCTTATGATATACAAAACGTTGTAGTTTTGTGCCTTGTTTCTCTATTTATTTAATAGAGTACAAATGTAACACCCCCACTCCCCCCACTCACTCACACGGTCGAACATACTAGTTCAAATTAAAAAAGTATTTGTGTACAATACATTTATCGAGGAAGATTTTTCTTGTCCTGTTAACATAATGTTACACAAAGTAAAATTCACACAAAAAGTATAATATCGTCATATCTAAACCAACCTCTGGCGCCATATATCTCTTAGTCCCCACCCTATTAGTACTGGGCACGTCCACCGAGTCGCTGGCCACGTTGTGTCGGACTGCTAGACCTAGGTCTCCTATCACGCAGCTCAGATTAGACTTTACTAGAATATTCTTGGACTTTAGATCTCGATGGGCTATTGCTGGCTTGCCTGAAATAGGGAATCATTACATTAATACTTTCATTTTAAAAGTTGTATATTGGTTTTTATTATAGTTCATATTGTGTTGTAATAAACACATTTATTATTGATACCTACTCATTACACCTATATCGCCCAATGTTAATAATGTATCTCCTATCTCCAGTTAACGTCAATCTTGTATTGTCCGACATGTCTATCCAATCACTAACCTGCATGCCGTCTTCCATCTCTGTCTATTTCAATCTATGGTTGTAATTTATGGATTAGGATTGATTATTAACATTGGGTGTATATCGACACCTTGAAATCTCTTGTTCCCAAATTGGTGAATGATAAAAGAGCCAAATTGACCCGACACTATACCGAAGATATTCCGGACGTCCGGAGCCCTTAAGAACAACAAAGCACCGGGTGATGACGGTATCACAGCAAAGCTACTAAAAGCTAGAGGAAAACCTCTCCTAGTGGTGCTACAAAATTTATTTGATACCGTCATCAGTAGCGAAGAAATGAGAATATTAATTTAAATAATTATTTTATTTCAGGATAGTGGGGATCAAACCCACAACCGTCGCGTTACACACCACACCCCACCACACCCTTGCGTGCTGTGCGGCTGTGCGGCTGCGCTACGACTAAAATGAAATTATTTATACAATACAGGTACAAATAACTTAAAACCAACTGTAATATACTCGTACTTTAATAATGAGTTAAATAATTATATTAAAGCACTCACCTTTAGTACCAACGATGTCCATATGTAAATGCGCAAGTCCAGTAGCGATGGACAACGCCATCTTAACTAAAGTGTTAGCGTCGATAGTGTGAGCGCTGAGGAAGTCGAAAAGAGATCCGTTCTCATGATAGTCCGTTATCAGCCACAATTGGGTCCATGTACCGTTATCTGTAAAACGACGGAAATACGATACGTTACGATACTCCGTTCTCTGTTTTATTACCAGTTTTAAAGATACTAACACTAAGTGCCGTGTGACCATTTAGCGCTGCACATTCTCTCACCAGATCGTGAAGACCGTGATCTGTCACCAACTCATCGTCATTTTTAACTACCAAAGTAAAGAAAATTTAAGTATCCGGCGCGACGATCACATTACTGTCACAATGTTAAGAAATCCTGTGAATTAGGTTGTTGAATGTTATGCCATATTTTGTTTTCATTCTTTATGCATTTACATGACTAGGTTAGCAGAATGTTAAAACTTTCCGTTAAGTAGAGGGGCAGCGACTGACTGAAGGTCCCCCTCTCCGGTTGAACCATCCACGACGTTAAGATAGTAATGTGTTTATCATCTATATATTATACTAGCGGCCCGCCCGCGGCTTCGCCTGCGTGAACTACGTTATTATTAATTTCTGTCTCCATGAGTACCTACGTCCTATAAGTGACGTCCATGCAAAATTTGAGACTCCTAGAATTGTAGTAACGTAGTTTCATACAAACTTTCGACCCCAAAAACAACCACTTAGAAGTCGAATATTGCAAATTCCCGTCTTAGCGAGCACCTACGTCCTATAAGTAACTCCTATACAAAATTTGAGATTCCTAGCACATGTAGTTTCTGAGATTTCGTGATGAGTGAGTGACCTTTCGATTTTATATATATAGATAAAATTCATCGGTTACTGAGTGACGACTAATAGAAGGAACATAAACAAGAAACTACGCCAAGCGTTCGTAGAAAGTTCGAGCGCCATGCAAAACTAAGAGAGGATTTCCTGACATTAATAAGGGAATGACCATCGCGTTCATAATCAGGCATTACCCAACGTATCAATTGGTTTGTAAACAGAAAGACGTTCTTGAAGTAGACTTATAGACGCAAATAGATTGCATTCAACAAATGCACTTACGGTAGCTGGATTTAGCCATTTTAGATGCGTCCTTGACTTTAATATTAACATTTGTTGTAACTCGTCGGAATGTATTCACAAAAACGACTGGTTGTGGGTTCGATCCCCACTCGAGCCATTTCATTTAGTTTCACACTGTATCCGGCACATAGCACGCTGCATCCCACAAACCGCAAATGACACGGGAGACAGAGAAGTTGCACACTATAGCTATGTGTGTATATCCCAAAGTGACCGCCGTGACCCACTTTCCACAAAACAACAAACACTTTCTATAAAATTTGTGGGGAACTGGGGAAGAGAGATGTTTTAATACAGGTTCCTACAGCATAATGCCAGAAAAAATCTACAAAAAAAAAATTACTTAATTTATTATTGTTATAGTAAATTAAGTAGTTTAAATTATTAATCGTATGGGTATGTATGAAGATGTTGATGACAGTGGACGAGGCGAAAGAGGTATGTAGACACCGTAGCGTTTGGCGCTCCGTTCTCTCTGACTACCCTGCTAGGGGTAAAGCGTGAAGCTTTGTATGTATGTATGTACTATTCTTATACAAACTCACCTTTATTGTCAGCAGCAATGAACCCCAATATATTCTCATGTCTCAACATAACAGTCTGGTATATCTCTGCCTCCCTGAACCAAGAGCATTCCTCGCGGGAGGAGAATATCTTGACTGCGACATCCTCGCCTCGCCACCTGCCACGCCAGACCTCCCCGAAGCGACCCTTACCTATTATGTCCATTAGTTGAATTTGACGAGCTATCGAACGCTGGACTAGCAGCGGAAGACCTAGAAGATAGATGACACTCTTTATTGAAAACTTCAAGGAATTAAAGCCATTTACAAGAAAAGAAATAGAAAAGTAAATATATTAAATGGAAGAAAGATCTGGGAAGTGTTTGGTTGGATATTTGTTTAATATTTTGTAAATTTTTAATACAAAAACTGGTACTGGTTTAATATTAAAAATGATAGACTGCAAATTATTTATTTTAACATGTTAACACTAGAAATGCCGAAGATTGAGACCCCCCTAGAACCGCCGTCGTGACAAATTTGTCCCATTCTACTTATTATGTTGATTGTTGGTATGATACAAAAAAAATATTATTAAAATAATTCGTAAAGTATGTAGACCATCTTTAATAATCAATTCTTATTCTTTAACAAACATAAAAGTACCAAAAAACGAAACACAAAGAAAGAATCAAATATTTCAAATACGTTCTAAGGTCGTGACAACTAACTGAATAACTCTTACAAAATTATAAGTTATTGAAATTAGTTAATATTATTATTAGGCCAAGTAATGCATTAACATATTCTTCATCAGTAATACATCACAGATGATTTATAACATTGCGTGGTAATGTCTCCAGAATTCCGCAGTAAATGCTAGCGGAGCGCATAGCACTAGGTTCCCAGGTTCTCTCTACCTATCATACAATTGCCCACATTCGGTATCGAGTTTTTTTCTAAAATTTAAGCCTAGCTTAGTCATACTTTCATCTGATACCTCACTTGAACTAGCAACAAAATTTACTATTGACACCAATTTTACCCCACATTTTTTAAGATTAAGATAGCCTGAAAAGTGAGGTATTGTATTTTTTAAGATTTATGCATAAATGTATAATTTTTAGATTTTTTCCTGTACTAGTACTACATGTAGTTGCTAGCTGCCAAATTTTATAATTCTAAGTTAACTGAAAGTACCTTATTAATTTGATTCCCTTTATAGTGTCGAAATACACGTTTTTTACTATATAAATAGTCATATCTTTTTTTAAGGGCGCTTTTTCAGCAAATCAAGGGACTGTAGATCGTCATATAGTTGATATTCATATACTCATATGAATATCAACTCGATTTCTCCAAGCATTCCTGAGATAAAGGCACAGACAGACGGATGGACAAAAAAATGACCTTATAAGGGTTTTTTTTTCCTTAAAAGCTACAGAACCCTAAAAACTTAGGCATTGACTGCTAAACCTACTATTAAATTTTTTTCCGCCCCCGCATCGCCCTTTCCCCTCCACCTCGTCCCCGAGGCATGAAAATTTGCCAAATTATACCCTCAAATAATAAAAAAATAATGGTGGGACAAAAATGACCCAGCGGCAGTTCTAGGTAAATCTATTTTTTTTTTTCAAAAAGTGTGACTGGTATAAAATTATTTATATTTTTAATTAAATAAAGGTGTAAAATTGGTAATAGTCAAAAAGTTTCATCTACATAAATTAACAAATAAAAAACTTATATACAATCAAACTTGCGTTTGGGACAAAAATGGGACGGCGGCGCCTCTAGTGTTAAAGTGTTATTCCACACTTAGGAGAGAAAAATAGTGTTTTATAGAAAATGGATAAAAATGTTTACGTAGCGGTAAGTGAACCCGCACCTCTTGGAAAATATTTTGCTTTCTTATTTACTTATTTTTCTTTATGATATTTTAAAAATAGCATTTTCTCTTGTCAAATGATAATTTTAAGCAAATTTTCTTTGGGTAGCGGAAATTTGTGAATAGAACAAAAATCTTCCTACGAATATTCGCTAGCAATATAAATAAGTTGTAAAAAGCGAAACAATAAAAATATATCCGATCAAACGAACGTACAGATGTTGTGTACACAATGAATGAGACTCAAATTAAAATTAAATTGATAGCAGTTTTTTTTTTAATTGTCAATCTGTATCTTTCATAAAGCAGGTTAGGTAAAAGGAGCCTAGTGTTAAGACACTCCGTTCTTCACTTTCTGTGAGTCGAGTGCGAGTGGGAGTCGAACCAACAACGATCGCGTTTACAGTCAGAAGCTATGCCGCTGCACCACTACACCCTAAACGTATTATTAAAAAATATATATCTTTACTATCGGGTAAGTGCAGTACTTACCCGATCCAGAACCAGAAGTGGTCAGCTCAATCATATCCTTTATAGTGGCAGTCATCATAGGATGGCGTGTCTCGCAGAACGAGTCTTCGGGTGCGAAGAGGGACCTCGACTCTCGCTTTATAGTCTTCGGCGACCTCTTGGCCCACCAGCAACTGATCGCCACGCAGACACTCAGCACCAACAATCCCATTATCCAAGGCAGGACTTGCCATGCCGTTGCTGTCGGGCTCGACTCTTTATTTAACACACGCTCATATTATACGAAGGATTTTGGAAGATTTTCTTTTCAAAAAAGAAATCTCAAACCTTTCCCGTGTTCTAGCGTTCGTTGTGATGTTAGCAAATGTGATACCAGGTCTACCAAATACATAAAATCTGTGGAAACGCTGGCCTTGATATCATCGATTAATTAATGTATTATGGTGATAGACGGCACAAGGCCGTGACGTTACCGCAGTCGTCGGCAGAGGCTGCATACATTACTAGGACGCGGCATCCTAACTATTTTCATATTAAACCTATGAAATAGCGACAGGATAGCGTTTCCACACACATTGTGCATATTTTAAATTACTCACTTCCATTTATGATATGTAATTATAATATAAAATAACGACATAATTAATTAAAAATATTAAAAAGCACACCCACAAAAAACACATGCTCCAACATGCAGAAAGCGCAAAGACAAACATTAGTAAGCTGCAGACATGGCTAATCACAATTTGGACCCAACCTTTACATAGTTTCACGATATCGCGCACCTACGTAATTGAAAGAGAATTAATTACAAATTTAAGGAACTAGTATTACTAATTGTTACTACAGCTCAGGTCTACCAGGATCTACCAGGACCTTCCCTGTCGGAGGAGCTAACACCCCAAAGAGATCCAGGATCAACGGTTGGCATGCGGTTAGTGCAAGGTAAAGAAGTACCGGCGTATGATCACTCACGTACTGACGCATCTCGGCACCTACATATCCGTTATACGTATGATGACGTTCTCCTCTCGAAAGTCCTACAAACGTGACAGAGTTACACCTACGAAGTTCTCGTAACTGCCTAACGATTAAGTGAAGCTAATACAATTTAGGTAGCCTGACGGGCTCGAATAATGGTACATCCAACTGTGAACTGCACGCACTGCGGTGCGCAGGCCAGCCACAGTGGCGACTGCAACAAACATCCCCCCGAATGTACATGCACAATGCACATTATATTATAATAAGAACGCATGAGATCCACAGACCGCGGCTGATGAGTGCTGGCGGCTATTGATATAGTACTGGACATGACGAGCACGATATAAAGCGACCCAATGGACGGACGCCGTGGCGATGCGTACCTGCGAGGAGGGCACGGTTACAGAAGTCCGTGGCGCAGCAAGTAATGTCCGGGGACTCCCGCTCGCGGCACCATATGGGCCTGTCGCCGGGGGGGAATATGCTCTCACGGTGCCAACATCTACACACAAGTGTTTTGGAATTAGTGACGCTGACGCCTAACGTGATCAATGCCGGAAAGGAGATTTAGTACTATTAGAACACAAAAGAAATCATAGTTGAGCCATGCGGTGCGAAGGGCAGCGGGCGTAGGGCGGTGTGGCTACAAGCGGGCGGCGGGGCGGTGGGTACTCGACGGCTACCTGGCGGCTTGGTGTGTATCTCCAGTCGCAGCTTCTGGTTGCACATGTCGCGCGACTTACAACACTTTATCACCACCGACTCATTTCTAGTTCTCGTCGTGGAGCAACCGAAGGGGTGCTCGATGGGTATCAGCGCTTTGAGCTCGATACAGCTGCGCGCGGTGAAACCACCATACATCATGTTTAGTTGTTATATCAAGCAGAACCAAGGCACACTCGGGGGCGGGCTTGTCAGTCATTGTTAACGGACACTCTAGGATTGGCATCTCAACACAAAACTGTTGGTCGTCACGCAAGGCAAGGCGTCTTACCCGCGGGCGCAGCGCCAACTGTGCGGCGAAAAGCCTCATCGGTATTGCACAGATCATTACTACAGCAAAGGGCCAACAGCTGTCTGCACTGCACCGGGTACTCGGGTGGGAAGGCTACATGTGTGTGCAAACAGCGTAAGGCCACCTCTCTACACAAATTTATTAAAATCACACCTCGGACTCAATAATGACCAAATTAATTAATTTAGATTTGTGTTGATGTTTTGCCAATTAATTCAACAAGTTTAATATGATACAATCAGAATTTTAAAGTATATACCTCAAAAATTTTAAATAACATTCTGCACTGTGCTTTTTACAAACATTTACTATCATGTTAGTTACTTAGGTGTAAGTAAGTAGGTAATTTTTGTAAAAATCCAAATATTAAGAGACATTTGTAGAAGGTACAGACAGACACTACTATATACTTAATTGACTTTTAGTAATTTTGACAAATCCTCTCTATTATATAGTTTCTTGTACACAAACAGGTAAAAGTAAATATAAATAGATTACTCACTGGTATGTATGTTTGGGTACTCCATTGTCGAGGGTTGTGGAGGCATAGCAGTAGCCGTCAGTCTCACAAGTAGAGTTAGGGCAACTGGGACTGTTACTGTTGCAGTAACACTTCAGTCCTAGAGTTGTCACATAAACACACCTTTACCCATATGTTCACATTTATCATACATAGAATATATTATAACAGCTGTCACACATTAAAGTCGGAGCACCATAGTAAAAAGAACAGAACAATATACTTTTGGAATTATTTGTAACATACCTAACAACAATCAACATTGAATATACATTATATTTTTATATTTAGTATCTCTTTAATATGATTGTAACTGAATATTAAAACTAATATCATGCTGAATATCATTATCTATTTGTCTGTGATGTAATTGCTAATAAATAAGAGGCTAAATTACGCGGCAAAATTATCCCGTTATATATTAGTGTCTCTAGGTGACATTATGGTCAAGTAAGCCTGATCTGAATAGCTCTACCATTTATAATTAATATGTTTCACTATAATTTATGGTCGATTTCCTTAGACCAGATCACTCACCGTGTACAGAGGTATGTCTCCAGCACAGCAGGACTATCAAGAAATGCAGGCATCTCCTCCAATCCAGGCCTTCCATAGTTAAGCTAGTAACGATAAACATACCGATCTAATCGCACACGGCCAAACACTTAATATTGACGCTCGGGCGATACGGCCATTGGCTCACTCTAAAAGGAACATATGACATTTTTGGTATCAACACAAAATATTATTGCTATACGATTTGCTCTTGTTTGTTGTTAATTCAATATAAACACTAATATTTATAGAAAATAGTAAACGAATGTTATATTAAGATAAATTCTTTCCGGTAGATAAATAACCAGTGTTGAAAACGTCACAGATGAACCGTTGGTGTTGCCAGTTGCCCACGGCCGGCACGGTAGGCCGAGGCGATGGCGGTAGACACGGCTTGTTAGTGGGGCGTTATAACAAACAGAAGATATGTAATACAATTCATTATACATTTCTAATTTTCTAATCATTATTTATTTTCAACACTGGCTGTTGTTTAAAATATTCATTATCTGCTATGAAAATAGCTTGTGAACTGAGACGCCTTGGTTCAGCAATGATCGGAAAAAATTGGTAGTTTACATTGGCCGACATCGAGTTCACAGTCAAACACTAGACACTATTTTGTGTACACTACAAGTATATTGTAATATTGTAATGACGTCGGTGCCATGTGACAGAGCTTTTTCTAAACGCGGCTATTTCATATCGGACAGACGGACAAGGCTTACATGCTGTAAAAACAACCAAGTAATGCTTTTACATGCTAATTAAACGAAGTACAATGGATGTATATATTAGAAAATGTAAATATTGTAAATATCTAATTAAAATGTACGCTTAAATGACATTTTTTTAAAAAACTGTGGGTATAAATTGCATAACGGTTAGATGATTTACTCCTTTTAAATTTACATGATAATTACACGAATATAATACATTCAGGCAGTCCTAAGTCTGAAACAAGTAGGAAGGAAAATTCGTCGAAATAAAAACATCCTTTTTTAATAAGAAAAAACAACAGTTTTAATAACCAATTAAGTACAAAAAAAGCACAGACAACAAAAGTAGCACACAACAACTCAATAATAAAAAATAAATATCCTTTTTTCTCTATCGTCACATTTTAGAACTTGCAGCACCGAAAAATAAATGTTACCGAATTGTATTATGTGCTCACTGCTGCTTGATATAACGTCCAACTTGATGTTGCTATTACTTTAACATTTCTGACATAATATTTTGTTATACACAAAAATAAATAGAGAGAAATAAAATAAATATATTATTATATTCGTATTATGTAGTTTTGTTCATAATATGACTATAAATATATACGAATAATTGTATTTTTTTAAATTATTTCTAATATATGGAGCATAAAAGGAAAAGTACTCTTAGCGTGAATCACATTTCTGACATGGAATCATATTGTTGACATTTAATAATATATATAGTTAGGAGACTTCTGTGCTACAAATGTCAACTGTCAAATATAGTACTGCAATGTGTCAATGTCACTGTCAATATCAAAATGCCCGCGCTTTTCATTTGTTATTAAGTTACTAATTTTAGCGGGAAGACATATTTGCCCCTCATATATTTGAGGTTACACGTGTGGTAGTCGATGTGATTTGTTACTAGGTTGTTAATAGATCATTATTAGCAAGTTATAAAGTAATTTAAATGTTTTAATTAATAAATAATGTGAATTGGTTAAAAGAGCTGCTATAATTAACACTGAGTAAATACCTATATGTGTTTTCGAATGTTGTTGGTGTTTTATATAAGTTTCTAGTTATTTATACTTCATTTTATAGTTATTTAGATTTTTAATAAATAAGATTGTATTTGTAACATTAGTGTTGTATAGTTTTATTTTCATATTTCACTTCTGAAACCTAATTATATTGAAATTATTTAATTCAGTTTAATATTTTATACTGATAAACCAGTCTAATTTTCTTTAAAAATTAAAATATAATAACCGGGGCAAAATTGCTTAAATGAAAATCTAAATATTTGTTTCTTGAAGCCTTTTTCGCTAATTTAGGTAAATATTTAAATGACTAAATTAACAAGAAAATCAATATCATTGATTGATTTCCGCGTTTTATTAGGCCATGTTTGGGAAACGATAGAATAATAACATACTTATATAATACACATTTTATTGAAATTTGTATTGTGTGACCTCGAGATGCAACAACTAGTTATACAGGATGGAAGAGGCAGCGCTTCTTTTATTGAAACTGCATAAAGGGTAATATATTTCAAACCCACACCTAAGAAATTAATCAAGGTGCCTCAACAGTTTGGACGTAGGAATTTTTTTTCATTTCAAGGTTTTTGCATCCATACCTGTATTTCGTGTGACGCACACATATGTGTGCGACGTTTCCGATTTGACAGGTAAGCTTGTGCGTGCCTATGTTATACTTTACAAATGGCGTTTTATTTTAAAATGATAATTTTATTATTTATTTTGTTTCAAAAAATAACTTTTTCTTTTTTGGGATTTTTTTTTTTCAGAATTAAGGTAAATGTACGGGAGTTCGGCAGTTTAAGGCTCTCATAACTTTAAACTATTGTAAATACATTATTAAAGGTTATATGAATTTGCAAATTTTAGTGTGATCAAAGTGGGTCTTTTGGCAGTAATTTAATGTGTGAATTATGCGGTTTAACTTAACCTTAATTTTTATATTAATTTATTTGTGGACCTCTAATTTGAACCCTACTTCGTGATAAAATTTAGCTCTGTTTCTAACTTCGTGAGTTTGTGTCCCCTATTTCGGGTCACAAGTTTTTACCTCGCGAGTGAGGTTTTATAATAAAAAAAATTAACACATTTATTGGTTTGGATTGTAAAGAATTTGTAAATAAAAAAAAATAGGTAGATCAGCTCAACGACATTAAAACTTTCATAAAAAAAATCAAATCAAATTAAATCATCTTCACGCTGTATCCCGCACACAGCAGGATAGGCCTAGGTAGGTAGGTAGGTAGATAGGTAGGTAGGTAGATAGGTAGGTAGGTAGATAGGTAGGTAGGTAGATAGGTAGGTAGGTAGATAGGTAGATAGGTAGGTAGATAGGTAGGTAGATAGGTAGGTAGGTAGATAGGTAGGAACCTAGTGTTTTTAAAACACTCCGTTCCCCACTTTCTGCGGAATTCCGGAGTCACAGCATGTTAAGTGGCACAACTCAACGCCGTGCTTTGCCTGAAATATAAATTTAAATAAATATTTTCTATTTTCTATACTATTCCTATTTTCATCTCCTGGAGTGGGGATCGAACCCACAACCAGTCGGTAACTTCCGCAGTTCTGTTTATTCAGTATTTTTTACATTATGTAAAGTAATAATTAACAACCACGTATATTCGATAAAATACACAAAAATAAATTATAAAGGTTGATTAAAAAATAAAATTACATTGGCAGTACCTATACGAATTTAGCTTAAAATTACCAATTCAGGTTACCTTTAAAATAGTAATATAGAAATTTAAGTGGACAAAACATATACCGAATTTCGATCACGAGAAACTTTAATAAATACAGTAACTGATTTTAAGCTTTAAATTTAAATTATCTTAGTTATAACATAAATATAAATTTATTAAAAAGTATCTAAGATTTCCCTAATTCGGTAGTAACACGAAATAGCGGACACTTGATAAATAAAATGTCTGCTATTTCGTGAATCGATTTATTGCAATTTTAAAAGAATTTTATGCTTCCATCTATTTTTTTTTTCAATAAAATGTTTAATTATAGAATACAAAAAAGCATATATTCAATGTTTTATTCGAATAACTTACCTTTGTCTTTCTACAACCTTAAGAAATTCTTACCCTAGTCTTACGGTCGCAAGCATCGCAGACACGTTACAATGCAGTTTGTAGCCAACTCTGCGTTTAAAATGTCGCTATACGCTCAATTTTATCATTAAAATATTGTTACTTAGTTTTTAGACAGTTGAAAGTATAAAGATTATATACCAATATATAGTTTCTGTAAATAATACTTAAATTGCTTATTATTTTTGCCAGAAGCAAAACTCACGAAACCACGTACTATCACGAAGTTACCGTCACTTACCTTATATTAGACTTTTACAGAGTAGTTAAAACTGTGGTTTCATTTAAAGAGGTGCTGACAATTCCACCCTGTATATTTATAGCTCGACTCATTACAATAAAATAATGCACAAAAAACGTTGGTGTACTTTTATGCATTTAATTCAATAATTTCCCTCTGCCTACCCTGCTGTGTGCGGGATACAGCATGAAGCTGATTTGATTTTTTTGTTATCGTTTATTTTAGACTCTACTGACGCATTTATTCTTTTGGTCGCACTTAAACATATTTTAATAAAAAGAAATCCTATAAGCCCGCAAAATGCAATAGATTAAAATTATAGAAAAATATTTTTATATATTCTATATATCTATACTAATATAATAAAGCGGAAGAGTTTGTTTGTTTGTTTGTTTGTTTGTTTGTTTGAACGCTAAGATCTCTGGATCTACTGGTCCGATTTACATTGTTTTTGTTTTGTATGAAAGCTGAATTCTTCAGAAGTGCTATAGGCTATATAACATTACATTATACATATAAACTAATATATTTTAAAGTACTTTCTAATTTGACATGCAATTTATTCTGCCATGTTAATAACAACCGTCGCGTCGCTACGCAACCGTTTTGAAATTGAAATTATAGCTTACTGTATAACATTCTAATAAATAATTAAGGAGATGTCACTGATTCGAAATGACCTAGCCTACGGGCGGCATAGTATGAGTATGACCGACGCGAAAATATTCTTATAGTTCAAGCAGGCGTAGCCGCGTCCGGGTCCACTAGTACTTATATAAAAGGAAATGTTCCCGCTGACTGAGGTATGAAGCACGTACAGCCGTAACCGCTGATGAAAGACATAAATTTTGAACAGACGTTTACTATTGTAATCTGGACATCCACTAATTGTTTTCAAATCGCCACCGATTTTTATATTTGAAAATTATACACTTACAAATATTTTATTGACCATGTATTTCAAGGTTTATTAGAATTCACCGGTGCAAATAAGGTGTAAATAATCACTGGTGCAAATAAGCAGGCGAAGCTGCGCGCGCTCACTAGTAATAAATATATAGAAACGAGATAATTATTATATGGAGTAAGATACACTATTTACAGTAGGCAAGTACGTCATGACACCATTGTAGCGCAGTAGGGAAGTTTACTGATTGTATGCGATGGTCGTGGGTTGTTTTGTAAGTTTTAAAGACCACGATACTTACAAGGCGTATCTATACTAATATAATAAAGCGGAAGAGTTTGTTTGTTTGTTTGTTTGTTTGAACGCTAAGATCCAGAGATCTACTGGTCCGATTTACTTTGTTTTTGTTTTGTATGAAAGCTGTATTCTTCAGAAGTGCTATAGGCTATATAACATTACATTACACGTATAAACTAATATATTTTAAAGTTCTTTCTAATTTGACATGCAATTTATTCTGCCATGTTAATAACAACCATCGCGTCGCTACGCAACCGTTACTGCGACATTTTGATATTCATCCTTATGAAAATAAATATTATAGTCACTTTTAGCATTTTATCTAGATGAATTGAAATTATAGTTTACTGTATAACATTCTAATAAATAATTAAGGAGATGTCACTGATTCAAAATGACTTAGCCTACGAGTGGTATAGTATGAGTATGACCGACGCGAAAATATTCTTATAGTTCAAGCAGGCGTAGCCGCGTCCGGGTCCACTAGTATTTCTATAAAAGAACTATTACTATAGCTAAATACAACTAAAATAAAAAGGGCAATATAGACACAACAAATATATTTATATTCAAATGTACCATCGATTACTACAAAAGTAAATACAATAAAGACTTTACTACTACAGTACTGCTTACGTACACATACATTTTGGGGTTTTCTTGTACTGTAATTCTATAAGTTCTGTATTTTATTTTGAGGTACGGGACCCTATAAATATAATAACTAGAATAGATTTGATAAAAATAGCTACTTATTACATCCAGACTAGAACGACATTGTAAGAATATCGTCACAAAACACTTTATAGACATTAACTTTTGCTTATTGTTTATTAAATATTTAATTTTAAACCGTATTTATTATTCTGGACTAGGCTAGAATAAAACCGCAACAGCACTGTAGTTCTAACAGAATTTATCGACTAATTTACTATTTAATATATTAATACAGAAAGTACAATTTATTATATTATTGAAAATATATTTGGTAAAAACAAACGGTAGAAAATCTCTAAAATTGATACACCTCAACTTTTTTTAAGTAAAATAAAATATAAAAAGTGTATACAAAAAGTTGTATGTAGTTATTTATATTCTTACAAAATAAAAGCATATAAAAAAAGAAAACAAAAATATTAAATGCATTAAAGTCTGTTAAAAACGAAACTAGAACTCGACTTTTCGAGAATTTATACTATTATTATGCTGAAACTAGACCAATCTAGACCAAAAGTTGTCTAGATACCAATAAGTAGCGATTCAAGGCTGAAGGTTCGCACCCACGACCACGTTTACAGTTACACACTCAAGATTTAATTAATTCTGACTTTAAGTTGATGCACCTTAGTCTATCACTGTCTATGGAAGGTGAAATACAATTATAAATAAATATATCGTAAAAGTAAATAGTTATATTATGCTTTATACTAAATAAATAGGTTTATTATGTCTGTATATAGGTGGATATTATTTATCCAATATTTATTTGTATATAAATTATATAATATATTATAGAGTCCTCCTTTAAGGCGATATAAAATTAGGGCCAAGGTAAAGTCCAAAATGTCATACATTTAACGAAGTGCACCAAAACACAACTACAATATTATTATTAATTATAGTTTGAAATTTATCTTAGTAGCTTTGGAGAAAACTAGTTACTCTTATGACACTAGCGACTTAAGTAACCAAAATTCCCACAAAAGTGGTTTAAAAACACTTATCCCTAATAAAGTATATAGTATAATAAATATAGAATAATTAAAGTATTATCTCTAACAATCTTCGATTTACGTATAGTAACAAAAAACATCGATTATTATAAGTTTGAATTGCATCTACGTACCCGAAAGGACTGAGCCTGTAGGACTTATTGTCACTTGAAGCTACTTAAATATTACTTTTAAAAGACGTACATATGAAACCGAACATATTGAGATTCTATATGTCAATGTGTTAGACTATAGTTTGTATCATTTATTTCTAGACCCAGTCTAGACCCCACCTGTGGCTAGCACACAAGTAGATTAACGATAATTTGCTGGTTGTTAACATCTCTTAATAAATATCAGATATCTTATAGATGATTCCCTAAATAGCCGATTGCCAAAGTAATATCCAACGTTAATTTGACATGGGCTAATTTAATATTAATAATGTAAATAGTTTTTTTGGAAACAAGGATCGTATGAATATCACAAAGACGCATCAGTCGTATATGCATGATAACGCATAGAATATACCAGTGACTTAATGTCAAGTTAAACCATGGTTAAAATTTTCAAAAACTATCGACCTGTACCTTTCAAACGACAGGTCTTTGTAAATAGCAGACTTTAATAATACCTACGCTAGGACCGATCTCACTAATCAATCACTTGTTGACAAGTCTTTGCTTCTTGAAGACACAACGTCGGATTTCGAAATTGTTTGTTATTAATACCAATAAGCCGTTCCTACTTTGTATGGAAATCACAATTCACAATTTATTACTTGTTGAAAATATTGTAACAATTTGACAACAATAATATTTTATTGTTGATTGCAGTGTAACAATTATCAATTAATTACTTTATTATTCATTGAATATTAATTGTCATTACCGAGAAATTAAAAAAATTGCCCAACTGATATGCACATACATTTAATTGATATGGCAGCTAATGCAGCTGGACTTGCGGCGCACGCTAGCTGGATAGCTAGCGAAAAGCAAACCCTAGTGATTCGGAACAATGGATATATGAACCAGCAGGGAGGAGAGCTCCAGCTCCTCAGAGTACCCATTAGTTAGGATCACACTACGGTATCCAGTGCGAACACATCTTAATGGGAAGGTGGCCTGGCCTATGAAATTGGGATCTCCGAACATATCCTCATCCTGCACCAGGAAACGAATGAGCGCCATGTCGGGGTTGAACACTTCGAATTCGCAAATGTCGTTCCATATAGGGTTTATGCCGTTGTCCGCTGAAAATGATACTTGATTTTAGTTTGTAATTATTATATATGTAACGTAAATAAAACACTGAGTTCATTGAATAAGTATTGTATTGGCTAGGTAGCCTGACACGAACTGACTTGTCATATATAATTTCAACTTACCCACTTAAATTCACTTTATTATTTAACAAAGCAAATAAGTACCTACATTTAAATCTATATAACAATCTTTGACTTTATATATGACAGTAATGATGATTGGATATTACTTAAAGTTTATAATTATTTTGTCTTAGTGTTATTTAAGTGATTTGATTTTCTTTTATAATTGGTTATAATTTTTCTATTTTCAAATGATATATAAATTTTAAAAGATATAAAAGGTTTTTATTTATATTGAACCCTCACTTATACGTACATGGTACCGATAATTCATAAATTAATTTCTAATAACCAACTATACTCACTGATAGTCTTAGTGCACAATCGAACGCAGTTGTCATAGTCGGCCCCAATAATTTCCACTTCCACAAAGGGGCTGGCGGTCCCACGCCCAGACTTGCTAAGATGTCGCGCACCCACCACTCTCAACATGACTATCACTGACGTAACTTTACCCGTCAAGCTCCTTTTGTCGTAAGGGGAATATCCATCTTCGAACATAAAGTTAGGTTTCAGAACGTATCCACAGCCGCCATTCTCTTTGAACTTGCCCATATTTATTTGCATCGGTTTGTCGGGTGTTTGATAGTTGAGCGCCACCATCTGCGAGCCGGCGTTCCAGAATGTCGTGGGATTATAGTTTGAAGAATCAATCCTCTGTCCTTTGGGATAAATGCGACTAAGTTGAACAGTGTGGTATGTTATGAAGAAGGATGCTTCAGGATGACACATGAGACGTTCAGCTTTTGTTTCAGGGAAAGAGGACATTTCGTTGTAGATGAAACCGAAATTCTTTAATCTATCCTGGTTGAACGTAACGGAGCGGCAGTACACTATGAGGTCAGACATTTCCTTGGCGATACGCCATGTCCGCTCCATCTTGCGATGCATAAGGGACCTCGCGCTGGCACTATGGGCCGCTTCCTTGATGGCCATTAACCATTCTAAGGCATTTTCCCTGGTTGGGGCCGCCATTTCGAAAGGAGCACACATTGTAGGGCTCTGTATGCGGACGATCCAACGTGCTGAACCACTTTCTTCTCCTACTACTAGTTCCACAACCGCCCCGAGTACATCTACTACGCCTTTTTGGAGGGAACCCAGCGCCGAATCGCTTTCTAAGCAGACCTGTATAAAAAATACATGTTAATTAAAATAATATATCCATCCATCTATATTTAACCATTATAAATAACTTTTCGATAATTAGTTGTTACTAACTTCACATTTACTACAATAAATAAATCAGAAAACCAAATAATATTATTAAGTAATAATTTATTCGCAAAATAATATACAAAGTAAATATTTCACCACGCTTTATAAGTTTTAACTACATTACCTTTGATAATATGATAGTTACTGCAAGTTATTGACGTTGAGTTATTTAACCGTATATAGTATATCCTGACATTTTAGTGTGTAATTTTCCTTCGTGTATTAGTATTCTCTGATGCATGCCTCATTTGATTATGTTTAAGCGGATTTAGGCGGATTCATGCGCCTGAATGTTTGAAATTGGGTGACAAGTTCGATAAAAAGAAATCACAATTTTAAATCATTATCACTTTGTCATCTTACCACTAATACCAAGTAAATGTTAATCTAACCAATATTTTTTAAATTATAACATAATTTATTGGAAATTGCCTGTATCAGTTTGTCTATCTATCACTGAAACTGAACTGTGTGTGTTAATGGAAGTGGATAAACTACCTATTCGTGGACATCTGCAGCAGTAGTAGTAGTGTGGGAATCTTTAATCATATAAAACGCTGACAAGTGTTTGTATTTCTTTATATATATATATGTGAACATTGTGTCTGTATGTGTATGCAGTATACTCACAATATCCGGCACATGTGGTGTCTCAATCTCTTGTACATAATTAGCGGGGAACCAGTGGTGTCTCTTCCCCCCGTAGTCACCCCTCCACCAGCCCTCGTCGGGTTTGTCTACATTGGTTATTATTGCGTGTTTGCAGAACGAGAGCTCGTCGTCTTGGGTCGCTCGGTAATCGTATAACGCTTTTACTGTTATCTGGTTGGGGATTTTCGTTTTTTGGGATGATTTTTTTGGTTACAATGGAATTATTTTATCTAGGCCGATAGTTTTTTTTTTGTACGTAGGTTTGTTATTAAACAAATATTTGAAATATCTTTGTGATGTAAGTTCAAAATTATGAAGATATGTAAAGATGTGGAAGGTCATGATATTTATTGAGCAAAAAAGACTAATGGCCAAAAAAAATAAACCATAATAATATAACATGTAGAATCAGATAAAATTATAGTTAAATAAAGAATATAAATATCAGTAAAGTAAAAGCTAAAAGTAAGTAAGGAAATAATATAGAAAGAAAGAAAGAAATTGTAAAAGATAGTAAAGTGAAAAATAAAGGCACACGATCCAGTTAATAGCTATAGATAATAGAGGCAAAAAATACAAGACATAAAAAAACGTGGAACAAGCATGGTAAGTGATAAAATATATTTTATAAGTGGATATTAGAAATAATAATTTTAAAATGATGTATGTTTGAATTACAAGAAAAAATGCTGCTCAAACATTTTCCCAAAACACTTCCCTTGTTAATGCTGTAGAGAACACACAGCAAGCTCTAGTTTTCAATTCTCCACCTACCTTTGAAGTAAACGACGATGGGTCCATGTACCCCGGTGTTCCATATACAGAGCTGTCGTCTGGCTCCTACAGAATAACATACAGTAAACTTACATGACTGACAAAGCTTTATTGACTAGATAACTAAGCAAATAGTAATGACAACAAACATGCTATTTCTACTATACTATAATTATTTCTACGCTAATATTTAAAAGATTCAATATTACTTATCAGTATTTATTCCCAGTTATCGTATAATGAGCGTTCTACATAGGGTATGTTTAAATATTAAACAAAAGTAACGATTTCACTTACTTCTGACGACATTCGTATATAATTGTGGCTTTCGGATTGACGAAATGGTTGTTGGTTCCAATTCCAGTTATTTTAATAATTATACTTACAATAAATATATTATAAATCAAGTTTCTGTTTCTGTCTATCACATAACATCCTAAATATTGACTGAATTTAGAGAACGGAGATAAGGGAGAAACTTATTATTATATATATACAGAGTGGAAGTGTCAGCACCGCATTAAATGAAAGCACAGTTTTAACTGCTCTATAAAAGCCTAATACAATTTTAAAATATATTTTTTCCCAAAAATGATAAAGTTTTTTTTAAACAACATAAATAATAAAATGATCATTGTAAAATAAAACACCATAATTAAAGACGACGCATGCACACGCATGCACACGCCTCATTCCGGAATCGAGTCGTAGGTAGGTATTGTATTTTTGTAGTAGTAAGTGTTTACGTTATTCGTATCTATCCCTAATGCCTAATACTGTTCCCGTAAATGGTTCGCTGACACTTCCACATGTACGAGTATTATTATTATTTGAGTATAATTTTAAATAGTGTTTTTAATTGTAGACTAATAACAACATCCTAGAGTACCATTAAAACAATGCTAATAAAGAAGTTCATGTAATATAAGAAGAGGTCAGTATATTATTAGAAAACACTCAACACTCTTCTCTCTACAAGTCAGGCATTTGACGAATAATAAATAAGTTACAATTAACTTACCGTCATAAGTGCCCTGACAACATCTTCACTGATTGGATACCACAACCTTACTTTCTTGTACAATGGATGTTTCTCGTAATATGATACTAGTTCCACGAGACTCTCAAACTTGACCGTGCCGATTGTGTAGAGACGACCCTCTTGTTTTATGCGACAGTGTTTTATTTCCCTTTCGCTTCTGACAAATAAATAAGTACATAGGTATGGACAATATATTAAAAGGTTATTATATAATTAATATAACAGTAAAGCTAAGTTTCGATTTTACGAACGTCGATCAACTGGACGACTTATGTGGATTACTGCGCCCGTCGAACTCGCCCATTTTTATTTCAATAAAAATGAGATAGACTAACATTTAAGAATTTATAATTGAATTTTGTATGTTTTATATTATAAGACTAATACATAAATATGATTTTCGTTTCTGTGTAAGTAAATATATATGGCTAAATCAACACAGTTCCATTACAAAAAAAAAACAATTTTTTGAACATCTATGTATCCCCAATTCGAATAAGCGACGGTAAGCGATATTTCATTTCTTATAGAATCAACTTGACTTGAATTAAAAATCAAAACTTTCAT
The DNA here is from genome assembly GCF_056956725.1 of Heliconius melpomene rosina. Lineage (NCBI taxonomy): Eukaryota > Metazoa > Arthropoda > Insecta > Lepidoptera > Nymphalidae > Heliconius > Heliconius melpomene. The sequence goes on from NC_140409.1 coordinate 14,722,654, forward strand.
CACAAAAAGTGAAAAATGGTAGTTTTTTATTTATTTATTTTTATATTACCTGAAACTAACAGCATATGATCCGTGCTCCTTCTCGCTGGGTCGCAACAAGAACGCGCCGTCCGTGTTCACCTTCCTCAGTAACTCCTCGGCCTGCACGCGCGAGCAGTGCGGCTGCCACCACTCCTTACCCTCGTGTTTATTTGGCTGGGGCACTGGCTCTTTTAGGGTTATTAGGAATTCCTGCGAAATATTACTAATTTAATAAACTAGCTTTTATTTATTAAATTGGAAATAGCTAAGAGTTTTGTATGTCACATGACACAGTGGGTTACATCGAAACAACTAACGTGATGTAAAATAACCTATAGCAGGCTATAACCTTCCTCCATAAATGTGTAAAGTGAAAATATTTTTTCAATTCTAATCAGTAGTTATTAATTAGCACGTGTAATCAAACACAGCCTTCAGAATATAATACATTTTCAGTCGGCCCACACTTAAAAATACAAGGTGTCAGAGTGTTTGTCAAAAAAAAAAAGGAATTAAATTAAATTTGAATTATGTAAAAGGATTGTTTGATGAGAAGTTAATTTTCTCCTTTGCTATTGATTCATCCATTACATTAAATTATTTTGTAATGAAGTAAGCAAATTGTAATTTTGTTAAGGATATCCCCAGTATGTTTCTTGTTTTTCAATATTTTACCTCTTCTTGCTCCTGAAAATAAAAATATCGAATGTACCATCACTTCCATTGAAGCGTAGTGGCACGTATGGGGGCCCCTAAATGCGATGGTTGCGAGTTCAAATTTCATCTAAAGGAATGAATTATATTCTTTTTGAAGTTCTGAGAATAAACCAGAAGCGGCGTTGAATTATGCCATTTTATATGCATGTAATTTTTCAAGTATGAAATAAAAGGACAAATAAAAACCAACCAACCTGACTTCGCAGTGGATGAGTCCTGTAATGTGTTATCAAGCTGTACAGGCTGTCGAAGCACATGCTCTCAATCAAATAATATTTAGTGACCCCCCTATCCTGCTTTAGTTTTATCCTGCAATGGTTCACTTTACCCTGTCTCCAGAAGGACAGGCAATAGTCACCTACAAAAGTGACACTTTCTCTTACTAAGAAAGTTCCGTCACCGAGATGGGCATGAGATCTTAGTAGATCTTCAGCTTCTTGTCGGTTCCCTGCCAACCGTCCATGGAACCAACACTCAGAAAAGTGGAGCTCATCATGAGGTACACCCCCACTGCTTATACTTCCAGTTGTCGAGCTCACATCCCCCTCCCCTTCACTATCACCATCCGTCTCCACTTGGTTACTATAATGCTCCGTGTAGTACAACTTGTTCTCAGTTAGTACAAACGCATGCGGATTCCAATCCTTATCCACCGGATCTTCTAATAAGAGAATACCATTCTTGATAGTATTCCTGAGATCGAGATCCTTGACTTCCTCTTGGCGGATGGAGAAGGAATTCTCTTCAGCCCCCTCCGGTAGCTTTTTATGTTTCAGTATGATCTTTCGTCTTAAGTCATGAGGCGAGGGGAGGGCGGCCTCATTTTTCTCGTAAGGTTGCACAAGAAGGAGATCACCGAAGACATCTTGGAAGGCACTGGCCATCCTCCTCTGTTGGGGCAGGGAACAGTTATCCTCGATAGACAGGATGAGAGGGTAATCGGAGATCACGAAAGCATGTTCCTTGATGGTTCTCAATACATCCATGAGCTTCACTTTGGTGGTCAACGTATGACCGTGATAAATAAACGGTGTGCCGTCTGGTCCGTCCCAGCAGTCCAGCTCGATACAACGGCATCCCGCCCGCAAGCATCGCACGTAGGCTTCTAATGAAGATTCACTTGAAAACTGATCTCCTGTCAAATATCTTGAACAAAAATATTTGAAAAATATTAGATATACAGGTTGGAAGTGTCAGCGAACCATTTACGGAAACAGAATATAGGGTAAAATATTTCAAATCCATACCTAAAGAAATTAATAAAGATGCTCAACTCAACAGTTTGGACGTAGGATTTTTCTTTCTTAATTTACGATTTTTATCCATACCTGTATATCGTGTGACGCAATTACGTATAGATACCAATAACTACTAATACTAAATATTTACTACTACAAAAATAGTACTAAAAGTTAAACAACTTTGAACTTTATCGCCAATAACTACGACTCGATTTCGGAATGGACGTGTACGGCGTTGTCCCTTTGATAGGTTTATGTCAGCGAGCGTCGTCCTTACAAATAACGTTTTATTTTACAACGATAATTTTATTACTTTCTTTAAATAAAACTTTTTCAAAAAAAAACTTTTTCATTTTTGGGACAAAAAATATTTTTTAAAATTGTATTAGCCTTTTATAGAGTAGTTAGAACTGTGGTTTCATTTAATGTGGTGCTGACACTTCCACTCTGTATGATATAAGAAGATATTCGTATGGATCATCATGGCACTGGTTCTGACTGTAATCTTTATTATGTTCATTTCCTTGTTCTGGTAAGAAAAAAATAGTGTTGAATTCTACACTCAACATAAAATGTCTTGAAAATTGAACAAAAAATGGGGGATTGGACTGACTCAGCACTAGGTTCCTTACCACTGAAAAAACAAATGTATTTCTTTAAGATATTTACGTGTTGTGAGAAGACGCAATCCAGTAATGTGAGAGTGGTCTCGTCATGTCCTGGGTCACTTTGTCATGTTTCGAGTTCCAGATTGAATTTTGCTTTGAGAATAACATTTCGATGAACTGAAATTGAATTTAACTTTTAGTTTTGCTTGTATAAGTTGTAAAATATTGTATAAGACTATATTTCACAATAATAAAGTGCTAGTTTATATTTTTAACGTATTCTTTCACACTAAAAAAAGTAGTAATATATGTTGGTGGACTATAAAGTAAATGTCAAAGGCAATTAATCAGCAAATATTCATGGAACCCCTAAAATAGATTTTAATGTATTCGGAACACATCATGCGCGCATGAAAATGTTTACATATCATATATCAAAAATGTCACTTTACAGAGGCTAGAAGCTTTAATATTTTTAAAGCTCACTTCGACGGTTTCAAAGAGGCATGGGTACAAATCTCACTACGTTCACCTGTCGTTCTCATGTCGTTCAGTCATTCATTGCTCAGTGCTTACCTCGTTCAACGTGAAGTAGGGCTCGGCGATATCTCTTTGGGGGTCCTTCAGATAGTCCCGAATGAATTGAGACACCAGCACTTCATCCTCCCCAAGTATGTCGTGTTGCTCGACTAGAAGAAACCTTTTGAATTCTCCCAGCGTGATGGTGGTACCGTTTGAACAATATTGGGAATGCTTGTCAAATATGTCGTGGACATTCTGTGAATGATGGACTTCATCAAGAAAGCTGGTATTTGTTGGTTGTCTCTGGAAACTGGTGTTCCGAGTGGTTTCAACTAATATATATCTATAGGTTACGATTAAAAGACCTAACTATTAAAATTTTTCTATGCATCTTCAGTTTTTACTTTAAAGGGAAGTCCATATTTGCCCTTATTACCTTTTATTTAGAGATGTTACCGGTTATGTAGTTCTGTGTGTGTGTGTGTTCTGTGATTTCACTACGAGGTTCAGTCATTGTCTAAATATGTTTAGTATTCTTGACAATAAACAGGCCACTAAATAAGCATCAATAATCATCTCCACTATTTTATTTAAATAAACTTAATATCTGTATGAAATTATTTATCATTATTTAATTAAGAATTGAAACCGATACCATGTTACTAAGCTTACAAAATATAAGTCCTAGAGAAACCAACGCACAAATTCTCCTTTCTAAAATAATTTGAGGACGTAGTAGCGCAACAGCACAAGGGTGTAACTGTAACGTGACGGTTGTGGATTCGATCCCAGTAGAATAAATATTTATTTACGTTTATGTTTCTATTCCTTCGCTCTGGTGTCTAGGCAAAGTGCGGCGTTGAGTACTGCCACTCAACACGCAATGCCTCCAGAATTCGGCAGAAAGTGGGGAACGGGGTATCTTAACACAAGGTTCCCCCCTCTGCCTACCCTGCTGTGTGTGGGATAAAGCGTGAAGCTGATTTTTTTAAAAAAATAATTACATTATAAATTGACGAATATTAATATTGGTTTCAACGAAACAGCCTGGACGTGGGTGGATTCCATATAAAATTTAATTAAAAGTAAAACTCAAAGGAAAATACGAAATATTATACCTTTCGTTTCATTTTTAATTAAAAGTAACTGAGGTCAGTCATGGCGCAGGTTGTGGGGACGATTCCCCCTTGAGGAAATATTTAATATTTTCATTTCATCGCTCGCATGAGGCATACCGCGGCGTTGAGACACTTCTGAACAAGCTTTCTGGCTATGGGGGAAAAAGCGTGAAGCTGATCTCTGTGGTATTGAGCATATATAAGTTAATCTATTAGATTTTAGTGTATTCGTAATGGGATACCTTTGTAAGCGCGGATGTTTGAGCAACATTGAAATACCACCACCATTCTTTAGAGCTACTACAAAAAAAATCTCATTAGCTCCCATGTTTACTGAACACATTCATTTAAGTATATAAAAAAAATATTTACACAAAAATTCAATAAGGATGTATGAGTCTGCATTACATTGGTTTATTATTACACTCATTACCTACTGGGTCATCAAGTAAATCAATGTTAAATTTCATTTCATGTATCATTGATTTACTTATTTATAAAATATAATATTTCACCCACTCCCATTGATAGATGACCTATCAATGGGAGTGGGTGGTTGAAGTGCTAGCAAATAATATCCACATTCTTGGTATTGAAGATGGAAAAAATATTTTCGTTTTAGATTTCTATAGAATCAGAACTATTTTAAAAATAAATTTATTAACAATAAAGAAAAATATGCTTCATCTTAATAAAATAAGAGGGGAGACCGTCAAATGGGAAACAAACCCACAACATGTCGCGGTTACAGTCACACACTTGTACCTGGCTCCAATAAAACTATGAAGTGTTTATTTTAGAATAATTTTACGTTTAGCTGCCTGGCAAAACATTTTACTCACATCAAATCTGCTCATAGTCATTGATTGATTGCAGATCATCTGACAAGATATATATATATATATATATATATATATATATATATATGAAAGACATAGTCGGAATATTCTATCCTGGGTAGCTGTGAGATAAAATGGAACAAAAGCTTCCTTTACAAGTCTTGATTAATAAAGTTATTATATTTTATAAAACTGACTATGGAAGTAATACACTGATAGCATTGAAAATAATACTAAATAACAAAGTCTGTAGAACTTATATAACCCTTCGGGAAATCTTTCACCATAAAAATTATATAGAAATAAAAGAGACTAAATAAAAGATTGAGTTTGAAGTTGGTTTTCTTTGTTTACATTTTGTCTCAAGCCTAAATGAATTGACTATAGTCTACTACTCTGACTATAATCAACGTTGCATTTGAGATCAGCGACAAAAAGTATTTACTTTTTATTGTTAAATGTCAAATGCTGTAAATATTTCAGTTATAAAAAAAATTACTTACATTTTCATCAAATATAAGCTTGTGGTAGATTATGGAAAAGTCATCGAAACCAATTTCTCCTCTCTTATTAGTATCGACTTCTTGAAATATATCTCTCAGTTTGCTTGTTGATATTTTGCAGTTTATTTTGGGTAAAAATCCTTTTACTTCTTTCATGGTTATTCTACAATAGTAAATTAAATTAAGAATGTGTAATTTACAATGAAAACAAAGGTCTGTGTATAGTTTGTTAAAAGACAGTTTGGAGACAGGCTTCAACTATCATCAATTAATTTCTAGATAATACTATAAAGGGTAGCAAGAACTAAGACAGTGAAGGTGATCATTAATGCTTGTTAAAAACCACACATGGGTTGCAAGTCCCACACACTGCTTCAACCTCCTCACCCTGCAACCACATCCACACACACACCCACAAATTGAATCCACGGAATGTTAAGTAATATTTTTTAACATTTTTATTTTGTAGCTTTTTAGGCTCCTTTAGCTTCCTTATCTCAAAAGGTAAAAATGGAACTTTCATATCCTATAAGCACTTTGTTGTATGGTTGTCAACTTTTAACTTAAGTTTCACCTAACTTTTATCACCTCACTTTTAAGTAGTCTAGATAACATTTAAAAAAAGTTATGTAACAGGATAGCTAAAAAAGGATGCAAGATAATTTTTATTACATATACAGAAATTAATATATATATATATTTACTTTTCATTTGCATTTTCAATAGAATAAAACTCTTTTCTCAGCCATCTCTCTATCTGCAGAGGATATGATGCATTGACTGCTTCCTCAATCAAGAACCAAAGCCCCTGTTTCCATGCATCACATTCCTTGTCTGTGGGAGCTGTAGATATTTCTTAAAATTGTAATATCTTAGAAAACATTAAAAAATTTGAACATAGCAGGATTCAAACACATGCCACTTGATTATCATCAATTTGGCAACAGAGTATTCTAATTATTTGTTTTTAAATTTTAGAAGTGTCCACATTAAGAATAGAAAATTTTTTAGGAATACAAACCGACACAAGTGACCCTTGAAAACTGTGCCAAATCCAATTTATTATATCAAACCTAAACTAACTTTACTTAAACTTTTATAAACCTTAAGCTAATCTCATGTATAGTTACTATACTATATATACCAAGCTGAATATATGACTGCTCAAACAACTCTATTATTAACATGCGGCCATGACTTTTATTGCTTACCTGCAAACGATGCGGAACGAAGCTTGAACTCTCCTCCATAATATATTGTAAAGCATTTAGAATTCTCCAGCCTCTTGATCTCGTCTGGCCATCTCTCAAAGTCCTTTGATGATTTGCCAACTCGTACTTCCTTGATATCTCTTATGTCAAGGGCTCCTTCGAAAGCCTGACGCTGCGGGGAACCGCTTCTAAACCAAATGACCTGGTGAGTTTCCCGTCGCACCGACAGAGTTCGGCGTTCCGGACGCTTGCGAGGATAGAATTTTAGAACAGTGGATCCGCGCTCTATGTAGGAGATTAGCTGATCAGCTTCATGTATGAGGCGGTCGTTGCCGCCGTTATAGCACACTGTATTCATGATGGTTGTCAGTCGACAACTAAACGCCGGCTCGAGGCTGGCAGATCGGTGGCGCCGCCGACGCTAGCCGCCTGCTACTGCCGCGCCGCCTCTCAAATTGGATTATTGATCGCGCGCTCACCTATATCCGCCTTCAGCTACACCCCGATCACACATTGTCCAAATAAAACTTGAACGTATTCATGAATAATTTACATGATGCAACTTGTAATTCAAATGTATATATCATGTTGGTTTACATTAGTTATAGCCAACGAACATATCTAATAAATCATTATGTGTGAACGCGGTAGACATTTTCTTGAAACTAGTATTGCCAGTTAATTTGACTCATGTCAATTGTCAATTATATCAGATCTCATTACAATAATACAGTACTGATAAGTAACACACTCTCGTCGCGTAAACGATATACTTTTTTGTATTATGTATAAAAACAGATTGTTTTGGAAAAAAAATGGAAAAATAAAACTTTAATTAACTAATAAAAAACATATTAGTCAGTTATTGTTATTATTTTCTTTAACTTAAAATACTTAAAGTGTTTTGCAATTTGCATGGTAAATTCACGATAGTTAAGCGCAACTGCATAGTGTAGGTCCATTTTAAAAACTTGCTTAAAATATTTATGTTATAAGTTAAAACATTAGCTACTTACTGCTTGGAGGCTTGATGGCTTGGAGGACGCTGATGTATAATTTGTGTTAAAAGTGTTAAGTAAATTTGGAATTTCGTGATTTCATAATATTATATACTTTTAAATAATAAAATATTGTCAGCACAAAGTTAAAGTTCAATATGAACTCGATTCGCATTATTAATTCTATCACAAGAAGTAAACAGCCAATCTGGATGCACCAATTATTGGTAGCATGTAAAAATAGAATATTTGCACCTGTGCTCTATATACCCGCGTTACCCGCGGACTTACGTGGGAGAAAGCTTCCAGGAATTTAACTAAAAATATTTTCACAGCATTATTTTCAATTTATTTTCCTGGTAATAAAAAGTAATTTCTGGTTGACTAATTAAAGTTCTACAATTATAATATACCCTGAGATCCGGCCGTTGAAACCTGTATATACGAGTTTTCTTAATTAAACCTATATTAATGAATAATACATGATTAGTAGAACAGATTACACCTGGGTTGCCTGGAAGAATCCTGCCGCAATCACCTTTAATTACATTTTTTCGTAACTCGTTTTTGGGGAAAATTGCACCCATACGTTTTTTATATGAATCGCACATCATTTGAAAGATAATCGCATAAGAAATTGGAAAATTAAGGGTTGCCAGCTCTCAGTCTGCCGCAAGTCTAGGGTTGCCTGGTTTAAACGTGTCACTAAATGTTAATAATTTGCCCTCATGTGTTTTTTTAATGAATTATATATCAAATTAAAGCTTATTTTTTTCTGAACACTATAAAACAGGGTTGCCTGGAAAATTCCTGCCGCAAACAGGGGTTGCCGGCGTTTGAAATATTTTATTCCGGTTCCGTTTGACTATGAGAATAGACGATGAAATGCGCGGTCTGCCTTATGTTTTAAAGTAAAATATTATATAATAGAAGGTCAATCTTAAAATCAATGTTTATTCTAATTGTTCACCTGTTAAATGATGATTTTAATCATATTAAGTACACGCAGAAAACTATTTAAAGATGAAATCATTCTTATTTTTCAAGTAAAATAATAATCCATAATATTGAGTCAATTATGTACGGTGGCAGCGTAGGATCCAAAAAAAACCCGATTTTACTTAAAAATATTTTATTAAAATTAACTTATGGTTACAAAGGTGAGACTTGCTCAAAGTCGGAGACAAGAATGATTTTATATTCTACGTTTAATTCTTATTTTAATTATAACAGCAGGTGCGGGGATTCAAATAACAATTCCAAGATTTAAGAGAATGGTGCAATGTATTAATTGGAAATGAAATTATGGGTAACGTATGGGTAATCTATTAATATTTCCTCAGAAGCTATTGAATGGTTTCACGCCTATCTACATGGACGGGAGCAATGCATTAGGCTAAATGATAAGCAGTCGTCTGTGTGCAGTATTTATGCTGGTGTTCCTCAGGGTGGAGTACTTTCTCCTCTACTATTTTCCATCTTCATCAATTCCGTTACTAAGCTTTTATTCTTACCGTTTCACCTATACGCTGATGACTTGCAGATTTACACGACCACCAAGGTAGATGACATTGCTAAGGCTATTAGTCAAGTTAATTCCAACCTGCAAACCATTAATACCTGGAGCAAATCATATGGTTTGTCTGTAAATCCTAAAAAGTCTCAAGTGTGTATTCCTGGCAGTTCTAAGCAACTTACCAAAATCGATCTCCCTTCCCTTCCACCTATAATCTTCGACACCTGTAAATTGGAGTATTGCAATACCGTAAAAAATCTAGGTATCAAGGTGGACAGCACTCTTTCGTGGACACCTCAAGTATCTGAGCTAAGCCGCAAGCTGTACTGTGCTATGGGTAGGCTGAAAAGATGGAAACATCTATTACCGATTAAAACTAAAATAACCCTAGCACACTCACTGTTACTACCCATCCTAGACTATGCAGACACTTGCTACCTGGATTTATCGCAGCAATTACTCAATAAATTAGAGCGCCTACAAAATCTTGTCATAAGATTTATCTTTGCACTGAGGAAATTTGATCATATCAGTGAGCATCGATCGAGGCTCGGATGGCTTCCTATCAAAGAACGTCGGAATGTTCATACTCTAACTCTTCTCTACTCTATCCTCTTCCATCCTGAAACTCCAACTTACCTTAAAGAACGCTTTACCTTTCTCGGCTCTGAATCCCGTCTTGCCCCAACTCTCCGATCCCAAAGTGATAATGTCCTGGAAATACCTTTGTGTCGTACCCGTTGCTACAGTGAGTCATTCACTGTCCAAGCTGCGAAGCTATGGAATACGTTACCGCGAGCTATAAGGCAGTCTAAATCTTTAAATATATTTAAATATAAAGTTAAAAATTACTATCTTAGTATGTAGTATTTTTATATATTTCGACGTAATTGTCATGTATCTATGCACTTATCTATTTATTTATTTATTTACTTATTTATTTATTTATTTTTATTATGTATGTGTATTCTATGTAGTTTATGAGATAGTATTTATGCAGGTGTATAAATATATATATGATTGATCGCGCCATGCCCTGTCTTTTAAATAGATTCTTCAAAAATTAGGTTGCCTGGAAGAGATCACTTTTAGTGATAAGGCCGCCCTTTCACATTTATTTTTTGTACGTTTTTTTTTTGTTTTTGTTAAATATTTAATATGGTGTGAAATAAAGAGTTTTTATGTTATGTTATGTTATGTTGTGGGACATGTTGAACGTAACACCTCCCTCCTGAAGAACAGCACCTATTCGGTGTCCTTGGATCTCGAATAGTGCTGGAGAATGTGCTCTAGTGGATCTCGAGCGCTGGCCTCTTCTTTTGAAGAATTCCCTTCACTCGATGGCTTCGGCTTTTCATTTTTCTTAATTTTCATAAAATGTTTTCATAAAATAATTTCATAAAATGGGACTGTGGTATGATAAAGACTATTAGATTCAGTAAATATCTTCGAAATAGGTTGCTGTGCGGAAAATTTCTTAGTTGCCTTGAAAATTTCAATTTTTTGTGTTATTTCAGAATTTCCTTATAGGTAATTAACAATAAGATCATTTAGGTATGATTCACCGATCTTCGGGCATTCAGCCTCTATGTACATAAAATCTTTTTCGTGAATTGTTAGGAAGGGGTGAGAGGAATAAAGGATGTGGCGATTTATTTTAGGTACAGAGTACAAGTGATTCAGGAAAATTCTTAGGGAAAACAATTGGAAACTTGAAAACTAAAATAATATCTTTAGCATTATAATAATATAATCTCTAAACTAATATCTAAAGGTTCATTTTTCTTATATAATGTATTTAATTTGCTTAACATAACTTGATACGTACTAAAAGTGAAAATAGAATGATAATTATAATAAAATTAAAAATATTTGAGTTATATGTGTAAAAGTTATAAAATTAGGTTTTCAATTCCGTATTAATATTCGTCAAATTATTCATTATTTTTTTCTAGTAAGTTAATGGCTCTATCATACTTTATGGCGTCCGTGTAGTCGAGATTTCCCGAAATACTTTTCATAATCTATTACATAATCTGTCAATGAGTCCTCTCTTAACACGATTAAACTCAAAAGTTGTCAGCTGCATTGCATTTGGAAAAGGGAAAGCTTTAAAATCGGCTCAATATTATTTATTTGTAATTTAACGGAGTCTAAACTATTACGAATTTTACTTAAATCTACACGTTACTAAAATTAATTTCTTCCGCTAGGGTCAAGGTCATTAACAGGATCGTCAGTCTGTGACAATCGAGCACTATTAGGTACTATTTTTAGCCTCGTTTTTGCAACAGGTAATCGTTTTTTCTTTGTATAAATGTGTATTGGTAAATCAGCTAAAACATTATCGCGAGTAAAACGAGAGGCTAGTTTTTGTCGAAATGATTTAGGGTTTCGTATGAATATCTGTTGGTCTGGTAAGTAAATAATCTCGGGTTCCCTATTTTTATTTAAATTTTCAATAATTTGGGTTCGTTGGTGTAAAGAAGATTCGTTAATAATGTCATAAACCTTTTTCATTCGGTCACGATGATCGCTTATATATAATTGTAATAATTGTTCTGTCAGGTCAATGTCTATGGGGTCACGGGGGTCGAAATGTCCAGTTATTATATCTAAAGGTCGACATTTTGTGAAACTATGAATGGAACTATTGTAAGCTAGGAGAGCATAAGGCATGAGATTAATAACTGATTCTCCATTTTGATTTAATTTTAATATTCTTAAATGTTCTAATGTGGAATGGAGCCGTTCTACTATTCCGTTTTCATTAGGCGAACAAGGTAATATCTTATGGTGAATAATTTTATGTAGTCTAAGGAACTCTAAAAATAATTGGTTTGAAAATTCGGGACCTCTATCGGTTACGACCGTCAAGGGCACACCGTGATGAGTGCAAAACTTTAATAACCCTTGTAAGACACTAATCGCAGTAGCATCCCTTAAATGATAAGCTTGTGCGTATTTTGAAAATGCGTCAATTATTGTTAAGTATTTTTGATTTTCTACACTAAATAGATCTAAATGAACTATGGTGAAAGGTTTAGTTGGGGGAGGAACAATTTGAAATTTTTGCTTAATAGGATTACGGTCATACTTTGCTTGCCCACAGATAGAACATTCATTAATATATTTCGTAACCTGTTCCTTTAATTTTGGCCAAAAATATCGTTTCGATAACGAGAGATAACTTTCATTTATTCCGCGATGGTTCGTTTTACCTTCATGATAGTTTTTAATTATTTCTTGCTGTTTTAAATAATCTTTTACATTTTCTAAATTATTTTTACAAACGAGAAGGTTCATTGAAGAATTTTTAAAGTTATTTTGAATTATTGGGATTATCTTATACATACCTAATGGGGGATTAATTAAAATACCAGTTTTTACCTTGGGATTTATGTATTCTTTTACCGCGTTTACTACGTCATTTTCTAGGCTTGAACTTGAAATTGAAATCGTAGTTTTTATATAATTTTCAAATATTTTCGATACCACAGGTCTACTTTTAATATCGCCAACTATGTTAAAAATAATCTGCCTATGAAATTTATTTAAGGGGTCGTCAGTTATGGGAATTTCTAAAATAGGGTTTTCTGAGTCTGTATGTACGGTTGCTGTATTTGAATTCGAAGGGGATTTTTCTGAGCAATTTACTGCAATTGAATTCGCTTCTTCATTATGAATCTCTATACGGGATAAAGCGTCGGCATTGCAATTATATTTACCCTGCTTATATATTACAGAAAAATCATATTCACTTAATTTTACCCTCCATCGAGTCAGTCGAGAATTGGGTTCTTTAATATTCATAATCCACTGAAAGGGTCTATGGTCAGTCATAATTTTAAATTTTCTTCCAAATAAATAGGGGCGGAAATACTTCGTAGCCCAAACTATCGCTAATAATTCCTTCTCAATTGTGCTATAATTAATTTCGCTCGTGTTTAAAGTTCTAGATGCATATGCAATGGGTTTATCTGAACCAATAGGTCCTTGCGAAAGTACAGCGCCTATAGCTAAATTCGAAGCGTCCGTAGTCAGTATAAAGTCCTTGGAAAAGTCGGGGTATTGTAGGATGGGATCGTTAATCAATAAATTTTTACATTTTTCGAAACAATCTGTATAATCTTGATTTAAAATAATTTTTGAACCTTTTTTAAACATTGAGTGAGTGGTTTTATAATCTTTGCAAAGTTGGGAATAAATTTTCTATAGTAACCTACGGGTCCTAAAAATCGTTTTATCTCGGTACTCGTTTTCGGAATGGGATAATTTTGAATAGCATATATCTTGTCGGGATTTGGTTTTATTCCGTCGCATGTAATAATATGACCTAAATATGCTGTTTCTTTTTTTGAAAATTCCGACTTACTCATTTGTATTCTAAAATTTGACTCGCGTAACCTATCAAAGACTTTTCCTAAATTTTCTATATGTTCTTGAAGTGAAGTGCTAAAAACTATTATGTCGTCTAAATATACTAAGCATATTTTATTTTGTAAACCACGTAAGACATTATCCATGACCCTTTGAAAGGTCGAGGGTGCGTTTTTTAAGCCCATGGGCATTCTTAAAAACTCGAAATGCCCATGCTCCACATTAAAAGCGGTTTTAGAAATATCAGCGGGGTTCATCTCAATTTGGTGGAACCCGCTAGCAAGGTCTAATGTACTGAAATATTGACAATTACCTAATTTGTCCAAAATATCCGATATATTCGGTATAGGATACTTATCGTCAATCGTTTTTTCGTTAACTTTACGAAAATCTATGACAATGCGCCACTTAGTTTTTCCGGAAGCGTCGCTTTTCTTTGGAACGATCCATATGGGAGAGCTCCAAGCTGAGTCTGAGGGTCTGATAATTCCTTGATCTAACATGCTCTGAATTTGTTCCCTAACTTCCTGTCTACGTATAAAAGGATACCTATAGCTTTTAGTATATACGGGTATTTCATCTCTCGTTTTAATCGAATGCTTAATTGTATTGCTAAACGTTAAGGTTTCGCCTTCTAAATAAAATATATCTGAATAACGACCACAAAGCGTTTCTAAATTAATTCTTTCTTCCTCATTTAAATGGCTAGTCCGTAAACGGGAGAGAACATCTTTTTCGCGTTCTATCATTCGCTCGGTATGCTTATATTCGATATGATTCAATTCCGCCTGGATAGGTTTGTCGATAGAAAAAATTATTATGTGGGTTATAAATTTCTAAAATAGCTCTGTTATTTTTCGCACAAGTTAAACATTCTTTTATAATACAACTAGAGATTACTTGTTCTGGGATAAAAATTTCACCTTCACGAATATTAATTGGTAATTTTACTAATTTCGAGGTACCTGCCGGTATAATATTTTCGTACAAATTTAAATTACACGAATTATAAATTTGAATAGGGTTACACGCGTTTAAAGTAACAAATAATTTTCTTTTATAATCGATAGTCGCTTCCCATTTATCTAATAAATCCGTACCGATTAAACCGTCAAAATAATTATGGAACTTATATATAAAAAATGTAATGCTATCTTTACTATTAAATTCAGAAAAACTGGGAATAGTTACGGAATACTTATGTCTACTTACAGCGTGTACGTTACTTACTTCGAAAGGATCATATTTTAAAGAAAATTTATTAAAATATTTTTCTACTGCATCTGGACTTATAAAAGATTGATTCGCGCCGGTATCGATAAGCAATTTTAGAGGGGGATTTTTAATCTGAATATAGGGAAGTTGACGTTGAGTTTGGAGATTAAGTTCTATTTTGGTTTGTCTAAAATTTTAAGTTTCTGAAAATCCTCTTCTTTATTAAGGGTTGATGACGAAGGTTCCTCTACAATTTGTTCGCAATTTTGGGATAATTCTTGGGGTGGTTCGCTACTATAATATGGATTTGCGTAATAATAATCGTCGTAATTATAATATTCATTATCGTCATAATAATCATAATAGTCATAGTACTGGTCATAAAGGTCACTGTCGTGGAAATTCATTTCCCTTGTTTTAAAATAATTCGACGGTGGTGGGTTTCCGTGCTTACTCCAATCATGTCCTGGAATATGTCTAGTAGGTGGTAAATTTCTAGGTACAAAATTACTAACACCGCTCATAGGACGAGGTGCCTGAGAGGTCGAGTTAAATTGTGGGGGTGCATTACGTGGGATAATTCTAAATGCATTATGGGGATTATAATTCGGGGGTTGTGCTCTAAATATTTGTTGAGTACGTGTTGGGCCTAAGTGTTGTCTATGTAATGTCTGTTGTGGGTTAGTTATAAAATTATTACGAAGTGGATAATTAGCTGGAAAATTTGGCTTAAACTGTGGAGTGTGGTTATTAAAATTATTTACCTTAAAAGACTGAGAAGAAAAGTTCTGGGGGTGCTTTGTCCTGTCGGGTTCATTTCGAGCCTGTAAATACATAGTATTTAATTCGTCTTGAACGAATTCTAACGCTTTTTCTATGGTTTCCGGCCTCATGCATCGTATGCGTGAGCCTAAGGGGTCCATTAAACCTCTTAAAAACGCTTGCAAAGTTAATTTCTGATATAAAATTCTTTTAGCTTCTATTGTAGTACCAATTTCCTCATGCAATGTAATATATGTCATTATTGTACTAAATAAATTTTGGCAACGTTCATAAAATTCCTGAGGGGTATTAGATCCCTGTGTTAAAAGAGAGAGATCATTGTACAACGCAGTTTCATCGCGTTGATCTGAAAAATTATTAATTAGCGACTTACGAATGCCACTCCAGTCTGATGGAATACCACTTGTATTTATAAAGCGTGCCGCTGGGCCTGTTACTTTATTTAAAATACCATTTGCAAGAGCAATACTAACTAAATTATTATCGGGATTATTACTAATAAATTCCTGTACCAATTGATCGCATAAACTAATAAATCTGGGTAAAACATTTGAATTTCCGTCAAATTCGGGCACTAGGCGTAAAGCTTTAAAAATGTTATCTAATTCAGACATTTTAATTTAATTATATTTTATTCAATTATATAATAAAAAAATTAATTACGTTATAATAATAATTGCTAAACCTATATATCTTAGATTACCGAAAAAGGAAATTTAAGAACCGCGTTTTTATTCGTATTAAACCTAAATTAATATTAAAAAATCTACAATTGTCACAAAACGGAAACGGAAAAAAAGGAAACTTAAAAATACGGGTAAGCAATCACTAGAAAGATTCTAATGTACTTACTGGGTTAAATCTGTTTTCTCTGGTGCATCAATGTCTGGATACTCCTGCGCCGCCTCGTAGATTCTGGATACTCGTGCTGGTGCTTGAGGGCCACCCGGGTGGTCCGCGGAGACGTTAAATTCGATATTCCCGAATTTTAAGTTACGTTGCTCGCGACCCGGCCCGCGAGTATCCTACCGACTGCGCCAATTATGTACGGTGGCAGCGTAGGATCCAAAAAAAACCGATTTTACTTAAAAATATTTTATTAAAATTAACTTATGGTTACAAAGGTGAGACTTGCTCAAAGTCGGAGACAAGAATGATTTTATATTCTACGTTTAATTCTAATTTTAATTATAACAGCAGGTGCGGGGATTCAAATAACAATTCCAAGATTTAAGAGAATGGTGCAATGTAACTGGAATGTAATTGGAAATGAAATTATGGGTAACGTTGTTGGACATGTTCTGGGTGGTCCTAGGTCAGCGATTCCCGGGTTGTGTGCTAACGTAACAAGTCTTCGCAAAATTTATTTTATAAATAATAATATTTAGTTAAATAACCCTTTTAAAACAACTAAATTATCTAATTAAGTAAATGTTTACAAATATCGATCTACTATAAGGTATTAATTACAACATGTTTCCTTAATATAATGAGAGGTGACAATTATCGCGGATATTTTTTTTATTAATTAAGAAAATATGGAAAATTACATTTAAATAAACAATCTCTCTCTCTCTTCGCCCTCTGCTTGTTTAATTTGACAACGCCGTCCGTATCCGTAGAAAGAACTATGGCGCCCATCTTTTTGGTACGAATATTTACGTTTTTGCAAAGTAAATGAAAACTATTCAACTAATAAAAACTATTAAAAAATATAGATAAAAAAATGTCGCTTGCAAGAACTTGTCCGTCTATGCTGATAGTTTTTAAGGCATTTAGGTCTGAAAGAATTGTTCTTATAATTTTAATAAAGCGTAATCACTCACTCACGTCCCTAACTTAGTGTAATCAAAACTGAGGCAACTCCCACAGCCACAATTGTCTACATTTTATTAAACTATATAATATTAAACATTAAAGTATACTTACGTTTTGCATTAGAAAATAATTAAAAAATACTTCGTTATATTTTTGTTTTAAAACAATGAACTTTTTGTAACACTTTAAATGATAACCGTGCATTGTGTCACTATTTAAAAAAATTTCACTGTATTTAAAATTCATTTTTTGGCGAAACAATACATAAATACATAATTTTACACTTTTGGAGAGATTCCTACTTAAATTCTATCACATTTTCACTCCTGCCGCACAAAAAACACATCTTCATTTTTGTCAAGTAAAAAAGTCTTTACTCCAAAACGAAAGGTAAGTAACTAAGTAATATGCTCAAAAACAACTCATTTGGCCATCTGCACTTTTATTGCTTTTAGAAACAATACACCTTCGAAAATAATTTTATTGCATTTGGTTTGCTTTGTATCGCGCCGCAAAATGTTTATCTATAGTAAAAAATAGCCAACTAATTGATATTTGCCGACTCTTGGTCATAAACCGTAAATAGCGTTTATTAGTCGGCATTACTGTCAGATTTTCTTCGAATTTATTTTGTTAACTTACTTTTATTTATTATAATTCTATTTATTACATATATTTCTTTCCTTTGCAAATTATTAAAAATTGCGTGAGAAAAAAAAATTGCGGCAAGTGTTGTACTTTTCAATATAATTAATAAAAAAAATATCCGCAATAATGGTCACCCTTCATTATATTAAGGGAACATGATGTATATGTATGTATATTAATAGTTTATAGTAGATCGATATTTGTAAACATTTATTTAATTAGATAATGTAATTGTTTCAAAATGGTAATTTAGATTAATAAATAAATATTAGTATTTTGAAAATAGATTTTGCAAAGACTCAATATTATAGATTCATTATTTTACTTTAAAAATAAGGATGATTTCTTCTGCCCCATGATTTTTAAATAGTTTTCTGCGTGTACTTAATATGATTGAAATCATCATTTAACAGGTGAACTATTGGAATAAACATTGATTTTAAGATTGACCTTCTATTATATATTTTACTTTAAAACATAAGGCAGACCGCGCATTTCATCGTCTATTCTAGTCAAACGGAACCGGAATAAAATATTTCAAACGCTGGCAACCCCTGTTTGCGGCAGGAATTTTCCAGGCAACCCTGTTTTATAGTGTTCAGAAAAAAATAAGCTTTAATTTGATATATAATTCATTAAAAAAACACATGAGTGCAAATTATTAACATTTAGTGACAACTTTAAATCAGGCAACCCTAGACTTGCGGCAGACTGAGAGCTGGCAACCCTTAATTTTCCAATTCCTTGTGCGATTATCTTTCAAATGACGTGCGATTCATATAAAAAACGTATGGGTGCAATTTTCTCCAAAAACGAGTTACGAAAAAATGTAATTAAAGGTGATTGCGGCAGGATTCTTCCAGGCAATCCAGGTGTAATCTGTTCTACTAATCATGTATTATTCATTAATATAGGTTAAATTAAGAAAACTCAGATATGCAGGATTCAACGGCCGGATCTCAGTCTAATATATTTAATGTGCCTAAGTTAAGCAAAATAATTTTAAATGTTTTGTAGTACTTGTACGGGCTTCCTTTGATTCAGCAATATCAAATAAAGTTACTGAATATATTTAGGTATATTGAAAATTTTAAAATTTCATTGATGAAATGTTTACATATCGAATTTTCGAAGCAATTTATTTACATCGTAATCAATTAAATATCAATGCCGCTACTGTGTAAATAACAAACAAACAAAGTGATTTAATCTTTATGGGACAAAATTCTACACGATTATATTACGATTTAAATTGCTTTGTTGAGTACAACTATAAAGGATACAATTCTTCTTCTTTTAAATAATTATTAACTATCCAGTAGAAAGATACTGTATACAAGTTTATTACTGCTGACTTCATACTTTTATACTTTTCTTCTTTTTTACTTTTCATACTTTTATATTTCTATGTATATAACAATTTATTTTATTGATCAATAAACTTTCTTTTATTTTATTAATTTAGTTAGTCAAGTCTCTCTCACTCCACTTGAGTGTAGTGGTAAATAAAATGCAAACATATTTATACATAGTTATTCATTTGGTACTAAGTAAGTCAAAAAGTACTTTTACCACAGCAATAAAAGATTAAAATATTTTTAAAACAAAGATAACACTTGTTTTAAATAAATAAATTATTGTTCAAATTGTTTCTTTGTGCTCCATGCATTACATAGATTTTATAAAATAAAACTTTATATATATTTAATTTCAATAATATATATATTTATATACTTACTAATACTACACTATTTTTGAGCTACTATAACAATACTAACACTTCTTTTAAAATTTATAATTTATTTACAAATTTTATTTAAATTGAAATGTACTTATAACAAATACTAGATCGAAACTAGTGTGTGACATCTAACATCTAAGCAAAAATCTGTGTTTTAATTTTCCTAACGGTATCTATGTCCCTTTGAGAATAGTAAAGATAAGTAATGTTATCAGAATTGATTTAAAAGGTAGAATGAAGAAAATTTGTGAATTACATAAAACATATCCATTAAAATTGTAAATTCTAAATTATGGTATAAATGTAGTCATGGAGAATGATTTCCACATAGATACACGAAGATATAAGTAAATACATAAATTTTAGAGTAATACTGCTTTGACATTTTAATTATTCTATAACATCATAATAACATCTAAGCAAAAAAAATATTATTGCGATACTTCATTTTAAACTACAACACTATAACATCATAATAAAAAAATATGTAAATTAGACTTTTTCAGTAGTTTGTGCAACCTACTTATTTCTTACATAGCTAATAACATTAATTCCGTGTAATTGTTTATGGTAATAATAATCGAAAATTTATAATAAAAATAAAATCAGCTTCACGCTGTATCCCGCACACAGCAGGGTAGGCAGAGGGAATCTAGTGCTAGTGAACACTTCGTTCCCCACTTTCTGCCGAATTCTGGAGGCATTGCGTGTTGAGTGGCAGAACTCAACGCCGAAATCGAAAATTTATACATAATAAATGCAGATTAAAAAAACTAGAATCATGGGTTAACAAGACGTGGATTAACAATAATAGGTCTTTCTTAATTTTACTTCTAGGGAATAAAGACAGACAAAAAGTTCTGCAAAATCTATAAAATTAGTATATCAATTAAAGTAATATGATATTATAATAAAATAGCAAAAAAAATATTTGTTTTTCAAATTGCAATCACAATATAATAAATTAATAATCAAATTACTGAACGGACAGACATTGCACTTGTCACTTTAAAATAATGTTTACAGTGTAAAAAAAATTGTATAACAAAAACTTATACGTTAAGATAACATTTTTTTTTTCTATAATTATATTGAGTAAAATATAATATTTTTCAAGACTTGAATTTTAAAGTCAAGTTTAGGTAAAGCGAAATAATATTGTCTTGAACAGTCTGTTGGTCCTTGGTTCAGTAGTCAGTAGACAAAAGCATTTCGTTTCACCAGACTTAGTGTCTGTGTCTGACGAATGAATAGACTGAGGAGGAAGAGAGTAAATAATGTAAAATTTGATATTATAAGTGTGGCTGATCAGAGGTAGCAGAATTCTCTAAAACTTCTGCCTCACTCACTGTAAACTTCAGTGCCGGAGTGACCCATGCTGGCTAACACTTAAAAACAATATTCCGTCAGTCGGGCACTTATCAACCTAGAAGTTACAAATTAATTAGACACAACAAGTTATATAGAATACACCCAAATAAAATAAGCGAAATTTACTTTAATATTTGATTTATTAAAAAATATACATTTGCAATAAAATTAATAAAGTAAACGCTAATTATTGGATTTTCCAGTACCATTGAACTTTCCGTATAGCTCGAAACTTGGTAGTGGCATATATGTACATATGTGTGTATGTACTCAAATTACCAAGATATCTATTAAAAGTGAACATGTGACTACTGTGGAACTATTGCACAATTCGATATAATCCGCCACAATGTCTCGGTTTCCTACCAACAGAATATTTTGGATGGGGTGTGCACGTCTGCATTAGTTTGGAATGTAACTTTCGAACCGTAGAGGAGGCTTTAAAAAGGAGCTCACGTCAAAATGAGATCTTTTTACGACTCTTTGTCTGCTTATATAACTAGTACATAATGTATGTAATATTTGTGATAATTGTAAATATAATTTATGAGAAAACTGTCTACATAACAATGAAGCAGTTCCTTTCTATCTGCACATTCTTATTGCAACACCTGTGACTCGCTTCACCCGCCGCCTTACAACATCTACTGTCAATTACATACATACATAGCTTCACGCTTTATCCTTAGCGGGGTAGTCAGAAAGAACGGAGCGCCAAACGCTACCAACTTTTTTAATTGTAGATAAGCAAGCATTTGTCCGCTATCTCACCTGGTGGTAAGTGACGATGCACTTACGATGGTGGAGCATGCGTACCTATATAATGCCTCCATTCACTTTGTCTTGAAAAAAGCCAATTGTATTTTTCGGAGAACAGTTCAGCAGGCAAGGAGTTCCACTTCTTAGCTGTTCGCATTAAGAAAGTGGAGGCGAAACGCTGCGTACGACAAGGAGGAATATCCGAGCCGATCTGGCCTCTGCAAGGGCGGCAAAGAGGACCGACAGAAGTTAGTTTCGACCGCTTTCGCAAGTGACCAAAATGCTACGAAGAGATCGCATCTCCACGGCGTTCATCTTTCTTTCATTCTTCTTCTGTAATACCCCCGTTTCGCTGCCGTATAACAACGTCGGTACCAACACTGCATTGTGTACGGCCAAACGCGCAACTGTGCTCACGTTTCGCCTTCCCATCAATAGCAGCTAAGACTCCATTGACCTGTTATCGGCAGCAATACTCCTTTCCACATTCATCTCCTCATTCTCTCTTCATTTCTCTCAAATACATTATTTTCACATCCTTCTTTCAGAGTGGTGACCAATGCCTGCAACTCGCATTTTGATGATGCAATGAGCACTGCATCATCTGCATGCATCAGGCAATTCACATTCAAGTCACCAACTTTCACTCCCATATTACTTTGTTTCACTCCTTGGTGCTAGCTATCCAAATACAAATTGAACAATTGAGCTGACATGGCGCAACCTTATTTAACACACGATTGGATGTCAAACCAAGGGGACATGCCAGCTTCCACTCGCACGCACGCTGAGCGGTCTATGTAAAGAGACTTTACAGCCTGCAGCAAGGGTCCGTTCACATTGTACCGGGGTAGTATCTCCCATAATTTCGCTCTTACAACGCTGTCAATCGCCTTTTCCAAATCTACGAAAATATTTTGGTTAACAGCCAAAAAAAATTTCCGTTATCATGCAGATGGAAAAGATCAGATTCATACACCTTCTTCTAATAATAATTCTAATCAATAAACCAATACACATAAATATTTAAGAACTATAATGCAGAGTGCTACGGTGAAGTGGAGTGGAGATGGGCCCCGGCGCCATTAGGCAGGGGAGAAAGACATGGCGTCACGGTCGGATCCAGCCGCCGTCATCACTTCTTCGAAGGCCGCATCCAGGCAGTGCTTGAGCTCAGCGTATGACACCACGAGGACGCTCTGCTCGTCGCGCGACATCAGCTCTACCTGCTCACATCAAGGCCTATTGAATATATACAGCGAGATATGCATGTCTGCATGCACCACTATAGAAGCAATCTCGTAACCGTCAGACATCAGGGTCTCCCTTCCCGTCAGGGAGATAGACTATTTGTGTGTCATATCCCACACAAATATATTATATCTAAATTTAATATGTAGATATTTGCGTTGCGAGCAAACATAGTCTACATATTCAAAATGTTCACAATAAAAATCATTATAAAGGTGCTGCTAACATAAATTAGAACAAGAACGCAAGTGGCCGAGCCGCAAGCGTGTCGCTAGTATGTAAATATGTGCGGAAAGACTATTTGCAAACATTGGTTGCGCCTCCTGCAATTGCACCAAATAAACGATATATAAATATAGAGGAATAGTTAGGAAATCTATATGACTATATAAGTCTAGTTTTAAGTAATATCTAATAAAGGGTATAGAAATGAATCAACCTACCTTAGTTTGAGAGCCTCCGTCCAGGTTATTCAGTGCATTGGTAACGTGCGCCTGGTCTATCCAGGGTCGGCCGTCACTCGTCACAGAGTGGAATATATAATCTCTAAATAGCTTTAGCATATAGCGATCGCCGGTCTCGGACCACGTCGGGTCCATGTTCATCCTGAAAGTGTTGTTGTTTGTTATACTGTCTTTATGTGTAAATAATATTCTGATTGTTGAAGTCAGACGTTCCCGAATTCGAATCCATAGTGAAATACTAATAAAGATACTAATAACTAACTAATAGATAACTAATATAAAAAAAATAATAAATTAATAGATAGCAAGATTCGAACCCACGCTTTTTAAATCCCGCCAACACGTCGGCCAATTAATTAGGTAAAGCTATCCAACATGTACATTATTTGTCACCATAAGATTATAAAAACTTTTAGTTTATAATTTTACTCTTTTCTATTGTGAATTGTTGCGTTTGACACTTTCGGTTAAAAATTTTCGGATACTTTATAATTTCACGAATAAAATTATGAACTAACGGTTTTTATTATGCTACCGAACAAAAAACACATACTCTGGCCGTTCATTGACGACTCCCAACTTGACCAGGATACGGAGAAGACGGCCGTTATCTACTTCCCTGGATAACTGTTCCTCAAATGCATCGGCACGACGTTGAAGAGCTTCAACCTAATGGCAATGACCATCAAAGGGCAGAAAACTAAATGTTAAGACAGTCCGTCCTCTTTTAAAGTGTATAAGACGTATATTTGTGTAGTCTTTTAAATATGTTTAATACATTACTTGTTTACTGAAAGCAAATGGTACTGAAAATGAATATATTTATTTATCATTAAATATTTAACATTTTTAATTATAGAGCTTTGCTAGAAGTGTGCTAGTAATTCGATATTAACCGATATTTCTGAACTAAATATAAATTTCTTAAAATTAGTTTTTATCAAGCGATTGGCTTTAAATACTTAAATCAACTGTTTTAGGTCTTTACAATGGAGAATAATCACTAAATTTAAATTCTAGCTCATCGTATTGTCTTTTAAAAACAAAAAATACGTTATTATTTTGATACGTCTGTTAGTTTTTGAGATATTGTCCTTTAAAGTAAGCGCGCGACGCGCGATTCCGTCGGGCCGTAACCGACAAGCGTGACGTCACTGGTCTGACAGAACTAGCTCGCTCAGTTCGTCTTCGTTCACGCGCAGTTCGCGCTCTTCTGTAGCTGTAGTTTCACTACGAATTTAGTTGTCCCAGCGCACGTTCGCGCCCTCATTGTGAAGAAGAGGCGGGTTCGCAAAGAATGGGAACAGACCAGGGACCCCGCCATCAAAACCCGGCTAAACCGGCTCATCGAGCGCGTCCGTGAGGCGCTCGTTGAGGCCGGCGCTGACGCCTGGGAACGCCGCATAGAGGAGGCGAACGTGGAGCAACCATCTCTGAATCGCCTTTGCCGCCAGCTCACGAAAAAGAGGCCAGCAGTGCACCCATTGGCTCACCCGGATGGCTCTCTTCGCTATCCCGCGGCGGAGAGGAGATCCTGGCTAACCTGGATGGCCTGGCCTCTACGTCCAGCCCAACGTGAGCGAGCGACCCGCCCACCACGCTCATATGAGGGCCAACGTCGCCCTCGCCATAGCTTCCTCCGAATGTCCCCTGCCACCTCCTCCCTTCTTCACTCCGACGACTGTCTCGAAGGCGATTAAGAGACTGAAGCTGAAGAAGACGCCCGGACCGGACGGCGTCACCAATGGCGCGCTCCGCCATCTCCCTCCTAGGATCGTCGCCGCACTGACCAGGCTCTTTAACGCCAGTCTACGCGTGGGATACTTCCGCCAGGCGTGGATAAAGGGCCTGGTCATTATGCTGCCCAAGGCGAGGAAGAACCCGCGCGACCCGGACAGCTACCGCCCGATCACCCTCCTAAGCGCGGTTGGAAAGTTCTACGAGAAACTGTTGCTGCCGTTCATACTGGCGCACTTCCAGCCGCGCAACGAACAATTTGGTTTCCGCAGCGACCACTCTACCACGCTGCAGGTGGCCAGAGTGGTGCACTTCGCGGCCACGGCAATCAACAAAAAGGAGAGTGTCGCAGCAGCCTTCTTAGACGTGTCGCTACACAAGGTGCTACGTGCCGGCATCCCCCATCACGTCGCCGTAATCCTGGCGAACTATCTCACCGGCAGGACGTTTAACGTAAGGGTGGAGAGTGAGATCTCGTGCAGCCACCCTTTCGCCGCAGGCGTCCCCCATATTATCGGCAGCATATTATCGCCTGCCCTATACTCCTTGTACACCGACGACATCCCGACGCATCAAGACGCAACTCTGGCGCTCTACGCCGATGACATTGCCCTCTACACGAAGTCGCTCAACCCCCAGCACGCACTCGTGAAGCTCCAGCGCGCCCTCGACCTGCTGTCGGACTGGCTGGCGGAGTGGAGGCTCGCACTCAACATCGCCAAGACCCAAGCGATCAGCTTTGGGTCCCACCATAAACAGCCTCCTCCGCTGAGCCTGCAGGGCCAGCAAGTCCCCTGCAGCAGCCGAGCCACCTACCTGGGCGTGGTGATCGACCGCAGACTTAACATGACAGGGCAAGTCAAAAAAGCAGCCAGCGCGGCCAAAATCGCGCTCTCCTTGTTGCGTCCATTATTCAAATCGAGGCTCCCCCTGAGAACGAAGTTGTCGCTGTACAAGGAGTACGTCAGGCCACACCTGTTTTGCTGGCCCGGCGTGGTACGCGCTCACCAGCGAGACCCAAAGGAAGATCCTGCAGGTGGTCCAAAACGCTTCCCTCCGGGCGTTACCCAGGCCGGCTCGCGAGCAACGCGTATCGCCGTGCCGATGCTTCGCCTGCACCTTCGCAGCATCGCTCCGCTCCACACTCAACCGCCGGATGCCACCAAACCCCTGCCGAGGGATATCATCCTCCCCTCCCCTTCTGATTCCGACTCCTGAGCAGCCACCTCGATCGCTGGTCGCCTAGCTGGGCCTCCCTTGGGGCAACCAAGGGTCTCACCCGGCTGGGCTGACCGCCCAGGTGGTAAACGCTCATAACCAAAACCGTGTTGTACCAAAATCTTTAGCTTTGATTATTTTTATTGTAGTATCGATACCAGAAAGCTTGAATTTTTTCCAACAACACTTGGTTTGGCTTGGGCGTTACCACAAACTTAATCAGTACTTTAATGGAGAGACTACTCAGAACTTTGATGGAGGCATACAGGAACCGTTCTTTTCATTACATTCTAAACTGCAATAATATGGTTTAATATTTGCGCGGTGTTCTGCTGTAATCTACATTTGGCAATACATACATAACCTACTCTTTTAACTTATACGTACGCAATAGCACCATGACCATAAGTCTCTCTTGCCGATCTACAATAATCACAATAAAAATATTATTCAGATATACATATATAAAAATATTAAAAATCTACATTAAAAAAAATTGTACATCTACTGAACTTACTGCATATATTTAGTTATATTATTATTATATTAAATTCACTTATAAAACAATCTTACTACTTTGAACTTGATTAAAAGGTTTGCTTCTTTTAACGCAAATAGCGTTACCTACAATATGAAACTAGTTTGTAATATAATACTGTTTTAAATAAATAATTTCAAATAAAATAATATAAGATATTATTATCTATACCCCAAATTGACATAATATTACTAGTTAGACAACAAAACTTATCTTTGCACTTTTACTCCTTGCATTTCTGCGGCGATGAAATCACTATTATTCGATAAATAATCGGCAAGTATAAATCCATCTATTACGGGTAGGTTATCCGATTGCCCTTTTTCGAATCCCTCATCCATTTTAATTAATTAGATTGACACTTTAGCACAGGCAAGTAACAAACAAACAAAGTACTGCGCGAGACCTCCTAACTGTCACCGGCGACTAGCGAGTTGTAAGACCAGTGACGTCACCGCCGACCGCTGGACTGTAAGCGGCATTTGAAATTTTTGCAAACTTGAAATGCCTGTAAAATCATAACTACCTACTTGGTTGTTTTTAATGAAACAAAAACTAGTGTATTTGTATACGTAAAAACTTACTGTAACGAACTTTCATTATGACATACTTATTAACATACTTATATTATTACTATAAAATGAAGTATTTTAACTATATAAAAATAACATGTGTAATTTATTACTCATAATTACTTTAAACCTATTTACCAACTAGGATAGTAATTTACGAAAGAAATGAAAATTACATATATCAAATTAAATACAAAATATGACCAATTATCAAATAAATATTATTTGAAATAGCATCTAAATACATTTGTGTATAAATACCTGCGTATAGAAACGTGCCCCAATCATCGGCATGAGATCACTGATGGAGCGACGCGTGTTCGTCGTCGATATAAGATACCTGCTTGTCGATCAAAATTATTTATACGGACGTACGTTATTTATAATGTTGATTATGACTTAGTTAGTTTATAATTATAATTTATGATAAGTATAATTAAATAGACTATTATAAGCATTTTTGAATCCTCGAATGAACCTATGAACAAAAAGCTACCACCGATTCGGAAGGTAGTTTTGCTGAGATGAGCCGGCAAGAAACTCAACAGTTGCTCAAAGTTTTCAGCGGTTCGTGGAGAACGAAGTGTATTAATTTCCCTCCTCTGCTAAATGCAGGATACAGCCTGAGGCTGAATAATAAACTATTTAGATACTTACAACACAAGATTCTTGAAATCCGTGGAATAAGTCCTGGTGACGAGATCTAGACAAGCTGGTAGGTTGTCGCAGTGGATGCTGCGGCAGGCGAGTGCGAGAGCGAGACGACCGAGAGAAGCCAGGTCATCTTGTTGGGCCTGAAAAGGTGATGTTTTTGAAATAGTAGAAGGTCCTATATAATAGGAGGCAGTATATTATAGGAATATATATGTCAGCGTAAGATTATAAAAATGTTCTTTCGTTACTTTTTGAAACGATATTGTCAACGTATATGTAAAAAGTAAATGAACATACCCGCGCTACATCGTCGTGACCGTTCATGGCGTCTCCGATGCCGCACCACGCTATGCGGACGCGGCAGCCGTTCATTATCACTTTAGTTGGCTCCAGGGTTCTAACAACACACAAACAAATTAAATATTATATTACTTTAGTGGTGAAATTCTTAAAAAATTCTTCGTTATCTTATGATATTAAATTTTAAAGCTTTATTTAAAATGCTGCATATGAAGCTTTCAAATCCAACCAAACTAAAAAAATATAAATAATGTTCCGTACAAATACGATTTCCACACAATTTGTAATATCTATGTATGTTAGTACTGACCGGCAGGCCATCCCGCTGGCGTGTATCGCCCGTAGCGCCGCTGTCAGCTGCACGAGCATCGACCACAGCACCGCCTCCGGCAGGAGGGCACCGCACGCCACCGCTCGTAACATTGCGTTCTTCTGTTATTATCATATGCATCATATACATATATCTAAATATTTACTTTGATTTTTATATTCAATATATTGCGTTCAAATGCATCTACGTGTAGAGCTATGACTGTGTTTAAAGTAGCTATTCCTACATTTCTACATAAACATGTTACATTTACTTACATTACGGTCGACCCGTCGTAACCGCCCTGAAGTTAGCTATGTCTTCCTGAACGAACATTGCGCCTAACTTCAGCGCAGCCACGACTTTTTATCGACAGTGAACCCACCGTGTGTGTATAGGGCCGCGGCGCGTCTGGATCCGAGGAGAAGGGATCGTGAAACGCGCCGTTCGCCTCCGGGCCGCTGCCGGGCGGCGCACCGCATAGGTACTTGCTCATCACCGTAATGGACGAAGGGTGGTAGTCGTATATCAGCACCAGGGCTAAGGGTACATTCAACGATTATACTGTTCTTTGAATCAGGTACATATGGGACTGTTCAGGTAAATACAGAATCAAAAAGGTAAATACAGGACTAAAATTGGTAAATGCAGTAACAAAACTGTTAAATAAAGGACTGTTTTTGATTGAAATTTCGTAAAATCGCTCCTAAATCAGTTGTGGCAAGTTTTACTGGGATCAGGAAATAATAATAATAATAAGGAATGATAATGAATGAACGTTTGCGCCAAAGACGTCTAGCGAATGATTTATATTAACAGGATGTAAGGCATGCCGCAAAATTACAAGAAAACTGTATAAAATTTTAAAAGGAGTTTTAAACTATTAAAATATTGTTAAAATGGGATTTTTAGTATACTTTTAAGCAATGAAAACTTAAACAAAACATAATAAAAGAATTTAACAAAATATGGACCTAAAACCCCAATACAAGACATAAACAAACCAAAAAAAAATCATAGGGATAGATAAAACAAAAGAACGCAAAAAAAAAAAACTTACAATGATCCCCAAACTCCTTGGTCGTGAACATTCTGTGGAGCCTCACAATGTTCGGATGGTCGAGGTTCTTCCATACGTCCATGCGCTTGCCGGCGGCCGCACTGACGCCGTGCAGGCGCCGCATCGCGAAGTACTCGCCCGTGGTGCGGTGCGTGACGCGGTACGAGCTCGCCAGGAGATGCGGCCCGCCCGGCTCCAAAGGCGTTAGATCGCCATATATGTCCACGGTCGAGGGGAGGTCTGACCGGGATATAAACAACATGTTAAATAATAGCGAACGCGCGCAACTTCGCTTGCTTATTAGGACCATAAGGGGTGAATTCTAATCAACCATGAAACACGTGTTCAATAAAATATTTGTAAGATTCTAAATTTCAAATTTTATCAAAATCGGTGCCGATTTAAAAAAAATCCATACAAACTTTCAACCCTTATTTCATCCCTTTAGGGTTATAATTTCCCAATCCCTTTCCCAAATCCCTTCTTAGTGGATGTCCAGATTACGAAAATAAACATCTGTCCAAATTTGACATTTCTACGCACAGCGGTTACGGCTGTGCGTGCGTCTTTATCTCACCCTGGTAGTATTTCATATCGGGCCTCAGAAAAATATCGTCGTTCTTGTTGTAAATTTCTTCCCTGATGGTTTCCGGCATGTAGAACGTCGACGCCAAACCTTGTCGGACAAAATGGCGACACGTAAATATTTGTTCAATGTTTATGAAATCAAAATAATAATATTCAATTAGGCCATTACAGGCCCTTTTGAATCGAGTTAAATAAAGATATTAGTTGCGTCAGTCCTACAGGAGTTACCATCGGCAACAAGGCAGTTTTGGTGAGAAAATCTTTTTAAATATAAATATTACAATTAAAGGTGCAGATTTTAGTAATAATTGTTATCCTATATCTTATAAAACAAAGTCGCTTTTCGTGTCTGTCTGAACTTTCTAACTCTTCTTCTTCTAAACCACCCAACGGATTTTTATGCGGTTTTCACCATTAGGTCGAGTATTTCTCAGGGAAGGTTTATATATAGTTTATTATTTGTACATTCTTATGTAAATTAACATAAATACGATAAATGTGTCTAAAGTCCTACCCATTGAGACACTTTCGCGCATGCGCTGCGTTAATGGTAAGTACTACATGAAAATAATGTACTGGAGTATTGTTCTTCTTAATAAGATCTACAAAAAAGTCCGCGAGAGCATATTTTTATATTTTAAGGATAACGTGTAGTGATCATATTTCTGTCTAAAAATAGTAATTTCAATATATTTTTTATTGTGAGGGATATTTTTCCATTATGGTATTAATCCTTATCCTTTAAAATACTTTATTAATTTTCTACGTTAAACGAAGATAAAATTTGCTTTTTACACTATTTCGAAATTGCGAATAGTTTAAGAGAAAAACGCATTTAATTGTTGACACATCACGCCGTTGACGTTGACGACGACGTTCAAAACTGTGTTTTACTGTTTTTCATTTTAATAAGTACTTTAGAAGTTGTTACAATATCAAAATATCCTTGCTGCGAAACGCGCCCCGCGACGTTTTGCTTATACAAGCGCGTCATGAGCAGTCATCGGTGGTTCCGTGGTAGAATGCTCGCCTGCCACGCGGGTGGCCCGGGTTCGATTCCCGGCCAATGCATTCTATTTAATTTTCCTCACAGGCAGCCACGTAGTGCTTGCTTTTCATCAGGGACAGAATACCCTCTTCAGCATTAACCACAAGCTCGAAAAAAAAAACCCGCCTGCTATAGAGGCATAGTAACGAAGATTTAGATGCGTTTGCACGTATTGGATAATTGGAGTTGAATGTATTATTTCAGCGCGATATATTTGGTTTCATATTTTTTGTAGTAGTTATTAGTAGGAAGGCTTTTGTTTATAATTTCTTCCGTTTAAAAATAGTCATTTAACTATCTAAAAATAGTCATTTAAATATATTTTAATAAGTACTTGAAAAGATTAGTAGCACAGATTTAAAATTACGATACCTACTAAAAAATTCTTGCCGAGTAAAACAATTGGAAAATCCTTATTGGAACTACGAAAATGCGGGTTGCATTAGAGTTTAATTAATTTTCACATTATCTTAAGTGCTTTGCAAACATACATTATATGAATAATCCAGTAGTAAAAGCGGGCGAAGCCGCAAGGGGGTCGCTAGTTAATAATAAAAATATGAGGGATTTATAATTGTTAGTAAGAAGATATAAGAGAAATCAAAAAGTACTATAACGTACCTACAACTTATGACGTAATTTGTTACTCTCATCGCATTATAATTAATATTAAAACACCAACATGCCGTGGCGCGGCGGCACCAGGGTGTGACTGCGACGCGACGGTTGTGGGTTCGATCCCCACTCGAGGAACGGAAATATCCATTTACGTTTATATTTCGATTTTCTACGCTCTGGTGTCGAGGCCAAGCGTTACGTTGAGTTCTGCTACTCAACACGCAATGCCTCCAGAATTCCGCAGAAAGTGAGGAACGAAGTGTCTTAACACTATGTTCCCTCTGCTTCCCAAAGAGATACCAACAATCGATGCATTGTAAGTAGCCGCTAGCGTGATGACCTTCTATCTTAATCAAGTGCAGGAGGCATGCGACCCTGTTGTTTATCTCTTCAAATCCTATCGCCGTTTGCCACGCTCCCAAGTTTGATAAAATTATTGAATTAATGTATATACAGGGTGTCCCAGGAGTCAACGATAAAACGAAACCAGGTGATAGACCAAGTCATGGCAGTTATGAGAAAAATATAAAAAAAAATCTTTGTCATGTATTTTTCATATTATATTGATTTTAAAAAATATCGGAAAAACCGACACCCTGTGATAATTTTTCAAGTCCTAAGACTACAAATATTACTCTTTCTTCATTTTTTTTCTGTAATGTAATCATGAGTAACCCTTCTGTGAATTACAGTTTAAGATTGAAACATACCTGCATCAGTTTTCAATAAAACGTGGTGTTTTTGCCAAACATTAAATTCAAAATATTTACTACACCCAACTTTAACCGACTGTACTATAAAAAAAATGTACTACACTGTTTTTGCAAGTAACTTTAAAAGTTGGCGCATTTAATCTGGATTCCGAAATGGTACGACACTTGCTGGATTACTTCTTTGTTGAAGAGAGAAAAATCGAAATACACGATAATCGGGATGTCGTTCAGCTTTTTGGTATCTATTCCGATACATTCTAGCTGCAGCATTTGCGTTACATAACCATTCTCCATGAATGAAAAGCATATTGGCAATGTGTCAGAGACCGAGTATAGGGCCTGCGAGAACCCGGATTTATTTATTCAATATACGGAGGCATAATAATTTGAATAACCTCAATAGGTAGAGATCCCAGTGCTTAAACCTGCAGGCAAATATTGTACCCTATATGCTGTTCCCGTAAAAGGCTGACGCTTTTACCCTGTATAATTCACAACAAAAAAAACAAATGAGTGCAAATTATTAACATTAAGTGACCTGTTTAAAACAAGGCAACTCTGGGTTTGCGGAAGACTGAGAGCTGGCAACCATAATTTTTCCAATTCCTTACGGAATTTTCTTTCCAATGCTGTGAAATTAACATAAAAAACGTGAGTGCAATTTTCTCCAAAAACACATGATGACGTGATTACGGCAGGATTCTTCTAGGCAATCCTAGTGTAATCTATTATAATGTCATTAAAATAAGTTTCATTAAAAAGACAGATTCCTGCAGATTTAAGCACAGCATCTTAGGCCATAAAGGTTGCAGAGAGAGCACTCACAGTTACGACGTCATAATAATTCTACTTCCTAAGCTACACCTGTATCAAGTATCGTATTCTTTACGAGTTATTTGGATAAATAAATGACAAGCAAATGGAATTAAAATAAAAACATCCACATACATATGTCAAATATAAATGGCTGCCTATATCTATTATTAAGTTTATTAATTAAAAGAAGTACAGAGTGATTTAGTTACAGTCCTTACCTGTCTGTATACTCCATTCTGGCTCTTTAATAAAGAGTGAGCGTGAAAAATGTCATAATACGGTTAACCAAAGCAAACAACACACTCTGCTACCACAAATATAATTAAATATATAATTACCCGGCTGCACTTTGGTGGTAGCGGGGACGTGCGGGTACATATGAGTGCCATACGCGGACACGCTTATACATTCTGCACCTGTAAACATTCAATATCTTTATCTAACCCATTTATTATTTATAATTTGAACACTGGCATGTAGTGCTAAGACACTCTCTCTCTCTCTTTGCGCTTTGTCTTCTTAGCGACGAACGATTTAGAATGCAATGTACAACCGTCGGCTTTACAGTCAGACGCTGTGCCTCTGCGTCACTTGTTGAGTGGCGTAACCCAACGCCGCTCTATCTCCTATCAGAGGAGGACAAAGTAGTCTCTGCTCCAGTAGGACAAAGCACGGCGATGTCAAAAATGCACTCATACATACATAGTAAACATATAAATTTTCCAAATTGTATGCTATTAGCATACATTTTCTTGTATTCGCATAACATATGGACGAGTACGTTACCCATAGCGGCCGATGTGTTGAGATTGGCTGAAGTGTTCAGTGCCTCAGTGTTGGCGGGATAGAAGTATGTTGTTCCCCCAACGTTTTCCTAAACAAGTATAAAATGATATAAAAGAAATAAAATAAACATTATACAAATAAGCACCTTCCCGGTACAAGTTATCAAAGTAGCATAAACAAATAAACGGGCTTCAAATATTTGTTAATGTCAACTTTGTCTACGCACAGCGGTTACGGTCAGTGGGAAATATTTGACACAGGGACAGACGTATAACAGAGTGATCCTATATGAGTTCCTACATTACCTGATGCACCTGAGTGTTGACTTGTAAAGGGATGTTTGCTGGCGGTGACTCCTCAGGCGACTCGGCCAAGATGGTAGGCGGCGGCCCGTAGTAGTTGACTGGGATGAACTCTCCGATCAGAACCTACAGAATATTTACAAATAAAAAGATTAAATTACTTGTGTTCATTATTTGCAAGCACTATATTTTTGGGATTTGTTTATTGCAATATTAATACTAGCGACCTGCCAGCGGCTTCGCCCGCTTGAACTACATGATTAACATTTAATAAACAGAATTGACTAACAGTCATATGTGTTGATGTCAATGACTGATTTAATTTACTCGTTCAGAAACAGTCTTAAATGTTATTTGTCGTCTTTTTAGTTTAAAAATCAAAGAAGTGTTATCAGCAAACAATACTATCTCATTTTTTTTTCAACTAGATACGGTTTTTTTTTTCGAACATGTGGAAAATGCTGTTAGCCCTATTGGCTTTTACAGCGATTTGGTAGGGAAGAGGGTACTCTGTCCCTGAAGAAATGCAAGCACTAAGTGGCTGCCTGTGAGGAAGTCGACGACTGTAAGGGCGCCCCCTGCGGGACTCGAACCTCGGCTTGCGGCCGTCGAGCGGACTGGGATTTCACCTATGCTAAGCAAACCAGCCGCGACATGAAGTCGCGACTGGGGACAAATTAGACTACTCTAAGGGAGCTAATGGTCCCTAACAGCTGGGCTCGACCGCGCCGAGACGCGACCGAGCCGTTGAGTAAGCTGGACTTCTTGGTGTTTGTGTCGTGTGCGAGTAGTGTGCTTCCTACCTACGGGGCATTCGCTATAGTAATGGCGTCATCGGAGTCTAAAAGGACGCTGCGCGGGCGTCTACGTCTAGGGAGTGCGTTAGGCATGTAATCTCACGCATTAACGATGAGGGGATTCGCGTGCGAGCCTGCGCGCTCAATGTAGCGCTTCGTTAAACGTTTGCAGTGCTCGTAAATCGATTCCAGTCCAAAATCTCTATGTAGGTCGACGTTACGCACGAACCAGGGACAACCTGATGCGATACGTAAGAATTTATTTTGTACCTTTTGCATGGGATCTAGCTTAGTGTGCGCGAACGCTACACAAGCATAAGAGAGGACGGGTCTTATACAAGTTTTGTATAGTGTCGTAGCTTATTTCTAAGTGACATTTTACTACGCTTGTTTATGAGATAGTATAATCTATTAAGAATGAATTTAGCTTTATTGCAAGTTTTCGTGACGTGGGGTTTGAAGGAGAGTTTAGAGTCTAATGTGACACCTAGATATTTGACCTCTTTTTCCCAGGGAATGGCTTTATCTAATAGATAGATGGTAGAGATCTGCTCTGAACGAGCGCGAGGGAAGAGTATCGCTTTACTCTTCTCTGGATTTACCTCGATTCTCCATTGGCGGAACCACACACTAAGTACGCGGGCCGCTTTGTGAAGTCGATCGGCTATAATGCGTGTTACGCGAAGAAGTGTATAGGGCGGTATCATCGGCGTACATAGACAAGTGTACATCCCTGGTACGAGGTATGTCTCTTGTGTACAGCGCGTATAACATAGGAGAGGGTTGAACCCTGGGGGACGCCTGCGCGGAGGAGGCGGGGGGAGGAGAGCGTTCCTTCTACTTTATAGCGGAAGTATTTATTTGACAGAAAATCCTGCAGGATGCGCTAGAGACAGTCTGGCAAGCCAGAGCGCCGCAGCTTGAAAATCAAGCCATTATGCCAGACCTTGTCAAATGCTTTCGCTACGTCGAGAAAAATGGCGGCAGTATGTCTGCGGTAGGAAGTTTTTACTTTATATTGAGCTATGTGCTCTACCACGCGATGGACTTGGTGGATGGCGGAATGTTTCTTTCTGAAACCGAATTGCTCTTTGATGAGCAGAGATTTGGCCTCTACCACCTCGGAGAGTCTAATGAGAATGATTCTCTCATAAATTTTTCCTAAGCAGCTGAGAAGGCTGATAGGTCTATAGCTAGAGGGCATATTCCGCGGCTTGTTAGGTTTCGGTATACCTATGACAATGGCTTCCTTCCACTCGTCGGGGAAGGTGAACGACATGAGAAGGGAATTAAAAATAATGACCAATAGAGATAAGAACTGAGCCGGAAGGGACTTAAGTGTTCTATTAGATAATTGATCGGGCCCCGGGGCCCTCCTATCTTTGAGATTTTTGATGATGTCTATGACCTCGTCTTCCGAGGTGGGGCGGAGCGGTTCCCCTTGTAGGGGCGTCAGCGCCCATTCTGCGACCGCGGAATCCACGCGCGCAATGTAGCTCGGTTCGCAGGGCTGACTACTCGGAGTACATTGAGCCTCTAAACTGTCAGCGAGACATTCCGCTTTTTCGGTGTCATCGGCGGCAATTGATAAATCTGACCTAACGAGAAGAGGCATAGTCGAGAGACAATCGACTCTAAAAACACGCGACAGCCTCCAGAATGCCTGGTGCGATGGAGCGAGCCCCTCGAGCTTTTTATCCCACGACTCCCCGCGCAGAAGTTCGAACTCGAATCGAACTCTCCTCTTTAATCTATTAAATTCCCTACGATTATCGTCAGTCGGGTATGCGTCGTGTCGTCTCATTGCTTTGTTTCTGCGTCTAATCAGTCGTCGGAGCTTTTCTGAGATTTCAAACCTACCTTCGGGTAGGTTTGGTACCTCTTTCGAGCAGCTCTGGATTGTGTTTTGAATATATTCGGTAAATTTATTCGCCGCGTCTATTGCTAACTCCGCGGAGTCGGCGATGCGAGGTATTAATTCCTTTAAAGGGGATTCATTTGAACGAAGGAGCTTTCCAAATTTCCTCCAGTTGATTACTGTTTTAGTGGGTGGGCCTGAGGGGTGCACTTCGCCTAATTTGAGAATGACACGACGGTGATCCGCATTGATTTCGTTGAATCTAACTAAATTTAGCACTAGAGCGAAATCGCTACCATTGGAGAGGGAGGCGCGGGAGGGCGCAGGGGTGGAGTTGGGAGCCCCGACCTTGACGGTCGGCAGCTTGACCGGGGCCGCAGCGCGGGCGACTACCGGAGGTGGCGCGAGTTTGATCCACGCGTTCTCCTTAGGCTGGGGGGCGGGCACGTATTTAGGAGCCGGCTCCTCTATTTTGCGATTGTGGGGATTAGCCCCCCTGTTTTTGCCTCCGCGCCTGGTGCGTCTGCGCGGCGCGCGGGAGCATCCGCGATAGTTCGCGGGATGACCCTGCGTCTGACAGAGCACACAGCTGGGAGGGACGGCGGGATCGGGAGCTTTGCGGGGACAATCTGCAGTGGCGTGGTCGTCTAGGCACTTAACGCACCTAGGCCGCGCGAAACAATTTTTGGCCGAGTGGCCGTATAGTTGGCAGCGATGACACTGCCCTATTAGACCCCTCGAATGTGGGGGTTCGACCCTTATGCCGATGAGAGAGCACACCGACCTCAGGTTGAAAATTTCCTTTCCCTCTTTAGTGAGGTCCAAGACGACAAGGACTATATCAAATTTCGCTTTAGTGCGAGAATTGTAAAGCCGATGCGCTTGGCGCACGGGGAAACCCTTATTCCGGAGATCGGAGAAAACAAGCTTTTTTTTTCGGAATGCCCTTTAGAACTGCGCGCAATTGGCGCTCGTCCTCTAGGGCGTACGAGTGGTATCCTATTTGATATTCCCTAAGGAATGAGGTTAGTTGTCGGTGCTCCGACGAAGTGGCTACTTGTATTTTGATTCCTACCTGCGTTAGGCGCGCGGTGGAATAGGAGATATTTTGGCTGTTAAGCCAATCAGAAACTTTGTCCCACTTGTGCTTTTCCTGCATGTAAATGGGCGGCGGAGGCTTGACACGGGGGGCGCGGGGGGTCTCGGGCTCTTCCCACTCGGCCGCAGTTGCGGGGGCAGGGGAGAGGGGGACCTGCGACGCAGCGCCAATCGCACGGGTGTTTTTGCTCTTGGGCTTATTTGCTTTCTTCCTTCTTGGGCGGCGGGGGGGCCTTAGCCTTACGTTTGGCCGAACGAGATGCGACGGTCTCGAAACCGTCGTCTGAGTCATCGGAGGAGGAACAGTTGTTCGCCGTGACGGTTGCGGTGAACGGGGGGGCGCAGGGGACGCGGAGAAGTTCCCTCGGCAGGGCGACTTCGGAGTCGCTCGGCCCGTCCGAGAGCATCGGCTCTACTTGGTCAACATCGGCACTCGGACCGTCGTCGGGCGGGCTCGGGCTCACGTTGCGGTTGCGCGCATAATTGACCGCCGCGCGGTAAGCCTCACTATGGTGGGCTTCTAGGTAGCGGAGGATATCCTCCTTTTCGGCCATTATGTCATTCCCCTCACCTTGGGGCGGTGGAGAAGGGTGTAATTTAAGTCTAAACTATCACTTTGGCAAAAACTAGTCTTCCGTCGGTGAACGGAAGGTGAGTGCCTAACTATAAAAACTGTGTAAGTACTCACAGAAGAGTAGACTCTCTAGTCCTATCGACCTCAGGACAACGCAGCGCCGGGCAGCACAACACAGCAGGGTGCTACGCAGCTCAGCACAGCGCAGGATGAAGCAGGAACCACAACACTAAAGTATATAACCGACAACGAATATCTGTCTGATTACTGAACCAGGAGATTTCTTGCCATTCACATCAACCCTCTAAACTCTGTCAGCTAAATAAGAGCAAAGCAATTGGTGAACGTTTCAAGGAAATCTGTTGAGTACTTTCGAAGATTAGCGTGATAATACATACAGACAGACCGACCGACAAGAAATAAAAAATATATATTTATGCTTTCTATTATTCTTTTTAAGTGTCCCTCTGTCCATTTCAGTCAAAAATATAAAATGTGCAGACAAAATATTTTTACTGTTTTAATATAATATATATATATATACAGGGTGTCCCAGGAGTCAACGATAAAACGAAACCAGGTGATAGACCAAGTCATGACAGTTATGAGAAAAATATAAAAAAAAATCTTTGTCATGTATTTTTCATATTATATTGATTTTAAAAATATCGGAAAAACCGACACCCTGTGATGGTTTTTTAAGTCCCAGGACTACAAATATTACTCTTTCTTCATTTTTTTTTTCTGTAATGTAATCATGAGTAATCGTTCTGTGAATTACAGTTTAAGATTGAAACATACCTGCATCAGTTTTCAATAAAATGTGGTGTTTTTGCCAAACACTAAATTCAAAATATTTAGTACACCCAACTTTAACCGACTGTAGCATAAAAAAAATGTACTACACTGTTTTTGCAAGTAACTTTAAAAGTTGGCGCATTTAATCTGGATTCCGAAATGGGACGACACTTGCTGGATTACTTCTTTGTTGAAGAGAGAAAAATCTAAATACACGATAATCGGGATGACGTTCAGCTTTTTGGTATCTTTTCCGATACATTCTAGATGCAGCATTAGTGTTACATAACCATTATCCATGAATGAAATGCATATTGGCAATGTGTCAAAGACCGAGTATACGGCCTGCGAGAGCCCGGACTCGAGCACTATCCTTATAATTCCTGGGCCAGCCCCTAAGTCGGAAAAGGTTTGGACGGTATCCTGCGATCACAGACCACATCAGTGACCTCCCGCCACTTAGCCCAGGCAACGCTTATCCGACTATGGAGATTATAATCGACATATATATATACAGGGTGTATATATACATATATGTGTGTATATATATATGTGTATATATATATATACATCCTGTATATATATATATATATATATATATCCCAGGAGGTCCCAGGAGTCAACGATAAAACGAATATATATGTATATATATATATAGTTGAAAAGTTTGTTTGTCTGTCATATTCAAACGTACCTACTATCGGATACAAAATATCAATATAGTGTTAGCCAATATAGAAAATTCAAATAAGCAAAAATAATAAAGCAAAAAAATATATACAAATATTGAAACTAAATAAACTTCAATATTATGCCTAGCAGTGTTTTTCTCCAAGTTCACTCTTTATGCCGCATTTATAGAAAAGTAACCAGAGATCTTGGAGTCACGAAACTCTGTTCTCCGTTTGCCGTCTGTCGCGGAGCTCACCGCCATACCTTAATATCATGGTGAAGAATGTTAGTCCCTTTATTATGTAAATTTATGAGAAAATTTTTAACCCTAGGTAAATGGAACCTAAGGATATACATACATACATACATATAATATTGGAACGTATGAGAGTTAGTTTACTAACTAATTTACCAGTTTTAGATATAACTTTACCTCCCAATTCTTTGTACAATTCTTTTTTTTACTCTTTTATTAATAAATTTCATTCAATATTTACTCCCAAAGAGATTACAATTACCAATAGTCCTATCTTTGGAGACTGGGCCACAGCAGGTATTTATAAGAGTAGGGAGACGCTGTATATGTTATATTATGAAAAACAGTTTAATAGTGGTGAAGAGTTTAAAGAGTACTTAAAATCTTACTCTAAAATTTTCAAAAGTGTATGCAAAATTGCAAAATCTTTATTTATTAAAACAAAAATCATAAATAGTAATAATAAAATTGAAGCCATTTGGAAGGTTGTTAATGCCGAGACTGGGAGAACTAGGGTGAAAGATTCTAATTTTAAACTTAGTATTGACGGTCACATTGTTGATTCCGATTTGGAAGTGGCCATTGCATTTGAAAAGTTTTTCTCTACTTTCCCAGTCAGTCTAACAAACGATTTAGGTTCTTCTACCACTATTGCAGAATCGTTAATTAAAGACAATGTTCCCGAATTTTATAATGGTTTCGTTTTCCGTCATGTAAATTATTCAGACATTAGTGTAGCTTTCAAATCAATTAGTATGAAAAAGACAGCCGACTTGTG
Organism: Heliconius melpomene rosina; assembly: GCF_056956725.1. Taxonomy (NCBI): domain Eukaryota; kingdom Metazoa; phylum Arthropoda; class Insecta; order Lepidoptera; family Nymphalidae; genus Heliconius; species Heliconius melpomene. The sequence goes on from NC_140409.1 coordinate 14,764,469, forward strand.
GGGTGTCTCAGTTAATATCATAAATTCTTTAATTGATATTTTGATTCCTGATTTAGTTACAATTTTTAATAGACGTATTGATTGTGGAGTGTTTCCTGATTTGATGAAATATAGTAAAATAATTCCATTGTTTAAATCAGGTAGTACGCAAGACCCTACAAATTTCAGACCGATTTCAGTACTACCTACGTTTAGTAAAATTTTTGAAAAGCTGATACTCAGTCAGCTTCTTACTTATTTTAATAAAAATAAATTACTGCACACAGGTCAATTTGGTTTCACTCGTGGAAGGTCAACATCTGATGCTGGGGTCAAATTATTAGAGAGTGTATTCGCGGCTTGGGAGGAGTCACGTGATGCCTTTGGGGTGTTTTGTGACTTGTCTAAAGCATTTGATTGTGTGCAGCATAAAACTCTCATCAGGAAGCTACACCACTATGGTATAAGAGGCATTGCTTTGGATCTTCTCACTTCTTATTTAAGTGATAGGATTCAAAAAGTAAATGTCAACGGGAAACTATCACACGGGTCACCTGTAGCATTGGGGGTGCCACAAGGCTCTATTCTGGGTCCGTGTTTGTTCCTTTTGTACATTAATGACTTACCTCACCTTATGAGAGATATCTGTGAAATAGTGTTGTTTGCAGATGATACATCCTTAGTTTTTAAGGTTAATAGACGGCAATTGGAAATTGACGATGTAAACAGTGCTCTTTCTAGGATATTACACTGGTTTAGTGCCAACAACTTGCTTTTAAATAGTAGTAAAACTAAATGTATCAGGTTCTTTACTAAGAATGTGCAACAAGCAGAAACCAGGGTTTTGATGAACAATGAGGAACTTAAAGTAGTTAATGAAACTGTTTTCTTAGGTATAACATTAGATGCTAAGTTACAATGGGGTCCGCATATAGAAACTTTATCTGGTAGACTTAGTTCGGCAGCGTATGCTGTCCGTAAGATTCGTCAACTGACCGATGTTGACACCGCGCGTTTAGTATACTTTAGCTATTTTCATAGCATTATGTCTTACGGCCTATTACTTTGGGGCAATGCCGCTGATATAGATACCATTTTTGTGCTCCAAAAACGGGCTGTCTGAGCAGTCTATAAAATGGGTCCACGGGAGTCACTAAGGAATAAATTCAAAGACTTTAACATCCTCACACTACACTCCCAATATATTTACGACAACTTAGTATATGTGCATAAAAATATTAATAAATTTAATAAAAACAGTGACCTCCATCAACATAATTTAAGAAATAAAAATAAGCTTGCTGTGCCCTTCTCTAGGCTCCATAAAGTATCTCACTCATTCGTAGGTCAAAGTATACACTTCTATAACAAACTACCAAACGACATGGTTAATTTATCACTGAACAAATTTAAAAAAGTGGTAAAGCACAGGCTCTGCCAAAAAGCATATTACTCTGTTAAAGATTATGTTCGCGATAAAGATGTTTGGAAATGAGTTGCTCTATTTCTAAGTTAAAATTGTAATTTGTAACAAATGTTGGCATTTAAAAAGAGTGGCCATGAGTTTCTTTGCCTGTATCTTCTCATGAGTTCAACCATTTGAACCGCCTTTTTTCAAGTCAAAATTGCACATTTTTTTTTGGTTATTTTTAATTTGCATTTTTTTTCTATTTTATGACATGTCCAAGTAAATGTTAAGCATTTTTATGGAATAAAGATATTTTGACTTTGACTTTGACTTGACTTTGACATAGTACATACATACATAATACTCCCGCCACGACACGACACCAGAGCGAAGAAATGAAAATATTTTGTAGTCACACATTGTGCTCCTCCGACCTCTGTTAGTTGTAGTCCATTAATTATATTATATGATTTGCAAATTACATGGTTTGAATCGTAATATTGTTATAAAATGCGTTTTGTAAATAGATAAAGGATAAGTACTGGTAGTACCTACCTATAGTACCTACCTAAATATAAGCAAAGTAATAATATATAAAATAAGCAACGTATTTGTAAAACAAAAATAATAACATGGCTAATATATAAAAAGTTGTTTATTACCGGATGCCTCGGAATGAAATTCTGTGTATGCATGAAAAAGGAATAGTTACTGAAATAAAACAGAACCAATACAAAAAATACAATATTTTATTAATTTTGATACCTGAGTGGGGCTGAATGGCTGGAGGCAGCATAGAACAAAGAAACATATTAACAATGAATAATTGAGTGAGCTTCTTTATGAAATATAAAAAAGAGACTATTTTTACCTGAGGTGGGCTACGGATAGGATAGTGAGGTCCCGGCTGTCGGTAGTGTATAAAAATAAATTATATTTTTTTATATACTTATTGTACATTTCAATATGTACTCTTGATGTAAGAGTCAATAATATTGTGATACCGACCTGACGATGAGCGATGTTATAAATGTCCTGCAGCTTTAGAAGAAATATATTTATTTATAATGTAATATATAATAATTTCAGATCTACACACAATACGCACCTGGGGATGCGGTGGACTGAAGACAGGCTGCATGTCCAGAAAATAGATGTCTATCAGATGGATTAATTTCAGAGAAATATAATAAAAGATATTATTTATAATCCTAAAAGATTTTATACAAGTCAAGTCAAGAGATAAACATGTGCCATCAAATGTTCTGCCTATATTATTTGTGCCACAGAGTGTGCCAGAACCAACCCTGTATGGCCTATATTTATATTGTAGCATAATACGTACCTGGTGTTGTTCCGGACTGTAAATTGGCTGAGTGTGCATGGAGGGAGTAAATTCAATCTTAAAAATAGGCTAAAAACTATATCCTAAATAATTATAAGCCACTTTATATAGATAAGCTGTAAATACATACCGGTGGTGGTAGAGGACTGTAACCCTACATGTCCAGCACAAAGAAAAGGCAAACAAATGGTTTTCAATAGATAACCAATTAACAAATAAATATATGTTATTTTTGTAAAATAATTATGATTCAATAAATTATATATTTTATGCTTTTGCAAAAAAATGTTTAGATAGCTATGATACCTGCGGTCGAGGCATGCCCATATGCTGTAGCAGCAGAAAAACAAACAATATATATTTTTAATTAAGACCTGATAAAAAAAATTATATTCTTTAAATAGCATACAATTTTTTTAAATAGCTTATCTATAATCTCTATTAAAGTTTCTATTATTTTGTTCATAGCTCAATTGAAATCATAAGACTTATGAACACATACCTGCGGTTGTAAATGAGTGTATATATGCTGAGGCAGCAGAAAAACAAAGAAGAAATAAATAGTTACTAAGATGGAATTTGGTAATAACAATGATCAAACATACTTAAACAATATTCCACAATTTTTATCAGATATATAAGACAACACTTAAAATATAAATGATACAAAATACCTTTTCTTTTCTGTACTAAGACAAATTGTGGTGATATTCTTTCGTAGATCAAAATTTGATAACTAATTTCAGATACAAAATGTCAGGGATCAATTAACGGATAAATAAATGTACGATAACACTTACTGGTGGCTGCTGGGGATGAGGGATGAGAGTCTGCCAACAAAGACCCATTGTTAGTTAGAATACTGAAAAAAATATCCTATCCTACTAATATTATAAGTTTGTAGTTTGTGATGATGGATGTTCTTTCCATTAAAATCTCTTTCAATGCAAAAACTATTGTGATATACATGGAACTTTACAGTAGTTAAATAATATAGGCTACAATGTATGTAAACATTTTGTCATCATTAATATATTAATTGTCCTACATAGGCATGCTTATGGCATACAAAAGGACATGTCAAAAGACAAAAACTATAGGAAAACAGAATAAATAACATAAACCTTATATTTTGATGTCTGTTTATATATATGGATCATTAATAGTATGTACTTATACACATAGAGAAGGTAATTTTTTGCCAGATTTTTGACAATGAATTCAATCAACAAATAAAAGCAAGCAATAATACATATCAAATAAAAACTATACTTGCCTTTTTAGTAGATGTTGGAGACGAGTCAATGTTGAGTTTGCTCATACTCTGAGCTAAAGATGTGTTTGGTGTTGATGCTGACCGATTCTAAAATAAAATAAATTTATTATTATTATTTCAGCTGCACACTTTCCCTCATATAATAAGATAGGCAGATGGAACCTAGTAATAATATAATTAGGTCCCTATACACCATCTAATTTTAGAAAAAAATCATGTTGAATGGCAGATCAATCAATGACGTGCTTTATCTTGTTACCAGAGCAGATAGTAAACTCATATATTGCTCAGTATGAGAGACAAAATTACCATGTAGGTGGCCAGCTTCGACTCCTGGGGCAGCCCGTTTGGGGGTCCGTTGGGCGGAGAGTATTGAAGATACATTGAGGGATCCATGGCTTCTTATATATGTATATTATCACCAACTAGAGATGCAACATAAACAAAGAATATTTATAACACAAACAAAGAGGTCAATTAACATCCACAAAAAACAAATTGTTACTTGTTGACTTAATTCACTGTTTCATCTTCTAAATGTTTATGTCAATTAATAGTAGCTCGTACCCACAGTTTAACCCACATAACTACATTTAAATATAATTTTAAACAATTAAAGCCGACTACCAAAAACTATTAACAGAAGTTAAACGATTCGCAGATATCTAGTAGCTAGTTGTAGTTGCATTGTAAAGGTGCGTACAACTACTGGTCTCGTCTGGGATCTGTTTCCATAATAATTAATAATATATAACATGTAGAATGTATATATTTTGTATATGGACATTCACATTCGTAAATGTATACGTGTTTCGTGTTGTGGATTGTGGACATGGACAACTACGCCATAGACAAATGCTATGCGACCAAATTATGGTACATGGTAGTTTCTTTGGTAGCCATAGAGCGACTTTCTAAATACCCATTTAAATTGACAGCGATAAAGACATCAGGTTATTTTTTAATTACCAAGGAAATATTTCATAATATGTAATGTTATAATTTTGTTATAGAAAATTATTATTATTTTTCATTTAAAAATAGTTATAATTATTATATTATAAAAATAATATTTTTAATAAAGGACGAGATCACCGATCCATCAATAAACGATGACTTGCGCATTTCAACCGTAGCCTATAGAATATGCATTTCAGTGTATGATATACCTGTATATACATACTACCAACTAGGTAGGTTACGTACTAAATAGACTCATTTAGTCATTTATGATTGGACGAATGCGTTATCAGGGGCATCAGGATTCCGTTTTTCGATATGTGTGTTATTATTTACAATGAATTTGGATAATTATTAATATAGTCATAAAATAATTTCAATGTCCCATACAAAGTTTATTGTAAACTTTAATCTAAAATTAAGTTTATGCAAATTAACAAAACATAAAATATAATACAAATAAATAAATATTTAAGAATATTATAATAATAATAATATATAATATTATTGGCAAGGGAAATAAAGTTACAACATCATGCTAAGTTGTTGATTATTCAAATAATACATTCAATGTTACTTATAAAATAAATTAAAAGAAATTTTCTTAAAGTAATTATTCGGCTTTTTAGGTACAATAAATACTGTTATGTAAATGACATAACACAAAAAATCGTTTAAATCACATATAAAACTTAGATTTTGTAGTTTTAAAATATTTTAGCGTCGAAACGAGGTATTTTAAGTTTGTTTTTGTTGCTTACGTAAGAAACAGGGTCGGCAGTTAAGAAGCTTAGAACATTTTTCATGGATCTTTCGTTAATATTTAAGATAATAACTTTTTAAAATTGTAACATAATATCAACTGACAGCAATTAGCTAACTATATTAAGATAAATTTTTCAATATTTATAATGTCGTGATATAAAACTTCATTCAAGACTTTCATATAAATAATTCTAAAACTGTACTTCTGTACAACCCCAAGTGACACACTGATGCATTTAGTCTATGGTTCACAAACTCACTTTACTTAAAGTAGTTAAAGTAAAGTAAATTACTTTTCTATTTGTCAAAGTCATACTCATATATTTATGTTTTAATTTAGATTTTAGTTAAACGTCGAGCGATCCTTGCGAAAGTATTTTATTATTTAGAATTATAATTGTACCTTTTAATTATATAATTTACAAATACACTAGTTTGGGACGAACGTAGAACAGGTATTTAGTTTATCTAATAAAATAATCACAGTATCACCGCTATGCGTCATAAAATGGTTCTATCGAAAAATTTATTTAATTTGATTATAGTTTATAGGCGTCGTGTCGCCGAAGCGTAGAATGGTGCAAATGTAATATATGGTTTAGTGTTAACGTTATAATTTTTTTGTTGTGCTCATAGTTTCTCACAATGGAGGCGTCCTACCAGGGAGGCGTGACCCTCGAAGACAATGACAAATTTCAGAAACTTTCGCAAACAATAGCAAGCAATATAAAGAAAATTTCGCAAAATGGTGAGCGCCACTTCCTTTGTAATAATTACATTATTTTTCAATTATTACTTTATCGTTATTCCTAAACATGTTAATATATTAATATTGAATATTTAAAAATAATGTATAATATTTAGTATGCTAAATATTTTACAGTATCTTCAATGTCCAAAATGGTCAACCAACTCCAAACTCCTCAAGATTCTCAGGAACTCAGGAGTCAATTGTATGTACATTGGTCTTATTTTATTCATTATTAATACATTTTTTCTTATTTTTATTTATTTAAATATGCTTAATCGTCTTTTTTCTAGACGTCAAATCCAGAACTACACCAAAAAGCTTGCTAAGGACACATCTTCTTTGTTAATGGAGTTGATGAGGCAGAGAACTGACATACCGGCCAACCTTTTAACCCGGGAAAGACTCAGCGATGAATACATGGCAACTTTGACTGCATTCCAAGTAAGTTTTTGATTTGTGCCAATTTCAGAGGGTTATGTAGTGCAGGGGTTTGATCCCACTCATGGAAATTAATTATTTTCAGTTCTTCACACTGGTAATGAAACAAAGTGTAGCTTTGCTTCCACTACTCCGCACATAATGTCTGGAAAATTAGGCAGTGCGTGGAGAAGAGAGTATCTTAACACTACTTTCAAGTACTGCAAGAATTTGAATCTCAGTAGCCAGCAAACAAAATAAAGAACACTCTTGACTACTCGTAATAATTTTTCGTTTGACACCTGCTGAACATGCTTTTAATATTATAAGCATACAATATCAACTTGGTTATGGTTTTTCTTCACTCTTATAATGTATATTTTAATTTTATTTTCTTAATGACCATTTCAAAAAGTAAGTAGTAGATAAGATTTTTATATAAAAATAATGGCTGACCATTTACATTTGAAAATATTTCTTTATGAAAGAGATAACATAAATATATGTATTTTGATTGCACCTAACAATCTCTGTTTAGAGAAAATAGCTATAAACAAACAAAACAGTAAAGCAAATAACAATTTTGCTGAACAAAAATATTATTATAAACTGGTACATCAATTTTTACTTAAATTATAATGTTCCTTTTTCACCAGAGAATTATATAACCATTGATAAGAAATGTTAATAAATACTAAAAATTTATATTTAAATTAATATATTGAATTATATTTTGAATTCACGAAAGGTGCAGGTTCTAATTCAGGTGCATTAAAATATTTTGTATAGAATATATTTAAATTCCTTAGCATGAACAATATTTTAATATGATCTAATGCAATATATACATATAGTATTTAATCTGTACTATATGTTTCCCAGACCAGACAGACAATCTAAATGAGTATTTAATGTTTGATGTGTTTTCAGGCGACCCAACGATCTGCCGCTCACAAGACCAAGGACGACGTGCGTAAAGTGAAGGCCCAGAACGTTAGCATCGGTGATCCCTTTGCGATGGGTAGTAAGTACTAATTCTCTCTATCTCTATCTCTCTTGGTCTGAGTGTCAACAGGATGGTTGTGGGTTTGATCCCCACTCTGGCAGAGAAAAGGCGGCGTTGAGTTGAGCCATTCAACACGATGTTTCGGTTTTCGCTTGTTAGGGAATGGAAAGTCTTGACAATTACTTCTACCTGTGTGTGGAAAACAGCGAAGCTACATTTTAAGTGTGAACGCAACGAAAATCTGTAAATATAAACAAAATTATTTCAAATATCAGATTTTAAAATAGTAATATGTCCATATTTGATTGAAAATACAACATATAATTTGCACACATTGTACATCAATACAAATTGTAAGTATACAAATAATAAAGGTATATGGGGGTCAATACAAGGAAGATCTCCCTTTTCCACACCAATTATATATCAATAATTATGTTTCCCCTCTCCCTGACGCTCGTCGTACCAACCAGGGAGTACCAATCCCTTAAACAAAAAACCCGACTGCATAAACTAATTCAATATATTATCCAGTAACAATCACGTGGGAATGTCAGTTTTTTATCATGTCATATTTAAATAGGTATTTCTAAACCCGACAGAGATTGTTAGAGAAATCTTGTATAAATAGTAAATCTGTAGCCTTATAATATGATAATGCCAGTCAATAAACTTATAAAAGTTAGATCCAATTTATTGCAGATTTAAATTATTCTACGCTAATACGACGAAATATATATACATAAACATATATATGTATGTAATACTTATATAATATAAATATATGATTGACTGATCCATTGATCTGATCCATCCATTAGACATATCCATTGGACCTGTCTCTTTACCATATAGACTCTTCACTTATGAATGTAGGCCCTTGAATGGTGATAAACTATACATCTTCCACTTTTCATTACTTTGAAAATATTAGGTACATAGCTGGAGATAAAGTATAAATAAATTATTATTACTTCTTTTATAAATATTATTTCTTAAAATATAATTATTTTTTGAGGGTAATTCATCTGTGGGCAACGGGTATAGTGGTGATGTTACTCAGACGAGACCTTATATTCAACTCTTTTATTATATATTTAATTTGGTTATTTATACGCTACAAAACAATAGGGGAACATAATTTCACAATTGGGCGCTGATTTAGCGTGTTTATAAAGAATATAATAAGACTAGTGCAATACCCCAACCCCTACACATCAATAGTTAATAAAACCTGAATCTGAATCTGAGCAAGTCAAGCGTTACCTCCTTTACGATAAAGGACAATCGTATTCTTATTTACCTGTTAAATTATAATTATAAATTAAATCAGCTTCACGATGTATCCTGCACACTGTAGAGGCAGGCAGGGTAGGCAGAGGGAACCTAGTGTTAATACACTCCGTTCCCCACTTTCCGCCGAAGTCTGGATGCATTGCCCTTGTGTCGACACCAGAACGAACATATAAAATATATACATTTAAATAAATATTTCATTTCCTTGAGTGGGAATCGAATCCACAACGAGTTGTCCTTATAGTTTGTCACACTTTGTCCCACTGCGCCACCACTGGCCTTAACCTGTTGTTTATTTTTATTCTATATTCTTTTATATTTTTTTTATTATTTATTATTTAAATGTAAATAAAAACAGATGCGAGGTCAATCGACTGTATTGTTTTATAGTAATTATAAATAAATTATATAATTTTCCGTAGATTTAGTATAATATTAATTTTGTCTAGACATTAATGAAGAATGCAAGTGTTTATTATGACAGTAGAAACCCGACTGAACTGATGAGTTTTTATGCTTAAGCACTCAATAACGAATATTCGGAGAATAGAATCGGATCGAATTTAGATTTTATAAATTTAGAATCGCTTTTAGATGTCATAAATTTTAAATTTAATGAAATGTTTTCATCAAATTTACCTATTTTCGAAGGCTTTTTTTCAAATTGACGATAAAAAATTAGATACTAGACAGGTATATATTATCGAAGTATACATTATATTGACATCAACAGCCGGCAGCTGTTGAGTTTCTTGCCAATTCCACTCCTTAGAACTGCCCTCCGAGCCCGTGATAGCCATATGTTTATTCTACGATTCAAAAGGACTCGAACGTAACTCGAACTCGAAAGTATAATCATACTTAATATTTTTATTTATATTTCGAAATCATCCCGAAAACATACGACCGTTTCGTTTTTGATATTAGAATGACTATTCTCTCTAATTACTCGTATATGACTAGACTGTGACGTGAAAGATATTAAATATTCAGAAAAAAATATAACAATGAGGCCAACAGCCCAACGTATCTCAGCGGACTCTACTCTGGTCAATGTCGTTTTAAACACTATAATAGTATTCATATTCTTTTCTAATACTTTTTCATATGAAGAATTAAATAGACATTTTTCAATATTTCATTCAACTATGCGTATTATTCGTCTGAATATAATTTTATTTTTTTTTAATTATTTTACCTTTCGAACTATTTACAAAAATAAACATACTTTTTCTGTTATAATTTCTTTTTTCTTCGTAAAATAAACAGAACTATTTTACTCATCCCTACGTGTGCAGATCAGTTTCTAAATAACTTTCAGGAACTATAGAACATAGCTGCATGCGAAGAGAACTGCTTTGCTAAGTTCACAGACATTATAATTGAAATAAAGGTAAAGTACCTTTATGGGTTAATTATCATCCCACTAGCTAAAAATAATTTGAATTGATAAAACGATTTAGAGGCTTTATAATTTTGTTTATAAAGTAAGGTGCGGGCTTGAGTTCGAACACTATGTCAGTTAGTAGATAGATTAACTACAGTTACTTGTTTATAGCTAACAGCCGCAACAGGGACTCTGACCGCGATCTCAGGCAGCAAGAGCAGATCAATGCTCAGACCGAACGTGACTTGCAGCAGCTGGAAGAGCGCGAGCGCGACATACAGAAACTGGAGGTGAGTGCAGAGTGCAGTGCATATCACCAAATAACATGGTTCAGAATATATGTTTACGGAGGTTTGTTAGGCAAAAGGTATAAAATTATAGATTTTAACGGTTGTTCGAGCAGGCTCTTGATTATTTAATAAAGTGGAGAGGGAAATAATACATTTCCCATAAGAACTATGAGATGATACTTATATCATAGTTGCAAGTGCAATTAAAAATGCAGTGAAGTACAGGGTGGGCCATTAAGTTATGCGAATTTTAAAAAATCATAGAAAAAAACTACAATACTTAGGAAAGATAATCTTTATTTATAATAAAGTAAACAAATGAGATTTTTTTTTTTAAATAACATCACTGAGATGTGTTCCATCTAAACGTACACACTCCTCGAATCTGAACCTTGACCCCAGAGAAAAAAATCCGGTGGCGTGAGATCTGGGCTCCGAGGAGGCCACGGAATGAAAGAAAAAAAAATTTCAAGATAATTCAATATATTTGGCTAATTGGAAAACAAACTGAAATATTATTATATCTATAAAATTTTATTTATTGCGCTGTATATTTAAAATGCTCGGAATCCTTCCAGAACGACATAATGGATGTGAACCAAATATTCAAAGAGCTCGGCACCATCATACACGAGCAAGGTGCCGTCGTGGACTCGATTGAGGCGAGCATCGAATCTACGTCCCACGACGTCGAGGCGGGGGTCCAGGAGCTCTCGCGCGCTGCCACCTATAAGGTATATAATATTAATACAAACATATTAATTTATACTGACAGGGCTGACAAAACTGACATTATTGATAACTATATCGATGATGGTAGTTTGACTATCAACCCCTTGAGCTTGGGCGGTATTCTGCGGTCTTAGGCCACACTAGTGACCTCCCGCCATTTGGCCCAGCTTGGCTGCGCTTATCCGGCCATGGACATCGTGATCGATGCCTCCAGACTCGTGCATAACGGATCCAAGATACCTGTACTTTTCGGACTTAACGGCGGATAATGTTCGAGTCCGGGCTCCCGCAGGCCATGTACTCGGTCTTCGAGATTTAGTTTAAGCGTCCATTATACTTCTGAGGGCGAGGGGTGCCTTCCAGGGTGCCCAATCCTGGCTGAAATCCATATTGAGACTCAGAGATAGTATACACACAAGAAATATACTAACTAACAAAGAATTACTTCGTTCTGTCAGTTAATGCAATTATTTTTCAGATGCATTGTCTCTCTCTTTGTTAACTTAAGGAGATAGGCATGAATACACTTTCTTTAGAGAATTTACAAGTAATATAATATAAATTATTTTATTGCAAAAAAGTACATTAAACGGAATCTAAGTTGTGGTAGAGATGATTAATGTTCAATCATAAAAATAATAATTTAAGTCACATGCCTCAGGAGTGCTAAGATAAGAAAATAAGCTTAGTGTGAAATGAACTAATAATTTATATAAAACAACATTTTGCCATACATATAGTATGTCTGGCTTTTTATTTAAATACATAAACTAATATTAAAACTTTGAAACATTCCAGAACAAGCTGCGAACTAAGAAGCTGTATTTGGCTCTCATTCTGATCGTCGTCGCCTGTATCATACTCATCGTTATATTCCATCGCTGATTAAACACCACACTGCTGTATTACTTCTTCAAATACGGCATGCATCTGTTCTGGTTGTCGGTTTTCTTTTATTATCTGGAGTATAGATTTTTGTAAATGCGCTCTGTGTTTTGTTATCTGTCGATCTGTCAATGTCAGCTGTAATTTGTAATTATCTGTTAAACTGGAAACCGTAATACTAGCGCCCCCCCCGCGGCTTCGCCCGCTTGAACTACATGATTATTCGTTTAATAAACAGAATTGATAGTCAAATATGTTGATGTCAATGAATAATTTAATTTATTCGTTGAGAAACAGCCTTAAATGTTAAATTATTGATCTGGGTAAGTACATATAATATTCTTTGTACAATAACTGTAATGATTGCATATTGCAAAAATGGAAGCGAATAATTCAATAACGAAATCGAATCCAAAATAATTAATCGAACAAATGAAACGAATATTGAATCAAAAATGTTTAATTGTGAACCCCCTCCTTGTTTTGAAAGTCGGTTAAACGTACAAATTTATTACAAACAAATACATATTCATTATAAATATAAGTATAGATATGGATTGTTTTATATTTACAGGCAAAAACATGCCTTTAGTTCATTCAAATGACTATAACTTTTTTTAATGAACCAGTTTTGATGAAACAGACTTTAGATGTTAAGCTAGGTTAAAACAAAGAAATTGATGAAATTTTCCGTAAATCGATTCAGTGCTCCTCTATCCATTTCAGTCAAAAATACTAAATGTACAGACAAAATATTTTTACTGTTTTATCATATATAGACATGTTATTATTTATAACAGCTTATCTTATGTAACTTTTGTATGAAATAAAGAATAATGTTTAATTCTAAGTATTATTATTTAATTGCTGAATTGACAGATCGTTCAAATACGCACTTTTCTATAATATATATATGTTCATTCATCACCTTTTCAAAGACTCAATGTTATTGAGTGAGTTAGTGAAGTGATAGTGCTTAGTAGTGCTAGTGACAATGATTGAAACAAAAGTGTTTTGAAGGCTTATAGTACATGATGCTATGGCTTTTTTATAAGAATATGTCAAATTCTATATTAGGTTGTCAGTGTATTTTTAGTCTCTACTATTAAAAAAAATACTTTTTTGGAGTTTTGAATTGTGATTTTTGCTTCTTTTAATTGCCTGTGAACTTTCCATTACATAGAATTTGACAATTTGCTTGGAGACTATTTAAAGCAGGGATTGGATAAGCTCATAATTATATTTGATGTTAGAAATCTTTTTAACACTTCAAAATGGAGCAGGTCACTGTCACTCGCCTGTGTTCATTTTGTTCAATTGAATTTTATTTTATTACTAAAATTTTAGGCATTTTCATACAAGATATTTTAAGCATGTATATCATATTCTAAAATTAGCAGGTAATCTGTTTAAAAGTGGCAACCTTAGTAAAATTTTTATAATACTGCATATAAAGCTGTCCACAAGTCGTGGCAGCCCTGACGTTAACTTTTCTGTATGTAATATTGTTAAAGCTATATTAATTTATTTATATGTGTTAACAATTTTTTATTTTTTAACACGACACTTTATGCTAAAAGCGATTGAAATTCTAATTTAGCCAAAATGTCATATAATTTTTATATGAAATTTATACTTTAGATGTAAAAATAATCTTGTCACGTTGTATCTTTTTTCATTACCACTTTTAGCAGATAAGTTTGAATTTTATTTAATTTTTAAATACATTCCTTGCTCTTATATACAAAGTACGACTAAGTACGACGTACGACTTAAACGGTGTCAGAAAGTAAATAAAACATATAAGTTTTGCATTCACGTAGTTAACTTTTAATTAAATCGAACACTATAATCTTTATTCATAATGTATGTCTATATATCCAATATACTTAGAAAAATATTTAAATTAAACAAAAAAAATTGCGGTTTCGAACCTAACTTAAATATATTCTTTTTAATAATTTAAATATTTTTCTAATATTAACATTAAAATATTCACTTTAGATATAACTTTAATTTGAAACAATGATATCACTCTTTTGGTGAAACAATGACGTATTTGCACTTTATGACATAAACAAAGTTTGTAAATAACATATGCGCAATTACGTCGTTGTTGTACCAAACTGGCAAGTGTTAGTATTGTATTATTTTTGTATGATATTTATATGACAGAGTATAATAGTTTATGCATGTTCTTGATTATTTTACTTATTACAATTAAAAGAAAATTTGTTATAATGTCTATAAACTTTGGTTACAGAGAAAAAAAGAGTTTTTGTTTAATTCCTTATGGGAATTATTAATTGTACTCAATATTTTCAAAATAATTGATTATTTTAAATGATCAGTACATTTGAGAAGCTTCTTGCCCTCATTGGTTGTCGAGAGTAGTTTTTTTAAAGTATTTTTCACAAAATTGTTTAAACAAGATATAATAATAAGGTATTTAATAAAACACCGTATATTTAAAAAACAAGCTTAATATTTAAAAAAATATAAGGGTTAAAATATAGGATTTTTCCTGGGTTTGATCCATTAATTTACGAACGTTTAAACTCTCCATTTATTTTTGTCCATTTAGTTTTGGTCTGCCAATTCTCCTTTTAGCCAGCCCGCTCCTTCCAAGCCCGCGACGCCGTGTCACGCCAAGCGCCAAGCGTGTCAGCCAGATTTATTTTAATAAAATATAAAAATGTTCTAAAATTAATATATTTCTACACCACAAATGACTATGGTGCGCCTCACGGTTCCAACAGTCTTCAACCGGACATATATATATGTGTATCCGATAACCCGACATTACTTGTTTACTTTTGAGAGCTCTTAGTATATATATTGAGGGTTTTAACTATAAATTATTATAATATTCATAAAGCATTTTTTATAATCTCGAAAAGAATAAATTCCGTTTTTTTACAAATAATCTTAAAAATTAAATTAAAAACCAACTGACATATCAGTTAATATGGTTTTCGTAGACTAACAAATATAGTTGTAAAGTTAACGTATATAGGGACTTGTTTGGTTAAATCATGAATCAAAAAGAATTTTAGTTTATTGTATAATATAAAATAATATATATCACTTCTATAGAATATTTTACATATATTGAAATTTGAATTATTCAATAATAAAATGATATTCCAAATGTAGGACACGCTGTATGTGTTACACTACTATTAGTTTAAATTTTAAAAGATTTTCCACAGAATTTTTTTTGTTTACATTATATTTTTTCTAAATTTATAATATATAGGCCGGGTCTGCGAACAATGTGTAATATTTGTATGTATCTATTTATGTAACCAGTAAGTAGTAGTAGTTCTTTTTTAAGGTAAGGGTTGCCTGGTTGAGATCACCCGTGGATGATAAGGCCGCCTTTACACCATTTTTCATTTGTTTTTATTGTATCTGTTTTATGTTTTAATTCATTTGTTTGTTTTTGTTTCTTTTTTTGTTTTGTGTTTAAGTTATTTATGGTGTAATAAAGTATTAAATAAATAAATAATAATGTTTATAACCATTATTAATTCGTCAATGATTATTTTTTTTGCTGTACTGATTTCTTTAAATGAAATAAAATCTGATAATAAAGCTTTTCTTCCTTACAAAACGTGTTTAATCATATTTTTTTTGAAATAGAGATTTTGTACTGCATAGACTTTGTAAGCTTTTAATTTGATTCGAGTTATTCGATCTTAGTTAATATAAGCGTCTATTATATCTTTTGTAATGTAAGTTTTGTCAGTGATTTAAATAATTTAATATTTTTTTAGTATTTTTGGTCACTACGATATTTTTTTCTTTGTTTTGTTCATGTTTTCGTTATAGCTCATCTACTCAGATAAAATAATTATTTTTTATGTAAATAATGTATAAATATTAAAATATCCATATTTTTTAAATCACTCGTGCTATTTTGTCATATTTCATTATATTTTAAAGTTTATTTTTCTATACAAAAAGATTTCGTTTTGAATAGTGAATAGTTTTTTTTTTTGTTTTAGTTATTATTTGAACTTTTTGAAAATTTCAAGATATTATATCTTTAGATTTTGTTTGTTACCTGCAGTCCATACCGTCTTTAGTATTCAATGACTGCTATTAACCCCTAAAAACCGCGGTTTCGTATATGAAAATGCGGATGTTTTATAAGAAAATGAACAGTATTTTAAAGAAAATACTAATTAAGGCACTTTTTATGGAATTAAAGTAAAAATAATGGACATATTAAATTGCACATTTACGTAAATGTGTCAACGAAAATTAGTTTTGATTGATTGTTTTTGAAGCGTAGTGCGTTTTTACTTAAATATGTTGATTTCAAAGATCACTTTAAACAAGCAAACTGGATGTAACCAATAAGTGTATGTCATTAACCGATTGAAATATATCCATTGATGTGAATTTGTTTATTTTTTATTATTTTTTACCCATATACCTGATGCAGCCTGGTGTCGAAGCTGCTTTAATGTCATAAATGAAGATAAATTGACTAAAAAAAGTAATTTTACAATTTTTGGGTTTATAACAATAGGATTTAGTCATACTGGGTTTTACATATTGATATATAGTTTTATTACCAAAGAGGAAATAATTTTACAATTACAATAATATGAGTGGAATGGTTAGCGTTGTGTTTTATCATTTAGAAGCTATATAGTTAGGTATATATTAAATACAAACATAATATATATTATAAGATCTACTTAAGTACTATGTTTATATATTTTAATGAACTATAACCCGTCCAAGATTAGTTTTAATTGTAGTTATGGTAGTTGACATGTAAATTTTTCTTTATTATTAAATATATTCCTTAAAATTCTGTTTATAAGAACTACAGTCGTAGAGGACATTTTCTCCGAGACTTGCCCTGGTAGATAAGCATACCTATTCATAGTGTCTGTACATAATTTGTATTTCTCTTTCTCTCACATCATGTTAGGTAAGTGGGAAAGAGATACAGTGATATTTGGTATTCAATATTTTAATACAAGAACAGCCTACGCCCTAATTGGTACCTATTTTTGGTTTTAAAAATAATATTTGTCTTAAAATTGCTTATTTACTTATTTAGAAAAGTGAACAGATATTGTTTTAATTTTTTTATTATATAAAAATGTTAATTACATACATACATACATACATAGCTTCACGCTTTGTCCCTAGCGGGGTAGTCAGAGAGAACGGAGCGCCAAACGCTGCGGTCTCTGCATACCTCTTTCACCTCGTCCACTGTCATCAACCTCTTCATACATGCCCTCCGGGAGATCCTCATGCTTTTTACGTAACCTTCCTCCAGTATCTCTGATACTATGTTTTCGAAGGTCAACTGAGGTCTCCCCCTACCTCTCCACTTACCGCTCACTTTTCCATCATAGATCTTTTTTGCCATTCTTTCTTCACTCATTCGTTCGACGTGCTCAAACCATCTGAGCACGTTCTTCTTAATTCTCACCGTGACGTCCTCGCTAGTACCTGCCATTCTGTGTATCTCTTCATTGCGGATTCGATCAGCTAAGCTGACTCCGCATATCCACGTTTCGCTGCCACATAACAACGTCGGTACCAAAACTGCATTGTGTACGGTCAAACGCGCAGCTATGCTGACGTTTCGCCGTCTCATTAATGCAGCTAAGGGTCCGTTAACCCTGTCCGTCCGTTAACCGGCAGCAATAGGCATTTTCTTTTTTTTTTAAATCAAATTTAAGGGCTTTGTCGCTTATGCGAATATGTCGCCCTGGTAAGTTGAACTTAAATAAAATATGATTTTAATATAATATAGTTTTTTTTAATATAATGTGGTTAGGTTAAGAGGCTTATTGCTAACTCATAAAGTATATTGGCTTCATCTGAAAGAGGTGGAGCCAAAACAGCCTTACAAAAACCTATTTCTTGAAATCTGCAGCTTATTTTTGTCCTAAGCGCTTCATTCTGCATACAATCCATCAATATGTGGTGTGATGTGGTGGACATCATCAACTGAATTAGAAATGCAAAAGTCGCAACTAGCTGTCATTGACTTGCCCATTAAATATTGCTCGTAAAAATGTATTGCCACATACCAGATGTGCCCAGCACGAACTCAAATCGCTACAAATTGTCTTTTTCCTACCTAAAACTTGATTACTTATCCATGGAGATGATAACGGACGTGGTTCCACGTTCGTCGCTGTTTCAGTGTCAGATGGTATTTCAGTGACTGTTGCCTTCCTGTCGACAGGCGTGGTAGGCGTGGTAGGAGCGGAGAGAGTCAGTTGAGACACTATGGGTGACAGCGTCACCGGGGTCACTACCGGCGTTGTGGCTAACATACCTAGGGGAAAATGTTATAGAAAAAGAAAATTTACATATTTTTTTGCAGTTTTACATTCTTCCTTAAAGCGCTACCTATTTTCCACCTATCCACCTGTCTTTGCGGGAAAAAGCGCCAACCTGCTTCTGTGTAATTTGTATTAATTTAATGTTAGTAAAATAATAATGGGTCTCTCTGAGTGCAATTGCTAGTAGAGTAAGTCTAGCGTCGTAACAGACAATTTTCTTACATACTTTACTGTATAATTTCATTGTATCGTTCAAATAGTGTAATATCCTCTTTCATAGATACTACGCTACGTGAAATATTTAGAAAAAACATCTAAACTATTAAAAGTCAAAAACTAAAAACAATTAAATGCTTATAAAATAAGGCAATATAAAAGGGTGGTAAAATTTGAATGTTTTTATAAAATATTTTTCAAACGACGCTGCCAGGATTCGAACCTGGAATCTTCTGATCCGTAGTCAGACGCGTTATCCGTTGCGCCACGGGGCCGACGTCAATGTGAGTAAAACATAGTATATAATTAATATATGATACATATTAATATATAACAAACAATAAACTCAAAAACAGGTACAAAAAATATATTCAAGCACAGCACAGCACGGCACAGCGTACGACTGTGAACGCGATGGTGGTAGATTCGACCCCACTTCTCTTCATGTATCATGTATCCGTTTTTTTATTTTCACGCTGGTACCCGCCGGGAAAAAAATGTTAAAATGCTCCGTTCCCCACATTTTACTGTATTATTGAGTGCGTATTTAAAAGCGCGTGTTCAATAATGGCGGAAATCAACAGTGCCTCGGTACCAGAGCGAGGAAATAATATTTCACTCCCCCGAGTGGGAATCGAACCCATCGAATTTACAGTCGCACGCAGTGGTACCACTGCGCCAAGAAGTTTATACTTATATAAAATTATTTTGACTTCCCGCTCAAAGGAGAAAAAATAAATTGAGATAAAACTTTCAATTCCAGTACTCTTTCTTAAAAAAAAAACAAAAATTACCAACCTTGCCCTAACCCTGGACTTAAGACAGCTTGAGCCAGCGCCGTAGTACCCGGCTGCCCGGCGTATAACGTATTATTCACAGAACCACTATCCATCTCCTGGATAGGAGACAGGGCCAAGGCACCGAGGCGATCCTCGGACTTCGTTCTGGTAGGCCTGGTGCATGATCACACCCATATCCTGGGGTCCCCAGGTCCTCATGGCTATGCGATTCTCCCTATCCATAACCTCTTTAGTGACGTCCGGTGTGGGTATGCGTGGGCGGTTCCGTAACGTTGTTGGTATGGAACCGTTAGTTTTTTGGTTACCTGTTATTTTTAAGTGTTATTAGTTATATTTAAGTATTTTCTAAGACATTAAGTGCACCACAAAGTTATCGTAATACAGGTCTCGTAGTACGGCAATAGCGGCATCCACTATCATTGTACGAAATATACAGTCATACAATACATGTCCCAGGAGTCAACGATAAAACGAAAACAGGTGATAGACCAAGTCGTGACAGTTATGAGAAAAATATAAAAAAAACTTTGTTACGTATTTTGCATATTATATTGATTTTAAAAAATATCGGAAAAACCGATACCCTGTGAAGATTTTTCAAGTCCTAAGAATACAAATATTACTCTTTTTTCATTTTTTTTCTGTAATGTAATCATGAGTTCATTCTGTGAATTACAGTTTAAGATTGAAACATACCTGCATCAGTTTTCTATAAAATGTGGTGTTTTTGCCAAACTTTAAATTCAAAATATTTAGTACACCCAACTTTAACCGACTGTACTGTAAAAAAAATGTACTACACTGTTTTTGCAAGTAACTTTAAAAGTTGGCGCATTTAATCTGCATTCCGAAATGGTACTGGATAATATGTTTCTTTATAAACTGCTACGAAATAAAATAGATTGCCCAAATCTATTAGCTAAAATACATTTTAGGATACCTATCTATTAGTACCAATTAAAAAATCTGTTTTTGGAGCTAACACAGTTATTCCCCGTCTATGTAATTTGTATAATAAAAATTGAGACTCTATGGATATTAGTACGGACACGCTTAGGTACTTCCTTTAGGACCTCAGTGATTAATCATATAATCAATCAGCAATAATTTGTTGCTGAGTGTAAAGGTTTTCTGTCGTTAATTACCAGCTAGTGTCTAGTGTCTCCTGTCATCATGTAAGGAATAGTTTTTGCTTATTATCATTATTGTCTAAAATGTTTTCAGTTCTCCGTTTTCTTTTTGTATCTATATATATATATAATATATATATATATATATATATATATTATATATATATATAGATACATATATATAATATATATATATATATATATATATATATAATAAAAGGAAAAAAAAAAAACTAAACTCCGCTTTGCAACGTGGAATATTGGCTCTCTAACCGGACGATGCAGGGAACTCGCAGATGTACTCATGAGACGTCGGGTCCAGTGTGCTTTCCTCCAGGAAACTCGCTGGAAGGGCAACAAGTCCCGTAACATCGGACAGGGTTACCGGCTTATATACACTGGGTCACCTTCGGGTAGAAACGGTGTAGCGGTAGTGCTTTCTGAAGAGCTTCAGAATGGGCTCCTTGAAGTTGACCGTCGCTCCGACCGCTTGATGCGAGTGAGGGTACTGATTGAGGGCGTTATCACAAACTTAATCAGTGCCTGTGCTCCCCAGGCGGGATGTAGCGCGGCCGAAAAGGAGACATTCTGGGAGCAGTATGAAGGGGTGCTACTTGCTGTGCCCTGTACTGAAGTGGTCTTAGTTGGGGGGGATTTGAACGGGCACGTCGGTAAGGCTGCTGAGCCGTATGAACGTGTTCACGGGGGTTTTGGGCACGGTCTTCGCAATGCAAAGGGAGAAAACATTCTGAGAACCTGTATTGCGTCTGATCTGGCCGTTGTGAATACGTTCTTCCAAAAGAATTCTCAGCACCTTATCACGTATAAGAGCGGGTCCCACTCAGCTCAAATAGACTACTTATTGACCAGACGGTGTCATATGGGCAGGGTAACTAACTGTAAGGTCATTCCAGGCGAAAGCCTAACGGCCCAACATTGTCTTCTTGTCATGGACTTTAACGTCACTCCGAAGAAGAAAGTAGCCGAGAAACGTAGGCCTCGGATCAAGTGGTGGTTGCTGAATGGACCGATGCAGACCGACTTCCTGGCAGAGGTGAAAAGTCACGATATTTCGACTAACACCGAGACTGCTCAGGATGCTTGGGATCGGGCTCAGTCGGCAATCATTGCGGCGGGCAGGCGAGTTCTTGGCCTTTCTAGGGGAGGACGTGTCATCGACAAGGAGACATGGTGGTGGAATGACGAGGTGCAGGAGGTGACTCGTGAAAAGAAGGCTGCCTTTAAGAAGTGGCAGGAATCCAACTCTCCTGAAAACAGACTGTAGTACACAGTAGCTAAACGTGCCTGTAAAAGAGCTGTAGCCAGAGCCCGCAGTGAAAGTTTGTCACCATTGAAGTAGAAGCTCATTTACAAACTGGCACGTTCCCGGGATAAAATGACGCAAGATATCGCAAAATGTCTTTGCGTCAAAGATTCCCAGGGCACGCTGCTCTGTAGTCATGCCTCTGTGAAGGAGAGGTGGAGAAGCTACTTCCAGGAGTTGCTGAATACTCAGCACCCATGCAGTCTTCATCACGACCCACCGCCTAACCTCGGACTTATTGCCCCAATAACCCTTGACGAAACACGTAATTGCCTTCGAGGCAAGAAGAACGGAAAAGCGGTGGGACCTGACGACATTCCGATCGAAGCGTGGAAATCGTTGGGCTCTCTTGGTGTGCTCATGCTTACTGACCTTTTTAACCATATCTTGAACACTGGTAAGATGCCGCATCAGTGGCGGCTTAGCTTCATTACCCCTATTTACAAAGGAAGGGGCAGTGTTCAAGATTGTGGTAGTTATAGGGGCATTAAGCTTATGAGTCATACCATGAAGCTCTTCGAGCGCATGATCGACCTCAGGCTCCGCCGAGAGTGCTACTATCTCTGAGTCTCAATATGGATTTCAGCCAGGATCGGGCACCATGGACGCCATTTTCGCCCTCAGAACTTTGATGGAGGCATACAGGGAAAAAAGGAGAGCTCTGCATGTGGCATGTTTTAGATCTGCAGAAGGCCTTTGACTGTGTGCCTCGTCAGTGTATCTGGTGGGCATTGCGATCCAAAGGGATCCCTGAGGCCTATATTGAGATTATCAGAGACATGTACCACGATTCCGCTTCTATGGTTAGGACTGCTGTTGGCATTGTTGATGATGTATGCCGACGACATAGCACTCATTGCCGAGAACCGACTGACGCTGGAGCGTTAAGTGAACCTCTGGAAGGGTACGCTTGAGAACGGCGGTCTTAAACTAAATGTGTCGAAGACAGAGTACATGGCCTGCGGGAGCCGGGACTCGAGCACCATCCTTATAGGTCCTGAGCCAGCCGTTAAGTCGGAGAAGTTCAGGTACCTTGGATCCGTTATGCACGAGTCTGGAGGCATCGATCACGATGTCCAAGGGCGGATAAGCGCTGCCTGGGCCAAATGGCAGAGGGCACTGGTGTGGTCTGCGACCGCAGAATACCGCCCAAGCTCAAGGGGCTGATATACAAGAGCATCATCCGACCGGTTCTTTTATACGGCAGCGAATGTTGGCCGGCATTATCTCGGCACACTCAGGAGCTTCACGTCACGGAAATGAAGATGCTGAGGTGGATGTGCGGCGTAACGCGGTCTGACCGCATACGCAACACATTCATTCGAGGTAGTCTTGGGGTCCGTGACGTAGCGGATAAGCTCCAAGAGCGTCGTCTGAGATGGTTTGGTCACGTTACGCGCCGGCCTAAGAACTATGTCGGATGCAAGTGCCTTGCTATATCAGTTCCTGGAGTGAGACCTCCTGGACGCCCAAGGTAGGGAGTAGGTTGAGTAGGAGGGCAGACCCTGGCAATAGCCGGGATTAATGCCAGGAGGAAGGAAGGATATATAAAATAAAAGGACTTATCCTCACCGACTGAGGTAAGACGCACGCACACCCGTAACCGCTGTGCATAGAAACCTGGAATTTGGACCGATGTTTACTTTCGTAATCTGGACATCTACTAAGAAGGGATTTTGAAAAATTTTAACCCTAAAGGGGTGAAATAGGGGTTGAAAGTTTGTATGGGAAAAAAAATTAATTGTCACCGATTTTTATAAATTTGAAATTTAGATTTTTAAAGGTATTTAATTGAACACTTGTTTCATCATTTTCTAGAATTCTCCCACTAAAGGTGCAAGTAAGGAGTTGAAAGATGGTATAGATTTTTTTTAAAATCGGCACCAATTTTTATAATATTTGAAATTCAGACTCTTAAAAATATTTAATTTACATGTGATTTATGGTTTTCTAGAATTCACCCCCTAAGGGTGCAAATAAGGGGTTGAAAGTTTGTATGGAAAAATCTTTAAATCACCACCGATTTTTATAAAATTTGAAATTTAGACTCTTAAAAATATTTCATTGAATACATGTTTTCTGGTTTATTAGAATTCACCCCTAAATAAGCAAGCGAAGCTGCGCGCGTCCGCTAGTGTTATTATAATTATATATTGTATCTTTTATAATTAGTGTATAAATTCAAATAGTTGTAAGTAAAGCCGGACACGATATACAAAGTGTAATAGCCACTAGCAAACCAAATAAATAAATAAACTCAAAGCCACGCATTGCCTTGTTACAAAACAAATTAATTAACAGCATCAGCTCTACAGCGCTTTCGCAGAGGGAACCTATTGTTAAGACACTCTTTTCCCCCTTTTCCGCCGAATACTGGTAGCATTGCGTGTTGAGTTGCGATACTCAACGCCACGGCATGCCGCAACACCAGACCAAAGAAAATGGAAATATAAATAAACTAGTGGGCCCGGACGCGGCTACGCCCGCGAAAATATAAGCCTAAATAATTAAAATAAGTTAAAAAATAATGTAAGTGGAGATTTATTATTAAAAAAAATATATAGAAGTAAAAGTAACTAAAGGAAATTCTTAATATTAGAAAAAGTACCTAAGTTTGCCGTGCGCGCGTACTAAACATTTTTCTATATTAAATAATTATTAATTTTGGTGAACAATATTAAATAAAATCCCAAATGATTAAAATTACGATATTTTAAGTGTATAACATAGGTATAGATAACCGAACTGAGATAAATTAATTATAAGCAGCAAATAATTACATAAAAATTAACAGTAATTCGAAAATATATAAAAATTTACAAAATCATCAAAGACAATTGCCCGTTCGCGTCGGTCATACTATACCACTCGTAGGCTAGCTCATTTGGAATCAGTAACATCTTAATTATTTATTAGAATGTTATACAGTAAACTATAATTTCCATCTAGATGAAATGCTAAAAGTGACTATTATATTTATTTTCATAAGGATGAATATCAAATTATAGAAATCATCAAATTTTTGTTAATGTATACAAATCTATATCGGCGCGCGCCATGTATGCATTAAGCAAACTCATTTTGGGTGACGTTTTCTTAAAACAACAAACTTTGCAAATCGTTGCTTAGCAACGCGTAGCGACCATTGTTATTAACATGGCGGAATAAATTGCATGTCAAATTAATTATTTTAATATATTGGTATATATCGAAAATATTACAAATATGAGAAAAAAAAAGTATCCTATGTTCATCCCGGGACCCTCAAGTATCTCTATACGAGTATTTTATCACAATTAAATTGGCGGTTTGGCCCTGATTGCGTAAAAGACAGACAGACAGACAGAGTTACTTTCGAATTTATAATATACAGTGGGTAAAAAAAGTATTTGCACACCCTAATTTTTAGATGTTACATCTACAAAAAAACAGAATGCTTTTAGTTAATTATTGTATTTAATAGCTTTATCTATATATATTTCGAATTGGTTAATAAAATTTCTCAGAAAATAGAAATTAGAGAATGAGACGGTATAAACACATATTTTAAAGTCAAATAAGTATTTGCACACCAACCGGCTTGTACGTATTTTGTAAAAAAAATCAATAATAAATGAAAGAAAAGACACTTAATATTTTGTGTGCATTTCATTAGCATCAATGATGGCTTGCAATCTCCCTGGCATCGATTCCAATAATTTGGACGTTGTTTAAATCGAGATTTGAGCCCATTTCTCCACCAAAGCACCCTTCAAATCATTTTTAAAAATTTCATTTTCCTCAAATTTTAATCCAGCAGATGCCATGAATTTTCAATTGGGTGGATGTCTGGCGTTTATGGCGGAGTTTTCAGCATTCTACGGACATTGTACATCACCCATTCCTTAGGTTTTCATAGCTGTATGCTTAGGATCATGGACCTACTGAAAGTAGTACGTCTCACTTACGCCTAATTTCGATGCGCTGCAAGACAAAATATCGCGCAACACTTTACCGTAATCTACTGCTTTCATTATTCCTTCGAAAAAAGCCAAGTTTTCCACACCATTTGCCGTCATGCAGCCTCAAACCATCACATGACCACCGCCGTGTTTGACTGTACTATGCACATGTTTCGCCTGCCGTTCAGTATTTGGCTTGCGCCACACAAATGTTTGTCTGTCTGTTCCAAAAAGATAAAATATGCTTTCGTCAGAAAAAAATAAAATTGTACCAAAATTCTAAAGGGGTATTTAAGTATTCTTTCGCGAAAGTTAGTCTTTTTGCTATATTGGCCTCACTTATGAAATAATTTTTCCTCGCTGTTCTGCTACGAAGACCACCATTACCCAGTACGTTTCTTACAGTTTGGGTACAGGCAACCTTACCTGAACTTGACGCGATATCATTTGCTAAGCTTTGAACGCTTGTAAATGATTTATTTTGTACCGATTTTAAAATTTGTCGCCTTTCTCTCGTACTGAGCTTCTTCGGAAGAACGGATCTTTCCCTATTTTCAACACTACCCATTTCTTCTCGGTTTTTTATAATTTACTACACAGTCGAGTAATTTAACTTTAAATTTGACCAGATTTGGCGATAACTTCAACCTTCAATCCGGAGTAAAATAATTTCTTCACGCGTCGATAACGACAGTTCAAATTCTTTCGGCATGTTGGCTTCAAGATTTTTTCTGAACACTAAACAAATGTATCGTTATTAGAATACGTTTCCCGATGTTCACATGTATACATACAATGTTCACATTTTACCTAAAGTGACAAAATGTCGCGGGAATAACATTGTATCTAGGGAATGGTTGGTGTGCAAATACTTATTTGACTTTAAAAAAGGTGTTTTTACCATCTAATTTTTTTATTTCTGTTTTCTAAGAATTTTTAATAATCAATTCTAAATATATATAGATTAAGCTATTAAATACAATAATTAACTGAAATCATTGTGTTTTTCTAGGTGTAACTTCAAAAAATTTAGGTGTGCAAATACTTTTTTTACCCACTGTAGGTATGGATATATAATTTTGTCGAGTGGGGATCGAACACACCACCACTCGCGTGTTCCTTCGCCACGACTGGTAAGCCTGCTCCACCATCGTAAGTGCATCCTCACTTACCACCAGGTGAGATAGCGGACAAATGCTTGTTTGCCTATCTACAATAAAATATACAGGTTGTCCCAGGAGTCAACGATAAAACGAAAACAGGTGATAGACCAAGTCGTGACAGTTATGAGAAAAATATAAAAAAAATCTGTGTCATGCATTTTTCATATTATATTGATTTAAAAAAATATCGGAAAAACCGACGCCCTGTGATGGTTTTTCAAGTCCTAAGACTACAAATATTACTCTTTTTTCATTTTTTTTTCTGTAATGTAATCATGAGTTCATTCTGTGAATTACAGTTTAAGATTGAAACATACCTGCATCGGTTTTCAATAAAATGCCGTGTTTTTGCCAAACATTAAATTCATAATATTTAGTACACCCAACTTTAACCGGCTGTACTATAAAAAAAATGTACTACACTGTTTTTGCAAGTAACTTTAAAAGTTGGCGCATTTAATCTGGATTCCGAAATGGTACAGTACTTGTTGGATTACTTCTTTGTTGAAGAGAGAAAAATCTAAATACACGATAATCGGGAAGACGTTCAACGTCTTGGTATCTTTTCCGATACATTCTAGCTGCAGCATTAGCATTACATAACCACTCTCCATGAATGAAATGCATATTGGCAATGTATCAAAGACGGAGTATATGGCCTGCGAGATCGCAGACTCTAGCACTATCCTTATAGGTCTTGGGTCAGCTCCTAAGTCGAAAAAGTTCAGGTATCTTAGATCCGCCATGCACGAGTCTGGAGGCATCGATCACGATCTCCATGGTCGGATAAGCGTTGCCTGGGCTAAGTGGCAGGAGGTCACTGGTGATCACTGGTGACACTGGTGGTCTGTGATCGCAGGATACCGTCCAAACCTTTTCCGACTTAGGGGCTGGCCTAGGACTTTTAAGGATAGTGCTCGAGTCCGGGCTCTCTCAGGATATATACTCGATCTTTGACACATTGCCAATATGCATTTCATTAATGGAGAATGGTTATGTAATGCTAATGCTGCAGCTAGAATGTATCGGAAAAGATACTAAAACGTTGAACGTCATCCCGATTACCGTGTATTTCGATTTTTCTCTCTTCAACAAAGAAGTAATCCAACAAGTACTGTACCACTTCGGAATCCAGATTAAATGCGCCAACTTTTAAAGTTACTTGCAAAAACAGTGTAGTACATTTTTTTATAGTACAGTCGGTTAGAGTTGGGTGTACTAAATATTTTGAATTTAATGTTTGGCAAAAACACGGCATTTTATTGAAAACCGATGCAGGTATGTTTCAGTCTTAAATTGTAATTCACAGAAGGGTTACTCATGATTACATTACAGAAAAAAAAATGAAAAAAGAGTAATATTTGTAATCTTAGGACTTGAAAAACCATCACAGGGCGTCGGTTCTTCCGATATTTTTTTAAATCAATATAATATGAAAAATACATGACACAGATTTTTTTTTTATATTTTTCTCATAACTGTCACGACTTGGTCTATCACCTGTTTTCGTTTTATTGTTGACTCCTGGGACACCCTGTATATATATATTGTAATTAATTTCCCCGAGTGGGAAGTGTTATTAACATGGCGGGATAAATTGCATATCAAATTAATAAATATTTTAATATATTGGTATATATCGACGATACGACAACGATGTTCGTCCCGATTGCGTAAAAGACAAACAGACAGTCACTTTCCAATAGTTAAGTTGGTACAACTTAACTTTACGGAAGCATGCTCGTGGATCAAGTCAATGGGAGGACAAGGAAGGGGAAGGGGCAAAACTAAACTCCAATTATTATAAAATCACAGTTTAATATATATAATAAAGTCACACAAAGTAACATAAAATATGAAAACAAAACGTAAGAAATTGTGATTCTACAAATCAATGATATATTCATACAATTGTACTTCTACAAGCGTTAATGTGGGCTTGAAGGTTGTATGTGTGGCAGACAGACAGACAGACAGACAGACACACAGGCAAGCCTCCACGCCGTAGACGACTACGCAGAGCTACGGAACACCTACAGAGTATAGAATCCAATTCGTTCCGACTATGACGGATCTCCACTCTTCTACGCAAGCAAGTGACAACCGGATATCGGGAACCGGAAACCAATATGGACAACCAATAGGGACTTCTCCGGACTTCGGGGATAACAGAACAGAACAGTCCAGAAGTCGGTGTATTGAATAAAAGGTCAAAAAAGAATGTAAGTTGGTCGTAACATAGCACCCAGCGACGTGATCTCGCAGCCCCTCTTATAACTATGTCGTAACGTTGCTAATGCCTAAACCGCGCTCCGAACCGAGTGACGCGGAGAGCTAAGTGTTATAAGTTAGGTGTCTATTTGAATATTTGATAAATGCTAATAATGTTAATAAGTGGCTTCTAAAAAGCCTTAATATCATAGTGATATAAGGTGCCAGCTGGCTCGCCCCCACGTGCCTCTATTTGAGGAATATCCTGGAACGTCACTAAATCGTGGATATAATACTTATAAAAGGCTTTCCATGCGTGCTTTGTAAAGTCCTCCATCCCTGCATTTGTTCATAACCTAAGCTGTTGTCCCGCGAGATATGTACACTTACAATTACTACCAATTCTTCCCATTTTGGGAATATCTGGTAATGTTATTACCAATGATTACCGAATATTCCCAAGGTGGGGCAAGTCATTACAAACCTTAGCATACAATACGACCTAACTGTGAGTTTACCCACCATCCTATATCTTTGGATAAGTCTCACTAAATAATTACTTACAGCTAACTCAAACTCGCCGCAAGCGAGTCTTTAACAACAGTTATTTAACAATAATTAAATAAAACATATCTTTATAATTAAATGGATAAAAAAGGAAATTACTAGCATATAAAGGAACCTTAATTATAAAAAATAAAAACTTCAGTTTATTAAAAATATATAAATAATACACGTGGTAAAACCATTAATTTGGTGTTCATAAACGTGAGAAGCCTCGTTTAAAGAAATATCCACGTGACATGTAAAATACATATAATATATGTATGTATGTATTTATGTATGTATATGAAGTAAACATTTCCAAAATAAATGCACTTTAGAAAACTTGGTATAGAGAGGGCATACATATGGTCATTAGCGTATCTAGAGATATTATCTGGGAGGGGTGGTTTTGGACTTTAGCTTTGAATAGATATGTTCGTGTAAATATTGTTTTTTTGTTTTTCGGGGCCAATTTTTTTGTAAGTAAAATTGCTGGAGTGGGCACCAGATTATTCTGGGTTGGGCACGGCCCACCCGGCTCCCCCCTTTCTACGCCCATGCATATAGAATGTATAATAAGTGAGCGCGAGCCGGTCCTCTATCTATACTTGCTAACTCCGTGTTGGTGGGACTCCCGAGCGTGTCGAAAGCGGGAGTTGTCCCTACCGTACACTATTAACTAATACATTTAAAAGAATCATCGATGTGTGGCAGGTGTGGTGGAGTTAGCGTTGCTGAAGCGGCGAGGGTAGCAGGAGACTGGTATGTGGTTCAGCAGACCACGGCCTCAGATATAGGATTCTCCGTGATGCGGATGACGGGCGAGTGGCGGCACGGGCGGCGCGCGTCCGACAGCCGACGGAACAGCACTATCTTTGTGGGCGACAGTGGCGCCACTGCGAATTAAACATCGACACAAATTAAACACAATCGTTCAACGATCATACAAATACTTTAACGCCGCTTCTAGCGACCAGTAAAGACAATAATCTCTCAAAATGCCCTTTTAATCTTATAAACGACTTATGTTGTAACAATAACTAAACTATAACGAAAATGTTTGCTTAAAACAAGGACAGGACCGTGAAGCTATAATAACATTTTAAACTTATTTCTTGTACATATACGTACTCATACTTCAATTAATTAAAACATTGTTCTAAAATACAAAAGAGCACTTTGGAAGTGTACATGTACAACTTGAGTAATTAAGAAATTTGTTTATTCGTATAGCGTAATATAGGTACGTTGAAGGTATAATGAGAACTTATGCAGGTATATGTTTTTTAATGAAAATTATTTTTACGAATGAAGTCAAAGTCAAAATATCTTTATTCCATAAAAATGCATAACATTCACTTGGACATGTCATAAAAGATAAAAAAAAATGGAAAACAAAATAACCAAAAAAAATGTGCAATTTTGACTTGAAAAAAGCCCGATCAAATGGTTGAGCTCATGAGAAGATACAGGCAAAGAAACTCATGGCCACTCTTTTTAAATGCCAACATTTGTTATAAATCACAATTAACAATTTTAACTTAGAAATAGAGCAACTCATTTCCAAACATCTTTATCGCGAACATAATCTTTAACAGAGTAATAAGCTTTTTGGCAGAGCCTGTGCTTTACCACTTTTTTAAATTTGTTCAGTGATAAATTAACCACGTCGTTTGGAAGTTTGTTATAAAAGTGTATACTTTGACCTACGAATGAGTGAGACACTTTATGGAGCCTAGAGAAGGGCACAGCAAGCTTATTTTTATTTCTTAAATTATATTGATGGAGGTCACTGTTTTTATTAAATTTATTAATATTCTTATGCACATATACTAAGTTGTCGTAAATATATTGGGAGTGTAGTGTGAGGATGTTAAAGTCTTTAAATTTATTCCTTAGTGACTCCCGCGGACCCATTTTATAGACTGCTCGGACAGCCCGTTTTTGGAGCACAAAAATGGTATCTATGTCAGCGGCACTACCCCAAAGTAATAGGCCGTAAGACATAATGCTATGAAAATAGCTGAAGTATACTAAACGCGCGGTGTCAACATCGGTCAGTTGACGAATCTCACGAACAGCATACGCTGCCGAACTAAGTCTACCAGATAAAGTTTCTATATGCGGACCCCATTGTAACTTAGCATCTAATGTTATACCTAAGAAAACAGTTTCATTAACTACTTTAAGTTCCTTATTGTTCATCAAAACCCTGGTTTCTACTTGTTGAACATTCTTAGTAAAGAACCTGATACATTTAGTTTTACTACTATTTAAAAGCAAGTTATTGGCACTAAACCAGTGCAATATCCTAGAAAGAGCATTGTTTACATCGTCAATTTCCAATTGCTGTCTATTAACCTTAAAAACTAAAGATGTATCATCTGCAAACAACACCATTTCACAGATATCTCTCATAAGGTGAGGTAAGTCATTAATGTACAAAAGGAACAAAAACGGACCCAGAATAGAGCCTTGTGGCACCCCCAATGCTACAGGTGACCCGTGTGATAGTTTCCCGTTGACATTTACCTTTTGAATCCTATCACTTAAATAAGAAGTGAGAAGATCCAAAGCAATGCCTCTTATACCATAGTGGTGTAGCTTCCTGATAAGAGTTTTATGCTGCACACAATCAAATGCTTTGGATAAGTCACAAAACACCCCAAAGGCATCACGTGACTCCTCCCAAGCCGCGAATACACTCTCTAATAATTTGACCCCAGCATCAGATGTTGACCTTCCACGAGTGAAACCAAATTGACCTGTGTGCAGTAATTTATTTTTATTAAAATAAGTAAGAAGCTGACTGAGTATCAGCTTTTCAAAAATTTTACTAAACGTAGGTAGTACTGAAATCGGTCTGAAATTTGTGGGGTCTTGCGTACTACCTGATTTAAACAATGGAGTTATTTTACTATATTTCATCAAATCAGGAAACACTCCACAATCAATACATCTATTAAAAATTGTAACTAAATCAGGAATCAAAATATCAATTAAAGAATTTATGATATTAACACCCCACAAGTCGGCTGTCTTTTTCATACTAATTGATTTGAAAGCTACACTAATGTCTGAATAATTTACATGACGGAAAACGAAACCATTATAAAATTCGGGAACATTGTCTTTAATTAACGATTCTGCAATAGTGGTGGAAGAACCTAAATCGTTTGTTAGACTGACTGGGAAAGTAGAGAAAAACTTTTCAAATGCAATGGCCACTTCCAAATCGGAATCAACAATGTGACCGTCAATACTAAGTTTAAAATTAGAATCTTTCACCCTAGTTCTCCCAGTCTCGGCATTAACAACCTTCCAAGTGGCTTCAATTTTATTATTACTATTTCTGATTTTTGTTTTAATAAATAAAGATTTAGCAATTTTGCAAACTCTTTTGAAAATTTTAGAGTAAGATTTTAAGTACTCTTTAAACTCTTCACCACTATTAAACTGTTTTTCATAATATAACATATACAGTGTCTCCCTACTCTTATAAATACCTGCTGTGGCCCAGTCTCCAAAGATAGGACTATCAGTAATTGTAATCTCTTTGGGAGTAAATATTGAATGAAATTTATTAATAAAAGAGTAAAAAAAAGAATTGTATAAAGAATTGGGAGGTAAAGTTATATCTAAAACTAGTAAATTAGTTAGTAAACTAACTCTCATACGTTCCAAACGACTAGCTGTGACAGGTACAACAGCAATTCTTTTCTTAGCCACCTGTTTTTTCTTACTATAGAATTCTACTAGCTGACCAGAGTGGTCAGAATCCAATTTATTAATAATGCTTTTGTAGCATGGAATAATGTCAGTAAATATGTTATCTATACAAGTACTAGTCGTAGGAGTTATTCTGGTTGGCTCCATAAATAAATTAAGTAAATTGTGTGACTTAAAAAGACTTAATAAATTAATGGTGGGACTAAAACTTTCCAAAATATTAACATTAAAGTCCCCACACACTAACAAAGGCTTACCCGACTTGGTAAGTTTGCTTAAGGCCTCATCCATTACTTCTAAAAATAATTTTAAATTGGCGGAGGGAGGTCTGTATACACATATAACAATGAATTGCTCTAATTGAACACACGCTAATTCGATAGAACATTCTACAGAAAGGGACACAATATCTTTCCGTTCCTTGAACTTAAGGTTCTTGTTTAATATTATAAGTGACCCCCCGTGTATTGTGTTGATTCTGCAGAATGAGCTTCCTACCCGGTGGTTTCTGAAATTAAACATGAGCTGGTTCACCTTTAACCAATGTTCAGTAATACACAAAATACTAATTTCCTCCGAGTTCATGAATAATTCCAGCTCTAGCTGCTTGCCCCCCGTCAAGCAACAGATGTTCTGATGAACTAATCTAATAGAATTAACATTTTTATTATTATTTTTGCACGGATATTGTGATGATGTGCAATGTGCGTGATTATTGTAATTTAATTGTAAAGCTGGCTGGATCAAATGGATATTTAATAATAAATTAGAGCTAGAGGTTGCTACCTCTGTTGTCTGAGAAATTAATTTAAATGTTGAGAAATGTCAACAGAGTGTAAATTATTAGACATAATGTCAGAATAAATTGGAATGTCAGTCTGCTCAATAGAAGCAGTTGAAGTAGTAGCCAAATTCTTGGCTGATAAGTCAAAATAATAGGATAGCACAGAAGCTATCTGTCTCTTAAAGCTATGACCAAAATAATATTTACTTTGAGTCAAAAATAAAGTTTTACTAACTATTTTGTTAGTGTCAATTAAATGAAATTTGTCATTATATGTACTTATTGTGTGCAGAGTAGAGTTTAGCTTATATCTGTAATTATTTTCCGCTTCTGGCTGATTTTTACAATAAGGAAATGTAAACAAAATTATTTTACTTATATCTAAGTTTAATAATGACTTACAATACTCATTTAACTGTTTTTTGTTTAAATTTCCCCTATTACTTGATAATATAACAAGTTTGTCACACTTATTAAATTTATAACTTAAACTTCTCTGCATGAGAACTTCAAAGGATGCTGACGGATAACAAAAACTAACAGCTGACTGTCCCGGTAAACAAGAATTCAAAATTGAACCCATATTCCTTCCAATATCATCACTAAATAAAACTATGTTTTGTGCATTAACTAATAAACTAGGTTCATGAATTGATGCACGAAATGACTGCTGTGACCTGAACCTACTACTACTATTATTATGAAGGCTGTCACACAAGGGGTCGGTCAAGGGGACACACACCGGGTACTTGCAGGTGATTGCTGTGATGAACGGGCACAATCACAAGAGTGATTGTTGATTAAAGAATCAAAACGTTCAGTGTTATTTGTGGACAGTGTAATAAGATTGTCCATCACCTTGGAATACTCTTGTATTTCGTTCAATGAATTGACATACTTTTTATTAAGTATATCAAGGGAGTCTTTTAAATAATTAATTTCACTTTGTAGTGCTTGTGTATCAGCTTCATAATTTAACCTACACTTATTTAGTTTTTTTGTGCACATTTCTAAATCATCATATAGTTCCAATTTCTCCTTACTTAATTTTGCACACTTGGACATATAACTATGTTGTTTTATTAATTTTTTAGTTTTGACAATAAACTTATTGATTTTTATGTATTTTTTTAGTTTGTTTCTACTGCAGTGAGGCAGACTTGATCCTTTTTTAAGATTGAATAACGATGTGTCATCCTTGGTGAGATCAATAATTGAGTGACTATGTCTGTCCAACACAGGAGAAACCAACTGCGGGGCACTCTCAACTAACTCATTATACAAGCTAATATTATGTGACACGGTAGCATTCTGAGCATCCTCCTGTAACTTAGTAATGAGTGTGTGAGCCTCTTGCAGCTCCTGCTCCAAGGTAGTTATCCTAATAAGGGCCTGCTCATATTCATCGCTGCACCGGTCAAACTTATCTACTAAATCTTTGAGAGTATCCCGTTCCTTTACAATTGTTGTTAATTCTATGTGTATAGCAGTCATTTCTTTCTTAAGCCTAGTGTTATTGTCTAATAATTGTAAAAGTTCTATTTCATTATCTTGCCTTTCACACTGTAATTGGGCACACAAATCCTTAGTGTTTTTTAATTCTTGTAAAGTCAGTTGGAGTTTGGACTCCTCCTGACGAGATAGTGC
Organism: Heliconius melpomene rosina; assembly: GCF_056956725.1. Classification (NCBI taxonomy): domain Eukaryota; kingdom Metazoa; phylum Arthropoda; class Insecta; order Lepidoptera; family Nymphalidae; genus Heliconius; species Heliconius melpomene. The sequence goes on from NC_140409.1 coordinate 14,800,786, forward strand.
TCTGCGAGTCATCATTTTGAGTAAAGTATTTTTTGAGTAACGTTAAGGATTTGGATTATATGCAAATAACGGGTAGTTTATGCACGACGGAAAACTAAGCTTTAACTACTAATTTACGCAATTAAACCAGAATTAAATCAACGTTATATGGTTTCTATAGCACCTAATAATTAAAAACAATGATAAAAACGCGTACTTACAGTAAAATATACTTAAATATTATGCCGGCATACTACCAGTCACTTACACAAAGAACACTTTACAATTCACAATAAAATCTATTTAAAACATAAAAACTATTATAATTACGTAAGTAACACTATTTGCTTAATTAAATTTAGCAATTATTGTGGAAATGGGCTTCAAATTGAATTAAATTATATGAAATTAAAATTCTCAGTCGGAATCAGCTGTTAGCACCGGGGTTGCCAGAAGCGGAATCAATAATCTATCAATAATGATAGATGATAGTAGATGATGATAGATTACGTCGGGACTGCCGTTGCCAAGAATCGTGCCGCAATCACATTTCATTAAATTTATAGTATACTAGCGGACGCGCGCAGCTCTGCCTGCTTATTGCTTAGGGGTGAATTCTAATAAACCATGAAACACGTGTTCATTGAAATATTTTTAAGAGTCTCAATTTCAAATTTTATAAAAATCGGTGGCGATTTAAAGATTTTTCCATGCAAACTTTCAACCCCTTATTGGCACCCTTTGGGGGTAAATTCTAAAAAACCGTGAAACACGTGTTCAATTAAATATGTTTAAGAGTCTGAATTTCAAATTTTATAAAAATCGGTGTCGATTTAAATTTTTTTCCATACAAACTTTCAACCCCTTTTTCATCCCTTTAGGGTTAAAATTTTGCAAAATCCCTTCTTAGTGGATGTCCAGATTACAAAAGTAAACATCTGTCCAAAGTTCATGTTTCTATCATCAGCGGTTACCGCTGTGCGTGCGTCTTACCTCAGTCAGTGACGACAAGTCCTTTTATATATATAGACTAGTGGGTCCGGACGCGGCTACGCCCGCGAAAATATAAGCGTAAATAATTAAAATAAGTTAAAAAATAATAATAAGTGGAGATTTATTATTAGAAAAAATATCTGAGTAACCGAAATAAACAAACAAAAGAAGTAAAAGTAACTAAAGGAAATTCTTAATATTAGAAAAAGTACCTAAGTTTGCCGTGCGCGCGTACTAAACATTTTTCTATATTAAATAATTATTAATTTGTGCGAACAATATTAAATAAAATCCCAAATGATTAAAATTTCGATATTTTAAGTGTATAACATCGGTACAGATAACCGAACTGAGATAAATTAATTATAAGCAGCAAATAATTACATAAAAAATAATAGTAATTCAAAAATATATAAAAATTTACAAAATCATCAAAGACATCTGCCCGTTCGCGTCGGTCATACTATACCACTCGTAGGCTAGGTCATTTGGAATCAGTGACATCTTAATTATTTATTAGAATGTTATACAGTAAACTATAATTTCCATCTAGATGAAATGCTAAAAGTGACTATTATATTTATTTTCATAAGGATGCATATCAAATTATAGAAATCATCAAATTTTTGTTAATGTATACAAATCTATATCGGCGCGCGCCATGTATGCATTAAGCAAACTCACTTTGGGTGACGTTTTCTTAAAACAACAAACTTTGCAAGCCGTTGCTTAGCAACGCGTAGCGACGATTGTTATTAACATGGCGGAATAAATTGCTTGTCAAATTAATTATTTTAATATATTGGTATATATCGAAAATATTACAAATATGAGAAAAAAAAAGTATCCCATGTTCATCCCGAGACCCTCAAGTATCTCTCTCTATATGAGTATTTTATCACAATTAAATTAGCGGCTTGGCCTTGATTGCGTAAAAGACAGACAGACAGACAGACAAACAGACAGAGTTACTTTCGAATTTATAATATAGGTATGGATATGTCTCGTATATAATAATATATACAGGGTATCCCAGGAGTCAACTATAAGACGAAAATAGGTGATAGACCAAGTCGTGACAGCTATGAGAAAAATATAAAAAAAAATCTTGGTCATGTATTTTTCATATTATATTGATTTTAAAAAATATCGGAAAAACCGACACCCTGTGATGATTTTTCAAGTCCTAATACTACAAATACTACTCTTTCTTCATTTTTTTTTCTTTAATGTCAATCATGAATAATCCTTCTGTGAATTACAGTTTAAGATTTAAACATACCTGCATCAGTTTTCAATAAAATGTGGTGTTTTTGCCAAACACTAAATTTAAAATATTTACTACACCCAATTTTAACCGACTGTACTATAAAAAAAATTTAGTACACTGTTTTTGCAAATATCTTTAAAAATTTGCGCATATAATCTGGATTCCGAAATGGTACGATACTTGCTGGATTACTTCTTTGTTGAAGAGAGAAAAATCTAAATACACGATAATCGGGATGACGTTCAGCGTTTTGGTATCTTTTCCGATACATTCTTGCTGCAGTATTAGCGTTACATAACCATTCTTCATGAATGAAATACGTATTAGCAATGTGTCAAAGACAGAGTATATGGCCTGCGAGAGCCCAAACTGGAGCACTATCCTTATAAGTCCTGGACCAGCCCCTAAGTCGGAAAAGTTCAGGTAGAGTTTACTCACTTAGCCCAGGCAACACTTATCTGACCATGGAAATCGTGATCGATGTCTCCAGACTCGTGCATGACGGATCTAAGATACTAATATAATACTAATTAAATATTAAATTAAATCTTATTCTCTTCTCAACACTATAAAACATGGTTGCCTCTAAAATAACTGCTACCAGCAGCGGTTACCATCTTTCAGATTAACTTTTCCCATTCCAGTTGACTATGACAATAGACGACGGAATGCGCGGGCTACCTTATATTTACAGCAAAATATCACGAAATAGAGTTAAAGTCAATTAAGTTGTAAGTATCTATTTATTTTTTTCTAGGCAACCCAGGTGTAATCTATTCTACTATCATCTATCATTATAAAAAATAAATTCCATTATAAAACAGATACCTGCAGATTTATGGAATGGGATCTCGTACTATTTATTAGCAGATAGGAGTCTGTCACTAGCAGTTAGCGCCTCGTGGGAGCTTCGCGCGAGGTCGCACCTACGCACACGTACTTACATATATCTAGTCGAAATAGTTGATGCAGCAACAACTTATGTATTCGTAGCAATTAATGAATCACAATTAATATTAGAAATATCTGACTGACTTCAGTAAATAATTTTGTAAGTTGAATGTTACATATCTAATTGTGGTTCCATACACCTTTGCAAATAAATTATTTAAATATATACAATATATATACAATATATATACATATTTAAATTTAAAATGATTTTCCTTTACCTGATCTGGTTCGATAATAATTAATGTTTGTTTTGAAATCAGGCACCCACCCCCCCGACTGGAGACTGCTAACAACGGAGAATGCCTATTTCCATAATGAAGTGACGGCGTGTGGCACACGCAACAAGTATATTATATATGTTGTAGATAGTTAATATTCTTGTTTGTTGTACATTTTATGCTATGATGAAAAACTAATAAATAAACATGTATATGAATAAAACTTTTAGCACAATTTGAGGCCAATGAACACGTCACTATCTCCACAATAAATGGTCAAAGTTAACCAATTAAATATGTTTGACTGTTTGTTTAAATGTTATAATTAAAATAAAATTAAAATATAACATTCACACTGAAATTGCAAAACTGGGTAAATCCAAAAAGCTGGCCCGAGTACATAGATCAATCACTTGAATGGACCATAGCTTTTTTTAATTTTAAAGTGAAACAATAAAGTGTTCATTTTTATAAGAAAAAAGCAAAACGTAAGGGTTATACCTCTATATAACTTACTGAGCACGTCTAGCGAGTAGCGGGTGACGTGAACGAGGTGAGCGAGGCGAGCGAGGCGAGCGAGGCAGCCGAGGAGGGCCTACTACCGCTCGAGCCCGATATTTTGTGCAGAGCCAACACAGCTATACAGTAGTAAATAAAACAACGTCATGCTCAGCTACTGATCGGTGTTGACGAGGATATTCTGTTCGTGACTGGCGTCTTGAGACGACTTGACCCATCTCAAAACACACCATTACTACTGTGTTTTTGTCAACTAATTATTTCAGTAAAGTATACGACTTTGTACTTTTGAATTAACTTTAGCTTAAATAAATAATAACTTTTGAATATCCCGTCTTCGGTACTTCTAGCGAAGATGCGTGCATATTAATAACAATAGAGTACCTACTCTATCTTTGCATATATTGAGTTAATTTGCACACAACTTTAATTTATACAATAAATATAAAATGAATAACCAATGCAATATAAAATAAATGAGCATGCAATGACTGGGGGATAATTTTTAAATGTCTTTTAAATTCCAAGAGTTGTTCAACCAGAGACACCGAGTAATCATCAACTGTCCGCGATGTATGCGGGAGTGCCCAGAGATTGAAATCGCGTTATAAATTCCTTGCGTTTAAAGACATTTAAAAATGATGTTGTAAAATTACCGTGTTATAAAAAACAGAAATTATTTCCCCGCAAAATCTAGCTGCAAATACTGAAATACTCAAAGATCGAATGGAAATGAAGGCAAAATAAGAGTTTTGTGTGTTTGTTTGCGTGCTATTAACACTACAGACGTTGACACGTTGACATACGTTCTCAGCTTACAGACAACTAAAATGACGTCTTTTTCAATAAGACTCAAACACTAAATTGACGACAGATGTTGAACAATGGCACACTGTGTGTCATTTACGTACGATCCTTGAATGCAAAAATCAAGAATTGCATTAATTATACAAACTAAATCTAGAATGTCACACAAATATTTATTTTATATTCCAAAAGAAAATCTATATTTTAGAATAAAACATATTTTTTCATTTTCAATTAATTTGTAAAACACTGATTTATAGACTAAAAATTATACTTAAACTAAATTAAAGTTAAGCTGAAAGTATCGCCTGACAAATGAGCAACTTATAATTTTTTAAATGAAACTATTTAACTGGATTAATCGCGTCACTACGAATCGTGGACTACCCGTGACCACGGTGACCACGGATTACTGCAAACGTCGCGATTAATCCGGTTTAACAGTTTCAAAGTAATGCAAATGCAACGTCTCCATACTTACCGTATCCCTCGCCCTGCAAGAATAGGCGGAATGCCTCGGACACTTTGCCAGGCTGTTCCTCCAACACCATGGCGGCATCGGAGATCTAGAATAATTCATTAGGTCAACAGCTGAGCGGAGAGTTACTTGTGTCGCTTCAGTCACATCCTATTGTAGTAGTTTTTGAATTCTATGGTGAATTTTTGCATTTGTCAATGTCGGTTATTATATTACTATTATATTATTTATAAATTAGTAAGTAAGATCCGACATCAGAAGTCGATATACCAGGTCACTTGGAACGTTACCCGTGTCCTACAGAACTGATAGCTGCTTCTACTCTACCAACATATCTCTTTCTCTTCTATTCTCGAATGTATAATGTTCTCCAAAAGGAACTTTATACTGAGACATTTTATGAAAATACCAATTGACTTTTTTTACTTATTTATAAAGTAATAAGTATTTATTATAAGTTGGACATTTTGAGGTTGGAGGTTACATAAGAATGTCAGGAGTTGCTAACGATTTAATAGCAGTATAGCAGTTCGCATAGCAGTCTTGTGTAACCACCCAATTTTAGTGGCATTGTAGACACAAAGAATTTTGTTACAGTTCTAGACGTGTTTTAGATGAATGCTTTCTTTGTTACTTAATTACCCAACATCGCTGACAATGTTAACGGAATAATCAAGTACATTTTTTAATTAAAATACATTTATGCTATTTATTAAACTAAGATTTTTATGTAACTCGACGATTCAAAAGTGCTCGAAATTGCCTAATTATGTAAAGAATATTTTGATTTTGAATACTTTACTCCTAACCTCAGATAGATACTAAATTAGTTGTTAGTAAGTAAGAGATAATTTTACAGTTGATTTTTTAGCAGCTTCATGCTTATTTCCGTATACCGCAGGATAGGCAGAGAGAACCTAGTGTCCGACACTCCGACACTCCGTTCTGCATTTTGGCCCAAATTCGAGACACTATATGAATTCAACTCCGCGCTTACTTTTGCGAGAGAAAATCAAAATAATCAATTACTCCGATTGCGAATTGAAGCAAAACCCCCAGAGCCACGATAAAAAAAGATTGACAATCTACCTTCATCCAAGTGGAATTAGACGGGCAGAGGCGAGCATTGAGGGCCACAGTCTGGTCCACATGTGGGGATAACGCGGCTGTCAAGTTAAGGACCGGGGCTCGAATGGTGGCGCCCTCCCGCGCGATACCAAGGTCACTGCGGCGGGCGTAGCTCTCGATGAACATGGCCAAGTTCCCAGGATTCACGTGCCGGTGGAAGTAAGTCCGGTACATTTGGGCCAAGTCCGGGTTGCGCTCCTCCGGGCACTACGCAAGAAGCACCCTTGGTTGCTTTTATACTATATAGAGCTATGCTATGACTAGCAACATTCATATTGGCAATTAGTACTGTAAAATTGTTCGACAAGCAGAAATGATTAAACAACAAAATGGTGCGCAGACAGCCAAGTGCGTCAATGCAAAATTAATCATAAAAATACAATTTCTCACTTCAACGCACGCCTTTTAATGAGTTCATATTAAAAGTCCAATTAGTTTCATTTCACAATTCGCTTTCGCCAGATATTTGATAAAAGTTATGTCCTTTATAAAATCTTATTTCGTGTACCAAATAATATATTATCATATATCATACAATAGTGTCTAACAATGAAGCGCTATTTCAGTTTCTAATCAGATCTGCTGCCAAAATAGCAATTTGCATCAGGTTTGCATTCGCGGTGCAGACTGTTGAGACTGGTGTTGACCAGTGCAGGTAATAATAGTAGTAACGCGATGCCATCTAATGAATATATTTGTTTACTTTAAGTAGGACAATATGTATAAGTGCAGTGGAAAAGATTAATTATATATTATAATATTCCAAATGACGACAGACAGACAGACACGATATAAAAGAAACAAAAAGTAAAGTTGCCAATAAAGCGTCGATGGAGTAGTTGTTGTTACTTGATAAATAATAGAATCAATAATAAACATCAATAATTCCCTTACTTACCCATTACTACCCTTAGTAATAAGCTTGAAAATCTAGAAAACAACTTAGAACTTAAAAATGTTAAATTCGCTTTAGCCTAATTGTTATAAGTCCAGGTGTTAGATACTTACTCGTCCGAAATGGTACCACATCAAATAATCAACTGTAGTGAGGGTCATCCCGCGGGAGCGCAGGGAGCGGGAGCTCATCTTGTGTGAGGCCCATTCGAACCATCCAGACTGGGTGGACGAGCAGTTTATCAGGGTCAACGCATCCACCTGTCACGAACAAAGAAACAATAAAGAAATATAGAAAGAAACAAAAGAAATTTAAAAATTAGAGACGCGCTTAGCCTCGCCTGCTTATTACCCTTAGAGGTAAATTCTAATAAACCATGAAACACGTGTTCAATGAAATATTTTTAAGAGTCTCAATTTCAAATTTTATAAAAATCAGTAGCGATTTTAAAATTTTTGATACAAACTTTCAACCCCTTATTTGCACTCCAAGGGGATAAATTAAAATTAACTACGAAACATGTATTCAATGAAATATTTTTAAGAGTCTAAGTTTCAAATGTTATAAAAATCGGTGGCAATTTAAAGATTTTTTCAAACTAACTTTCAACCCCTTCTTTGCACCCCTAGGGAGTAAATTCTAAAAAACCGTGAAACACGTGTTCAATTAAATATTTTTAAGAGTCTGAATTTACAATTTTATAAAAATCGGTGCCGTTTTAATTTTTTTTCCATACAAACTTTCAACCCCTATTTCACCCCTTTAGGATGAAAATTTTTAAAATCCTTTCTTAGAAGATGTCCAGATTACGGCTGTACGTGCGTCTTACCTCAGTCAGTGAGGACAAGTCCTTTTATATATATACTAGCTGACGCGCGCAGCTTCGCTTGCTTATTTAGGGGTTCAATGAAATATTTTTAAGAGAATTTGAAATTTAGAATTTTATAAAAATCGATGGTGATTTAAGAATTTTTCCATACAAACTTTCAACCCGTTATTTTCCCTTTAGGGGGAGAATTCTAGAAAACGATGAAACACATATTCAATTAAATACTTTTAAAAATCTAAATTTCAAATTTTATGAGAATCGGTGCAAATTTTTTTTTTCCATACAAACTTTTAACCCCTATTTCACCCGTTTAGGGTTAAAATGTTTCAAAAGCTCTTCTCAGTGGATGTCCAGATTACGAAAGTAAACATCGGTCCAAATTCCACGTTTCTATCATCAGCAGTTACGGCTGTGCATGCGTCTTACCTCAGTCAGTGAGGACAAGTCCTTTTATATATATAGATATATATATATATATATAGATATATATATATATAGATATATATATATATATAGATATATATATATAGATATATATAGATATATATATATATATATATATATATATATAGATACATAGATATAGATAGATGAGATTGATATATTTTTTAGAATTCAGAACAGAAATTCTCTGACGATGTACCTAAGTGGTAAAGGAAATACAGGCATATTTTAGTTGGCAGTAGTTTGTAAGTTTACTTCAGCCAAGCCAAGCGGTGCCGCCAAGCCTCTTCGGGTTAACGAGCACATTTTATAAAAAGGTCTTTATGTGATAATTAATTTTCTATTATATTGTATTGTATGCAAAGAGACGTTGCTAGCAGCTACTACTACTACCAAACACTACACACTGCAGAGCGCCAAGCAATCACGATATTGATGACGATATACGATCATATAATAACTGTCATCACCTCACAGATTGGTGTTAATTATCCCAAATGTATAGGGTATAGCAGGGAAACATTATGTGTTGAGTGGCGTAACTTAACGCAAATGAAAATAGTGAATGTAATAAATTACTACTAGATATGGAGTAACGATTACAACTATAGTGTACACAGTCAGACTAAATAAGACATTCAGTTACCACACCTTCTCCGGGTTGCTGAGGGCGAACCTAGCGAGGATGTTGGCTCCGACACCGACACCGAACCCAATCAAGTTCTTGATACCGAAGTGTAGCAACACGAAGTTCAACTGGTTGGCCAACTCGTCCATGTTGGGGTAAACATAGCTGTAACAAAATCACATTTTTAGTAGATAGGTAGGCAGCTAAACTGTTAACATGCTAGATAAGTAAGTGTTACGACACTCCATTCCCCATTAAATGATGTAGGTACTAGTACACTGCAGTAAAGTATTCGAAAGGAATGGTATCTTTGTTGAATTTGTTTAATTATTTTTCCTTTCAAATACGATGTATTTATAAAAAATAATTGAATAAAAATCTTTCCATTACTACAAAAAAGTCACTGATTTTTTTTTTAAATAATTATTTTCTTCAATTTATTTACCGTCACGCACATAAAAACACGTAAGTTTACACACGTTTTTACGGGCGAAGAAAGATACATCTAAGTGATACCCGGGGCCCGGGGCCTTCATTGTAGTAGCAGCTAGAGTTGCGTAACACTGCGCCACTCGCCATTCCGCCGTACCGCTTTATTTGCGGGATACAGCGTGGATGCACCTAACAGTTCAAAGCGACAACTCCCGATATAACGTTGGTTTATTGCCTGAAGTGGTAAAAGTGTTAAATAATGTAATAATATTAAAATGTAAACAGCAACAGTAATTAAATAATAAACATATTAGGTAGGTATAGGATATAAAACAAGTAGTGGGTTCCCGCCGCGGCGCGCCGTCCCGAAGCACACTATCGAGCGGTTGCGTAACACTGCGGCACCGACGCGGCCACTTCGTAGCAAACCAGGCTCAGAGAGCTAGCGTCTGACTTGACGAGAGACCGTAGCGTAGGTTCAAATTCAAATAATTTACCAACTTCACTAAAATATCTCGGACTTGAGAAGGACAATGGTATCTCTGAAATAGGCTGGAGTTCAATTATTACTAAAAAGATTTTTTTCTTCGCTCTGGTGTCAAGGCAAAGCGGGGCGTTGAGTTCCCTGCTGTGTGCGGGATACATTCAAGTGTTACCGATAATTATAAATGTATTGTTACCGTAAATACGGATACACTGAATACACTACTACTAATATACCAATAACTGGCCACTTCTGACTAATGTAAGATCCGGGAAACATCCCTTACAGGTACGATATATTTTGACACACACTTTTCTGTTGTTTTTCTGTATATGTGTGTTTTTGTTTTTTTTTTTTTGTGTCGCATATAAGGTGTCGTATTAAGGCTGCTAGAGACCAATTGACCATAGCCACTATAAAGGACCCTAAAGGACCCTTTTCCGAACTTTGGCGTTTTGTTACAGACTAAAAGTAGAAAAAGTTCAGGTATCTTAGATCCGTCATGCACGAGTCTGGAGGCATCGATCATTATCTCCATGGTCGGATAAGCGTTGCCTGGGCTAAGTGGCTGGAGGTCACTGGTGTGGTCTGTGATCGCAGGATACCGTCCAAACCTTTTCCGATTTAGGGGCTGGCCCAGGACTTATAAGTATAGTGCTCGAGTCCGGGCTCTCGCAGGCCATATACTCGGTCTTTGACACATTGCCAATATGCATTTCATTCATGGAGAATAGTTATGTAATGCTAATGCTGCAGCTAGAATGTATCGGAAAAGATACCAAAACGTTGAACGTCATCCGGATTATCGTGTATTTCGATTTTTCTCTCTTCAACAAAGAAGTAATCCAGCAAGTATCGTACCATTTCGGAATGCAGATTAAATGCGCCAACTTTTAAAGTTACTTGCAAAAACAGTGTAGTACATTTTTTTTACAGTACAGTCGGTTAAAGTTGGGTGTACTAAATATTTTGAATTTAATGTTTGGCAAAACACGGCATTTTATTGAACACCGATGCAGGTATGTTTCAATCTTAAACTGTAATTCACAGAATGAACTCATGATTACATTACAGAAAAAAAATGAAAAAAGAGTAATATTTGTATTCTTAGGACTTGAAAAATCATCACAGGGTATCGGTTTTTCCGATATTTTTTTAAATCAATATAATATGAAAAATACATGTCACAGATGTTTTAATATTTTTCTCATAACTGTCACGACTTGGTCTATCACCTGTTTTCGTTTTATCGTTGACTCCTGGGACACCCTGTATATAATGGTATATTGTATTATATATTTATATATATGTATATTTATATATAAATACCCTAAAAATAGAGAGCTTTGTTGAATACGCACTATGCATTTGAAAGTTAATCGTTGTTTTGTTGTAGCTTGCAGTGGGGTCGGAAGAAAGTAAACTAGAGTTAAGACACTCCTTTCTTCTCAGTTCTTCTTACACCGCCCGATTTATGAGACGGAGAGAGTGTTGGGGGGTGGTGGGGGTGGTACTCGACACCACGAAGGTCGTAGTTAATTAAGACTGCGCCTCGACTGCGAAGTTACAATCCTTAGGTTATAATTATTTTAACAACCCTAGGCGCCAACTTCATCGGTTACAAATAAAGTTTCAGATAGCAATCTAATAATTAACGCTATCGTCACCATCAAACTCACTCACAAACAAATTGTTGACGGAGCGGTAGAAACGCAAGCAATATATTTTGCCTTTCTACTTGCTTGAAAACAATATTTAAAATAACCCAAGCATAAATTATTCTTGAAATAAGTATTTTTTATATTTTGGACAGAACTCCCTAACTCGGTCTTAGTAGACTGGTTAGTACTAGTGCATAGAAGTCAGGTCAGGTTGCTGGATGCTGGTTGTTACAACACAGCGGGTTGTTGTCTGTCACGCTTATCTCCGACTTACTTAAAACTTTCACCAATTGCTTTGTTTTAAGTCAACTTAACATCTAAAGTCTGTTTCATCAAAATCGGCTTATAAAAAAAGTTATAGTCATTTGAATGAACTCAAGGCATGAGTTTGCCTGCAAATATATAGCAATCCATATCTTTAAATCTGTATACGTTTGTGATAAATCCACATTTTTAACCGGGTTTCAAAACAAGGAGAAGGTTCTTAATTAAATATTTTCGATTCGATATTCGATTCATTTATTCGATTAATTATTTTGGATTTCGATATTGGATTATTCGAATCGTGTGTGCTATGTTTTGTAATATGCAATCATTACAGTTATTTTACAAACAATATTATAAATGCTTACCCAAATCAATAATTTACCATTTTAGGCTGTTTCTGAACGAGCAAATTAAATTATTCATTGACATTTTGATGTCTGTCAAATGTGTTGACATTTGACTGTCAGTCAATTCTGTTTATTAAATGAATAATCATGTAGATCACGCGGGCGAAGCCGCAGGCGGGCCTTTTTTACTAAAACATAAGTGAACGCTATACAAAATTAATTACTTTACACGAAAGAAACTTACTTACTCCATGAAAACTAAAAAAAAATGGGACAAGTTTCGACAACTGCGTCGCGGTGTAAGTAAATAGCTTACTGACATTGTTTATTCAGGCCGATAGCCTCACGCACCTCCCTTAACAAAGAAGGCACAGGCAGAAATGGAGAAACAACTGTTATACTATAGATGCCCTTGAGACCTTGGCACCCTTCCCGGTTCCCTTTGCCTACTCTTCTCTATGCGGTATTATAAAATCTAAACGTTTCCCTCAATGGTTATTGAACCTTGAACTAACTGAACTGCCGCCCGGCACGAGCCCACCAGTACATAATACGTATATACATATTTTATGTATACTCTTTCTGGGTTGTCACTTAGCAACGGCGCCGTGTCAACATTTCATTTGCATCGATTGAAACTGCTCATTGCTTTTATTGTGGACTCACGCTAAAATGGATGGTGGTAAGACGTGCGGACTAGACACAATGTAGCAATGTAGCGTTTAGCTTCACCCAACAGGATGTGTTGACAACAGCAATGAATAAAAAATGAAGAAACAACAGCCTATAATTCATCAGACTTCTGACACAACGTCTGTCAAAGTTAAAAAGAAAGAAATTTAGCTATGGCAATGCTTATAAAATTACACACTCAACCGAACGTCAAAGAAGCCACGAAATGAAGCTCCTGATCAAGAGAAGGAAATAGCTGATTCATTCACATACGCACATACACCTACTCACACATACACACACACACAATATGTTATACTTGACGTGATAATTACACTTTGTTTCATCGATCAATAATTATATAAGTCTAGTTTCTTTTTTCTTTTTTGTTTTGATAATTAAGTGATTCAAATGTCTAAATGAATGTCGTTATTAAAATTGTAAAGGGGCAAAGACGCTGGTGGCTGTGACACAGTTTATACTAGTACGGCTACCAACGCACTCCTCTTCACTTAAGAGGCAATTTGTAAAAATTAAGTTGATTTGAATAAATATTTATATATTATTATTTATTTCATTGAATAAAGACATCAAAGACTCTATAAAAAAAGTTGATAATTGACTCAATCCCAAAAAGACTGAAAAGTGAAACAATAGCAAAAAGTTCGTCGCCCAAACCAGCAGCTTTCTTCGGGCCTATCAAATTCAAAAGGAAAATTAATAATAAACCATTATCCCCCGTTTCTATAGAACCTAAAATTCAAACAGAAAATGGCAAGTTTATACCATCAATGTACGCGAGTGAACTGATTAAAAAATATGAAAAAAGAAACAAATTGGCGGAAGACGTTGCAGAAGATATTTGGACCAAATTGGAAAAAGAATTAAAGGGGTATCCATATCAGCTTTTGGACCAAAAGTTTCACTGCTTTCCCCACTCCGGGGAGGAGCCTAGAAAAGGTGGCCTAAACAAAGTTCGTCTCAGTCGACTAACCGCGATCGCCCGGTCACCATCTTAATGCGGTCGAAAGAAACAAAAATATACGAAACCTATTAATATAGCTTATATGTTTTATTTTATACAAAAAAAAAACAAATACACCTGACTTACCCACTTACATAAAAAAAATATTATAAATAAATAATAGCAATAACAATAGCTTATCTCGATTTTTTCTATTATTCGTACTTAGAGGTACCCACTGGCTGTGGATAGCCAGAGCCAGATCTCCAGAGCAGTAAGAGGATTTGTTGCATTTGTGCTTCGTAAGATAAGCCAGCCTGAAAGCCTGAAATTGTTACTGAACATATTAGTCAGTGTAAAGCTATAGAGCTAGAAATTGTACAAATATTAAAATGTAGGAAGAAATTCACTTTCTATATTTAGATTTCAAAGACGAACAAGAGCAAGCTTTTACATAAAAATGAAAGTTAGACAGCTTAGAAGTATAAAAAGATGTCACTCTTGCAGCTTTATCTATTGTAAGAGCAATAGAACATTGTCATTTTTTAATTTGGCACAAGGCCGATTATATGATGATCTTTTGATCGGTTAATTAAAACTAGAAGATCCACGCGGCTCCGCCCGCTTTAACTATACGAATTCAATATATTTGTCAAATTATTTTCAATAAGATCGCAATGCCAAAGGTATTTATTAAATTTATTTTGATAAGGATGAATACAAAATTATGGAAAATATATTAATAATAACCAGATATATTTTAATATATTAAAATATAACAATATTTTTGGAGAACATTGTTTGCACATAATGCATCATAAAGCTTCATCTCAAGACAAGCAACTATCTCTATATGAAATTATATCACAATCGGCTCGGCAGTTTGGCCCTGATTACGTCACCAACAGAGTTAGGCCTACATCGCGACATCTCATATATTGAATGAGTCCTTAGCGGTTGTAAACGAAATGTTTACTGGAAAACTGATATCGCATCAAGGGGACAGATCTGACGCCACTGGATTTTTTTCTCTGGGGGTAACCGACGACAATTGACTAGCTCAAGAACAACATTTGCGAGGAAATGTCCGCTATCCCACGAGCGATGTGCCAGCTAGTTTTTACGAATTTGAGGTTCAGATTCGAGGAGTGTGTACGTTTGATTAGTATACATCTCAGTAATGTTTAAAAAAATAAAATTCCCATGTGTTTACTTTATTATAAACTAGCGCCCGCCCGCGGCTTCGCCTGCGTGAACTATAAGTGACGCCCATGCAAAATTTGAGATTCCTAGCATTTGCAGTAACGAAGTTTCATACAAACTTTCAACCCCAAAAACAACCCCTTAGAAATCGAATATTACAAATTCCCGTCTTAGGGAGTACCTACGTCCTATAAATAACTCCTATGCAAAATTTGAGATTCCTAGCACTTGTAGTTTCTGAGATTTCGTGATGAGTGAGTGACCTTTAGATTTTGTATATATGGATAGATAAAGATTATCTTTCCTAAGCCTTGTAGTTTTTTTCTATGACGTGCCGTCTCACTATAACAACGTCAACAGACATGTACATACTGTCACTACAGCCTAGCACTGATCATCTCGAGAGCGAGCAAATAATATACTCGTCGTAACTATGACTTTATTTACATTGAATGTGGGTGTACTCGTATTAACGCAATCGGCGGTCGGCTCTGCCGCGTATTTGTGGAAATAATTGATCTTTTCTCTTATCTCTTAGTGTGTCACGCGTGTCACGTGTGTTACGTATAGATTATTAATGGAACTAATGGTGACATGTGTGTGTAGTAAGTGTAAGCGATTGTTTTAGGTTCGATTCCCACGCATAGCTTCAACGGTCAATTATCCTGGAAACAGGTTTACAGGGTTCAGTAGCAGCAGCGCGGCTGTCTGTATGATCTATAACGCTCGTCAGCGGCACGCGACTCTCTCTGCCTACCCTTCTATACACAATATTATTATATATTTTATTAAATTTATTATTCCCCACTTTACACCCCCAACCCTTTGCTACGCTTTACGTCCTATGCCTTAAGGTTGCCTGGAAGAGATCGCTGTTTTAGCGATAAGGCCGCCTCTTGTACATTTCTTTCTGATCTTGATTCCTTTTCTTGTGTTATATTTTTGGGTGTACAATAAAGAATATATTATTATTATTATTAATATTAGGTTGGTGTTGTTTTGGTCAAGAACCCATTCCGCTCCCCTGCAGTCGTTATACAATGAGGACTTGGGCGGCTTCGCCCGCTTGAACTATACGAAGATTTATTAAATATGGTTATTAAAATATTGTCAGTGTAGAGGGTGAATTCTAATAAGCCATATAACACGTGTTCAATGAAATATTTTTCAGAGTCTAAATTTCAAATCTTATAAATCTTAAAATCTTTTTCCATACAAATTTTCAACCCTTATTTTATCCCCTTATGAGTCGAATATTGCAAATTTCAGTGTTAGCAGGCACCTACGTCCTGTAAGTAACTCCTATGCGAAATTTCTGATTCCTAACACTTGTAGTTTCTCAGATTTCATGATGAGTGAGTGACGATTTTATATATGAAATAGGGGGTGGTTGCTCGGTGAATGTCTGTTCATGTTGACATGAGACACGAGGGTGTATTTTATACATATTATAATGTTTATGTATAGTTAGAGACGGGGTAAGATTTCAAACCAGATGGTGGCGCACATAAATAGACACAGCATGAGAGGCAACTAACCGCAGGTACGGCGTGTGGTGTAGGAAGTAGTACCTACCACAAAGGAGAGTCTACTCGTCTACTCACTCGTCGGGGAGGGTGGGGGCTCCTTCTTCTTGGCCGGGCGCGTTCACGTGGTACACGCAGAAGTTCTCGAGCAGGGCGCGCATGTCCACGTAGTTGAAGAACGGCTGGAAGCTGGTATCTGTGGAATATTAAATATTATTAGTTGTACCGAATTTTTCTACACAATTGCTTAGATTTAAGTTTAAGTTTGTAGGATAAATTTATAAAATAAATAAATATAATAGCCTATTCGAATATTGTACAGTTGTATGGATGCCTCACTACGCTACCCATGCTGTTGGTGTGCCTAAATAAATAAATAAATAGTGACGCAACAGTTTTCTCACTTTTGAACGTATACCAATCGAGTTAAAGGGACGCTGTATAGGATTGAACCCTTGCTTATAGAGTCGGCAGTTACATATTTGTTTATTATGACACTGTTTTATACTATAGCCTATTCAGGGACCCGAAGGTTACTTTCGGTCATTAGCTGCAATACGCTGAGAGCACTGTACTGTAGCAAGTTATGAAACGCTTTCAGATTTTCTTTTCTGACTGCGCGACGCAAAGAAATCATTCGCCATATTGTCAAAATGAAAAAACAAAACCGAACTACGTCAACTTGAATGTACGGGGATATCCCTGCAACATATAAGCCGATACGGTATACGATACATATTTAGCACGAACGTCGCGTCGTAAGAAAGCAGAGATATTGTATGGATTATATGGGACTCTGTGCTCCTCATCGACCGCCACTGGCCGCGAGACACAGGGAGAACAGTCGCGGAGTCAAGGGTGCCCCTCCACTGCCTAGTAAAACAATTATGTAAAGAATTTCAATACATACTGATAATATCTATAGCAATTAACTGTGGAGGTAATACCATATATAAAAGCATATAGCGGGCTTGGCCTCTGCGATCAAATGTCTATAATCTAGATAGTTGTGTCCAATCTGTCTGACCGCAGTACAGGCGTGAGCTGGGTTACTGTACAAGGAAACGATTACCGCCATAAAATCTATCGGTTCCTGGATCCAATATAAAAACCCATTTTCAATTAGAACTATTCCTCATCCCCAGTTCTGATGACGTTTTTTTAAATATTTTTTAAGTGCCCCTCTGTCCATTTCAGTCAAAAATACTAAATGTACAGACCTAATATTTTTACTGTTTTATTATATAAGAGATTAGTCACATACAAAATATGACGACGTCAATTTTTGGTATAAAAAATTGGTTAATTAGATGCTGTAAACTTTAGATAGGCAGAGAGAACCTAATATTGAGACATTCGGTTCCTCACGCACTGCACAATTTACAGGATCTTCCGGAAAAAAACTATCTCTTTGCCTACTTTTGAAAAATATAAGTGACTTGCGTGAATGAGTGAGCTATTCATTTACATAAGCAACTATCTCGTCACATATGTTACGAGACGCTTTGTTTGTTGGGTACAACTGCTTGAAGCCAGGAAGCCAGGTCCCCCCAAACGTATATATCTATATATATAAAAGGACTTGTCCTCACTGACTGAGGTAAGACGCACGCACAGCCGTAACCGCTGTGCGTGGAAATGTGAGATTTGTTTGCTTTTATAATCTGGACATCCACTAAGAAGGGATTTTGAAAAATTTTAACCCTAAAGGGGTGAAATAGGGGTTGAAAGTTTGTATGGAAAAAAAATTAAATCGGCACCGATTTTTATAAAATTTGAAATTTAGATTTTTAAAAATATTTAATTGAATACGTGTTTCATCGTTTTCTAGAATTCTCCCCCTAAGGGTGCAAATAAGGGGTTGAAAGTTTGTATGGAAAAAGTCTTAAATTGCCACCGATTTTTATAAAATTTGATATTTAGACTCTTAACAATATTTCATTGAACACATGTTTCGTGGTTTATTCGAATTCACCCCTAAATACGCAAGCGAAGCTGCGCGCGTCCGCTATATATATATATATATATATATGTACACCGGTCGTGGCGTAGCGGCACAAGGCTTATAATAATAGAAAGACATCATTAAGTCTTAAAAACGCTTCCATTTTTATCGCTCTATTAAACCACGATACCTAGGGAGCATCGATCAACATTGCATGTACCTACTATATACCTATTATATTTATTTTTTTTATGGAAAAAGGTCAAGGCAAACGAGCGTTCGGGTCACCTGATGGCGATCACCGCCCTCCACGGTGTTTTGAAGGTACCCATATCGTACCGACCACAGTTCGGTGGTGATCGTGATGGTGTAAACCGCACAGTAGTGGAGTGCCACGTATCCAGGGTTACCTATTGTAGTGTGGTGTATACGCTAACATATTACTATCTGGGTGAAATACATGTTAGCCCAAGCAAGGCCCAGCGCCGTGACAGCTGACTGGAGGACCAGCACGGAAAGTGTCATAATAGTAGATCAGATATGTTTACTCTGTATCTGCGGGATATAGAGTAAAGTGTTTTCTCTCCCTGAATTCCGCAAACAGTTCGTTCTCCGACTCCATCTGAAATCGAGCCATTGCTTGTTGATGAATGGCAGAAGTCTACGATGCACTTTGAAGACAAAGACCAGAGCCATAGGGGTTCGTAGTTACTTGAAAACAAGTATTTTTTTAATGAGATGATATGAGAAATTATAAGTAGTTTATCTAAATTGGCCAAATCGTACAATAAACAATGTATCCTATATCTTATAAAACAAAGTCGCTTTTCGTGTCTGTCTGTTGTTTCTAACTCTTCTTCTCCTAAACCACCCAATACATTTTGATGCGGTTTTCACCATTAGGTCGAGTATTTTTCGTAGAAGGTTTATATATAGTTTATTATTTGTACATTCTTATGTAAATTAACATAAATACGATATATATGTATAAAGTGCTACCCGTTGAGACACTTTCGCGCATGCGCTGCTTTAATGGTAAGTACTACATGAAAAAAATGTACTGGAGTATTGTTCCTCTTAATAAGATGTACAAAAAAGTCCGCGACGGCATATTCGTGTCTTTTAAGAATAACGTGTAGTGATCATTTTTCTGTCTAAAAATAATAATTTCAATATATTTTTTATTGTGAGTCATATTTTTCCATAATGGTATTAATCCTTATTAATTTTCTACTTACTACTTACTTTATTAATTTTCTACGTTAAACGAAGATAAAATTTGCTTTTTACAATATTTCGAATTTGCGAATAGTTTTACAGAAAAACACATTTAATTGTTGACACTTCCCGCCGTTGACACATCAGCTGTATGTTACTCAAGTTTCACTTATCCCTTACTAGTATATCTCACTGCATATCCCACCCTTACTAGCATTACTCAGCATATAAATAAGTACATTAGTTACGTTGGCCATTTAATATAGATCAAAACTGTCTTTTACTGTTTTTCATTTTAATAAGTACTTTAGAAGTTGTTACAATATCAAAAAATCCTTGCTGCGAAACGGCTCGCCACTCGCCATGCGACCGCCGCGTCCGCCTGCCTTACACGCATCGGTGGTTTAGTGGTAGAATGCTCGCCTGCCACGCGGGCGGCCCGGGTTCGCCGGCCCGCCGCCGCATATTCCCGGCCGATGCATTCTATTTAATTTTCCTCACAGGCAGCCACGTAATGCTTGCTTTTACAGGACAGAATACCCTCTTCAGCATTAACCACAAGCTCGAAAAACAACCCGCCTGCCTCTATAGCAACGAAGATTTAGAAGCGTTTGCACGTATTGGATAATTGGAGTTGAATGTATTATTTCAGCGCGATATATTTGGTTTCATATTTTTTGTAGTAGTTATTAGTAGGTAGGTTTTTGTTTATAATTTCTTCCCTTTAAAAATAGTCATTTAACTATCTAAAAATAGTCATTTAAATATATTTTAATAAGTACTTGAAAAGATTAATAGCACAGATTTAAAAATACGATACCTACTAAAAAATCCTTGCTGTGTAAAACAATTGGAAAATCCTTATACCCTGAGATCCGGCCGTTGAATCCTGCATAAACGAGTTTTCTTAATTAAACCTATATTAATGAATAATACATGATTAGTAGAACAGATTACACCTGGGTTGCCTGGAAGAATCCTGCCGCAATCATCTTTAATTACATTTTTTCGTAACTCGTTTTTGGAGAAAATTGCACCCATACGTTTTTTATATGAATCGCACATCATTTGAAAGATAATCGCATAAGGAATTGGAAAATTAAGGGTTGTCAGCTCTCAGTCTGCCGCAAGTCTAGGGTTGCCTGGTTTAAACATATCACTAAATGTTAATAATTTGAACTCATGTGTTTTTTTAATGAATTATATATCAAATTAAAGCTTATTTTTTTCTGAACACTATAAAACAGGGTTGCCTGGAAAATTCCTGCCGCAAACAGGGGTTGCCAGCGTTTGAAATATTTTATTCCGGTTCCGTTTGACTATGAGAATAGACGATGAAATGCGCGGTCTGCCTTATGTTTTAAAGTAAAATATTATATAATAGAAGGTCAATCTTAAAATCAATGTTTATTCTAATTGTTCACCTGTTAAATGATGATTTTAACCATATTAAGTACACGCAAAAAACTATTTAAAGATGAAATCATTCTTATTTTTCAAGTAAAATAATAATCCATAATATTGAGTCTTCGCAAAATATATTTTATAAATAATAATATTTAGTTAAATAACCCTTTTAAAACAACTAAATTATCTAATTAAGTAAATGTTTACAAATATCGATCTACTATAAGGTATTAATTACAACATGTTTCCTTAATATAATGAGAGGTGACAATTTTTGCGGATATTTTTATTATTAATTAAGAAAATATGGAAAATTACATTTCAATAAACAATCTCTCTCTCTCTCTTCGCCCTCCGCTTGTTTGATTTGACAACGCCGTCCGTATCCGTAGAAAGAACTATGGCGCCCATATTTTTGGTACGAATATTTACGTTTTTGCAAAGTAAATGAAAACTATTCAACTAATAAAAATTATTAAAAAATATAGATAAAAAATTGTCGCTAGCAAGAACTTGTCCGTCTATGCTGATAGTTTTTAAGGCATTTAGGTCTGAAAGAATTGTTCTTATAATTATAATAAAGCGTAATCACTCACTCAGTCTATTATATACTACGAAAATGCGGGTTGCATTAGGGTTTAATTAATTTTCACATTATCTTAAGTGCTGTGCAAACATACATTATATGGATAATCCAGTAGTAAAAGCGGGCGAAGCCGCAAGAGGGTCGCTAGTATTATTATAAGTATTAGTAGTCGACTCAGAAATGCCACTTTGGTCAACGTTGTAGTCGGTTCGCCCGCGCCATGCAAATATTAAACTCGCACCGTGGACAATGTGGTGGGGCCTAACAAGCAATGTCAGGGTATGCTGGCCATATCTCACGTTATATGGAGAGTAGGCCTCCTATTATTACTTATGTATTACCTCATATTTTCAAAACCGCTGTACGGTATCGTTAGTGAGAATCAAACCTACAGCCTGTCGAGTTTACATTCACTCGCTGATAACAAACATATTAATATAGATCTATACTTCTATACTAATATAATAAAGCGAAAGAGTTTGTTTGTTTGAACGCTAAGATCTCTGGATCTACTGGATCGATTTACTTTGTTTTTGTTTTGTATGAAAGCTGCATTCTTCAGAAGTGCTATAGGCTATATAATATTACATTACACATATGTACTAATAAATTAAAATACTTTCTAATTTGACATGCAATTTATTCTGCCATGTTAATAACAACCGTCGTTGCTAAGCACCGGTTTGCAAAGTTTCTTTGTAGTTTTAAGAAAACGTCACCCAAAATGAATTTATATTTTGATATTCATCCTTATAAAAATAAATATATTATATAATATTTAATAAATATTCTTATAGTTCAAGCAGGCGTAGCCGCGTCCGGGTCCACTAGTAATATATATATGTATACGTATATATAATATATATTTTTAGGGTTTTTAGTATCTTTTATGGTTCTGAGTATACGTGTATATAATAAAATTCCGCAGTGTATTCTTAGTTTGCCACTACCAAAATTTAAAATATCTGTAAAAAATATTCTAACAAGTAAAGCTTATTACACTGTTCAAGAATATTTAGAGGATAAACATGTATGGAATTAATGTCTATTGAATGTCAGGCAGGATAGCTGCCAGCTAATGTAATAGTAAAATATACCATTGACTTTGAAAAGAGCAACTGTTGAGTTTCTTGCCGGCTCTTCTCAGCAGAACTGCCTTCCGAACCGGTGGTAGCTTTTTGTTGACATGTACATTCGACGATTCAAAAGTGCTTTTATAGTTTATTTGAATAAAGAATATTTTGAATTTGAAATTTGAATTTTGTTTATTTGTTCTTATATTTGATTAATTTTATTTGAATCTTAAACTTGCTGATTAATTTGTTTTTATTTTATTAATTTATTTAATTTTTAATTGATTGTACCATTAATTTAATTTTAATAATTATTTATTATTAGTGTCTTTTACCTTAAATTATGAATATTATTAATTGTTTTTTTCGTACTTGTGTGACAAAATAGAATAAGTGAATAATTTATTAATGCATATATGAATCTGTTTTTTATCTTAATAATGTATAACTTGTGTGTAGCACGTGTAATTTATTATTTTTTGTGTTGTGTTTATTTTTAAGTTGTTATTTGTTGTTATCGTTAAATTTATTTTTGCATGTGGAGCCCACCAGTAAATAATTGAGCAATTAGAAATAATTTACTTTGTTTTTTCTTTAATGGCATGTAATAATTGTATCAATTGTTGGTGGGCCTTATAAATAAATAAATATAAAATGGAAAATTGCAATTCTTTATTAGTTCTGTCTGTAGTCAAGTAAATAAGTCTTTAATTTATAAATATATTTATATTTAGGCCATGGTACTCGCTATGGTACTGGGTATTTATAGAAGTGCTTGTTAAATGAAACTTAACTTTAAACTACTACACGAAGGTATCAGACCAAGAAATATATCGACAAGTTAGCTGAAGTGGATAAGTGGCAACTTATCTAACATCTCCAACCTTTTGAAGCTGAAGTACAAATTCTTACTTGTGAAGTGTCGTTTCTGGAGCATTTATGAAACTTTCAGAAATAATGTACTAGATATCTAAATGTACGAGATATATACTACTTTTTTATAAATGTATAAAAATTTGAACGTAGCAGGAATTGAACCAGCGTCTCTTAGAAACTTCAACGTTCAAGCGCTCTAAAGCGAGAGGACGTGTGATGACACCCACAATGCTCGTTACTGTACGTGGGTACTGGTTGCTAACCGACTAATATTGATTGGGGAACAAGTACGTCACAATGTAGCTTCATTTACCCTCAGAATGCAACAATACTACAACCTTTCTACAATATCGAAATTACTAAGCCTGTTTGTTTTACTTGGTGGTCCTACTTCAAAATTATAAAATGTTTGTGAAATTATTTCTTACTTTTAAGTTCGTTGTTAGAAGTCGGTTTGTCTTTAAAAAAATATTTATTTTACGATTTTAAGTGATGAGTAGATCTTAAAAGGATGCTTGTTAAATGAGTGATGGTGGTTGTCCGTTGTAAAATTTTACTTAATTAGGTGTTATTTTTGTGCAAACTAGCATTTTGGTATCACAAGAATATATACATAATAAATATTCGGGCGAATTAGAAACCTCTCCCTTTTTTGAAGTCGGTTGAAAATGAAAACATCCTCTTTTTTGAGGTTGGTTGAAAAGAAATGCAACGATGAGGAATCTCACAGCTAACATCAATTTTAACAATATTTTTACTGGTAACTGTTACAGTATAATTAAATTTTTACCAAAAAAACAAGCTTTCTCACTTTCGACCGGATTCCATAATCAGAACCTAACTAAACTTTCACCAAACTATCCGTGAAGTGTATTCTTTCAAATAAAAAAAGAATCATGGGAATCGGTTGGCGTGACATTAAGTTATTTGTCCATTTGTCGCAAACATACCGAATGCAAATTGTTTTGCAATTGGGATTTTCTCATAGATACCAGTCTTCAGAAATGGACAAAAATATTCAAATAAAAAAAATATCAAAATCGGTTCATCCAATCAAAAGTTATGAGGTACCTAACAAACAAAAAAAATACAGTCGAAGTGATACCTACCTCCTTTTCTTACAAAATGCGATACTTCTATAAAAGTTTAAAAGATTATGAAATGCGACGATAGATGCTATGTGCTTCACAATTTTATATTGTTTTCCACGTTGATACAACAAACTCTTCATTTCATCTGAATTATCTCTACTTTAAACAATCAAGACAAATATAATATAGCATTAAGCGATTAGCATCACAAAACGTATGAAAAAAGCACATTTCCATGGCAATTCTAAATTTTACCTATCTGTTACTGAGTGACTGACTGACAGAGCACAGGTCGCACCGGTCTATTGTTCATGCACTATGAAGGTAACTAACTACTTACAGTTCAATCCCATATCATGGTAGGTGATGATGGCAGGCTTGGCGCGGTCGCCCTGGATGGCCACCATGACGTCCCCGCGGTCCGTGTGGACCCTCACTTCCTGGCAGGCGGTGTCGCTGAACCGGCGAGCGTTTGGGAACTGGAGCTGGATGTTCTTCAGCTCGATGTCGTCCATGCTATCGATCGGCAGCAAGCTGTTGGGGATATTGGCGTTTCAGTCAGAGGAAGGTAGCTGAATTGACTAACATCGACTAAATAGTTATTAAATAGTTATTAGTAGTTATTAAATAGTTATTTATAGTTAATAATTCAAATTATCAATAAATGTATATAATGTAAAAAGTAAAGATTGAAAATAATATTTCGAAGCTATACAATATTGTAATTTCAGTAAATTTATTTGTATAATATTGTCAGGTCAGGTCTGTACTTGGAAGATATTTAAAAAAAGCATTATTGGGAACCTTTATTAACCTAATAGAACCGAAAACAACGATTTTTAAAATTTGGCTGTGCATTTGTTATCGCTAATCTCAGAATCGGCTTAACAGATTTAGATGCGGTTTTCACTGGATTCATTGGATTCTGGCAAGCTTGCGAAAACATATAGGGTTTACTTTATTACAATCGGTTCATAAATAAAAAAGTTATATCAATTTATAGTACTTAATTCGACAAAGACTTAAATTACTTGATGAGGCCATCGTGGCGCAGTGGCACAAGTTGGTGAATTTAAACACAACAGTTGTGGGCTACTCAACACGCAATGCTTCCAGTATTCGGCGGAAAGAGGGGAACAGAGTGTCCTAAAACTAGTTTCCCTTTGCGTAACCCTGCTATGTGCGGGTAACAAGGCAATGCGTGGCTTTGAGTTGAGAGAATTAAATATGAAACACAAATTAATTTCCAAAACACTTAAATTATGATTTCTTTAATGCGTTATGCAAACTAAGATAATTAATCAATTTTAGGGTTTTGTACCTCAGAAGGAAAAAAGCGGAACCCCTATAGGGTCACTTTTTTGTCCGCCTGTGAAGAACATTATACTTGTGATATCAGATATTCAGGATTACAGGTTTTTGCAGCACAGAAATTAAGCTTCTAATACAACGCTATCAAACGATATGAGCATTTATACATATTTTTTGCTTCATTTATAGTACTTCCCGTAGACTTAAGTTAATTTTATTTCCCAATCACAATCCTGAAATTGGTGCAGACTCCTCTGTTGAGGAGTCCGACTCGCGCTTGGACGGTTTTTTCTTAAATACACTTAAATAAACATTCGTATGTTGCAAGTGGGCGTACGTATAGCCGCACGGGGTCTATCCAATAAGTAAATTATTAAAGTAGACAAATACATATATCGTTGAAGCTGAAGTGGTGAAGAGTTACAGAGAGTGTTAGATGTAATGACCATAGAGGTTATATAAAGACGACTCTAATTACTGGCTGGCACTTTTTAAGGCTGTCAACGGCGAGTCAAGGCTGTCAATTGTTAGATAATTCCATTTAGTTGTTTAATAATAATCTATATATCTATTGTTGACGACATACCGAATGCACCATCCGCGTTCGTCTGTAATGAGACTGTATATCCCGCGTAAGTGTGGAGGTCGTGGCTTTTTGAATGTCAAGAACCTCTATAACCACGAGGTATGCAGTGTTAGAGAATATTTTCTCAAGATTGACGTGGATATGCACAAGGATGTGGTAACAGTTGACAAAGGCCTTACTCCTCTTTCCTTGGGCAAAGAGAACTGGCGTCGGCCTGTAGTATTTACTACTTCTGATCGCATGGCTATATGGAAGAGCAAGGAGCTGCATGGTAGATTCCATAGAGCCTTAGTGGGCCAGGACGTGGATACTGCTTCATCATTATCTTGGTTACAGTTTGGGGATCTTTTCGGAGAAACTGAAGGTTTTGTCTTTGCAATTATGGACGAAGTTATCAAGACACGGAACTACCAGAGACATATTATGAAAGATTATCGACATCTGCCGGGCGTGTCATCGACCTGGGGAGTCCCTCAGACATATTGTCTCTGGTTGTTCTCATCTTGCTAATGGTGAGTATTTGCATATACACAATCAAGTAGCCAAGATAATACACCAGCAACTTGCTCTTCAATATGGCCTTGTAGAATTGGAGGTGCCTTACTACAGGTACAATCCCATGTCAGTTCTTGAAAATAGGTTTGCTTTGCTCTACTGGGATCGGTCTATTATTACTGACAGGTATATTGTTGCCAATAGACCTGATATAGTACTAGTAGACCGAGTGGCGCGCCGCGCAGTGATTGTTGACGTTACTATCCCACATGATGAAAATCTCGTGAAGGCCGAAAAAGAATCTAAATATTTGGACCTAGCCCATGAGATTACCGCCATGTGGGATGTCAATGCGACTATCATTGTGCCGATAGTGGTTTCGGTTAACGGTTTAATAGCGAAAAGCCTCGACCAACACCTTAAGAGGCTATCGCTTAGCTGTTGGATCAAGAACCGGATACAGAAGGCAGTATTACTTGAGACGGCACGTATTGTGCGGAGGTTCCTCTCTCTGGAGCCCTAGCCACCGATGGCTTGGACCCTTGTCCCGCCCTCGGAAGAGTGGTTTTTTCTATATTTTTAAATGTATCTTTTTTTAATAATAATTTATATTTAAAAATGTAAAATTGATTCGCTAATTTAATAAAAGTATCTATATATATATAAAAGGACTTGTCCTCACTGACTGAGGTAAGACGCGCACAGCCGTAACCTCTGTGCGTAGAAACGTGAAATTTGGACCAAAGTTTACTTTCGTAATCTGGACATCCTCTAAGAAGGGATTTTGAAAAACGACCTAAGGGTGCAAATAAGGGGTTGAAAGTTTGTATAGGTTTTTTTTTTAAATCGTCACGAATTTTAATAAAATTTGAAATTTAGACTCTTAAAAATATTTCATTGAACACAGGTTTCATGGGTTATTAGAATTCACCCTTAAATACGCTAGCGAAGCTGCGCGCGTCCGCTATACTATATATATATATATATATATATATATATATATATATATATTGTTAGAAACTATTGGAAATATTAAATAAAGTGGGAAAGGTAATGAATTAAAACAAGGCTTCAAATAATTATTTAACAACCAAAGGGAATTATCTAGCAGTCTAATAACAATATCTGGTTCTAAAGAATCCATCGGGCAGAGTGACGTTAGCGATCCTTTTCTTTCAGTCGCCGTTGACAGCCCATAAAAGTGCCAGCCAGTAATTAGAGTTGTTCTTATATAACCTCTATGGTCATTATTTCTAATTATTTCTAACACGGCCTCTCCTGACATGGCAGCGTCCCGATGCCGTCCTCCGTTTCATTAGAAGGACCAACTTTGTCAGTATTAGTAGACCTCACATTATCAGTTTCGTTCTGACCTGTGATATGAAATGGAATTAGTTATTTCAATAAGTAACGAAACTAGTTGTCAGTTTATATCTGAAATCTGACCTTGAACATGTATCTTTGAACTTTCATATTAAACAATGACACAAGAATGAAAATCAAATACGCGTGGTAGGATTTACTTCAGATCTCTTTTCACGCAATCGGATACTAGATGCATTCTAGATACAAAATGAATTACAACGGTCTCTTGCGAGTCAATCCGACACCTACAAAGTAACCATTAACTCAGAAATAAAACAGACATAGTAGGATTTTGTGTCGGATCCTGTTCCCGCGCAACCGAATACTAAATGCATTAGAATTTACACCAATCTCTTGTGAGTCAATCTGACACCTACAGAGGTATACAGTAACTCAAAAAATGCAACACAAAATAATCTGTAGACTTTGGCGTCAGATCTCTTCTCACCCATGTGAGTCACTCTGACACTGCAGAAGTAAGACCGGACTTACTGGGTCTCTAGTCAACCTGGGCCCCACTGACGCAACCACATGCCTCCTTACTAACCTTTAGTTACTAACCTTTAGTTACTAATTAAAAATTACATGAGCACCATGTACAACAAAAACATGGTGAGTACACAAATAGTTTGATACATAGTCAAGAACAAATAGATACTAAATAGGAAAACTATCAATCAAAGAGAACAGCACATGTATCTGGTGCTCACTTTCCTCGCCATAATACCAGCCATGCATGTCATACCATGTACCTGGCAGCGGCTATTATTTTATTTTGACTCGGCCTAACCTGACCACGAGGAAAAGAATGTCTAATCTTTTCAGTTATTTGGTAAAGCACGTAAACTTAATCGATTTCGTCTCACTACGTGTCGACGTCATGAATATTGGGGTAAAATCGGAAACATAATATTGGTTAGATCTCACCGTGAAAGAGTTCACACTTCAAGCAACTGCTCAGCTATATTGCTCGACTGGTGCTTGTAGACCCACGGATAACGGCAACTCTGGTAACTGCGTTGGCGTTGTTTTTAGGTTGATGTCGATGGTGCAGGGGCACATTGTGCCGCACCCAGCACCAACGCGAAGTCTGACTTCGCGGCTTTATCTCGCGAAGTGTACTAGTAGGGGAGGGAGTTCGCGTACGGGTGTCTCCCTCTAGTTTTGCAACGTCAACTATCAGAAGACATTGCTATGTAACTCTACCCGATTACCCAAAAATATTGGAAAGATCAGGAATGGGATGGCTTAGTAACTAAGGCTTCTATCCCACTTCTGATGTTAGAAACTATTGGAAATATTAAATAAAGTGGGAAAGGTAATGAATTAAAACAAGACTTCAAATAATTATTTAACAACCAAAGGGAATTATCTAGCAGTCTAATAACAATATCTGGTTCTAAAGAATCCATCGGGCAGAGTGACGTTAGCGATCCTTTTCTTTCAGTCGCCGTTGACAGCCCATAAAAGTGCCAGCCAGTAATTAGAGTTGTTCCTATATAACCTCTATGGTCATTATTTCTAATTATTTCTAACAATATATATATTATTAGTAACTGTAAAGGCCCATGCGTCATATTTTTTTGGTAAATACTTATTTGTATAGTTCAAGTGGGCCAAGCCGCCCGGGGGTCCTGGCACCTGGAGCTTACGTTGCCTACATCTAATGACTGTTAAGTTTATAATGAAATACCATTTACCAAAACATGATTTTATTGCATGACATGATTTCAACACACTACATACTAGAGTGTGTGAGTGAGTACGCCCCACACTATATGTGAAGGTAGATGTCACACCGTGAGTGAATCGACCGCTTTCTCTGGCCCTGCGCCAGGACCAGGCCGGGACATTGGTGTTTAATGCTGTGCACCAACTAATTACATTTATATCCCGACATAAAATTTTTTGATAGAAAAACTTTCAACACTTCCACAAGCATTCGGTAACTTATCATACCAACAGCCAATGAAATCTTTCTTTACACCACAAATTGTTAAACTAGTGGAACTCACTTAAAAAATGTTTAATATAAGAAAATTAAAAGTAAAGAATAATTTTAACCTGTTATGGATATAGGTTAAACATCCATTACGTCGCTTTAATACTTGAAGAGTAGGACTCTAAAGGAGCGTAAGTGTGATGACCTCATTCCTGACACGGATTGCGCTTTTACCGTGTTCTACACATTAAGACTAAACCCATGGCCGTGCCCGTCGGCTACCAGTGAGTGCGACATGCGCGTGGGCTAGGCGTGAATTACGTTCTGGACGTAACAGTAATAGCGGTTAGTCAAGGTCGTCGCATAACATCTGAACCAAGTTTGCGTCGTAAATGCAGGCACCTTGAAATGCCTTAATGAAAACATTTCTCACAAACTCGTCTAGATATTCAACTAAAAAGATATGAATATACAAACTAGTTTATGCACGTTTATTATATCTTGTAAAAAAAGAACTTAGTTTTTACTTGAAAATTAGTGTCTTTTTGATATAGTACACTCATTTAAATAATATATACATTACTAGCGGCCCGCTCGCGGTTTTACCCGCGTGAACTATGTTATTATTAATTTCTGTCTCAATGACTACGTCCTAGTGACGTTTAAGCAAAATTTGAGACTCCTAGCATTTATAGTAACGAAGTTTCATACAAACTTTCGACCCCAAAAACAACCCCTTAGAAGTCGAATATTGCAAATTCCCGTCTTAGCGAACACCTACGTCCTATAAGTAACTCCTATGCAAAATTTCAGATTCCTAGCACTTGTAGTTTCTGAGATTTCGTGATGAGTGAGTGACTTTCGATTTTATATATATAGTTTTATACTTAGATTACAATGCAAATAAAATCGATCATATCCAAAAGATTTCTATAAAATGTTTTTAACAATAAAAAAATTAAAAGTCAGCTTCTCGCTGTATCCCGCACACAGCAGGGTAGGCAGAGGGAACCTAATGTAAAGACACTCCGTTCTCCACTTTCTGTCGAATTTTGGAGGCATTGCGTGTTGAGTGGCAGAACTCAACGCCGCGCTTTGCCTCGACACAGAAATGGAAATATAAGCGAAAATAAATATTTCATTTCCTCTATACTAATGGGGCTCGAACCCACAACCGTCGCGTTACAGCCACACCCTCGTGCCGCTGCGCCACGACGCCCTCAAAATTAAAAGTAATTACAAAAAATCTAGAATACTGAAATTAATATGAACAATTCATACTATCCCAGCAATTTTAGAGGTATCTCAAAATAGTACAATACCCACAAGAAGGAAAGAAAGAGGGCGTCATGAGCTGGAGCAATGAGACGGGCGGACGATGGCGATCTCAGAGCATTGTGAAGGGCGAAACTAGGCTAAAGCAAAGAACAAGATAAACTGAAAGGATATCCTCCTCGAACTCTATTCTAAATTCCATTTATTTATTTTCAATATGTGCAAGTGCGATGTAGAGTGCCCGTCTGAGGACCACACAAGAGCCGAACTTCACGAGAAGGGGATACAATCAAGTTAACGAGGCGGCGGAGGAGGTTAAGCACGGCGTTGAGTTCGGCCACTCATCGTGCAATATCTGCCGATAGCCGCCACCATAACACCTTTATAAATAACCTCAGTTCTGTTGATTAAGTAGACATGTTAGTCACGTGTGCATGTCACATCATTGTACAGTTGCTAGATTTTATCAGAAAATTACTTTGAAATGATCATTTACAAAACACCGTTAATGATTGCTTAGACGTGTTCCCTTGTCCGAATTGTTGACCAACACGCATTCTAATTAAAGAAGATTCGTGTATAAATATTATCTACAATTCAAATTTATTTCAATCATAAAAACCATTAAATGTTTGCTAAAATACATGTGTGTGTGTATGTGTGTGTGTGTGTGTGTGTGTTTGTGCCATATCAATAGTGCAAGTGCACAACTCGTTATATTATATGTCATTATAATAAGTGGAACCAAGATGGCTGGAAGACTGTCCACATCTAGAAATACCCAATGCGCAATTATTTTAACATAAGTTAAGAGTTTTTAAGCCGAATTTATGGGAATATGGCCACTCTTTGGCCAATTTATGAAATAATGCCGTGCCCATAAATATAAATAAAAAAATCAATAAACAAA
Organism: Heliconius melpomene rosina; assembly: GCF_056956725.1. Taxonomy (NCBI): domain Eukaryota; kingdom Metazoa; phylum Arthropoda; class Insecta; order Lepidoptera; family Nymphalidae; genus Heliconius; species Heliconius melpomene. The sequence continues at coordinate 14,833,564 of NC_140409.1, forward strand.
GTTTTAAATATAAAAAAAATATTTTAAGAAATGTGTGAAAACTAATTCACCACATTCACAGTTGCAGAAACATAAACTAAATAAGTTTATTAAAAACATACTACATACTATAATGTAGAGCAAATATTTCTATAACTACCATTCCCAAATAAACTTTCAAAATAACTTACCTCAGCAGAGCGGTTTCTTCAGAGTTAGCAGTTGGCATTTTTGCTAGGCTCTGATCTGCCTCCTCTAAACTCCTCTCTCTGAAATAGCGCATTGAGATATACAAAATGCATACTAGTAACTAAACATCCAAGCCTCATTTACATTGCAATATCTCTATACTACACTTATATAATAGTTAGTTTGTTATTCATGCTAGGTATGCATGCGGCAGTTAGAGAGTGCAAGCTCCCCATGATACATGGTGAAGTATAAGAATAAAAATTATAAATAACATATGTAACAGTGCAGTACTCACTCTGTCAAGGTGGTGGGCACATGGTTGAAAATTGGTTTAAGGCAACATTTAACCTTCGTTCTGAAGCAGGCTACTCTCTGGACACTCCTTTCATTTGATAATGTAAAACTTTCAAAGCCCTGCTCGAGGGGCGGGCAAGACCCACCTTTCAGCCATTCTTGCTCCATTCTAACTTAATATGGCATTAAAAACAAAAATAAATTAAATAAACATAAGAAAGTTAGTGCACTTTGTTAGAAAAAATCAAAATGAACAAAACGTTAGAACGACAAAGTTTAAATTGAATGTCCAACAAAAATAAGTTAGTTACGTGAACAACGTGCTGGACGTGCGGGTTAAAAAGCCAGTTTTAATTAATTTAAAAGTTAAATGATATAGTTAAGACGACTTACAGTTAGTTTGGTGAATGCTAGCAAGTAGTTTTAGCAGTAGTGGCTAGCGCCGGTCGTCGCCGTTTGCTGGAGCACTGAGACAATACACTACCGACGACGAGTGACGACTGAGGAGTGCCCCTGCCGCCCTGCCGGCCTGCCGGCCTGCCGCCGTACGTAGTACGCATGCGCGTACAAACACGTCAATTATTCTATTTAAACCCGGGAAGTGGATTTTAACCGCAAATAAACGAGGCGAGTCTATGAAAACTTTACATTTTCATACTATACTAAATATTCTAATCAAATGAAATGAACATTTTTCAATGCGTATGGAACTAGAACTGCTAAGTAACATACATACATAATATATTTAGTATTTAATAAATAAAACGCTGAAAACTTATGATATTTTGGTACTCACTTTCAAAATGGTTTGTTATTATTGAAAATGAAGTAACACTAGTGATCTAGTGTTGCCATCACAAACGCTTTGTAAGGTATTTGTCATTTATTATTTCATAAATATTAAATGTACGATATTTGTTATGGATATATTATGTTGTTAAAAGTAGAATGATGTTCAAAACTCATTAGACTTGTTTTAGAACAACAACAACAACATAGCATAACTTCACGCTTTGTCCCTAGCGGGGTAGTCAGAGAGAACGGAGCTACGGTCGCCAAACGCTGCGGTCTCTGCATACCTCTTTCACCTCGTCTACTGTCATCATCTTCTTCATACATGCCCTCCGGGGAATCCTCATGCTTTTAACGTAACAAGGGAGTAATAATAATATATTAAAATACAAACAATAATATATTAAATTATATTTATATTCTTTCAATAAAAAGACTTATTTTTACCACTAGCGCCATCCAGTGTAATTTTTGGTCTAACTAACGTTACAGTCATATACAAAATGTTTCGTGGATGCTCCACTATGAACAAAAAAATTTAAGATAAAAAATGTAGATGACGCTTATAATAAACTAGCGGGCCCGTGCGGCTACTCCTGCTTGAAATATACATATGTTTATTTAAAATAAATAAACGACGTTAAACGTTCGAGTAACTTGATATGGAATAAGAAGACGCTGAGCCGTCAGGCTTTCAGGCTCAGGTTTTACATACGACGGTTTTATTTCTTTCGATAAAAACACAACATTTAGGAATGCCAGTTGAAAAGCCAATGCAAAATCAAAGTAGTTTTTATCCACAGCAGACCAGAGAGTGCTGTTTGTTTGTTTGTATAATAAAATAGAAATGGCTTGAGCTCTTTATTGTGATCATTTGTGTTACCAGTATTATTAAAATGTCTTATGATACTTAAAATTTTTATTATTTAGTAAATATATTTTAATTTACTATTTGGCTGAAACTGACCACCTAACTGAACTCTACAAAGAAGAGGCTTGAACAAAATACTAATTTTGTCAAATCCTGAAAATATCGAAAATACCGGGAGCCCGGGCTTTTTCTGAAGTCGATATTGAAAATCCCAGTTTTGCTCGAATGGTCCTAGTTAAAACATAGATTATATATAGCCCTACAAATGTCTATCTATCATTGAGAACTTGTGGCTGCTTGAGGCTTGCTGCGCGGCTTGTCGTACGAGCAAATATTGTATGATGATGACTAATATGCATGAGTGCGCAAGCGCGTAATACAACTCCGCTCATGTACTTATTGCTGACCACTTTAAATGTACTAGTTTTTAATATAAATAAATAAATAATAATAAAAAAGTTCAAGAATACTATAGCATACTCGTGGTGCATAGAAATATATTCCAAAGCAGGAATATAAGATATGAAATAACAAATAAAAATTTGTTTATAAATTTGTTCACAAGTGAAACCCCGATGTGGCAGTGGCGCAGCGGAGCAGCGTGTGTCCGAGCTGTCTCTCACTTCTTCACATTTTGCCCTTTACTTTATTGTAAGTTCTTACTCTGGTTCACACTTTATAAGAGTAGGTCCACGGGAGCACCTACCGTATATTTTATACAAAGGTATCAAAAACCATGAATGTACCTACTCGTACTCGTGTAAATGTTCGTTTCTGAGCCCCAAGGTAATAAACAAATTGAAATATTCAATATTTAATATTAACTTTTGAGGTAATAAACCCTAAAAAACGTCGATAAAAATTACTTGCATTTTTTATTAGTTGGCAGAGTATTTAACGCCATTTACCTTAAATATACAATATACCATGAATATATAAACACAGCCATTTTATTACACGAACAACCAGTTATCGAGACACCTAATCAATTATTAATCTTTTAATAAAATGAAATGTAAGCTTTAACAGTAATAACTTACCATTTGACAGGTGTACTGCAATAAGGTAGTGAAGGTTCACTATCGGCAGAGAGCACCGGCATCGGCACCTCGTCGTAGACAAACCCTGGGTTGTCCATGTCTGTATGTCTGCATTCACTCCTACAATGTACTGGCGCATGCGGTACTGCGTCCGAACTAAATGGTATTGATACGCTGATAGAATCATCGTCGATTCAGCATTAGCGGAGTGGAAAAATGTGTGTAGTTGTGTGCGTACACTGACACCTCAGCAACTGCCAAAATGGTTGCCGAGGTCACTCCTCACTTAAAGAAATTAAATATTTATTTAAATGTATCTTTCCATTTCTTCGCTCTGGTGTCGAGGCAAGGCGCGGCGTTGAGTTCCGCCACTCCACACACAATGCTTCCAAAACTCGGCGGAAAATGAGGAACGGAGTGTCTCAACACTAGGTTCCCTCTGCCTACCGTGGGTATGTGCGATTTCATTGATTATAAGGGATTTTAAAAAAAAATGTACTTTCTTTATACAGGGTGGAATTGTCAGCACCACTTTAAATGAAACCACAGTTTTAACTACTCTATAAAAGCTTAATATCATTCAGAAAAAAAATAATTCCCAAAAATGAAAAAGTTATTTTTTCAAACAAAATAAATAATAAAATTATCGTTTTAAAATAAAACGCCATTTGTAAAGTATAACATAGGCACGCACACACTTACCTGTCAAAGCGGCAACGACGCATACGTATACGTATGTGTGCGTCACATGAAATACAGGTATGGATAAAAATCGTAAAATGAAAAAAAATTCTACGTCCAAACTCTTGAGGTAACTTGATTATATTTTTTAATTCTGGGTTTGAAATATTTTACCCTATATGCAGTTTCAGTAAAAGAAGCGCTGCCTCTTCCACCCTGTATACCTACAGATTAAAAACTGTCTAAAAGAAAAATACCAGAAATATTTCATTGGCTATTCAGTCGTCTACATTAGACTACATCAGCTATGAACAGGATATTTGCATAGTGTTGTCGTCTAGATTATTTGAAATAAATAAAATATTTACTTTTCCCTGGATTGTTGAGGCAACGTTCCTGTTATTACTACAAAGTGCTTTTGTCAGCACCATTTTAAATAAACCACAGTTTTAAGTACTCTACAAAAGCCTAATACAACTAAATATATTTTTTCCCATAAATAAAAAAGTTTTTTTTTTCAAACAAAATAAATAATAAAATTATCGTTGTAAAATAAAACGCCATTTGTCAAGTACGACGACAGATATATACGATACAGAAGATAGACAGACAAAGCATAGCCGAAATAGGGAAGCACGAAGAGAGGTTTCCTGAAATTAAAACGGGAACGGGAAAAAGTAAGATTTCACCTTTCATAGTCCACGCAAACAAAGCCACGGACTGTGACTCGTATAATAGTAACAATTTTATAGTTTTAGAGTATAGTACGGTGCATCGCACAATCTCTCTAAGATTATCGAAAAGCGTTAAAACCAAACGTTACGTTACATACACACTGTGCAGTGTGCGTCCAGCCTTACACTGCTTACTAAGTCACTGACTACACGGTTAATTAAAAATGATTTATACCACATGATATACCTACCTACCTAGGTAGTCGTAAGTGCGCTTGTAGTAGCGCGTAGTGTACATACCTACCTACTCAGTAGTAGAAGACCAACTTACGTAACTCTTTTTTCATTAAATACGATAGAAGAGATTCGGTCCCTAGTTCATCTGTTGCTACTACGTCGTATACCGCCGTATACCGCGTATGCCGCATTGTACGATTCAATAGGCCAAGGTCCGACACTCATTTGTATGTAGGTACATGTAAATAAAATTGGTGTCTTTTTATATATATGACGGTGCGTTGCTATGTATTAGTTTTAATTATAATTTCGTAATTACTACATTTCGATTTTAATTGATTTATGTAATGGATTATATAAGAAGAATATTTAAAATGGAGCGGGTAACCCCGAATAGGGTAGTAGGTGTAGCCACGAAGAATAGCAGATGTCATTGGTTGACAGCTACGGCGTGAGATGTTCACCAATTAACCTATTGGCTCCTAATCTATTGTAATTTTGTTAATCTTGTGAGATTTATTGTAAAACTTTTATGTAAACGAGTAATAAGACATTGTAGACTATAAGTGTGACTTTTATTTAAACATCTCTGTTGCTACAACGCCCACAAATGAATTGTAACAGCCAAGACCGCTATGAGGACCCTTCTGATGCTTCTACATATATATATATATAGTACTTTTGATGATAACCTAAACTAACTAACACTAAAAATAAATAAATATTGGGAAAAGATGCTCTTAAACATTTATTATTGAACATTAATAAAAAAACCAGTGCTAAAATATAAGAATGTGGGAGTTTATTCACTGTAAATAAAAAGTGTATGTAAAATAAGGATTGCGACGACATACTCGTATGTGTGTGCCTGTGTGGAATTAGAGAAATTGTGGGTTGTTAGGCGGACGCGGACTCAGAGCCAAACTTGGTCTTATCAGATCCCGTGTAGGGGTCAGTTGCTGTCCCGCATTTTTACGTCTTTCATATATTTATTTGAAAAAATATTTTGTACACCGACGACATTCCCATCCAACAGGACACAACGCTGGCACTTTACGCCGATGACATCGCCTTGTATACGAAGTCGCTGAACCCCAACCATGCAGCCGTGAAGATACAGCGCGCCCTCACCCTGCTGCCAGACTGGCGGAGTGGAGTGGAGGCTCGAGCTGAACATCGCATAGACCCAAGCGATCAGATTTGGTACCCAGATGAGACAGCCATCTCCGCTAAGCCTGCAGGACCAGCAGGTACCCTGGAGCAGCCGAGACCTGGGGGTTGTGATAGACAGGAAACTCAACATGACAGGGCATGTCAAGAAAGTGGCCACCGCAGCGAGAATCGCGCTGATCTTGTTGCGCCCGCTATTCAAATCAAGATTGCCATTGAAAACGAAGTTGTCATTGTACAGGCCAGGTTGTGTCAGGCCCCACCTGACATACGCATTACAATTGTACGCTCAGTCGAGGCTCTTCCACGGATCGGAGGACTACTCGCGCTCCACCGGTGGCCAACCTCGACTATTTTAATTACAAATGTGTTTAAGACCTATTTGCCTGTTGCTGTTATAAGGGAAAGGGATCCCTTAAGCCTACAGATGTGGTCACAAGTCCACGGCACTGCTCCAGACCACTACTGAACATTATTTACTGTTACTGCTACTCAGTAATATTGCGCCGCAGCTAACTAACTAACTAACTAACAAGAAATGCGTTACTAATCGCTCGAATGTACTGTGCATAAGTAATCGATTATAAGCGCCATGACGCGCTACCTGACGGCTACTAGATATATGTAGTGCTTATCCCGCCGTATCCCGCCGTATCCCGCATATTACGGGGTAGACGCACATATGACAACAATATACAATTACTGTATTGTCGATTCTATTCACTTTTAAATCTTAAATAAACACGTAATAATGTTATTTAATATTAATTTGAATACAATATCTACTTACGTGTCCACTCCGCCTCGTCAGCTGGTTGCCAAGTTAACACTACTCGTATAACAAGTATCTATCATCATATCTGCGATACATCATGAAATGCGATATACCGTAAGATATAGTTCTAGACGAAGCCATAGGCAATAATGCAGGCATGTGCCTCTTCTTTTCTGCCGTCTGCGTCTTCTGCGGTCTGTTCTTTTTACTTTCTCTGCCATTTCCATTTAAGTCTTCGAATTTAATATCTTACATGTTGTGTTTTGTTTTTAATCCTAATTGTAATATTTTTCACTCTATCCCATTTTTTAATACGTAATATACTCATTTCCATTGCCTTTTGGCAGATTATAATTTTGCTTGTCATGTTTTGACTCGAAGTCGATGGTTGGCAATCATTTGTAAGGACGGGTAATATAAAGGAGTTTGCTTTTCGTGTTCATATGAAGTTTTTGTCTTTTATAGAATCTTTTAAGGTCCAGTTTCTTTTCCAAGCATTTATAATTATTGGTTCCATTTCTTTAAGCATATATTCTTTTTGGGATATAAGCCAACCCAGATAGATGCGATGCGAACAATGGCCTCGATCTTAGTCAACGGTTTTCATGAGGGAATAGCTATAAACCGGCTAACGGTGGACGAAGCCCTCATGAACCACTTCGGGGCCATTGTTATGGCGGCCAGACTGTCAGGAGCGAACGAGGTCACACTCATCGGAGATATCAATCAGCTGCCTTACATCGACAGACAAAATCTATTCGAATTAAGGTACTGTAGGCCTAGCTTGACAACCAACATCACATGCGAGTTGCCTTGCACACATCGGAGCCCAATGGACGTCGCCTATGCCCTCGCCGGAGTATATAACAGCATTTACTCCGCAAGCCCCATTGTCCACTCCCTAAAGGTTCTCGGATATACCGACGCGCGAATACCACACTGTAACGACGGCACCCTATATCTGGTCCACACGCAGGAGGAGAAGAGGCAGCTGAAAGACCAGGGATATGGAGCTGGAGCAGGTTCGCGAGTCATGACTATCCATGAGGCCCAGGGGCAGACCTTCGCAGACGTCGTCATCGTCCGAACCGGACGCGCACGGATCCGAGTACATGAGAGCGTCTCTCACGCAGTCGTCGCAGTGACGAGACACACCAACACCTGTGTCTATTACTCTGACGATGGCGGTGACGCAATAGGCAACTTCATCAGCCGAGCGGTGGGCGCTTCATTTACGGAGGTGGTGGAGGCGAACCTAAAAGGGGCAATGTCACAAAGAGACGATAGGGTGATAGAGGCACTGATCCAAAAACTTAAGGAAGGCGTTCTGCATAAGCCAGGCCAAATCTAAAATTCCACACCTATATACATAATAATTATACAAAAGACTATAATAATATATGTAAAAAAAAAAAAAAAAATTGTCGGTAGGGGTCTCATCCAACCCCTCTAGTATAAGCTCTAGATATAAGTACAGTTTAAATTGTCCCAAAATTAAGTACGCCACATTAAAAGAACTTTCTTAAAATAAAAAAAAGGCACGGGCAACTATGCGCCCGTGGATGTAGTTTTTTAAAATAATAAAAAAAAAAACCCAGATAGATGTACTCTTCACAGGCAGCCAGGTAGTGCTTGCATTTCTCAGGGACAGTGCACCCCCTTCCCTACCCCCCTGTAAAAGCCAATAGGGCTAACAGCATTAACCTAAATAAAAAGATGCACTCTTCGTAGTAATTAATTTCGATGTTTCTTCATTAAATCCGCTACCTTCTCGCTTTCTACTGCGAGCTCATTTACCATTATGCTGATGTCTTCAGGTATTTTGAAGAGAACTATGTCATCAGCAAATATTAAATGCGTCATAGACTCGCCACTCACATTAGTTCCGAAATTTCTCCGATCTGAGCTGTACTAGCTTCCTATAGCACTGACAATATTGACGTTTTACTGTTATATTACGTTTTAAAAGTATAAACGCCCGGAGGAAATTATTTTACTTATTTGCCTAACCTATAACTGATGAGCGGGTTTTTTAACGTATACTAAAGATAACTTTGCTATAACAGGTTATTATCATTGCTTAAAGCTTTGGCTACTTTAAGATTAACTACATAAGTAAGTACATATGTTAGAGTTGTCAAGTTTCCCGAATAGCAGAATAGCAGAATAGGCAGAGGGAACCTACTGTTAAGATTCTCCGTTCCCTACACCATGTCGAATTTTCGAGACATTGTAAATTTTGCCTGTAAAGTGGTGGAAATAACCATCACGGCGGCCTTTAATAGGAAATTATTAGAGGTTCCACTACAACGTCTATTTGCTCTGAAACGAAGGGAGGGTATGCGGTATAGTAATGTACTACTGTAGGGGTATTGTGAACTGTCAACTATATATACGAGTCGGGAACCGCTCTGCTCAACACACCACTGTACCACACCGGCGCGGCGTCAGGTAAACGTTATATTTTCATAATAAAGAACCTCTAAAAGAGGCCTAAAGGTTGTTAGTTTTCAAGAAAATCAATTCAACGGCGCTCATATCGTTAACCTTTTATAATTGGCTCTGAAATTACTTATTAATACTTCATAGAAATTTTATTTCAATATCAGAATATTATAGAAAGTTAATTGAAGTGGACTTATGTTATACTTTACAAATGGCGTTTTATTTTAAAACGATAATTTTATTATTTATTTTGTTTCAAAAAATAACTTTTTTTATTTTTGGGAATTATTTTTTTTCTGAATTAAGGCTTTTGGCTATAGAGCAGTTAAAACCGTGGTTTCATTTAAAGTGGTGCTGACAATTTCTCTGTATAGATATAACGCTGACTGACTGACTGACTGGCGACTAACCGGTGCTGGTTCCATTCTATTTGTATAGACATAAAGCATGGATTGCGGATCCGCGGGCAATGGCAATGTTCCAGAGGGCCGACACCACGTGGGACAGCTGCGGGATGCGGGATGTGGCGGAAGAGACGGGCGCGGGAACCTCCTCAGGTCCTACCATATATAATTATATTAAATTTTCACTCTTTTTTTCTTGTATCGTATAAAATAGATTGCACTTAGCTTAAATTTAAAAATATATTATGTGTATAGTGTAACAGTAACTGTAAACAGCACTGAGAACACTCCAGGGCAAAAAGTAAAAGTAAAACGATATTAATCATTGTTTATAATTGTTGAAGTTGGTGGAGCTCGCACACCTTGGACTTGGGCCACACCTTAAACGTTTCTTTATTTGGGCCTCCGAGCCATTTGATCCATTTCATAAATTTGTTTCATAAATTTTCCTCTATACCCTCAATTTACTGAATATGTTGAGGTAAAATATTGTTGTGATGCCAGCTCCGGCCCGGTAGGTACCTCTGCCTCGACTACCTGCAGGTAGTAGGTACCTACTACCTGCCGGTCATACGGGCGATGCCGATAAACAAACAGCAAGCAAACACCGAATAAACATCTTCAAACTTTGATCTGAGCTCGAGTAGGTAGGTAGGAGTACTTGTTGAAGAGCTGAAGCGTCTCAAATTTATTTATTTTTCATACAGAATTACAAACTTCTATGGCTTTTTTTTCAAGTTCACTTTATCTATACTAATATAATAAAGCGGAAGAGTTTGTTTGTTTGTTTGTTTGTTTGAACGCTAAGATCTCTGGATCTACTGGTCCGATTTTCATTGTTTTTGTTTTGTATGAAAGCTGCATTCTTCAGAAGTGCTATAGGCTATATAATATTACATTACACATATATACTAATATATTTTAAAGTACATTCTAATTTGACATGCAATTTATTCTGCCATGTTAATAACAACCGTCGTTGCTACGCGACCGCTACCGCGACGTTTTGATATTCATCCTTATGAAAATAAATATAATAGTCACTTTTAGCATTTTATCTAGATTGAAATTATAGTTTACTGTATAACATACTAATAAATAATTAAGGAGATGTCACTGGTTCCAAATGACCTAGCCACCTAGCGGGTGGCACAGTATGACCGACGCGAACGGGCAGATGACGTTGACGGTTTTATAAATTTTCATACATTTTCGAACTTTATTTGTTGTTTATAATTAATTTAAAATACACTTTGATTCTCTTCTTATTTTATTTGATATTGCCCGCTAAAATTATCCTACTTAATAGAGAGAAATGTTTAGTTATTTCGTAGAGTCGATATCTATGTACGCACGCACGGACAACTTTAGGTACTTTTTCTAATATTAAGAATACCTATCCTTTAGTTACTTTTAATCCTTTTGTTAGTTCATTTCAATAACTCAGATATTTTTTTCTAATAATATGTATCTACTTATTATTCTTTTTGATTATTTGAGCTTATATTTTCTTACTAATTCTATTGAGAATTGAAAATAATTTCATGAATATATTTAATAAATATTCTTATAGTTGAAGCAGGCGTAGCCGCGTCCGGGTCCACTAGTACGTAATAAGAAATAATAAAAGGACTTGTCCTCACTGACTGAGGTAAGACGCACGCACAGCCGTAACTGCTGTACGTAGAAACGTGAAATTTGGACAGATATTTACTTTCGTAATCTGGACATCATCTAAGAAGGGATTTTGGAAAATTTTAACCCTAAAGGGTCGAAATAGGGGTTGAAAGTTAGTATGGAAAAAAAAATTAATCAGCACCGATTCTTATAAAATTTTAAATTCAGACTCTTAAAAGTATTTAGTTTAACACGTGTTTCATGGTTTTCTAGAATTCTTTCCATAAGGGTGCAAATAAGGGGTTGAAAGTTTGTATGGAAAAATTCTTAAATCGCCACCGATTTTTATAAAATTTGAAATTTAGACTCTTAAAAATATTTCATTGAACACATGTTTCATGGTTTATTACAATTCACCCCTAAATACGTAAGCGAAGCTGCGCGCGTCCGCTAGTATATTATATTTTTTTTCAAGAAGGCTTCTTTCTATTGTGAGTTCAATGTGACATATGATTGTTTAGAAACAAGTGGTTATCTTTTTATTTATTATTTGTAGACAAAGTAAGAATATATGATAATTATTAGTTATCATTAGCTACACACTTCGTTGGTCGTTGCTCGTCCCGCGGCGGCAGGCGTCACGTCACGCGTCACGCGTCACGCGTCACGTCGCCTAGTAACCGGATTATGACACTCGAATTTTAAGGAAAACCCTGAATTAATAATGAGTGTCATATTTTGTTTACTTGAGATGGTATTGTGGGGAGTAGGAGTCGTGGGTTCGATGTCTGCCGTGTCTGTCTGAGGAAGGAACCACTTGCAAAACAAATGAAACATCGTTTCGTTTCAGAAGAGGTTTTTGCCGCTCGGAATGGAAGTGAATAGCTCTCAGCTATTCACTTCCATTCAGCTTTTCTTAGCGCTGAATGCGGAACGGTAATATTATCTTTTAGAAGTAGACCTCTAGATTTGGATCATTCATTAAATTAACGTGCTAGTATTTTTAAAGAATGTATTTGATAAATAAATAAATATATTTGAACCCGACTCGTCGGAAGCCGTCCGTTATGTATACTTACATATACTTGTACGTGTGTGTTATTGTAAATAAGCTGATCTACTGCACTCACTAGTCTATTGATAAGTCACTCCTTTTTCCTTAATTATTCGTATTTTTAGGGTTTCGTACTTTTAATGAAAAAATGAATCCTTATAAGATCACTTTGTTGTCCGGCTGTCTGTCAAGAGCCTTTATCTCAGGAACGCTAGTACTATCTGCTACATCTATTTATCTATCTATTTTTTGTTACATTTTCCCCGCAAGAACAGTTACAACTACCTACTTAGTGTTTATCATTTGTCGGGCCATTTCGATTTTGACATTATTAGGACTTTGAATACCAATTTAGGCAACTTTTGTCTATCTGTAAATGTGACGGTAGTAGATTCGATTCTCATTATTGTCATTCACTCGCTCTGACAACAGCACCACTCAACGCAATGTCTCGAAAATGATGTAAACGAATACGAAAAATAAAACACTGTCTTAACACTACGTTTCCTCTGCCTACATTGTTACATGTGAGATACAGCGTGAACGTCTCTTCGTGATAGAAAAGTTAATTCTGTATATAAGGTATAAAAAACTACATATAATAGAAGCTGAACTGGTTGTTCAGCTTGAGGAGCTTGAGGAGCTACATATTTAAAGACCATACCATAGACCTAGTCTATCAAAAATTCATCCATTTCTGTTCGGTAGTTTTTAACGAACAGACATACAAAATTCTGCTAATTGGTTTTTTTAGCTTCTATAATCGATATGTCAACTGACTTAATTTTTTAACCGACTTCTGTAAGAAAAGGAGGTTATCAATTCGACTGTATTTATTAATTTTTTTCATGTTTGTTACCTCATTACTTTTGGCTGGGTGAACCGATTCTGATATTTTTTTTTATTTGAAAGGTAGTGCTTCCCGTGGTCCCACTGTTTAGTCCATGTCTGACAATGGTATCTATGAGAAAATCCCATAAGTTTTAAATTTACATTATTTGCGTGACAAATAGACGAATAACTTAATGTCGCGCCAACCGATTTTGATAATTCTGTTTTTATTTGAAAGAATACACTTCAAGGATAATTTGGTGAAAGTTTGGTTAGGTTCCGATTATGGGATCCGGTCAAAATTGAGAAAGTTTGTTCTTTTTGGTAAAAAAATGATTATACTGTAATAGTTACAAGCAAAAACGTTTTAAATTGATGTCAGAAGGGAGATTCCTGATCGTTGCATTTCTTCTCAACCAACCTCAAAAAAGGTAGATTCCCAATTCGCCCGTATACCTACTTTTTAAGTATGTTCTTGTCAATATACCAAAATGTTACTTTGCTTAAAAATAATACCTAATTAAATGAAGTTTTACATAGGGCAACCACAACTACTCGTTGACAACCACTACCACCACCATCACCACTCTTTTAAGAAACATAATTTTAAGATCTACTTCAAAATTATAAAATCTTTGTCAAATTATTTTTCACTTATTAGTTCGTTGTTAGAAGTCGGTTTTTCTTTTTGTTAAAAATTAATTTTTATTATTTTTACTAGCGACCCTCTTGCGGCTTCGCCCGCTTTAACTACTGGATTATTCATGTAATGTATGTTTGCAAAGCACTAAAGATAATATGAAAATTAATGAAACCCTAATGCAACCCGCATTTTTGTAGTTTCAATAAGGATTTTCCAATTGTTTTACACAACAAGGATTTTTTAGTAGGTACCGTAATTTTAAATCTGTGCTACTAATCTTTTCAAGTACTTATTAAAATATATTTAAATTACTATTTTTAGATAGTTAAATGACTATTTTTAAACGGAAGAAATTATAAACAAAAATCTACCTAATAATAACTACTACAAAAAATGTGAAACCAAATATATCGCTCTGAAATAATACATTCAACTCCAATTATCCAATACGTGCAAACGCATCTAACTAAATCTTCGTTGCTATAGAGGCAGCCGGGTTTTTTTTCGAGCTTGTGGTTAATGCTGAAGGGGGTATTCTGTCCCTGATGAAAAGCAAGCACGACGTGGCTGCCTGTGAGGAAAATTAAATAGAATGCATGGGCCGGGAATCGAACCCGGGCCGCCCGCGTGGCAGGCGAGCATTCTACCACTGAACCACCGATGCGTGTAAGGCAAGCGGGCGCGGCGGACGCATGGCGAGTGGCGAGCCGTTTCGCAGCAAGGATTTTTTTGATATTGTAACAACTTCTAAAGTACTTATTAAAATGAAAAACAGTAAAAGACAGTTTTGGTCTACATTAAATGGCCAACGTAACTAATGTACTTATTTATATGCTGAGAGTAAGGGATAAGTGAAACTTGAGTAACATACAGCTGATGTGTCAACGGCGGGAAGTGTCAACAATTAAATGCGTTTTTCTGTAAAACTAATTTTATCTTCGTTTAATGTAGAAAATTAATAAAGTATTTTAAAGGATAAGGATTAATACCATTATGGAAAAATATCCCTCCCAATAAAAAATATATTGAAATTATTATTTTTAGACAGAAAAATGATCACTACACGTTATTCTTAAAAGATACGAATATGCCGTCGCGGACTTTTTTGTAGATCTTATTAAGAGGAACAATGCTCCAGTACATTTTTTTCATGTAGTACTTTACCATTAGAGCAGCGCATGCGCGAAAGTGTCTCAACGGGTACGACTTTATACACATTTATCGTATTTATGTTAATTTACATAAGAATGTACAAATAATAAACTATATATAAACCTTCTACGAAAAACACCCGACTTAATGGTGAAGACCGCATCAAATCCGTTGAGTGGTTTAGAAGAAGAAGAGTTAGAAACAACAGACAGACACGAAAAGCGACTTTGTTTTATAAGATATAAGATAAAATAAGATAAGATAAGATATCTTCCATTTAAAGAATCGACTTTTCTATCCATTTATTATAGACTAGCAGGCCTGCTTGAATCATACGAATATTTATAAAATATATTTATAAAATTATTTTTAGTTTTATTCTTTAATTTACCTCTTGTAAATTCTAATAAGCCGTGAAATATGTGTTCAATGAAATATTTTTAATAGTCTGAATTTCAAATTTTCTAAAAATCGATGCCGATTTAAAGATTTTTCCATAAAAACTTTCAACTCCTATTTCATCACCCCCATTAGTGGGTGTCGTTATGAAAATAAAGATCTGTCCAAATTTGACGTTTCTATCATGGGCGGTTACAGCCGTACCGAGCGTGCGTCCTACCTCAGTTAAATATTATATATCAGAGGCCTAAGATGCATAACAGAGCCGCCATCGTAGTACAGAGTAACCTCCAAAAAAATTAAACAACGTGTGATATATATCCTCTCTAGAATATATTTTTTTATAAGAATATAAAAGTAATAAAAAAGAGCTTCAAATATTGCATAAAAAGGTATCCTGTAGTTCCGCACAAAAATTGGCGGTCTCGAGTTTGTTTCTGAAATTCAAGCCTAGCTTAGGCAGAGCCCTTTCATCTGATCCCTTTTCTCAAACACATTCCCTGATATCTGGTGCCAGGCGATAGTTGTTCCTACACCTAAAGTGTCTAGCCCCACTTCCTTTACAGACTATCGCCCGATCTCTATCCTTCCGTTCCTGTCCAAAATACTAGAACGTATAGTCCATGAACAACTCTCCTCCTTCCTTACCAAAAATCATATCTTATCTCCCTTCCAGTCTGGTTTCCGCCCTGGTCACAGCACTGTCACTGCGCTCAATAAGGTCAATGATGATATAAGATATGGAATCGATAATCGACAAGTAACTATCCTCGCTCTCTTAGACTTTTCTAACGCTTTTAATACAGTAGATTTCGAAATCCTCTTAGCTGTTCTAAAGTCTATTAATATTTCATCAGAGGCTATTGAATGGTTTTATTCCTATCTACATGATCGAGAGCAGTACATTCGTTTGAATGAAAAACTGTCATCTGTTTGCCGCCTTAATGCTCTCCTCCTCTCTCCTTTACTTTTCTCCATCTTCATAAATTCCGTCACCAAGCTTTTATCCTTGCCTTTTCACTTATACGCTGATGACTTACAGATTTATACAACCACGGACGTACAAGACATTGCGAGAGCTATTAGTCTAATTAATTCCAACCTGCTAACAATTAGTACCTGGAGCAAGTCTTACGGTTTATCTATAAATCCTAAAAAGTCTCAAGTGTGTATTCTCGGCAATCCTAGACAACTATCCAAGATCAATTTTCCTACCCTTCCTCCTACAGTCTTCGACACCTGTAATTTGGAATACTGTTGCACTGTCAAAAATCTAGGTATCATGGTGGACAGCAGTCTCCCCTGGGCTCCTCAAGTTTCTAAATTGAGCCGCAAGTTATACTGCGTTATAGGTAGGTTAAAAAGATAGAAAAATATTCTGCCAATCAAAACTAAAATAACGCTAGCCCACTCACTTTTGCTACCTATCCTAGTTTATGCAGACACCTGTTACCTGGATTTATCGCAGCAACTCCTTAACAAGTTGGAACGCCTTCAAAACCTGGTTATTAGATTCATTTTCGGACTGAAGAAGTTCGATCATGTCAGTGAGTATCGTACTCGACTTGGCTGGCTTCCTATTAAAGACCGTCGAAATCTGCACACTCTTTCTCTTCTCTACTCTATCCTGTTCCACCCTGAAACTCCAACCTACCTAAAGCAGCGTTTTTCCTTTCTCGGTTCCAACTCCCGTCTTCCACTATGTCTCCGCTCCCAAAAAGATAATGTGCTGGAGATACCTTTGTGCCATACTCGTTGTTACAGTGAATCGTTCACGGTACAAGCAGCGAAACTATGGAATGCCCTTCCACGTACTATAAAGCAGTCTAAGTCTATAAGAGCGTTTAAATATAAAAAAAACTATTATCTACAATTGTAGTGTATCATTATTGTATATTTATGAATATTTATGTATATGATTTATTATATTTATGCATTATATGTATTATACTCTATTTTTATATTCAAAATTCAAATTCAAATTCAAAATATTCTTTATTCAAATAAACTTTATAAGCACTTTTGAATCGTACATGTCAACAAAAAGCTACCACCGGTTCGGAAGGCAGTTCTGCTGAGAAGAGCCGGCAAGAAACTCAACAGTTGCTCTTTTAAAAGTCAATGGTATATTTCACTATTACATTAGCTGGCAGCTATCCTGCCTGACATTCAATAGACATTAATTCCATACATCTTTATCCTCTAAATATTCTTGAACAGTGTAATAAGCTTTACTTGTTAGAATTTTTTTTACAGATATTTTAAATTTTGGAAGTGGCAAATTAAGAATACACTGCGGAATTTTGTGTAACAAGAACTTGGTGTAACAAGCTTATCTTTATTTCTCGTTTCTATCGTATGACTGTCGCTATTTTTTCTATGACAATGTATATTTTGTCGGACAAAGAGAATATTATAGTATAGAAATTGGGAAGCAACTGTAATAGTACCTGCATCTTTGAAAACATCTCGCAGAGAATCTCGAGCTCTTAGATTATAAATATATCTTACGGCTCTTTTTTGGAGAATAAATATTGAATTGATATCTGAAGCACTGCCCCATAGCAGCATTCCATAAGATAAAATACTATGGAAATAGCTAAAGTAGACAAGTCGGGCAGTTTCAACGTCCGTCATTTATCTTACTTTCTTAATTGCGAACGCGGCAGAGCAGAGTTTATCTGCAAGTGTTTCCAGATAAGCGTTCCACTGGAGTTTGGAATCTATAGTAACACCTAAGAATTCTCCTTTAATTATTACATTAAAATTATGTTTTTTAACATTTGGTAAGGCAAACTCGATGCATTTCGTTTTTTTAGCATTTATCATTAGATTATTAACATCAAGCCAACGAAGAATATGCGATAATGCACTATTCACTTCGTCATAGTTTATTATATTTCTGTCAACCTTAAATATTAAAGAGGTACCATCCGCGAAAAGTACAATATTACATAGGTTCTTCACATAAAAAGGCAGATCGTTAATATAAAGAAGAAATAAAAGAGGACTAAGTGTAGATCCTTGTGGAACGCCCATCTTTAGAGGAGATCCAGATGATTTTACATTATTTATACTAACCGTCTGGATTCTTTGGTTTAGATATGAGGCAATAAGGTCAAGGGCAGTATCCTGTATACCATAATGTTTTAGTTTTAACAACAGAGTTACATGGTCTACGCAATCAATGGCTTTGGATAAGTCACAAAACACTCCAATTGCATTTTGTGACCTCTCCCACGCGTCAAAAATGTGCTTTAGGAATGCAGCACCCGCATCCGTAGTGGACCTACCTTTGGTGAAACCATATTGCTCACTATGGAAACAATTGTTAATATTTAAGAAAATTGTGAGCTGGTTGAACATTATTTTTTCAAATATTTTACTTAAGTATGGCAAAACAGAAATCGGTCTGTAATTTCCAGGCTCAGATCTATCTCCACTTTTGTAAAGCGGCACTATTTTGCTATATTTCATTAAATCAGGAAAAGTATCGGATTCTACACAATTGTTAAAAATTAGAGCAAGGTATGGAGCAATATTAGGTATAATTGAATTAAAAACTTTAACAGACATGCCCCATAAGTCACCAGTTTTCTTTAAATTAAGGCTTTTAAAAGTTTTATCTATTACCGAAAACATTTGACCACAATGATCCGAGCTAAGATTAGTAATAATTTGTTTTTCTACAGTCTCACAATGACAAAAAACATTATCTATACAAGTAGCGGACGTATTCGTTATACGAGTTGGTTCAGAGAAAATATTAAACAAATTAAAAGATTTAAATAAGTTTGAAAGACGAAGGCTTAATGATGTCACTTGTAGTATATCTTTATTAAAGTCTCCGCATACGATTAAAGATTTACTATTCGAACTCAAATTATTCAAAACATCCTCCATTTTTTCTTCAAATACTTCAACCTGAGAACTACCTGAGGGGGGTCGATACACGTATAATATAATATGTCTATTGAATTCAACGCAGGACAATTCAATGGAGCGTTAGTCGGAGAGAGCTACTATATCTGGTCGCGATTTACAATGTATATCATTTCTCACTAATATAAGCGAACCGCCGCGGATGGCCTTTATATTATATATATATATTTATATATTTATATATATATATATAATATAAAGGCCATCTACCGCGGATATATTTCTAGTATATATATTTATATATAGTTTTTATTTTCGTGTACTGTCATAATTATTTTTCCCACGCACTATGCCCGCACCCCTCTATCTATTCCTACAATTCGGTTGCCTGGAAGAGATCACTTTTAGTGATAAGGCCGCCTTTTTCACATTTTATTATTTTATAAGCTATTATTAATTTTGAGTTATGCTATGTATAATGGTGTGAAATAAAGAGT
The DNA here is from genome assembly GCF_056956725.1 of Heliconius melpomene rosina. Classification (NCBI taxonomy): domain Eukaryota; kingdom Metazoa; phylum Arthropoda; class Insecta; order Lepidoptera; family Nymphalidae; genus Heliconius; species Heliconius melpomene. The sequence goes on from NC_140409.1 coordinate 14,853,193, forward strand.
TTTATTATTATTATTATTATTATTATTAAACCAGCGGCTTTAATATCAAATTTTGATTTTCCTGAATAGGGCTATACTTCTGGTTGACATCATTTTTATTCCCTTGATACTGTCGAAATATGCGTGTTTTGCGATATAAACAGCCATAATTTTTTTAAAGTAAATATAGAAAAAAAACAACAAAGTGATATTAAAAAGGTTCCTTTTTCCCTAAAAAGTTACCGTGTGATCCCGGCCTAGAATAGGATCACCCTGGTACTGATGGTGTCGTAAGAGGCGACTAAAGTACGTGTGGTAGAGTCACGTCGCCAGCAATGGCAACACGCATGGGCAGACTCGACCGGATCATTACCACCCCCGGCATTTAAAACCGGCGTTAAGTAGTGGCTTTATGCCACTGCGTTGCGCACTAGGTAATGCCGGGCTCCGGAGCCCAACCCCCACCCCTCCCTAGAATATGAAAGCGGCACTTAAAGAGAAACTACCCGAGGAGGGTAAAAGCACCTCTAGTGCTGGAGAATCCCTCCCTGAGTCCTCAAACGATATGCTCTCACAGATTCCCTCTGCAGAGGTCGTGATACTTGGCGATTTTAACGCGCACAAAGCCAGTTGGCTTGGATCACGCACCACCGACCACGCGGGGAGGGCCGTTTTTGATCTTGCTGTGGCGAATGGATTGTCCCAATTGGTTGAGTCGCCCACGCGACTCCCGGACGTGGACAACCACAATGCCTCCTTATTGGACCTTCTGCTGACTTCACATCCGGAACAGTACCAGGTTGCCGTCGATGCTCCTTTGGGGTCCCAGTCGCAGAACACCCGCAACTCGTCGCGTTTGGCACTACAAGTCAGCAGATTGGGATGGGATGCGTACGTTTTACTCATCCTATCCCTGGGGACCGGTTTGCTTCTCTTCTGATGATCCTAGTACTTGTGCCGCTGCTGTTGCCGACGTGGTTCTGCAGGGCATGGAAATTTATATTCCTAGCACTGTAGTGCCAATCGGTGGCAAGTCGCAGCCTTGGTTTGATACGTCTTGCAAACTTGCTGCCCTTAGCAAACGCGAGGAATATCAAATCTGGGCTGAGGCACTGGTTACTAAGGATCCGAAGGTGAAAGCCTCAAAAAGAGAGTATAACAGGGCCTCTAGATTCTTTAAGCGGCAAATTGCCAAGGCAAGGTCCGAGCATATCGCCAAAATCGGCGAGAAGCTTGAGAGCTACCCGTCCGGAACTCACCAGTTTTGGGCGCTCTCAAAGGCGGCACTCGGCAACTTTAGCCAGCCTTCGCTTCCGCCTTTACGCAAGGGGAATGACATCTTGGTCCATATGGCGAAAGAGAAAGCCGATCTCCTGGGCGCTCTCTTTGCCTCGAACTCGACTTTGGATGACCAAGGATCAACGCCGCCGACCATTCCGCGGTGCCAGAGCTCAATGCCTGAGGTTAAGTTCAACCAAAAAGCTGTAAGGCGAGCTCTGTCCTCTTTGGACATCCATAAGTCGAGCGGGCCAGATGGCATCTCTCCCTTAGTGCCCCGTTCTTGTGTTCCTGAGCTGACACCGGTGCTTACGCGTTTGTTTCGGCACTCTTACTCAGTCGGCGTAGTCCCAGGTTCATGGAAGAGAGCTCTTATCCACCCGATCCCGAAGAAAGGCGATGGTTCCGATCCATCTAACTACAGACCTATTGCCATTACCTCCCTACTCTCAAAAGTCATGGAGAGCACCATCAATAGCCAGCTCTTGGTTTATCTAGAGGATCACCGATTGATTAATGACCGTCAATATGGCTTCCGCCATGGTCGCTCAACCGGTGATCTTCTGGTTTACCTTACCCACCGTTGGGCTGCGGCTATCGAAAGCAAGGGAGAGGGCTTGGCAGTTAGTTTGGACATGGCGAAGGCCTTTGATCGAGTGTGGCATGGGGCGCTCCTTGCTAAACTTCCATCCTATGGACTTTCCGAGAATTTATGCAGGTGGATCGCCAGCTTTCTCACTGGGCGCAGCATCAAGGTCGCTGTCGACGGTTTTTGCTCCAACCATATGCCCGTGAACGCAGGCGTTTCCCAAGGCTGCCTGCTGTCCTCCACGCTGTTTCTTCTGCATATCAATGACATGCCATGACATGACATGGAGGATCCCTAGCATTCATTGCTATGCAGATGATAGCACGGTGGACGCTGTTTACTCCGGCCGCGCAAGTTTTTCTCGGGAAAACGTTGAACAGTACCGAAATAAACTTGTGTCTTCTGTTGAGGCATCCCTCGAGAATGTCTCTTCATGGGGTGAAAAGAACCTGATTCTATTTAACCCCCCGAAGACACAGGTTTGCGCGTTAACCACAAAAAAGCCCCATTTATCGTATCGCCAGTCTTTCAGAACACTCCCCTTTCAGCCGCGCCCAGTATCAGCATATTGGACCTTAATATTTCGAGTGACTGCCATCGCGATCATCTGGAAAGCAAGGCCAAGTTGACCTCGAAGAAACTGGGGGTCATCAATAGAGCGAGACGGTACTTCACGCCAAAACACTGATTGGCCCTATATAGGGCCCAGGTTCGGCCACACATGGAGTACTGTTCTCATCTCTGGGCTGGTGCACCCCAGTATCAGCTTGACCCATTTGATTGCATACAACGTAGAGCTGTTCGAATCATTAAGGACCCAGTAAGCTGTGAAAGGCTTGACACTTTGGCTCTGCGTAGAGACGTCTCCTCGCTGTGCGTTCTCTATCGCATTTATCATGGTGAGTGTTCTGAAGAACTGTTTGACCTGTTACCTACCGCCGAATTTTCTAACCGCACAGCACTTCACAAACTTAAATATCATCCACACCATCTGGATGCGTGGCACTCCACTACTGTGCGGGTTCGTAGGAATTTCCTTCCACGCGCCACCGAACTGTGAAATAGCCTACCCGCGGCAGTGTTTCCAGGTCGGTACGATATGGGTACCTTTAAAAAGAATCAGATGACCCGAACGCTCGTTTGCCTTGTCCTTTTTCCATAAAAAAAAAAAGGTACGGAACCCTAAAAATCTATTCGAAGAATTAATTCCTGAGATTATCGTGTTCAACCAGATAAACCCTTGTAGTATTAGTTTAGATACGACGAGGATATCATTACCAAAATAAGTGTGTCTTATGTCCATCTCTACGCATCTCCATCTTTCAGCGGTACAGATAAAATAAGTTTCTGATATTGTATACCCCACATTAGTTTTTAGAACAACATTTAGTTATAAAAGCTAGGAACAGCGCCCAAGTATCAGCTCCGGCTCCAGCGGCTAGGAGCTGCAGCTGACCCTCACTTCAGCTGTCTTAGTTACGGTTACAATATCCGTTGAGAGTTACAAGTTGAGAACTGAAAGGTACCCTTGAACCGCGTTAAACATAAACTTTAGACGTTATGCTGTGCTCGACACCCCCGTTGTGGCGGTGTTCCACGGCAATTAAGAAGAGAAACTTCTTGAATATATTGACGTAACTTACGACGGTCGTGGGTTTGATCCTCACTCGAGGGAATGAATTATCTATATATATAAAAGGACTTGTCCTCACTGACTGAGGTAAGACGCACGCACAGCTGTAACCGCTGATGGTAGAAACGTTAATTTTGGACAAAAGTTTACTTTCGCAATCTGGACATCCACTAAGAAGGGATTTTGAAAAATTTTAACCCTAAAGGGGTGAAATAGGGGTTCAAAGTTTGTATGGAAAAATTTTTAAATCGGCACCGATTTTTATAAAATTTGAAATTTAGATTTTTAAAAGTATTTAATTGAACACGTGTTTCATCGTTTTCTAGAATTCTCCCCCTAAGGGTGCAAATAAGGGGTTGAAAGTTTGTATAGGTTTTTTTTAAATCGTCACCAATTTTTATAAAATTTGAAATTCAGACTCTTAAACGTATATAATTAAACACATGTTTCATGGTTTTCTAGAATTCACCCCCTAAGGGTGCAAATAAGAGGTAAAATTCTTAAATCGCCACTGATTTTTATAAAATTTGAAATTTAGACTCTTAAAAATATTTCATTGAACACATATTTCATGGGTTATTACAATTCACCCTTAAATACGCAAGCCAAGCTGCGCGCGTCCGCTAGTCTATATATATAAAAGGACTTGTCCTCACTGACTGAGGTAAGACGCACGCACAGCCGTAACCGCTGTGCGTAGGAACGTGAAATTTGGACAGATGTTTACTTTTGTAATCTGGACATCCACTAAGAAGGGATTTTGAAAAATTTTTACCCTAAAGGGGTGAAATAGGGGTTCAAAGTTTGTATGGAAAAAAAATTAAATCGGCACCGATTTTTATAAAATTTTAAATTTAGATTTTTAAAAGTATTTAATTGAACACGTGTTTCAGCGTTTTCTAGAATTCTCCCCCTAAGGGTGCAAATAAGGGGTTGAAAGTTTGTATGGAAAAATCTTTAAATCGCCACCGATTTTTATAAAATTTGAATTTTAGACTCTTAAAAATATTTCATTGAACACATGTTTCGTGGTTTATTAGAATTCACCCCTAATTACGCAAGCGAAGCTGCGCGCGTCCGCTAGTTATCTATATATATAAAAGGACTTGTCCTCACTGACTGAGGTAAGACGCACGCACAGCCGTAACTGCTGTGCGTAGAAACGTTAAATTTGGACAAAAGTTTACTTTCGTAATCTGGACATCCACTAAGAAGGGATTTTGAAAAATTTTAACCCTAAAGGGGTGAAATAGGGGTTCAAAGTTTGTATGGAAAAAAATCTAAATCGGCACCGATTTTTATAAAATTTGAAATATAGATTTTTAAAAGTATTTAATTGAACACGTGTTTCATCGTTTTCTAGAATTCTCCCCCTAAGGGTGCAAATAAGGGGTTGAAAGTTTGTATGGAAAAATCTTTAAATCGCCACCGATTTTTATAAAATTTGAATTTTAGACTCTTAAAAATATTTCATTGAACACATGTTTCGTGGTTTATTAGAATTCACCCCTAATTACGCAAGCGAAGCTGCGCGCGTCCGCTAGTTATCTATATATATAAAAGGACTTGTCCTCACTGACTGAGGTAAGACGCACGCACAGCCGTAACTGCTGTGCGTAGAAACGTTAAATTTGGACAAAAGTTTACTTTCGTAATCTGGACATCCACTAAGAAGGGATTTTGAAAAATTTTAACCCTAAAGGGGTGAAATAGGGGTTCAAAGTTTGTATGGAAAAAAATCTAAATCGGCACCGATTTTTATAAAATTTGAAATATAGATTTTTAAAAGTATTTAATTGAACACGTGTTTCATCGTTTTCTAGAATTCTCCCCCTAAGGGTGCAAATAAGGGGTTGAAAGTTTGTATAGGTTTTTTTTAAATCGTCACCAATTTTTATAAAATTTGAAATTCAGACTCTTAAACGTATATAATTAAACACATGTTTCATGGTTTTCTAGAATTCACCCCCTAAGGGTGCAAATTAGGGGTTGAAAGTTTGTATGGGAAAATTCTTAAATCGCCACCGATTTTTATAAAATTTGATATTTAGACTCTTAAAAATATTTAATTGAACATATGTTTCATGGTTTTCTAGAATATGGGGTATATTAAGGGTGCAAATAAGGGGTTGAAAGTTTGTATGGAAGAATCTTTAAATCGCCACCGATTTTTATAAAATTTGAAATTTAGACTCTTAAAAATATTTAATTGAACACATGTTTCATGAGTTATTAGAATTCACCCTTAAATACGCAAGCGAAGCTGCGCGCGTCCGCTAGTTACTAAATATTTTCATTCCTTCGATCTGTCACCAAGGCAAAAAGCTCGGCGTTGAGTCCCGCCACTGAATACGTATTGTACAGTCTCTCTGTCTAGCCTGCTGCTGCTATGCGGGTCACAGCGTGAAGGTGCTAGGCAAAGAGAGCCAGACTGATAATGTAAATTAATTTTAAATAAACAACATTCACTACAATGCGGTTTTGACAAGAATTGCGCCCACTCTCACATTCGGCCACAGATCAAGGAATATTTATATATTCTAGCTGAAACAGTGGAAAACAAGCCTTAGCCTTTTTACGTGAGTCGAAGTTGGGCGACAGCGCGCGGTGTTCTATTATTCAAATATTAGTTTCCACCCGCGCCTCTCGCCGCGGTCGCTCCTCGCAGCGGCCAGTTAGATAACCGCGCTTGCTTGCTATTTTTAACGAAAAGTATACATTTTTTACCCAACTTTGGTAAAAATTAGTTGTTTAAATTGGAACTCAACGCTTTTGATTTAGCAGAGTGGGGGGGACCCCCGCCCCACCCGCAACGTTAACTGACATAACGAGCATGGAACATTGAATTATCTTAATCTCAGACGAAAGTGAAAGTTGGCATACAAACAAATGAATATATGAATATACCTACGCTTACATACGTACGTACAGTATGTACTGTACTGTACTACTACTGGGAATCACACATATAACAAACATTGTATACCTACAGAAAAATACTTCAACTATCCCATTCGGAATAAGAGATTGTCGAAAATAGGGCGATGCGTGGGAAAGGAGACTCTTGACACTAGGGTTCCTCTGCCTAGTTGGCCTACCACGCCGATGCGGATGTGGAAGATGTCTTAAGATAAAAACCTGATAATTCCATGTGAATATACAATGAACTTTCCATTTTACTATTTAAGTTCATCCGCTTTCGCGTTCGAGTTAACAATGCAAACACCATTTGTTGCAAACTTTCACGGGGAACCTGTTCGCGTATCAATTAAGCCTTTTCGATATTAGTCAAGAATTACACTATGAAGAGGTCATAGGATACTGACTTTAGATACGCTGATATTAGTTAATAGTCGTTAGGCTGGTGTACCGATATATTGATAGGTAATATCTATATATATAAAAGGACTTGTCCACACTGACTGAGGTAAGACGCACGCACAGCCGTAACTGCTGATGATAGAAACGTGAAATTTGGACAGATGTTTACTTACGTAATCTGAACATCCACTGAGAAGGGATTTTGAAAAATTTTAACCCTAAAGGGGTGATATAAGGGTTGAAAGTTTGTATGGAAAAAAAATTAAATCTATACCGATTTTTGTAAAATTATAAATTCAGACTCTTAAAAATATTTAATTGAACCCGTGTTTCACGGTTTTTTAGAATTTACCCCCTAAGGGTGCCAATAAGGGGTTGAAAGTTTGTATGGAAAAATGTTTAAATCGCCACCGATTTTTATAAAATTTGAAATTTAGAGTCTTAAAAATATTTCAATGAACACATGTTTCGTGGTTTATTAGAATTCACCCCTAAAAAAGCAAGCGAAGCTGCGCGCATCCGCTAGTATATTTATATTTATAATCTAAGAGCTCGAGATTCTCTGCGAGATGTTTTCAAAGATGCAGGTATTATTACAGTTGCTTCCCAATTTCTATATTATAACATTGTCTTTGTCCGACAAAATATACATTGTCATAGCAAAAATAGTGACAGTCATACGATAGGAACGAGAAATAAAGATAAGCTTGTTACACCAAGTTTTCGCCTCCAAAAAGTTAATAAATCCTTTATGGGTCTGAGTATACGTGTATATAATAATTCCGCAGTGTATTCTTAGTTTGCCACTACCAAAATTTAAAATATCTGTAAAAAACATTCTAACAAGTAAAGCTTATTACACTGGTCAAGAATATTTAGAGGATAAGCATGTATGGAATTAATGTCATTTCAATATAGTATTGCACAAAATAAGATTAAAGAACTTGAGCAAATCCGCGATCTGGTGTGTATTATTTGATAAAAAATTAACATTTGTACCTCACATTGAACAAATAGTAAACTACTAGGGTTCGTATTAAGGAACATTAAAGGTTTACGTGATAACAGAGTCCGGATACTGCTGTACACATCTCTTGTTCGCAGCATATTAGAATATTGTTCAGTAGTATGGAGATCTCACTTTGCGAGCCATTCTCTAGTAATAGAACGAATACAAAAAAGATACTTACGGTACCTATTATTCTCGAACGGAATTTCAAAAAAGATATTACCTTCTTATTGTCATTAATTAAATCATTTCCGAATGATTTCTTTAGAAGAATGTAGAAGGCGGTTAGATATATTTTTTGTCTCTAAAATTGTTACCAACGAAGGGCAGTCAGCCCGAAAAACAGTGTTTGGATCAAACTCTCCTGTTCCTAGACTTTGCAAGTTGGTTAATGAGTACAGTGACCTATTTGACATTAATGCTGATTCAACTAGCAAGATTCGATTAATATTGGACACCAAAAGTCAAATATGCTAAAAATATAATTTTTTTTTTTTAAATTCTCTTTTTTGTTCTGTGTTGTTTTTTGTTCTGTGTAGTTTATTTTAGGTCTAACATAGCAAGATGTATCTACCTGTAAGTGTTTGTTACATTTAGTCTTAGTTCCATGTACTATGTATCGTTTTTGTATGTATTGATGTAAACAAATGTTGGTGGATCAATAAATAAATAAATAATAAATAAACATATACACAAAAAGGTATTAATAACCTCCTTTCTTACAGAAATCGGTTAAAAAGGTGGCTCTCTCATGTAGGGTTCCAAATCAAACATAAATTACCTACCTCTAGTGAAAATTACTTTGTTTTTCATAGTGTTTGTGTAAATGACAAACTTATATTTGCGGTTATTATTAATGTGAGAAACTGAAAGAACGGATGTTTTTTCCACTTTCACCCAAAAAATATGGAAGGGATTTGGAAGAAACTATACAATAACACAGCTTGTACAATGTTCTTCTATAGTAATGTCTATCTACTATCTACATAGGAGTATATTTTTACTAATTTAATAAAAGGAAAGACTTTGTTTGGTTGAATGCGCTAATGGCAGGAACTACTCGCTCCGTACTTACGTAGCCGCCGATGCCTCACGGCGGGATGGAATGTAAATATAAACTAAGTACTCCCCAAGTTAGCGCTTGATTCGAACTAACGATCCGTCGACGCTCGGCAGTTATCAGGCTGGAGACGGTGACGGTGTGATGACGGTATCTTGGAATATCTATCTCCTTTTGATTACGACGCAGCTGGATGGATCTAAACTATTTTGAAGGTAGATGTGCAAATGAGGTACGATCGCACGGTCACACTTACTCTCCTGCCTCAAATGTCCATTCACCTGTTTACATGACGACTTGACTGAGGCAACAGAATCCGCAGTCAACGTGGCTAAATACTGGCAAACGGTCTGCGATACAGAGTTAGATGATATTTGGCCGTGCATAGAGGATGGTGGTGTGTTCGATTCCCAATGGTGGGAAACTTTATATTTTCATTTCCTTAGTTTAAACACTATATAGATAAAGGGTATCTGTAAAAAAACAAAATTGTGATTTGTCACTAGGAATTCCCTGTCTTTTTTCTCTGAATCGACAGGCGTGTAAAAATATAATAGATCTACGATTTCTTTATTATTTTGAGTTTCAAAAGAAGGTTTAAGAGTATCGTTATGATTGAAATAATTTTAAAAAGTAATAAATAGTCACCCCTTCACCCTTGAATATTTAAAAGAACATCACTGAAAAGAAAACGGAGAAATTGACACCACAATAAAGTCGAAAATATCTAGAAAATGTTAATATATGAAAAATTCAAAGCGACGAGCGTCAAACTCCTGTAAGTGTAGTTCGCGAAGTAATAATGAGTGAAGAGTTTCTTAGTTTTGCAAAATTCCGTTTTTGCTAGGAAACTCGAATTTTGGTATCCTTAGTAGGTACTTACTTTGGAATTTCACGTAGGCGTCTGCCGCCAGTGTACCGTGTACCGTGTACAGGGTACCGTGTACCATGTACCGAGTACCGTGTACAATAGGGCACAATGAAAGGATTCCACTCTACTTTACAATGGCTGCCTATTCTTTATAAAATACTTGGAGGTGGATTAGTTAGGATAATTGGATGGATTTTTTTTTTGGGATAAATTAGACCTTGAATTTTCTACAGAACTGAGTTATCAGCGCGTTATAAGCCGGTGTCAACCGGCGAAAAAAAAATACAAACCCACGGCCTTTGCGTGTAACTTTGAAAACTGCCATTACTAGGCGACGATATTAGTAGTAGTTAGTATTTGTATGTTTAAAATGTAAATTCTAAGTATAGAATGGTATAATATGTAAACTCACTCGCAATGAATCCAGAATTCGACAAAAGTGGTAAACGGAGTGTCTTAACTAGGTTCCCTTATGTGTGCGGGATGCAGCGTGAAGTTGATTTAATTTTTTGGTTTAATTTAGAACGCTATTAAACTCGAACCACAAACTTTTATAAATTACAGATAATTTTAGAATTTTTATATCTCATTGCTGCCAGGCATCATTTTATAGTACTTCAGTTGGGGGAATGAAAGATTGAATATTTTTATTTCCTCGCTTGGGTAGCAGGTAGCCTCAATTTGAGTGCATTCAGAGCTGACCGGTGACTAACAACTAACAAGCAAATATTTACGACGCCATTTCAATAGTGGGTTCGTTACAAATTTATAAATTTTGTTCTTTTACCCAATTTTTGAAAGATTTTTTTAAGTTCATGCTACCGCATGTATATAGCGGCCTAGCAGGACAGACGGCTGGCAGAGGCAACCTGTGTTACCACAATCTGTTCCGTACCTAAGTTTAAAGCAGCCCTCACCAGTGGCCCGTTTTTGCGGGAAACCGCGTGAAACTCCAAAAAAATATTCTTATAATGACATATCGTCAACATAGAACAGCAATATTAACCCATTTTCTCTTTTAAATCATACTACTTTAATAATTGTAGTAACACTTAAAAAGAATTAAATCATAATTGTTATTACTAATTGGAAAATACTGATAACACTGCTGATAACAGGATCCAAATATCGAAATTAACCTTACACACATACTATCTGACCGTATATACTCGTATCAGTAATTATTATCAACCGCCGGCTCGCATACCAAAAAAAAACTTAAAAGTCATGTAAAAGACATGCACACCTAAATTATTATTATTATAGTACTTTACGTTATGACTTATAAAAGAAATCTTCAAATATTAGCGGTTTTAATAAGGCAATTTTAGATTCTAATTTTAGACAACGAGTCATGTTTCAGGTGGTATGACATTACGGTAGTTTCATTAAATCGAACCAGCGACCACCGGCACACAGACGCCACCCGCCCATATATATATAGTAGAGTTATCAAAGACAGTTTCGGAGTAAAAGTGGGACGTGGACTGTGGAGTGTAATCACGTCACCGCACGCGTGGCGGACTGAAGAGGCGCCGACAGACATACGCCCACCTCGCTCTGGCGTATACGATAAGCTTTGATAGAGCGGGACAGAAACCCCTCAGCCAATGCAGCGGCGACCAGTAAACTTTCCGGCAAGTTGGTCGGCCGCTCAGGCCTCAGTCGTCACTTCGTCAGTTGGTTCCCAGCGGTCGTGTAGAGCGCGCGTTTACTATCTGGCTCCACAACTTTTCGTAAGTTCAAAATGTCATTTCGCTGTATACTCGCGCTGCTGGCTCTCGCCGGAGCCACGCTGGCCGGGCCCGAGGTCACCGAACTGAAGGTAGAGGTGGTCAGCGTGCCAGAGGGCTGCACGGCCAAGTCCAAACACGGCGACATGCTGACCATGCACTACACGGGCAAGCTCGAAAACGGTCACAAATTCGATTCCAGGTTAGTGTACTTTACAGTTTGCTGCCCACACTGTGTTATACAAGTTTCCCATGCGTCGGTCCCAGCATTGTGGCCTCTAACCTCTACTGTGAAATAACAACGCATTGTTAGAATGTATACTTGTGCATGTTAATCTGTATTCGTTATCTTATTTTTAGTTTCACAACGTTTTTACTAAAGAATCCTTTACAGTGTCCGAGGGGTAGGGCTCTTAAAACTACGTTCACTTTGCCTTTCCTGCTGTTCGCGGTATACTTCGTGGAGCTAAAGCATATCCAAGTGAGAAGTAACTGCTGCCTACTAGGAAATAGGAAAACAAACATTGGCATCCGGACTGAGGCCGGTCGTTCTGTGTTAAGCTCCAAGCTCTTATTGACAATAAATAATCATTAAAAACACAAACATCACTATAAAGTATGTTCTAAAAAAGTTTCTATCGGGATTATTATTTATTTAATTGACACCAATTTACATAATTAATGAAGTAGCGAGGATAATAACGGTAAGCGACTTGTACAATAACTAATTAGTAGCAGGTACGTACTCGCATGTCGCTCTCGGACCGCAAACCTCAGGAACTAGTTAACCATTCATCTTAACACATTATTTATTATATTTAAATTGTTCGCGAGATACACATTGTTGTGTGCTCTCAGCTCTACGCTCTACGCTCTACGCTCTACGCTCTATGCTTGAAATGCCTATTATATTATTTATAATATATTTTGCTAGAAAATAGATTGATTCCGAAAAAGTGATCTTATTTAAGGAAGTACTTTAATGTCCCTATCAGAAAACACATTATCGAGAAACTGCCTGTCGAGTGGTGGTTATCCACCCCCCGCGTTGTATCTACCAGATCGAGGAATTAAATTTCCTCCGAACGCTGGTCCACTGCGCCTCAGTGACCTCAAATTCAAATTAGAAATGTATTGACACTAGGTTCTCTGTGCCTTGTGTCTATCCAGCGTATATTGATAGGAAGAAACGGAGAGAGTGGAGAGATATAAAAATATCAAATTGTTTCTCCATTTAATATTGAATATATGAAGTAGGTTGACTGGGGACGAAGGCAGGCAGGTTGCAGTAGACAGACAGCACTGCGCCTTCAAAGGATGTCAACATCAGAGATAGAGTGCAGTATTGAGGCAACGAGCTTATAAAGCCTCTTCCTTATAACTACTTACATATTGTGCTCTGAAGCATATTCACTCTCGTTTCACGCTGTAGCCCGCTCACGGCAGGGGAGACAGAGGGAATATAGTGTCAGACGTGCTAAGGCTACGTTCTCCGCTTTTGTATTACATCTCCAAGGAATAAGTCAATGTCAATTTATTTTAGTTAATATTAAAATTTGATTCAGAAAAATAATAAAAAATATAAAGAAAAATGTATTAATGAAAACGGATATTCTTATCTTACTCGCTAGTATAGCGCCTTCTTGTAATTGGCAAAGTTTTATTGAAGAGATGAAACAACTAATCGTTCAGTCACTTGTCTCAAATGCAGTTGGACACGCTACCAGCTCTCATCCAGGTCGTCGATCTTCAATTGGGTTAGACTGGCCAATTTTAAATTTTCTGTAGAAAGCCCGATCAACCCCGACCGGAAAGAAACTGGTACTGGAACTGGTGGTATTAGTTTCGACAAATTAACACGAATAACAATGACAAATTAAAATGTAACTGTTATGTTACAAGATATATTGTCTCCGAGTATGTGTTGTGTATGAGGTGACACCTGGATGATGACAGGTCCTGCCTAGCATCTAAACCGTTGAACTGAGCTGAAACAGTTGAGCGAAAAACGGACTACGTATACGTATCAAACTCAGAAAGATTTTTTAATTAGAACTAGTAGTTCCTGAGATTTGCGCATTTAACTAAACGAACTCTTCAGCTTTATAATATTAAACCTATATATATAAAATCGAAAGGTCACTCACTCATCACGAAATCTCAGAAACTACATGTGCTAGGAATTTCAAATTTTGCATAGGAGTTACTTATAGGACGTAGGTGCTCGCTATGACGGGAATTTGCAATATTCGACTTCTAAGGGGTTGTTTTTGGGGTTGAAAGTTTGTATGAAACTTCGTTACTACAAATGCTAGGAGTCTCAAATTTTGCATGGACGTCACTTATAGGACGTAGGTACTCATGGAGACAGAAATTAATAATAACGTAGTTCACGCAGGCGAAGCCGCCGACGGGCCGCTGGTATAGAATAAATATAGCACAACCAATATGCAAAAACACTTCTACCCACAGTTAGCATATCAGTGTAAATAGCAATGAAAATGACTTTAGTTATCATTCGACGAGCGCTCTGCAGTCCTGCAGCCCTGCAACCCTGCAACCCTGCAGCCCTACAGCCCTACAGCCCTACAGCCCTACAGCGCCGTCGGGGGGCTTAGTTGAGGTAGATGATCTATTTACTATGAATTGTCTAATTGCTATTTAATGTTTTAAAAAGTAAAAAATAGCTTCTATGATCATTATTTAACTAAGTAAAGTACCGACTAACCCTGTGCCCCTGCGCCACGACGACTTCAAAGGATTTTAAAGTGAAACCAGTTTTGTTTAAAATAAAATCATTAACTAAATACTATAGTCATTTCCTCGCTCCGTAACACCTTGTGTAACGCAATGTCTCGAAAATTAAGCGTAACTAAGGGAACGGAGTGTCTCAACACTACGACCCCTCAGCCAACCATGATCTATGCGGGATACAGCGTGCACTTGCAAATAAAAAATTGTAGTTTATATAATGTTGTCTTTTCCTCATGCAGATACTTAATTAATATAATATGGCAACAAAAAGTGGTGACGTCATTTGTCAGTAATGTGGCCCCGTTGTTAGTTTTAAATGATTCAGCTAGTAGGTACTTACTTGTACAATGATGAAAGAATGTAAATTATTAAATAACTAGAAACCTGCGTCGGGTCTGCGTGGGTCCGTGATAGCAAATATATATTAATCTATATATAATAATAATCACTATTAAAATTTTCAACTATAGTGTTTTAAATAGTTTTCAATCACTTGGAGTAAAAAACATGCTATAGGTAATAATAATAAAAAAAAATAAAAATAAAAATGTTTATTGTTCGGACAACACATGATCCAAATATGTTAGTAATAATACAATAAAACTTAATATATAGTGTTAGCAGTTAATAACTAATAGTGACATTGTAATGTCACACATATGCCGGATCAGCGGACAGTCCTCGCTGTCGGCGATAGCCCTATATATTGATATAGAGAAAATTATTTCGTTACTGCGTGACAGACAGACAGACTTGGAGAGTGTAGGGGACTTCCCCATATTCTCCTCCTTCCCCAGGCAACCGAAGCTGCGGTCTATAGCCAACTCTCTATAAAGCGCGTGACAACAACAATCGAAGCATTAATTTAACTTCGTCAAATAACCAAAATGACAAAATTGGAAATGAATAACAAAGAAGAAGGCCAGCTTTACCATTACAGGCTGATCATCTTTACCATTTTGATTACTTGATGTTTGTGTTGTCCGTCTGCAGCGGCCGCTAATACAAAATTAATGAAACTTCTCGTTCAAGAAAATGAAGTTTCCATTTAGAAATCGATCTGGTGCTAATTAATTTGATATTGAACGATTGTGCGTGCGTGTGTGAGTCTGTGGCCTCTAGAATTCGGCGGCAAGTGAGGAACGAAGTAACTTAACACTAGGTTCCCTCTGCGTACCCTGCTGTGCGGGATGACGCTCTCCAAGGATCACGGCTTCAAATGCAATTTCTTATACAAAACTTCCTTAAATTAGCTAACACTTAAAGAGATGTACTTGATAGTGGTTTCCGTCTGAAACAAGCAATTTAGTGATTGTTACTTGACGCGTTGTGCTAAGATTGCCCAAAGATATATCGAAGGTAACCGTGGCTCTCGAACAAACTCGGGAACTTCATTCGGTAATAATCTAATATTAAGATACTACATTAACATATTCCATATATGTATTTACTTTCCTGAATTCAATTGATTGTTCTGGTGCAAGGTATCGCATCGAATGAATTAGTAGCAGTCTAGCAGTAGCAGTAGGTCGTGCTATCGTGGCGATGTGTGGCAAATCCATTTGTTAGTGTTTACCACGTCACCCCGTGTCACGCTTCCAATGGAGTTAAATATTCATATTAATTATATTATTTGTTTTACGTGTAGATATCTATTTACATATATATGTATAAGTATATATATATATATATATATATATATATATATAGTATATATATATATAGTATATATATATATATAGTGTATATATATATATATAGTGGTATAGTAACCGATACGAATACAAAGATTGCTCCTTATTTAACCCATTTCACCAGCGTGTGTGCGGGCCGGTGGGCGGAGAGCCAGGGGAGTCTCGAGGAGTCGTTGTCAATTATGCATAAATTATTATACCTTCAATTATGAAAAGGCAGTTATGCAGTAAAGGACACAGCTTTCTTTTATACTGGAAGTAAAAATAAATCACTGTCGTCCCTTGTCCGTCCTTGCATCGCGCATATGCGTGTGTGCCTATAGAGCAGGGTAAGCCGAGAGGGTCAGTGTAGTAGTGTCAGATTCTCCGCTTTCTGCCAACGAGAGATTGTGTGTTAAATACCGCCGCTTTGCCGCGCCTTGTGTCGCCTGGAGTGGGGATCGAACCTTCAATGGCGTTCATAATATTCTTTTATTTGACTATCCAAACAACACACAACCGCTGCACCGCCGCGGCGGGTGGTAGGTGGCAGGCGGTGGGTGGTATGACGGCATATGACGGCACCTACACAGTTTCCCTTCAATTAAGCAAGAATACATTTAATTCAGCAATCTCCTTTGATTCGCAAATGACTGTACTAGCGTTACTAAGAGCATTACCGATTGAGACGATGACACGGAGTATGTCTCCATATGTCTGCCATCAGTGAGGCACAGAGAGTGACCTACACGAAATGCAAATCTTGAAGGTGGATACTTCACTACAATATATATATATTTTTTATGGTAAAAGGACAAGGCAAAGGAGCGTTAGGGTCACCTGATGGTGATCACCGCCGCCCACGACCCCGTGCAGCACCAGAGGAGCTACAGGTGCGTTGCCGGCCTTTGAGGTGGAGATAGATGCGCTTTTTAAAGGTACCCATATCGTACCAACCTGGAAATACTGCCGCGGGTAGACCGTTTCACAGTTCGGTGGCGCGTGGAAGGAAATTTCTACGAAACCGCACAGTAGTGGAGTGCCACGTATCCAGATGGTGTGGATGATATTTAAATTTGTGACGTGCTGTGCGGTTAGAAAATTCGGCGGCAGGTAACAGGTCAAACAGTTCTTCAGAACACTCACCATGATAAATGCGATAGAGAACGCACAGCGAGGAGACGTCTCTACGCAGAGTCAAAGTGTCACGCCTTTCACAGCTTACTGGGTCCTTAATGATTCGAACAGCTCTATGTTGTATTACACATTATTACTTAAGTACTATTTACCGACTTCTCTTATCACCTTATCAGTGACTCTCTCTGCTCCCGGTCATACGAAAAATGCTTATCATTAATATTACTTGCATAAGCAGATGCGCTCGCGAATTTATCTTTTTTTTACAACTTTTTTGCTTATCGCGAGTATCAGTGCTGGTCTTCTTGCCTCTAGCGGCTTTTGTTTGATATTTTAATGTCATAATAAATTACTCTTTATAGTAAGAATAGTTTCTAATCGAGGCGGAAATCGGAGGGGGAAGTGTCCACCTATCCTTCCCCCCGCCCCACCCTCCCTCAGCATAAGCGAAGTTGCGTTGCGAACACTTGCCTTGCGATCTTGCGAATAGCGTAACATTCAGTTATGCATTAGAGGTGCAGGTGGAGGCATCACCGTCAGGGTGGACTACTGTCCATCAGAGAGCGGACAATTGTTGCTGCTACATCACGAAATACTGGCACTAAACTACAAAAACTAAAAAAAGTTAAAGCTCAATAATCAAGTGCTATGTACTCGAGTAAGAAATCTTTCAGAGCTAGAACTAATAAGAGATTCTGTACGTTTCAATACTTTCAAATTAAAAAATACTGTGTTATATGTGTCTGGAATTTTTATTTTTTTACAATTCTCACATCTCTTCATTCTCCACTTATCTTCTATTCAGACGCAATACGCAACGCGACGGTTGTAGCAATGTTCGCTAGCCGACGGAGGAGACGGAGTGTCCTAGCATTAGCTAGGTTATGGGGTGATGTTGCATCACGGCTCCCCGCTTTCACCGTTACGAGACACGAGTACTTTGCAAACCAAAAATAACCTTCATCTAACCAATGCAATGCAAACGAAATATGTTTCAAATTAAAACTATCGATAGTTGCCTAAAGTTTGTATAAGTTGATTAAAGGTGCAGGCCTCTACTGTTGCTACCTGATGCGGTCGAGGACTACGTGTGCCTTTGAATAAGTACCTCCGCTCTTGAGGTAATAGTGCAATAGCAATACTCGTTTCGGTACAATTGGTATACTGGTCTTACCAGATATTTACATCCTGGACCCCACTAACCCCCTAACCCACCTGCACAGTGTACAGTGTACAGCTGGAGAACAGAACTGCATCCAACCATTCGTCGTCATGTTCAACCGGACGTGAATACCTGCCTCGCTTAAATTTGATAAAATCAATTTATCGATGTATCGATATATCTTGATAACAATTATGTATCAATTTTCGAATGAAACTCTAAAAATACACATGACATGTCTGAATAGAACAAAGCAACACGAGTCCCGGACTCATGAGTAGAGACTACTACTACAACCTTTTAATGAGATTATGTAATATGTTACCTTATTTAGGGTTGCCCCTGCTTCCGTCATATCAAGCAATATTGGTTTAAAATAGAGAATCATATTTTAGAGGCTCGAGAGATCTTACAAATTTACAAAGCTACTTGCTTTATAACGGTTCAGGGGGTTCTCCCTCTGAACTTGAAGTCTCCTTCCTACGAATGCACTTCTACGGCACGCACGGTAGCGTAAAAATGACACTAACTAACTAACAAAAGTTAATTTAATATAAATAAATTATAGCTTTAAATAGTTTCATTTCTGCTTTAGTAATACGAAATACTTACATTTAACGCGCCTGAATTTCAATACCTTCATATGGCGCCAAAAGGATCATATTAGTATTCCGCAGGTAGCCCGTTCGTTGCCGGCGTCGTTTTACCGAAGCCTACATGTAGTGAAAGTATAAATTCTGTGTATGTTGGTATTTTTTCCATATTAAATATTTAAGAGGAGTAAACCTCGCCTCGGCCGTAAACCCCTCTGTCGTGAATCACGCGAGCTACGCCCGGCGGACTACCGCCAGCCCGCTTGCCCGCAAATGTGTTTTATACTCTACTGAAATTTTATTGACCTTCGATAATTTACTTAACATAGTCAAATTGTAGCATTATTTCAAATATTCTTTAAATTTCTCCGTCTATTTAGTCATAGTAATAAGTCTAGAGACAAAATATCGATGTTTTAACATCAATGGTGCAATAATGAAAACATCTTAACATCGATGTCAGGATTTGGTCGTGTGCACGTCCACACACAGTATTTATTAAATTCTGAACACCTCCTCACACTGTGGTAGTGGTGTGTGTGTGTGTGTGTGTGTGTGTGTGTGTGTGTGTGTGTGAACTACTCAGTTCTCTACCTAGTCTGTGGTCTACGACCTGACTCGTGTCACTATTAATATGTCTATTTTATTTTTAATATATAAAGAAATATTGTAAGCAAAAAAAAAATACCTACTACTTTTAGAGTTTTATAAATTGC
Organism: Heliconius melpomene rosina; assembly: GCF_056956725.1. Classification (NCBI taxonomy): domain Eukaryota; kingdom Metazoa; phylum Arthropoda; class Insecta; order Lepidoptera; family Nymphalidae; genus Heliconius; species Heliconius melpomene. The sequence continues at coordinate 14,872,701 of NC_140409.1, forward strand.
CGTTTTATTAACTGCTCAAAGTGTGCTGCACAATCGACTGGAAGTGGGTTCGATCCCCCCTCGAGGAAATGAAATATTTATTTAAATATATAGCTGAAGCGGGCGTGGGCGTGACAGCGTGAAGCTGTGGGGAAAAGAAAAGAAAAGAAAAGAAAACATCGATGTTACTTCGCTAGCTTCGACTAGCTTCGATGTTGACATCGATGTCAACACCTATGTTTTTCTAACATCGGGCATCCCTAGTTCCAAGCTTATCGCTAAAATGCCTAAGAAACCATAAACGACTGAAATTACTGACGAATGAAATTAGCCTTAAGAAACATTACCTTTCCTTGAAACACTCTTGTGTTCTGTTCTGTAAACGTGCACGGTAAGTGTTCTCACTAGCGCTTTGATCGCAGCGCCGTAAAGCCGCGGACGCCCCTGACTGACAGCAAGTAGGTTTTATGCCTGGAAATCTGTGTAAACACTACTACTTTTGTATATTATAGTTAGTATAGATTACAGCATTGCATCGACGACGCCGTGAGCTCGAGAGGTATACGGAGACCTCTCGCGGCCGCAGGCGCTAGACCTGCTAGTATACAGCGTATACAGCGTAGCAGAGAGGAGAGAAATCCGCTCTCTCCCGAGTTCAACCCAGTGCGGCGGTGCGGTGCGGTGTACCGACTCCTGAATTATTAGCCAACTTTGTTTGATGTTTCACCTCCTTATGTTACTTTACTTGTCTGAACTCATTACGCCATTTAATTAGTAAAAACCATCTAAATTGTATGATGTTATTGTTATTGTACTCGCGGGGCTCCGCCTCTCGCTGTCGTATGTGTGACTGTCTGACACCCCAATGTAGACTACTACTACACTCCAGCACTTTCTGAAGAGTATTTATTAGAGGATAGCAATATAAATATGGCGCTAGCATGAGCTTTAAAGTAGAGACCGTCCCGAACTGACTCACTCAGCAGACACACAAGCAGGTTGCACTAAATCTTTACACTTTACATTACATTTAATTGCCTTTCTATTATTAATAAAATAAAAAATATTTATTTAAAGCGGTAAAATAGAATGTAATTATAAGCAAAGAAGACAACAATATCTACGTGAGTTATCAGAGCTGACCTCAATTGTTACACCAAACAAAAAGCGTCAGTTCCCGGCGTTGTCCACCGCCACTCTCTCTCAATCTTGAGTACTAGTACTCAACAGAGAGAGAATAAGAGAAAAGGCTATTTACTTAGTGGCACTCAGTAGTAGATTCGAATCTCATCTGAGGATATCCAGTTTGTACAGGCTATTGTACAGGTATGTAGCTAGTTTAAGTAATAGACTCTGCTGTCGTATCTTTTGGTGTTTGTAAATGGACGCCACTTAGGACGGCGTTCAGTTCCGCCAATAAACGCAATGTCTCTCTCGCTCTACCTGCCTGATAAGAAGCGTAGCGTAGCTAAGAAATTTAAAATAAAATGTACTTTATAAATATTGAAACCAATCTGTATTCATTTGTTTATTAATTTTAATTGTTGATAATCAGTATGGGGATTTGATTTTATTTACATACTAATGGAACTTCACTGTAGCGTTCGTCGCTGCGTTCTTTCCAGCGCAGAGATACGAGTAAAGCGACTAAAAAAAGGCAAAATCGATGGACTTTTGCAATGTATTGATAAATCACTTCGTTTCCTGCTTTCCACTAATTTTAGAGATACGATGACGCTATGAAGCGAAACGAACCAGTCCTTCAAGTGTTCAAGTGTTGGACTGCGGACTGTGGGTGTCCACATGTTGTGTATGTGATATGTGTGTGAGGAGGGGCCCCCTTGAATAATACAGGGGACGCGGATGGTCCGAGGTCCGAGATCTCACCTTTTATTGCGGCGATTGCCTACAACATCGGTTTGACTGAGACACTTGGGTATTGTTTCTAAATATAATATATTTATATTTTAATGTCTTGACGAAATTCTAGAAGCAAAGAAATAAATATAATATTATGTCACATAAAAAATGTAAATGATAAAGTGAAGTTTAAAAGAAGTGTATCTCTTTAATGCCGGCCTATCTCCAGACACCCCCCCCCCCTCCCCCTCCCCCCACACCGCCCCTCGCGCCCCCCCCCCCCCTCTATATACAAGTAGGTACGAAGAATCTTTCCAACACTAAAATGTCACGTGGATAATTTCTTGATGACATAACAATGTATGCAATATATTCTTTTTTGAAGAATAACATATAATGTTTTTAACAGAATTCGAAATGGCTAAAACAAGTGTAACACCATCGAAGAGGAAGCCCCCCTTCCCCCACCACCACCACCACCATGCCGCGGTTGACAAATGCTCTGCAAGGGGTTATCCTACCTTCTTGCGTGTTTTTATTTGGTAACAAATGTCCTCGCACTCCATATCATACACTAAGATATATTGTTATAGCGTAAGCTCCTAACGCCCTACACACGCGTGTACGCGTGTACGCGTATGTAGGGCGTTAGGAGCTTATACGCTTTGCTTGGAACCTAGTGGACAGCTCCTGTCATATGTAGTCGTGGTCGTGGTCGTGGTCGTGGTCGTCGTCGGAGCAATGTTCGTAGAAGCCTCGCTGAGCACAAGCATTGCGCCCGCTGTTGGCTGCAGCAAGTACATACAGGACATACAGGTGTTTTTTGTCTGTACTGTTCCTCCCAAACAATATTGACATTTTTGCGGACTCCCCACCACCACAGTTATTAAAAAAATAATAATTTTATGCACTTAAGTTAACAATAAAAAGTTTAATGATATTAAATATTCAACTATTATATTATTTTAATTCGTGTTTTTAAAGATGTTTAGTACCCTTTTGTTTATTTGTTCTTTCTTATATTTGATTAATTTTATTTAAAGTTGCTGAGTAATTTATTTAGTTTTTAATTGATTGTGCCATTAATTTATTTGAACTTATTAAATTAATTTGTGTAATGTAATGTTATGTTAATAAGAGTCTTAATTTCTAATTAATTGGTTTTTTCGTTTATATAGTTTGTGTGTAAACGATTGAGCAATTACTCGTAGAAATGACTTTGTTTTTTTTCTTTTAATGGCATGTAATATTTGCGTCAATATAATGAACATATATAATATAAATTATTAATAACTCAATATCTATCTATCTTAATATACGCGCAAGCTGAAGGCCGATGTAACGGAAGTGATGGAGACTGGAGAGCTGGAGACTTTAGATTTAGTTCAAGTGACATTTCATTTATTTATAAACACGTACACAATGACAAACGAAATGATTGCTTTGTTTTTATATTATTATTTTATTTATGAAATTCATTAAAAATGAATACTCAAACCTACACGGACGGGTGTGTGTGTGTGCACATCGGCTCACTTTGTACAGTTACTCGTCGACTATATGTAAAATTGGTTTTACTACAGTAACAGTAACAGTAACAGTAACAGTAACAGTAACAGTATCTAAAGTTAGCAACGCCTGTAATTAGCGCGTAAACTGCACACTTCATAGTTAATAGTTATTCCATGTAATACACTACAAGTATTGAAGTTAAAGTGAATTTCCCCTCAGTTTCAGTGAAACTAGCGCCTCATCAACTCTTATAAAAGTTGTGTAAGCCAATCACAGTGTTCTGGCTCTAACAACTGTATAGGTGGTCTGTGAAGATAGTTTAACTATTAAACAAAACGATATAAAAATCGGTCAAGTGTGAGTCGGACTAGCTCACCGAAGATTCCGTACCATTTACAGGACTGTGGGTCAACGGGAAGTACAATTATGTTACTCGTATCTTTTCTTTGTGACTATATAGGGGGAACAAATTAGAATGAAGACGGCTTCGCGTTAAAGATGGCTCAAATGTACTAAAATAAAGTCGATCTCTCGAGTCGGTGTACTCGTATGTATCTACACTCTGTTAGTAGAGAGTAGTAGACGCGGAAATAACTCTCGCCTATAAGGTTTTAGAGAAAGTGGTTTACTTTCAATTTCAAGCACTTATGCACCTATGGGAAGAAGAGAGAGAGTTCTTAATAAGTGCGTCGTTCGAACTGTCGCACTGGGGGGGGGTGGAAGTGGCTGAGTGGCCATCAGCGGCTGATAACGATAGGCTTGAACTTAGCGCGGTGCTGATGCTGTCACTCGACTGCACAGTAATGGAGTTCATCCACAAAAAATGTATGTTTGTACACGTTGTTGTATAGCTATTAAGTCTACGCAACATCTAGGCTATAGTTTATTTTGAAAATCTGGATACCTGATGTAGAACCTTAACAGCCTGTCTAAACTCTAAGAGATATAAATATAGCGTCTTAGTAAAAGTTGATTAACATAACAAGCACTTTCTGTCCATATAATAAAAATGAGGATTTGGAGCACCTCATATGGAACCAGCCCAGCTACACCTTAAGAAATATGAATATAATGGCTTCGGAATAGTTGATCGGCGTGGTCAGTGTTAAATGAAATGAGGTTATTATTCTGACCTAATAATTTAAACTAACGTAAGCTAGGATAACTCCACGCGGTGAAGGCGATAACAGTTGAGGTCTATTTTATAATGAAAAGTATATTATTGAAGACTTAGCCTCGCCCCTGAAGAATAAGTATGATCCTTGACGGACGCTCTTGCATCCCCCGATCAACACAATTCTTTTATAGTCTTTTTCACTTAGTTGTACCCTCTTTTACACGAGTTCCTTATAGAAACTACGATAATGTAAAAAATCATATAAGAAGTCATTATAATCGTTAGTCAATTCTGTTAATCAAATACATAATCATGTAGCTGAAGCGTCGAAGGTACTCGCTGTACTTCAGATATAGCTCGTAGGTATGTATATATACAATTATGTGTCTGTATGTAAATATGGCTATTCCGAGTGAAAGTGGCGGGGCCGGTCTGACGTCACTCAGTAGGTATGCCTCCTCACTACTTTGTACGCAATGGTAGCGGGTTCGTATATATACAACTAAAAAGTAACCAATTAATATGCTGAAGAGAAATATATGCTTATATTATCTATGTATATATAAAATCGAAAGGTCACTCACTCATCACGAAATCTCAGAAACTACATGTGCTGGGAATCTCAAATTTTGCATAGCAGTGACTTATAGGACGTAGGTGCTCGCTAAGACGGGAATTTGCAATATTCGACTTCTGAGGGGTTGTTTTTGGGGTCGAAAATTTGTATGAAACTTCGTTACTACAAATGCTAGGAGTTTCAAATACATACTCGTCAAGTCTTTGTGTATTTCAGGTTGGGTGTGTGTTGAACGAATGGTGCTACTAATATACCTCGACTTGAACTCAAGACCACCACGGCTAGACCCATGCCAATACTAAATAAAGAAGCTCTTGAAGTTACTGGAATGAAATGCTCGAAGAAACGAGTTTATATTTTGAGATGTGTCGAAGTCTGCCTTATATATTATTTACTTGGGGGGAGGATGTGGGGGGGGGGGGGGTTCTTCACCTGCCAGATATGATGCAACCAACACACATTTTGGTGTTGTCTCTTCTGTTATACTTTATTAGAGATATTAAGTGTTCTTCACAACTGGACTTCAACTTGATAATGGAAGGTACACTCTGGTACAGAGGGCAATCAGAGGCTCCTCACTGAGCGACCTTTCCCCGCTTTAACCATAAATATAAAATGTACCGATTGCACCAAATAATATATTCGCAATAAACAGATAAACGGATAATAATTAAACCGAAAATTGCAAGGGTCTTGGTGGAATTTTACTATTTTTTATACGGTTTTTCTCCATTTTGGAAAATAAATAAAAAGGAGTTGCATGCAGTGAGAAATCTCTCCGTTCTTCACATTTTGACGAAATCGAGAAGTTCTGTACATATAGATTGAGAGGAGATCTCTCTAGGGTTAAAAGTAAAGCGTATAAGACGATGGCACTCAAAGTTGCATTTATCTAACCGCGAATATATTTTATACGAGCGGCCCGGTCGCACTATAAAATGTTTATATAAGTGTAATTAAGAAAAAACCAGCCAAGCGCGAGTCGAACACGCCCACCGACGTTTGCGGACCAGTACCGGACTATAGATATAAGTTTGTAATGATCTGTTACTTGGTGCCCAAGTTGATAACTGAAGGTCCACGGGAAGTACCTACCATATAGGTTTTGATTAAAACGATGCATAAATACTCGTATTTTTTGAGAGGGAGTCATTCTGTCGAACAATATACTTTAAATTGATATAATTTATGAACTGATTGTAATAAAACGAACACTAAATGTCCAGTGAAGCCAGAATCCAAAAGCGAAAGCTGCACTGAAGCCTGCGGTTTAGCCGTTAAGGCGTTTTTGACATTGGCATGGTTGTAGAATACGCAGAATCCATAATACCAAAATCTCGTATGATCTCATGGAAAATGAACCAGCAAGCTCCAATTGAAGTGTAAAGCTTTTAACGACTGAGTCAGACGTTATAAACACGGTAATCAGTGTTAAAGTTAGTACATTTAATCGAATTAGCTATCGGTCGGCTTGTCTGCCTGCCTTGCCTGGTTAATAAACAAAACTCGTAAGGAACGAAGTTGAAAAGTGTATCTCCACTATAGAATTATACAAGTATGGAGCGCGGGCCGCGATAACCCATTGTTGAATTTTTAAACGAACGGTTAGCGGTAGCAGATGCAAGCCAAGACACGCCAACTTTAATATTTATAGCTCACAACTCCTCTTTGTGGGTTATGAGACATTGGGCTGAGATACTGTGTTATTGAATTTACATTTATATAAGTTACATGTCTACTAGCTCTGGGACAATATACTCGTATTCTGTTTTAGTCAGACTAGAGTCAAACCTGTGCAATCGTACCTAGCTCGTACCTAACTCGAGATCTCAGTCCAGTACGGTCCAGTTGATAGATGGCCGCCCTCTTCCAATAAATATTAAATTTGATCGCGGACTCGTCCGTCGCTCTCACTCGCAGCTCCGAGCAAATGATGTATTAAAACAGAAGATGCATCGCCCCCCTCGGATACGTGACGAACGCGAGGAAAGCGAGGAACGCGAGGAACGCGAGGAACTACCAAGTAGAAAGAACGCTTAATGCCGTGGCTAATATTGATTAAGCTTGGTGTACTGTGTCTGTTGTTTCAAATTAGATACGAGTATGTTCTCAATATTGGCAGAATTGTGAAAGTTGTTATCTTGTGTGAACTGACGTGACCGACTGACTGACAGGTACGAGCGGTGTGAGTATTCTCAGAAGGTGTTGGAAGGTATTACGGGAGTAAATGAAAAGCTATGTACGTAATATTACATTTTTGGTCTGTTATTTGAATGCATCTATCATTTAGGGCAGGCAGAAATAACTAAGTGTTAAAACTCACCGTTCTCTACTTTTCATTCATTTATTGTAACTCAATCACTATCAATGATAAAGTTCACTTGAACTTGTTACGATTCCATACAGTCAAACTCTTCACAACTGCGCAGGCATGGTGTAAACTGTAAAATTGTGTAAATCTCCAGAATTTATTTTAAAATGCAGTTTGAAAACTTCAATACATAATAATAAAGTTACCGCATGTTCTCTGTCTCCAAAATTTATTGAGCATCTTTGAAAGTCTTTGTGGACCCTCCCGTAATCCTGTTACTGGCTGGCGTACATTTTTCATTTTCCGCCTATACTCGTATCTCCCACATAGCAGTCCCCTGCTAGTCAGTCAGTGACAGCATAGGGTTACCTATTTACTTACGTGTTATATTATACAAGTAATTGTTCTACTAACCACTCTAATTGCATAGCTCATGTGTAGCTCTGGTGTAGCGCGGGGTCGTCCTTCAATGGCAGCCCCAGATGTTCGAGCTCCGGTCTTCGACAACTTTAATTGCATATGTTTTTGCAGGTGACCTGCGACCCTGCGAGTCAGTCAGCTAAGTGCATAGCGTTGTTTGATAGTGCAGCGGTTACTTTGTCTACGGACATACATATGAATTATTAAGTGGTAGTGGTAGTGGTAGTGGTATGTGTGTCTGTGCTAGCTCTAGATCGAGTTTTGTATGTTTAAAGATAGATAAAAGTGGTCCAAATGACATTCACTCCGACTAGTATCGACCAAGCCTGCAGTCCTGCAGTCTAGTTAGCAGCACAGCACTAACTAGTATCGTGCTTGTAACCGTGGTGACCGTAGCAGTTCTGTATCCGCCTCTTGTAAGATATGTAGTGTCAGGTGGTGGTGGTGGTGGTGGTTCCACACACACTCGCAAACACAATCTCACTTTCCACTCGTGAGTTCGTGACGACTTTCAATTCACTTTGTTGACCTCGCTTTCACGCCGTCCTACACAGCACGTACACATACATAGTGACATATACTTGTATTGTGTAAATGCATAGAATACTAATAAGAACCTAGTGGTAAAACACTCCACTCTCTTCTTTCGTTGATTGAAGGAACCTGCAACTATTCTGAATTGGTGGTATTCCGAGACAAAGGGTTTTGGGTGTGTGTTACTTACATTACAGCGCGAAAGGAAGAAAGGTTATTCAGCGTCACAGCGGTGTCGCGTCTCACAATATATTTATTGAAACTAAAAAATGTATAGTGCTCTCCTCTCAGAAACTCTTACCTAGATTAAGTATCAAATAAGTAAAATCGAGTTGAATAAAATATAATTTTAAAGATTCATCCTTCGCAGCAGAGCAGGGTGTGTGTGAGTGTGTATAATATTGAATGATCAGTACGAGCCCTCAAAGCTCTCAATTGTCTTTCTAGCAGTTACCTGAACTGCTAACAAGACAGCAAGTCGCTCAGTTGACAGCATTGTCCTTCTAATTGTTCATTATAATTATTGTTCTAATTACAATTAATGCGTACGTCATACAGTCTCGTTTTTGAAGCCGGTGTCAGCTAAATATATCGAACAAAATGATGTAACAAAGGAGCGGAAGACATGTTCCGAATACCTACAAAAACTGAATGCGATAGAAACGTTAAGTAACTTCCCGGTTGTAAATAACGTGAAATACGTACTTTACCTTACCTCTGTTAGTGTACAAGTTGTGTGTGCTGCTTGGCTCGAACAACACTCCTTTCTCCCTTTTAATGACTTATAACGTTATATTCAAAATTAACTCACAATTTGAACCAAAAAGCATATTAGGTATTAATTTGCATTAAACCATTCGTCCGTCTAATTTTAACTGGCATTAATTATGTTTAAATTTCTATACTATACGTACTATACGTAATATACAATAAGTACAGTATACTCGTATACGATAAGCGAGTATACGAGCTGAACTGAACAAAGGCCGGCCGTAATAGCGTTTCATGCGAATTATCAGATGCCTGCCTAAATGTATGGATAATTTACATTGAATTATAATAACGTTTATACTACGTATATAACGTTTATTTGTTTATTTTTATATCTGTGGTGGGTCTGGCTCCTCTGGAATTGGATTTCAACCTGCACCTACGCCCTCGGCGAGCGCGTCGTTATCAAATTGCTACTTGTATTTGTTTTATTAGATCACCCGTCAAGCCGAGACAATGGAGTTATTTATTGTAGATTCAATAAACAATGCGCAATATTTGATTGTTTGTGAATGGCGGGTAAACAATATCGATACCTGCCTAAGTGACACTACTCATCGCAGTGAAGCAAGCGAAGAACAGAGCGTCCGGACACTAAGTTCTCTCTGCCTTCTCTGCCGTCGCATCAATATTGCACCACAATGTTGTTTATTATAATAAATTGAAATCAAAATATACAACTAAAATGCTTCAATGGAATACGCAGCAAGATATTGATCTCTTGGGAAATGGAATGACTTTTATAATATACTAGCGACCCTCTTGCGGCTTCGCCCGCTTTTACTACTGGATTATTCATATAATGTATGTTTGCAAAGCACTTAAGATAATGTGGAAATTAATTAAACCCTAATGCAACCCGCATTTTCGTAGTTTCAATAAGGATTTTCCAATTGTTTTACACAGCAAGGATTGTTTAGTAGGTACCGTAATTTTAAATCTGTGCTACTAATCTTTTCAAGTACTTATTAAAATATATTTAAATGACTATTTTTAAACGGAAGAAATTATAAACAAAAACCTACCTACTAATAACTACTATAAAAAATATGAAACCAAATATATCGCGCTGAAATAATACATTCAACTCTAATTATCCAATACGTGCAAACGCTTCTAAATCTTCGTTGCTATAAAGGCAGGCGGGTTTTTTTCGAGCTTGTGGTTAATGCTGAAGAGGGTATTCTGTCCCTGATGAAAAGCAAGCACCACGTGGCTGCCTGTGAGGAAAATTAAATAGAATGCATCGGCCGGGAATCGAACCCGGGCCGCCCGCGTGGCAGGCGAGCATTCTACCACTGAACCACCGATGCGAGCGCGGCGGACGCATGGCGAGTGGCGAGCCGTTTCGCAGCAAGGATTTTTTGATATTGTAACAACTTCTAAAGTACTTATTAAAATGAAAAACAGTAAAAGACAGTTTTGGTCTACATTAAATGGCCAACGTAACAAATATGCTTATTTATATGCTAAGAGTAAGGGATAAGTGCAACTTGAGTAACATACAGCTGATGTGTCAACGGCGGGATGTGTCAACAATTAAATGCGTTTTTCTGTAAAACTATTCGCAATTTCGAAATATTGTAAAAAGCAAATTTTATCTTCGTTTAACGTAGAAAATTAATAAAGTATTTTAAAGGATAAGGATTAATACCATTATGGAAAAATATGACTCACAATAAAAAATATATTGAAATTATTATTTTTAGACAGAAAAATGATCACTACACGTTATTCTTAAAAGATACGAATATGCTCTCGCGGACTTTTTTGTAGATCTTATTAAGAGGAACAATACTCCAGTACATTTTTTTATGTAGCACTTACCATTAAAGCAGCGCATGCGCGAAAGTGTCTCAACGGGTATGACTTTATACATATTTATCGTATTTATGTTAATTTACATAAGAATGTACAAATAATAAACTATATATAAACCTTCTACGAAAAATACTCGACCTAATGGTGAAAACGGCATCAAAATGCGTTGGGTGGTTTAGGAGAAGAAGAGTTAGAAACAACAGACAGACACGAAAAGCGACTTTGTTTTATAACATATAGGATATTTACCTTGTACCTTGCAGTAGTGGTTGACGAATGTCATTTTAAAAAAATAGAAAAGCTAATTTAAATCTGCTTTCCTTGAGAGCCATTTGTATTACGATTCTTAAAATATACTATAAATATATATATATATATATATATATATATATATATACAGGGTGTCCCAGGAGCCAACGATAAAACGAAACCAGGTGATAGACCAAGTCGTGACAGTTATGAGAAAAATATAAAAAAAAATCTTTGTCATGTATTTTTCATATTATATTGATTTTAAAAAATATCGGAAAAACCGACACCCTGTGATGGTTTTTCAAGTCCCAGGACTACAAATATTACTCTTTCTTCATTTTTTTTTCTGTAATGTAATCATGAGTAATCCTTCCATGAATTACAGTTTAAGATTGAAACATACGTGCATCAGTTTTCAATAAAATGTGGTGTTTTCGCCAAACATTAAATTCAAAATATTTATTACACCCAACTTTAACCGACTATACTATAAAAAAAATGTACTACTCTGTTTTTGCAAGTGACTTTAAAAGATGGCGCATTTAATCTAGATTCCGAAATGGTACGACACTTGCTGGATTACTTCTTTGTTGAAGAGAGAAAAATCGAAATACACGATAATCGGGATGTCGTTCAGCTTTTTGGTATCTTTTCCGATACATTCTAGATTGCAGCATTAGCGTTACATAACCATTCTCCATGAATGAAATGCATATTGGCAATGTGTCAAAGACCGAGTATACGGCCTGCGAGAGCCCGGACTCGAGCACTGTCCTTATAATTCCTGGGCCATCCCCTAAAGTTGAAAAAGTTCAGGTACCTTGGATCCGTCATGCACGAGTCTGGAGGCATCGATCACGATCTCCTTGGCCGGATAAGAGTTAGGACGGACGGATCACAGACCACACCAGTGACCTCCCGCCACTTAGCCCAGGCAACGCTTATCCGACTTAGGGGCTGGCCCAGGACTTATAAGGACAGTGCTCGAGTCTGGGTTCTCGCAGGGCTTATATTCGGTCTTTGACACATTGCCAATATGCTTTTCATTCATGGAGAATGGTTATGTAACGCAAATGCTGCAGCTAAAATGTATCGGAATAGATACCAAAAAGCTGAACGACATCCCGATTATCGTGTATTTCGATTTTTCTCTCTTCAATAAAGAAGTAATCCAGCAAGTGTCGTACCATTTCGGAATCTAGATTAAATGCGCCAACTTTTAAAGTCACTTGCAAAAACAGAGTAGTACATTTTTTTTATAGTGCAGTCGGTTAAAGTTGGATGTAGTAAATATTTTGAATTTAATGTTTGGCAAAAACACCACGTTTTATTGGAAACTAATGCAGGTATGTTTCAATCTTAAACTGTAATTTACAGAAGGGTTACTCATGATTAAATTACAGAAAAAAAAATGAAGAAAGAGTAATATTTGTATTCTTAGGACTTGAAAAATTATCATAGGGTGTCGGTTTTTCCGATATTTTTTAAAATCAATATAATATGAAAAATACATGACAAAGATTTTTTTTTGTATTTTTCTCATAACTGTCATGACTTGGTCTATCACCTGGTTTCGTTTTATCGTTGACTCCTGGGACACCCTGTATATATATATTCTAATGTTTGTTATTTAGAAAGAAAATACTGAATTGATCTAATGGATGGGGTACTTTAACATTAGTTTCTAGTAGCTCTGCTAACAATGCTCTCCGCGGGAGGAGAGTAACAAAGTGTGTGAGTGGAGTAAAATACATATCTGATGTAAACTTCATGAAACCAAACCACAGAAATAACCATTTTCTAAATATGAACTTTAGCACGCGCGAAGTGTTAGGACACTTCGTTCTTCCATTGAGAACATCTTGAGTGGGAGAACAATTTTTCTTTATTTACTTTATTTAGCTTCACGCTGTATCCCACTACTATAAAACAGGGCCGACATTGGGAACCTAAAGTTAACACACTAAACTCCGTACCCTACGCATCGCCCAATTTCCTCATATTGCATGTAGAGAGAGTATTTTCACCAAAGTGAGAATCGCCGTGTATACTCTACGAGTATAAACATTTACAACGGTGTTTGACTTTGAACCCACAGTCATCGGGATACTTCACAAACACACCAAAACGCCCAAAACAACATTTAGCTCACACACATACAATTGAGATACAGACAGTATTTGAGTGTATTGAATAATGCAAATAGTCTTGTCAGTCTGATGTTCATAGAGTTGAGGATGCTTAGTGTTATAGCACCGAGTGGGTTCTCTGCGACCGCGACGGGTCGTTGGATGTATATTGCAATAAGAGAGTTACCTACATAGTATATAAAAAGACTAATTGAAATCCTCTATTCGTTACAGCTTAGACCGCGACCAACCCTTCACCTTCCAAATCGGCGTTGGACAAGTTATTAAAGGATGGGATCAAGGTTTATTGGACATGTGCGTTGGTGAGTACCAAGAACAATTTATAAGAAAAATAAACAGCTTTACTGCGTATCCCGCGAAGTAGCCAGAGAGAAGTTGTTTGAAATAATCTGTAGTAAGGAGTTTGACGACCGTATTTCTTAAGCAGCTTCCTGTAATGGCTAAGCCGTATACATATATAGACAGATTTAATCTAATGTTGAGGCATTCTATAGTGGTCATGTAAGGATGTTGCGGGAAAATAGACAAGATAGAGACAAAGATCAAATCCAAAAGTGGGGTGATGGCGTCTAACTGCGGTAGGTACGGTATTTCCAAAATCAAATAGTACACCCACATAGACAGAGCCGGGTAATTATAAGTTGTAACGACGCATTCTCTGCAACAAGTTCCTAGTCGCGCGCCGCCCTCGCCGCCCTCGCCGCCCTCGCCGCGCCGACAGAGCGACGTCTAGTTAAATTCCACATGCACGAACTAACTCCTACAACATAACTGCTGTTGGAATAAATCAAACATTTCTTCCCTCCGGTCACAAGAAGCTGTAGCGTGCACAAAAGAAAAGTGTGTGTATTTCCTTCTGTTAGAAACTTGACTTTGAAATAATTTTTGTTAGAAATAAATGTAAATAAAGAACATATATAACTACCAACAGTCCCCATATGTCATAGTCAGTTCAATGCTGACTTTCGAGATCATCGCGCCTATTATGTTTTAAATAACTTTTTAGGTATTTCATAAAAGTTGTCAACAAACTCTTTTATATGTGCTCACGCTCTTTCTCTGCTCTCTTAGAAGTATATTTTAGACTATTGTGCTGTAATTGTGCTAAACTTCACTCGTAATATTTATAATATATTTGGTTTCCTTGATTCAATTTGACAAATACCCCCAATGGATGTAAATTTGCAATACTTCTTTCTGCGTGGCAACAAAAGAAAATAACCTATCATTAAGGCATCTCTACGTATCCTGCAAAATGCAATGGTTTAGAATATAAGCACTATTGTCTTTGACAAGTTATAAAATTAAATGTCCATTGAATTTTCCAGGTGAGAAACGCAAGCTGGTGATCCCGCCATCCCTCGGTTACGGCGAACGTGGAGCTGGTAACGTGATCCCCCCTAAGGCCATGCTCTTATTCGACGTCGAACTTATCAACATTGGAGACTCCCCTCCTTCCACCAATGTCTTCAAAGAGATCGATTCTGACAAGGACAATATGCTGTCCAGAGAAGAAGTGAGTATTGAGTTAGCCTTCCTCGCGCTGGACTCCGACGGCGATAGGGAACTGTCGCGGGAGGAGGTCAGTCTATGATGGATTAAGATTTGGTTCCCCTAAAGTACTCGTAGTTCGGTGTCGGAACTTCTCAGACGTTCTTGAGAATGATCTTTTGACTGACTCTTCTTGTATAGGCCTGAATTGAATGTATATTATATCTGAATGTCAACTTTTTATTAACTACTTTTTTTTACTATTGAATTATGATTGTCTTCTGATCTTCGTCGCAATGCCTGAAGTCGATTCATACTCGTAGAATATCTGTGATTTATACGGTAGATTGCCTATTGCTTTTATACCTACATCTTGTCATTGAATATATAGAGTTCTGGAACTTGTCAATGTAAACATAATTGTATATAAATTATTATTATTATTTTATTTGATTATTTCTTTATGATAATTTGAACAATTTCATTTGTTTTCTCGTTTTAATTATTATTAATTATTTGGCCAATGCTAGGTAAGCGAATACCTCAAGAAGCAAATGGTGCCATCCGACGGCGCTGAGATGAGCGAGGACATCAAGCAGATGCTGGAGAGCCACGATAAGCTGGTTGAGGAGATCTTCCAGCACGAGGATAAGGACAAGAACGGCTTCATTAGCCACGAGGAGTTCTCTGGACCAAAGCACGATGAACTCTAAATTAATTATAATAATATAAATAGCAAAGTGGTACGCACTTACTCCACATTCGAGTAAGTCCGAGTAGAAGAGACATTACCGTCTCTACTCAGCGAATGTCTCAAATTTAATTTATGCTTATTACTCATAAAATGTAATAACGTAACAATATGTTAGGTAACGTTCCGTTGCAACATCACTCGGATTGGTTCGACAGGCTTTCTTCAATTTCATTTAAATATTTGTACTTAGTGTGTTTATTTTAAAGTATCATAGACAATTTAATTTGTTTTTATAATACTGACATTTTAAATATTTTTTTCTTTTACATTACTTTAAATATCTAAAAATATAATATATTTCATTTTAATAGTTTATTTAATTTATATTTTTTGAAACTGTTTTTTTTGTGGTTGTAAGTTTAAAGTCCTAAAAATTGGAAGATTTCGAAAGCAATTGTTTTTTACATTTAAAATACATATATAAGTAAGAATCATTTTAAGTAAGTCGTTATCAGCGCGACACTGCTCAATAATCGCTTTAGTTCCAAATTACAATATAAAGTTAGTTTTTAGTTCATTAATAGTTTAACCCTACAAGGCACTTCGACTCTAATAGTTCCTACAACAACACAACTACACAACTACACAACTACACAACTACACAACTACACAACTACACAACTACACAACTACACAACTACACAACTACACCACTACACGACAAGTAGCGGCATCTGTTGACATCTTGATCTTCTATCAACAGCAATGTTATAGCTAATTAACGGCTCTTTACCTAAAAATGTTAATCGTGTCATTAAAAAAAATAAAAAATACTCATTCGACAGTTGTGCCTCAAAAACAAATATTGTGAGTTATAATCAAGTGTATATTTTGCAGAGGTAAGTTGTTTTTTATATTCCAATAAGTAAACTTATTAGTAAATCATACTTTTATGTGTGTTCCACATACACTAAGTACGTAAATTACGATAACTTTCCTTATAAATACTATGATTTTTTGCAGATAATGGCGCGAGGAAGATTGCGTGACGGAAATAATGAGGGTTTCTTGGCCGTTCCTTCTGGGAGTGAAGACGGACAAAATTTTTCTGATGTCATCGTCACTTTCAGCAGAAAATTATGATGACATCGAAAAGATACAGTCTATCCAAAACTTTCTATCAGAGCCACTTAGCGAAGTGGAAACATCCTCATCCCCGCAGATCAGTGTTCTCCCATCAACGAGGTGGTTACGAATATTGTAAATAGTCAGCCTGAAATATCAGACCCTCAGCCTAGTACATCAGGTACAACTACACAAACATGTACCGTTACAAAATCTCATTGAACATTGACGATCATTGATTATGAGTAACACAATTGGTCATGAATCTCGAATACTTGGCTCTGTAATGGTGACAACCGAAGAAAAAAAAGAAAATTTATTTGGAAGAAAACATCTTTTCACTCACCTCCTATTCCAGTAAATGTATTACTAGAAACACAAATCTAGAATCACCCATTATAGACTTTGAAACTCCCCTTCAATATTTTTACGATAACTTTCGTACGATAACAAACCAGTCGTTTTATCATCGTCGTTTGTCGGCCGAAAGCCAATAGAAACAGCAAGAAGATAATGCAAGGAACAAAAATATTTATATACAAGTAGATTGCCCTCAAATAATTAAAACATATGGGTGGTGTGGACCTCCTAGATTCATTCCTAGGGAAATATAAAATAAAAATAAGGACTAGAAAGTGGTACTTGAGGCTATTTTATCATCTTGTTGATGTAACTCTTGTCAATTGTTGGTTATTGTACTGAAGAGTCGGGGAGTAGCGATATACGCCAACGCCACTGAAACGGAAGAACTTCAAATTTGAAGTATGTTAAAGTTTATGCATGTACGGGCTATCGATAAACAAAAAGAAAGGTACACCAAGTTTATCTGATGAGGTTGAAAATAAAAGGCTGAAGCTAAATACATCAATCCTACCACCTCCTCGTGATGTCAAACTTGATGGGTTTGAGCATTTTCCTGTTTGGGGTCAAAAAAGACAACGGTGCAAATATCCTGGATGCAAAGGAAAAACATACACACATTGCGATAAATGTCACGTAGAACTTTGCTTCAATGAATCTAATAATTGTTTCAGGTTTTTTCATCAATACACAGATTTATTATATTAATTATAAGTATGATTTTGCAATATATAAAAAATAAAATATATAAGTAATAATGTCTTCATTTAAATAAGTTACAAGTAAAAAAAGTACATAGGCAACTATTTCCTAAGCACTTCAATATGTACTAGTTAAGGCTCAGTGTACCACACGTGGAACTGAAATAAAAAGTTATTTTTTCCTTAAAATATAGTTTTATTTTTATTTGTTTTTTCGAAGATAGGGATCTTCTGATCACTAATTACAACGAATATATTTTTTTCACGCACAAAATAAATTTGAGCCTTGTAGAGTTACAACAATACATTTTGTCAGTTTTTTTTTATTAATTTTCTCCTCATAAATACAGCATAATATGTAATTGTAATTCATTGAATCATTCCGCCATTGTTGAATAAAGTAACACTATCGGGTAATATCGTATTTTTATTTTATACCTTAAAACCTTAATCATTGAGTGCATATATATTATGTATATTAACTAAATTATGAACATACTACCACCACCGCGTACCACAGCATTTGGCGGTCCGTTCTCTCTGACTACCGAGAATAAACCGTGAAGCTATGTATGTATGTATGTATGTATGTATGTATGTAATAACATACTTTTTCTCCAAATTTTTATAAGTTTATAACAGAGATACGAGTGACATTCATCTTTAAAGGTGGTGAAACCCAACGCCGGGCCATGTCTAAAAAATGTCTAGAAAAGCTTAAAAACATTTTAGAATAAACCATAACTCATAATATCTTATGGTGCATCGCACTAAGGAAGCACTAGCTATTATATTATGTCACATCAATATCTTTCACGGAGGTGTACCAAATATGACAGCTAGTAGAATGCAACGACTATCTATCGGGCTTTCATATTGTAGTTATCAAATGACAGAAAAATAAAATAGTCATTCTATTTATGGTACGGGCGGCGAGGAGGGAGCGCGGCAGATTAAGATACTGGGGATTCCTTGTACTCGGTTACGTACTTCCACCAAATATGAGCTCCATATGCATGGCCGCGCGTCTAGGATAAAGGATCAGATTAGTAAAAAAAATTTGATCATCTGACATTCTCAAGCGCATCAGATTAAGGTATATTATTAGGTTCCCTCTGTCTACCCTGCTGTGTGTAGGATACAACGTAAAGCTGATTTGTTTATTTTATTGCTTTAAAGAAATATTAATAATTGTCAGATTAAGCAAGTCTCTTCAGATATTGACATGTCACGTCTAGGGCATGAAGATGATATTTATCTTAATCTGACGCGCTTGAGTATTTAAAAAAACGAATTTTTTTGCACATTCCAACAATTATAGCCAGCTTGGGTAACATCCAAATCGTCAGATTTTTTTTTCACTTAACATCCCCTTAGAAAATCGGTTAGAAAATCTGTTTCATTATGTTTTTTGTCATTTTTAACTCTTACGCACGTACCTCTATCATGGAAACAGTCAGATTAACATATTTTCATGTTTAAAAGTTATGATATTAATGGTATCAATATCTGACACGCTCGAGTATGTCCATGGAACAGTTTTTTTTACATTTTTTAAAATCTATAACCGCTCACCCCACCGGTCAAAAGATACATATTTATATGACATTTTTTTCTTGTTATCATCTAAGCTTCACAACCCAACAGGTCTCTATGACACTCGAGCAAATCCCGAGTTGGCATCTTCCTCCACATCTATTAGTGTGTAGGTACTCGTATCTATATACCAGCTGAATCAATTCAATAGAACCCTAACAAATGTACTTTGGCAAGTATTTCAATCGTATATACTTAAATAAAAAAGTTATACCATTTTACAAGTTTGTTATAAATAATTGTTTTAATTAATTGGCAACAATTTAGCTTTTCAATTTATGACATATATATATACTTATTGATTTTAAAATGATATTATTATTAGCGGAAGTAATACAGATTCGTAAATTAATAATTATGTATTTACAACAGGCGAAGCCTCGAGCGGGGCGCTAGTACATAATACATAATTTTTTAAAATTTTATTTTGTTGAATGTAATTTCACTTTTTTTCAAGAGTAGTATTAGCACCGCCATCTCTTGGTGTTGCTCTTAGCTTAACTATAACTGCTTAGTAAATTTTTTGGAACAACTGAGACAAAGTTATAATATTATTCATTTAAGGGATATTTACATTTATTGAATTGATTTATAGTTTAGGCATAAAAGAATAATATTAAATAAATTTACACGTAATTATTAGTTTTAATTATTGTTCCTTAGGTCTGCCATCTAGTAGCAAAGATCAGAAGTACTTTACATCCGAGAACAGCAGTTTCGTAAATAGAGCCAGAATTATTTTAGAGAAATAACGATATTCTACAAAAATATTTTTTATTAATTTAACACTTTTTAATATTAGATTTAACACTAGGTTCCCTCTGCCTATCCTGCAGTGCGCGGGATGCAGCATGAAGCTGATTAGTATACTTCACGTTTTTATAATTACTCATTGGATAGGTATTACCGAAATGGCTCTGAAAGGCAGTTTTTTAGTGAATGAATGAATGAGACGATGCTGTTTACCTTCCACATTCAAAACATACTAATAGTATACTGTCAACGTCATTACAGCAGTAAATTGTTACCGGAGGGTCAACCATACCAGGCCACAGAACACATTTACTCACATGCACCAGGCCACGACAGTGAGTAGCTCCCTACTCACTAGGGATACGGAACCGATACTGTACTCATGAGTAGTATTGAAAAAAAAGTTTTGTACTCATAAAAATATCGACACAAAAGTATCTATACTTCGAAATATCGGGTAATTTTCTTTGAGCATAATGCGTATACGCACGTAAGAACTCGATGCTACAGTAAGTAATGCCCTTACGACATTGACGTTTACATTACATAAGTGGTTTCAATAGAACAGAACATAAATAAAAAATATATACGTTTTTATAAAGAAAATAACTCAATTTTTTTTTCACAAAAACGTATTTTTTGTTTTCTTTGCACTGTCATCGGTCCTTGCTAGTGTACAAAATTTCAAATAAAAATGACGTTTAAAGGTTCCGTTACAAACATATAGAAGATATAGATAAATAGATACTACCGAAGCCGATACTCATTACTATTATAATTCTTATGAAGTAGTAATTGGAGGATGATTTAGAAGATTAAAAATATTTCCTAATTACGATTTACGATCCTCAAAGGATTTCAAAGGAAAAGTGCAGTGGCGTAGCTAGGGGGGGGCGGGCATCAAAAGGAAAGGGGCATGAAAGTCGACGATTTTTTTTTTAAAGGTAGCCAATGTCACATTGTAGTGTCTGACGCTTGATCTACGTGAGACTAGAAGACATGTTGAATCTTCTTCAAGTCCTAAGCCGCACCAGGCAGCAAATACCCTAGCTACGACATGCAGTGGATGTGAGTGAGGTGTTGCTATCATAAATATGAGACGAAAGGCCCGATTAGTTAAGTAATTTATTCAGTACGATGTCTATTAAAAAGTACTTAATAAATACAAGTATCGAATACAAAGTATCGAGTACAAATATATTGGTATCGAAAGACAATGTACTCGATACCACAAAGTATCGATACTTTTATCGCGTCTCTTTTTTTTTTAATGGCCTGATTTGCGATGACAGACGCAAAATAATCTGCCAGTGTCCCAGTTTCGCGTCTCTACCAGTGGGCTCAGTTGCCGTCGCTGTCAGTCTGACTGACACTGACGGTGACATTAACATCTTGTAAGGAGGTTCCTTCAGTCAGCCTTCAGAGCAGTAAATATTCAGTTTTAATGATTCTTCCGACATAGTCCCCCTCTGTGAGACACAGCAGTCGTGTCTTGAAGATGCTGTCTAATAGACGGTTAGTATTAACATGTGCTATAATTTTCTGCATCAACATCGCTCTCTTGGGCCTGTTCGTTAAATATAACATTGGGGAAAAATGCTACATTACTATAAATATCCACCAAAAAAACCATCCAATGATGCCAGACGACTTTCTCAGTGTAGGGCTGGATACCTCGGAAATAGAAAATTACAAGGACGTTGATTTTAATGATACCAAATTTAAAGAGTTGACAGCCGCGTTGGCCCCAGCGCGGCTTCGCCTCGGTGGCACCATGTCTGAGCGGTTGATTTTTACCTCCGAAGATGAATTTTCAGCTTCATGTGACCAGTGTCATGAAAATTCTAAATCAAATAGCACATGTTCAGCTGTCCAGAACCTGTGTGCTCATAAATTCTTACCATTTTTTATAATGACTGGTAAAAAGTGGAGTGAAATAAATGAATTTTGTAAAGCTACAAATTTAAAATTGTTGTTTACTTTCAATGTCCTTCTACGCAGTGGGGAGGAATGGGACAGCCAAAATGCTATTGACATTTTAGAATATTCTAAGATGAGAAATTTTGATATTGATTTTCAGCTTGGCAATGAACCAAATTCATTTCAACATGTCTTTAAGATAGCCATTAGCCCACAATCCCTAGCCCATGACTATAAAAGGCTACGTAAACTCTTGAATCATCATGGATATAAAAAATCTCTATTAGTCGGCCCTGAAACTACCAGGCCACAGCAACATCAGCCTAATTGCCTCAAGTACATGGTAGAGTTTTTAGGTAACGGTTCACATTTTATAAATGCTAGATCATGGCACCAATACTACTTAAACAGCAGAACTGCAAAACTAGATGATTTCTGGGATCCAGATACTTTTGACTTACTGAAAGAGCAGATTGAAGTAATGCTGAATCATACAAAGAAATACCATAATATACCCATGTGGCTAAGTGAAACTAGTAGTTCCTATGGAGGGGGAGCCCCAGGGCTCTCCAACTCCTATGCTGGGTCACCGCTTTGGATGGATAAGCTCGGATTATCTGCAAAGTATAATATAACAACAGTGATAAGGCAAAGCTTGTATGGAGGTAATTACAGCCTGATTAGTGACAAATTAGAACCTTTACCTGACTGGTGGGTCAGCATCTTATACAAAAAACTTGTTGGGAATAAAGTTTTGCATATAAATTGTAAATGCTCTCGCTACCAAAGGATCTATGCACATTGTACTAACAAACAATACACAAGTGACTCGAGTGCCATCACCATTTTTGCTATAAATTTAAAATTAGACAAAATTAAGTTTCTCTTGAACGGAACAGCTTTTCATGGCAATGATTTGGATATAGATGAGTACATTATAAGTGCACCTTCAAATAATAGGAGGACTAAAACTATACTTTTGAATGGGTGGCCATTGTATTATGAATCTCCACAATTGGATCTGCAGCCTCATCATATTAAACATGGCAAACATGTGTCAATGCCACCATATTCCATCGGATTTTGGGTAATAAAAAATACATCTGTTAAAATTTGCAAGTAGATATAAATTTTATTTTAATTATTTTCATCATAAGTATAATGTATAGGAAATTATCAAAAATATATATTCTTTACATTTAAGTTACATTCCAGTGACACTGATGCCTTTCTAAAGAAAATATATTTTCCACAAGAAGTAGCTTAATTATATATTGCTTTAGATATAGTAAGTTGTGTAAATTAAAATTTCTATAAAATATCTATAACTTTTAGATAACTAAAAGCAAAAAAGTTACTATAAAATCCACTTTTAAAAATCCCTGGTAATTCTCTTCAAATTTGAATGATGTCTTATTGTAAATATAATGGTTGTAAATTTGATTCCCGCTTTGGAGAATGAATTATTACAGAGAATGAGCTAAGTAACAAAAATGCTGAAACTCTTACCATTGATTTTTAATGTATACTTATCTAGATTAATATGTAAACTGTCTGTAAGTCTTAGATCTTCACTGACTGCCTTTAATCATAATATAAAATGTCACTTTATCTTATGAGTTCTTTAAGTAAAAACATATTTTTACTAATATTTAATTTCATTGATACTTTAAAAAATAAAATTAATAAAAAAGAAAACATTCCCAATGTCCATTAAAAATAAAATTATTTTATAAAAAATAAATAAAAATGAAGCTATAATTTTGGCATTTTTAGGCTTAAATCCATTTTTAAACATACATTACAGACATAGTAATAGGTTATAATATAGTATATAGTATATATATATATATTATAGTAGTAATATACTATAGTAGTAATGTTATGTGATACGGAACATGTTACCACCACCCACCCTACAACCAACTTGAGGTAATAACGGTAGTGACTACATTTATGATGACCTTTCATACGTTGTGGCGCAGTGGCGTTGTGGTACAAGTCCTTGCAGCACGCAAGGACTGCGATATGAGTTAGTGCGATATTCCAATGAACGAGTGTATCAGCTATCAGCTTTCTGTGCGCTGTTATGGTCCGAGGTGCCGAGATGTAAGACTGATTAGATTAACAATATTTATTTATAACTTCAATTCAAGATAGTTTGTTGTTGTTGAAGTTATAATTCCGACTTCACTCGCTTTATCAAGAGTTGCAAGGTAATTTTGATAATATCTAGAAATTGTTTAAATTTGTTTTTATTTTTTAATAATTTACCATCGATAGGTATCGATCAGTGAGTAACTTTTGGTGTATAGTGGGTATTTGCAATGTACACAGTAGGTAGGTACGAGCCTACGAGGAGGTACCTACCTATACTTATATAATAATATATTAGTATAGAAATGTTCGTGTAGTATATTACTTTTTTTTATTTAGTAGCGTATTTTATATTTGTTAATATTATTATATTATATTTTAGAATGTAACATTTTATTTTATAATAGTATTTTGACTAATTAGTTTAAGTGTGGTTTTAGCCTATTTATTTGTATTAAACTCTTGTATTATTTAATTTTTACTTTATTTTTACATTAAATTTACAAATAAACTAAACAAATTATCTTATTGATCAGACAATCATGTGGTGGTGATGGTGGGAATTTAAATATGGCGAATAATATTTTTTGTCATCTTCATCATCATTTTAACTAAAACCATGATTACAATATATAATTCATAATTCATGTGAGTCATCGCAGAGTCCCACCACTCCCACCACTTCCACCACTCACACCGGCCGGTACTGTCATTGACCTTTTAGGAAATTAAAACTTTTTGATATTAAAGATGGACGCTTAAGAATTTAATTTTTAATAGACTCCTTATCAAAGAATTGTAAGTAAGCTTTTGATGACAATGATTGCTAAATATAAAAAAGCGAGTAAAAAACTCATTAAATTGATTGAATTGAATTGTATTAATATATAAAATGTATACTGATTCACAAATGTTATGATGGCAAGTAATACCATTGTTCTCTTCTTATTAATATAGTTACCTATACTCAAATTATACTTAAATTAACAAAAATGAGGATAAATGATGTTCGGTATGTTATTTAATATATAGAGCTAAGTTTAAAATGTATCAAACGTGCCTTTAAATATTTTTCTAAATACTTGTGAAATTTCCAAACACAGACATTGAGATATTAAATTTTAGAGTATTCATAAACAGGTAGATTGGGTATACAACAGCGAATAGCTAATCATCTATATTTTTTATTGGTCTCCGTACTCGTAGGCAAGGAACCGACCCCCGTTGCTCCTCTTGCCAGCACCCTCAAGAGTTACCAGGCACAGCTGTGACATGTGTTGTCATCAGTTTAGGCTTTAGGATGCATCATCATTCACATGACATCCTCATATCTTCACGGCCGCACTCAAAGCATTAAGCATGACGGGAAGCATACTTCTCAATGTCATTTAGGCGCTGGCGTACCGCAAGGAGGTGTGCTGTCTCCCTTACTGTTCTCCATTTTTATTAACAATCTCACTCCACATATATCAACATCTTATCATCTCTACGCCGACGATTTACAAATTTATAAGACGGTACCTGCTAATGACACACCCAGAGCGATAGATGAAATTAATTCCAATTTACAATTAATTAGTTCTTGGAGTAAATCGTTCGGACTATCTATTAACCCAAGTAAATCTAATGTATGTATGTTTGGGCATCCTAAGCAGTTATTTAAAATAAAACCAAATCTCCCTCAAATCCTTTTTGACAATGTCTGCTTAGAGGTTAGTGATAGTGTCAAGAACTTAGGAGTCAGAATGGACAGCACATTTTCTTGGTCGCCTCAAATTGCCGAGCTCAGCCGTAAGATCTTCTGTGCTATAAGAAGTTTGAGAAGATGGAAGAACCTACTACCATTAAAGACTAAAATCTCATTGGCTCAAACTCTTCTTCTCCCTATACTTGATTATGCCGACTCGTGTTACTTAGATTTATCTCAACAACTACTAAATAAGCTTGAACGGATGCAGAATCTTATAATCCGATTTATCTTTGGATTGCGAAAGTTTGATCACGTAACACAATACCGTACTCAGCTTAAATGGCTCACTGTAAAAGACCGACGACAATTACACTCTCTCACTCTCCTTTTCACAATCCTTTACCACCCTGTCACTCCTTCGTACCTCAAAGAACGGTTTAAGTTCTTGGGGTCGAACGCCCTCCACTCCCAACACCTTCGTTCCCGCAACAACAACCTCCTAGAAATCCCCTCATGTCACACTAAATGCTATGGAGATTCTTTTACTGTCCAAACAGTAAAACTCTGGAATGCTCTGCCAGGTGAAGTTAGACGATCTCCGTCAGTAAATATTTTTAAGCGTAGGCTTAAAAATTACTACTTAGAACAATATTTAAAATAAAGTATCATAATATGTACGTATGTATACATTTCCGTATTATTTTAATATGTATGTTTGTATGTGTCTATGTATGTATGTATGTATGTGTATGTATGTATGTAGTTTGTGTGTATATGTTTTTATATTTGTATGTATGTGTATTAAATAAATATATATATATTATTTATTTAATTATATATTTTTTTTTTACTTTGTTAAATAATACTTTTTGCGCTACTACTTACTACTATAATTTCTTTCATAAGTCCTGCACTTTTAATGGTTGCCTGTAAGAGATCACTTGCAGTGATAAGGCCGCCATTGCACATGTTAATTTAAGTACCTATGTATCCTTCTTTTTCTTTTTCTTTTCTTTCTTTTTTTTTTCTGTGTAAATTTTATATGTATATATTTTCTTTTCATGTGCAATAAAGTATTATTATTATTATTATTATTATTATTATCATTGTCGTTTAACTTCAGTATAACGTTAATACGTGTTTTGTCATTTATACTATTAGCACTGCCATTATATTGTAACAGTTTTGTATTTTAGAAAATAAAATTCCAAAAATGTGACGCAAAGCATTAAAAGATATAGACGCGAGCGCCGGCAATTAATCTTCATAAAATAAAAACGTTTAACTAACAAGTGTTTCATTATTTTTATATTATTCAGCTAATCTTGTTTTTTTTATTTAATCATGTTCCCGCTACCTAGGCCAGAAGTTTAGTGGTAAGTCACTCCGTTTTCCACTTTACAAAATCACTTTCGTCCTAGGCCATACTTACAATAGACTTACCTTAGAACAGAAGTCAATATTTGGTAGAGCCATTTTACTGAACTGAACCTGAACTTTGCGCTACTTTATTGAGAGAAGCGAGCGGAGGGCTCTACTGAAGACTTTTTACAATCTTTGCCAATAGGCTCCCAAACGGTTTGACCGATTCAGATGAAACTTTGCAAACATATAGATATGACCACGTGACAAATTTCCCCATAGGGTTACATGTTAAAAATGTTTGTCTCTGGGTAACGCTAGGCGCCTGGCGAGTATCTACTTGTGTCACCGTAACATTATAAACAACAACAGGTATAATATTTGAATGACACGAAGTACCATCTCATATTACTTTGTTCCAATTGTCTTCAATTAGTAGCAGATCAATAATAGAACTAACATTTACATTTACCTACCAATCACTCACCGACTACAAGTCACCAACAATCACTCATAGGTATGTGTATATAGTGGCACCCAGTGACACTCAGTGACACTCAGTGACACCCAGTAATCTATATATATAAAAGGACTTGTCCTCACTGACTGAGGTAAGACGCACGCACAGCCGTAACCGCTGTGCGTAGAAACGTTAAATTTGGACAAAAGTTTACTTTCAAAATCTGGACATCCACTAAGAAGGGATTTTGAAAAATTTTAACCCTAAAGGGGTGAAATAGGGGTTCAAAGTTTGTATGGAAAAAAAATTAAATCAGCACGCATTTTTATAAAATTTGAAATTTAGATTTTTAAAAGTATTTAATTGAACACGTGTTTCATCGTTTTCTAGAATTCTGCACCTAAGGGTGCAAATAAGGGGTTGAGAGTTTGTATGGAAGAATTCTTAAATCACCACCGATTTTTATAAAATTTGATATTTAGAGTCTTAAAAATATTTAATTGAACATGTGTTTCATGGTTTTCTAGAATTCACCCCCTAAGGGTGCAAATAAGGGGTTGAATGTTTGTATGGAAAATTCTTTAAATCGCCACCGATTTTTATAAAATTTGAAATTCAGACTCTTAAAAGTATTTAATTGAACATGCGTTTCATGGTTTTCTAGAATTCACCCCCTAAAGATGCAAATAAGGGGTTGAAAGTTTGTATGGAAAAATCTTTTCTCTATACAAACTGGATCTAATCTGGATTATTATAAAATTAGAAATTTAGACTCTTAAAAACATTTCATTGAACACATGTTTTATGGTTTATTAGAATTCACTCCCAAAATACGCAAGCGAAGCTGCGCGCGTCCGCTAGTTATTATATGTTTCTCGACATATCTCTGCGTTGGCGTGACGAGGAACGAACGAACGAACGAAACCGATCCTTTTATAAATCATCCTACACCTACAATAGTGGCGCCGGTACGAAGTAGAAGTGTTGCCATTACAGACACGTATATTCTAATATGTATTAAATGAATAACATTATTTTAGCAGAAATATTATTAACACACATTTTATATGCCATTAAGTAATTCTCTAGTTTGTACATTGAAAGCGAAATAGATGATCGATCAAAATAATATAAATATATATCTGTAGATAGCAAACGCATCAATGTTTATTTTTATTTTAGATATGATTACGCTTTGTTAATGTCAAAGTAACAATATTAAACATGTGTAAAGTGTTCAAAAAATATATTTTTAATTACACATTCTATATACAAAGTAAATCTAAATAATACATTTATTATTTTATTATTATGTAGACCTTGTTCGACTGTTGCCAGCTGCCAGCTGCCACCTAGCATCTGGGACCTGAGAAACGCCAGTAGTGCTTACTTCCTCGCCGGGCTGCCATCCCGTGAGAGATGCTCACGCACTCATTTATTTAACAATAAAGTGTATTAAATTTCAACAAAATTCCTTTCAAAATGATTAGAATAATACTGCTGCTGCTCTACTGCTGCGTCACAACTGCTTCGTGTACGCCGACTAATGATTCTGATATATTGGGTAATTGATGTTTCTAATACGATTTCTTGTTTTTTTAAGGTCCTTTAATGAATTGTTTAATGTTAAGAGTTAATTCTATGAAATACCATGAGTGAGATGACACATCATAGAGTTGGGAGTTCAATACAATGCACAGATTGCGCAGATGCGCTCCACCCAGGAGCCATTGTGATAGCATTCAAGGTTCTTGAAAATGTCCTTTATACAAGATACATGCGTGGCGCGTGGCGCGTGGCACATCCGTGGACGGAGGAAATGCTGTATTAGACTTGTATAGCCTAATAAGTGCGTCTCCGTTGAGACACCATGACCACATTGATCTATTACTTTAAATATGAATCTATTCCAGATGATTTCAAATGCTCTCTCCCGGATGTCACCACGGTCGACGACAATCTCGACATAAAAAGATTCAGATCAGATTTTTCTAAAATATCAGAGGTAAGTTTTATATTATTATCAGAAAAACTCCAATACTATTAAATATTTAATTATACGTATGTGCAATGTAAATGTAATACAAAAAAGAACAAATACGCGCATCTGCAGTTCTTACATATTAGTTACATAAGGAGATATACCTAATTATTTAAGAAATATGAATTGACGTCCATGCAACTTTAAGGATTTTTTTATTTATTATTAATATTAACTAAGTTAGGCGAGTGGCGCAGAGACAAAAGAGTGCTTGGATTTGAGTTAAAAATATTTTACAAGCTTTTTTTAAATTAAGGTGAAGTTCCCGGGATTGATTGGTCCTACAAATGAAAGGCTCATATGCAAGATCAAATGTATCGACGGCAACTGGGTTGGCCCCCTCTGCTCCCAAACACCTAGTAAATATTTAAGTTTACTTAAAAATATATATTATAATTCTTTGCAGAAAAGATGAGGTTTATTTAAAAATAAATTAATTAAATTGTAAATTTATAAAATATATAATAGCGGCACAAGGGTGTGACTGTGACGCGACGGAAGCGCGTCGTCGAGTTCTGCCATTCATCACGCGATTCCCGCACGGGTAATGCAATGTCTCGTAATGCAGTGTAAGTGGAGAACAGAGTGTCTGAACACTAGATTCCCTGTGCCCTGTGCCCTGTGCCCTGTGCCCTGTGCCTACTATGCCAAATGCGGGATATAGTGTGAAGACAAAGAAATATATGTATACAAAGTGGTTTTGTCAGCACAACTTTAAATGAAACCACAGTTTTAATTATTCTATAAGAACCTAATATATATTTTTTAAAAATCACACACAAAATAAATAATAAAATTATTGTTGTAAAATTAAATGTAAAAATCTATTTACGGAGACACTAACAAAAAATGTAGCAACTAATATAATATTATATTTATGTTATAATTGTCAATAGTAGTAGGAACATTGTCATTTATAGGTAAAACATTTACAGATGGTAGATTCCAACCTATACTCCGCGAATGTCTTTATCGCAATCAGAACCCCCTTATGGCTGTAGCATTCAAAAACGATTCTATTTTGGTAAGTACTTTCATATATTACAATCTAGAGATCTAGCCCGATAAGTATTTGAAAGCTGCACTGGCTGCACTGGCTGCACTGGCTGCACTGGCTGCACTGGCTGCTGTACCCACTGCCACCTGGACAAATACTACTAACAAATCAGCTTCAAGCTGTTTCAGGTTGTGTGATGTAAGCAGGGTAGGCAGAGTGCAGAGTGCAGAGTGCAGAGTTGGCCTCATATCGTAGGTGGTGATGGTGGTTACAGATCGACACATATTTCCCACACGGCTCAGTAATAGTGGCAAGGTGCAAGCACTTCGGCCTCTACAAGCTGACGGGGGACAACATGCTGCGCTGCGAGAACGGGGAGTGGTCCTCTAAGATGCCCAAATGTGTGCCAACTTCTGTTATTACTAATTATACAGGTTGGTTTGATTCATTTTGCTTAAGTTTTGTAACTGATATCCACAACACCTTTCAAAATATTATTTAATAAATCGTTAGAACCGTTTATAGTTGCGGTCGTGAAGAACCCAAAATCTTTTAGAGATTCAGAGGTAACCGAGTTAAGAATGTTATATAATGCCACCAGAAGGTTATTTAGATAAATGTAAACTCGATGATTGCATTGTCTACTATTGGTATAGTGCAAATGTCACGGAGGTAGTCGGCAAGGACATGCGCGATATGATAGATAGGGGTGTACCGGCTCTAAGCACTTTATGAAGTAGCCCCGGCCGCGCAGTTGAAAGTGCGTCGCCGGTGCTATGTCGAGAAAGGCTACTATTGCACTCTCCTTTCTGTTGATCGTAGTGTACCCACTGGCCACCTGCAGAACAGTTTAGTGTCCGCTCGTCCAACTGCTCGCTCAGTGGGTGGATATGCGACTAAAGAAGTGGGAGGAATAACTTCTCGAACAGCTTGGCGACCGCATTTAGGAGGGTTATAGGTCGGTAACCCTCAGGGCGTCATGGCCTCTTTGTAGCCTTGGGCAGAATGATGACCAGGGCCTCCTTCAACGCCCGGAGGAAAGAAGCCAGACGGGCGCAGCGGATGCGTTTTTATGAGCAAAACATCGTGGGGTACGGGGGACGCATGGCGGACTGCGAACCGCTACGGATTTTTTGTATCTTGGATTTTAAATGAGTGTTACAACTTCTAAAGTACTTATGAAAATGAAAAACAGTAAAAGACAGTTTTGATCTACATTAAATGGCGACGGTAAGAAGTAAAAGAGTAAGAGATAATTGAAACACGCGAGGATACACCTGTTTATAGCCGGCGTGATGTCTCAACAACTAAATATGTTTTTCTCTAAAACTATTTGTAATTTCGAAATAGTGTAAAAAGCAAATTTTATTTTCGTTTAACGTAGAAAATTAATAAAATATTTAAAAGGATAATAAAAAAAATATATTCAATTTAAGTACTATTTTTAGAATGATGGTGGGTGGTTTAGAAAAAGAAATAGAAAAGCACAGACAGAGAATTAGGGCGACTTTTAAACAAATATTCAATTTCATTAGTTTTAAAAAAAAGTCCGTGCTACCATATATCTATCTCTAATATCCCAAGATCCCAGGTCCCCCAGACCTACATCATTTTAGCAAAGCTAAAATTTTGAGATCTTTTAGTCTAATAAGTAGTTATCTTCTAACATGTAAAAAGAATAAATTAAGGAACAGAATAATAATCTGCACACATTAATAGCAATAGTGAATAAGGAAAGATACTCACAGAATAACGATCTTACATGTATTTACTCAATCGCTGACCTCAACCTTAAGACATGTTACCTCGACGACGGGTTCCGTGGATGGGTCGATGGGTTCCGACACCGCTCGTACACCGAGACATTCCTAACTATATACTTAAACTTTCCAAAGGTGGTGCACCACCAACCATCCAGTACATAGCGGTGTCCGGCTCCGCCATAGTGGAGCTCAGCGGGGAGCTCTACGTCTACCCGGGCAGCACTGTGTGGCTGGACTGTATCTGGCCGCGGTCTTTGGGCAGGCCGTACTGGAGTTGGACGCAGTCTTATAGGCACTATGCTGGTGTGTTTTTGTGTTGTTTGTTTTCTTTTAGCAACTCTCGTGGTACCTACTCAAGGGAATTAATTATTTTGTAAGTAAGTGTAATCTGAAGAGAGATATTGTAATCCCAATCTTAAAATTTTTGAACCCAATCTTTTGTGATTCTATATTGGATGTGGATAACATATACGTTGTACATTACCACGCAGCCTGGGCGAGCCATACGGGCGAGACCGACCTGCACTACCGGCTGGTGCTGGCCCGCGTGTCGGGCCGGCACACCGACACGTACACGTGCACGTCGCCCGCCGGCACCACCAACACCGTCGCCGTTAGAGTTGTTAGTGAGTCCTAATGCATGCTGTGTACTCGCGAGATTGATATATTATATTATATTAATTTATGCATAGTGTTCGAAAGTTAAATTTTGGTTAAACTTGCTCGAAAGGAAAAAACGGAACGTTCACAAGATCACATTATTGTCCGTCGGTTTATTGAAAATTGAAATTTATATGAAATACTTAGGTGTACCGTCCCTTGAAGCTGTAAAAAATATCAGACTTAAGCCAACGCAACCAAAAAGATACAGCCGTTTATGCCAAAAATTTTAAAAACTCGCAAGGGAATTAAAATTTACCTACTAGTGATCTCAGAAATCTTCAAATTTGGTACGAAGCAACGTGTTTTAGCACAGATAAAGGAAAAAATTGCGAAAAGTAAAAAAAATATGGGTATTTAATAGAAAAAGACATTTAAACTTATAATTGTAGTTCATTTCATACAAAATTAGTTTATACGTAATACGTCAGCAAATTTCAATTTGTCATCAAAATTGTTCATCAAAATAATAATTTTACAAAGATGTTATAATTTTGAAGTCGGTGTCAAGATAATGCTAACCTTCCTACGATATCTAATGACTAAGCCTATTTGTACTTGGTAACGATCGTAGCGGTGTTTGGCAAGTAGAGTAAGATATTTAATGGTGTCTGTGTGTTCCAGACATAGCTTGCCCACCGATTAACGTGTCGTCACCCCATGTCCATCAGTTCGCACAAGGGTCGCGGCTGGGAAACTCTGTCCACTTCAGTTGCCGCGCTGGCTACCAGCTCAACGGCTCTGCTCTGGTCAACTGCATGGGTGACGGGCGCTGGTCGCCCGCGCCGCCCACGTGCGTAGAGACGCTGTGCCCGGCGCCGGCGGTGTCGGGTGCGCTGTCGCTGCTGGAGGCGAGCACGGCGCACGGCGGGCGCGCGCTCTTCGCGTGCGCATGGGGCTACCGCCTGGCGGGGGCGCCCGGGCTGGAGTGCGAGGCGGGCGGCCGGTGGAGCGGCGACCCGCCCACCTGCCTACGTCAGTCGCATACTAAATATTATACGAGGCCACTAATTGTTACTGTAAAGCCGACTGGTTGTGGGTTCGATCCCCACACGAGGAGACGAAATATTTATTTACATTTATATTTCTATTTCTTCGGTCTGGTGTCGAGGCAATGCCTCCAGAATTTGACAGAAAGTGGGGAACGGAGTGTTTTAACACTAGGTTCCCTCTGCCTATTTTGCTGTCTAAGTGATATAGCGTGAAGCTAAAAAAATAAATATTATAAGTAGTTATAACGATTTATTTTATTATTAGTAATCGCCTTAATTGTTATTACTTTACGTTCTTTGACAACATTGATGTGCGCCACTGGGCCTCAACCTTGTGTCAATAAAGCTTATTTATATATATATATATATTTCTTTTTTATTTTACAGCTATCTACTGTCCAGACCCTCTCGTGCCCGAAAATGGCCGCCTCCTGACGACGTCGTCAAAAGAATCGAAATATCCCGTCGGAGATCTCATCATGTATTCCTGTGAGAAGGGTTATGAAATTTTGGGTGAATCATCAATCGTGTGCACTGAGAACGGTTTCTGGTCGCATCCTCCGCCATTTTGTCTACCCCCCTCAGAAATAAAGAAGTCAGACACTATCTACATCGATAACACCACGCTAGTCAACTTTGAGGAATAAAGTGTGGAAAAGGACAACAGGACTTCACTAAATGTTAGTATTCATAAAGAAATGGCTATAATATATACCTACGTAATTATTACAGTAAGTGTACGAACACTCATTCTCTCGCCCTAACGAAAATTTGGGAGTGAACGATTGATAGTTAAGTAATTTACATAGAGGTACGTAAGATTACCGGATGACATGTGTCTGTCTGCTGCATGCACATACCTACTCGTATATGTAAGTTGTCCACTAAGACCCTGCCTGTACCGATGATTGTTGGCAGGTACAAGTGACACCTTTTGAGTTTTGAGTATATTCTAGGAACTTTAGGCTCTTTACATATTATGTTAATGTTTTTTATGTTTATTTACACTATTTTAACTATAATATTGTTATACATTTTAAAGTTTAATTTACAAGGTGTAAGTGTAAATCCAATATTTTATTAGATTAAGTAGTCCAAATATTCTAAACTAAAATTTAGGTTTACATATTATGTTAGCGGAGTACATGTCATGTGTGTTTTCCTGAGGAAAAGTACAATTTAACATAAATAATGTTTATATTTCTTAGATTACATAGTCTTAGAAACATCTATAATCCAAAAGTCTATACCTACTCTAAATAATTATTAGGCATTTGTGAACGAAAAAGGCAAGTCTAAACTGTAAACCGATTT
Source organism: Heliconius melpomene rosina (assembly GCF_056956725.1). Classification (NCBI taxonomy): domain Eukaryota; kingdom Metazoa; phylum Arthropoda; class Insecta; order Lepidoptera; family Nymphalidae; genus Heliconius; species Heliconius melpomene. Next base: position 14,908,021 of record NC_140409.1, read on the forward strand.
TAATAATATTGATTTAAGTACAATTGAATGTAACTGGTCTTCTTGAACGTTTGAACCATACTGTACAGTACAAATATTTACAGTATACACTGAGTTATTTGGAAATATGACAATTCTCTTAATAAATTATTGCAGCATCATTCGGTTTTTATTTCTGAAACGCTGCGGTGTCCGGTTGAATACATGGGCTCTGTGATTAAATTATACTTACACAAAGATAGAAAAATAAACATAATGAAGGATTTCTCTGTATTTAACATATATGAATGCTGTTGCTAAACTAAGGGCCTACCGCGCTGCGTGCAGTGTGCATTGTGCATGAACCGCCGCCGACCATTTACCGTATCTGGAGATATCTTCTGGGGGTGGCCTGAACTATAGCTTTGAACAGATATGTTCGTGTAAATGATGTTTACACGAACATATCTGTTCAAAGCTACAATGTCTTGAATTTGTAGAAAACGGAGGAGGGACTTAACTAACACTACTTATGTGGGATATAACGTGAAATTTTATTAAAACGTACACATATACTTATGTCTTTAATATTTTCTAATCTTAAGGTAATAAACCGGTTAAATGAACAAAGAGTTAAAACAATTTTATTTAGCATTTTCACCAAATCACATATTGTACAAAGTTGTGCGTAGCCCCTAAACAGTGTATCTCAATAGAGACAATATTTAGAGACTATAGAGTTCTACAGATGTCGCCACTCGCCACTTGTTTGACATTTATGCGACGTAGTGACGTATGACGTAGTGACGTAGGACGTAGTGACGTATGACGTAGTGACGTATGACGTAGTGACGTATGACGTATGACGTATGACGTAGTGACGTATGACGTAGTGACGTATGACGTAGTGACGTAGGTAAATAAAAGACCGACATTATGAGGCTTTATTTCTACAAATAGTACAATATTAATGCTTTAAAAATACTTTTACATTTTAAAACAAAATAAATTCAAATTACTTTTGACTAGTACATCAAGTTCGATGAATTTGAATGTTTCTTATTTATCGTATCTGATAAATTATAATTTTTGTAAATAAAACAAAGACTTTTACAATAATATACAAACAATATTAAAACTATTGAGTAATGACAAAGTCCATCATATTTACAGTATTAAAATTCAAAATTATTAAACGAATTATTATTATTTAATCATACTAACAAGTACTTAAACTGATAGCATTTCAAAATAGAATAAATATGAAACTCGGACAAATGCTAAATACTCTTCTTCTGTACATTGCCTGCTGAAGTTGATTATTATTGTAACAATGATTCCCGGGGATGAAGCCTAGATAATAGGATAAAAATATATTTAATATAATATTTTAAAACTTGTAATTTCCTTATTGAGATTTTTTTATAATAATGCAAACATTCTACACCAAACGATATAAGAATATACGCCCAGTTCCATGTAGCTATACATATTTTAGTCATACTGATAAGAAGACAGGCCTTCTTGTTTATTACATTAATAATGCTTCCAGTGCTTTAACTTCAATATAAAATAAATAAAAAAAGATTTTTTGATAGTATATGAATAACAGACAAAGAGATATTAATAAATAAATACCTTTACCTTGCAGGAAACATTCCATGGTTATTTTAAGCATTTAAATGCTGAGAATACTGTACTTCTAATAAATGTAACCTTGTTAGTGAATAACCTAAAAAAATATACAAAATTATTATTATTTTCATCATAAGTAAAGTTTGTAAATTTTATTTACTTTAAGATATACATTTTTGAAAACAATGATTACTAACTGTAATCTTATAGAAGTACCTATATTCTATACAGTTAGAATAAAAAAAGAAATACATGTTTATTATAATACTAGTAGCACATAAAAAATATTATGTGTTATGTAAGAAGTTTTGTAGACCTTAATTTACTTTTATTATTGATTTAAGATTGTTCAAAAGATGTTTTTGCACTAACTACACTAAACTTTATGCTTCACTTCAATAATAAATTAAGACGTGATAGTCTTAAATTTTTCATGTAATGGAATAAAAATATATTTAACAAAATAAATCTTGTTTAACTTTCACTAACAAATTAAAATAATAAGAGAAAAAAATGATTGTTTACTAAAGAAAATTATTATTTCCTAAAGACATCATCGAATAAAACGAGAATGAAAAGAATTAGGTGCCATGTGCATAGAAAAACGAATAGAGCGAAATATAGAGTTAAACCAACCAGTTGAACAAGCCGGCTTTCGTCCTGGGTTTTCGACAATCGACCATATCCACACGCTCGACCAAATAGTGGAAAAATATCAGGAATTTAACCAACCACTTTACCTTGGATATATAGATTATGCAAAAGCCTTCGATTCAATTTCTCATAAAAGTATTTGGCAAGCTCTGGTACATCAAGGCGTCCCAACCGTATATATAAATATTATAAAAGACATTTACCAGAAAAGTGTAAGTAGAGTAAAATTAGACAGACTTGGACCAAAAATATATATAAAAAAAGGAGTAAAGCAAGGTGACCCAATGTCACCTAAAATATTTATAGCTGTGCTCCAAAACGTCATGAAGGGCTTAGATTGGAGTAAGAAAGGAATACTAGTTGGCAGAGAGTACCTAAGCAATCTCCGCTTTACGGATGACATTGTACTCTTCGCAAGTACATCCAAACAACTAGAATCGATGCTAATAGAAATAAACAGAGCAAGCCAAGCCATAGGTCTACAACTGAACACTTTAAAAACAAAAGTTACTACAAATAGTTACCAAAATCCTATAGCGGTAGACGGGGCAAATATTAAATACGTAAGCGAATATGTTTACCTTGACAAACAAATCTCTTTCAAGAAAACAAGGCACGACGACGAATTAGAGCGTCGAATAAATGTCACATGGAAAAAGTATTGGAGTTTAAAAGAGATATTAAAAGCAAAATTTCCACTAAAGCTGAAGAAAAAAGTCATTGACTCGAGTTTGCTACCATGTCTATCCTATGGTGCACAAACATGGACCTACACGCATAAAATAAAAAAGAAAATACGTTCCTTTCAGCGTGCCGTGGAACGAAGCATCCTAGGAATCAAACTCAGGGATAAACAAAAAAGCGAGAATATAAGGAGAAAAACTAAAATTATAGACGCAGTACAATACATGCAAAGCTTAAAATGGAAATGGGCAGGTCATGTTGCTCGGACAACAGATAATAGATGGACAAAGCGAGTCACCAAATGGAAGGGCCCAAGTGGTAAAAGAAGATCAGGAAAACCTAAAGACCGATGGGTAGACGACATTCAGAAAATTGCTGGAAAGGAATGGGTACAGACGGCACAAGACAGAAAAGTATGGAAAAATTTGGAGGAGGCCTATACCCGAAAAGGGGCTATGTCTTGAACATATATTTGTTATAGTTTTAATTTTGTATTATCAAGTCATAGAAATAAAGGCTTATTATTATTTTTATTTTTTTATATATATTTCTTCTCTAAACGTAATTTCGGTTAATATGAACCCCACGAGCTTCAAGCCAAGTGTGGTCCATTTCCTGGAATTGATTGGGAAGTAATGTCTTCCTGTAAAAACTTCCTGACAATGCGACAAGTATTAAGGATTGCGGCTTTTTGCATAGTTATGTATATATTTATAGGTAACTTTATCTGCTCTAAATAGTGTAAAAGACTTTTTGGAATAACTCCTGTGCTGGAAAGCACCAATGGTACAATATATACTTTGTTCATTTTCCATATTCTTGTAACTTCTTCTTTTAATTCTGTGTATTTATTAATTTTTTCTGTTATAGATTTTTGCAGATTATGGGTATTCGGAATTGTGATATCTATCAAGTATGTTTGTTTATTTATTTTGTCTATAAATGTTATATCAGGTCTATTGTAGTGTATTGTTTTGTCAGTTAGAATTGTGCTCTATCATAGTACATCTTGTAATTGGGGCTTTCCAACCCAGGTTTTGGTACATATTGATAGTATGGGTTAGGTTTATCTTGTATTAACTTATTTATTATTGCCAACTTTTGATGAACGATTTGTACAACTTGATTGATTGTGTCTATGAGTATAATCTGTCTGTGCTAAGGAAGAACAAGCGCTAGTTATATGCTGGATAGTTTCCGGTTGTCGATGACATTTTCTACATTTATCATTTTGTATATTGCGATCCCTGACAATAAATTTTCTATAATTTTTTTTTTTGTTGCTATGATTTGATCTTGGATGGCAATCATAAAACCTTCAGTTTCTGGGAACAAAGAACCTAATTTTAGCCATTTGTTCGAAGCCTCCGAGTCAATATGCACCTGTTCCAAGTCATGAAGGTGTCGACCATTATTATTATTATTATTATTATTAGGTTTAGGTTAGGTTTAGGTTTAGGTTTAGGTTTAGGTTTAGGTTTAGGTTTAGGTTTAGGTTTAGGTTTAGGTTTAGGTTTAGGTTTAGGTTTAGGTTTAGGTTTAGGTTTAGGTTTAGGTTTAGGTTTAGGTTTAGGTTTAGGTTTAGGTTTAGGTTTAGGTTTAGGTTTAGGTTTAGGTTTAGGTTTAGGTTTAGGTTTAGGTTTAGGTTTAGGTTTAGGTTTAGGTTTAGGTTTAGGTTTAGGTTTAGGTTTAGGTTTAGGTTTAGGTTTAGGTTTAGGTTTAGGTTTAGGTTTAGGTTTAGGTTTAGGTTTAGGTTTAGGTTAAGGTTTAGGTTTAGGTTTAGGTTTAGGTTTAGGTTTAGGTTTAGGTTTAGGTTTAGGTTTAGGTTTAGGTTGGGTTGGGTTGGGTTGGGTTGGGTTGGGTTGGGTTGGGTTGGGTTGGGTTGGGTTGGGTTGGGTTGGGTTGGGTTGGGTTGGGTTCCCAAGGGAGTTGCTGGTCTCCTACTGGGCGCGTCCCCCGGTGGCGGATAGGGGAAACCACTCGCACTTGCGGGCGAGTGGACCGGGAATTTATTCCCGGCGCGGACCAAAACCAGCTAGGCATGGGCGTGTCTTTAGTCCATTGTTATGGACACGGCCTAGGGGAGCACACCCCGACAGAAAAGCCCCGCTGTGGAACAGCAAAAACAAACATGTCGGTACAGCAGAATTTTGTTTTACCTCAGGAGGGTTCCGGTCTCTACGAGGCTGGGGAATCCCTCCGTGCTACGGCACGCAAGCCCCACGAATCTGGGGGGGGCCAGACTGACCGATATGTTGCTGGGGAGGGGCCCGAGATGGGCGGAGTGAGTGTGGAGAAGGACGGAGGAATAGTTGTGCCCGGGATGGGCGGAGTTGGTATGGACGCTGAGAAGGGAGGAGTAGTTGTGAGCGTCGAGGGTGCGGGAGTGCACGAGAGGAGTGGTGCTCTGGTTGTTGAGCCAGAGGAGAGATCTGTGGGAGGGACGAGGCCTAGGAGGTCTGATAGTCCGGCAATTTTGCCAATGGGAGGTGTGCTGAAGACGGCGCATGTGGTAGTGGAACGATTGGACCCGGAGGAGGTTGCTTCGATTATAAGTGGAAGGTCCAGATCGTCGATTTCGTCGCGGGGTCGTTTCTGGGCGGCCTCTGAGTCGGACGCGGATAGCGTTATGTCAGTCGGTTCGACGAGTATGAATATGGATGTTGGAGGAAAGACTGAGTTCCGAAAGGATAGAAAGAGGCGCCGAAATAGAGAGGGCCTCTCGGAGTCCTCGGATGCGGATGAGGAGACGGTGAAGCCTAAGGCTAAAATAGCTTCGGCTAAAAGGAAACAGGGCCCACCATCCGCTCCTAAAGACAAGATTGACTTGGCTGTTGCCAGAAAGTCGCCCATTGATATCAAGCGCGAAGAGCGTCGGCTGAGGGCGGAGGAGGAGGTAGCGGATATCACTGCTGCAATACAGAGCCGCGCCAGTTCCAGGCTCTCGGATGTGTCGATTGGATATCGCCCCGACGAGCCTCTAGTCTCTGACTTGCACTGCCAAGTATCAGATAGCCTGGCAGTCATAAACCGGGTTGCCAGCAGGTCGGGGAACCTGAAGGGTACCTTTACGAAGGCCCTGAAGGAGGCTGCCGGAGCGATATCCAAGGCCGTAAACACCTTGGCCAGCAGGACCGCGTCGGAGGAAGTCCATCTCCTCAGAGCCTCGAACACGCGGCTGCAGGCAGAATTGGCGGACTTGAGAACAGAGTTTGCCCGCCTAAGAGCGGACGTGGAGCGCTCCGGACCGGTAGAGCAGCCAAAGGCAGCGGCGAAGGCTCTATCTGTCGATGACATAGTGCGCACTGTGATGGTGGAAGTGGGCACTATGGTCAGCACGAGGCTGGAGGCCTTTAAGGAGCGTCTCCCTTCGGAAGGGAGGTTGCGGCCACCACTAGCGGCCGACAGAAGAAAGGAGGCTAGTCAACAGCATGTAAATGCGGAAGCTGTCGTTACCACGTTGATGGCGCCAGCTAATCCTGGGCCCTCGATAAAGGCCCGAAAGGGTAACAAAAAGAAGGGTGCGACAAAGGCAGCTTCGACGCCTGCCACAACAGTTGAGCCTCGCCCTCTTCCCCCTGTTCCAACAGATATGACAGAGGGGTGGAACGTAGTGGCGAGGAAAGGAGCCAAAAAGAAGGCGGCTCCTAAAGGGAAGGTAGCGGCACAAAGTGGCAAGCCAAAGCCGCAGAAGCCAAAGTTGCGGCGACCTAGATCGCAGGTAGTGGTACTTAAGGTGCAGCCTGCCGTCGCCGACAAACTGAGCTACACCGAAGTACTAACCCGGGTCAAAGAGAACATCAAACTCGAGGACCTGGGTATAAGCGACTTGAGGTTCCGGGTAGCATCCACTGGTGCTAGAATGTTGGAGTTGCCCGGGGTCAATAGTGGCGATAAGGCGGACGCGCTGGCCGAGAAGCTGCGCGGGGTGCTCAACGCTGAAGAGGTGCAGGTGTCGAGGCCAGTAAAGTGTGCAGAGCTGAGGGTGTGTGGCCTCGACGACTCTGCAACCTCTGAGGACGTCGCGCTTGCAATCAGCCGAGTTGGCGGCTGTGCTGCGGCCGACGTCAAAGTCGGGGAAATCCGACAGGACCGGGTCGGTCTGGGCACAGCGTGGGTTCGCTGCCCTATCGGGGCTGCGCAGAAGGCGAGTGGAGGGAGGCTCCTCGTGGGATTCGTTTCCGCGAGGGTGCAGCTGTTGCAGCCCCGAATCCAGCGTTGCTACCGCTGCCATGAAGTTGGCCACATGGCGGCAAAGTGCACCAGCGAAGTCGACCGTAGCAATCAATGCTTCCGGTGCGGCCAACCCGGGCATAAACAACGCGAATGCTCGGCGGATATGCATTGCCCGGTTTGCGAGGCGGCACAGAGGCCAGCCAACCATAAGGCAGGAAGCGCCGCCTGCGCGAAGTCCAGCGCTACCCACAAAAGGGGAGGGAGGAGAAGACGTACGGGGCCAGAAACGCCGGCTAGTACAGTTAACCGAGCCAGGGAAGGGGAGGTGCAACAAATGGAAGTTAGGTGATGGCTCTTCGTGTGTTGCAAGCGAATATAAACCACTGTGCCCGGGCCCAGGACTTATTGGTCCAAAGCCTGGCGCAGTGGTCTATCAAGGTGGCGGTTGTTTCGGAGCCCTACAGCGTTCCCGACAGAGACAACTGGGTAGCCGACAACTCCGGGGTGGTGACTATTATCACCCAGGTCGCAGCGGGCTCTCCGCCCTTCTCACGAGTAGAGAAGGGTGCGGGATGCGTAGCTGCACTTGTCGGCGACTTAGTTGTCGTAGGGGTCTACTTTTCCCCCAATCGAACTCTGGCGGAGTTTGAAGAGTTCCTTATACGATTGGGGGAAATGGTAGAACGATTTCGTCCGGCGGAGGTGTTAGTGGCCGGCGATCTCAACGCGAAGTCCAGCGTGTGGGGCTCCGCAACGACGGATGTGCGTGGTGTGACGCTGTCGGAGTGGGTTGTTGCCACCGGTTTGTCTGTGCTCAATCGAGGGACCAAGAACACGTGTGTGCGAAGGCTGGGCGGATCCGTCGTGGACGTTTCGTTCGCGAGCCCGGCCCTAGCGCGTCGTGTTCGGGGCTGGCGAGTGCTGGATGATGTGGAGACTCTCTCGGATCACCTTTACATCTTGTACGAGATCTCCACACATTCAGCGGTGCAACCAGCCCCCTGTCCAAACTCGCGAGAGTACGGACCGCGGTGGCAACTGGGTCGTCTCGACAGGCAGTTGTTGGAGGAGGCCGCGATAGTGGAGTCCTGGCTGCCCCAGAGCTTGGCGTCTGCAGAAGACGCCGCATCCTGGGCGCAGGGGGCGCTGACGCGTATCTGTGACGCGTCAATGCCCCGTTCCGGGCGCCGCCCTCAGCGGCGGCAAGTGTACTGGTGGTCGTGGGAGATCGCGCAACTGCGTAACACCTGCGTTGCGGCGAGACGCCAGTACAGCCACTATCGCAGACGGGTACAGAAGGTGCAGGAGGAGGAAGACCGACTGTACCGCGTCTATGTCGAGGCGAGAACGCTGCTGCAGGAGGAGATCGGTCGTGTGAAAGGCGAGTCGCACGACCGGTTGATCGCGGGGATAGACCAAGACCCGTACGGCACACCTTACCGAATGGTGCTCGGTAGGTTACGGGCTTGGGCACCACCACTGACGCAGACACTCCGACCGGACATACTCCGAGGGGTTCTGTCGTCGCTATTCCCGCAGCGGGCCAGTTTTGCACCACCCAGTATGGCCCGCCCTGCAGCGCGTGAGGAGGTAGAGGAGGACGACGAGGACAGCGTCACACCACCGGTGGAGGAGGAGGAGCTCGAAGAAGCTGTACGCCGATCTCGGCTCAAGAGCACCGCCCCGGGCTTGGATGGCATTCCCGGCCGGGCGCTAACTCTGGCCCTCAACACCTTAGGGCCCAGAGTGCGAGGACTATTCACTGCCTGTCTGGCTCAAGCCATAATTCCACAGCGGTGGAAGACAGGCAGGTTAGTCCTCATCAAGAAGGAGGGTCGCCCGGCGGATTCAGCCTCCGCCTACAGGCCCATCGTGCTCTTGAGCGAGATCGCCAAGCTCTTCGAGCGTGTTGTAGCCAGGAGGCTACAACACCATTTGGAGGGGACAGGTCCGGACCTCTCGGACCACCAGTATGGCTTCCGTAGGGGGCGATCGACGGTGGATGCCATACTGGAGGTAAAGTCCTATGCGCAGGATGCGGTGGCCCGAGGCGATGGAGTCTTGGCGGTGTCTTTAGACATCGCCAACGCCTTCAACTCCCTGCCATGGCCCTGCATAAAGGAGGCACTGTTATACCATCGTGTGCCTCCATACCTGTGCCGCGTCATCGGGGCTTACCTGTCCGGGAGGTCTGTGACCTTTCCGGCTCCTGGAGGAGGATGGGAGGAGTTTGTGGTGTCGGCCGGTGTTCCACAAGGATCGGTGCTGGGTCCGATCCTCTGGAACATCGGGTACGACTGGGTGCTGCGGGGCGGCACCCTGAGGGGGATAAAGGTCCTCTGTTACGCCGACGACACGCTGGTCTTGGCGCAGCAGAGGACCTATCGGGAGGCGGCGGTCCTCGCGACGGCTGGAGTGGCGGAGGTTGTCGGCCGCATAAAGCGGCTGGGCTTAGAGGTCTCCCTCAACAAGTCCGAGGCAATCTACTTCCATGCTCCTCGAAAGGGCCCACCGGCAGATGCCCACATCATCGTCGGTGGCGTCAAGATTGACGTTGCCCGGAGCATGAAGTACCTCGGACTTGTTCTGGATGGTCGGTGGAGTTTTCGGGGCCACTTTACATCTTTGGCCCCGAAACTGTTGAAGACAGCGGCGGCACTGGCGCGCCTTTTGCCCAATGTGGATGGGCCGAGCGCCTCTAGCCGTCGGCTGTACACCGGAGTGGTCAGATCGATGGCGCTCTACGGTGCTCCCGTATGGGCGGACGCCTTGGACCGGCACAACATCACCCTGCTGCGACGTGCGCAGAGGGTGATGGCCATCCGGGCGATACGGGGGTACCGGACCATCTCCGGTGAAGTGGCGTGCGTGCTGGCTGGAGTCATGCCGTGGGATCTGGATGCTCTGTCTCTGGCGTCGGTCTATTGCCGGCGTCGAGGCCTTGTGTCCGGGGAACCGGCAAGCCAAGCACGCACTGAGGAGGCGCGGGAAGCCGCGGTTAAAATGTGGGAAACTCGGCTGGCAACACCATCTGCCGGCCTGAGGACGATCGAGGCTGTTCGTCCAGTGTTCCGCCAGTGGTTAGCGCGGCGTCACGGCGTCCTAACCTTCCGCATGACACAGGTGCTCACGGGGCATGGCTGCTTCGGGGGTTACCTGTGTCGGATCGCCGGAAGGGAGCCCGACGCTCGCTGCCACCACTGCGACGACTGCCTCGATGAGACGGCCCAGCACACGTTGGAGGTGTGCTCAGCCTGGGCGTCTCAACGTCGCGCTTTGCGCGACGTCATAGGGGACGACCTTTCCCTGCCGGCCGTGGTCAAGGCTATGGCCGGCAGCGAGACGTCGTGGGACGCGGTCTCATCCTTCTGCGAGGCAGTGGTGCTCGAGAAGGAGTCGGCGGAACGGGCGAGGGAAGCTTTTGCCGAAGTCGCCATCCGCCGTAGGAGACCGGGTCGCCGGAGGGCGGCACACGACCGCCGCCTTCCGCCCTAATGTGCCAGAGGGCGGTCAGCTTGGGGAAGCTGGCCGCCTACCAACCTGGCCCGAGTAGGCGCGCGCAGGTTGCTCCCGCGCGCCACTCAGAGCAGGCCGTCGAGGGTGCCCACACACCCTTGACTCCGCGACGTGCCTAGCAGGCTCCCGCCGCCGCGTTTCGTGGACGATTATAGTCCCCGCGTCTCGCGGCCAGTGGCGGGCGAGGAGGAGCACCGTGAGGTTTTAGTGGGTATTGGGATCGGCCTTCAGCCGGTCTACGAGTCCCACATAACCCGCTCGAGTCCCCACTCGGGCCGGTATCCGTAAAAGGATTTCCTCACGTTAAAAAAAAAAAAAAAAAAAAAAAAAAAAAAAAAAAAAAAAAAAAAGGGTTGGGTTGGGTTGGGTTGGGTTGACTGGGAGCGTGGCGTCTCCTGTAATCCGGCTACTCGGAGGTTGGGTTCAGAGGATGGTTTGAGGTCGGGAGTCCTGGCGCTGTGTGGCCCATGTTGACTGGACGTCCACACTAAGCCTGGTGTTAATATGGACCCTCCGGAGGAGTCCGGGGGGTGCAGGTTCATTAAGGAGGGGCGAACCGGGCCAGGGGGGAAACCCAGCAGCCAAAAGTCCCTGCATCGGGCAGTAGTGGGATAGCGGCCGGGAGTGGGCGCGCAGTGACAGCCCGACCAATACAATCAGACCTGTTCCTTTTTGTTGGCCCTCTACGGTGCTCCCGTCTGGGCGGACGCCCTGGATCGGCAAAACATCACCCTGCTAAGACGGGCGCAGAGGGTGATGGCCATCCGGGCGATACGGGGGTACCGGACCATCTCCGGTGAGGTGGCGTGCGTGCTGGCTGGAGTCATGCCGTGGGATCTGGATGCTCGGTCTCTGGCGTCGGTCTATTGCCGGCGTCGAGGCCTAGTGTCCGGGGAACCGGCAAGCCAGGCACGCACTGAGGAGGTGCGGGTAGCCGCAATGGAGTTGTGGGAATCTCGGCTGGCAACACCATCTGCCGGCCTGAGGACGATCGAGGCTGTTCGTCCAGTGTTCCGCCAGTGGTTAGCGCGGCGTCACGGCGTCCTAACCTTCCGCACGACACAGGTGCTCACGGGGCATGGCTGCTTCGGGGGTTATCTGTGTCGGATCGCCGGGAGGGAGCCCGACGCTCACTGCCACCACTGCGACGACTGCCTCGATGAGACGGCCCAGCACACATTGGAGGTGTGCTCAGCCTGGGCGTCTCAACGTCGCGCTTTGCGCGACGTCATAGGGGGCGACCTTTCCCTGCCGGCCGTGGTCAAAGCTATGGCCGGCAGCGAGAAGTCGTGGGATGCGGTCTCATCCTTCTGCGAGGCAGTGGTGCTCGAGAAGGAGTCGGCGGAACGGGCGAGGGAGGCTTTTGCCGAAGTCGCCATCCGCCGTAAGAGACCGGGTCGCCGGAGGGCGGCACACGATCGCCGCCTTCCGCCCTAATGTGCCAGAGGGCGGTCAGCTTGGGGAAGCTGACCGCCTACCAACCTGGCCCGAGTAGGCGCGCGCAGGTTGCTCCCGCGCGCTACTCCGAGCAGGCCGTCGAGGGTGCCCACACACCCTTGACTCCGCGACGTGCCAGCAGGCTCCCGCCGCCGCGTTTCGCGGAAGACTCACGTCCCCGTGTCTCGCGGCCAGTGGCGGTCGAGGAGGAGCACCGTGAGGTTTTAGTGGGTATTGGGATCGGCCTTCAGCCGGTCCACGAGTCCCACATAACCCGCTCGAGTCCCCACTCGGGCCGGTATCCGTAAAAGGATTTCCTCACGTTAAAAAAAAAAAAAAAAAAAAAAAAAAAAAAAAAAAAGGGTTGGGTTGGGTTAGGTTTTTTTTTTTTTTTTTATTTTTTTTAATGATCCAGTGATCCCCTGGCTTGACCAAGGCCATTTTTTATCTAAATTTTTATTTAAAGAGACTTTTCTTTTGGAAAGATAGGCTGCCTATTTGGTGCTTTTTATTTTACACAATACTTATTGTCTAATTTATACTTACATTTTTATATGTTTTAATAAGTACATTAAGTGCGGTTTAATTTTATACATTTTCCACAATACTTATTATCTAATTTACACTTACATTTTTATAGATTTTATTTATACATTAGTTACGGTTTTTATTTTATACATTATTATTTAATAAAGGTTATATTTAATGCATATTGCTTACTATCTGATGTTTATATCTGGTAGATATAACCATCAGGTTATATCTGCTATATAAAGTTTCTTATACATATTTTTTAGTACTTGTAGTCGGAGTACAGGTTTTTTTTTTTTTTGTTTTTTTTTTTTATTTATTTTTTTTTTTTTTTAATTTTTTTTTTATTGCATATGTGCTATATACAATTAGTATATCAAATATACTCTTCTGTTTATTGTGGGTTTTTTTTTTTTTTATTTTTTTTTTTTTATTTTTTTTTATTTTTTTTTTTAACTATATTTTACCTGTGCTTCCTCTTTGTCTGCTGTAATACACTTTGTAATATGCATACAAAATCCTATTTCTATAACTATATCTATATTTACAATTATTTTTTGTCAGCATATTGTGAGGGTTTGATTCAGTATGAATCTCCTCCTCCATATAAGTATAGTAAGTAGTATAAGTAAGTAGTAAGTTCCGTTTTAGTTTGATGCAAGTATAAATGAGTGCGAAGGTCGCGTAAGTGTTTTCGAAGTGTACTTTTGTTATTCCCCAGGTGCTCCAGGCGTTTTCATCCCCCCCGCAGATAATGTCTACACCTCCCAAAATGTTTATAATGTGGCCCACGTGCCAGATGTTCGGTTTCATGTCCTTATTGCGTTTGAAGCATACAGGGGTCACCCCCAGGGTCCGTGCGTCGGTCCTGAGGGTTGCGGCAGCGATGGTCTCGGCGGTGGGTATTTGATTTCCAATAGTTTCATTATTGTCGTCGAATACCACCACCGAGCCCTTGACCGGTTTGGTACTGTTTAATATCTTTTGTATTATTCGGTACCCCGGTCTGCGCTTTACGCACCCCTCAGTACCGACGCACGGCTCCCGGATCAGCCCCACGCTGGCCTTCCTCCTACTTGCTTCGAGTATGAACTCCTGGAAGGCCAGCTTACTTCTCTGTAGGTTTGACTGTAGGAGCTTAAACGTCTCTATACCATCCTGGTCGCCTGGAGCAACTTTAGCAATAAGCTACAGTGGACCTTGCCACTCTGTCCCATCTATTTCTAACTGGGCATGCCTCGTCGAAACTGTTATGCTCTTGCTTGTCAAGCTTTGCAGCTTGACAGTTTCGACAGGTTGGCTCCCCCCCTGCCAACCTGATTGGGCAGTTTGCCCTCAAGTGAGGTCCTGTGCAGTGGCTGCAGATGTCAATGGTCTCGGTACACAGCTTACGGCCGTGACCGAAACCCAGGCATCTGGAGCACTGGATGAGGGGAGTCTGGTCCTTTACGACCACCCTTTGGAGATCGATATGGACCCTCCCAGCATCCGTCAGCGCCTTCCAGATTACCGGTGACACCTGCAGTACCACGTGGCACTCAAGTTGGTTTCTTGCTCTTCTTCGGTATTTTATTTTCATTCTGCACTCCTCTTTTGCAATATGGCCTATCAAGTGGGAATTTTGTGTTTTAATTGCGTGCAAAATGTCGTCGTCCGAGTTATAACTCAAGACGTTCTTTATTATAACCAGAGGGTCCTTATTTTTCTTTTCCTCTACTGTTAGATCCGGCTGGCCTGCATTCAACCTTCCTTTCACCTTTTCCAGGTCCTCCCTGTTTGTACACCCTATGACGACCTTCTGGTCCTTGGCTTTCCTGACCCGGTCCACCCTGATGCCTGTCGACTTGGCCTCGACAGCAGTGCGGATCTTGCTTATCACATCCTCACTGCTGTCCTTGGCGTTTGTCGACGACACCACGATAGAGTGGATCGGGAGGTCGGCTGGACCCCTGGTCGGCATAGGGGTACATTTCATGGCGGCTTTCTCTGCATAGGTAGGCCCTTCCCTTTCCCGGTGTTCCCTTGCTTCCTCTCCTATCTTTCCCATCTCCTTCCTCATGTTCTTGACCTCCTCCATGGTCTCTTTGACCATGGCTTTCTGTTCCATAATCTCCTGCATGACCTCTTTACTATTTACCCCTTCTTCTGTCCTTGCTTTTATTTGGAGGAGTCTGTTACTGAGCTGGAGCCTGTCCTCGCTCAGTTTGAGAATAATCTCGTACATCCTCCCCAAATTTTCTATCACTGTCTCTTTTATTATGGTTTTAATGTTTCCTGACTGTTCCAGGTGCAGCTTGGCGTCCTGGAAAAGACGGTTCGCCACCACTCTGAGGTTCTCAGGTTCCTCCTCTGAGGTGTGAGCCTGTTGTACCTCCCTGGGTGGGGCCGCCTTGGGAACAGTCCTCTTCCTTCCTTCTGTTTCTAACATCTCTCCTTTTTTTGCAGGTCCTGATGAGCCGGTCAACTTGGAGCTGTTCTTCGTCGACATGTCTGGTAAGTATTTATATGTATATTGTTGACAAAGAAAATAAAGAAAAATAAAGAAAACCAAAAAGTTTTAATTTCCACCACTGGTTCCTGGTCTAAGTAGTCTGGTAAGTATTTATATGTATATTTTTGACGAAGAGAATAATTAAAATAATAAAACCAAAAAGTTTTAATTTCCACCACTGGTTCCTGGTCTAAATAGTCTGAGGTGTAGGGAGCCGCAGACTATCCCTTTTATTTGTTAGAATTGAAATTTTATAAGTATATTTATTTATTTGATATTGAAACCCAACCCAACCAAACCAGTCAGTTTGTGTGTCTTTGTTTGTATATTGTAAAAGTGTATAGTATATGTATATATATGTATACTTTGTCCAATATTGTCAAAAACAGTACTTAAAAAATTTTTAGATATTCAATATCTAGTCTTAAAATTAATAAATGCCGTGGTGTAAAAAGCCACGGCCGTCTCCTACACTATACTTAATGTCTAGATACCTAGTGTAATTAAAACTAAAATTATGACTAATAAAAAAAAAATTTACAAATATATTAAAATATAAAATAAAATTATGTATCTTAGCTATCTCAATACTCTGTGTACAGGACACAGTTTGTTGATATGCTTTTATTTAAATTTATTGTTTACGTAAGTGGATTCCGAAAAAAACTTTTTTATTTATGGACCGATTTTTATGAAACTTTTTTCAATTTGTAGGTCTCCACTAAAAAATGATCCCCACCAAAAATTACGTTGATCCGGTTTTTGGAAGTCAAGTTATAAACGAAGATACACTTTTGTGACCTTGTTCTATAAATAGAACAAAAACTGGCGCTTCGACCAAAGTTGTTACTTTTTTAATAACTCAAAAACTACTACTTAGAAAAATCTGAAAATTTCAGGGTATATTCTTTGGAAGTGCTGCTGTGTAGGTATACAAAAATAAATGGGGGTTATCGCTGAAATTTTTTTGAAAAGTGATGTACAAAATTTGGAATAGTAAAATTTAGAAATTTAATTTAGTAATATCTATATAACTTGCTCTGTGGTTCTCGGATCTTCGATCTTCTTTCGGGGGTGTCAAGAGAAAGTCCGTACGCGTCGAAAGACACCCTTGCTGTCACTCTCCGACTCTCCGTTTCGAAGTTAGTCTCCACGTGGTTTTTAGAAAAACTCCAGTATCTCCGGGGTGCGCGGGGGAAAAAATCCCAAATTTTGTGGGGACTTGGGGGGTCACCAGGCACACAGGGGGGAGTAATAAAAAAGGGGGGGTACCGCTTAAAAAACGGCGCCGCACGCACTTTTGTTTAAAACCACGTGTTTTTTAAGCGTTTTTGTGGGAAAAACCCCGCTAACTTTAGTTCCTGCACTCGGATTTTCACAAAAAACACTTAGTTTACAGGGATACTTCCCAGCCCATCCCTATGTGGTCGGACATGTCACTGAGTTCACTAATAGTATTTTTAATTTAATTTTTAAAACTAAAAAGTGTCTTTTTTCACAAGATTTTAATAGTTTTTTAATGATTTTGGTCACTCGCACTTGTCCAAAAATAACTTTTTTGGCACCGTCGGATAGGGTACACTTCCGCGCAACTTTCAGTGTCACTTTCACTATAATCGCACTAGTATATCCCGAGTTATGAATTTTTTCGTCCGAAAAATCTTGTTTTGGTAGTCTAGGGAGCCGCGTTCGTGTCTGATCGCTACGAGGGCTCAACCGGGAATCCGGGGGTTGGGTTAGGTTAGGTTAGGTTAGGTTAGGTTAGGTTAGGTTAGGTTGGGGTGCTTGGTCGGATAACCTCCTCGTGTGTTCGCTCGCTGTTGGCCCTTTCTCGAATGCTTGTCATTCGGGGGGGACGAACAGTGTTGCGGGCCGGTGCACCCTGGGCGGCTAGTAATTGGTGCCCACAGGATTCGTCCTTGGGTAATGATTGCTAGCTGGCTAATAATCCGACGTGGTTCTCCGCGTGTCCTCTGTCATGCAGAGGACACAGTGTGAGGAACCGGAGGGCGCGCGTGGTGTGTACTCACCCTACCGCCACGCAGGTGCAGTGATGTGCCAGCGCCGAATATATCGGAACTTCACTCTTGGTTGCGGTCATGTCTCGTAATCAGGAGTGGAACCGAGGGCCTTGCCTTTACCGGCCGGGCTGCGAGGAAGAAAACCTCTATAAAAAATTACCCCAACCCAAGCGGCGAAGCAGCGCGAGGGGTTCATGGCTGATGGGGAGATCAGTCGCTACTGCTGGTCCCGCCAGGGTACCGGCCGACACCCTGGCGTAATAGGCTTATCCGAGTACAGGGGGCACTGCTCGGATGGACCGTTTTTCCCCCACACTCGTGGGAACAACATGGAATTTCAAAAAACAAAAAACCAAAACGATGAGGTGGAGTATGTTGGGCCCGAGAGGGGCGGCGATGTGATGTTGCCTGAGAAGGGCGGAGTAGTTGAGCTTAAGGCGGAGGAAGTTGTTGGTGTTGTTGCGGCGTCTCGGAGAGTGTCGGTTTCGAGCGTCGCTGCGGAGGGGTCAGTTGGAGATGGCCAGAACGTAGGAGTGTGGAAGGAGCCAAGAGTGGTTCTGACCAGATTGGACGCCGGTGACGGAATGTCGACCGTTGGCAGTGTCAGGTCGAGACGAGGGTCCGGATCGTCATATGGACGGCTGTGGGGAGCGTCAGAGTCCAAAGACTCTGATACCGAGAGTTTTGTGTCGATGGTGTCGGAGAGGTCAAGGACACGGGCACAATTCTTGAAGGACAGGCGGAAGAGGCCTCGGAAGCCGATCGATCAGTCGGGGTCTTCTGGTGAAGGAGAGCCAGATAGACCGGCGCCAAAAATGGTTGCCATGAGGAGACGGAAAGGTCTCGGTGAGGCAGAAAGGAAGGAGTTGCTGCTGAGGTCAGAACAGGAGGGGTCGGACGGCGCTGCGGCCGCCCTGGCCAGGGCTAGCTCCAGGCTCTCGGACATGACTCTGCCGTCCGAAAAAGAGCAAGACGAGGCCATACTTGCCTCTGACTTGAAGAACCAGGTGATAGACAGCCTTGCGGTGATAAGAAAGGTTGCCACCAAATCGGGCAACCTAAAAGGGACCTTCACCAAGGCTCTAAAGCAGGCGGCAAGGGCCATAGGAATGGCTGTTGATGAATTGGCTCAGCGTACGGCGACGGAGGAAGTAGCTCAGTTGCGCGCTCACAACAACAAGCTGCGCAATGAAATGTCTGAGCTACGTGAAGAGGTCAGTCTATTACGGGCTGACCTCAAAGCGCAAAGGAGCCAAGTAGTGGGACCTGGCAAGAGTCAACCAGGGTGTTCCGATGAGCTGAAGCGCTCTTTAATGATGGAGATCGGAACAATGGTGAGCGCCCGGATAGAAGGATTAGAGAATCGGCTTCTTCCGGCGAGGAGCATGCGTCCCCCGCTAGCGTCGTCAAAGGGTTCGCAGGAAGAGACCGCCACAACATCGGCGAGACCAGAGGTGACAGCGCCAACTACTCTGGTAGCTCCCGCCAATCCTGCCTCGACAAGAGGTCAGATGCCAGGGAAGAAGGGCAAGGGAAAGGGCAAGGGTAAAAAGACCCTTGCAGCTCCGGTGAAGGACGTCTCGCAGCCACGTCCAATTCCACCTGCGCCAGCTGACTTGTCAGAAGGGTGGAATGTGGTTGCCAGAAAGGGAGGCAAAAAGAAGCCTGCTACTGCTGCTGCTGCTCAGCAGCAATCCAAGAGGGGAACGGGGACAAAAGCGCCAAAGGCGCCAAAAGTTCCGAAACTTAGACCGCCACGGTCTGCAGTAGTAGCTCTAAAGCTTCAACCCAGCGCGGCTGAGAGCAACTTGACCTATAGTCAGGTGCTCACCCAGCTGAAGGCCAAGGTTGACCTCGGGGAGCTAGACATCTCGGATATGAGATTTAGAGTAGCCTCAACTGGCGCGAGGCTACTCGAAATCCCGGGGCTCAACTCGGGTGACAAGGCGGATGCTCTTGCGCAAAAGTTGCGGGCAGTGCTGGACGAGAGTGAAGTTCAAGTCTCCAGGCCCACTAAATGCGCAGAGCTCCGGGTTAGTGGGTTGGACGACTCCGTAACGTCCGAGGAGGTGGCGGCAGCTGTCAGCAGGGTCGGTGGTTGCGACGTCGGTGCCATCAAAGTTGGGGAGGTTCGGCGTGACCGTGCCGGTCTTGGCACAGCCTGGGTACGCTGTCCGGTAGTGGCTGCCAAGAAGGTGAGCGGGGGTCGCCTATTGGTGGGTTTCGTGTCGGCGAAAGTGACGCTGCTGCAGCAGCGGGTGCTGCGTTGTTTCCGCTGCCACGAAACGGGGCATGTAGCGGCAAAATGTGAAGGTGTGGACCGGAGCTCGCAATGCTTTAGATGTGGGCGTCCTGGGCATAAACAAGCTGTGTGTTCGGATGCACCGCACTGCCCGGCTTGCGAGGATGCGCAGAGACCTGCAGGCCACTTAGCCGGCAGTGCAGCATGCGCGAAAATCTGTGCGCAATCGAAGCGCAGCAAAGGCGGGAGAGGGAAGGCGACGTCGAGCCAAGCCCAACCTGAAGCCCATTCTAGGGCCGCGGAAGAGCAGCCTATGCTCGTTCAATAATGGCCGAACGAGTTCTGCAGGCGAACATCAACCACTGCGCCAGAGCCCAAGACTTATTGGTCCAAAGCTTGGCGCAGTGGTCGATACAAGTGGCGGTTGTTTCGGAGCCCTACAGCGTTCCCGACAGAGACAACTGGGTAGCCGACAACACCGGGGTGGTGGCTGTGATCACCCAGGTCGCCGCGGGCTCTCCGCCTTTCTCACGAGTAGAGAGGGGTGCGGGATGCGTCGCCGCACTTGTCGGCAACCTTGTTGTCGTAGGGGCCTACTTTTCCCCCAATCGAACTCTGGCGGAGTTTGAAGAGTTCCTTATACGATTGGGGGAAATGGTAGAGCGATTTCGTCCGGCGGAGGTGTTGGTGGCCGGCGATCTTAACGCGAAGTCCAGCGTGTGGGGCTCCGCAACGACGGATGTGCGTGGTGTGACGCTGTCCGAGTGGGTGATTGCCACCGGTTTGTCAATACTCAACCGGGGGACGACAAACACGTGCGTGCGAAGGCTGGGCGGATCCGTCGTGGACGTTTCGTTCGCGAGCCCGGCCCTAGCGAGTCGTGTTCGGGGTTGGCGAGTGCTGGATGATGTGGAGACTCTCTCGGATCACCTTTACATCTCTTACGAGATCTCCACACATTCGGCGGTGCAACCAACCCCCAGTCCAACCTCGCGAGAGTGCGGACCGCGGTGGCAATTGGGTCGCCTCGACAGGCAATTGTTGGAGGAGGCCGCGATAGTGGAGTCCTGGCTGCCCCAGAGCTTGGCGTCTGCAGAAGACGCCGCATCCTGGGCGCAGGGGGCGCTGACGCGTATTTGTGACGCGTCAATGCCCCGTTCCGGGCGCCGCCCTCAACGGCGGCAGGTGTACTGGTGGTCGTGGGAGATCGCGCAACTGCGTACCATCTGCGTTGCGGCGAGACGCCAGTACAGCCACTATCGCAGGCGGGTACAGAAGGTGCAGGAGGAGGAAGACCGACTGTACCAATTGTATGTCGAGGCGAGAACGCGGTTGCAGGAGGAGATCGGTCGTGTGAAAGGCGAGTCACACGACCAGATGCTCGCGGGAATAGACCAAGACCCGTTTGGCACGCCTTACCGTATGGTACTTGGCAAGCTACGAGCTTGGGCTCCGCCACTGACGCAGACACTCCGACCGGACATTCTCCGAGGGGTTCTGTCGTCACTGTTCCCGCAGCGGGCCAATTTTACACCACCAACTATGGCCCGCTCTGCACCGCAAGAGGAGGAGGACAGCGTCGCACCACAGGTGGAGGAGGAGGAGCTGGAGGAAGCAGTTCGCCGATCTCGCGGCAAGAGCACCGCACCCGGCCTTGATGGCGTTCCCGGGAGGGCGTTAACTCTGGCCCTTAACATCCTTGGGTCCAGAGTGAGAGGACTATTCTCTGCCTGTCTGGCTCAAGCCATAATTCCACAGCGGTGGAAGACAGGCAGGCTAGTCCTCCTTAAGAAGGAGGGTCGCCCGGCGGACTCGGCCTCGGCCTACAGGCCAATTGTGCTCTTGAGCGAGATCGCCAAACTCTTCGAGCGGGTTGTGACGAGGAGGTTGCAGCGTCACTTGGAGCGGACAGGTCCGGACCTCTCGGACCTCCAGTATGGCTTCCGCAGGGGGCGCTCGACGGTGGATGCCATACTGAGGGTGAAGTCCCATGCGCAGGATGCGGTGGCCCTGGGCGATGGAGTCTTGGCGGTGTCTTTAGACATCGCCAATGCCTTTAACTCCCTGCCCTGGCCCTGCATTGAGGAGGCACTCATCTATCACCGAGTGCCTTCATACCTGCGCCGCGTCATCGGGGCTTACCTGTCCGGGAGGTCCGTGACGTTTCCGGCTCCTGGAGGAGGATGGGAGGCGTATGAAGTGTCGTGCGGTGTTCCGCAGGGCTCGGTTCTCGGGCCACTCCTGTGGAACATCGGGTACGACTGGGTGTTGAGAGGCGACACCCTACGAGGAGTTGGAGTCCTCTGCTACGCCGATGACACGCTGGTCTTGGCGCAGCAGAGGACTTATCGCGAGGCTGCGGTGCTCGCGACGGCCGGAGTGGCCGACGTCGTCGGCCGAATTAGAAGGTTGGGCTTGGAGGTTGCCCTGAACAAGTCCGAGGCGTTATACTTCCATGCTCCTCGAAAGGGCCCACCGGCAGATGCCCACATCGTCGTCGGTGGCGTCCGAATCGACGTCAAGAGGAGTATGAAGTACCTCGGACTTGTTCTAGACGGTCGGTGGAGTTTCCGGGGCCACTTTACATCTTTGGCCCCGAAACTGTTGAAGACAGCGGCGGCATTGGCGCGCCTTTTGCCCAACGTCGATGGGCCGAGCGCCTCTAGCCGTCGGCTGTACACCGGAGTGGTCAGATCGATGGCGCTCTACGGTGCTCCCGTATGGGCGGACGCCCTGGATCGGCACAACATCACCCTGCTGCGACGTGCGCAGAGGGTGATGGCTATCCGGGCGATACGGGGGTACCGGACCATCTCCGGTGAAGTGGCGTGCGTGCTGGCTGGAGTCATGCCGTGGGATCTGGATGCTCTGTCTCTGGCGTCGGTCTATTGCCGGCGTCGAGGCCTAGTGTCCGGGGAACCGGCAAGCCAGGCACGCACGGAGGAGGCGCGGGAAACCGCGGTAAGAATGTGGGAATCCCGGCTGGCGACACCATCTGCCGGCCGGTTGACGATCGAGGCGGTTCGTCCAGTTTTCCGCCAGTGGTTAGCGCGGCGTCACGGCGTCCTAACCTTCCGCACCACACAGGTGCTCACGGGGCATGGTTGCTTCGGGGGTTACCTGTGTCGGATCGCTGGGAGGGAGCCCGACGCTCGCTGCCACCACTGCGACGACTGCCTCGACGAGACGGCCCAGCACACATTGGAGGTGTGCACAGCCTGGGCGTCTCAACGTCGCGCTTTGCGCGACGTCATCGGGGACGACCTTTCCCTGCCGGCCGTGGTCAAGGCCATGGCCGGCAGCGAGACGTCGTGGGACGCGGTTTCGTCCTTCTGCGAGGCAGTGGTGCTCGAGAAGGAGTCGGCGGAACGGGCGAGGGAGGCTTTTGCCGAAGTCGCCATCCGCCGTAAGAGACCGGGTCGCCGGAGGGCGGCACACGACCGCCGCCTTCCGCCCTAATGTGCCAGAGGGCGGTCAGCTTGGGGAAGCTGGCCGCCTACCAACCTGGCCCGAGTAGGCGCGCGCAGGTTGCTCCCGCGCGCTACTCCGAGCAGGCCGTCGAGGGTGCCCACACACCCTTGACTCCGCGACGTGCCTAGCAGGCTCCCGCCGCCGCAATTCGTGGACGATTCCAGTCCCCGCGTCTTGCGGCCAGTGGCGGTCGAGGAGGAGCACCGTGAGGTTTTAGTGGGTATGCGGACGGCCTACATCTGCCAAGTCCGCGAGTCCCACATAACCCGCTCGAGTCCCCACTCGGGCCGGTATCCGTAAAAGGATTTCCTCACGTTAAAAAAAAAAAAAAAAAAAAAAAAAAAAAAAAAAAAAAAAAAAAAAAAAAAAAAAAAAAAAGGTTAGGTTAGGTTAGGTTAGGTTAGGTTAGGTTAGGTTAGGTTAGGTTAGGTTAGGTTAGGTTAGGTTAGGTTAGGTTAGGTTAGGTTAGGTTAGGTTAGGTTAGGTTAGGTTAGGTTAGGTTGTTGTTGGAGGAGGCCGCGATAGTGGAGTCCTGGCTGCCCCAGAGCTTGGCGTCTGCAGAAGACGCCGCATCCTGGGCGCAGGGGGCGCTGACGCGTATCTGTGACGCGTCAATGCCCCGTTCCGGGCGCCGCCCTCAACGGCGGCAAGTGTACTGGTGGTCGTGGGAGATCGCGCAACTGCGTAACACCTGCGTTGCGGCGAGACGCCAGTACAGCCACTATCGCAGACGGGTACAGAAGGTGCAGGAGGAGGAAGACCGACTGTACCGCGTCTATGTCGAGACGAGAACGCAGCTGCAGGAGGAGATCGGTCGTGTGAAAGGCGAGTCGCACGACCGGTTGATCGCGGGGATAGACCAAGACCCGTACGGCACACCTTACCGAATGGTGCTCGGTAGGTTACGGGCTTGGGCACCACCACTGACGCAGACACTCCAACCGGACATTCTCCGAGGGGTTCTGTCGTCGCTATTCCCGCAGCGGGCCAGTTTTGCACCACCCAGTATGGCCCGCCCTGCAGCGCGTGAGGAGGTAGAGGAGGACGACGAGGACAGCGTCACACCACCGGTGGAGGAGGAGGAGCTCGAAGAAGCTGTACGCCGATCTCGGCTCAAGAGCACCGCCCCGGGCTTGGATGGCATTCCCGGCCGGGCGCTAACTCTGGCCCTGAACACCTTAGGGCCCAGAGTGCGAGGACTATTCACTGCCTGTCTGGCTCAAGCCATAATTCCACAGCGGTGGAAGACAGGCAGGTTAGTCCTCATCAAGAAGGAGGGTCGCCCGGCGGATTCAGCCTCCGCCTACAGGCCCATCGTGCTCTTGAGCGAGATCGCCAAGCTCTTCGAGCGTGTTGTAGCCAAGAGGCTACAACACCATTTGGAGGGGACAGGTCCGGACCTCTCGGACCACCAGTATGGTTTCCGTAGGGGGCGATCGACGGTGGATGCCATACTGGAGGTAAAGTCCTATGCGCAGGATGCGGTGGCCGGAGGCGATGGAGTCTTGGCGGTGTCTTTAGACATCGCCAACGCCTTTAACTCCCTGCCATGGCCCTGCATAAAGGAGGCACTGTTATACCATCGTGTGCCTCCATACCTGCGCCGCGTCATCGGGGCTTACCTGTCCGGGAGGTCTGTGACCTTTCCGGCTCCTGGAGGAGGATGGGAGGAGTTTGTGGTGTCGGCCGGTGTTCCACAAGGATCGGTGCTGGGTCCGATCCTCTGGAACATCGGGTACGACTGGGTGCTGCGGGGCGGCACCCTGAGGGGGATAAAGGTCCTCTGTTACGCCGACGACACGCTGGTCTTGGCGCAGCAGAGGACCTATCGGGAGGCGGCGGTCCTCGCGACGGCTGGAGTGGCGGAGGTTGTCGGCCGCATAAAGCGGCTGGGCTTAGAGGTCTCCCTTAACAAGTCCGAGGCAATCTACTTCCATGCTCCTCGAAAGGGCCCACCGGCAGATGCCCACATCATCGTCGGTGGCGTCAAGATTGACGTTGCCCGGAGCATGAAGTACCTCGGACTTGTTCTGGATGGTCGGTGGAGTTTTCGGGGCCACTTTACATCTTTGGCCCCGAAACTGTTGAAGACAGCGGCGGCACTGGCGCGCCTTTTGCCCAATGTTAGTGGGCCGAGCGCCTCTAGCCGTCGGCTGTACACCGGAGTGGTCAGATCGATGGCGCTCTACGGTGCTCCCGTATGGGCGGACGCCCTGGATCGGCACAACATCACCCTGTTGCGACGTGCGCAGAGGGTGATGGCCATCCGGGCGATACGAGGGTACCGGACCATCTCCGGTGAAGTGGCGTGCGTGCTGGCTGGAGTCATGCCGTGGGATCTGGATGCTCGTTCTCTGGCGTCGGTCTATTGCCGGCGTCGAGGCCTTGTGTCCGGGGAACCGGCAAGCCAAGCACGCACTGAGGAGGCGCGGGTAGCCGCTGTTGAAATGTGGGAAACTCGGCTGGCAACACCATCTGCCGGCCTGAGGACGATCGAGGCTGTTCGTCCAGTGTTCCGCCAGTGGTTAGCGCGGCGTCACGGCATCCTAACCTTCCGCATGACACAGGTGCTCACGGGGCATGGCTGCTTCGGGGGTTACCTGTGTCGGATCGCTGGGAGGGAGCCCGACGCTCGCTGCCACCACTGCGACGACTGCCTCGACGAGACGGCCCAGCACACGTTGGAGGTGTGCACAGCCTGGGCGTCTCAACGTCGCGCTTTGCGCGACGTCATCGGGGACGACCTTTCCCTGCCGGCCGTGGTCAAGGCCATGGCCGGCAGCGAGACGTCGTGGGACGCGGTCTCATCCTTCTGCGAGGCAGTGGTGCTCGAGAAGGAGTCGGCGGAACGGGCGAGGGAGGCTTTTGCCGAAGTCGCCATCCGCCGCAGGAGACCGGGTCGCCGGAGGGCGGCACACGACCGCCGCCTTCCGCCCTAATGTGCCAGAGGGCGGTCAGCTTGGGGAAGCTGACTGCCTACCAACCTGGCCCGAGTAGGCGCGCGCAGGTTGCTCCCGCGCGCTACTCCGAGCAGGCCGTCGAGGGTGCCCACACACCCTTGACTCCGCGACGTGCCTAGCAGGCTCCCGCCGCCGCGACTCGTGGACGATTCTAGTCCCCGCGTCTCGCGGCCAGTGGCGGTCGAGGAGGAGCACCGTGAGGTTTTAGTGGGTATTGGGATCGGCCTTCAGCCGGTCCACGAGTCCCACATAACCCGCTCGAGTCCCCACTCGGGCCGGTATCCGTAAAAGGATTTCCTCACGATAAAAAAAAAAAAAAAAAAAAAAAAAAAAAAAAAAAAAAAAAAAAAAAAAAAAAAAAAAGGTTAGGTTAGGTTAGGTTAGGTTAGGTTAGGTTAGGTTAGGTTAGGTTAGGTTAGGTTAGGTTAGGTTAGGTTAGGTTAGGTTAGGTTAGGTTCCCAAGGGAGTTGCTGGTCTCCTACTGGGCGCGTCCCCAGGTGGCGGATAGGGGAAACCACTCGCACTTGCGGGCGAGTGGACCGGGAATTTATTCCCGGCGCGGACCAAAACCAGCTAGGCATGGGCGTGCCTTTAGTCCATTGTTATGGACACGGCCTAGGGGAGCACACCCCAACAGAAAAGCCCAACTGTGGAACAGTATAAACATGTCGGTACTGCAGAATTCTAATTCTCTACCCCAGGAGGGTTCCGGTCTCTTCGAGGCCGGGGAATCCCTCCGTGCTACGGCACGCAAGCCCCTCGAATCTGGGGGGGGCCAGTCATACCGATATGTTGTTGGGGAGGGGCCCGAGATGGGCGGAGTGAGTGTGGAGAAGGACGGAGGAGAAGTTGTGCCCGGGATGGGCGAAGTTGGTGTGGACGCTGAGACGGGAGGAGAAGTTGTGAGCGTCGAGGGTGCGGGAGTGCACGAGAGGAGTGGTGCTCTGCTTGTTGAGCCAGAGGAGAGAGTTGTGGGAGGGGCGAGGCCCAGGAGGGCTGATAGTCCGGCAATTTTGCCAATAGGAGGTGCGCTGAAGACGGCGCAAGTCGTAGTAGAACGACTGGACCTGGATGATATTGCGTCCATTATTAGTGGAAGGTCCAGATCGTCAATTTTGTCGCGGGGTCGGTTCTGGGCGGGCTCGGAGTCGGATGCGGACAGTGTCATGTCCGTCGGCTCGACCAGTGCCAACCCGCATGGAGAAAGTAAATCCTTGTTCCGGAAGGATAGGAAAAGGCGCCGGAACAAAGAAAGAAACTCTGGGTCCTCGGAAGAAGAAGAGGCAAAGGAGAAGGCAGCCAAGAGAAGCCAGGGCCCACCATCTGCTCCTGGCGGGAACATTGACCTGGCTGATAGAAGGTCGCTCATCAAGGCCAAGCGCGAAGAGGGTCGACTGAGGGCGGAAGAGGAGATAGCGGGTATGACCGCAACTATACAGAGCCGCGCGAGTTCCAGGCTCTCGGACGTGTCGCTCGAATATCGCCCCGACGAGCCTCTGGTCTCTGACTTGCACAGCCAGGTTTCTGATAGCCTGGCAGTTATAAACCGAGTCGCCAGCAGGTCAGGGAACCTAAAGGGTACCTTCACGAAGGCCCTGAAGGAGGCTGCCGGTGCGATATCCAAGGCCGTGAACACCTTGGCGAACAGGACGGCGTCGGAGGAAGTTCATCTCCTCAGAGCCTCGAACACGCGGCTGCAGGCGGAATTGGCGGACTTGAGGGGAGAGTTTGCCCGGCTAAGAGCGGAAGTGGAGCGCTCAAGGCCGGTGGAGACGCCTAAGGCAACGGCGAAGGCTCTATCAGTCGACGACATAGTGCGCACTGTAATGGTGGAAGTGGGCACTATGGTCAGCACGAGACTGGAGGCCTTCAAGGAGAGACTTCCTCCGGAAGAAAGATTGCGGCCACCATTAGCGGCCGACAGGAGGAAAGAGGCGGGTCGGACACAGGCGAGAGCTGAGCCAGTCGTGACCACGCTGATGGCGCCGGCAAACCCTGCGCCAAAGGGCCCGAAGGGCAAGAAGAAGAAGGGTGCGGCAAAGGCAGCTTCTAAGACTGCCACTACAGCTGAGCCTCGCCCACTTCCCCCAGCTCCAACAGACATGACGGAGGGGTGGAACATCGTGGCGAGAAAGGGAGCCAAGAAGAAGGCCGCTCCTAAGGCGAAGTCGGCGGCGCAAACCGTAAAGCCAAAGTCGCAAAAGGTGAAGTTGCGGCGACCTAGGTCGCAGGTCGTTGTGCTCAAGGTGCAGCCAGCTGTCGCTGACAAGCTCAGCTACACCGACGTCCTAACTCAGGTCAAAGAGAATATCAAACTCGAGGACCTGGGTATAAGCGACGTGAGGTTCCGGGTAGCATCCACTGGTGCTAGAATGTTGGAGTTGCCCGGGGCTAATAGTGGCGAAAAGGCGGACGCATTAGCAGAGAAGCTGCGCGGGGTTCTTCGCCCGGAAGAAGTGCAGGTGTCGAGGCCAGTTAAGTGTGCGGAGTTGAGGGTAAGTGGCCTCGACGACTCTGCAACTTCAGAAGAGGTCATGGCTGCAATAAGCCGAGTCGGTGGCTGTGCTACGGCTGACGTCAAAGTCGGCGAAATCCGACAAGACCAGGCCGGTCTTGGCACAGCATGGGTTCGCTGCCCAGTCGGCGCTGCGCAAAAGGTTAGCCAAGGAAGGCTACTCGTTGGCTTCGTCTCTGCGAGAGTCACGTTGCTGCAGCCTCGCATTCAGCGATGCTACCGCTGCCATGAAGTTGGCCACATGGCGGCAAATTGTAGGAGTGAAGTCGACCGGAGCAATCAGTGCTTCCGGTGTGGCCAACCCGGGCACCAACAGCGTGGGTGCTCGGCTGACGCACACTGCCCGGTTTGCGAGGCGGCACAGAAGCCGGCGAACCACAAGGCGGGCAGTGCCACCTGCGCTAGATCCAGCGCCAATAAAAAGGGGGGAACGATGAGAAGACGTACGAGGCCGGCAGCGGCTAGTACAAGTCACCCAGCCAGGGAAGGGGAGGTGCAACACATGGAGGACCAATAATGGCCCTCCGTGTGTTGCAGGCGAACATAAACCACTGTGCCCGGGCCCAGGACTTATTGGTCCAAAGCCTGGCGCAGTGGTCTATCCAGGTGGCGGTTGTTTCGGAGCCCTACAGCGTTCCCGACAGAGATAACTGGGTAGCCGACAACACCGGGGTGGTGACTATTATCACCCAGGTCGCAGCGGGCTCTCCGCCCTTCTCACGAGTAGAGAGGGGTGCGGGATGCGTCGCAGCACTTGTCGGCGACCTAGTTGTCGTAGGGGTCTACTTTTCCCCCAATCGAACTCTTGCGGAGTTTGAAGAGTTCCTTATACGATTGGGGGAAATGGTAGAGCGATTTCGTCCAGCGGAAGTGGTGGTCGCGGGCGATTTCAACGCGAAGTCCAGCGTGTGGGGCTCCGCAACGACGGACGTGCGTGGTGTGACGCTGTCGGAGTGGGTTGTTGCCACCGGTTTGTCTGTGCTC
The DNA here is from genome assembly GCF_056956725.1 of Heliconius melpomene rosina. NCBI lineage: Eukaryota > Metazoa > Arthropoda > Insecta > Lepidoptera > Nymphalidae > Heliconius > Heliconius melpomene. The sequence goes on from NC_140409.1 coordinate 14,937,296, forward strand.
AACCGAGGGACCAAGAACACGTGTGTGCGAAGGCTGGGCGGATCCGTCGTGGACGTTTCGTTCGCGAGCCCGGCCCTAGCGCGTCGTGTTCGGGGCTGGCGAGTGCTGGATGATGTGGAGACTCTCTCGGATCACCTCTACATCTTATACGAGATCTCCGCACATTCAGCGGTGCAACCAGCCCCCTGCCCAAACTCGCGAGAGTACGGACCGCGGTGGCAACTGGGTCGTCTCGACAGGCAGTTGTTGGAGGAGGCCGCGATAGTGGAGTCCTGGCTGCCCCAGAGCTTGGCGTCTGCAGAAGACGCCGCATCCTGGGCGCAGGGGGCGCTGACGCGTATCTGTGACGCGTCAATGCCCCGTTCCGGGCGCCGCCCTCAGCGGCGGCAAGTGTACTGGTGGTCGTGGGAGATCGCGCAACTGCGTAACACCTGCGTTGCGGCGAGACGCCAGTACAGCCACTATCGCAGACGGGTACAGAAGGTGCAGGAGGAGGAAGACCGACTGTACCGCGTCTATGTCGAGGCGAGAACGCTGCTGCAGGAGGAGATCGGTCGTGTGAAAGGCGAGTCGCACGACCGGTTGATCGCGGGGATAGACCAAGACCCGTACGGCACACCTTACCGAATGGTGCTCGGTAGGTTACGGGCTTGGGCACCACCACTGACGCAGACACTCCGACCGGACATACTCCGAGGGGTTCTGTCGTCGCTATTCCCGCAGCGGGCCAGTTTTGCACCACCCAGTATGGCCCGCCCTGCAGCGCGTGAGGAGGAAGAGGAGGACGACGAGGACAGCGTCACACCACCGGTGGAGGAGGAGGAGCTCGAAGAAGCTGTACGCCGATCTCGGCTCAAGAGCACCGCCCCGGGCTTGGATGGCATTCCCGGCCGGGCGCTAACTCTGGCCCTCAACACGTTAGGGCCCAGAGTGCGAGGACTATTCACTGCCTGTCTGGCTCAAGCCATAATTCCACAGCGGTGGAAGACAGGCAGGTTAGTCCTCATCAAGAAGGAGGGTCGCCCGGCGGATTCAGCCTCCGCCTACAGGCCCATCGTGCTCTTGAGCGAGATCGCCAAGCTCTTCGAGCGTGTTGTAGCCAAGAGGCTACAACACCATTTGGAGGGGACAGGTCCGGACCTCTCGGACCACCAGTATGGTTTCCGCAGGGGGCGATCGACGGTGGATGCCATACTGGAGGTAAAGTCCTATGCGCAGGATGCGGTGGCCCGAGGCGATGGAGTCTTGGCGGTGTCTTTAGACATCGCCAACGCCTTTAACTCCCTGCCATGGCCCTGCATAAAGGAGGCACTGTTATACCATCGTGTGCCTCCATACCTGCGCCGCGTCATCGGGGCTTACCTGTCCGGGAGGTCTGTGACCTTTCCGGCTCCTGGAGGAGGATGGGAGGAGTTTGTGGTGTCGGCCGGTGTTCCACAAGGATCGGTGCTGGGTCCGATCCTCTGGAACATCGGGTACGACTGGGTGCTGCGGGGCGGCACCCTGAGGGGGATAAAGGTCCTCTGTTACGCCGACGACACGCTGGTCTTGGCGCAGCAGAGGACCTATCGGGAGGCGGCGGTCCTCGCGACGGCTGGAGTGGCGGAGGTTGTCGGCCGCATAAAGCGGCTGGGCTTAGAGGTCTCCCTCAACAAGTCCGAGGCAATCTACTTCCATGCTCCTCGAAAGGGCCCACCGGCAGATGCCCACATCATCGTCGGTGGCGTCAAGATTGACGTTGCCCGGAGCATGAAGTACCTCGGACTTGTTCTGGATGGTCGGTGGAGTTTTCGGGGCCACTTTACATCTTTGGCCCCGAAACTGTTGAAGACAGCGGCGGCACTGGCGCGCCTTTTGCCCAATGTTGGTGGGCCGAGCGCCTCTAGCCGTCGGCTGTACACCGGAGTGGTCAGATCGATGGCGCTCTACGGTGCTCCCGTATGGGCGGACGCCCTGGATCGGCACAACATCACCCTGTTGCGACGTGCGCAGAGGGTGATGGCCATCCGGGCGATACGAGGGTACCGGACCATCTCCGGTGAAGTGGCGTGCGTGCTGGCTGGAGTCATGCCGTGGGATCTGGATGCTCGTTCTCTGGCGTCGGTCTATTGCCGGCGTCGAGGCCTTGTGTCCGGGGAACCGGCAAGCCAAGCACGCACTGAGGAGGCGCGGGTAGCCGCTGTTGAAATGTGGGAAACTCGGCTGGCAACACCATCTGCCGGCCTGAGGACGATCGAGGCTGTTCGTCCAGTGTTCCGCCAGTGGTTAGCGCGGCGTCACGGCGTCCTAACCTTCCGCATGACACAGGTGCTCACGGGGCATGGCTGCTTCGGGGGTTACCTGTGTCGGATCGCCGGAAGGGAGCCCGACGCTCGCTGCCACCACTGCGACGACTGCCTCGATGAGACGGCCCAGCACACGTTGGAGGTGTGCTCAGCCTGGGCGTCTCAACGTCGCGCTTTGCGCGACGTCATAGGGGACGACCTTTCCCTGCCGGCCGTGGTCAAGGCTATGGCCGGCAGCGAGACGTCGTGGGACGCGGTCTCATCCTTCTGCGAGGCAGTGGTGCTCGAGAAGGAGTCGGCGGAACGGGCGAGGGAGGCTTTTGCCGAAGTCGCCATCCGCCGTAGGAGACCGGGTCGCCGGAGGGCGGCACACGACCGCCGCCTTCCGCCCTAATGTGCCAGAGGGCGGTCAGCTTGGGGAAGCTGGCCGCCTACCAACCTGGCCCGAGTAGGCGCGCGCAGGTTGCTCCCGCGCGCTACTCAGAGCAGGCCGTCGAGGGTGCCCACACACCCTTGACTCCGCGACGTGCCTAGCAGGCTCCCGCCGCCGCGTTTCGTGGACGATTATAGTCCCCGCGTCTCGCGGCCAGTGGCGGTCGAGGAGGAGCACCGTGAGGTTTTAGTGGGTATTGGGATTGGCCTTCAGCCGGTCCACGAGTCCCACATAACCCGCCCGAGTCCCCACTCGGGCCGGTATCCGTAAAAGGATTTCCTCACGTTAAAAAAAAAAAAAAAAAAAGGTTAGGTTAGGTTAGGTTAGGTTAGGTTAGGTTAGGTTAGGTTAGGTTAGGTTAGGTTAGGTTAGGTTAGGTTAGGTTAGGTTAGGTTAGGTTAGGTTAGGTTAGGTTAGGTTAGGTTAGGTTAGGTTTTTTTTAGGTTAGGTTTTTTTTTTTTTTTTTATGGGTGTTGAAGCCCTAGACTTGCATTTATATAACTAATGTCCAGTCAGCTCTCACGACCGCAGTCCTCGCTAATGGATACGGGCGGCCGGAGTCGATCGAGCTGACCTGATGGACTTACGACAATTTTAATAACTTTACTGATTTTTATTTAACTTTATCTTAGGACTTCAAAGTAATTTTGAGACACGATTTATTGATTTAATAAACATTTAAAAATTTAGACCCTCTTATACAAAGAAAATTTGATAGGAACATACCTTTTATATTAAAATTAAATATATACAACTATTTGTTAACTTAACATACTTAATTAGATGAACATGTATTAGAAATGTTTTTTTTTTTTTTTTTTTTTTTTTTTTTTTTTTTTTTTTTTTTTTTTCCTTTTTTTTTTTTTTTTTTTTTCTGTCCCTGTCTTCTTTCTTTTAATGATATATAAGTATATATATATGTTCTTTTTTTTTTTTTTTTTTTTTTTTTTAATTACAAAATATGAACTATAAACTAAGAACTATAAACAATGACCTTAACCTACACATATTGTTAGTGACATATTGTTACAGATAACTTATTGGTATGATAATAATTGTATTTACACATATTTTTTGTATCTTAGACTCTAGTTAAATTACTTATTGCTAATTTATATAAGTATAAAATAAAATAATATATATATATACATAGAATTGTCTAATAAAAATGCTAAACATTACCATTATTGTGTAGTGTGTGATGTGTCAGGTTTTATTTATTCCCTTAAGTGAGTTGATTACTTTATTTGTGTATGTGTCGAAAGATTCTAAGGTTTCGTCATGTAGTAAAAGTTCGGCTATTTCGTATGGGTTTACGTTAAAATAATTGCATGTTTGTTCGTGGGTAAATCTACTGGTACTGTGTAAAGGGCATTCTTTAATGAGATGGTCAATGTTTTGTGTTCTACCTGGATCGCAAGGGCACTTGTTATTGTCTGTTATTTTGAACCTGTATAAATAATATTTTGAAAAGGAATGTCCAGTGAAAATTTGTGTACTGTGGAATGATGGTTTGGTTCTGCGTAAGTAGACTGACATGGCAGCCAAGTCCGGAAACCATTTCCGAGTTCTTTCTCCCTGTGGTGAATTTATGTAGATGCTATTGTGTTTGATATGATTTTGTTCTCTGATCTTGGTTTTGATAAAACTAATTGGGAATTTACAGTAGTCTGGAAGCTTGTGTAACTTACCAGCGGACCTGGCAGCCATGTCAGCCTCCTCATTACCTGCTATGCCTATGTGCGATTTAACCCATACGAAATTGAAACCACTATGTGAGGAGTGTATGTGTCTGTGAATTCTGTTGGCAAAACTATTAGTGGAGTTTGGGTTACCAATCTCCTGTAGTGCTGACATGCAATCTGATATGATGGCTATCTGTTCTAAGTGTGTATTAACTGAGGACCATTCCGCCGCTCGCTCCAGCGCGAAGAGTTCCGCTTGGAAAACCGAGCAGCTGGAATGGAGTTTCAATTTGATTGTCTTCACAATATTTTCTCCGCGGTATATAACCAGAGCTGCTCCTACTCTACCATCCTCGTCTTTACTACCGTCCGTGTAAATTTTTATTGTTGAATTTGACGTGTTTTGGTCAATTTCGTGTTGATTATTTGCGCTGATAATATCTGTTTTAATTCTTAGTGCCGGATGAAGTAGATACCTAGGATTTATAGGTTTTTGCAGTTTAATATCGGTAGGGAGGAAGCAACTCGTCCCACTGATTCTGGCACGCTCAATGGTTTGGACTTCTGTGATTTTAAGATGGAGAGGGATTTGACCAGACAATGCTATGGCTGCTATAGTGGAGATTGTTCTGAAACCTTTGATTTCGCGTATGGCGAAACCTCTTTGGAATGAATTTAATTTATTTATGACAGTTTTGTATTTGACTGCAGTGCCCCAAATACCTGCCGCATACGTGATTATAGGCTGGACAACCTGCCTGTAGATTATTGATATATTTTCGCTATGTATTCCCCAAGTTGGAGCGGTGAAAATGCAAAGCTTTTTGTATATATTATGGGCTTTATTTATTATATAATTAACGTGTTTAATAAAATTTAATTTTTTATCTATCGTAACTCCTAAAATTTTTACCTCTGTTTGATGTTTAATTAAAGTATTGTTAAATTTGATTACCGCTTTATTAGCTTTATTAGAGAAAGAGATTAGTTGTGTCTTTTCAGGTCCGAAACACAGCTTTACACTATCACCCCAGTCCGTAATTATTTTTATGGCATTATTTGTAGCTGTTTGTAAACTATCTACATTTTTGGCTTCAACTATGAGAAGAACGTCATCCGCAAATGCCTGTATGTAGCAGCCCTCTGGAAGATCGCATTCAAGAAGCTCATCCAATATGATGTTCCAGAAGACCGGGCCACACACCGAGCCCTGTATGCATCCTCGCGTCATAGCTTTCGAAGCAGAAGAATCTGCAAAGTTGATGGTAACTAATCTATTGTGTAAATATTTTTTAATGAGTTTATATATGTTTTTAGGGCATTTAATGTGTAGTAATCTCTTAAGTAACGCTGGCCACCAAGCGTTGTCGAAAGCTGCTTTTATATCTAGAGAGACGGCAAGGACCGAGTTTTTGTTTTTAAGTGCAATTTTGATTTTATCCACAGCCGAATGCAAGGCGTCGACTGTGGATTTTTGTGCTTTAAAACCGAATTGACGCGGATTATCTAAGTTGTTTGTGTATATATGATGGTTTATTCTGTTTACCATCAACTTCTCAAATATTTTGCCGAAGATGTTGAGCAGTCCGATTGGCCTGTAAGAGGCGACGTCATCATATCTAGTTTTATTGGCCTTAGGTATTGCAATTACGTGAGCTGATTTCCAACTGTCAGGGAAATAGGAGATCTCAAGACATCTGTTATATAATTTGGTAACTAAAGCAGGGCAAGTGTTAAAAGCGGCATGACAAATATCAGATGTTAGGTGATCAGGACCAGGAGCTTTTTTAGGACACATAGATTTAAATGCAGAGTTGATTTCTTCTATTGTAAATTGTAAATCATTGGGAGTGTCAGGTAAGTTGTTTGTAATTTTCCTAGTCAAAAAGTGTTCAGGGAGTGTATCGGCAGTGTCGTCCGGGAAGAAAGTGCTTAATAGAAGATTAGCTGTTTCTTTGCTGGATTTTGTGTGTACGCCATTAAATGATAAAGTGGATGGAGGTTTAAATTTAGCATTTGATTTTAAAAGCCTATTTGTGACCGACCAAACATCCTCTTTGCCCTGTCGACTACAGAATTCTCTAAAATTATCTTTGGAGGCTTTACTTATGGCATTGGCATATTTATTTTTTAGTTCTTCGCGTTCTATTAGGGCGTTGACAATCGATTTTTTGCTCCTAACTAAGTCCTGGATCCGATGGTGCATGTGTACAACCTGTAGTTTAAGCGACTGGAGTTCTTCATTCCACCAGGGGATAAAGGACTCCATTCGCTTTTTCTTTGATAGCACAGTGCTACAAGTGTTTTGTATTATTTCCGTAAAATCATTAACGAAGTTATCTATTTCATCTATTGAAGCTATATCTAGGTTTCTATCCAGCATGGCAGCCTGCTTGAGACTTTCTAACAATGAATTACTAAATTTGTGCCAATCTGCCTTATTGGTATTGTACTTAAAAGTGGACTTTTTATTATTTTTATTAAATTTCTTGGCGTTAAATATAAGATCAAATGTAATGGCTTCGTGGTCTGATGAAGGACATGCTAACGGGTTAACATTCCAATTATTTATTTTTGAAATAATATTTGGAGAGACTATAGTTAAATCAATTATAGAAGATCTTATTCTACCGTGTGTTATCGTTTTATATGTCGGAGTATCCCCTGTATTGCACACTAATAGGTCATTAGAAGTAATTAGGTTATTAATTTCGTCTCCTCTTTTATTATTCTTACGACTTCCCCAAGAGGTGTGCCAACCATTGAAGTCACCACCAGCAATTAGCCAATCACTTTTGAGGTCCTTAGTCAAGCATTCTAACTTTGCTATGGTGTTATCGTGATCTCGATCTGGCTCTATGTATACGCTGGTAATAATCAGTTTGCGACCGCGTATCCCCAGCTGCACCACACTGATATTAGGTGTTGAATACTGCGTGAGCATCATCGGCGAACCAAGACCTTGCTTTATGATAACACAAGCCTTAACCCTATTGGTGTTCGTGCCATTCTGAAAAACATAGTAACCCGGAATTCCTTTCATTTCAGTTCCATCTCCAACATATGGCTCACTGATGATCCCCACATCGTATCCACCCCTAACAAAGTATTCTGTGAATTCATAATGCCATAAATACGAACGTCCCACGTTACATTGAATAAATTTAATGCAATTAATATTATTTTCACTTGACTTTTTGTTTTTATTTTTAATATCCATAGTCGGTTTTGTTTTTAATTTGATTTAACATATATTTAACGGTAGGACAGTTAGTAGATGTGGCAGTATGATCCGTATCTATTTTATTACTAGTTTTATTTGTGGTGTTGTATTTCGCACAGTTATAACAATTGGGTTTCTTTATTTTACAGGTGGCGTGCGGACAGCTGGAGATTTGGTGAGTGACATCGGCACAATATGAACAAGGTCTGCAGTCGGACTCACAGTTTTTGCTGATATGTCCGAACTGCAGACACTTATAACACTGTATAAATGGAGAAAAGTCGCCCACGAAGACTTTCTGGTGGTCCACGTTCAACCTGCCCAGGTGAGTAGCCTCGTGCCATACCCCTGGGTTGACTATAAACACCGCGTTATATAGGTTAGTATTTTTGTTGTTGTTCCTTTTGAATCTAAATTTTAAATCATCTTCCGAGTTAAGTGCTTGTTTTATTGTGTTGTTTTGCTGTTTAATAATGTCAGTTAGTTCCTCAATGGGGATATCGTTAGAGACTCCCTTTAGAATTAACATAGGACGTAGTTTTTTAGCTGGTTCTGCAGTTATAGTTGCGGAATCCTTTAAGTTAGATAGTGTTTCTTCGCATTGCGCTTGATTTTGGAACTCGACACGTAATTTATTTTTTGAAATAGATTGGACTCTAATCGGCGCGTAGTTCTTGTTGCGGAAAGTGATGCTCTTTTTAAAATTATTTATTGTGTCTTGTTTAGATGCTGCTTCTTCTTTAGATGTAATTACTATGGCGGGTTTGTATGCTGAATTAGTGGATTTAGTAGAGGATGAAGACGAGGGTTTATGGTTATTGTTATTGGTAAGTGATTGAGCGTAGGTGACATTTTTATTAGCAATAATTTCTGATTGTAAGTCTGTTTTTAATTTGCTAATTTCCTCCTTCATCACCGCCACCAATTCCTGCTTAAGAGTAGTGTCAATACGAGGGGGGGGTGACGCATCAGATTTGTCCGATGACTGTGATTCCGAGAGGGACATAATATTTGTGAGCCTTTCTGTCGCCATTCTAATTTCCGAAGAAGCAGTTATAATGAATTTTTTATTTGCGGCCGTTACACTTTTGCTCTCGCCTACAGCGTTTGTGATAGATGTTGTTAACGAATTTACTATAATAATATACGAATTAAAGTCGTGTACGGAGCTTGCTAAGGCAGGGAGGGGTTTGTCTACTTTAGGAGCAGATGACGATTTGCTTTTAGTCTTAGCCTTCTTCTGTGGCTGTTCATCGAGGGATATGTCAGGTGACATACCCAGCTCCATGGGACAGCTATCCGGACTCTGACTGATTGCGCTAGGTTCGTCCGTTATGTTAATATCTGAAACTACGCTTACTTGTGACTCTGTGGGTTGATCAAAGTGACCTTCCATGTTTCCTTCAGCTAATTGTGTTTTATTCTGTTTTGTCGGTGTGCGAATCATTTTGTGTTTGTTCTAGTGGTGCGTATGTGGGATATATCTACCTGCCTACCAATATAACACGATATGTATATAGAGGATATGTAGGCAAAGTCAACTGAATCTTGCTAATATAACACAGTATATATAGTAAATAAATGCTAAAACTAAAATGAAAGATATCTGATATACACAATTAACCAAAGTACACGAAACTTAATTAAATAAATTTAAATAAAAACAGTAAAATAAATGATAGATTTAACTAAGACCTATCAATTAACATTTCAGTATACACTTTACTATTTCCAATTCACTTTTACACAATTATTTATATAGATTATAATTTTAATTTGAGAATTTTATCTATTTTACTTTAAAACATCCAATATTAATAGTTTACTCTTATAAATATCCGTCCTCAAATATCAACTGTTTACGAAAAAACATACATAAATCATATTTACTCTATGTATATTATATTAATTTTCCAAACAAAACTAAAAGAGAAAGAATTAAATTTTAAATTTTGAAATATTCAAATATTGCACGACGTTCATATTATATTTAATACAAAGCTCAAAGTTAACATCTGCTGACTTTCTCTAAACAATAGTTCGAGCACTGATTCTTCCTGCACACGCGAAAATGACCCTTATAACTTATACAACTATGTTCGAATTTGGACTGGACAACTGGACATCTGGACAACTCAAGGGCAATTGGAGTTTATGACACTGTTTTGTGCAGAGATGTTTTGTATAAATTTTTGCGAAGAAAATATTTAAAATTTAAAATTAAAGTTACCATGAAATTATTCAAATTATGAGTTATACTACTATTTACTATATTATTAAACCTAAAACAAACACCTATAAATCAATATATCAATATAATTTACTAATTCTAATTTATTTATGCAAAACTAATTTATATACAATTAAGTTTAACTATTTAGTATGGAGATCGGTGTTACGTAATTGGATTTGAAAAATCACTTTTTTATTTACAGTCGGATTTTAATTCTGTTTTTTCTATTTGGTTGGATAGGTATAAAAAATGATCTTTACAAAGTATCAATATTCTAGGTAGTTGTTTCAGGTATTAAATGTACATTTAAAGATTTAATGAAAATTCCACTGTGCCCTCACTTAGTACTATTGTTAATAACTAATTCAATTATTGTCCAAAAAATCTGAAACTTTACACTATTGTTCTTCATTAAATTGTCTCTGTACGGTGAAATAATAAAAAATTGGGGTTGTCGATATTAAATTAATTTTACAGACCTTGGAACTTAATATTTTCCCGAGGTGTGTCCGTTCTTCAGGTTTTTATCAAATAACTTCGATTTTTTTCACTTGATTTTAATTCTAAAAACACATTCTAAATAGTCACAGCCAGGCGCATCAAACTACGTATAGTACACAACTCCACTTCTCTCCGTTCCAAAGTTAGCTCAAAGGTCATTCAAGGTCAGACCTCACTGAAATCACTTATAACTTAAAAACGGAAAGTCAGAAAATTCTGAAACTTTGCAGGAACATGTAGGAGAACTATATGCTTCGGATTATAAAATAAAAAAGTAGGGTTACCGCTCTAAATTCTCCGCCGCACGCGAAAAACAGAGATTTTTGGCCCACTTTTGCACTAAATTTCACTTAAAACTCCGGTTTTTCAGAAACTACTTGTCCGATTTAAATTATTTTTGTTGATATATGTAAATTAACGTCCACTCTTGCAATATGCGAAAGATTATCCAGATAGAAAAAGGTTTACTATTTTTAAACACATTTTTAACTTAGTTTGAGCGTGTTTCACCACTAAATTCACGGTTTTTCACGATTTTAAAATATTTCCACTTTTCCGATTTTCAAAATTTTTACACAGACTTGTAGATTACTTAAGCGCGCAACTTTTGACACATTTCACAACTTTTTACGATAACTATTTCAAAACTTATGATTTTTTGTCATAACTTAGCCGTATTTTTTGGCCTGGGAGGCCGCGGGAGCGACCGTTCACGACGCGAGCTCAGCCCAGACTGGTTAGGTTAGGTTAGGTTAGGTTAGGTTAGGTTAGGTTAGGTTAGGTTAGGTTAGGTTAGGTTAGGTTAGGTTAGGTTAGGTTAGGTTAGGTTAGGTTAGGTTAGGTTAGGTTAGGTTAGGTTAGGTTAGGTTAGGTTAGGTTAGGTTAGGTTAGGTTAGGTTAGGTTAGGTTCCCAAGGGAGTTGCTGGTCTCCTACTGGGCGCGTCCCCAGGTGGCGGATAGGGGAAACCACTCGCACTTGCGGGCGAGTGGACCGGGAATTTATTCCCGGCGCGGACCAAAACCAGCTAGGCATGGGCGTGCCTTTAGTCCATTGTTATGGACACGGCCTAGGGGAGCACACCCCGACAGAAAAGCCCAACTGTGGAACAGTATAAACATGTCGGTACTGCAGAATTCTAATTCTCTACCCCAGGAGGGTTCCGGTCTCTACGAGGCCGGGGAATCCCTCCGTGCTACGGCACGCAAGCCCCTCGAATCTGGGGGGGGCCAGTCATACCGATATGTTGTTGGGGAGGGGCCCGAGATGGGCGGAGTGAGTGTGGAGGTGGAGAAAGACGGAGTTGTGCCTGGGATGGGCGGAATTGGTGTGGACGCTGAGAAGGGAGGAGTGGTTGTGTTGTCCGAGGAGGTCGCCGAGGGTGCGGGAGTGCCCGATATGGGCGGTGTTTTGGGTGTGGAACCTGAGGAGAGGATTGTGGGAAGATTGAGGCCCAGGAGGGGCGACAGTCCGGCACCTGTGCCGATAGGAGGTGCGCTAAAGAAGGCGCAAGTTGTTGTAGAACGACTGGACCTGGACGAGATTGCGTCAATTATCAGTGGAAGGTCCAGGTCGTCGATTTCGTCGCGGGGTCGGTTCTGGGCGGGCTCGGAGTCGGACGCGGACAGTGTCATGTCCGTCGGCTCGACCAGTGCCAACGCGCAAGAAGGAAGTAAGGCCTTGTTCCGGAAGGATAGGAAAAGGCGCCGGAACAAAGAGGAAAAAGCTAGGTCCTCAGACGAAGAAGAGGCGAAGGAAAAGGCAGCCAAGAGAAGCCAGGGCCCACCATCTGCGCCTGGCGGTTACATTGACTTGGCTGCTAGAAAGTCGCTCAATGAAGCCAAGCGCGAAGAGCGTCGGCTGAGGGCGGAGGAGGAAGTAGTGGATATCACCGCTGCAATTCAGAGCCGCGCGAGCTCCAGGCTCTCGGACGTGTCGATTGGATATCGCCCCGACGAGCCCCTAGTCTCGGATTTGCATTGCCAGGTGTCAGATAGCCTGGCAGTCATAAACCGAGTTGCCAGCAAGTCGGGGAACCTGAAGGGTACCTTTACGAAGGCCCTGAAGGAGGCTGCCGGTGCGATATCCAAGGCCGTAAACACCTTGGCCAACAGGACCGCGTCGGAGGAAGTCCATCTCCTCAGAGCCTCAAACACGCGGCTGCAGGCAGAATTGGCGGACCTGAAATCAGAGTTTGCTCGCCTAAGGGCGGACGTGGAGCGCTCCGGACCGGTAGAGCCGCCAAGGGCAACGGCGAAGGCTCTATCCGTCGATGACATAGTGCGCACTGTGATGGTGGAAGTGGGCACTATGGTCAGTACAAGGCTGGAGGCCTTCAAGGAGCGGCTCCCTCCGGAAAAGAGGTTGAGGCCACCACTAGCGGCCGACAAAAGGAAGGAGGCTGGTCAGACTCAGGCGGCAGCTGAGCCCGTCGTGACCACGTTAATGGCGCCGGCAAACCCTGCGCCAAAAGGCCCGAAGAGTAGGAAGACGAAGGGTGCGGGAAAGGTGTCTCGTAAGTCAACGGTACCAGTTGAGCCCCGACCACTACCTCCGGCTCCTACCAACCTAGCTGAGGGGTGGAATGTCGTGGCGAAGAAGGGGGCTAAAAAGAGAGTGGCTCCTAGTGCGAAACAGGTGACACAAAATGCAAAGCCAAAGTCACAAAAAGCACCAAAGTTGCGTCGACCTAGGTCGCAGGTGGTGGTTCTCAAGGTGCAGCCAGCTGTCGCTGATAAGCTCACCTACACCGACGTGCTTACCCAGGTCAAAGAAAACATCAAGCTGGAGGACCTGGGTATTAGCGACCTTAGGTTCCGGGTAGCATCCACTGGTGCCAGAATGCTGGAGCTACCTGGTGCCAACTCTGGTGACAAGGCAGACGCACTGGCGGAAAAGCTGCGCGGGGTTCTTCGCCCGGAAGAAGTGCAGGTGTCGAGGCCGGTAAAGTGTGCGGAGTTGAGAGTGAGTGGCCTCGATGACTCTGCAACTTCCGAAGATGTTATGGCTGCAATCAGCCGAGTCGGTGGCTGTGCTACGGCCGACGTCAAAGTCGGCGAAATCCGACAAGACCAGGCCGGTCTTGGCACAGCATGGGTTCGCTGCCCCGTCGGCGCTGCGCAAAAGGTCAGCCAAGGAAGGCTACTCGTTGGCTTCGTCTCCGCGAGAGTCAAGTTGCTGCAGCCACGCATCCAGCGTTGCTACCGCTGCCATGAAGTTGGCCACATGGCGGCAAATTGCAGGAGCGATGTCGACCGGAGCAACCAGTGCTTCCGGTGTGGCCAACCCGGGCACCAACAGCGTGGGTGCTCGGCTGACGCACACTGCCCGGTTTGCGAGGCGGCACAGAAGCCGGCAAACCACAAGGTGGGCAGTGCCACCTGCGCTAGATCCAGCGCCAATAAAAAGGGGGGAATGATGAGACGACGTACGAGGCCGGGAGCGCCGGCTAGTACAAGTCACCCAGCCAGGGAAGGGGAGGTGCAACACATGGAGGACCAATAATGGCCCTCCGTGTGTTGCAGGCGAACATAAACCACTGTGCCCGGGCCCAGGACTTATTGGTCCAAAGCCTGGCGCAGTGGTCTATCCAGGTGGCGGTTGTTTCGGAGCCCTACAGCGTTCCCGACAGAGATAACTGGGTAGCCGACAACACCGGGGTGGTGACTATTATCACCCAGGTCGCAGCGGGCTCTCCGCCCTTCTCACGAGTAGAGAAGGGTGCGGGATGCGTCGCAGCACTTGTCGGCGACCTAGTTGTCGTAGGGGTCTACTTTTCCCCCAATCGAACTCTTGCGGAGTTTGAAGAGTTCCTTATACGATTGGGGGAAATGGTAGAACGATTTCGTCCGGCGGAGGTGTTAGTGGCCGGCGATCTCAACGCGAAGTCCAGCGTGTGGGGCTCCGCAACGACGGATGTGCGTGGTGTGACGCTGTCGGAGTGGGTTGTTGCCACCGGTTTGTGTGTGCTCAACCGAGGGACCAAGAACACGTGTGTGCGAAGGCTGGGCGGATCCGTCGTGGACGTTTCGTTCGCGAGCCCGGCCCTAGCGTGTCGTGTTCGGGGCTGGCGAGTGCTGGATGATGTGGAGACTCTCTCGGATCACCTCTACATCTTGTACGAGATCTCCACACATTCAGCGGTGCAACCAGCCCCCAGTCCAAACTCGCGAGAGTACGGTCCGCGGTGGCAACTGGGTCGTCTCGACAGGCAGTTGTTGGAGGAGGCCGCGATAGTGGAGTCCTGGCTGCCCCAGAGCTTGGCGTCTGCAGAAGACGCCGCATCCTGGGCGCAGGGGGCGCTGACGCGTATCTGTGACGCGTCAATGCCCCGTTCCGGGCGCCGCCCTCAACGGCGGCAAGTGTACTGGTGGTCGTGGGAGATCGCGCAACTGCGTAACACCTGCGTTGCGGCGAGACGCCAGTACAGCCACTATCGCAGACGGGTACAGAAGGTGCAGGAGGAGGAAGACCGACTGTACCGCGTCTATGTCGAGGCGAGAACGCAGCTGCAGGAGGAGATCGGTCGTGTGAAAGGCGAGTCGCACGACCGGTTGATCGCGGGGATAGACCAAGACCCGTACGGCACACCTTACCGAATGGTGCTCGGTAGGTTACGGGCTTGGGCACCACCACTGACGCAGACACTCCAACCGGATATTCTCCGAGGGGTTCTGTCGTCGCTATTCCCGCAGCGGGCCAGTTTTGCACCACCCAGTATGGCCCGCCCTGCAGCGCGTGAGGAGGTAGAGGAGGACGACGAGGACAGCGTCACACCATCGGTGGAGGAGGAGGAGCTCGAAGAAGCTGTACGCCGATCTCGGCTCAAGAGCACCGCCCCGGGCTTGGACGGCATTCCCGGCCGGGCGCTAACTCTGGCCCTCAACACCTTAGGGCCCAGAGTGCGAGGACTATTCACTGCCTGTCTGGCTCAAGCCATAATTCCACAGCGGTGGAAGACAGGCAGGTTAGTCCTCATCAAGAAGGAGGGTCGCCCGGCGGATTCAGCCTCCGCCTACAGGCCCATCGTGCTCTTGAGCGAGATCGCCAAGCTCTTCGAGCGTGTTGTAGCCAGGAGGCTACAACACCATTTGGAGGGGACAGGTCCGGACCTCTCGGACCACCAGTTTGGCTTCCGCAGGGGGCGCTCGACGGTGGATGCCATACTGGAGGTTAAGTCCTATGCGCAGGATGCGGTGGCCCGGGGCGATGGAGTCTTGGCGGTGTCTTTAGACATCGCCAATGCTTTCAACTCCCTGCCCTGGCCCTGCATTAAGGAGGCACTTTTATACCATCGTGTGCCTCCATACCTGCGCCGCGTCATCGGGGCTTACCTGTCCGGGAGGTCTGTGACCTTTCCGGCTCCTGGAGGAGGTTGGGAGGAGTTTGTGGTGTCGGCCGGTGTTCCACAAGGATCGGTGCTGGGTCCGATCCTCTGGAACATCGGGTACGACTGGGTGCTGCGAGGCGGCACCCTGAGGGGTGTAAAGGTCCTCTGTTACGCCGATGACACGCTGGTCTTGGCGCAGCAGAGGACCTACCGGGAGGCGGCGGTCCTCGCGACGGCTGGAGTGGCGGAGGTTGTCGGCCGCATAAAGCGGCTGGGCTTAGAGGTCTCCCTCAACAAGTCCGAGGCAATCTACTTCCATGCTCCTCGAAAGGGCCCACCGGCAGATGCCCACATCATCGTCGGTGGCGTCAAGATTGACGTTGCCCGGAGCATGAAGTACCTCGGACTTGTTCTGGATGGTCGGTGGAGTTTTCGGGGCCACTTTACATCTTTGGCCCCGAAACTGTTGAAGACAGCGGCGGCACTGGCGCGCCTTTTGCCCAATGTGGATGGGCCGAGCGCCTCTAGCCGTCGGCTGTACACCGGAGTGGTCAGATCGATGGCGCTCTACGGTGCTCCCGTATGGGCGGACGCCTTGGACCGGCACAACATCACCCTGCTGCGACGTGCGCAGAGGGTGATGGCCATCCGGGCGATACGGGGGTACCGGACCATCTCCGGTGAAGTGGCGTGCGTGCTGGCTGGAGTCATGCCGTGGGATCTGGATGCTCTGTCTCTGGCGTCGGTCTATTGCCGGCGTCGAGGCCTAGTGTCCGGGGAACCGGCAAGCCAAGCACGCACTGAGGAGGCGCGGGAAGCCGCGGTTAAAATGTGGGAAACTCGGCTGGCAACACCATCTGCCGGCCTGAGGACGATCGAGGCTGTTCGTCCAGTGTTCCGCCAGTGGTTAGCGCGGCGTCACGGCGTCCTAACCTTCCGCATGACACAGGTGCTCACGGGGCATGGCTGCTTCGGGGGTTACCTGTGTCGGATCGCCGGAAGGGAGCCCGACGCTCGCTGCCACCACTGCGACGACTGCCTCGATGAGACGGCCCAGCACACGTTGGAGGTGTGCTCAGCCTGGGCGTCTCAACGTCGCGCTTTGCGCGACGTCATAGGGGACGACCTTTCCCTGCCGGCCGTGGTCAAGGCCATGGCCGGTAGCGAGACGTCGTGGGACGCGGTCTCATCCTTCTGCGAGGCAGTGGTGCTCGAGAAGGAGTCGGCGGAACGGGCGAGGGAGGCTTTTGCCGAAGTCGCCATCCGCCGTAGGAGACCGGGTCGCCGGAGGGCGGCACACGACCGCCGCCTTCCGCCCTAATGTGCCAGAGGGCGGTCAGCTTGGGGAAGCTGGCCGCCTACCAACCTGGCCCGAGTAGGCGCGCGCAGGTTGCTCCCGCGCGCTACTCAGAGCAGGCCGTCGAGGGTGCCCACACACCCTTGACTCCGCGACGTGCCTAGCAGGCTCCCGCCGCCGCGATTCGTGGACGATTCTAGTCCCCGCGTCTCGCGGCCAGTGGCGGTCGAGGAGGAGCACCGTGAGGTTTTAGTGGGTATGCGGACGGCCTACATCTGCCTAGTCCGCGAGTCCCACATAACCCGCTCGAGTCCCCACTCGGGCCGGTATCCGTAAAAGGATTTCCTCACGATAAAAAAAAAAAAAAAAAAAAAAAAAAAAAAAAAAAAAAAAAAGGTTAGGTTAGGTTAGGTTAGGTTAGGTTAGGTTAGGTTAGGTTAGGTTAGGTTAGGTTAGGTTAGGTTAGGTTAGGTTAGGTTAGGTTAGGTTAGGTTAGGTTAGGTTAGGTTAGGTTAGGTTAGGTTAGGTTAGGTTAGGTTAGGTTAGGTTAGGTTAGGTTAGGTTAGGTTAGGTTAGGTTAGGTTAGGTTAGGTTTTTTTTTTTTTTGGGTGTTGAAGCCCTAGACTTGCATTTATATAACTAATGTCCAGTCAACTCTCACGACCGCAGTCCTCGCTAATGGATACGGGCGGCCGGGGTCGATCGAGCTGACCTGATGGACTTACGACAATTTTAATAACTTTACTGATTTTTATTTAACTTTATCTTAGGACTTCAAAGTAATTTTGAGACTCGATTTATTGATTTAATAAACATTTAAAAATTAAGACCTTCTGATACAAAGAAAATTTGATAGGAACATACCTTTTATATTAAAATTAAATATATACAACTATTTGGTAACTTAACATACTTAATTAGATGAACATTTTTTTTTTTTTTTTTTTTTTTTTTTTTTATTTTATTTTTTTTTTTTATTACTTTTTTTTTTTTTTTTTATTACTTTTTTTTTTTTTTTTTTTCCCTCCTTTCTTCTTTCTTTTAATGATATATAAGTATATATATATTTGTATGTTTTTTTTTTTTTTTTTTTTTTTTTTAATAATGTTACAAAATATAAACTATGCACTATAACTGTAAACTAAGAACTATAAACAATGACCTTAACCTACACATATTGATAGGAACATATTATTACAGATAACTTATTGATATGATAATAATTGTATTTACACATATTTTATGTATCTTAGACTCTAGTTAAATTACTTATTGCTAATTTATATAGGTATAAAATAAAATAATATATATATACATAAAATTGTCTAATAAAAATACTAAACATTACCATTATTGTGTGGTGTGTGATGTGTCAGGTTTTATTTATTCCCTTAAGTGAGTTGATTACTTTATTTGTGTAGGTGTCGAAAGATTCTAAGGTTTCGTCATGTAGTAAAAGTTCGGCTATTTCGTATGGGTTTACGTTAAAATAATTGCATGTTTGTTCGTGGGTAAATCTACTGGTACTGTATAAAGGGCATTCTTTAATTAGATGGTCAATGTTTTGTGTTCTACCTGGATCACAAGGGCACTTGTTATTGTCTGTTATTTTGAACCTGTATAAATAATATTTTGAAAAGGAATGTCCAGTGAAAATTTGTGTACTGTGGAATGATGGTTTGGTTCTGCGTAAGTAGACTGACATGGCAGCCAAGTCCGGAAACCATTTCCGTGTTCTTTCTCCCTGTGGTGAATTTATGTAGATGCTATTGTGTTCGATATGATTTTGTTCTCTAATCTTGGTTTTGATAAAACTAATTGGGAATTTACAGTAGTCTGGAAGCTTGTGTAACTTACCAGCGGACTTGGCAGCCATGTCAGCCTCCTCATTACCTGCTATACCTATGTGCGATTTAACCCATACGAAATTGAACCTACTATGTGAGGAATGTATGTGTCTGTGAATTCTGTTGACAAAACTATTAGTGGAGTTTGGGTTACCAATCTCCTGTAGCGCAGACATGCAATCTGATATAATGGCTATCTGTTCTAAGTGTGTATTAACTGAGGACCATTCCACTGCTCGCTCCAGCGCGAAGAGTTCCGCTTGGAAAACCGAGCAGCTGGAATGGAGTTTCAATTTGATTGTTTTCACAATATTTTCTCCGCGGTATATAACCAGAGCGGCTCCTACTCTACCATCCTCGTCTTTACTACCGTCCGTGTAAATTTTTATCGTTGAATTTGACGTGTTTTGGTCAATTTCGTGTTGATTGTTTGCGCTGATAATATCTGTTTTAATTCTTAGTGCCGGATGAAGTAGATACCTAGGATTTATAGGTTTTTGCAGTTTAATATCGGTAGGGAGGAAACAACTCGTCCTGCTGATTCTGGCACGCTCAATGGTTTGGACTTCTATAATTTTAAGATGGAGAGGGATTTGACCAGACAATGCTATGGCTGCTACAGTGGAAATTGTTCTGAAACCTTTGATTTCACGTATGGCGAAACCTCTTTGAAATGAACTTAATTTATTTATGACAGTTTTGTATTTGACAGCAGTGCCCCAAATACCTGCCGCATACGTGATTATAGGCTGGACAACCTGCCTGTAGATTATTGATATATTTTCGCTATGTATTCCCCAAGTTGGAGCGGTGAAAATGCAGAGCTTTTTGTATATATTATGGGCTTTATTTATTATATAATTAACGTGTTTAATAAAATTTAATTTTTTATCTATTGTAACTCCTAAAATTTTTACCTCTGTTTGATGTTTAATTAAAGTATTGTTAAATTTGATTACTGCCTTACTAGCCCTGTTAGAAAAAGAGATTAGTTGTGTCTTTTCAGGACCGAAACGCAGCTTTACACTATCCCCCCAGTCCGTAATTATTTTTATGGCATTATTTGTAGCTGTTTGTAAAGTATCTACATTTTTGGCTTCAACTATGAGAAGAACGTCATCCGCAAATGCCTGTATGTGGCAGCCCTCTGGAAGATCACATTCCAGAAGCTCGTCCAATATGATGTTCCAGAAGACTGGGCCACACACCGAGCCCTGTATGCATCCTCGCGTCATAGCTTTCGAAGCAGAAGAATCAGCGAAGTTAATGGTAACCAATCTATTGTGTAAATAATTTTTTATGAGTTTGTATATGTTTTTAAGGCATTTAATGTGTATTAATCTTTTAAGTAACGCTGGCCACCAAGCGTTGTCGAAAGCTGCTTTTATATCTAGAGAGACAGCAAGGACCGGGTTTTTATTTTTAAGTGCAAGTTTGATTTTGTCCACAGCCGAATGCAGGGCATCAACTGTGGATTTTTGTGCCTTAAAGCCGAATTGACGCGGGTTATCTAAGTTGTTTGTGTATATATGATGGTTTATTCTGTTTACCATCAACTTCTCGAATATTTTGCCGAAGATGTTTAGCAGTCCGATTGGCCTGTAAGAGGCAACATCTTCGTATCTAGTTTTATTGGCCTTAGGTATTGCAATTACGTGAGCTAATTTCCAGATGTCAGGAAAATAAGAGATCTCAAGACATCTGTTATATAATTTAGTAACTAAAGCAGGGCAAGTGTTAAAAGCGGCCTGACAAATATCAGATGTTAGGTGATCAGGACCAGGAGCTTTTTTAGGACACATAGATTTAAATGCAGAGTTGATTTCTTCTATTGTAAATTGTGAATCATTAGGAGTGTCAGGTGAGTTGTTTGTAATCTTCCTAGTCAAAGAGTGTTCAGGGAGTGTATCGGCAGTATCGTCCGGGAAGAAAGTGCTTAATAGAAGATTAGCTGTTTCTTTGCTAGATTTTGTGTGTACGCCATTAAATGATAAAGTGGATGGAGGTTTAAATTTAGTGTTAGATTTTAAAAGCCTATTTGTGACCGACCAAACATCCTCCTTGCCCTGTCGACTACAGAATTCTCTAAAATTATCTTTGGAAGCTTTACTTATGGCATTGGCATATTTATTTTTTAGTTCTTCACGTTCTATTAGGGCGTTGGCAATCGATTTTTTACTCTTAACTAAGTCCTGAATCCGATGATGCATGTGTACAACCTGTAGTTTAAGTGACTGGAGTTCTTCGTTCCACCAGGGGGTAAAGGACTCCATTCGCTTTTTCTTCGATAGCACAGTGCTACAGGTGTTTTGTATAATTTCCGTAAAATCATTAACGAAGTCATCTATTTCATCTATTGAAGCTATATCTAGGTTTCTATCCAGCATGGCAGCCTGCTTGAGACTTTCCAACAATAAATTACTAAATTTATGCCAATCTGCCTTATTGGTATTGTACTTAAAAGTGGACTTTTTATTATTTTTATTAAATCTCTTGGCGTTAAATATAAAATCAAATGTTATGGCTTCGTGGTCTGATGAAGGACATGCTAACGGGTTAACATTCCAGTTATTTATTTTTGAAATAATATTTGGAGAGACTATAGTTAAATCAATTATAGAAGATCTTATTCTACCGTGTGTTATCGTTTTATATGTCGGAGTGTCCCCTGTATTGCACACTAATAGGTCATTAGAAGTAATTAGGTTATTGATTTCGTCTCCTCTTTTATTATTCTTACGACTTCCCCAAGAGGTGTGCCAACCATTGAAGTCACCACCAGCAATTAGCCAATCACTTTTGAGGTCCTTAGTCAAGCATTCTAGCTTTGCTATGGTGTTATCGTGATCTCGATCTGGCTCTATGTATACGCTGGTAATAATCAGTTTGCGACCTCGTATCCCCAGCTGCACCACACTGATATTAGGTGTTGAATACTGCGTGAGCATCATCGGCGAACCGAGACCTTGCTTTATGATAACACAAGCCTTAACCCTATTGTTGTTCGTGCCATTCTGAAAAACATAGTAACCCGGAATTCCTTTCATTTCAGTTCCATCTCCAACATATGGTTCACTGATGACCCCCACGTCGTATCCACCCTTAACAAAGTATTCTGTAAATTCATAATGCCATAAATACGAGCGTCCTACGTTACATTGAATAAATTTAATACAGTTAATATTATTTTCACTTGACTTTTTGTTTTTATTTTTAATATCCATAGTCGGTTTTATTTTTGATTTGATTTAGCATATATTTAACGGTAGGACAGTTGGTGGATGTGGCAGTATGATCCGTATCTATTTTATTACTATTTTTATTTGTATTATTATATTTCACACAGTTATAACAATTTGGTTTTTTTATTTTGCAGGTGGCGTGCGGACACCCGGAGATTTGGTGGGCAGAGTCAGCGCAGTATGCACAGGGCTTGCAGTCGGACACACAGTTATTGCTGATATGCCCAAACTGCAGGCACCTGTAACATTGGATAAATGGAGAGAAGTCGCCGACGAAGACTTTCTGATGGTCTACATTTAATCTACCCAGGTGAGTAGCTTCGTGCCATATTACTGGACTAACAATGAACACTGCATTATACAGGTTGGTATTTCTATTGTTGTTTCTTTTAAACTTGAATTTTAAGTCGTCCTCTGAATTAACTAATTGTTCTATAGTGCTATTTTGCTGCTTAAGGATATCCGTTAGTTCCTCAGTGGTAATATCTTTAGAAACTCCTTTTAAGATTAACATAGGCCGTAGTTTCCTCGCTGGTTCTGCGGTCACGATTTCAGAATCTTTTAGATTAGCTAGTGTTTCTTCACATTGTAATTCGTTTTGAAACTCAACTCTTAATTTATTTTTAGATATGGGTTGGACTCTAACAGGTGCGTATTTCTTGTTACGGAAGGTTATACTTTTTTTAAAATTATTTATGGTATCTTTTTTTGATTCTACATTTTCTTTAGAGGTTATTACAATGGCAGGTTTGTATGCTGATTTGGTGGGTTTATTAGAGGATGAAGACGAGGGTTTATTATTATTATTATTGGTAAGTAGTTGAGCGTAAGTGACATTTTTATTATTAGCAATAATTTCTGATTGTAAGTCTGTTTTTAATTTGTTAATTTCCTCCTTCATCACTGCCACCAATTCCTGCTTAAGAGTAGTGTCAATGCCAGGGGGGGGTGACGCATCAGATTTGTCTGATGACTGCGATTCCGAGAGAGACATAATATTTGAGAGCCTTTCTGTAGCCATACTAATTTCCGAAGACGCAGTTATAATGAATTTTTTATTTGCGGCCGTTACACTTTTGCTCTCGCCTACAGCGTTTGTGATAGATGTTGTTAACGAATTTACTACAATAATATACGAATTAAAGTCGTGTACGGAGCTTGCTAAGGCAGGGAGGGGTTTATCTACTTTAGGAGCAGACGACGATTTGCTTTTAGTCCTAGCCTTCTTCTGTGTCTGTTCATCGAGGGATATATCAGGTGACATACCCAGCGCCATGGGAGAACTATCCAGACTCTGACTGATTGTGCTCGGTTCGTCCGTTACATTAATATCTGAAACTACACTTACTTGTGACTCTGTGGGTTGGTTAAAATGACCCTCCATGTTTCCTTCGACTAATTGTGTTTTATTCTGTTTAGTTGGTGTGCGAATCATTTTGTCTTTGTTCTAGTGGTACGTGTATGGGATATATCTACCTGCCTAACTATATAACACTAT
The DNA here is from genome assembly GCF_056956725.1 of Heliconius melpomene rosina. NCBI lineage: Eukaryota > Metazoa > Arthropoda > Insecta > Lepidoptera > Nymphalidae > Heliconius > Heliconius melpomene. The sequence continues at coordinate 14,960,867 of NC_140409.1, forward strand.
ATGTATAGAGAAAACATGTAGGCAAAGTCAACTCAATCTTGCTAGTATAACACAGTATGTATAGAAAATAAATGCTAAAACTTAATGAAAGATATTTGATATACACAATTAACCATAGTACACGAAACTTAATTAAATAAATTTAAATAAAGACAGTAAAATAAATGATAAATTTAAACTAAGACTTATCAATTAATATTCCAGTATACACTTTACTATTTCGAATTTACTTTTACACAACTATTTTATATAAATTATAATTTTAATTTGAAAATTTTATCTATTTTACTTTAAAACATCCAATATTAAAAATTTACTCTTATAAATATCAGTCCTCCCCAGCATCAACTGTTTACAAAAACATACACAAATGATATTTACTCTATATATAGTCTATTAATTTTCCAAAAGAAAATATTAAATTTTAAATTTTTAAAAATATTTAAATTTTACACGAATGTTCTTTTTTATTTAATTTCAAAATTATCAGTTGCTATCTTCTCTATGCAATAGTTCAAGCACTGATTCGTCCTGCACACGCGAAACTGACTCTTATTACTACTAAACTTAACTATGTTCAACTTTGGCCTCCAACCGCTCGGAAAATGGTTTTCCGATTTCCAAAATTTTTACAAATACTATCAAAGTAACTGATAACCATACTCTATGCAAAATTTCAACTCAATACACTATTATAAACTATATTTAAACACTAATTTACGTAACTGGAGTCTATAGCACTGCTTTGTATGAAGATCGACGTTACGTAATTCAATTTGAAAAATCACTTTTTTGTTTTATGTTGGATTTAATTTCTGGTTATTTTGTTTTGTTACAATAGGTTAAAAAATGATTTTGGCGAGGCATTAATATTTTAGATAGTTATTTTGGGTATTTAATGTGCATTTAAAGAATTAGGAAAAGTTACACTATGCACTCACTTGGTAATAAAATTAATAACTTTTTTAATTATAGTCTAAAAAATTTGAAAATTCACACAATTGTTCTTTAATAGATTGTCTATACGATGAAATAATAAAAATTAGGGGTTATCGATTTAAAACATTTTTTACAGACCTTTGAATTTTATATGTTCCTGAGTTGTGTCCGTTTTTCAGGTTTTTCTCACATAACTAAGGATTTTAACACTGGATTTTAATTTTAAAAACACATTTGAAATAGTCACACCCAGGCGCGTCGAACTATGTATAGTACATGACTCTACTTTTCTCCGCTACAAAGTTAGCTCAAAGGTCATTCAAGGTCAAACCTCACTAAAATCACTTATAACTCAAAAACGTAAAGTCAAAAAATTCTAAAATTTTGCAGGGACGTGTGGAAGAACTATATACACTAGATTATTAAATAAAAAAGTAGGGTTACCGATCTTGTTTCTCCGCCGCACGCGAAAAACAGAGATTTTTGGTACACTTTTTCACTATTTTACACTAAAAACTCCAGTTATTGTGAAACTACTTGTCCGATTATAATTATTTTTGTAAATATATGTAAATTAAAGTTCCTACTAGCACTATGCAAAAGATTATTCAGATAAAAATTAGTTTACTATTTTTAAACACTTTTTAAACTTAGTTTGAGCGTATTTCGCTAATAAATGCACGGTTTTTCCAAGTTTTTTCACATTTCCACTTATCCGATTTTCACAGTTTTTTCACTAACTTGTAGAATAATTAAGCGCGCAACTTTTGACACATTTCACAACTTTTTACGATAATTATTTCCAAACTTATGATTTTTTTTGTCATAACTTAGCCGTATTTTTGGCCTGGGAGGCCGCGGGAGCGACCGTTCACGACGCGAGCTCAGCCCAGGGTTAGGTTAGGTTAGGTTAGGTTAGGTTAGGTTAGGTTAGGTTAGGTTAGGTTAGGTTAGGTTAGGTTAGGTTAGGTTAGGTTAGGTTAGGTTAGGTTAGGTTAGGTTAGGTTAGGTTAGGTTAGGTTAGGTTAGGTTAGGTTAGGTTAGGTTAGGTTAGGTTAGGTTAGGTTAGGTTAGGTTAGGTTAGGTTAGGTTAGGTTAGGTTAGGTTAGGTTAGGTTAGGTTAGGTTAGGTTAGGTTAGGTTAGGTTAGGTTAGGTTAGGTTAGGTTAGGTTAGGTTAGGTTAGGTTAGGTTAGGTTAGGTTAGGTTAGGTTAGGTTAGGTTAGGTTAGGTTAGGTTAGGTTAGGTTAGGTTAGGTTAGGTTAGGTTAGGTTAGGTTAGGTTAGGTTAGGTTAGGTTAGGTTAGGTTAGGTTAGGTTAGGTTAGGTTAGGTTAGGTTAGGTTAGGTTAGGTTAGGTTAGGTTAGGTTAGGTTAGGTTAGGTTAGGTTAGGTTAGGTTAGGTTTTTTTTTTTTTTTTTGGGTGTTGAAGCCCTAGACTTTAATTTATTTTACTGATATCCAGTCTACTCTCACGACCGCAGTCCTCGCTAATGGATACGGGCGGCCGGGGTCGATCGAGTAGACCTGATGGACTTAAGAAAATTTTTAATAACATTTAGTAATTTGTATATAACTTTATCTTAGGACTTCAAAATGATATTAGACACAATTCTTTAATATAGCTTTTAAAGATTTAGACACTTTTTTACAAAGTAAATTTTGTTGTTCACATATTTTTGTTTAACAGGAATAAAAATCACTTTAATATTACATATAAAATTAAGACGCTTTTTTAATAAACAATATTCAATAAACACATATCTTTTTATATATCTTATTACACATAACTATTTTCTAACTTATTTAGATATTACTAGTAGTATATATATATATTTTTCTTTTTTCTTTTTATTAATGTATATTTTTGTATTATATTTTTATATATTTTATATATTTTTTATATATTTTTTTTTATATATTTTTTTTATGTATTTTTTTTTATATATTTTTATATATTTTTATATATTTTTATATATTTTTTATATTCTTTTTTTATATATATTTTTTAAAATTTACATTCCTTTGGTACACTGACTTTTTAATCTAAACTGTACAATGATATGTAGAACTATGAGCTATGACCTTAAGACTATACTTATTTATAGAGACATAAATTTAAAACTAACATATTTATAGAACAAATTTTTAAAACTAAACATATCTATAAAACCATAAATTAAAATCTAAACATATTTATAATAACCATAAATTTAAAACTAAACATATTTGTAAAAACATAAATTTTAAAAACCAAACATATTAATAAACTATAAATTTAATACTATACATATTTATATAAACGTTTTAGATAACTTTGTATTTAGAGACACAGTTTTATATAGTTTTAAGTAACAATTGTATGTACATTTATAAACTAAAATTGTAACATAATAATATCAATTTATGCGAATGAATATACCAATAGAAGGCGCATTTTGTTTTAGTGGGAACCATAATCAATTTTGTTTTTAACTTGGGTTTGCATGTATATTACGGTTGGACAAGAATAAGACAAAGCGGAGTGTTCGGAGTTTAAATTACTATTTGTTTTACTATTGAATTTATCGCAGTTGAAACATTTAGGGGTAGTTTTATCAGCTAACTTTGGACAAACGGAATGTTGGTGATTAACGTCGGCGCAGTGCGAACAAGGCCTGCAGTCTGACACACAGTTTTTACTGATGTGCCCAAACTGCAGACACTTGTAACACTGCATGAAAGGTGAGAAGTCTCCAACATAGACCTGCTGGTGGTCTATATTTAGTCGGCCCAGTCGGATAGCTTCTCGCCACACGACTGGACTAACAATAAAAACGGCATTATATAAGTTTACATTTCGATTATTATTGCGTTTAAACCTTAATTTGAAATCGTTTTCCTCATTTAAAAGTATTTTGATTGATGGGTTTTGTTGTATAACTACTGTAGCTAAATCATCGAGGGAAACATCAGTAGATATTCCCTTTAGAATGAGCATAGGTCGAAGCTTCTTGGCGGGTTCCGCGGTAACTATTTCAGACTCCTTGAGGAGTTCTAGTGTTTCGTTACAGTGCAATTCATTAAGGAATTCCACCCTTAGTTTATTATTTTTAATAGATTGAACTTTAGTGGGTGCATAAGATCTATTGCGGAAGGTAATACTGTTTTTAAATTTCTTGATTGTATCCTGTTTGTTGTTGGTCTGTTCTATAGGTGTAATAACTAGTGCGGGCTTGTAACTAGGTTTTGGGGGTTTAACTAAGGGTGGCTGGGGATTAACTGTAGCTATTTCGGAATGTGTGGGGGATGTATGAACTGCACTTAACGATTGCAGCTCATTTTTGAATTTCGACATCTCCTCCCTAACTGCTGCCACGATATCCTCTCTCAGTGTGCTATCAACCACTGGGGGTGCTATTGGGGGTGTGGGGGGTGTTGCTGTTGGAGCTGTGACCACAGGTGTCGGGTTCGAATCCCCTGGTTCCATCACAGCCTCCATATAAATATCTGTGGCGAGTCTAATCTCCTGAGCGGCTTGTACTATAAACTTTTTATTTTCAGAGGTAACACTTTTGTGTTCCTCTATTGCATAAACTATGGCCTGAGTAAGTTTGTGGATGACAGCGTACATCGAGTGGATATCCTTCGCGTCCACAGCGACAGCAGGGAGGGGCCTCGCGACTCTCGAAGCCTTCGACCTAGACTTATTCTTTGGTTTGTGTGGGGTTTTGGAGGGTTCTATATCGAGGAGGTCAAGTTCCCCGTCGAGAGACATTTCTAATAACTGAGCAACTGAATCTGGAGTGCTGCACCTGCTCTCTGTGGCCTCAGCAACTCCAGAGCCTGGGTTTTGAGTTTTATTTTCCCTCTGGCTACTCGTCCCAGCCTCCGAGGTAGGCTGAGTCGAAGTCTTTTTATTGTTGCTTGGCGGTGTTTGAAACATCCGCTTGTAATCCATTTTAACAAATGATATTAACTCTATAATATATTTAAAACAAAAGAAATAAAATGCAAAGAAAATAATTGAGCTTACAAGTTAGGAAGAGCTTAAAAGGATTTCAACAAAAGAAATATAATAAAAGAAAATAATTTAGTTTTAAATTCCAAATATCTATGACAATGGACGATCGTTAACGCTTTGTTTATTTCAATGTTGAAAGGTAACAGCTGCCGACTTTCTCACAATAGTTCTCACGGCACAGATTCCACCTGCACACGCGAAACTGACTCTTATAACTATGCTAAACTAAGTTCAAATTTGGACTGGACAAGTGGGCATCTGGGCAACTCAAGGGCAATTAAAGTTTATGACACTGTTTTGTAAAGATTTTGCCTAAGGAAATATTTACAATTTAAAACCAAAGTTAGGAATCGAAATATTAATTAATAATAAAACTAAAATTAACACAAATATTCTAAATAATACAGTCTCTAAGTTATTCCTCTCGACAAGGCGCTTCTTTTGAACTATAACATGCTATGTTTACTATAAACTTGGATTATATCGACTTTTGTATGAAAATTGGTTGACGTAATATAATTCGAAAATTCACTTTTTTATTTTACGTCGGATTGAAATACAGTTTTTTCCAAAGGGTTGTATGGATATAAAAAATGATGTAGGGAAAGTTTCGATAATGTAGCTGTTATACAAGTACTTATTTTAGGGTATCTAAGATTAACTATTAAAATTTACACAATTGCACTACGCAGTCAGTTAGTATCTTCTTAATATCTTTTTTATTTATGGTCCGAAAATTATGAAAATTTGCACAAATGTTCTCTATTATATTGTCTTTGAAGTAAAATTATAAAAATATGAGGTTGTCGCTTTAAATTATTTATAACTGACCTTTAAAGTTCAAGATATCGATACACAGTGTCCATTTTTCGGGTTTTTCCCAAATATCTCCGGATTTTCCAGCTCGATTTTCAATTTTAAACCGGATTCTTAAAGGTCTGATCCAGGCGCATCGAACTATGTATATCACTTCTCTGTACGCTTCTCCGTTTGGAAAATGACCCAAAGGTCATTCAAGGTCAAATTGTTACAAGATCACTAATAACTAAAAAACGGAGAGTCCAAAAATTCTGAAATTTTGCCAAAACGTGCGGGGCCACTATACACACATGTTAATTAAATAAAAAAGGGGGGTTGTCGATCTTATTTTGCCAGCGCACGCAAAAAACTAGATTTTAAAGTGCACTTTTCCACTATTTTGAAGTTAAAATTAAAATAACTCGGCAAATAATTGTCCGATTTCCAAGATTTATAGATGTAAATGTTCATAAACTTACTGGCTATTACTGTGTGATATTTCAGCTCGATACACAAAGATTTACTATTTTTAAAACACTTATTTACACAATTTGAGTCAATTTCTCCACTAAAAATACAGTTTTTTACAGTTTTTCGGCACTTTCACTTATCGGATTTTCACAATTTTTTCACAGGCACTTAGGTGAGTTCAGCGCGCTTCTTTTGATATATTTCACAACTTTCTACGATAATTTTTGAGAAACTTATGATTTTTTGGTCATAACTTAGCGGTTTTTTGGCCTCGGGAGCTGCGGACGCGTGCGTTCGCGACGCGGGCTCGACCCAGACTGGTTAGGTTAGGTTAGGTTAGGTTAGGTTAGGTTAGGTTAGGTTAGGTTAGGTTAGGTTAGGTTAGGTTAGGTTAGGTTAGGTTAGGTTAGGTTAGGTTAGGTTAGGTTAGGTTAGGTTAGGTTAGGTTAGGTTAGGTTAGGTTAGGTTAGGTTAGGTTAGGTTAGGTTAGGTTAGGTTAGGTTAGGTTAGGTTAGGTTAGGTTAGGTTAGGTTAGGTTAGGTTAGGTTAGGTTAGGTTAGGTTAGGTTAGGTTAGGTTAGGTTAGGTTAGGTTAGGTTAGGTTAGGTTAGGTTAGGTTAGGTTAGGTTAGGTTAGGTTAGGTTAGGTTAGGTTAGGTTAGGTTAGGTTAGGTTAGGTTAGGTTAGGTTAGGTTAGGTTAGGTTAGGTTAGGTTAGGTTAGGTTAGGTTAGGTTAGGTTAGGTTAGGTTAGGTTAGGTTAGGTTAGGTTAGGTTAGGTTAGGTTAGGTTAGGTTAGGTTAGGTTAGGTTAGGTTAGGTTAGGTTAGGTTAGGTTAGGTTAGGTTAGGTTAGGTTAGGTTAGGTTAGGTTAGGTTAGGTTAGGTTAGGTTAGGTTAGGTTAGGTTAGGTTAGGTTAGGTTAGGTTAGGTTAGGTTAGGTTAGGTTAGGTTAGGTTAGGTTAGGTTAGGTTAGGTTAGGTTAGGTTAGGTTAGGTTAGGTTAGGTTAGGTTAGGTTAGGTTAGGTTAGGTTAGGTTAGGTTAGGTTAGGTTAGGTTAGGTTAGGTTAGGTTAGGTTAGGTTAGGTTAGGTTAGGTTAGGTTAGGTTAGGTTAGGTTAGGTTAGGTTAGGTTAGGTTAGGTTAGGTTAGGTTAGGTTAGGTTAGGTTAGGT